>NC_137775.1:13970813-16370813 GCF_963455305.1 Plecotus auritus
CTTTTTGTTTTGAAGCTGAGTGTGGAATTACATCCATTTAATCTGTCATGTTGTCAGCAGTCTTTGGCAATTATATTTTCCGCATATGCTTTAACTTCCTTTTTTTCTCCTTTTAAAAGCCTACCCAACAGGGTTTTCTCAGGAGTGAAAAAACAATCTTAAAGATTATAATCTATTGTTCCTGACCTATGCCAATTTCACTCAACCACCTTCTTTTGTCAATAACTTTTTATTTTACTTTATTAAAATTAAAGATATGCATCTCTTTTCTTTATAGGTATGATTAAACTAACCCAAGGTAGGATCAAATATCTAAAATGGTAGCATTTTGTATAGTATAATATTCATGTTGTATGTCTTTGTTAGCATGTATTTGTAATGAAAAATGTCATCAGAAAAGAGGGAACTAAATCAATTCTTTGGGCCTGTAGTTTAGTCCAAAACTTTTTCTTTGATAGGAATAAGAATTTTTGTGGGGGCAGAAATCGATTTTGTTCCCCATAATTTTAACTTCAGAAGAGTTTAGATTACATACCAAACATTCTAGTTTCTTTGATAACCTATTATGAATTTATCATCTAAAATTTATGGAAAGCTATATTTTTGGCTTGTTTCACCCGTTGGGGCCATTGGGGGAATAAGTTTCATGAGCTTACTGCCTACTGTGTAAATTAGTACTTTGCTTTTGTTGTTTTATAACCACAGCTTTCAGGCTACCCAGGGTGCCCTTTAATTCAGCTATTACAGAATTTGGTGAACAAGATTATAGCGGATGAACATGATTTTTTAGACTCTGACTATGTGAGGAAACTGACATAAAGCTGTTCAAAAACGTTATTTTATTGCATGTAAGTCTATATTTAAACTGTTGAAAAAGTATGACTACTTTGAAATTTGTATTTTCTGAGCAAAAACATCCCGTGTTGCTAACCAAAAGCAAATTAGGCTGAGAGCTGTGGAGCAAGCAGAGCTGTTTCAACTGTGAAATACATTTACTGACTCAGTGCCTGAGAGGAGCAGGATCAAAGGGAGGAAAGCTTAGAAAGCTGAGTAGGAAATACAGTTGGAGACAAGAGCCCCTTCCTTGTACTCTATCAAGGTATTCCTAGGTGGGTGAACACAGTGGTAAGAATAAGAATAATCACCATAATTTGTATTTGCTTAATGTTTGTTCTTTCATCCAACCTGTCCTAAAATCTCTAACATTTCATCAAATTCACCTGTTTATTCCAATATCTTGAACACTGCACATTTCCTGAAAAGATACTGTACTTTTGGGTATTTTGTTCTGCCTAAATGGATGGCTTCTAACTGGGGCTGGACCCTCCGTGCTACCCAGCTGCCTCACTGCCTTCCACGCTCAGCTCTGCCCCTTGCCCCCCCCCCCCCCCCCCCCCCCGCAGTCATGCTGCCTCTCCGCCCCCACCCTCAGAACAGTGCTTCCTATCGGGACCAGAGGCTTCTGCTCTGCTGCTTCAGATTTTGTCTCTGGCTTTCATTGACTCTTCTCTCTTTCCGTCTGGACTCTGTGATTTCTTTTCCAATCTAAAGTATCATCTCTTGGAGCTCTGGCTGGGTAGCTCAGTTAGAGCATCTACCCAATACGCCAAAGTTGCGGGTTTGATTTGCTGTCAGGGCACATGCTAGAGGCAACCAATGAATGCGAAAATGAGTGGAATAACAAATTTATGGTTCTCTCTTTCTCTCTGTCAAAAATTAATAAAAAATAAGAAAAATCATCTCTTGGAATGATGTCACATGCAAATTCTAGTTCTACAAAACCATCACCCCTCTCCTGCTCTTACTTGATTCATATCCAATGTAGTTTTCAAGTTTTATGTTTACAATGACCTCCTTATGGATACTCTCAACAGCGTTTCCCTTCTCTCTTCTCTTTGTATGCACTTGTAAAAATTCTAACTGTATTTGTTCCAGTTGTCCAGCTTTCCCATGCCAACAGCAGAGCAACTTAAACTTCTGGTGGAAAAACAAGCAAACACCCACATAAGTAACTCATTTTACTTTAATTGTCACAAACCTAACCAACATTTAATAACGTCCAGCAATACTTTTAGGTTTCCATGGTAAATGTGCTTTACCATTCTTTGAAAGAACAACTTTGAAACAGTTTCTTTCCCCTTAATCTTCCCACACCTCATATACTCCCCACAATCTAAGCTGATAACCTTCCGAGTACCTCATAAATCAAATGAAAGCAGAGGCAAATGCTTCATTCTTTCATCACCAAGTCAACAAACTTACC
The DNA here is from genome assembly GCF_963455305.1 of Plecotus auritus. Lineage (NCBI taxonomy): Eukaryota > Metazoa > Chordata > Mammalia > Chiroptera > Vespertilionidae > Plecotus > Plecotus auritus. The sequence continues at coordinate 13,973,077 of NC_137775.1, forward strand.
TTCATCTTCATCCATCCTCCCGCATTCTCTCCTTTTATAATGGAAGAAATGTCCTTTCTCCTATTAAGGCCCAGTTCCTTCACTTGTACTCTCCTGCTCTAGTATTTCCCATTATAATTTAGAAAACCCTCCTTCAAAACCATATCATCTGCTTAGCTGTCATTCTAATTCTTTGCTGTTTTTGCAGGCAAAACTATATCCCTGAGTCCTACTCCTAGTTACTCTTCAACCCACTCCAATTTGGCTTCTTTCCTTATGGCCCCACTGCCATAGTGTGGCAATTACCAATTGCCATATTAGTGAAACTTAAAGGGCAGCTCCCGTCTTCATCTCACTTGACTTTTTAGGGGCATTTAAGCCATCCAACTATTCCCTCACTTTGGAAAAGCTTTCCTTTTTGGGTTTTTATGAAATGACTTTCTCCTGAAATGGTTTTCTCCTCCCCTGCTACCTAACTGGCAACTTTTCCCACTCTCCTTAGTTGTGTCCTCCACGAATCTCCCACCTGTAGAGTTTGAGTGCCTCAGATCTCAGTCATAGGTCTGTTTTTCTTCCTGTGTTCTCCTTAAAGTGACACAAACCAGTTTCATAGGTCAAATACAATCTGTAAACATATAACTGTCACATTTTTTTCTTAGATTCTGATTTCTGTTCTTGCAGATTCAGGTATTCAACAACTTGACTTTCTTCCTTGGATATTTAATAGGCTTCCCAAATTATCCAAAAATGTTACTTCATATATCTCTCCAAACCCCAAAGTATTTCTATATGATGTTCACAGTGATAGTTAAAGCCAATACCATTCACACAGTATTTAAAGCTGAAACATGTGACTCTTCCTTCATCCCACTCTCTAGTTTATCTTCACCATTCAACCCATCAGCAACTCTTATTGACGGAAACATGTAACATTTTTGTGTCTACAGTGTTATCAGTGTCCTCTTAGCTGTGGCACCCTTGTGCAGTATGCAATCTGTGCAATTATGCTTGATGCTCCTTGTTTTATGTGATAATATATATCTCAAAGTAGATTTCTCTCTTACCTTTCCTGTCAGCCTGATTTTCTATTTACACAATTGCTGTAGCATACTATTTGGTCCTGCGGTACTTTCCTTCATTTTATTTTATATGCGATTGTCAGCATCATCTTTTAAAAATACAAATTGCAACATGTTGCTTCCTAGATTAAATGCTTTAATTGACTCAAAAACTTCTTATAAACTTCCATGTCATCTGGCTCCTACCTATATTTCAGACCTCATCTTGGTTACTGTCCCCTTGCTAATCTAATTCCAAGTACCTTCCTACTTTGAACCTTCTCTCCTCTTTGCCTAAAATATTCTTTCCCTCTCAACATGCCTGGACACCTCTTCTTCTTCTTCAGGTGTAAGCCACAAATCACTTCTTGCCCAACCAATCAAAAGCAACACCTCCTTCTCTCCCAAGACTTCTCTGCTACAGAACAGTGACAGTTTCCTTTATATAAACCATATAGATTTTTGTCTGTTTATTTTTATGTCTTCCATCACTGTATAGATCTCTAAGGACAGGGACATTATCTTGTTCACCTTCTAATGCTTAATTCCTAGAATAGCATTTAGGACAGATGCTCACCAAATGTTTATTAAATTAAATATGTACTAAGATGATAAATGACCCTGTGAGATAGTACAAATTATTATTGTATTTATTTTAAGATTTAGGCTTGGTGAAGTTAGGTCACTTGCCCAAGGATATATAACTGGGCCATGATTGACCCAGATTTCTGGCAGTCAAAGGCTAATTCTGTTGGGCGATGCTGGATGATACAATTTCCAGAATAGTTTGGGGAAATCATGTTAGGCCTGGTAGAACCTTTCACTATTTGTTTTTCACAGGAAGATTATTAGGGCAAAGATCAGAAAAATTGTTCTATTGGATACATGGCATCATGAAGAAATAGCTGCTTTTGATGAGGCATGAAAGTTATGCATAATACTGACAAAAGAGCGGGTCTGTTTCATGCAGAGTATCTCCCAGCAGTAGCAAGCTCTGTAAGATTAATCAGTGAAGGGATTGATGGGGGATAGCTAGGTAACTGCATTAAAGTAAGTGACAATCGGCTATGGCATGAGGTAGTGTGGATAGAAGTAGGAAAGACAAGGCCATTTGAAGCCAGTCAAGTGAACTTAAGAGGACCTGGCAGGTACTCAAGAGCAGAAAATTACTTATTATAAGCAGGAACAATCCAGAAACTTGTAGATACAAGCAGTAAATCAGTTTGGAATCAAGATGTCTTTGATGCTCTGAAAAAAGGAACTCTGGTACCTCTGATAGCTGATTTAGAAAATTAAACGAATCGAATAATTTAAAATAGCAACTAAAGCAATGCAAACTAAGAGAATATAATATAATTGGCAATGGAAAATAAAGCCATGACCTCATATCCTTTCACAGAGGGATTTTGTCTGTTTTGAGAACCCTGGTTTGCATGAAAAGACAGATAGAGCCCCAGGTGTTGAGAGATCTTGATAGGTTATAACAGGGACACAGAATTATTCATTTCAGCCACAGCTATTAGATGAAAACAGAGCACAATGGCCTGTAAATATCAATATACTCATTCTTACTTTAAATGAATAGTGTCATTACAGCAAGTTTTCTGGAGAATATTTCTTTTATATCCTGCTTTAGGATTTGTTTTTGTGCAGCAAAAGCAAAATTGATTGGGATTCATTGATCCTAGTCTTATCACCAATCAGTGTTTTAGAACATCTTGATTATCTGATAGACTTTAGTGATTTCCTAAAATTACAGTTCTGCAAAATGGCACTGAAACTGACACAAAACCACATATCATATCACTTTATCTTTCAAGGCTTCCCTTTCCCTTTTATTTATCTTTGTAGAGAAGGTACTTTACTATTTTTAATTCCTGTGGTGGTTACTTTTATGTGTCCATTTGGCTAGGCTATGTTGCCCAGTTGTTTAGTCAAACACTAGTCTCTATGTTACTGTGAAGGCATTTTGTAGATCTGATCAACATTTACAATCAGGTAACTTTAAGTAAAGATTGCCCTCCAAAATGTACATTGGCTTCATCCAATCAGTCTGAGGTCTTCAGAGCAAAAACTGAGGTTTCTCAGAGGAGAAGGAATTCTGCCTTAAGACTGTAACATAGAAATCCTTCTCAAAATCAAGTCTCCTCTGTCACTATTTATCATCCCCTTCTACCCTCTTCTACCTCTCCCAGCTCCCTTCCCCTCTGATAATCACCAAGCTGTTATCTGTTGTGTCTATGAGCTTATTTTTCTTAATTCTTTTACTGTTTTCACCCCTCTCCCAGAACAGGGTCAATCTGTTCTCTGTATCTATGATTCTGTTTCTGCTTTTTCCATCAGTTTATTTTGTTCATTAGCTTCCACATATAAGTGAAATCATATGGTATTTATCTTCCTCTGACTGGCTTATTTCATAGCATAATACTATCCAGGTCGATCCATGCTATCACAAAAGGCATGATTTGACTTTGTGTGGTGAACACACAATACGATAAACAGATAATATACTATAGAATTGTAACTTGAAACCTATATAATTTTATTAACCAACTAGAGGCCCAAAGCATTAAATTCGTGCATTGGGGGGCAGGTGTCCCTCAGCCCAGCCTGCACCCTCTTCAATCTAGGACCCCTTGAGGGATGTCCGACCACCTGTTTAGGCCCAACCCACGGGTGGTTGGACATCCCTCTCACAATCTAGGACTACTGGCTCCCAACTGCCCTCCCCTGCAGGCCTGGGCCCCCCCAACTGCACTCCCCTGCAGGCCTGGTCCCCCCCCAACTGCACTCCCCTGCAGGCCTGGTCCCCCCCAACTGCCCTCCTCTGCTGACCTGGTCACCCCTAACTTCCCACACTGCCCTCCCTTGCAGGCCATCTTGTGGTGGCCATCTTGTGTCCACATGGGGGCAGCCATCTTTGACCACATGGGGGTGGCCATCTTGTGTGTTGGAGTGATGGTCAATTTGCATATTACTCTTTTATTAGATAGGATGTCACCCAATAAATTTAATTAAAAAAAATAAAAGAAATCTTACCTATGTTTTCAGACTGCAAGCCTGGCCTATGGATTTCAGACTTGTTAGCCTCTGCAATTGTATGAACTGATTCCTTAAATTAAATGTGTGTGTGTGTGTGTGTCTATGTCTATTCTCTGTTGAACTCTGCTATACTACCTTTGTGTGGCTCTCACCCTCCACCTGTGTCCACTTGGACTTTTGTTTCAGTTCTGTTAGGGCAGTGGTCGGCAAACTCATTAGTCAACAGAGCCAAATATCAACAGTACAACAACTTAAATTTCTTTTGAGAGCCAAATTTTTTAAACTTAAACTTCTTCTAACGCCACTTCTTCAAAATAGACTCACCCAGGCCATGGTATTTTGTGGAAGAGCCACACTCAAGGGGCCAAAGAGCTGCATTGGCTCGTGAGCCGCAGTTTGCCGACCACTGTGTTAAGGTAAATGTTTTCTTTGTTGGTTTTCAATAACTTTCCTGAGGATAACTTACATATGTGTTTGTTTTTTTGACCCCCTGGTGGTAACACTGCATTGGATCATTCTCTTTGAGGAAAAGTCTGTAGTATATTTTTGGTAGCTTTCTAGGAGCATGATTGATTACATTGTTTAAGCCAGGGGTGGGCAAACTTTTTGACTCAAGGGCCACAATGGGTTCTTAAACTGGACTGGATGGCCGGAACAAAAGCATGGATGGAGTGTTTGTGTGAACTAATATAAATTCAAAGTAAAGGAGCGGAGGGGAGAGCAAGAGAACCCTCCGCTCTTTCGGCTCCGTGGGCCAGATAGAGCAGCCGAACAGGCTGGATCCAGCCCGGCCCGCGGGCCGTAGTTTGCCCACGGCTGGTAAGCTGTGCCCAAGAGTGCCTATCTCTATCTTTTTCTTTCAGACTAATTGTCATTAGTGGCCCACATTGAAGTATTTTAAAGAACAATAAAACTCTTCAAGAGTCATGATACAGGTACAATAGAACAAATCATGCATCTAGTCAACACTTCATCATAATGGATAACTCATAAACATTCACTGTATAAGGATTACAGAATTTTTGCTTACATTGAAACTCACTTGCCATTTTATTTTATTTTCTCTTTTTTAAAAAATAGATTTTTATTGACTTTAGAGAGGAAGGGAGAGGGAGAGGGAGAATGATGTTAGAGATATACATCAGTCAGTTGCCTCCACCCTGCCCCCCCCCACCCACCCACTGGGGATCAAGCCTGCAATATGCCCTGACTGGGATTCAAACAGGTGTCCTTTTGATGCATGGGAAAATGCTCAGCCAACTGAGCCACACTGGCTAGAGCTATCTTTTGAACATTCAACAAATGTTAATTACTGAGGTAACCATTGAATTACAAACATAAACAGAAGTACACAAGAAGATCAAAGTCTAGTATTAAAGGATTTTGGGAACTAAATAAATCACACTACTTGTTTTCAACATGTTTATTTTATGTCTCAAAGTAGTCAGACCTGATTTCTTGCCATGTTCCTTTCTTTTCCTTTCTGGATTATGCTTGCTTCAGCAAACACTGAATTTACATTTATTATGAATCCAACCACCTTCCTAGCATGAAAGTAAGATTCACTGGCCTGTACTTTCTCAGTAGTTTCTGAAATTCTTATAGATAGAGGTATCATTAGTGTTTCAATGAGCTTCCTGCATAGCAAATTGATTTAGGAAGCAAGTAAACTGATGATTTTTTCAAACACATGAAGGAGATACTTTATTTCCCAAACTTGGAATGGTTATTTATTAGATCAGACAAATATTTGCTGCTAGTGTAAATATTATAAATGTTAAACAAAATGTATTTTAACATTTAAATGTGTGTGTGTGTGTGTGTGTGTGTGTGTGGCTTTTAAATATTGAAGAAAAAATTTAAAGGAAGCATAAGTAACACTAATATATATTATCCTATATAATAAAAGGCTAATATGCAAATTGATCAAATGGAGGAATGATCAGTCGCTATGACAAACACTGACCACAAGGGGGCAGATGCTCAATGCAGGAGCTACCCCCTGGTGGTCAGTATGCTCCCACAGGGGGAGCGCTGCTCAGCCAGAAGCCAGGCTCACCGCTGGTGAGTCCAGCAGCGGTGGCGGGAACCTCTCTCGCCTTTAGTGGCAGTGCTAAGGATGTCCAACTGTCTGACTAAGCTGTCAGTCAGACATCCCCCAAGGGCTCCCAGACTGCGAGAGGGTGCAGGCTGGGCTGAGGGATCCCCGAGTGCATGAATTTCGTGCACTGGGCCTCTAGTACTACATAGTATAATATGCTACTTTGAGTGAAATAATTGCATATGTGTATGATTATATATATGTAATATACATATAATTTATTTATAAAATAGAATTCACCAATATTGGCTGGTGGTTTTGACCTGAAAATGAAAGCAGTGGGTTAAGGTAAGAAAATGATCTATCTTGAACAAGGTTTTGTATACTATTAAAGAGAAAGTTATGAACATAAGCTAGGGAGAGTAATGGAGAAAATACATTGTTCTTTAATGCTCAAAATTGAAATGTAGTGGGATGACTCTTATGATGAATGTCAAAATTCATAGGTGCAGTCTATGTGGGAGAGAATAAAAGTAAAAAAGTGTGATAGTTTGTGCCAAAAACATATACCAAGCAATTGAGAGTTCTTTTGAAATATGCAAACAGAAAAAAACAGTTTGAATAAGCTCTAAGAAAAAAAAGTTCCAAACAAGATATTCTTATATTGACTATAATTCTTATATTGGATTTGTGAACTGTTTTCCCCAAAGTGTGTTTTTTTTCTTGCTATTTCTTGGAGCTCTTGAAGAAACTGGATGGAATAGTAACAGACCATTATTTTCACCATTTAAAGAGAGACGTATGCAGAAATGGAAGGATTCTGAGGAAATTTTGCCTTTCTGCATGTGACTACCTTTGGCTATATTAATTAGGATGGGAATGAGTTGCTCTGGCCTTTATCACTTACCTCTCAGATACTCAGATATATCCCTCCAGTAGATTGGTCATTTATCTTACTTCATTGATCAGACTGTGTAGCTGCCTGAGCTCAGCCCTCTTGTATGTCTGAGGTGCTTGAGCTTTTATTTATTTTTATTTTTTTATTAATTTCTTTATTGATTAAGGTATCACATATTTGTCCTCATCCCCCCATTCCCATCCCAAACCCCTCCCCACGCATGCCCCCACCCCCCCTGTTGTCCGTGACCACTGGTTAGGCTTATATGCATGCATACAAGTCCTTTGGTTGATCTCTCCCACTTACCCCCACCCTCCCCTACCTTCCCTCTGAGGTTTGACAGTCTGATCGATGCTTCCCTGTCTCCAGGTCTGTTTTGTTCATCAGTTTATGTTGTTCATTATTTCCCCTAGATGAGTGAGATCATGTGATACTAGAAATTGAGCTTTTAATTACACCTTTTTATTCCTATTTACCACGCAAACATCTACTGCTATATCTTTTCTAGTGAAACTCCCTGTAGCGCCATATGCTATTTCCCTCCCGATACTGATTCACCCCTCTTTTCTCTTATGTTATAGAATGTACCATCCATATTACTCATCAGTTGTTTATCTGGGTCTTCTCAGAGGAAAGGCAGGGGAGGGTGGATGGGTGGAAAGAGATCAACCAATGAACTTGTATGCATATATGCATAACCCATGGACTCAGATAATAGAGTGGTAAAGGCCTGGGGTGAGGATGGGGGCAGGCTAGAAGTGGTCAATGGTGGGGGAAGGGGACATATATAATACTTTCAACACTAAAGATTTAAAAATTAAAAAAACAACACACACAACAACACAGCAGGCTAAGGAAGCAAGTTGGGGACTAAGATCAGAAATGAGTATGCATAAAATATGGAGGCAAGATTGGAAAAGCAACACACACACACACACACACACACACACACACACACACACACACGAGAAAGAGCAAGGCAGTAAGTTCAAAGTATGTAAACAACCAGAAGATCAGCAGGATTTGAAGGAGGGTGTCATTATAACTGTCAAAAGTTCAAGGAGAGATTGGATCTCACTTTTCTTATTTCTTTCTAAAGCTAAATTTTAGTGAATATATATATTGTTGCCACAAAACGCCAGTAGTTTACTTAGTAGTGATTTAGTAAATCTTTTTTGAATGAATGAATAAATGAATTAATGATTCTTCCTATATGTTTACAAAAGGATACTTGTCATTTAGGACAACTGAATGCAGGTTCAATTCAGTTCTCTTTAAGACTCTAAGACTTCTGATTAGCTCAACTTCCTTTGCTTGTTCAGAAAGTATCATCAGAGAGAAAGCATGTTTGTGTTACCCTTTTGTATTAGTCTCAACTTTGTATTCCATGTACAAATAACATCTAATGTCTAAAAATGGCTGTTTTACTTTTTTTTTTAAATCAGTTTTATGTCTGTTTATGGTGGGAAGGTTAGCCTGTCTCCAATAACTCCATGATGAACAGAATCAGAAGTCTACTGCATGTTTTGATAAAGGGGAGTAACATGGTGTGTTTTGTATTTTTTAAGTGTCATTCCAGCTTCTTTGTGCAGGAAGATCGGTGTGCAGGAAGACCGATTTTTTTAGAAGGCTCTTAGTGTTGTACAAGTGTGTGATAATGATTATTTGGACTAGCACATTTTCAGTATATTTTGTACAAAGTGATTTATTGGTATTAGGATATATTCATGAGATGGTACTACTCATTTTCTGATGGCTTAGATACTGTAGGGAGGAGTAGGAAAGGAATCAAGAATAATCTCTAAATTCTTGTCATGAACATCTGGGAGACTGGGGATGTATGAGGATCAGGTTTAAGGGAAGTGGGAGAGTCAAGAATTCTGTTTTGGATAGATTTGTCTTAGTGAGCCTATCAGAAATCCAAATTAGATATGCAAGTTAGAGATCTTATATAAAGACTAGAGGCCTGGTGCACAAAATTCGTGCATGGGGGTATGTGTCCCTCAGCCCAGCCTGCACCCTCTCCAATCTGGGACCCCTTGAGAAATGTCTGACTGCCCGTTTAGGCCCAATTCCAGTAGGATCGCCTGCCTGCCTTCCTGATTGCCCCTAACTGCCTCTGCCTGCCAGCCTGATCACCCCCTAGCCAATCCCCTGCCAGCCTGATTGATGCCTAACTGCTCCCCTGCCAGCTTGGTTACCCCTAACTTCCCTCCCCTGCTGGCCATCTTGTGGTGGCCATCTTGTGTCCACATGGGAAGCCATCTTTAATCACATGGGGCAGCCATCTTGTGTGTTGGAGTGATGGTCAAATTGCATATTACTCTTTCATTAGATAGGATAGAGGCCTGGTGCACTGGTGGGGGCCGGCTTGTTTGCCCTGAAGGGTGTCCTAGATCAGGGTGGGGGTTCCCTTGGGGCATGGGGCAGCCTGGGCGAGGGGCCTGTGGTGATTTGCAGGCCGGCCACACCCCCCAGTGGCCCAAATGGAGGCCCTGGTATCTGGGATTTATTTACCTTCTATAATTGAAACTTTGTAGCCTTGAGTGGAGGCCAGGGCAGGCCAGGGTGGGCAGGAAGCTTGGCTTCCTCCATCGCCGGGGACAACCCAAGCCTCCTGCTTGCTCCAGCTCTGTGGCCGCCACCATATTTGTTGGGTTAATTTGCATACTTGCTCCTGATTGGCTGGTGGGTGTGGCTTGTGGGTGTAGCGGAGGTACGGTCAATTTGCATGTTTCTCTTTTATTAGATAGGATGGATTCCAAGGACTTTTTTATTTTTATTTTTAAAGAAAGGAGTTAACATTTTTGGATGGTTTATTGTGAATTTTCAAGTAGAAGATGAGTATGCTGGGTTTTCCAATATGTTCTCAGGACCTCGTTCCTAAGGAGCATCTTGTGGGATGAATATTCTGTGGAATATATTTTGGCAATTTTACTCCAGGCAAAGGGAAGTCAGTGGATATTTTAAGGATAGTTACATGGTCAAAATGTTTCAGAAGGGTTATTTTGTCAGATCTTTGATTTGATGTGAAAGAGGCTGGAGGTCTAGAGAACAGTTGGGAACTCATTTACATCAGCACATAGACATTTGGGGATGAAGGTCCAGATGAGGGATGAAGTGGGAGTCAGAATGAATATGTTGATGCAAGAGAGCTTGTGAAGGATGAAAATTCAGATGGAGATGCTTTATTTTTAAAACATAGGTTGACCCAGATTATGCTATAGAAATTTTAAATGAAAAAACTCCTAGGTACCATTTTATGAGCACTTGTTATATAAAACTAACATTCTATCATCTATCTATCTATCTATCTATCTATCTATCTATCTATCTATCTACGGTATCTATCTATCTATCTATCTATCTATCATCTATTTTTATATTTGGTAGTCTAAGAGGAATAAAGTAACTTATTTAAAATCACACAGCCAAAATTGGGATAATAACCAAGTGGTTTTATTTTATTTTTTATTTATTTAATAAATTTTTACTTATTGCTTGAGAGAGAGGAAGGGAGGAGGGAAAGAGGAAGAAAAAGAGAGAGAAACATTGATTTGTTGTTCCACGTATTTATGCATTCATTGGTTGCTTCTTGTATGTGCACTGACTGGAGATCAAACCCACAACCTTGGCATATCAGGCTGATGCTCTAACTGAGCTATTGGGCCAGAGTTCAAGTGGTTTTATATTTAAGATTTTCTGAGCTACAGACATGAATTAAAAAATATTAGTAATTAGAAATATTTACTGTGAAATATGTTTATAACATCAAAGTCTTCTAGAATGAAAATTAAAGTAATTTAAACCTGACACTTGTACATTAAGAAGAAATTTCCCTCATAAAATATATGTAATATGAGATTATATTATATATAATTAGATATAATATAAATTTATATAAAATAAATTAGAGACTACAAATATAACTAAAGGATATTTAACTTCTAATGTTTTATTTCTAAAAGCTTTGGCTGCTGATATGAGACAAACTTTGAAAGCAAAGTGATGGAGTAAATGACAAATACAGAATTAACTATCTGAGATTCATATTAATAGACTGTGCATACCACAGCAACAAAAGCAAATGATGATAAGTGCCAAATGCAATAGATTTTTTTTCTATATCAATTGAACAAATAATACCTTACTGATATGTGCTAAGGCTTATATAAATTACTTTACCTACATTATTTCATATACCTCACAGAAACCTTGTAAAGGCAGACACACTATACCAACTTTTTCCATGAAGAAACTAAGACTCAGAGGTTAACTCATCAAAGACTCACACTCAGTTATGTGCAGAGTTGAAATAGAACTTGAGTTTCTGTGTGTTTTTTTTTTTTGGTGGGTTTTTTTTTTTTTTGATGCTTTACTTCATCAAGACTGTAAAGAAATATTATCATTTCTCTATATTGTTTTGTGATTGTTTTAAAAATAGTTCTTCTGATTTGGCTCAGTGGATAGAGCGCTGGTCCTCAGACTGAAGGGTCCTGAGTTCAATTCTGGTCAAGGGCATGTACCTTGGCTGTGGGCTCAATCTCCTGTAGGGGGCGTGCAGGAGGAAGCTGATGGAAGTTTCTCTCTCATCTGTGCCTTTGATGTTTCTAACTCTCTGTTCCTTTCCCTTCCTCTCTGTAAAATAAATAAATATATTTTAAAAATAAAGGTATTTCTTCAAAGTCATATAAATATATTCTTTCTCGCTTATTTCAGATTGTTTACAATTCACTTCCTTTGTGAGACTTTTTCTGAATAGAAGGGAGATAAGATATTGTTCTTCCTTACTGATCAGCTCATACTTACCTTCCAGGGGTGAAGCATACATGTTCATTCTTGAGCCTTGCATTTTATAACATCTTGACTTGTTGCTTAAGTATATTATTTACCAGAATAGTTTTCCTAGTTATAAAGGAACCCTCAAATGAAAATTAGGAGGAGTTCAAAACCACTTAAAGACTTTATAATTATAAGAAGTATCAAACAGAAATGGTAAAATGGTATTAGCTCATCAGATATATTCCTATAAATAAAAACCTTAGGATTGGTGTTTGATTTAGTGATATGATGAAAGGACATTAATAATAAATGGAAGGTATATGAGAAAATGGATATTAGTTGAACCTATTGTGGTAATCATTTCACAATACATGTAAATCAACCCACCATGCTCTATGCCTTAAATTTATACAGTAATATATATCAATTATTTCTCAATAAAACTGGGGGGGGGGCGTTGAGCAGCAACATGCTTGCCTGCATGCTAAATAAATAGAAGTATTTCACAAATATTCCTTAAGTAAGAGGAATATAAACACTGACGAGTACAAAAACATCTGAATATGCTATTCTTATGATAGAAGAAATATAGACAAAGAACAAGACTATGAATTCTGTGTGAAAATGAAGAGGCTCTCATATCTTGGAAAAATAATTAAAAACAATATGTTCAGAGGGGAAGACTAACCTGGAAATAATATTGTCAAAAAGACCTGTGGTAATAGAGAAAAAGAAATTAGAAATGAGGCTGAAATGTGATGGTACCCAGGAATGTTATTATGATTTTAGAGCCATCTGCAGAAGCATCCCATTACATAGCAGGAGAGAGCCAGGCCTGTTCACAGGGCAGACACACTATCACAATTGGAATAATAAATAATACTGCTGTTTGGGCCATCTCATTACCAGAAAATTATAGTCAAAATGGGAGAAGTACAGGGAAGAGTGATAATAGCAGTTAGGGAACTGCCAGGATTACTTTTAGAAGAGATAATTAAAAGAAATAAATAGTTTGGTAAGGGGCAACGAAGAGGGGAGGAGTGTTTACAATCACACAGCGAATGTTAACCTTAAAGAGAAAGACATGCCAGTTATTTATCACTAAAGGCAGGTGCACAAATTTGTGCACACGTGGGGTCCCTCAGCCTGGCTGAGGGGAGGGATTGTGGGAGGTTGGCCAGCCACAGGAGGTTGGCTGTGGGAGTGCACTGACCACCAGGGGGCAGCTTCTCCATTGAGCGTTTGTCCCCTGGTGTCAGTGCATGTCATAGTGACCGGTTGACCATTCGGACGTTTAGGCGTTAGTTCGCTAAGGCTTTTATATATATAGATGGTGCTAATAGCTATGATTACAAGCAACTTAGTGTAATAGGAAAAGGAGTCCTTAGGCCCATCAGAACACTGACTGAAGAGTGGGCCTAGGAACACCGCCTAAGTTCACAGTTTGCAATTGTAGCTTTGATGACTCTGAACATATCTGAGGATCTCATGTGTTCTTTTTTCCTCTTCAGTCCCTTTCCTCCTTATAGTTTTTATCCCTCTCATTTGAACCATAACTTCTGTGTTCCTCTGTGTCAATACAATTTATGGATCATCTGTGGATGCCTGCCAACTTAAATATACTAGCTTTTAAAATTTATGCTTCAACCTTGAGCTAGCAATCATTTCACAAGCACTGGAAGCAACCTTCTCCTCACAAATTTACCTGCCTTTCACCCAAGGGGATGTCATACTTCCAGGTGCTACCTAAAGCATTTCTGTAACTGGAATTTCTCAGTGTTCAAATAAAAGGCATAAATAAGGCATGCCTATTGGTAACTCATTTTAAGTGCTGTATCATAGCATTCAGTGTTTCTTAGCCATCAAGCTGCCTTAATGTAAACTTTAAACAGGCTTGGCTTTGAGTTATGTATACAGTGAAATGTAGCAAATACATCAGCAGCCCCACAGAAATGTAAATTGGGGGACAACATTCTTTTATTGTGGAACAGCTGCCTTCTTTTAAAAGACTGTCAAGTTCTACCATCTAAGCTTTATAAGAAGCAACTATAAGAAAGAAGAATGGGAAGATGCGTTAAAAACAAATGCCATCATCCTCAGTGGTATGCAGAAATAGATCTCAAAAGAAGAAAATGAGAGCAGTGTAGTCGTCTGTACTCAAGGAGGGCTGACGAGCATTACTGATGCCTCTGTTCATAGCTCTTCCATCCCCTCAGGAGGGATGTTCTCATAATCAAGAATTAAAATATTCCATGTTCTTTACAAAACCCAATGCCGTTTCCAGGGTGTCTGAAGGGTGATGTGGGAGAACTCATCTCACAACAACAAACAACGAAGAAATCTATTTTAATTGTTCTTATGGTTTAGAGAACTATTAAATTCACATCTAGAGAAATTCTTTTTTTCTCTATCCTTCCTTTCTCTTTTCTGCTTCAATTAATACTATTAGAAGTAAGATATTAATTTTTTTACCAAATAAAGTGTAATAGCCTATATGAGTCATAAGAAAATTGAGGGCATGGCCTTTTTTGTTTTTGTTCAGATGATGTGCCTGATATGTATGTATGTGTCCGTGCACCTTGGGATAGATTGGAGGTATCGGATGTCAGTCGGATAACAAGCTAGGCTTCAGAGAGAGATAAGTAGCTCTACCAAACACAATTTCTAAAATGTCTTCACGTTTCAGCAGGCTTGGCAATGTAGCCTCATGGTTTCTGATGTGGTGTGATAGGGCAGACACTTCCCCGCCTCTCCCCAACTCTATTAACAAATTGACATATGACATTGCATAAGTTTAAGATGTACAACATTATGATTTGATGCATGTATATATTGCAAAATGATTATACTATGGACACCTTGTTCAGTGTAGCTGCTCTGAAATCTGAGTGCCTTGAAGGGAAGAGAGGAGGAACCACGTGTTTAAACTGAAGAACTCTATTAGTAATTATTTGGTGACCAAGTGATATCCACGAAGATGTTCTGTGCAACTCCACAGTGAGCATAGCCCAGAAGGGGAGCATTAACTTCCTGGTTTTGAGAGGTTACTGAGAAGAAACAGCAGTGTCCTTGTGAGTATTGCTGATGAGGCAAGTGCAGGGAATTCTGCTCAAGGCCATGGAGGCCTGTGAAGTGGAAAAGGCAGGGGCCTCCAAAGGTGACAGCCTTAAGCAAGTTGCAGGCAAACATAAGGTATTATTTTTGGACTTTCCAAAAGTATTTGAGAAGTACTAAGAGCCAGTAAGATGTAAGTATTGGGATTCAGGTATCAATGTTAATGAAAACTTACTGATAGATTTGGGTCACATGACTAAAACCACATTAATTAATGTTTATTTATAAGGGTCTCCCTTTCCAATATTTCTAATTGTGTTCTAAAGAGAGATTACCAGATGATAACTTTTCAGTTTGAGCTCACCCCCAAACAAACCCTGATACAAGTAATTGTGTACAAGGAGTTCATTTGAATGATCTCAGGATGCCCAAGTGAGAAATTGGGGAAAATGAGGTGAGAAAAGAAGAATAAAAAGTGCTGTAATGAGTGGATTATCCATGTGGGCAAACTGGGAACCCTCTAAGAGACCAGCACTCAGAGACCAATGAGCAGGCTGAGGCATTGGTGCATGGACTAGTATGTATCTCCTATCTTTGAGGGCTGTTCTGGGCTCATTATCTCCCCCCGCCTCTAAGAAATGTCTCCTTGTAGCTGAACAGGATGATAAGAAGAGAGATGTGGGCACTTGAAGTGCAAAATGTCAGCAGGCTGAAAATTATATATTGCCACTTCCAACCCACCCACGTGGGCCAAGGAGTAAAGAATGAGGCATTCACAGCATCTGCCACTTTGGGTCTACCACGTCTCTCTCCGCTTCAGTATACTGTTCTTATGATTAGGTGCCACATCTTTAGAATTGTCATTCTTTTGCTTTCTGCCATCTAAGAATCATGAGGTTTCTAGATATCTGGGGTAACTTGTGTCTCTGAAGCTTCTCTCAGTCTCCATGCCGTAGTTCTCTTAAGTAAGCAAGGCACGGAGGCTGCTCTGCATTGAAGGTCAACTGTGATGTTAACTTCTCCTTGCAAAGAGGACATATTGAAGCAGAAACAAGTTTGACATATGGAACTGTGCTACCTCCGGCAGCCTCACTCCCAGGGTGGCTAATTGACTTAGAGTTTTGTCTCCTACAATTGAAAATGCTCTTTATTTCTACCCCAAGTTTAAGTTGTCTGATGTCAGTACCTATTTCTTTGTATTGCATTTCTTGCATTTTCCAGTTCTCTCTCCTTCTACTTGTAATAAATCAACCAAGAAACTTTCACTTTTTCTGCATTCTATCTTCATTCCTTCTTAGTTAAGAATTTTGAAGAAAGGAAAAAAAAGAGGAAAGTAGTTTATACTTCCTCACCAAGCAGTCACACATAAACATGTGGCTTCCACCTTCACCACTTCACTGAGAATGTTCTCATATTGACCAAATATACCTCAACAAATACATTCAGTACTTTTTGTTTTTATTCTATTTGAACTTACTGATTGTTCAGTTGATATAAAGACTCTTTGCTCTAACCGGTTTGGCTCAGTGGATAGAGTGTCGGCCTGCGGACTGAAGGGTCCCAGGTTCAATTCCAGTCAAGGGCATATACCTTGGTTGTGGGCACATCCCCAGTAGGGGGTGTACAGGAGGCAGCTGATCAATGTTTCTCTCTCATCGATGTTTCTAGCTCTCTATCCCTCTCCCTCTCCCTTCCTCTCTAAAAAATCAATAAAATATATTAAAAAAAATAATGACTGTTATATACAATATAATGAACATCTCCAATTGTACAGTGCATAGAGTTCAAGTTAAAAGCTAATTTCATCATCTCTCAAACAAGCCATACTCCCTTATCTTGTCCCAAATTTGCTCCTCCTGTTTTATGTTTTACCTTGACAACTAGCATTCTTATATACCTACTAGAGGCCTGGTGCACAAATTCATGCATGGGTGGGGTCCAGCCGGCCTGCCCCGATGGGGGCCCATTGGGCCGGGCTGGTGGGGGAGAGAGGCTGTGGGTGGTTGGCCAGCCGGCCCCGCCCCTGATGGGGGGGGGGGGAGGGCGGCAGTTGGGGCCCAGATCAGGCTGGTTGGCTGCCACAGTGTGCGTCATAGCCACCGGTCATTCCGGTCATTCTGGTCGTTTCGCTATGCTGGTTGCTGAGCTTTTATATATATAGATAGCTTAAGGCGGAAAAAGATGGAGTGATTTCAGACAAACTCCCTATCACCTCTTTTCCATATCCCATAGGTATTTTTTTACTTCCTGAGTAAAATCTGTTTCTGAGACTACACAATAAATCATTAAAACAATAAACAAACAGACAATATTTCTTGGACTCTCAACCTGTCTAATCTTTGGAAATTTTAGTCTCCCTCAAGATCTTTCTAAGCTTTTCCTGGTATTTCCAGTGGATATCTGATATTTGCTTCAAGAACTTGTCATCCCTTTGAGATCTGTACTAGCCTCTTTACCTTACATCTGCAATTGCTTCTGAAATCTACAATAAATTATGCCACCAGTATCATATCACAGAAGTCCCCAGGGCCACCGCTGCTGCCTTACAAACGTGTTGCCACTACTTCTGATGTGCATGTGATTTGCATTAAGGCTGTGGAGAGTTAAAACTTAATGTACTACAAGTGCTGATCCCTGGTGTCCAGGACACTGTGTCATGACCTCTAGTCGCAGCTGCTGTTGCTATCTATTAATGCCACTGCGTGCCTCCTGATTGTTATACCAGCAGTTTCCTAAAGTATTTTTCTTCCTCGTAATATTCCCTGATCATTTGTTTAATTAGACTCTTGGCCAACTGTGGGAACCTGTCTCCCAGACAAGCCCAGATACAGCTGAATCCTGAGGCAAAAAGAACCTAGGCTTATGGTTGGACTATGCTATGTTCTGTTTAAAGGGTAATAGTTGATTCCCCCAGTGCCTTACCTAAGATTTCCAACTGAAAATGATAGGAATAAAAAGTTATTTGCCTGGGCTACTCTACCATTCCTTTTGGGAACAGATTTTTAGGTACAGGGACAGGCTGTGGATATGACACATTCACTTAGCTCTTAGAAGAAAAAGAAGTAGAAAAACAGCAATGTCCTGGCTCTACCTCATATACTTCCCACACTTTGGCAATAATAGCTTATTTCTGTAGGTGACAGTCTTCACTCTCATTGCCTATCCCTCTCACATTTGGTAGTGAGACTTCCACTCACTTCTGGGACCCGTCACTCTCCTCTGGGATCTTCATTGAAGGAGAAACGTGTAAAAGACACGATATGTCTTCTGTCCTATGCATATGGGGTGGCCAAGCTGCCCAGACTAGTGTGTCAATAATTCTTTTCCAATCCTTTTATGAACTATGAATGCACAGTTTCCTGAGATATCAGACAATGTTCTCCAGAACCTGAATGATTGAGTTATTCTCCTCATCTTTATACTTGCCACCTAACCCAAGGGTGAGGTGATTCCAGTCCCTTGGGACTATTTTGATAGACTCACTCTCCTATCTACACTAAGAACTCAGGCAGAGCCCAAATGATCTTTCTCTACCTGGGGAATAGCTGTCCATTAGTCACTGACTGTCCTGCCACTCCCACAGCCAGGCCATCACAGCCACTGCTTCTTTCACCTGCTCTGCTGTCACACTGCTGCACAGACTCGCAGGGTAGACACCTGGAACCTGCCAGATGTCCTATGAAGATGAGGAAGATGTGTTGCTTTCTTATGTGTCCTTATAGGCTAGGTCAGAGGACAATTTAAGTAATAGACAGTGGTTTTTCCAACCCAATTACTACTTACTACATTGATTGAGCCTCTTAGCCCTGAGCCAAAATTACACCTTGACTTTCTATTATTTTAGGGTGAACTATATTTTGCAGGATGCTCCTCAAATTGTATGTAAATAGAGCTCTGAGGAGTCTATTTCACTCATTTTCTTGATATTTTTAGTCATTCCAAATTCCCAATATATCAATAGTTTTATGTATATTTATTTTATTACTTCTCCAGTATTATTCCTCAAGGTCAGACACGAATTCCTAGAGCTTGATGATGAAATCCCAGGCTGGCCAAACCTGAGTTCAAATCCAAGCTCTGCTGATTACTAATTATGTGGGCCTAGGAAATTTATTAATCATTCTGTCTTTTCCCAAGTTGACTCATATTTATTAGTAAAATAAAAATAAGAACAGTACATGCCTTGTAGGGTGATAGTGGGACTGAATGAGCTAATGAATATGAAGCTCTAAGAATGGAAATTAGCACATAAACACAATACAGGTTTCATAAATATTACTGCTATTTTTGTTACTATTTTTGCCTAGATTATTGAAGAATTGTCTTAACTGGTCTCTTAATCTTTTGTGGGAGCTTTTCTAGTCTATACTCCACACTGCTGTCAGAGCAATCTTTCTGAAACGGAACTGTGATCATGTCACTCTTCTGCTTAAC
The DNA here is from genome assembly GCF_963455305.1 of Plecotus auritus. Lineage (NCBI taxonomy): Eukaryota > Metazoa > Chordata > Mammalia > Chiroptera > Vespertilionidae > Plecotus > Plecotus auritus. The sequence goes on from NC_137775.1 coordinate 13,992,365, forward strand.
ACCTCCAGCTGATCTCCTTAGCTTTCCTTTGATGTTTAGATTCCTTAGCCCAGGACACAGGCCCCTTGTTATCTAGTGCTGTCTCCCTGGTCTTATTGCCTGCCAGTCGTTCCCATGCTTCCATTGCTCTCAGCATAAACAAAGCAGGATACTTCTTTGTGTGTTCTTGATGTTGTGCAGAATCCTATTCATGGACCATTTTTGTCCCTATATTCCTTCTCTTTAATTTTTACTCATGCTTTAAAATGCAGAAAAAGCATCACAACCCCAAGGAAACCCTCCAGTCTCTGAGTTTAATTAGGAGATCACTGCCCCCTAAGCTCCTTCTAAACAGGTCCATCCTAGCACTTGCCATGTGGTGCTCTAATTACCCCTTTTCTGTCTGATGGTTCTCTTTAAATTAAAAGATATCCAAAGATAAAGAGCACAGATTATCATCTATCCTCAATGCTTGTAAGCTGTCTAGGAAATAGGAGATACTTAATGTTTTGTTGAATAAATATCTGATGGTGACAATGAATAAAAAACAAAGGTACAAATGGGAGGAAAGGCACAGTGACATGTAGAGAAAGGGCCAAAGGTTTCCTCTCCCACACTTGGATTTCACTTTGCATTGTTAGAAAAGTAAAGTGGATCTTGAAAGTGTCAAGGGTTTTTATAAAGGAAGTATGCGGAAGGAAGTCTTTGTGATTCTCAGATATTGCTGGAATAGATTTATATTGAGGTTGAGTTGTACGAAGTATTTAATGACTGAAACTTCACTCCCCCAGACTGTGGAAAATAGCTAGGTTACTTATCTATATATATAAAAGGCTAAGTGTCCCTCCTTCCCTCTGACTGGTAGCTATGATGTGCAATGACTAGTAGGGGGCAGATGCTCAATGCAGGAGCTGCCATGACGCACACTGGCCATTTAAAAATAAACGGCACTACCGAAGGACTTGTATGCATGCATATAAGCACAACTAATGGACACAAGACACTGGGGGGGGGGGGGGATGAGGGCATGTGGCAGGGAGTAGGGAAGGCTGAGGGAAGGTCAATGGGGGAAAAAAAGGAGATATATGTACTACTATTTGTAATACTTTAAACAATAAAATAAAATTAATAATAAAAATAAAATAAAATAAATAGCACTGTGGACCTGGTGCCAACAAACCAACACTCGGCTTCCCCCAAGTGGGACACAGGCCCCACCACTACCCCAGAGTGACACCCCACCAAATTGTAGCCAATGCTGCTAAGACCCCATGGCACAAAATGTGACCCACAGCCCATCCCAGCCCGGAAATGGTCACTGTGGGTGCCAGGTAATGACGTCATGGAGCAACACCTGGCTTCCTCACCCTAGCGACAACTAGCCTCCTTTCAGTTTCTTCAGTCCAGGAACCCGACTTACTTGATAGCCAGGTGCAAACATTTTACATTCAACCAAATGTTTGTGATGTGTTTTCCTGTGCCTCATCTCATTTGATCCTCACAGAAGTCCTGGAGTAGGTAGATAGGAGACTGAGTAGAATCCTATTTTCTTTTCATTAGAAAGACAACGGAGATTTAGAAAGTTTAGAAACTTGACCTGAGTGAAAAGAAGTAAGAAATGGTGGACCTTGAAAATGACTTCAGGTTTTCTCACTGTGCAGAATATAGTCAAACACTGCTACAGTTAAACATTTTACCCTTTTTTCTCCCTGCGTGATCTATAATAATAATCTGCTTTGTGTTGCTATTTGCTGTTGTGCTGCTGACAATTACCTGAAAGAGAAGTTGAGGTGCTTCACTGGGCTGGAGAAAGTTTAGCTAAATCAGAAACCAGGTCAAATTAAGCAAGTTTATCTACGTATATAAAAGGCTAAATTGACTCATGCATGCACAATATGTATAAAGCTCTCGCTGGCGCCAATTGCACGCGTGTGTTTCGATCTTTCATTGTCAATTGTGAATTTGATTGACACTTCTATTATAGAGAAAGGATGAATAGTGATATTAAAATATTACTTCTAATTAACTTCCTTTCAGTGTGCACAAATCTGTGCACCAGGACACTAGTTTGCACATAAGAATCTCCTTAGAACAAGTCTCAAATATCTGATATGTTGCTATTTCAATGATCTTATTTATTCCTATAAGCTTCTCAGTGTCATACATTCTCTCCCTTTTTTATCTTCTATAACAAATAAATGGGATAGCTTAATACATATTTACATATGAAATGATAGCTACATTGCATACTATAGTGGAGATAAAGAAAAAAATGACTGAAGTCTGAACTGAATTTCTATGAAAAGAAGCCTTAAATTCATATTTGTGTGAAGGTTGTTTAGATAATTTAATATTCTCTTTCTCTCTACAAAATTTTCTCATAGTGCTTAGTTTATTTGTAAAAATGCAAACAAGTGCTAGAGACAGTATTATTCAGTAGGTAAAAGTCTTTATCTCTATTGAGTAAATGTGGTTTTAAAGCATTTTTTAGAAACACAGTTTTTCATGGCCATATTTGACCTAATTACCACATTATTTGAAAAAATTAAAAACTCTTCAATAATAAAAAATATTTTTACATGGCAGTATTATCCAAAAAGGATATAGACAACTTTATGCTCTTACCATAAATGTAATATAGTATTTTACATTCTCTGCTACTGAAATTCAGTTATTGACTTTTTAATAAAGCACATTGTCAGTAAATTGAAAAAATGGTTTAAGGCAAAACAATTTTGAAAGTACACCATAAACATTTGAAACCATAAAATTGTAAACATTCAATGCTTATAAGCGGGGCTTTACAGAGAGTCAATTTGGCTTCTTACATTTGTCAGAATAGGGGGATTTGGTGTTTATTTAATAATCATAAAAAATAAATATTTGAAATTACCTCTATTTTAAATTGGAATAATTTATGCTGATATTATCACAGTAAATTAAAATAAGGCGTGATGAATTCAGAAGGCAATATGCAGACAACTGTTAATTTCCAGATGAATTATTCTCCTAAAGTTCCTTTGTGTATTCATTAAATAGGACTTTGAGAACACATTGATTAAAGTGGTGGTTGGGTTCCCAGATCAACAAATGGAATTTATTTCCTTAGGAAGTAAGAGTAGTAACTATTAACATGCATTTCACGGGGAATGTACTTCAAGCATTTTGGCTGGGATTTAAGGAACACATCTTGTTTTGTTGCAGTGGGCACGAGAATTACCAACTCGAAATCACAAGATTCTTATCGCTACAGTGACCATATGTATTGAATTTTCTGAGTTGGTTCCAAGAGCATGTGATGTTGATGAGCAGCACTGTATAGTGTGAATTCCCTAGGGAAGTTACTGTGGTTAATCAACACCCCAGCTTGATTGGCAGAACAGAGCAAAGGACAATAAAACACTATCCCTGCCCTCACAGAACTTTTTCTATGGTAATGGGGGAGATATACAATTAATATATGATAAAACAAGTGTTATGAAAGGAAAAGACAGGACAGTAGGTAAGCAGATAAGTATGAACTGAATATTTTCATGGTTTGAAGTGGTCAGGAGAGGTGTCCATGAAAAAGTAGAACCCATAGGAAGAGTAGGGCTGATCTAGGTCAATAAATGGGGGAAGTAGAATTGTTGAAGACCCTGAAGTAGAAGGTTGATTATATCAGATGATTTGAGAGATACCCAGATTACAGGATTAGAGCAAACTAACAATGTGACAGTGGTTGAGACTAGAAAGGGAATCAAGGGCTACATGGTGCAGGGCCTTCTTAAATGACTTGCTAATGATCCTGGACTTAATGCTAAGGGCAATGGGAAGTCATTGGAGACATTTAGCAGAGGAATGTTTTAACTAAATTCATATTCATTGCCAGTAAGTGCTTATCTGAATTAAATAATTGAACTGTCTGGATAAAAGCAGCAGTGGATCTAAAGGTGGTTATTGCCAGAGGGAGAGTACTCATTGGTTCCTTCAGTCCTGAGGTGTGCCCCACGGATTTCTAGCAGTAGTGACTTCTAGAAGGTACTTTGTTTTATAGCTCTTATGTGCTGCCATGTTTAGTTTTATTTGTGTGTGACCAAAACCTTCTAGCTGTCTAGTACTACCCTATACTTAAGTAAGGTGACCAAAAATTTCAGTTTCCCAATATTAAGGAGTTTCCAGGGAAGCAAGACTTTCAGGTCTAAAATCAGAACAGTGGTAGACAAACCAGGATAGTCAGTTTCCCTATTGATAAGCCAGAATCAATAGCCATCCAGTCTGTTCTTCAAAATTTCTAATGGTATAAAGCTCATTATTTCCCATGATAGTCCATTCTACTATTACATGTATTTAAAAATTTATTCTTGTTAATTATAAAATTAATGCAAATTGATTGAAGACATTTTAGGAAGTAGAGATAAGTAAAAATCATTTGAAACTAATCTTATTTCATTTTTTCATATTTGATCATCTCTGACTTTTAGAATTTAAAAGAATGTTTGTTGAAATTTATCTCCCCTGGAATAACACATTAGTCTTGGTTTATTTATTAGGGCCACATAGGACAAATGTCTCTGAAAGCTTCTCCTTTAAAGTATTTGATTATAGGCATTGTATTCCTTACTGGATCTCTGATACTTCTTAGAACACCATCACCTAGGAGCTTTATTCACCCTTAGCACAGGTATATGTGGTATCTTTCTCTTATAATGAAATATGCATGGATATATGTGTGTGTTAATATAAATGTACACATATAGAGACATATTCATATTTATTATTTTCCATATGTAAGAATAATAATTAAGTATTTAAATACACATTTTACAAGCATATTCAATGTTTTTTAAAAATATTAAAATATTGAGTTTTTTAAAGCTTCAGTATGTTGTCAAATTTATATTGTAGTTTTTCTTTTATTTTCAAGACATTCATAGATGTTTTATATATATATATATATATATATATATATGTATATATATATATATTTTTTAATATATTTTATTGATTTTTTACAGAGAGAAAGGGAGAGGGATAGAGAGTTAGGAACATCGATGAGAGAGAAACAATGATCAGCTGCCTCCTGCACACCTCCTGCTGGGGATGTGCCCACAACCAAGGTACATGCCCTTGACCAGAATTGAACCTGGGACCCTTCAGTGTGCAGGCTGACTCTGTATCCACGGAGCCAAACCGGTTAGGCTAGATATATTTTTAATGACTAAAAAACTACCTCCATCTTTTCTGTGCCTCTCCCAGTGCCTGGGGTGTAGTAATGATGATCAATTCTGTAGGGCTCATTATGCAACTGATCAGCCATAAAAAAGGAGAGAAGTCTGTAAAATAAAAGATGTTTCTTAATTTTTTATGAGTTAATTCCATTTTATCATTGTAAGTATCACATGAGGTATGCAGGGAAAGTGTTATTTTAAACGCATTAAAGAAGAGAAAATGGCACAAGGAGAATAAGTTTGCCCCGAGTTGCACAAGATGGCAGAAGCCAAAGCTGGCACTCAGATCCCCCTCTGATGTGCTTTCCACTGAGCTCAGATGTGTTAATGAAAGAATAAACGTATAGAGAATGCACTCATAAATGGATTTTAAATTCAAAATTTTACTTGCATTTATGATTCAGTAGCATATGATGGAAACAACTTATTAAAGTATACATTTGTAGGTAGCATTCCTAGAAAATCTTGTGTTCAGAATATTATTTCAGAGCTTATTTAAATGTATTTAATAGGTAACACGACATTCCATCTGCAATTTCTGTGTGTCTTGATACGAAAGAACCACCCTGTGAAACTGGCAATTAAAAGAAAGCAGAATAATAATTTTTATGTAACGTCTGTAGCAGAAGAATCTTAATGGTGGGTAGTCAAATGTTGAAATGAGATATATTTTAATTAGGTAATAATAGCAAGCTTTGTTTATTAACTGCTCTGAAGGTTGTAATGAGTGAGCTGTGAATATCTGAGGGCTCTGGCAAGAAAATGAGAACAGTTAACAATTTTGAAGACTAATCTCATTATGGAGAAGTCAGCCTTGCTCATGCTTATTGAAAAATGAAGGAGAAATAGACTTTTCTGCTGGCTCCTCGTGATATATCTTTATTACAGTTTCCTTTGTTCTTTCATATTTCCAAAAAATATTATATTTATGCTTAAACACATCTAGGCCAAGTTTCCTGTCCCAGAATGAACATAATCAAGCTGAATTACCTTTTTGCATCTTGGCATTGCTCAGGAGAAGGGTGCTGTGGCTGACATATCTTCCTTGATTTCAGCAGGGAGCTATGACCACAGCTCCATCACTTCTACATCCAAGGGGGAAAACTCAGTCGGCTTAACAGAAGGTGACCAGAATCTTACAAGTTGCACAGCTAGTCAGAGCAGGCACAAGATTTCAACTGAGGCGGATCAGGATGTGGGATTCATGGCCTGTCAGCCCATATGCATCGAAATTAATATCAGTGCCTCACAATTGCCCTGTATTGCGACATTATTTCTGGAATTTAACTTTTTCAAATGCAACTTCATTGCTATGTCCTCAGGGTATAATCCGATCTTTCTAAGAAAGCTAATCTTCCAAAATTCTGAAAGGCAAATAAATAGCTGCACATTCTCTTGCCATGTGCACTGTTGAAATAAATATTTATATAAATATTTTTTTCTCCTGGATTGTTGCAGGTGGGTATAGAAATAAAAATATATATTTGTATTTCTAATCTCTTCTTTTAGTTGATCTCTAAGAAAACCAGACTTTGCAAAAATGCATTTTCTAATGTTCCAAGTTTAAGACTTTTCTTTACTGGCATAACAGAAAATAATTTTGTTAGAAATAAATGAGGTTTAACTGATAATCTTAAGAGAATAGTTGCACAATGAAAAGCATATATAATAAAATAATATTTGTGATGTACATGATTTAAAAACTGGACTTGACCTTTCTGTTTATCTTGCCACTATATATATAACATTTCATATCTATATCATTTACTTTGAGTTTCAACTGATATTATTTGCAGTGTTCTACTAATATTTTATTATTAGAAAGTCATTGAAAAAAGATTCTTCATGAACAATTTATATAGAAATTGTTGCCAAGATCATAGAGATAAACATGTAGCTAAATTACCCATAAACACACTTAAAATATTGTTAGCTGACATCTATAGGACAAGTCTAGACTGAATTTTAATTTGGCTCAAGTCGTGGTGGCAGTGTTATTGGCTACATACCTGTTAGTACAAATTTTTGCTCATTTGGAACTTCTGGTTTGGATTATGTTGGAAGCTATCACTTATTTTTCTTTGGTATAGCTATTCAGAGTCTATTTGTACTGAATCAGAATTTTAAAAAGCTGAGATAGAATGAGATTTTTAATTCTGTAAGCAAACTGATGTTAATGATATACCATTAGATTATTAACACCTAAGGAGGCTTTACTCTCAGAGATACAGCAACACAGTGTGATGGTAACATGTTCAAGGTTTGAGTTACCCCTGCTTGGCTTTCAATTCAACTGTGTGATCTTTGGTAACTTTCTGACCCACAGTTTACGTTCTACAACTTTGGGTAATAAAAACTATCCTTCAGTGTTATGAGGAATGAATAAGATGATGAGCATGTGTAACCCAAAGTAAGTGTTTAATATATGGTAGCTCTTACTAGAATTACTACTTAAATATGAGTGGTGGTTCTCTTCATAGAGAAATCTAAAATGACACAAAAATGTGGCATGCATTTAATGTACTACAGAAAAGGCTGTTTTCTGTGTAGTCAGCAGGTCTGTCAGGAGATTATGGCTGCAAAGTTTGGCCTCAGATATTGTAGAACTATATTTGCTAATTAAAGAAGAAAGGATGTAATCTTTAAATTGACATCTATTCTTGGGAAGGAGGAGTGTCAGGGTAAGATCTATGTTTAAGTAAAACCAATCTTGGGGCAGCTATGTGATGTACTTGCTGGATGTTAACCTAAGAAGTCATAGGTGACTTGAATGCTATATATGCACACATAAAATATAGGGACTAATAGACTTTTGAAAGTCATGTAATCACCACCCTGGATCAGAAGGATATGATTCACCAAGTTTGGAAGAAAATATTAGACTTTCTATTTATTTCTGCTTCACCTTGTCAATTTCATTTTTGTATGTTTAACAATGTATATTATGCATTAGCAAAATAAAACAGGCATTTACTTATAAATTAATAAGTGCACATATGTTCTGAGTACTTATACAAAAAATGTTTTTTACTAAGAGGTGAATGAAACAAAATGTTTTGAGGCCTTCATTCTAGAAGATCTAGTTCAGAGTTTGAGGACTTCTGAACTGAAAGTATGAAAGCTGGTTAGTACCATTTGTATTGATGAGTTTCAGTGAGTATTTAACCTAGGTTATTAATACTGGAATTGAGAAAGGGGCTGGTTTTGAAAGACTAGAAAGTAAATTTGCCATCAAAAGCTTAAAAGCCATAATATCACTGTGGATAGATTTGCTTATCAAGGATTTGAAGGAGAGTAGTCAGAGACCAGGTAAGACCTTGCTGAAAATACACTTGACACCTGTCCTGGGAAATCCTAGGGAGTGGGGATTAATTTTAAAGACAAATTTAAGTTCTCTGATATCAGGTTACCTAATTGGATTAAGAAATTCAGTTGACAAATAAGAAGTAAAAGAAAGACAATAATGGTTTTCAGTTAGATGTGGCTTGCATGGAAGAGTTGATGAGTGTAGAATTTTCTACCTCATTACATAAATTGAGTGGTTATAACTCAATTAAAATGATTTAACTATCAATTAACTACATGACTTTATGGAGAACAAAGTTGCATGCTTTATTGATATAGAGTCAATAGGTTAAGGCTAGTTTTGAGGAATGATTTTTGTACTGTGTCTGAAGAAATAAGTTTGCTGGGTTACAAACTGCTAAAATTAACAAGGAAAAAAGGTCATCAAAAAAGTCAAATACAAACAAAAGGTATATACTTATTTGTTCTGTAAAATGACAGTAGTATATTAGTCTCAATCTAGTCAATATAAAGGTCTTTTATTTTGTCATATTTCTCTGTCAAAACATGGAGAATTCATCTTCAAAATTGAAGGAGCATGAGTATTTTAAAATCATGTGTTTTTTTAAAATCCTTTATTACTAATGTAATTAGAGCAAAGCAAGGCTTGGGAAGTTATACTATATACTAGAGGCCCGATGCACAAAGATTCGTGCAAGAATGGGCCTTCCTTCCCCTGGCTGCCAGCACCGCCTTTGCTGTGGCTGGAGCCGCCTTTTCTCTCTGCCTGGAGCCGCCTTTCCGCCTTCCCACGCTGCCAGAGGCCCAGAGTGGCTGGAGTGGTGCAGAACGCCTGCCCCCAGCCACTCGGTGCCTGTGTATGCAAATGAACCCACCATCTTTGTTGTGTTCATTTGCATACTCACTCCTGATTGGCTGGTGGGTGTCACAAAGGTCAGGTCAATTAGCATGTTGCTCTTTTATTAGTGTAGATAGCCGAGCAACATTTTTCTAGAAAATTCTTACTCTTTCATTTATTCATCACTTATTTTTCAATTAGTCATTCATTCCTAAAATACTTATTGGATGTGTACTGTGGACCAAGGATGTGTAGGTCTGTGAATAGTGTGAATGGGACCGAAAATGATCCTAACATTATTGAACTTAAGACATAGTGGGAGAGACAGACAATGAATAAATACAAGCAGGAATAAGATTAATTACAGAGTGTGATAACAAATGCGGTGAAGTTTATAAACAATATGATTGAGAGTACCTGAAAGGAGGTGTGGAGTGTATGGCTACTTTGTACAAAAAGATGGAGAAGGTCTCTGAAAATACGTGACATGTGAGGTTTGAAAGATGATAAGGTATCATATCTCTATCCCCAAGTTTCTGTTCTTCATGGAAATTGAAAAAACAATTCGTATTCTATCGTGATTTCCTTCTGTCTCCCAAACAAAAATAAATAAAAAGAAAATGCAGAATCATCCCTCCCTCAATCAATTTATGATGAATCTCCTCAACATACAACTCTACCTCCTTTAGAAACCTCCTCTAATTACTTTTTTCTGCATATTCCCAGATGCATCCTCTAGTTACTGCGGCATCCTTTCTAGTGTAGCTCAATTTAGTGTTTTCTGCTATTTTTCTGTCTTTATTATCGCAGTTCAAGCCAGCTTGGCAAGAGCCTGTAGCTGAACAGTTCAGTAAGAAACTAAAGGGATCTCTTCAGATGTCAGGGTGAAGGGAAGTATGTAAAATTAATTTTAATAAAGTTTTTGACTGTGCTGTAATTTACCTTTATCAAAAAGGCTATAGTATATAGTTTGACATCCAATGTCCTTTTCCATCCAAATCTCAATCCTTTGTCTTCTACTCCTTCCACTGAGTTGAGTGTCATGTCTTTCTTTTCCTCTTGCTTTTGCCCTTGTTGTTTCTGATTCAAGCTGACTGTGCTTATAAAAGTGTTTTCTATTCAATCAGAAAGGAGGATTGATGTTTTCATTGATTACTTTCCTTCTTAAGTATATCTGACAATAAATGCCTGACCTTACTGCAGCTGAAATAAATACAGGGTATTGCTATCCCAAAGTCTTTAGCTGACATTTCTGTTAGAGTATTTGTCGCCACATCAAGATTATGATGTGCTTTAGGAAATTAGTGCTTAGTGGCCAGAGAGAGTCTGTCATTGACTAACTATTACCAACAGAAGGTACATTTGGAGATATAATCTTTAAAAATTTCACCCCAGACTATTTCTGAGGGTCTCTTGATAGAAAGCAGAGATATGTTCCCATCTATGCCCATGAGGACCTATATATGTAAAGCTTCATTCCTTATACGTGCTTTCTTTCCTACATTAGCTTTTTTTTTTTTACCCCTCCCCCTATGACTATCTTGGAACCTGTAACCTGAAGTCCACTATTTGGCTCTATCCCTGAGCATTGCCACAGAAACCTTCTTTTTCTCATCTTTAATTAAATTAATCATCATTGATAATGCAGGTGACCTCTTGGGAGACTGGGAAAAATCTGCTTGTTCAGCAACATTTGACTTTACTTTTGCACTGATTTAACCCAGACATTTCTTCTCTCCAAAGTGTGCTCTAGCACAACAGTGAGATTTACTATCAAAGTCCCTTGCATCTCATCACTCTACAGAAAACATCCCCCTTTCCTCTGACACCTTTTTATAAATTGGTACCACCAGCTCCCTATCTTGCTCTGCATTCTTTTCAGGGCAACTAGTTAGTCAGTCATGAAAATGCTAGTCTTCAGCTTTAAACTTTCAAACAATTTTAAAAGTGAGATCTATGACATTCCCCTTAATCTCTGTTGATTCTCAGTCTGTGAGACCTGCCACCATTGTAGTATTTCAATAGCACATGCTCTTTGCCAGCCTTGGAATGTAATTTCTGAAAATTCCTCTAGTTCCTTAAGGGGAGGTTTTTTTAGTCCTTAGAGGTCTCCAAGTGCCAATGAATCAGGTCTTAGCCTGTGAGGCCAGGAAAAGGCCCTAAAACTACTCAATTGTACCTGCCACAAACCTCTTTTCTTCTAATGAACACTCACATGTTTCAATAAATTATGTGTCTGTAGATGTGGCTTAAACACTAATTTTTATCCTAGCCTCATGAGGGAGTTTCTTAGATTTTTACACTCTGGCAATCTCACATAGTTTTAAGGCTCTCTATTCCAGTTGATCTATCTAGTTCCAAGTCAGGCATTCTCCCAGTCTCAGAGTGATTCTTACAATTTGCCTCTAACCTTAACATGGCACTGTAGGAGCAATCCAATTATGGCTGTGTCTGCTCTGGATTGTCCCCCTAATTCAGTACCAGACTCTCCTAATGAAAGGGCAGTCTTGGCTCACTGGAGGTGCAGTTGGGCAGTCACCTTATGTCTAAAATTTCATGGTTCCTTCCATGAAAAGTTACTCCAGTAAAATTAAGTCTTCTTTTGATCTCAACTTTAAGAACAATTACAGCATGTTGTAGCATTAAAAATAGTTGAAGAGAAATGCTATATTTTGGGGAGTATTCAGAGGTTATTAGAGGAGAGCATTATATTGCATATTATTCAGCTGCCCAAATCTCAGCTTCTTTCTTTGCTTTTCTTCTCTTTTCCTTACAAATAAAAGTCCCAAATTCGCTGGTCCTTTCCCTCACAACTCCTTCTTTTAACTCAGCTCCTCCAACACTGTTTTTACCTTCTTACCTCCTTCAACTACTTCTAAGAATTTCTTCTTCCTATTTTCATGTACTTTTTTTTTACTCCAATTCACTTAATCATTTTCTGAATTTCTTTATCTCCTCTCCATATTATATCTCATTCAGCACAATGAAGGTCTCCTGGCTGAAGTTTACTCAAAGGATCAAAGAAAAGTAGTACCTTAGGATGAAGGTGAATGGCTGTATATTCTTACAATTTGGCCATTTTTGTCGTTATCGCATTAACACACATTTCTCAACTCCAAAACAACTTATAAACATGTAAAAAAGATACCAAGATAGACTCAAATCACTAATGAAAACTCTTAGCATTCAGTCTTTAATAGGGTTTCTAATTTCCTTCCTAACATGTGTAAAGAGGATCAAATGAAGCATTCTTTTTTTTTAAATATATTTTTTATTGATTTTTTATAGAGAGGAAGGGAGAAGGATAGAGAGTCAGAAACATTGATGAGAGAGAAACATCGATCAGCTGCCTCTTGCACACCCCCTACTGGGAATGTGCCCACAACCAAAGTACATGCCCTTGACCGGAATTGAACCTGGTACCCCTCAGTCCGCAGGCCAATGCTCTATCCACTGAGCCAAACCGATCAGGGCAAATGAAGCATTCTTGACATTTAAATGCTGAAAACAAAACAAAAAGTCAATTTAGACTTCACTCAGAATAAGCAAAAAATAAAAAATAAACAAATAAACAAACAACAACCAACAACCCACAGATGCAGCCTTGCCTTCCCATCAACTTCTGTATCAGGTTCGTATGGAACATCCAGAAAGACAATGAGAGAGCACAAAAATTGAAAAGGAGAAGAGAGAAGAAAAAAATTAGCCTACATTTAAAAATATATATATTTATATATATTTATTGATTTCAGAGAGTAAGGGAAAGGGAGAGAGAGAGAGAAACATCAATAATGAGAGATAATCAGTAATCAGCTGCCTCCTGCATTACCCCATACTGGGATCATACTGGGATCAAGCCCCGCAACCTGGGCATATGCCTGGTCTGTGTCACTTGCTTATAGATAACCCTTCTCTTGGGCTCCTTCCATGAAACTTTAGTCCCTTGGGTTTAAATGGCATAGGCAAAGTGTTAGCAGGTAAACATCTAGTTTATCAACTTTATATTGGCATGTCAATGATGGAGAGTCCAATTTAGGTTCTAAGGAATATTTTCATTTAAAAAAAAAGGTTCCGAACCTCTATCACTAATTGCTGCTGTTCACACAGGCTTATGATATAACTATTCAGGAAAATATTTGTTTTTAGTAGATAGAAAGGAGCTCTTGTTTTTCCTGAATCATACTACTTACCGCCTGTCTATTGATACGTAAGATTACAGATACTAAAATTTCAAACAAAAACAGCAACATAATGTTGAATGCCAATGATCATTGTTATGCTACAGAGAAGTTACAAATCTATAAAGATATTGCCATTTGGGAAAAAAAAAAGGTAAGAGTAGAGGCAAGATGAATATGTAATATACATGAATACTGAGCCCAGTCTGACTGGTCATCACTCGTTGCTCTCCCTCAGCTGTCTCCTTGTTCAGCAGATTGGATTTATTTTCCTTGCAAGTTCTATACCAAAGCAATGTGTTGATCTCCAGCAGGCTACAGGAGTTCGTTGTTGCTTACTCCTTCCCTCTCCACTCTTCCCTCCCTCTGTTTTCTACCCTGCTTTTACAAAAATAAATATAAAAAGGAGGGGCTGGTCAATTTAGGTTTTGATTCAGAAGTTTGAATTAGTTTGAAAGAGGGTCATCAAAGTCCTCCTGACTGGGATGGGGTGTGGGTACAGCAAGGATGCGCATGTGCGTGCTGTTCTACTTTAACTGAGCTTGTTCAGTATTGGTGACAACTTTGTTTTTAAATTATGATGTTCCCCTTTTCATCTGCTTATATTTTTTAAAATTATAGATACATTTTCCTGGGTCTGTATGTTCAGCTTTCTCTCATGGACATGCTTCTATGTGCCCGGACTCTACTCTAAGGGCCAGGCTAATATTGTTTGCAAGGTTTTCTGGACCCTGAAACCTACTCAACTTCTCCAGACTCTCCTGTTGTGAAAGAGAGGAAACACTCAGTAATACATCATTGTGGGATGCTTATTAGAAAACACAACTTTTATAACAAGTGACATTTCTATGCAGTATAATAAATCATAGTTTGGTAAATAAGTAGTAAGTGTTAGCTAGCTGATGGAACAATCCTTTTTCTCTTGTCAAAATGAAGACAGTTAGGTGAACTATACACATTTTCTAATTAAATACCAGCTCTGATAATGCTGCTTTAAAACATTCCATTTGTAACACTAGTATGCTTGGTCTGAAAAACTGCTATTTCACTCTACAAAACTTATTAGAAGAGCCAAATTTACCTTTTTTATTTTTGTACTATGTAAACGACTCAGAGAGTTGAGTTTAATTGATCATTTTCTCCCTCAAATATCTACACTCCTCTTTATCATACCCTTTTTTTTTTTTTTTTTTTTTTTTTTTTGCTCTCCCTCCCTCTGTTTATTGGGTACTTCAATTGCATCTGACTTTTAAAAAATATGCATTGACTATAACAGTGAAATGTAAAATAAAATGCTTTCAGCTTATGGCGCTGTGAACATTTTTACTTTCCTGTTTTTCTTTATAGAGTAACCGCTCATATTTCTTTTAAGCATTAACATAGTTGAAATTCCGCTACAGAAATACACATACTGCCTGATGTAGACTTTTAGCCCACAGGGGACTTCATTAGTAGATGTCTTCTTCAGTTCAAAGATGGCACTTGAGAGTTTTAAGACTCTCTAGTTTACTAATTAGCTTACCTCAAAGGACCATGTTTAACATTGCTCATACCTTTTTAACTTTTATTGATATAGGCATTTGCACATAACTGTTTTCAGTTTGATGTATTCAAATCCCTACTCACATTCAAGGACAAGCACTTTAGAAGACATTAGAAGTCCTGTTTAATGATTTTCTCGGTCATATTTATGTATAATTAATTACTTATGAGTAAATAATTAGTTTTGTTTTACTTTGCATCCAACTAAGCATATTCTCCTTGCTGCTCCTCCCGTAAGCCTTCAGATCACAGTAAGCATATTAAAGTAAATTCACCATGGATTGGTAAATTATGAATTTAACTCCACCTAGTGGGATCCTAATCACAATAGAAACTTTTGACACCAAACTGTATTCGACCGATGGGATTCCAGGGATTCAAGAGCTCTCCTGGACCCTGAAACCTCCTGGTAGGTAAACATGTGATTAGCTTTATAAACCCAACTGACCTATTCTGTTTTCTACAACCTATTACTCCAACTATAAATTGTTTCATTCAAAGTAGTTTTTTTGTAAAGTAATTGCCTAAGTTTTTTCTTGAGTCAAGAAGAAGCAATTGATGTTTATTTGCTGACACTAAATGTACACTCTAAGATCACACCAGGTGTATCTCAGAGCTGTCTGTTTCTTCCGTCTCCACTGTCACCACCGTGCCATCCTCACAGGATGTCAGAGGTGTAGTGGCCTCATAACCACCGTTGCTTCTCTGTAACCCAACCCTACCACATCTAGTGCTCGGGTGAACTTTTTATGAGTTAGAAGATTGGACGTGTTCTGTCTTTGCTTAAAGTCCTTCAGTGGTTTCCCATTATGTTTAGGACAGAAGAGCCTAAATGATTGGCATAGCCTGCTAAGCTCTGTGTAACCTGGGCTGCACCCATTTCTACAGTCTCAGCTCTCTTACTCCTTCCCTAATGAAGCTCTTCCTTGCTACCCACCTTTCAATCCCATGCAAACATCATCTTTCCCACATTGCAGACCTTTCTGCACTTTGCTTTTCATGCCTAAAGTAAACATCTACCTGGTAAATCCTAGTATTTTTGCAAAACTCAGATTAAATGTTTCTTTCTCCAATCTAAATTATATCTTCCTTTATTCTCTATAAAGTACTCTACTATTTCACCACAAATCTTATCAGATTATTTAATTGTACATTTATTTGTCTAACTTAGTTTAAAGTTTGTCTTCCATCTAAGAAGGCAAACTCTGAGGTTAGAGGCCATTGTCTCTTTAATTAATCTCTGCATGTCAAGACTTAGAACACTGACTGCCACTTATTAAGTTGTAAATACCTATTTGTTGCTTGGCTAAATTAATAAAATATGGTATTGGACTTTTCAGGTTATCTTCTAATTTTTTGGTCATTTTAACAATGTAATTTTTAATGGAAGCGTTGCCAGTGGAAATGGGTTCTTCAGGTGTCATGAGAAAAGAATTTAAAGGGCACACACATGGGAGACTTTTCAGTATAGTGGCAAGATTTATTAGGGAGAAAAAAAATAATACGTCCTTGGAGATGAAGAGGGAGAGCAGGCTCTAATAGCAATTGCCCAGAGGTCCTTGCTATTCCCCCATATATTTTCTTGGTTTCAGGAACAAGTAGGCTGTTCCCCAAACTATTCAACTGTTCCCTGGGTTTTCCCTGGGCTGTGCTGGGCCCTCCCCCTACCCAGTCCCTTTCCTGAATCTTCTGGGGTTCCATACCTTTATCCTATCCAATCCTTTGTCCAAAATTTCCCAGGTTAGCCTCCTCCCCTTTATGGTCACCATTTTGGCTCCTACTGGGCATGCCTCAAACTTCTGCTTCATCATCTTGTACTGTGCATGCTCTTGGTAGAAGGACCTTCTTCTGTGCCATCTTGGCTTCTACTTGCATGTGCCTAGCAAAGGAATTTCCCCCTTACTGTCTAATCCCTTGCCCTGTAATCCTGGATAACACTCTGGTTATTCCCAGGGGGAGATCTGAAAGCCCAGTCTTTCCTGCCGGTCTGCTTGGGGATTAAGTCCCTTTGGCGGAGGATGAGGCTGTCTCCTGGGCGTAGGAAGTTTAGCCCCCTTCTCTTTTGTTAGTACCTCACTAGCCACCTACACTAACAGAAGGATTAACTTCCTTATATAAGCAAAATCTCTTGGTTATTTTCTTTTACATTTTATTTATTTATTATTTTTAACTGAGCATCCATGGGGGGAAAGAGTAATAATGGGCATTTATATGGATAACATTGTATGGTTGGTAGATACTGCATTTAACTAGTGTATCTGGTGGGCAATATTTTTTGTCAATATGCTAGGTATATAACATAATGCATATGTGATACAAAAGAATATACTCCACAGCTAGAAGAGATATTCATACCATTTGGTTTACTTTTTTGTTGCGTTAATTAATTTCAGGCCATCTAGATAAGGCAGTTCCTTATCTAGAGAATCTTCCCCTGAAGAGAAAAATTATGGCTTCCTTCTACAAAATTTTTTTCTGTATTTTTCTCTTATAAATATTTTTATAACTAATCTAAATATTTGTACTTAGTAAAGCTAGAATGGAGCTAATCACAGCCCTCTGAATTCATCTTCTCTAAATTATGATTATAAAGCTATAGGATTAATGTCCTTTCAGGGCTCCTTAAGTGATTCAAAATAATTCCCCAAAGTGGAATTCTAAAATGGTGTCTAAATGATACAAATTGCAAACAATTGCTGTGAAAGAAAAAAATCATAATTTTAACATGTGTACCCACATTCTTCTTAGAAAGCCCTGGTTTCAAGTTCTGTGCCCATGGAATTCCCACACAGTCATGTGCTGCCTAATGACTGGGATGCTTTCTGAGAACTGTGTGGTTAGGTGATTTTGTTGTTGTGTGGACATCATAGAGTATACTTATACAAACCCAGAGGATATAGCCTACTTCACACATAGGCCACTGTAATAGGTATTTGTGTATCTAAACATATCAAACATAGAAAAGGTACAGTAAAATACAGTATAAAAGTTTTAAAAATGGTACACAATAGCTATGGCATCACTAGGCAATAGAAAATTTTCAGCTTCATTGGCACTACCATTGTATATGTGGTTCATCATTTACCAAAAAGTTGTTATATGGCACATGACTATACATTTAATGAGATAAAATAGGTTAGAAAAGACAAAACTCTTGGTAACAAAAATAATCTTTCAGATTTGTCCTATGGTGTTGATCAAATTTCTTTCAACGCAATATATCACTAAGATATGATTGGTTACCCTTTCTTATTTAAGATTTTGATTATATGATGTTGCCAGCCAGCTTCCTTTTTCACATAGATTAGTTTGATTCTACCAATCCCATACCCAGAAAAATCACCTGCTGCATTTGGTACCCATTTACCTGCCTTA
Source organism: Plecotus auritus (assembly GCF_963455305.1). NCBI lineage: Eukaryota > Metazoa > Chordata > Mammalia > Chiroptera > Vespertilionidae > Plecotus > Plecotus auritus. The sequence goes on from NC_137775.1 coordinate 14,010,793, forward strand.
TGGATTGCATTTGTGGTTGATAGTCTATTAAATTACTGTGCAGATTGGATTCAGGCCAGTGGTTAAAATATTTCTATTAGACTCCAACAGCATACGTGTATTTCTTACAAATTCACATCACTCTCTTATCGCTCACAGTGTTTCATTCTGTCTAAGGAGTTTGAATTGTGTGCACACTCAATTTCACAGGTGAGCACCAGCCAGCAGTTTTTCTGGGCTGAGGGTTGGGAACAGGGAGCAGTACCCAGCATCAGTGAAAAGGCCTGTGTGTCAACGGCATTCTGTCAAAAGGACCTTATGTCTCAGGAGTTTTCAAATAAGAAATTTCATCCTATTTTAATTTAATTATTAAAGACCATGGAATGTTCATTTTTAGAATTCATTGTTTGGGTTTGTTTGTGTATTTACTTAAGCTGTGCCTTACACTGACCTCTTTAAAAAACATGCCTTTTTCTCTCTCTGACTTAGACTCAATATGTCCCCCCCCCTGCTCCATGATTGAGAGCCTGTTATTATTGTGAGAAACAAGGTTTCAAGGATTAGTTTTAGTTAGAAGTTACATATCCAAATCTGATCACGTCTCCTTTTATTTCCTTTTCTATTGTGGGAGATGTCTGATAGGAACAGTAAGATGACCACTTTCTTCTGTTATTTAACTGGTAAACAATGGTTGACCTTGAGATTTCTCATGTTCTGATACTGAACTGACTCTCTTAAATTTGATCAGTGATTCCCAGGGTATTATAGAGATGGGATCACCAAGTTTGACCAAAGTTTCTGGGTTAGTGCTATCTATTATTAAGTTGTTATTGAATAGACCTCAAGGAGACCATGAAGGTCTTATACTAACAGTGAATAATGTATCACAGTTGGTTTCTTCTTCATTTGGCTGGTCTTAGCCTCCTCCTGGCATGATGGCTTTTGCCTAGAAGGCTACTACATACCTGTATTGCAGGCTTGAGATCCCTGGCCCAGTTGGGAAGCGTGCAGGGAGACAACCAATTGAGGTGTCTCTCTTACATAGATGTTTCTCTCTCTCTGTGTGTGTCTCTCTTTCTCCCTTCCATTCCCTCAGAATCAATAGAAAATATATCATTGGGTAAAGATTAACAACAACAACAAATTTGGAAGCATGAAAGACTGTGGTGTGTTCCTAAAAGGGCAAACATCTTGATGTACACCGAGGAATGAGGTGAGGCCTCAGCTCTTGATTATCATGGCAGGAAGTTGCCACATTGCTCTGTAGGTGATGCTGCCAGACAAGGACAGAATCGTGAAGATGGGGTGGTTTTGTGTGGGGTGTCCTTCAATCTATTAGCCTTGATTCTTCTCTTTCCTGGGCTTAAGGGTTTTAAAATCAAGGAGAAAAACCACATAAATTCTCTTTGTAGTTCAGCTGTATTAATAAATTGCCTGAAGGCAGATGTCTTAAGGTAAATGAAAAATGAAGACATTGATCTTAATTTATCAGAGAAAGCATTTCTATGGTAGCAGTACATTTTAAGCATTTCTTTAAAACAATGATTCAAGAGACTTATTTTGTCAGTTGACGAAAATTCTATAATTTTCTTTCAGGGAAAGTCTAAAATTTCTTCTCCTCTTTCCTGAAGGCAAAGGGATTCAGTATTACTTCATAGACATTATTTTTAAAGTAAGATTTATTTAACTTACCTTATAGGTCTATTTTTAAAATAGCTTCTTTCCATTTTTAACACCTACAATATTTATAAATTTTGTTTTTATCCATGTAGAATCAAACCTAATTTATATCCATCTTAAATCAAATCTAATTTATATCCAGATTAATTGTATTAGCTTTGACATTTTCCAGTATTCACTGATCTTTTTTAAAAAATGTATTTGTCTATCAATCTAATTTAGGCAATTCCTGTTTGACAGAGTCAACTCTCATTTCTGCTTTTAGTGTAGAAGTACAGAGTTGGCTTTGAAATGAGTACACAAAATTAAAAGTGGTGGATGATGTATATTCCATCACCACATGGTGTTTTATGTAATTTTAGTCATGACCTTGGATTTTTTGTAGAATGATCTAAACTTTTGAAAATATGCTTTATCAGGAGAAGAAGGGTACTGGCTTTGAAAAATGAATTATGCCTCCAGTGTTCTGAATCTGTTGTTAGTACATTGAAAAGTAAACTTTCTTTAGCACAACATGTATGGTAATCAACTACAGGCATGTGGATGTTGAATACCCAATAATTGTCCACTTAGAAGTGACACACTGTAAGTCTTGACAAGGACACAAGACTCATCCATTCAGATTTTGCCAATGAAGATGCATAAAGAAAAAAAGAAAGAAAGACCTAAAATGAAAAAATGTTACAGTAGCAAAATTTGACTAGTGACTTAAGATTTCCATGACACTTGGTTTATTTTATCCATTAATTTAATAATACTAAGGCCTATTTATACTCAGTTCAGTTTATATTTATATTTAGTTCATCCCTAGGCCCTGAACTAAGGTGATAGAAAATGCAAAAAATAAAAAAATAAAACCAAACAAACAAACACAAAACCCTCTTTCTGAAATTTTCTATTGTTTTTCTTATAGTACACTTAGAAGTTTTGTGTAGTGATTTAAAGCGAGTAAAATAATATTCTTACAGAAACCTAGGGACATTGTATATTACATTTGTTTTGCTTGGATCCTTAACAGCGTTTCCTTTCTGTGTTTATCTTGGTTTCCAAATGAGGGGATACTTAGATGTGGAGGAGGGTAAGAGGACTTTCAAAGAGCATTAGTGTCCATTGAAGCAAGTGTGACTATGTATTAACTGTCACTTTCTTTTGAAGCTTTAATGTCTAAAAAGACCATAAAGCAAAGAACATAAAAGTTGATTAATACTGAAACATTTTATGGCACCATTTAATCAGATAAAAAGGGACCTAAGATGGGAGCGCCACATTCATCAAGTACAAGGAAGAAAGAGGATAGAATCTAATATTGGCTCTATGTGCATAGTATCTTTTTTTGACTCTGTGTGGTAATGGTCATGATGAGAAAAACAATAATAGTCGCCTCTAGTATTTATTAAGATTTTATTTTATGCTATCACTCTAAGTGTTTGACATGTATTATCTTAACTAATTCTTATACCAACTAGGTAACTACTATCAGGATCATAACAGAAACAGAGGTGCAAACTTAGGCTCAGATGAAGTAACCGCCAAAGGTCAGCCAGTAAGTGTGCTGAAGGCAAACCTGTCTTTGAAGGAGGAGCATGTGGTCTAATGTTTCCACAGAACTGACAAATGTTCCAGGAGCAAATTTCATTTTGAAGAATAGGTTTTCTATCTCTTTCAAGAGAACCATTTACCATTACCTTGGAAAGACCAACATGTTTTTAATAACAATCATTTTGTAAGACCCTAGTATTTATGTTAGAATAATGTATAGGTGCTATGCCACGGGGCCAAAAACAGGAAATGTTAAATTTATTATTTTCCATAAAACTGTTGACAGAATGAGGTATCATTTCTCTCTCACCTTAAGTTGCACTGATCCTCAGTGTCTTTTGATCTGTAAGAACTCACCAAAGATTTCTCCTTTAGAGCAGCAAAGCATATCGTTACCTTGGGTTTGATTAATGCAGTGTAACGGAGAATAAAAACACTGCATTGAGAGTTCTGTGACCTCATTTCTAATCTGGGCTTTGCTGTTATGATCATGTGCAAGTCCTCTGCCTCCCTGGGCCTTAGTGTAGTCATCTGTAAAATGAAGGGGTTGATTAGAGTCCTCCATGGCCTGTCCTCGCCTCTAAAATGCTATGATTCCACCATTCTTTTTCTTAATCAAAACAAAAGCCAGTGAAAGATCAGGAGAGGCTTATCTTCCATAACATTCCACCCATTTAAATAAGACCTGAATTGCATTGAAAGTATCAGTGTAGTAATATTTTATTTGGAACGTTTTAGTTCTGGCAGTTTTTTTTTTTTTTTGGGGGGGGGGTGAGGGGGATAGCTAGATTAAATCTTTTAATTTGGGGATTTACCTATTACATGCTTTTAATTTAGGGATTTACCTATTACATGTGAAAGCCCTTTTTATAGTAGATTAATAGGAACTCACTAAAACTCATCAATTTAATCTTTTTATTTACTGAGAAGATAAGGCACAATAGGTGCTAAATAATAACAAAGTGAATCAGCATCCTCATGAATAATAACTGCCTGTTATTGGGTACCACTGCCCTGCCTGTTACTTTGCATGCATTGCACAGCTGATTCTTAGCAGCATCTTTACTCAGTTGCCTTAGAGAACAGATGAGTAAACTGAGATTATAGAGTTTGTAAATGGCAAGATTGAAACCCTGGGCAGGCTCCGAATCTTGTGCTCTGCTTATTATAACATACTAGCTCTCCTAATTATCTGAAGGCCACTCCCCACCCCACCTCTACCACCAGGGGCCCTAAGAAGCCATTGAAGAATTCAGCCTAATGCAAAATTACAGTTTTTATGATGTAATTTAAAAGCAAGCTTACCAAAACAGTGAAATAAAGGTTATGATGTGAGAAGTTGTATTTTAGGTTGAAGGAGAAATCAATCAAGGAGAGTGTGTCATTCATTTCTAGACAGCTGGCTTCGTGAATTCCTCCCACTCACTTCGGTGTGAGTCCATCTGTGTCTGTTGAGATGACGGTTTTAAATCTTCCATTTTCTAGGTCAACTGTTATATCACAATCAAAGGAAGTTGTCTGGCTTCATAATGTGATTTAGCAGAGAGCAGCATGCAAAATTCTGTGTGCCACATATGGTCTGAGGATTGTAGGATGCATATCCCTGTGAGATTCTGGATCCAATGATGTTGAAAAAAATCTGTTTGTATTTTTTTTCTGATTCTGTGTGTTTTCAAAGATTAGAACAAGAATGTTTGGCTTCCAAGATGGCCATGCAAAAGTGACTGCCTGATGTTCTCCAACTCAACCAAATCATGCAACAAAAATAAAAAAGCTCATAAATAAAACAATTTCATAAATTGCACCAATGGAGAATTGGTACCTAAAGGAAAGGATTCAATTCCCATTACTTAAATTAGCTCTTAATGTAACGTTAATACACATCTTTTCTGGTGATACCATTGAGTGGCCTGCTTGAATACACATTAGAAACAAAGTACTCTTTTCTTATTATTCCAATTGCATAATTCCCATAACAATAATAAAGTTAAGTGCACTAGCCAGTTTTTTCTTTTTATTGGGAAACATTGCTTAAATGAGGGAAATACTGATGTAGCTTAGTTTCAGAAATGAAGCAATGTTTTTTGTTTTGTTTAGAATTGCATATGATATTCTGAATTTTGGTCCAGATGGAATACTGAAGCCATCTAACCAATACTACAGGCTCTTACAGGATGGGAATGACTTGTGTGGAAGACTCAGTGTACTTGAGTAGAGTTCCAATGGGTCAATGAGAGCACCATTCTCCGCTCAGGAGGCGAGAATCATTCAGAGGAGGACTAAACGCTGGGGCTGCCCCCCTACATTTTTGATACAGTCTGAAAAAAATTCATTTCCTCTGTTGACATTCTGACTTGCTATTTAAGAAGTTAGTTTTGAATTTTGAATCCTAATTAAAGTAGTAAAGCTATCAATAAAAATGCTTGTCATATACAGCTAGAAAACAAAACAAAAACTCCGAAAACAGAATTTATCACCAGCTAGAAAACATACAAGAAGGTCTACTAGTATAAACAGTTAACCAGCGATTTTTTCCTGAGCCTTTTCAGGAGCAATTTCCCACAATTCCTACTCTTTCTCACATTATTGGGTTAAGAGAACAAAATGCATATCATCCTGTTCCCTTAGAGATTAATCACATAAAGTTGAGCAGACTGCTGGTCAGGATATGATGCATTTCTTTCAGGGCTATTGCTTTATTTCCTTCAGATCCTTTATATTTGAGAAAATGGCTATTCTGTGCGGTCCATTTAAGGAATAAAGACAATTGAGGCTGCAGAATCAGATTATGGACAGATTTAAGGGCATTATCACTTTTCCTAGCAGAAATCTGGATTAGTGGCAAAGCCAATACCTAATTAGAATGCCTGGTCAAGATCCCTATCTTGGTCCCTATATTCTAATTTCAAGTTTGCACCTTTTAAAAACCTCGTAAGCCCTTCATATTCGAAAGACAGCCACAAATGTATTTTACAGGAAAAATAGAGATATCCAGTGAGAGGATCCTCAGCTAGCTACCTCCCCACATTCTGGGGTCACCTGCATTTGGTCCCAGGAATGAGGTGTACCTCTGTTCAGATCCTATTCTCCCCGCTTCTCTGGAATCTGCTCTGGCAGCTGCCCCCTTTTCGTCTGGGATCTTCTTTCTCTGCTCTAGTTCCAGCCCCTCTCTCTGTATTTTCTTTCCTCTTTACCATGTTCAGATAACTCATCCAGCTGTGGGCAAACTACGGCCCGCGGGCCGGATCCGGCCCGTTCGGCTGTTCTATCCGCCCGCGGAGCCGAAAGAGCGGAGGGTTCTCTTGCTCTCCCCTCCGCTCCTTTACTTTGAATTTATATTAGTTCACACAAACACTCCATCCATGCTTTTGTTCCGGCCCTCCGGTCCAGTTTAAGAACCCATTGTGGCCCTCGAGTCAAAAAGTTTGCCCACCCCTGGTAGTCACATGTTTCAAAGCCACATGTAGAGAGAAAGCAAAAGAAAAATAAGTAACAGGGAGGCTCTTTAATTGCAGATCCTTTTCTACTTTATTCCTCTTCTCTGTTTACAAACTAAGCAATTTATTGAATTGTCTGAACTCACTTTTTCCCATTTTTTTCTATGCTTATTACTTCATTAAAGTGTAATGCAGAAAGATGCACAGATCTTAAATATACAGTTGGGTGGGTTGTGAATAATATACATACCCCAGTCTGCTCAACTTTATGTGATTAATCTCTAAGGGAACAGGATAGTAATATACAAACCACCATCCCATTCAAGGTCTGGAACATACCCATCACCCTGAAAGTTTCTCCTTGCCCTCCTCAGTAACTCTGCCCTGCCCTTCTCTGTGATCACTAGTCTGCTTTCTTTAACTGTAGATCATAAATTCCGGTCCTACTTTCTTTCAGATTTTAAAATAACCTCACACTTACAAAAATTCTGTAAGCACAGTCCAAAAACTCCTTTACTCTTTAAAAAACCATTTGAAATTAAATGTTGTTGCCCCATCAAGTATGAATACTTGAGTGTGTTTCTCCTCCAGCAAAGACATTTTCTAATAGGACTGCAGTGCAACCATCAGAATTAGGAAATTAGAATTGCAGCATCACCAACATCTAATTTTCAGGATCCACTCAAATTTTACCCATAGATTTTCACTAGAGCAAAAGCATCCAGTTCAGGAACACACTTTGAATTTAGTTACATGTCTCTTGAATTTAGTTAAGAGTCGCCTGTATCTGCAACTGTCCCTCAGTCTTTCCTTTGACTTTCCATATTTTGGCACCTTCCTAAAAAGGAGAGGGTACTTATTTTATAAAACATTCCTCAGTTTGGTTTGTCTGGCATTTCCTCATGAGTAGATTCAAGTTAGGTATGTTAGAGCACCCAGGAGTGATTCTGTGTTCTTCTCATTGCACCCCATCAGAGGCTAATGACAATAATATGTCCCATTATTGAGGATGTTCATGTTCACATTGATCACTAGATTAAGGTGCTAACTTCCAAGCTTCTCCATTCTAAAGTATTCTTGTCCCCTTTGTAATTAACAATTAGTTTGTGAGGAGGCAATTTGAGTCTATGTAAATATCCCCTTCTCTATCAAACTTTCAAATTATATATTTCTTATTTATATCTGAAAGAACTCAGGGTTTCTATTTACTCAGTGGATTAAAATATTTTACTATAATCATTATTTTAATGCTTATGTTGGCAAAGACTTGTGCAGTGACAGCTCCCTTAGGCTGGCTTTGTCTTTGTGACATGTCTTCATCATTCTTTAATATTTTCTGGTGTAACAGAAGATCCAGACTTGCCTTTTACTGCTCCAGGTCTGGGATCAAACGTTTCTCCAAGGAACCCTGAATCCTTTTAGAGGAAATATAATTTAGTAAGCAAGATCTCTGCGCTCATGGCTATTAGTTATTGCTGCATCCACTTTCCCTCAGTGGGCAGAACTAGGGAGTGCATGCAGTTGTACACACACATACACATACACACACACACACACACACACACACGCATGCACACACACACCATTTGTATCTGTATTTCTCTATATGGAAAACCAGGAGTTCACACTGAAACTCCCAATTCTGATCCAACACCACAAGACTTATCCTAGTTTTCTCTTTTTCCATGTTTGTAACTCCTTTCTCTGATAGTGGGATATAGGCTCCCATTATTCTTAACATTTTTACTCATTTGACAAATTCTCCTCTATGTAACCAATCTCATCCCTGGCTCATCCTTCTTCCCACATGGAAACCCTCCTTAATGCCACTCCCACTCACCTGTGCCCTGCTGCCACTGCCATGCCCTCCTCACCACTCTAGGGCTCTGACTTCCCACTCAAGGTACCCCGTCCACCTACACAGCCCTTCTTCTTATCCCACTTGAGCCCTGTTACTCTCTGCTGGATGTTGTCACCCCTCCTACATGGATGCTTTCCACACTCTGTTTATGCCCTGGCCCTGCTCTGGCACCTCTGCCAGGCCTCTCTGCTGGGTGGAGTGCTGCTGTACTTTGGGCACCCCAAATCTATGATGGGCCATTTTCTCCAACCCACCAACATGGATGTCCTTTTCCACCCACTTGACCTTTGATATCTGCACCTCTCTGTTCCCCACACCCTACACTGTGGCTGCTTTTCTGTCACATTCCTTATCCCACATGGGTTCTTAGACACTGTGCCAGGCCACTGTAATCTGTCCTCCCCAAAGCCTCAGAATGATGCCTACTTTGCTTGGCCCAACGCAAGTCTTTTAGACTGTTTTGTTCAGAAAAGAAAGAGAAGTATTATGAACTTAATTGTGCCCGCATAGCATTCACAGGTTGAAGCTCTAACCTCCCCTCTGACTGACTGTGGAGAGTGGGCCTTCATGGATATAATTAAGGCTAACTCAGGTCATAAGGGTGGGGCCCTAGTCCAATGGGACTGGTGATATTGTAAGAGGAAGAGACATAAGGGATGCACATATGTTGAAAAAAAACACACCATGTGAGGCCGCAGCAAGAAGTTGGCCTTCTACAAAGGAGAGAAGCCTCAGGAGAAACAAACCTGCCAACAGGTCTTGGGCTTCCAGCCTCTCAAACCCTGAGAAATAGACTGTGCTGCTTCATTATGGCAGCCCTAGCAGCCTAGGCAGGATGAGACAAGAGAGGAAGGAAAGGAACAAGCAGAGCTCCTCTCCTTTTATTACTTCTTGCTGTATGCTGTTTCAGGCCTCACAAAGGTACTGGAAGTGGTTGGCTTAAGGTTATTAAGAGTTTCCAAATCTAAATGGAGAATTTAATGGACATCACTATAATACTTCGTCAACTTCTCCCTTTTTCTTTGTAAAATGATTTATTCTTCCTTTTTCCCCTGAAACAGTTTTTTTTTTTAAAAAAAATGTCCAGCTCTATTGAGATATAATTAACATATAACATTGTATAAGTTTTAAGGGGTAACAATGTCCTATTTGATATACTTACATATTGCAAAAATGACTTCCATCCTAGGTTAGCTAACACCCAAAGAAAGAAGGAAATCCTGCCCTTTGGGGCAACAAAGATGGACTTTGAGGGCATTACATTACACAAAGTGAAATAAGTCAGGGAAAGACAAATGCGTATGATCTCATATTTGGAATCTAAAAGTGCTCTCTCTTTAAATCGGTGTAGTATTGATCACAGGGAGCTTGCCACCTTGGTATCAAATACACCAGTTCTTCAAGGAGCACATGCCCCCTTCATTACCTTTGTGTCATGTAAAACCAACATTTACCCTAATTGGCCAGAGGAAGGAGGTTATTTTAAATATGTCAAATCATTGTGGTTAGTAGGTGTTAAGAATAGGCATTAAAGGCATTAAAAAAAAAAAAAGAAGGTGATCCTGGAGCTCATAAAAATGACTCACCACTCAGGACACTTCTCTTCATGTTGCCCTCTCATCAGTCCCCAGAACCCATAGAATCGTGTTTGGTCATTAAGGCATCCTCTCATCAATTAGGGCCACATTTTGGCTTCCAATTGCTCTTCATGGACTGAGAGTGTCTGTGGTGTCACGCATACTTGGAGAATGCTCTTATCAGTGGTGCTCTTTGTAGTGAGTGCTGCAGGGAAGCCAGGGAGTCACTGTGGCTAACAGAGGTAGACACTTAATTACCCAAGGAACTTGTTTAAGTGAGATTTGGCAGCAGCTCCCTTGAAAACTGCCTAATTAGAAGTACTGATCAGCTTGCTGGCAAGTCAGGAGGCCCCGTGCACTTCTGCTAGGCTACATTTTTGAAGACAAATGGGTCTCGGGCTAAGGCCTGTCAGGAGAAAGCTTTTATCTCAGAACAAAGGAGCATCAGCCAGAGCAGGTCACTCATCTAGGCAGTGGACTTTTCCTTGTGAATGTCAAAGTACCTTATATATAAGAGGGTTGTATAAAAGTTACTATATATTTTCCCCTTATTCCTGCTTTCCCTCTCAGTTCAATTAATGGCATCAGTGTTTAACCAGTTGCCCAAATTCAGGAATCCTTTTCTCCTTCCATATCCAGTCTTTTGATTTTACTTCCATAATATATTTTCTATCAGTCAACTGCCCTCTACCTCCATTGTTAATAGCCTTAGTTAAACCCCCATCCATTCTTTTTTTTTTTTAGTCCACTCTAGAAGATATTCTTTCCATTACTTTCTAGAAAGAGTGTAAAGGAGGAGAGAGTGGAGGTGGGAGGAGAGGAAAACATCCATGTGTCTCACATGGATTGATTGCCTCCTGCACATGTCAGGCTGGGGATAGAGCCTGCAGCCCAGGTACATGCCCTTGACCAGGAATTGAACTCATGACCCTTTGGTGCATGGGCCAACACTCTAACCACTGAGCAACATCAACCAGGGAACCCTCATTCATTCTTAGTCGAATTAATAAAATGCTTTATTAGCTGTTTTCCTTCTCCAAAGAGCTTATGAACTATTTGGAAAAATCCATTATCAGCATAATTGATGGATTGCATATATGTATATTATTGTTGAGGGTGGAAGATGACCCTTGTCAGCTCTGTACCCCAACAGCAACCATCCTCAGCAACATCATAACATAGCATCTGGACATTCCAGATATATATATATATATATATATATATATATATATATATATATATATATATATATATATATATATATATATATGTTAAATGTAGCTCTTATGGTTAATTTTGGCCATGAGATTCCCAGATTAGACATTATTTTGGTGTTTGTCTGTGAAGGTGTTTTCAGGTGAGATTAGCATTCGAAACAATGGACTCAGTAAAGAAGGTAGTCCTCCTCAATGTGGATGAGCATCATTCAATGCATTGAGGGCCTGAGTAGAACAAAAGGCAGAGGTAGGAATTATTTGTCTCTTTTGGCTTCCTGCTTGCCTGCTTGAGTGTGGTATCTCACCTTATGTTACCCTGCCCTTTGGGACTGCACTTTTGGGACTGCACTTTAGGCCTTCAGACTTGAACTGAATGGTAAAGCAGGCTTTCCTGGATATCCAGCTTACAGAGAAAGATTGTGGGACTTCTCAGATTCCATAATTGTGTGAGGCAATTTCTGGTACTTCTAGGCCTCGGTCTCTGCCTACTAATCTTAGGGGGAAGTACTAGTACAGATTGAAATCTGGAGGGGACTAAGTCATTCATCGCAAATGAATGTAGCCATGATTTCTAAATAAAACAGACACAATCAAGCAAAAAGAGCATAATCTGGATGAAATGAAGATATATGTATATGTAGAGAGATCCTAGTTCAGTACTTGACTCAATAGACAGTAAGTGTTAAAAGAATTGGTGAGTAGATATATTACAAGTGTTGCAAGGGTGGGCCATTGCCTTAAGTATTGGATGGTGTGTGAGGTTGGCAGGGTTGGTGGGCTGGCTTAAAGGACTGTCATTGCAAGCCACGTATCCTTTGTGTCTAGTGCAGTGTATACTTCATATTGCATTCTGGTTGATTGTGTTCGTATATATAAATTGTTTATTAATGTATGGGAAATCTTCAAATCTGGCCTTATTTTTCCACTGACTGGTGGGTTGGATACACTTTCTCAATTACTTTAGAAGTCAGTGTATTTTTACTGCTTATTCTTATGGCAATTTTCTATCCTGGTGGAGAGCTTCAACTGCCGAAATTTCTAGTCTCACATGTGAGATGTGCCCTTTTAGCATGACCGTGTTTGTAGCGGATGTATGGCTCACAGTCTCTTCCCCACAGCAGGTGTTTATTGTCACCTGGAGTCATGTTCAGGATTTAATTAAGTTTCCCAGCCACCTGTAGCACTGTTGTTCCTGGCAGCTAAAAACACACATCATTTTGCTCCTTTCCCAGTGTATTTTGGCAGGTGTTGAAGAGCAGCATGTAAGGAAGACTTTGGGTTCCTCTTTTGGTCTAGGGCAGTGGTCGGCAAACTGCGGCTCTGTTGACTAATGAGTTTGCCGACCACCGACCTAGACTCTCGATTCCAATAATTACAGGCTGTTGTTGTTCCTTGTGATTAAGCCCCTATCCCAGTGGTCAACAAACTCATTAGTCAACAGAGCAGCAAACCGTGGCTCGCGAGCCGCATGTGGCTCGAGAGCCGCAGTTTGCCGACCACTGGTCTAGGGGAAAGGGAGACATTGTGAAGATCCTACAGCTTGTTCATATACACCCATCACTTCATGACACTTACACCCTAAGGCAAGGAAGCAACCACCTTCCCTGCAGATTTCTCACCATCTGAGCAGATGGGTGTGATCTTAAGCAGCCAACTGTGCACATATGTTCCTAATGTTAGAAGGAAGATTCTGAGCCAAAAATGACTGCAAAAGCCTGTCTCTTCATACCTCCTCTCCCAGGTGGCAGCAGTAGATATGGCCCTCTATAGGGTTAATTAAATAAAATGAAAGGCACAGTTTTACTTCGAGGGATGAAAAGGAAGAACATAAGGAAGATAGTCCAATGGTGTTTTGATCTCAGTGGGAAATGGTGAAGAAAATTCCTGACAAAATTTTCATTAGGACAGCATCAAATTGGTCAGCATGTGTTTCCAATTATGAGTTCGTTACTACATAAACTGAAAACCATAAAAAAATGTAACCAAGCTTCAGCCCCATGGATGCAGATATTAAACAAGATGGGTTAAATGTCAGCTCTTTTTCTTGCACATTATGCACAGTACTCATGTTACTAAAGGGGCCTCTGTCACTGAGGATTTTCCCCCCAGCTTGTTTCAACTAGCAACTACATTTACTGATCATAACATGGCACAAACTAGAACGTAATTTGAATTGGAATCTTTCTTTTAAAACTTATGATCTCTTATGACACAATTTTATACATTATAATAATACCTATCTATCTGTGCAGGTAGAATACCCTATGACAGTTTCTCTAACAGTAATGTTTCTACACATTAGTTGAGTAAGAATGATATATTTTTTATTGGGATAAAAATAAAGCATTTGTTAAAGATTATAATACTCCCACAGGTGACACAATGCAAAGATCCTTATTTCAGTTTCAATTTAAAAATTGGAAGCATAGTCATTACAAAGTAAAATATGTTGCCTATCATCTAGTCAAGTGTATCATATAAATGTATAGTTTAAATAACTTTTTATTTTCTAAATACAGAATAACTTCCATTATGTTGATGCTATGTTCCTATTACTCTTAAAACAATAGATACTCATTTCTCCTGTTACACTGAGGAGAGATTTAATGAGAGATCACAGTCTTTCAGAAAATAGATTCACTCTACAAAAAATAAAACTCAGAGCTAATTAAAATAATATGAATATTAATAACCATAAAATGTGCATACAATTAGGCAAAACAACACAGCTACACCTGACACTGAACCAGGGCCTTACTGTGAACTTGCTTCTGCATGGTGCAAAAGTGCTACTGAGAGTCTGGGACTCATTCAGTTCAGCAGAAATATTTACTAGGGACTTTAACATCATGGGCTAGCAAACCACCACTTTCTGTCTATCAGAGCATCTCAGATGATCAATGCACAGCTTATAGAAGTATAATGTAGTGCATCTTAATGTGCATTTTTTTCATATGTAAGTCAAAGTTGGGAGGAGGTGAAAATGTATTCTGTGAGGTAATCAGACAATTAAACTCAGCATCTTTCTCTAGCACTCGCTGGATGCATGCTAGTAATTCAGCTTCTCAATGTCCAGTCCTAATCATTTAAATGAGGGACAGTAATACCAACCGCAGAGTGAGAAATTATTGAGAGAATGTGTTTGCAAGTTCTTTGTCAATTCTAATGTGTGGCCTCGTTGTCATACATATTGTTATAGAATGAATGTTTGTGCCCCCCCCCCCCAATTCATATGTTGAAATTCTATAGCCCAGTATGATGGTGTTAGGAGGTGGGACTTTGGGGAGGTAATTAGGTTATGAAAATAGAGCCATGTCGAAACCGGTTTGGCTCAGTGGATAGAGCGTCGGCCTGCAGACTCAAGGGTCCTGGGTTCGATTCCGGTCAAGGGCATGTACCTTGGTTGCGGGCACATCCCCAGTGGGAGGTGTGCAGGAGGCAGCTTATCGATGTTTCTCTCTCATCGATGTTTCTAGCTCTCTATCCCTCTCCCTTCCTCTCTGTAACATATCAATAAAATATATTTAAAAAAAAAAAAGAAAGAAAATAGAGCCACCACGAACAGAATTACTGCTTTGATATGAACAGGCAAGAGAGATCTTTTCTCTTCTCTATCTCTATTATGTGTGGAAACCAGGAAAAAGTCCCTCACCAGAACTCAACCATGCTGGCATCCCAATCTTGGATTCCCCAGCCTCCAGAATTGTGAGAAATAAATGTTTGTCATTTCAATGCACTTAACTGGTGGTATTCTGGTTATTGCAGTTCAAACTGAGATGCACCTGGTTGTTATGATGAGACATATTAAGCATTCAGGCATGATTTTCAAGCTTCTGTCTGGAGTAACATCTTTGATCCCCTGCATTATTTGCCTAAAAGCCTATGACATTTGCTTTCTAATAATATCATATGAATGGCCATGATAAATATTACACTGAACTATGCCTATAAAACCCACTTAGGTCCTGTTTCACCTATTACAACGATATTTATGATAACCTTTATGAGATAGTAACTCTTTTAAAACTCTATTGTCGATTTGGGTAACCATTTCAGCTTTGAATAATTGAATAAATAAATATATATTGTGGGCAGCAAGATTTAAAGGTTTCAGTGGTCATAAAATGTCATTTCTAGGCCAGGTCCAAGAGATGCTGAAATGACTCTGTGCTGAGTGGGAGTGAGTAGGAGTGAATTAAAACCTCTATAGCAAGATGTTATAGACAAAAGTTTCACTCATATCAGCACTGTGTGTTTAGAACTGTGTTTTGTATTATACCACTGCATTAAATATCAGTGGTAATTAATAATCAATTGTAAGATGCATCTATCTTTATGTAGGCCATTGGGTGTATAAGTGAGAGAAGTCAGGTTGGAGGTGGCAATATCATATTCATCAAGTTGCATCTGGTAGCCCATGTGTGCAAATTTAGCATAATGACTTGGGATCTGTTGCTACCCTACAGGCATGCTAGATGCTAGATAGTGTTGGAAGGCTTCAACCAAAATGTGCTGCACATCTGTTAGACATGTTCTACAAGGCAATCACCTTGATAATTTTTCTGTTTTATGGAAATTAGATACTGAAATCCTATTGCCTCAGAATATGGAGCTTTTTTCAAGATATAAACACTAAATTTGGGTTCTCGAATATTTTAGCTATGCATGGGAAACTGATTGCTTCACCAGACCCTTCATTTGCCTTAGTATTCATGACTGCATAGCTGTAACGCTTCTTGAGTCATTAGTAATTAGATAAGAGAAATATGTGCTTTGGTTGTTCCACTTATGCTCAAGATTTTATTATTTCTACTCCTACATAAACCATACTTGGTACACACACTCACACTTCCACATAGTATATTCTAATATACTTTAACTACAGTAATAGAATTGGGTTTATATGCTGAAAATTTACTTCGTTTAAATGGGTAAATTAGGGTGGACTGTGCCAGTGTTAATGAATAACCAAACTTTCCATATCTCCATCTTTTCCTCTGTAAATTATCTATAATTTATATCCAAAGTGTTACATTTGTCCTGGACATTTTATTTTACAAGGCCAGTGTCACTGCATGATTATTCAAAAAATAATAAAAAAATGTCCACTTGGGCGGCATATGTGAACAAATGGAGGGAATAATAAAAAGAGCAATGGAAATAGGAAAAAAGGAGAAGAAGAGAAAGTAAAGGTTGGAAGGGCATATAGAGAGGATGAAGGGGCTGCTAAGCAGGAAGGTGGTTTTGTTTAGAGAAGTGAGAGATGAAGAGGAGGAGGAAGAGCCTTTCTCCTTCCTTTCAAGTTTGAAATGGGTAGTGACCCTGAACTGTTCCATTCGGCATTGTGGTCCCTCTTTGTAGAATTCCCTGGCCTCAGAAGGTCCTCTTCTTCCTTGTTCCATGGTGGCTTAGGGGTTCCTCTGTCCTGCCATCACTTTCTGTCACACTACTAGAAAAAGCCTGTTTCATTCCACTTGTGTTGCCATATCAAAATACCATAGATTGGGTGGCTTAAACAACAGAAATTTATTTTTTTCACAGTTATTACCACAGCAAACCCTCTTCCTCTCTATTGCCATAGGAAAAGGCGCAACTTAACTCCACCATCACAAAAATAGTAAAAAAAATACACTACTGTCTTTCTACTTCTCCATTTCCTTCTGATATGGTTAAATGTTGAAAATATGGCTCCCCAAACCTTCCAACACAAGTATGTCTTCCACATAAAGATATATTTGAAAATACCCCAAATTGTCCAATAGAACTGCCTTGAAGTTCAGGACCTTGCTTTGTAGGGGACATGTAGATGCCTACTTCTCTTGGAGCTTCCTTGGTTGCTGACCAGTTGCCTTCATCTACTCCAATAGGTTACCTGTGACTGAGACTTTACACATTATATTAAGAAAGATACTTGGATGTTTATGTCTAATACTTACCTGGCCTTTGAGTCTTCCATTCCTGGAACCTTTAGATTTGCAGGATTCCCTGCTTTCCTGCCTAGAAATTCTACATGGCATCTTACCTGGATCCTTGGCCCACTGGTTTCCAGATTTTAGTAGGCTCTTGATTTGGGCTATTTATCTACTCTCTAAAGGCTATTTATACGATTTTGAAATATGATGGTTTCTTTTTAAAAATGACTGACAGCTAATATATCCCACTGAATATGTTTTTCTATATTAACGATAATTCAGTGTAAGAACTAAGCAAACATAGGCATGGATTCTCTATTTTTCTGATGCACAATTTGCACAGAAGTTGCAGGTATGTATTATTTCTGTCTATGAATAAGTATGCTAATGACAGGACAGGCATTCTGGAGAAGGCCTATTTCAAATACATTTGTTGGGTTTTGACTTAGTCAGGCAGAGAAATTCTGCTGGAGAGACCTGGTCTATAGTTGTGATTTCTCAGACTCCATGAAGGAGGCTCATGAAGTCTGACCGGATGGCTGACTCATGAAAATTCTCAAGCCCGGGGTGAGGTTTCTCATGAGCAGCTATACCAAGCATCCTGGCTGCTGCTTTGCAGCCATCACCAAAGCGAATTCCTTTTAACCTAGTAATGACACAGAGTAATTGCTCGTTAACCCCATGAACACTTACAGTCTCTCTGTGGCACTATGACGTTGATAAGTGACAGGCCTTTCTCCCTTGATATAAGAAGCCATGAAGGAATGCAGAGCAGTCAGCTAAGATTCCATTTAAAAAGCAATCATTCCTGCTCTGGCTGGTTTTGCTCAGTGGATAGAACGTCGGCCTGCGATTGAAGGGTCCCACGTTCGATTCAGGTCAAGGGCATGCACTTTGGTTGCAGGCTTGATTCCTGGTTGCAGGCTGGATCCCTGGGAAGCAACCAATCTATGTTTCTCTCTCTCTCTCTGTCTCTCCCCCCTTCCACTCTCTCTAAGAATCAATGGAAAAAATACTCTCTGGTGAAGATTAACAACAAAAAACAATCATTCCTTATGGATTATGTTTTTAAAGGTCTCTTACATCTGTCTAAAAGGTTTAGGTTTAAAAGCACTGGGAAGGTCAATAAAACAATTAGTACAGATGGATTTTTTATTATTTGCCCAGCATGTGAACCGTGCAATATCGTTTCCATATGAAAATAATTCCCCCCCCCACACACACACACAATTGGGGTTTAAAGTCTGTTTTTTCTCTGTTCATGTAAATATGATTTAAAAAATATTTCTCCTTTGTGAAAAGGATGGAAATATAGAGGTCAGTGAAAAGCAAGGGACAGACATTTACAACTTAATTGAGGACTGAATGAATGGCAATAACATTAAAAAACAGATGATCTACCTTCTCAGATAAATCATCTCAAATTAAGGGGAGAAATTCTGCTCCAAATCTGTTCGTCACTTTAATGTGTTTCTTGTCAAAGTAGCAGGTTTCATTTCTTCCCCCCTGATGACCTTCACCAGAGCACAGTACTGATATGAGGCATTTGTTTTAATAACTTGGTAAAAGTTAATGTAGTGTATAATGGACTCTAGCTGGTTTGACTTGAAGAGCAAGTGGATAGGACATTTGATGTGGAGAGAAAGTTGGTACTATAAAGGGAACTGTGTTCACTTGAGGTCCAATGACTTTTCTTCACCACAATCCCAGCAACGTTTCCTGCTCTAGCTTTTGGCTCAAGTGACAGCAGCCCCTGAATGCATCAGGGAGAGAGATGTGGCAACATTTCAAATTTCTATTTGTCATATTTAGCCATTTGTAGACTTGACTCTCTTGCATCCTATAGCCAATGCTTCTTGCCTAAGGGTTAGCCACAGAGGCCTTTAAATCATTTTAACTCTCTACTTATAATCTCTCAGGCACAGTCTAATTCATATTTTACATTGCGACATAAGTCATTTTGTTCGCTTTGGCAGGGCAGTCTGAGGAAAACTGTTGAGTAAGGCATATGGGTTTTTTTTTTTATCATTTTCCCTGTCACTGCTCATTCCATGTTCACCCACCCCCTGCCCCCCTGAGTGTCTCCCTAGCTACATGCTGGCTTCTCAGTGAAGGCTATTTACTATATTTTTGGATGCTTTTCCTCCCTAAAAAATAACCCTGGACCCTTGTTTCCAGGCCCGCCCTATCCATGGCTGCATGGCAGCAATAGTTGTTTTTTTGTTTTTGTTTTAATATGCTTTTATTGATTTCATAGAGGAAAAGAGAGGGAGACAGAGATAGAAAAATCAATGATGAGAGAGAATCATTGATCAGCTGCCTCCTGCATGACCCCTGCTAGGGATTGAGTCCGTAACCTGGGCATGTGCCCTGAGTGGGAATCGAACCATGACCTTCTGGCTCATAGGTTGACGCTCAACCACTGAGCTATGCTGGCTTGGCCAGCGATAGGTTTAATCAGATAGAGCATTCTCAGCTAATTTAGAAGCAAACTGATTTTTCTCTCTCTCTCCCAGGTGATCTAGGGCATTTAATCCCTTGATTTGGTAAAAATCACATGGGGGATGTTTGCAATCTGAGAAATTAGTGCTGGTGAGAGGTGTATTTTTTCTATCCCATAGGCTTAATTAGTTTCTACAAATACTGCTCAATAGAGAGAGATCAGAAGGATGCAAGCCAACTGCCCATGGTGAGGGCTAGATGTTCTATGCTGTTGGATAAGGGGATAAAACTAAAGATTGATTGCCAATGTCATTGGACCATTTTTTTTCTCATTTCCTTTCATCAAAAACCTTTATACATTTAAAAATATAAAAATGATCAAAAATATATGTTTTATAATTGTTTTTGTTGGAATAAGAAGAGAGATAAGTGCAGGGGTTTTATTGAACTGCATAGCTTAAAATCATGTTTTTTACTTTTATAGAAATAATAATGGCTTTAGTTTATATAAAACATATAATGAGATCTGCTAAATTTTACTGTTAATTTTTACCTTCAGTTCCTACCTCTGTAGTGCATACATATACATATACACCCAATATTTTCTTGTGAAAAAGGAAAATATGTCATAGAACAGGACTCAAAGGGTACAATAAGAAAACTATTCTCCAATTTCCTTGTCCTTCTACTCCAAACCAGTTTATTCAAAACCCTCTGTGATGCTGAGTCAATCTTTAGCAGACTCCTTGCTAATTCATAGATAATAAGAAGTACTAGTACTTACAAGAACATGTATCTCAAAGCAATTTTTTCCATAAGTAAAATATTAGGTCCCATGTTTCTTTTTAGTGTAGACTCGCCACTTCCTCAACTCAGTCCTGTTCTGCATGGGAAGACTTCAGTGGGAAGGTGGGGAGGGTAAGGTTGCATCTCTTACTCATCTTGCTCTTACAGTCTTTCCTCTCCCTGTGGGTTTAGCAGGATAACCCACGGCATGTGCTTCCGGTGGCTCTCATGAACACTTTCCAATCTCCGCTGCTTCCTACCTATTATTACCATCCTCTTAGCCAAAGGAAGTCACATGGGGAAACCCAATTCAGTGGGGCAGAGGATCTTCCCATGGAAAAGGGTAGGAGGGAGTAAACATTTCTGGACAACAATCCCATGTACCAATGCTGGGCTGCTCCTGCCCTTTTGGCCTGGGCCTCAGAATGGAAATATGTAGAGCAGAACTGAGCTAGGAGTCTACCTGCCCACCTGTCCCTCAGCTTAAAACTTAACACTCCAGTGACCTCCCCCCTGCCATCCTGATGGCCAGCCAGCCCTCAAATCTGTGAGAACAAATGCTTATTTTGTGTGCTACTGATTTTGTAGTTGCTTGTTACATAGAAATTGATGTCTGATAATGGCAAGATCCATGGCAACCCCAGGCCAAAACATTCTCATGCTACCCACATCTGGTCTAGAAGAAAAAACACCTTTGTACTAATCTGTGGTACAGCAGCTACTTCCCAAACACAGCCCTCTATTCTCTGGTCATAAACTGCTTCATTCAGTATTAGACTCTTTGTAATGATGCAGGTGTAAATCTGTTTTTTGAATGTTTAGGTTATATATCAAGCTTTCTGAGTGGTCTTCCTGAAATCATCCTCATGGTAGGCTTGAGGAGAAGGGAGAGAGACTCTAATCACTCTCCATGTAGAGTGCTGGTGTCCTTGGGACTCAGATGAAGTGAGTAATCAGCTAAGGGTCACAAAACTAATATTAATCACTCTTTTTGTTTCTCTGTGGCTGCCTTTGAAATGTGGGGTTATTTGATGCTTATGGTCTTAAAGCCTTAGTTGGAACTGATACAGAAATATTCCCATTTTTCTACCTTGTTGCATGCAAAAAAGAAACACATGGGCACATACATTTATAAGGGAATCATAGTTTACATATGACTTTTAGATATCTTTTTATTAAATATACTAGGGGCCCGGTGCACGAAATTTGTGCACTGGGGGTGGGGGGTCCTTCAGCCCAACCTGCCTCCTCTCACATACTGGAAGCCCTCAGGGGATGTCCTACTGACAGCTTAGGCCCGCTCCCCACAGGGAGCGGGCCTAAGCTGCAGTCTGGCCTCCCTTTGTGGGAGGTGACTGGGCTGATCAGGGGAAGGCACCAGCCCCATCACCCCGCTGCTGCAGCCACTGCCAATAACCACAGCCAACAACGTGTTTTCATCAACACGGACTCCAGTCCCTTCACCATGAGAAAATGACAGCTTTCATTAGGCATTTTCAAGATGTGTCTATCATAGGATATGACATTTCTTTCTTTCTTTGTTTTTTTTTATCCTCACCTGAGGATATGTTTCCATTGACTTTTAGAGAATGTGGAGGAGAAAGGGAAAGACAGAGAGAAACATCAAAGTGAGAGGAACACTTTGATTGGTTGCTTCCTGCATGAGCCCTGACCTGGGACCTGGCCGGGGAGGAGCCTGCAACCTAGTACATGCCCTTGATCAGAATTGAACCCAGACCCTGTGGTCAGCAGGCTGAGGCATTATCCACTGAGCCAAATCAGCTAGGGCAGGATATGACATTTCTTAGCCCTTCAGTAGCAGACCTTCGTTTTTTTCTCCAGAAGTGTGGTGGAAAAACGCTAGATCACCTTTTTGGATTCTTATTACCCAAATTACTAAGAATATTACCAGTGGCACACAGAAAGCTTAACCAATGAGCAGTCAGAAAAGGTGTTTCCTCTGTAGTTCACACCAATCACCGGCTGGGCCCTGCCCAGGCCTAAAGCCTCTGGCTAAAGCTTTTGGCCTGGGCAGGGAACCCCCAGCTTCCTCTGATCGCGGGCTCTGCCCCTGCCCAGGCCTAAAGCCTCTGGCTAAAGCTTTGGGCCTGGGCAGGGGACCCCCAGCTCCCTCCGATCACTGGCTCTGCCCCTGCCCAGGCCTGCCCAGGCCAAAAGCCTCTGGCCAAGGCTTTCAGCATGGGCAGGGGACCCCCAGCTCCCTCCGATTGCCAGCTCCGCCCCTGCACCCTCAGCTCTGATAGCAGGCTTGGCCCTGCCCAGGAGCCCCCTGGCTCAGGCCCTTCCCAGGCTGCTCAGGGCTCACGCAGGGCCTACCTCAGAGTGACCTGGGTGCCAGGATGTTCCCGGGACCCAGGCGCTGGGCACCTATGTATGCAAATTAACCGCCATCTTTGTTGGGTTAATTTGCATACTCACTCTGATTGGCTATGGGCATAGCAGAGGTATGGTCAATTTACATGTTTGTCTATTATTAGGTAAGATTATGAATATTTTACCATCAAAATTATACTATAACATCATTTTAATTAGTATATAATATTTCATAATTTATGGGACAGTATTCTATTGTATACATGGGTTATTTCATTTTTATTATTTTTCTATTATACACTGTAATAAACATGTCAATACTGTAACTTCACAGAATCTCCTGGTGCTTTATGTCCAGTGGACTAAATAAAGCCTTATTTCTTACAATCACATCCATCCATTTCCATTTCCATTATTCATTACAGCTTGGTGTTTAAAATTTCCCACCTCTGTCTTTATATATGTAAAGTAGAAATTATGATTTTAACTTTTTTCATATATTTGATAAAAGTGATGCTAGAGCTTGTTCTAAATTCTTTCTAAAAGTCTTGTTAAGTCAAGACCATTGAAAGCAAATTGAAAACAATAAAAGAGTTTTCACAACATATTCTATTTTATTGAAATAATCCCTTTCCTAGACATATTAGTCAAGTGTCCAGGGGCTACTCAGCATTGTTCTTAGTGCAGAGGAGGATAAAGGAGAACTGTATTCCCAAAAACTAACTTCTTGGCTGACAATATGAATACATACAATCACAAATAAACAATAAAGCAACATACAGGGAATATAGGATCAAATATTCTCTCAATTTTTTCATCAAGTTGTTTTTTCCTCTTGTTTGCTGTTGAGTTATATATAAGTCCATTGAATCATGATATCAGCTCCTTATGAGATACTTGATTTGCAAATATTTTTCTCTCATTTAGTAGATTGCCTCTTCATTTGGTGAGGGTTTTGTTTGCTGTGCAGAAGCTTTTTGGTTTGATGCAGTCCCATTTGTTGATGTTCACTTTTGTTCTTTAGTTTTTGGTGTCAGATTTAAAAATTATCATAAGACCCATGTCAAGGAGCTTACCACCTATGTTTTATTTTGGGAGTTATATGGTTTCCAGTCTCGCCATCAAGTCTTTAATCTGTTTTGAGATAATTTTTATGTATGGTGTATGATAGTGGTCCAGTTTCATTCTTTTATGTGGCTTTCCAGTCTTTCCAACAACAATTATTGAAGAGACTGTCAATTCTCCATTGTATGTTTTTGGCTCCTTTGTTGTAAATTAATTGACCATATATGCATTTGTTTTTGGGCTCTCTATTCAGTTCCACTGTTCTATGTGCCTGTTTTTATGCCAAGGTTTATTTTTGTGCAGAATAATTTTCATAGTATTTTATGAGTATAAATAAAATATGTCATAACATTCTGAAGTTAATTTACCTAAAGACAAATCACCCCATCTTAATGTGTACCAGAGTGCACCTATGCCATCTGTTTTCAATCTATTTACACATTAGATATATGGAACAATGGTATATAACACCTCCCTAAATGTATACAGAGATATTGACCTCAACTGTCAGGCAATACACATGAAATTTTTGCAGTACCCATTGTGTTAGCTCAAGTAATTTCATACAACTTCTATAATAAATTGCAAACTTTTATATTTTAATACTAAAAAAATTTACATAATTATAGCATTTAGTTTTGCTAGACCATCATATTACAGAACCTTTTTCCTTTCAATTGCTGAGACTGATGCCAAAAAAAAATTGTTTTCATGAAGCTAAAAATTTCATGCTCATTAATCATGTGGTGCTGTTTTATGTTTTTCCAAGGTGAATAGCATTAAATAGGGCTGTTATTTTAAACACTCTTAATTGTGTAGGGTTTTTTTGTTTATTTAGTTCTAATATGTTTGTTATGCTATCTAGCAAGGGTTTTAACCACTAGAGGAGAGACTAGCCATTTTGGGTACTTTCAGACTGTTCTCTTGACAATGAGAATACAAAGGAAATTTACTTTAATACTATTTATGATGCTTCGTTACCCATTGAATTTTACACAGTTTCAGATTATGAGATTTAGAATATCCAATTAGATTCATCCTGAGACCCATACTCTGGGACTTATGAGAATTTTGTTGTTCTGTAAACTTTTAATCACTATCTCAATGTACTGACCTTATATAAGAAACTGAAAGAATAGGCGTCGCTGGTTTGGCTCAGTGGATAGAGCATTGGCTTGTGGACTGGAGGGTCCAGGGTTCAATTCCAGTGAAGGGCACATGCCAGAGTTGCAGGCTCAATCCCCAGTAGGGGGCGTGCAGGAGGCAGACTATTAGTGATTCTCTGTCATCATTGATGTTTCTATCTCTCCCTCTCCCTTCCTTGCTGAAATCAATAAAAATATATTCTTTAAAAAAAACTGATAGAATAAAAATGAAGTTGGGTATAATCCACTGATTATCATCTTTTGAACTTAATTCTGTATCCAAATTGTGGAAGTGGATAAATCAATTAAGTACTGTTAGAATGTATGCTAGATGTGGTGGGGGTGGAATATGCTCATCTGACTTTAAAATAAATGTCTACAAGTTCAGAGAACAGATTGAACTGATTTCATATTTCAAAAGGAAAGAAGATAGAATTGGGATTTTTTTAAATATTTGCATCTAGAAGGAGAGGAAGACAGGCCTATATGCTTGATGTTTGGGGCTAGATGTAAAATACATATATATATATGAAAGGTGAGCTATAGTACATAACCACATTAATAGAAATATTTTCTTTTCCACCATATAGGAAATTGCATGTCAATTTTAAACTATCATTGTACATATTTTTAGTAAAACCTAGCTCCACATGACAGTTCATTGAAGTGATAAATGTCAGGCAAAAAAGTTTTTACCCCTTTGCATACCAAGTATGAAATAATTACCTGAATCATTTAAGACGAAAATCACCCCATTGGTGGGCACAATTAAAACAGTAGCACTTCATTCAGGAGTTTCACACCATTTATTTGAGAGTAAAGATTGTGGAAAGAGAGAGCAAGACACTAGGAACTCTAATAACGTTTATTATCAAAGGGCCAAAATTTTATAAGCACTGAAGAAATTATTCTTTTGAGGGCTATCCAGTTAAAGTCTGTAATCTTGATGATATGACCAACAAGTGACAGTCAGGTTATGCTGAATTTTAAAACCAGTGGATTACCTTAGATTTTCCTAAAATTGCTTTTTATTATAATTCTGCTGCATTCATAAAATACATAGAATTTTATATATAACAAATGAGGTATCATATCCTTGGCTAGATGTTGGATTTTCAGTTCTTATAAGCATTCACTGTAGCCATTGTGTAGATTAAATTTTTAGATGAGGTGCTACTTGAAGTCTCCTCAGTCTGCTGCTGCAGAGAAGTTAAAATTCAGGAATATTCTTAGTAGACCTGTGAGTAATTCCCCTCTGCAGTAATTAGTGATGTTTTCTCTCTCTTAAAGGGAGTATTCAGGATTTGGTATGAGGTTTTCCTGGAAGTGGAAGGCACATTTTCAATGCTATGGTGAATTTATTAACGTAGAATCCACTGTGAATTTTTTTTTATGCTTAATACATGTAATCATAACTATGGCATTATTACTATTTATAAAGAACAAATGTTACAAGTCAGATATTTGCCTGATTTGAACATCTTATTGGTCCACAAAAATAATTCATTGGTGTCTCATTATGCTACAATGAAAAACTGAAAGGAAAGTCCATTTTGGACCCTATCCAAGTTGATTTGATTATCAGGAAGCAAAATATCTCATTATTAAGTGGTCAGGTATAACATTGAAAAGTATTATTTTTCAGCCCTAGCCGGTTTGGCTCAGTGGATAGAGCATTGGCCTCTGGACTGAAGGGTCCCATGTTTGATTCCTGGTCAGGGCACATGCCCAGGTTGCAGGGTTCGATCCCTGGCAGGGCTCTGCAGGAAGCATCTGATCAGTGATTCTCTCTCATCATTGATGTTTCTATCTCTCCCTTTCCCTTACTCTCTGAAATCAATTTTTAAAAAAGTATTATCTTTCAGTTTAACTTACTCTTTCTTCTTTATTTCCATTTTTCATTAACTATTCCCATCTTCTAATTCACACAATCTAATCGCTAAATTGTGTCCATTCTCTCCCCTGGTATCTTATTTTCTTAGTTTACGACTGAGGCATTTCTCACCTAGACCACTGTCACATGGGTGCTTCTCAATTTCCTATGATTATATGAGCATGGAAGAGAGATAGTGAGTTTCCTAGATTTATAGGAATAAAAAGATAAATGTCCTCAATTAATGTAAATCACATAAATCATGACTTGAAAGCTTGGATGATCATATCAAAAAACAACAAAATACAGGGGAATGGCATGAGCTTTTGAGAGACACACAGATTCGCCTCCTTGCTCTGCCACTTTTAAGCTGTGTGACTTTGAGCAATGACTTTAAATTTTGTCAGTTTTTTTGTCTTTAAGGTATAAATAATAAAACTTATAAATACTAAGATATACTTCAGAGGTAGTTGTGTCCTTTAAACAATATAGCATAAATAAGGCATTCAGCAGGTCCCCAGGAAAAGGTAGGTCAATCATTCTTATAAAATCATCCAAAACCATCTCTTCCTCCCTCCCTTCCTCCCTCCCTCCCTCTCTCCTCCCTCCTCCCTCCTCCTTCCCTCCCTCCCTTCCTCCCTCCCTCCCTCTCTCCTCCCTCCCTCCCTCCCTCCCTCCCTCTTTCCCTTCCTCCTATTTTCTGACCGAATATACCTATATAGATCTCTATTTATCTACCCCTCAAAAAGACAAATAAATAAAAACTCCAAAACTCATACAGATCTATGCACTGTTTTTTTAAAAACAACTATTGTAAGGAGTACATTGCACTTTGCCATTCTTATACTAAAAAATACGATTGTTGTATATAAACAGAGTTCTTTCTCAGGAGCACAGCTTCAACCTCAGAATTTGGTAACTACTTTCCTGATTTATACTGCTTTATCACTTGAAAATTTTTCTTGATGTCTAACCTGAATCCTTTGTTTTAATATCAACCCTATTTGTTTTATATTACATCTCTTAAGAATGAGACAAGTGCTAAAGTACAAGTTTCCTTGAACTCAAATTAGTTTCTCTTCTGTCTTTGCTTTCTCCTTTAGGAGCTATCTTATGATGTCTTAGCAAAGCATTATTTTATGGTTTTGCAACATTTGCATTTGTTAGCATCCCATTATAGATAAATACAGTCTTTGCCTCTAGAGGAAGTGAATGAAATATAAAGTAAGCTCCCATGATGGATTAGGTCAAGGCCTCAATCTAAGTTTCCTCTGGCACCTTGCCTTCTCGCCTATTAAATTACTTACGGAATGATGAAATGTTTCATATTTCATAATTTTTGGTATTTCCCAAATCCTGTATATACTTTGACATTCTGTCATTGAAACATGCAATAACTTGCTGTTTGGGCAATTTTTAGAATTTATTATTATTATTATTATTATTATTATTATTATTATTATTTTATTATGACCTCTTTGGTTCATCTTGTTTGGGACTCTCTGCACTTTCTAGACTTATATGTTTACTAGAGGCCTGGTACATGAAGTTCATGTGGGAGCGGGCTTAAGCCATCAGTCAGACATCCTTAGCGCTGCAGTGGTGGCAGGAGAGGCCACTGTGCTCACCAGCCTTGAGCCCGGCTTCTGGCTGAGCGGCACTCCCCCTGTGGGAGCACACTAATCACCAGGGGGCAGCTCCTGCATTGAGTGTCTGCCCCCTGGTGGCCAGTGCACGTCACAGTGACCGGTTGTTTTGCCATTGGTCGATTTGCGTATTAGCCTTTTATTATCTAGGATTTCCTTTACCAGATTAGGAAAGTTTTCTGTCATTATCTCTTTCAAGCAGGTTTTCAAGTTCTTGCTCTCTCTTTTTTCCTTCTGGTACCCTCATGATGTGAATGTTGGTATACTTGAAGTTGTCCCAGAGGCTCTTTACATTATCTTCATATTTAAAAAATTTGTTTTCTATTTGCTGTTGTGACTGGGTATTTTTTTTTCTTCCTTATATTCTAAATTCCTGATTTTATTTTTGGCTTTGTCTACTCTACTGTTAATTCGTCTTCATTTCAGTTAGTATATCTTTTATTTCTGACTGCTTTTTTTGATAGTTTAAGTCCCTTTGCATGCTGTTGAAGTTCTAAGTTCCTTGAGCATCCTTATAACCATTGTTTTAAACTCTGTATCTGGTAGTTTGTTTGCCTCCATTTCATTTATTTTTATTTATTTATTTTATTGATTAAGGTATTGCATATGTGTCCTTATCCCCCCATACCCTCCTCCCTTTCATGCCCTCACCCCCCTGGTGTCTGTTATGCTTATATGCATGCATACAAGTTCTTGGGTTGATCTCTCCCACTTACCCCCACCCTGCGCTACCTTCCATCTGAGGTTTGAACATCTGATCAATGTGTCTCTGGATATGTTTTTTCATCAGTTTATGTTGTTCATTATAATCCACAAATGGGTGAGATCATGTGATATTTATCTTTCTATCACTGACTTATTTCACTTAGCATATTGCTCTCCAGCTCCATCCATGCTATTGTAAATGGTAAGAATTCCTTCCTTTTTATAGCAGTGTAGTATTCCATTGTGTAGATGTACCACAGTTTTTTAATCCACTCATCTGCTATTGGGCAGTTAGGCTGTTTCCAAATCTTAGCTATTGTAAATTGTGCTGCTATGAACATAGAAGTGCATATATCCTTTCTGACTGGTGTTTCTAGTTTCTTGGGATATATTCCTAAAAGTGGGATCACTGGGTCAAATTGGAGTTCCATTTTTAATTTTTTGATGAAACTCCATACTGTTCTCCACAGTGGCTGTACAGTCTGCATTCCCACCAGCAGTGCATGAGGGCTCCCTTTTCACCGCATCCTCACCAGCACTTGTCATTTGTTGATTTGATGATAGCCATTCTGACAGGTGTGAGATGGTACCTAATTCTCTAGGAATAAACTTAACTAAGGAGGCAAAAGACCTGTACTCAGAAAACTACAGGACACTAAAAAAAGAGCTAGAGGAAGAGATAAACAGATGGAAGAACATACCATGTTCATGGATTGGTAGAACCAACATCATTAAAATGTCCATACTACCCAAAGAAATCTATAGATTCAATGTACTCTCCATTAAAATACCAACGGCATATTTCATAGACCTGGAACGAACTCTCCAAAAATTCATCTGGAATAAAAAAAAAAAAGACCCAGAATAGCTGCAGCAATCCTGAGAAAGAAGAACAAAGTAGGAGGGATCTCAGTACCAGATATCAAGCTGTATTACAAAGCCACTGTTCTCAAAACTGCCTGGTACTGGCACAAGAACAGACATATAGACCAATGGAATATAATAGAGAACCCAGTAATCTACCCAAACCACTATGCTCAAATAATATTTGACAAAGGAGGCATGAACATACAATGGAGTCAAGACAGTCTCTTCAACAAATGGTGTTGGAGAAATTGGACAGATACATGCAAAAAAAATGAAACTAGACCGCCAACTTACACCATACACAAAAATAAACTTAAAATGGATAAAGGACTTAAATGTAAGACGTGAAACCACAAAAATCTTGGAGAAATCCACAGGCAGCAAAATCTCAGACATATGCCAAAACAGTATCTTCACCGATACAGTACTTAGGGCAATGGAAACTAAAGAGAAAATAAACAAATGGTACTACATCAAAATAAAAAGCTTCTGTACAGCAAAAGAAAACAACAAGAAAGCCCACTGCATGGGAGAACATATTTGCCAATGTTATCTCCGATAAGGGTTTAATCTCCAGCATTTACAGGGAACTCATACAACTTAACAAAAGGAAGATAAACAACCCAATAATAATAATAATAAAAAGGGTAAAGGACCTAAATAGATACTTTTCGAAAGAGGACACACGGAAGGCAAAGAGACATATGAAAACATGCTCAAAGTCACTAGTCATCTGAGAGATGCCTCCATTTCATTTAGTTCTTTTTCTGGAGATTTCTCCTGTTCTTTTATTTGAAACCTGTTTCATTTTGGCTGCTTCCCTGTGTTTGTTTCTATGTATTAGGTAGAGCTGCTATGTCTCCTGGAATTGGTAGAGTGGCCTTGTGTAGTAGATGCCCTGTAGAGACCAGTGGTGCAGCTTCCCCAGTCACTTGAGCTGGGCGCTTCAGGTGTGCCTCTGTGTGGGCTGTGTGCATAACCCTGTTGTAACTGAGCTTTGATTGCTGTTCATGTCACTTGGAGGGATGGACCCCTAGGCCAACCAGTTGTGAAGACCAGTTGTGACTACAGCAGAATTGCTGCTGTTCAGGATTTGACCCTGTGGAGCTTCAGTGGGGCTTTGGTGCTCACCAATATGCACCTTGAGAGTTTCACTCATCGTTGTAATTCAGCATGATCTGAAGCTATCCACTGGGTGCACTGGCTCTGGGGCCTCCCAGGAGGTACAAGGTCAGCCACCACCTGTGCCCTGCCTGGGGTAACTCAGCATGAGCTACAGAGCAATCTGCAGATGGCTCCTACTTATATTCGACTTGGAGGTGCTCTGGAGAGGCCAAAGTGAGAATCAAGTCCTGCTACCACTCGTGCCTGGCCTGGAAACACTTAGCAAGAGGAATAGGATACACAGAGGCCAGACACTGCTTGCCGTAGAGATTTTAGGAAAGTCTGAAGCATGAGTCATGAAGCATGAAGCTTTTTCTTTGGAAAAGCCACTGGAAATGGCTCTAGTAGGCCTGCAGGTTGGTGGGTGGGGTCTCAGGGAAGCAGCCAGGTGTGTAGCTGATCATGCTTTCCTTTAACTCATGTAACACCTGGCTTTTAATCAGATTCCTGATTATTCAGAAGTCTGCTTAGTGCTTTGGAATTTATGGCCTGTGGCTTTATTTCTTTTGGCATATTCTTTTGATATTCTTTCCTAAGAAGTCTCAGGCCCCTCTGGGATTCCTTTGCTTTTGCCATTTGGACAAGCACTCCACAAAAATCTAAATTCCTAGGAGAAGATTTGTGGATAAGGGCACAACCTCCAGAGTATTATGTTTAGCTAGTGGTGGGAGAGAATAACTTTTTTCTTTCTTTGTATTGGTTAATAATTAACCACATATACAAGTTGTGTTGAAAAGAGAGTGTACTGCCCCAAAGATTTTAAAAATGAAAATCTATGTTTGTTCAATTTTCGTCTTTTCACTACATTCATCTTCTTTTGTTTTCTTAACCTTGGCCTTTTATTAAGAAAACAATCATCACTGAGGAAAAGCTGCATGCTCACTTCATATCTTCTAGTGCTTGAAAAACAATAACATATCCATTTCTCTTCTTAGTAGAACCTTCTGAAATAACTTAAGCTTTGTGTGAATGCAGACTCATTTGTTTTAATTATATAACCAGTGAGAAAGAAGTTCTGACATGTTCTCCTATATTGCTTTGCATTCCAAATGAGCTTACACATCCTATACGGACACTCATATTTTAATTGCGAGGTAATAATAAGCCTGTTTTCAAATTTAGTTGATTTCCTGTTTCCTTCCTTACCCATAGATTTCTTCCAGCTTAGGTTGACAAAACAGTTATTAATTCTTACTTCCTTATTAATATCATTCTTCACAATCCTATTACTGGACATTTTCATGCTAAAGCTGTAAAAGAAAACCATAAATGGAGTCATTTGTGCTAAGCCCATGATACAAAACCTAAGACCTGACTTAATCGTTGTTTCTCCAGGAATGTGACCTTCATTGGTCTGTTCCTTGCTGAAACAATTATTTCTTTTCTTTTGCTAATAACTTTCTTGTCCTACCTATTATCTGCCTATAAAAGCCTTCTATATTGGGCAGCTATAGTTTGGGGCACGGGGGCTCCTCTGTACTTGCTAGATGGAATGCTTTCTGATTCATAAATCACTTAATAAAGACAATTAGATCTTCAAATTTACTGGGTTGAATCTTTGTTCTATAACAAAGCCTGTGATTCAATGTACTCCCCATTAAAATACCAGTGAAATTGCAAAATAATTCAGTTGCACAAACATTTTCTTACAGTCACACACTATTCTAGATTCTGGGAAGCTATGATAAACAAGCATAGGCCAGGTCTTCCAGGGCCCCAGAATCCAGTGGGGCAGATGGACAAGGAAGCTGGCAATTAAAATGTGTGCTGGTGCATGAGAAGTGCTACCATAGCCCTGTATTCGCTTCATAATTATACCCATGCTGAGAAACTTTATTAACCACCAGTAGGCCTCCTCAGCACAACTCACTGCCTTTGATTTATTGTCTCACTCACACTCACCCTCCCAACGTTCCTGGAAGCCGAGGTGAATCATACTGATATCTGGTGAACTCCTGGGGAACAAGGAGCATGTCTTATTCTCAGAATCTATTATAGAGCCTGAGACAAAGTAAGCTTTCATTGTAAATGTGTTGAATCACTGGGTCTTGACAGCATAGCAATGAAGAGTTACATTCAGAGAAGCCCTTAGGCTAAACTTTTAGTAGGACTGTGGTTACTTCCTCAGTTTCTCCTCTGTCTTCACACTCTTACCTTTCAATCTAACCAGTGATAGGAAGATGAACTCTAATCATTGGAGACCTCCAAATGCCTGCCTGCCCTACTGGCCAGCATGCATTCTACCTGAATCAGTCAGAAACCTTTGGAGGAATTCTGGCAAAGACTTCTAGTTTGACTAGAGGCCCAGTGCATGACATTCGTGCACTTGGAGGGAGGGGAGGGGAGGAAGGCAGGTCCCCTCAGCCCAGCCTGCACCCTTTAGCAGTCCAGGAGCCCTCAGGGGATGTCCAACTAGCGGACAACCTTAGAATTGCCACGGAGACGGGAGAGGCTCCCGCCACTACCGCTGCACTCACCAGCCTTGAGCCCGGCTTGTGGCTGAGCAGCGCTCCCCCTGTGGGAGCGCACTGATCACCAGGGGGCAGCTCCTGCATTGAGCGTCTGCCCCCTGGTGGTTGATGTGCGTCATAGAGACTGGTTGTTCCACCATTCGGTCGATTTGCATATTACCCTTTTATTATATAGGATAATTGACTTTAATATTTAACTTACTATTATGAGAATTTCAGATAATATTTTTCAGCACTAATAGAAGATATTTTGAGCATCTAATTTGTAAAAGACTACCCACCACCAGCAGCACATTAACTTCAACATAATGTCTAACGTTTTATAACTGTACTAGAGGCCCAATGCATGAAATTCGTGCACAGGTAGGGTCCCTAGTCCTAGTCGGCAATCAAGGCCTATCAGGGCCTTCGGTTGCTGGCCGGGGCCTCCCTTCATTCCTCACCACCCGCTGATGGTCAGTGCACGTCATAGCGAGCGATCGAACTCCTGGTCAAACTCCGGAAGGGACAATTTGCATATTAGGCTTTTATATATAGATTCTATATAGCAGCACTATAAAGAGTTCTTTATATTCATTTATCTTTTTTATTCTTCACAATAATCTTATCAGATGAAGAAAGAGAGGCTCAGAAAAAGCTATGACACATGTTTAAGGTGACACAGCCAGAAAGTGTTAGAGGTGGAATTGGAACCCATGTCATCTGATTAAATATCCCATTAACTCCACTAATTATCTCACAAGTGCCCACTCACCACCTTGCTTGATCCCCTGAGTCTACTATTATAGAAATTTCCCAACTTCCTGATAATTTTCACAGAAATAAGCTGTTTCCAGTTGACTAGCTTGGTTCTCACCTGACCTCCAGCAATGGTTCTGACTGCAAATGAACATGCATTAAGGTATTTCATGACATTCTTGGCATTTTTAAGATTGGCATTCTCATGTCTTTTGGTAGAATATCATTCCTTTATAGAACAATTGATTTTAGGATGATTGAAAAAAAATTGGTTGCCTTCATGTTGGCAATGATGAAAAAACAAACAAACCACTGAGCACTCTATATACATAATGCAAGCTGTGTCAGAGAAACCTATTGGGCCTCATGATGATTCATGAAATGGGAAAAAGAAATAAAAGCCCTCTTTGATTTTCTTACTTTAATAGGATATCAGCTTTGGGTATGAAGCTTCTCTTCCATTGTGTGTGTGTGTGTGTGTGTGTGTGTGTGTGTGTGTGTGTGTATGTGTATGTGACATGGACAAGATGATTGGTATAGTACTTTACTGTTTACAGAAATTTATAAAATTGGACATTGGGGTCAAGATTTACAGGGAGAAAAATCTGAGAAAGAAGAAAACAACTTTTACAGATAACCATTCCTCTACCCCCCCCCCCCACCCCCCAACAATGCAGCAGGGACTTACAAATTGAAATGGAAACATCTCTGACTCCATTAGGGGAATCTTTGCTTTAAGACTTAAGAGTCACTAAAAAATGTCTGAAGCAGAACAACAACTTTGTAAATCTGGTGTTTCTATTACTTTCCATTTTCTTTAAAAAGCCTCCCATTTAATTTTTCTCTCTTCTGCATGAGCAGTAGTAATTCACTCTCAACTTTTTCAATCCACACAGGTATACTTAGGCACACTGAAGAATGAAGCTGCTTTTGGCTTATAGTGCAGGCTTTTATCCAGTACAGAGAACTGATTTCTAAATTTACTTTTCCATTAATAAGCCCTTTTAAACCGAGGAAAAATCATGCAGGGGGTTTGCACAGAAATCTTTTTCTTTAAAAAGAGTCTGTGTTGAGCATAGCTAGGGAGGACTAGATGAATGGACTGAATCTAGTAGCTACATGAGACATTTGGTAAAGTAAATCAACACAGTGGGGGGTCCCTCTTGTCAGTGAATCCCAAACTTATTTGAACAGTTTTTCTTTCATTTATCAACACTCTAGCAAATATGTTTTTCAGTGTTACCCTCCGTTTGTAGTAGAAAGCCTATCTCCTGCTAAATGTGTTTATTTTCACACTACTCTTTGTGTTCTGTACCCTGACTCAAGAGAAGTGTGGAGAGAAATAAAGCAGAAACATATTAAAAAATGAGTTTTGAGTCAATGTTGGGTACAGAGTAGGGATAAAATGTAAAACTTTGGTCCTAACTGGTTTGGCTCAGTGGATAGAGTGTCAGCCTGCGGGCTCAAGGGTCCCAGGCTCAATTCCGGTCAAGGGCATGTACCTTGGTTGTGGGCACATACCCAGTAGGGGGTGTACAAGAGGCAGCTGATCAATGTTTCTCTCTCATCGATGTTTCTAACTCTCTATCCCTCTCCCTTCCTCTGTAAAAAATCAATAAAATATATTTAAAAAAAATGGAAAACTCTGGGCTGAAAATAGAGAAACTCTTGTTTTCCTCTTGTTTCTATCGTGTGCTTATTCATTTATTCACTCACTGATTTATTCATTTATTTATTAGTTGATTCAGTCAGTGAGTGAGTCAGTCAATAAATATGTATTTGGTGCCTATTATGTTTCAGGAACTTAAAAGGCACAAAGGATGCAGGGACAGAAAGGCAGTACTGGTTGGCCACTGACCGGAAAGCTAGACTTCATTATTAATTGATTGGATATCTTTGAAAAAATCAGTTAATCTCTCTGAGCTTCAGTTTCCTCATATATAATGAGGCAGTTTATCAGATGATATCCTTTCTATGATTCTAGGTCTTGATCAGGTATTGCAACTCAATTCCAAAATTTGATTTTTTCCCCCAATAAATTTCTGTTCCCACAACATCCTCTCACTCTCAGTTCCTGCACTTCTAAAGATAGTTTAAAACTTCTGTTAATAATGTTTTCAGTTCCATCTTTCACATATTTAAATTCTATATTTTTTCCTATTTCATTTAAATGAAAATTTGAAATTTTATTTTTTTTAGTAGTTGGTTTTCATTATTTGTTTCCAGCTTAGGACTAGAAGTAGACTAAACTTCCTTATGAAAAAAAAAAAAAAAGTTTTGTCACTGCAACTTACCCCATAGTAAAAATAGCTAACACTTTTTGAGCATCTATTCTGTGCCATGCCTGATGCCTGACATTTATAATCAGTTTTTCATTTAATTCTAGGGATAAAGTAATTTACCCATGTCATTTAATAAGCAAGAGATTAAGTCAGTATTCAAGTCCTGGTCCTCCACATCTCAACCTAGTACTTCTTAATCATCCTCTATAATAAAAGCATAGTGTGCAAATTGTCCCCTCAACTGGGAGGTGGTCCAGGAGTTTGACCAGGGGATGGGGCTGGCCAGGGGAAGGGAGGGAGTACCCACTGGCAGCCAGCAGCTGGTAGCCACTAGGGACCCTACCAGTGTACAAATTTTGTGCACTGGGCCTCTAGTTGTTGTATAATCAGGTGGGAAAAGGTACCCAGAGGAGGTTGTGACATTTGGGGGGTGAGTTACCAACCATTTGGTTTACCCAGATCTGTACCCTTATTAGTACTGTCAATCTTGTATCCTGGGAAACCCCTCAGCTCTGAACAAACTTGAGAGAAAGGACCCTTAGTTATTTAGGAGTAATAGCTGAACTTGTAGCGTGTCCATTCTATGAGGCAGCTTAGAAAATCTTTAATGACCTCTTTACAAATATATGTTTGTCATCATTGTACCTTGATATAAAATGGTTTCTTTTAGGGATAAAGCAGCACAAGTCACTCTTATAGTTTAATTTAGAAATGTAGTTTTCTTTTAACAGCAAAATTTTAGAAGTTAATGAAATGGTAAAATCAACAAAAACTCTCTTACACTGACCCTTCATTTCTTCAGAAAAAAATCTTAGGTACATTTTTAAAGACAAATTTTCACAGACTATAATACTAGAACACTGGAAGATCCTTACTCAAAATATTAAAAATATAAATTTATTCAAAAGAAATTTAAAAAAAGAAGTAGTAGCTCAGAAAGAGATAGATTACAAAGAGAGATTTAAAAATTATGGCTCTATTTTTATGATGCTGAACATTTGGAAAGTATTTGAGAAATTTTGTCAAGTATTTAATTGAATAATTAGCATTATTAAATTATGCTTTTGAAAGTTGCTATGAGCTATCAGATTTATAGTGACGTTTGGCATTTTTAAGTTTTAGCCTTTGATTTAGGAAATTGTTTTTTAATAATTGCTATGGAGGGCACGACTGACCTCCAGGTCATTAAACTAGTGCTTGTCTTACTGTATAATGAGCAGCATTTTTCACAGTTGACCACTCTCCCTTCATTGAAACATGACCTTCTCAGCCTCCAGGACATCTCACTTTCCTGGTTATCCTCTCATCTCAAAACTATACCCTTTCCCCACTTCCCTCCCTCTTTCTCATTTACACAGTGCTAAACACTAAAATGCCCCAGGGAGTGGCCATCTGGATCTCTTATCTTTTCTATTTGCACAGACTCTTTTGATGCCCTGCAACCCCTTGGCTTTAAAAATCATTGATATGCTGAAGACACCCACATTCCACCCCCCTCCCACTAGCCTAAACTTCTTCCCTGACCCCAGTCTTGTGTATACAACTGCTTAATCATCATCTTCACATAGATATCTAAAAAACATTCTTAAATCTAATATGTCCCAAACTGAACCTAGATCTCTACCCACAAACTTGCTCCTCCTGTAGGGTTGTCCTCCACAGCACCAGAAATGACAGCTCCCATCTTTCTTGTTCCTTAGGCCAACTTCCTTGGAGTTATCCTTGACTTCTTTCTATCCCCTGCATCATACCACCTCTGTCAGCAAATCTTGTCGGCTCACCTTTGCCATCTAACTACTTATGTCAACCTCCCCTCCTATCCCCTTAGTACAAACTACCAATATTTCTAATTTTAATTATGATATTAACTTCCTAATAACTCCCTGCTTACCACTGCTTTACAACAACCAGAGTGATTCTTTAAACATATCATGTCACTCCCATGCTCAAAATCCTTCTCATATTTAAGAGTAAAAGAATATCATACTAGCTTCTAATATACACAATCTGAATTTCCCCCATACTTCTCTGTTTTCATCTTCTACAAACTCTTCCCCTAGCTCTCTGTCTTTGAACCCCTAGGTCAAGTTCTTGTCTCAGAGATTTTCATTTGGTTATTCTATGGACATGGAATGATCTTCTCCTAAACATTTTAGCAACTTCTGTTCTTACATTTTTTAGTTTTCCATTTTAAAGTCATATTCTCAGTGAAGCCTTATTCTAGGAAGATACTTCCACCAAATCTAAAAGAATCACATAAAGTTACTTACTGTTTACCCAAGAGAGAACTAAAGTAGTAAAATTCAGTTATCATTTAGCACTTTCATTGTATCACATTTTTGTAATTTTTACATGAAAATAATCAACAAGTCTTAGAATGAGAGCATAGTCTTTGGAAAAGTTCACAATAAACAGACAGGTAAAGCAAAAACCCAACTAATACTGTTTTACTAATACAGAAAATGAAGTCTACTGATTTTATTTCATTGCACTGAGTAAATTTTTCAGTTGTTTAAATACTTGTAAAAAATGATTTAGAGAAAGAGATAAGTCTGGAAATCACTCATACTAAAAACTTAAAAGCAAAAAAAAATCTCCATACTTAAAGTGCAAAAGTGGCCATTTCTTTCTTCTTCACAATTTCAGGAGGTTCTACAGCAAGGGTTCTCCCACAAGGAAGAGTAGAAATGCAAATTCTTAGTCCTGCCCCAAACCCACTGACTCAGAAACTCCCTGCTGGGCCCAGTGATCAGTGCTTTGATAGCCTCTGGGTGATTCTGAGGTTCATTGAAGTTGGCAAGTCACTGCGTCTGAGTGACCCAATGATCAGGGCACTCACTGAGACAGCCTGTGCTTTTTTCCTGGAATACTTCCCCAGAAGGCCCATCCCTCCCTCTCAGTGTTTGGCATTCCCTACATGGTAAGTATAGACCCAGTCCCTTTGTTCATGTTAATGTGTTTTGTAGTCACATTCTGACAGCCTGGGCAGCCAGTGTGTGGATACAGATTGAGTCTGAAGGGAAAACAGCCAAAGGACTCCCAGAAAGTCCTCAGTGAAAGGACAGTATAGAGAGGGAGAATGCTTGAGGACCAGAGATGTAAGTGCTTCTCGTGGGAGCCCAGCCAGGCATAGAATGAGCCGCACCAGCACAGTGAGCCCAGTTACAGTGAAGCAGGAAGTACTAGCCCACAGGCAGTCATTGCATCTGCTCTGTGAAAGCTGTTTCTCATTCAACTTTGTATCGCTAGTGCCCATCACAGGAGCTGCTATACAGTAGGTACAGAGTGAATAGTTGTGAACTCTATGAAAATGGACAAAGTAAGGCTAATAAAATACAGAACAAAAAAATTAAAAGTACACACAGTAAGGAAAGAATATAAGAATAAAATTGTAAAGTTTACTTATAATCAAAACTCTCCAAGATTAATAATACAGTAACTACAATAGGCAGACATTAAGAAATACTGAACATCTGTTCTCTACAACACATGCAAGAAATCCAGTGACAACAATGAAGTCTCGCCAGACAATATTTGCCTTCTCTCTGTGTTAGAAAAAAAAAAGTGTTTTCAATGTTTATGCCAATTGTACACTATGTTTATATTAAATTGTAAAGTTTGTTTAGATATTAAATTTAGTGCAGGGTTATGACAACCATATGATTAAGTGAATCTTGAGGAAATCTTTTTTTTCAAGCCAAGTTTAACAAGATATTAATTATATAAGATATCAGAAAATTTGACTCTCTAGGATAAAGATTCCCTTATTGTATGTACTAGGTAGAACCACATGAAATTGCAATTCTTGGCAATTTTATATAGATCCACCTAATAAAGTACATTTATTGGTAAATGCTAATTATTAAAATATTATGTAAGTTTAAATAACATCTAGAGAGTAATAGAAAACCATAATATTATTGTATATACCACATGTATCTTTTAAAAAGACAGCATTTTGCAATTATTTTTGTACATAACTGTACAGACCCTGGACATACAATGAGGGCTGTAGGTAGGTTGGTGGGGGTGGGTAATGGGTTGTTCTATTCATAAACACTAGGCAGACTTATACTTGTAATGTTTGAAACAAATCATTTTTAAGAGAAATAAAACATCACATAGTTAAAATGTCTCTTTTTACTTTTCATTAATCCCATTTCCTCCAAGTGGAAAGTAACTGGAAAGTTGATGTGTATCTTTCATATTAGTATTTTATACCTTCTAAAAGTCATTATTAAAACACTAGAGGCCCAGTGTATAAAATTCATGCACAGGGGGGTATGTCCCTTAGCCCAACCTACACCCTCTCCAATCTGGGACCCCTCGAGAGATGTCCGACTGCCCATTTAAGCCCGATCCAAGAAGGATCGGGCCTAAACAGGCAGTCAGACATTCCTCTCACAATCCAGGACTGCTGGCTCCCAACTGCTCGCCTGCCTGTGTTCCTGATTGCCTTTAACCGCTTCTGCCTGCCAGCCTGGTCACCCCCTAACCACTCCCCTGCCAGCCTGATTGATGCCTAACTGCTCCCCTGCCAGCCTGTTTGCCCCTAACTGCCCTCCCCTGCAGGCCTAGTCACCCCTAACTACCCTCCCCTGCAGGCCTGGTCCCCCCCAACTGCTCTCCCCTGCAGGTCTGGGTCCCCCCCCAACTGCCCTTCCCTGCAGGCCCTGTAGCCCCCAACTTCCCTCATCTGCCAGCCTGGTCACTCCTAACTGCCCTCCGCTGCAGGCTTGATCACCCCCAACTGCCCTCCCTTGTAGGCCTGGTCCCCCCCCCAACTGCCATCCCCTGCCAGCTTGATCGCCTACAACTGCCCTCCCTGCAGACCTGGTCACTCCCAACTGCCCCCCCCCTTCTGGCCATCTTGTGGTGGCCATCTTGTGTCCACATGGGGGCAGCCATCTTGTGTGTTGGAATGATGGTCAATCTGAATATTACTCTTTTATTAGATAGGATAGAGGCCTGGTGCACGGGTGGGGGCCAGCTGGTTTGCCCTGAAGGATGACCCGGATCAGGGTGGGGATTCCCTTGAGGCATGGGGCGGCCTGTGCGAGGGGCCTGTGGTAGTTTGCAGGCTGGCCATACCCACTGGTGACCCAAGTGGAGGCCCTGGGATCTGGGATTTATTTATCTTCTATAATTGAAACTTTGTAGCCTTAAGCGGAGGCCAAGGCAGGCCTGGCCTGCGGAAACTTGGCTTCCTCCATCGCCAGGGGCAACTCAAACCTCCTGCTCTCTCCAGCTCCATGGCTGCCGCCATTTTTGTTGGGATTTATTTATCTTCTATAATTGAAACTTTGTAGCCTTAAGCAGAGGCCAAGGCAAGCCAGGGCAGGCAGAAAGCTTAGCTTCCTCCATTGCTGGGGAAACCCAAGCCTCCTGCTCTCTCTGTGGCCGCAGACATTTTGGTTGGGTTAATTTGCATACTCGTTCCTGATTGGCTTGTGGGTGTGGCTTGTGGGTATAGCAGAGGTATGGTCAATTTGCATATTACTCTTTTATTAGATAGGATTATATTCCACCTAGTTTAAGGGAAAAATATCTAAGTCAAACTTTCTCAAGTATGTTTCCTGGGGTGTGACTTTGGTAACTAGTTCAAAATGTAGATTCCTGGATTCCACTCTCCCCATCCCCTAAGGCCCTAATGCCAGAATGATTTTTAAACTCACTGAAGTGTAGGAACCCATGGTGTGAGAAGAAATAAATAGCCATATGCAAGTATGCCATCTAATTTCATACCTAAAACGTAAAACCTTTATTGTGTCTTGAATACATGATGAGTATATCCACAATGGTAGTTAGGAGCAGATCAAGCAGGTGAATACTTTTAGTGTTGTTGTTTTTTTATTTTCCCCAAGAAAATTTAATACAGCATTAATTAAAATATGTCGTTATTTTTTGTACCACTGAAAAAATAACTACCAGTTAAATCATAGAAAATTGCTCTTATCACTTAAAATATTCATGTTTATTGAAAGAGCTCTTCTAGCTACCTGAACATAAAACATGTAATCTTTTCTCGATCTTGAAACCTTTTACAGTTTTCCTGTTGAGAGCATAATTTTGAGGCATGTCAAGATTCCGTCCGGAAAGCCTATGAGCTACAGCTTCAGCTTCTATCTGCATCACTTGAATCACTTGCCAACCACAGCTATGCAGGTTTTGATCGAAGTGAGAAGTTTCTAACCAATCAATGTATGTAACTTAATGGCACTCCTATGCAACACCTGGATGACATGAGTTAGTCACTTCAAATTTGGGAGCTTTGGAGTTGCTTTCATTTATTAAAGGGAATTGCCAGATTTTTTGTTTGTTTGTTTTTGCACTTGGTTGTGACGGTGGTATGTGATCCTGGGTAGATTTCTTATAAAGTAGCCTCAATGTTCCACTACTCTCGCTATGAAGGGGATGGGTCTACTTCCCTGCCCCTTGGATCTATGCCTTGGTCTCGTCACCAGCTTGGGTGAAAGTGACACTGTACCAGTTGGGAGCCTGGTCCTGAGAGGACTTCCACACTTCTCCTTTCTCTCTTTGCATTTGCTACTACCATGTGAACGAGCCCCCTCTAGCCTGCTGGGAGATGAGAGACCGTGTGGATGAGAGCCCGCCATTCCTCCAGTATTAGCTTCACATTTATGGCCTGCTAGTTTTGTTTCTGAGCACTTATGGATAAAAAAAACAACATTTCATTTTAAAACAGAAGCAGAGTGGAATCTTTTTGAAGCTAACATGAAATGGCAATTAAATTCAATACATGAACTATCAACAGTACACATAATTCAAAGTGGTGACAATATGAAAAGCTGTGATAAGTTTGTACGTGCATGGCAATGAATATGTCATGGCTGTCCCCTGGCTGAGAATGATCCTAAGATGCTTCAGATTTCAGAGATAGAAAAATAGAAGCAAAAATGTTCCCACTAGGTAAATCTGCATGTAAAGAATAAAAAAAAAAATTAAAAACTAGGCATCTGATTTGAAAGTGCTAAAGACACTAGATTTTTATGGAGTTCTTTTCTTTCACAAGAATTAAATAGCTCATTGAATAGAATTGTACACTTGAAGCCTATATACTTTTATAAACATTGTCACCCTAATAAATTTATTTTTTTAAAAATTCTAAAACAAGTAATTGAACACCTATAATAATTGAGCATCTATAATAATAAAAGCATAATATGCTAAGTTGAGCATCTATAATAATAAAAGCATAATATGCTAATTAGACTGGACGTCCTTCCGGACGACCTTCCAGACGAAGCCGGGGCTGCGAGGGAAGCCCGGGTCCCGGGTGCCAGAGGGAAGCTGGTGCCGGCAGCCAGGGGAAGGAATGGCTGCTCTTACACAAATTTCGTGCATCGAGCCTCTAGTTTAGTATAAAATGTTTCCAATAATAACACCAAAAG
This sequence comes from Plecotus auritus, assembly GCF_963455305.1. Lineage (NCBI taxonomy): Eukaryota > Metazoa > Chordata > Mammalia > Chiroptera > Vespertilionidae > Plecotus > Plecotus auritus. The sequence continues at coordinate 14,054,925 of NC_137775.1, forward strand.
ATAACTTAGTGGAAATAGACTAGACAGAGGTAGCTAGCCTGAAGAAAACAGATCTTTGTGCATTTGTCTTCTCTTTGGAAAGGAGATCAATGACCATTTTACCCAAACAGCAACCCCTGAAACTCTTTATCCTCTTAGCTTCATAGACTATCACCTAAAAATCCGACATATATATATATATATATATATATATATATATATATATATATATGGTCTGTATCCACTAACTTTGTTTATTGCTATATCCCTAGAGCCTAGAAAAGTGTTTGACATATAGTAGGTGTTCAATAAGTTTTGTTGAATAAATGAATTAATGAATGTGGAATATCACTAAGCTCTATGTAGCCCACGTATGTGTATTTATTTTGTATATATTTGTCTCCTTGAATATGGCAAAATAATTATGTTTCTATGTTAAAAACCTTACAGGAGACTTTGTAACTGTTGGGATAAACTCACATTGAAGAAGGGGCTGAGCAAGGACTTTGGGGGAAGCTGCTCTGGGGAGTGGTGTGTGTGTGTGTGTGTGTGTGTGTGTGTGTGTGTGTGTGTCTGTGTGTGTGAGAGAGGGACGGAGGGGAAGGTGGGGAGGGGGAGAGAGAGAGAGGCACATTCCTAAAGTGAATGTCATTTAAATGCTCCCAATATGCTGAGAGTCGCATTAAAGATATGAGTCTTATAAGTACACTCGCACACTAGGTTTCAACAAGGTGATAGCCTTCGAACTGTGTCTTGAAGATGAGGTAACAGCTCATATTTTAGAGAAGGCTTTCAGCTCAAGTTATGTTTTAAAGCAAGGAGAGCCCCATGGGAAGGTATCAGGCATGTTCTAGTATGCTGAGAAGACTAATCTTTTTGACATGCAGGATAATTGAAGCAATGTTTGGAAAATTGTAGAACAAAATTTGAGATATAGCTTGGGAGCAACTGTAGATGCCTGTGGAATGAGGTTAGCCTTTATTTGAAAGAAGTGGCCAAGCTGAATGCCTTTTGTTATGGAAGTGTTACTTCTAAGCAGTATACTAGTTTTATAGGTAGAAGGATGTCTCTCCACCTATTCTGTTCCCACTATCTATACTGTTCATACAGGCATAGCAATGAGGCTGAGACCTGTGGTAACAAAGATAGCAGATGTGTGTGTATCATTATCTGGCCTTCCAGTTCACTTGGTGCAGGCACCTTTTAAAAACTAGCACCTTTTTAAAAGTCCAGAGACAAGTATTAAAACCAGGATTTCTCTTTTCTTCATTGCCATTTCGCTAGTGTAATTGTTGATAAGGCCATCATTTAAAAGTTGTTTTTAAGAAACTTGAGCTCTAGAAAATGAATTGAGGTTTCTATTCAGACAAGGATTCTCCTTAAAGTGAAAATGCTGCTTCTTATATTTCATTTTTTTTGAAGAAAAAAACAAAAAACACCAGCTTTATTGAGGCACAATTGACAATAAAACTGTAAGATAAAGAGTACAACATTATTTGATAAATGTATACATGATAAAAAGTTCCCTTATCTAGTTAGTTAACAAATTTATCACCTCACATATTTATCTATTTTTCTGTATAAAAACATTGAAGTCCTACTTTACAGCAAATTCCATTTACACTATACAGTGTCATCAACTATAGTCACCGTGTTTTATATTAGATCCTCAGACCATATCGATCTTATATCTGAAATCCTGTATACTTTTATCAATTTATTTTCTTTTCTCATGGCAATGACTTTTGTACTCTGTTTTTACTAGTTAGACTTTTTTTTCAGGTTCCATATACCAGGTAGGAGAGATTCCATGCAGCATTTGTCTTTCTCTGTCTTTCTTATTTTACTTAACATAATGTCCTCAAAGTCCATCCATGTTGTTGCAAAGGGCAGGATTTCCGTCTTTCTCATGGCTAAATATTTCATTCCATTCCATTCTATTCCATTCCATTCCACTACATTTTTATCTAGCCATCCATTGATGAATACTTAGGCAGTTTCCATATCTTGGTTTATCTTGAATAATGCTTCATAAACATAAGAATATAGGTATCTCTTGGAGACCTTATTTAAATTTCTGTTGTATATACACTCAGAGGGATTCCTGGATCATAAGGTAGTTCTATTTTTAATTTTTTGAGGAACCTCCATACATAAATTAAAATTCCCACCAACACTGCACAGGGGTTCTCTTTTCTCCACATCCTCGCCAACACATTTCTTTTTCTTTTTTTGATACTAATCATTCTGAAAAGTGTGAGATGTTATCTCACTGTGGTTTTGACTTGCATTTCCCTCATGCTTAGTGATGTTGAGACTTTGCCATTAGAATTAATAAATTTGGGGTAACATTCCTGAGGCCTCTTTTCTGAAAATAATGCTTTTGCTGGGTATAGAATTCTAAATTAAAAGCATCTTTCTCCCTGTAGCTGATTTGGCTCAGTGAATAGAGCATTGGCCTATGGACTGAAAAGTCCTGGGTTCGATTCCAGTCAAGGGCACATGCCCAGGTTGAGAGATCAATCCACTGGGAGCTTTTTATTATTTTTTTCTTCATATTTGTTCAGTGTTTGGGTGTAGGTTTTATTTTTATTATTATTATTATCATTTTCATTTTGTTCCTAAAATTCAGGGCTTTTTATAGTTGTACCTTTCTTCACTTAGAAAATTGTCTTCTGGGTTTTATTTTTGACACTGCCTTTCTTGTCTTCTCTTTAATTTCTCATCCTGTAAATCTTACCAAATGGATATTACTTTGAGGTGGACATCATAACGTGATTACTATGAAGCTGAACACAGCTTGTATAGTTTGTCAAACCTATATAACGTTCTGAAAAGTATTCATTCAGATATTTTTAATTGGTACATTTCATTTAAAAATACAGATTTCTGGCATTTTTGGCAAATTGGAAGATGTGGCAAAATGAACATGCATTCCTGAATGCAAGTAATTGGCGAGTCATAACAGCCCCCACTCTCAGATGTGATGCTCATGTTCCAGAGTGTCCCTGTCATGTGCTCCCCTCTGTCCTTCTGACCCTAAACTCGAGTATTACTTTCTATCATGTAACATCATACTAGGCCCCCTTTTCTCTTAAGCTGGAGAGAGTCTTTGCTTGTATATGTTTCTAAGTGGGCTTAAGAAAGAAAGTATAATTTATTTCAAGAAAAATAAAATATTTCTTAGTGGCAGTAAAGAATTTTCCTACATGTTTATAGTATTAACAAAATGTCTGCTGAACAAATAGAGTGAAAAGTGTCATTGCATATATATATGAAATATATTTTATTTAATATGAAATATAAGAATTATCATAGGCCATAGATGTGTGGAAATCTTCATGATGAAAAATTTAGTTGACTGAAATATGGACTAAAATTTCCACAAGCTTAATTTTTGAATATAAATACATATAAAATAAATGATGTAGCTATGATATGGTACTATGAATTAGGTTAAAAAATCACCCTTATGGCAGTTTTATTACAGATGGTAGCTTTATAAAATAGTATATATTGGAGGCAATAGAAATTATATGTCTGAAAAGAAACAAGCTTTGGAAGTGTTAAGTCAAACTTGAGATAGGGCTAAGAATTTACAGTCTATGTTGGAAGAAAAAAAAGTTATTTATGGCCTCGTTACTTATAGCTGCTGAAAACACAACTGTAAATAATTCTAACCATTTGGATGTACGTTATTTATCATCAGTAAAATTTTTATTTTTACTGAATAACATTTGCAGATGGTGCCTTTAACAGTGACAGAATTACTTATTTTTTTAGTGTTGAAAAAACTTAATGTAAATTGGTCAAAATTAGTAGGCATGTTTATAGATAGATGATGCTTAAGTGATGATCTGTGTTAAAGTGAAAACCTCACCATGGCCTATAGCCTTCACAATTGGTGTAATTCCTACACACACCTAATCCTTGGGCCTCATTCCCCAATGCTTTCCCCCTTGCTTAACCACTTCAGACATTTTAGGGGCCAGAGTCTTTGCATCTGCTCTTAGCTTTGCCTGAAAAATTCTCCCACAAACATCTATAAGGAAGTTCCTTCACCTCATTTTGGGTATTTGCCATAGGATCCCTAGCCAGTATATTGAATGTAACACCTCCCACCCTCTACAACCTGCCAACACACATGTCAAATTGCTACTCTGCTTTTCTTTTCTCCAAAGTCACATATTCTATTACCTTTATATTTTATTTTCTGTTCTCCCTACCCTCCTGCCGAAAACACATTTACACCCCCACATATGCTTAGAAAGTAAACCCCACAAGGACAGGGTATATTGCTTTTAAATTTTGTTTTTTATTTGTTTAGTTTAGTTTTTGATTTTTTTTTTCATTCCCAGAGGTTAGAAAAGTTGTTGGGTAATTAAACGAACAAAGTAAATTGGATATATTTTTTCGATCTTAAACCTTAGCCAACTCTAGGTTTTGCTTAATTGACTAGATACACAATATCATAGTCTGGATGGTATTTTGATTGGCAAAGATATAAGTGCAAAGTCATTTTATTTAAATTTTTAAATAATTAATTATTTTAATTGTTGTCTGTATTACAGAAAAAATATGGAGCGCTTCGCAAATTTGCATGCCATCCTTACATAGGGGCCATACTGATCTTCTTTGAATCATTCCAATTTTAGTATATGTGCTGACATTTTTAAACAACTAAAAGATATCAACATATTTATGTCACCCACAGCAAAATCTCCACCTCAGCTCACCAACAAATGTTGAATTATGGAGCTGATCATTTTGGTTGACAACACACTTCGTTAAATATGCTTCCAAATATTATGGTGGAAAATCAACACCTAAGTCTATGAAATCATCCAAGTAAATATAGGTATTTGGTATATAATAAAGAGTACATCTTAAATCACTGAAGAAAGAAAGGTGTTGGAATAACTGATTAAAAAAATGAATCCTAGAGGAAAATATAGTTTATAATTTTATAAACTTGGCTTGTGAAAAGATTTGAAGTTACATATAGAACAAAAAGAAACCATAAAAGAAAGGGTATATAAATAATATATAAAACACAACCAAAATTACTAATATAAAATAAAATAAAAACTACTTCCCAGTCAAGGGCACATACCTGGGTTACAGGTTTGATCCATGGCCCCTACTGGGGTGCCTGAAGGAGGTAAGCAACTGATGTGTTGTAAGACCCCCAGAGGGAGACCCTTACTCTATCCCACGGATCGACGGCAACCCCAATCATCCGCAGGAGGCGTCACTTGATGCAAACAGCAAGAGGCTTTATTCCAGCGCGCTGGGGCTCAACTCGTAACTCACACGGGAGCAGAGGAGTCGAACCCCGAGCAGAAAGTCTTACAAGTATATATAGGCAAAAACCATACATCGGGGGGTTACACATGTGAGGGGGGAAGAGAGGACAAAGTCGCCAGGAAATTCCAACAGGGCTCGTTAATAATAACATGTTTAATGACAGGGCCTAAGTTTTCAGTCAACAGTCCCATCCGGTAATCTCATGTCCTGCTTTTCTTATCTGTCAGAGCACTATTTGCTCTGTCTGCTCTTAGCTCGGGGCTGTTTCCTGGGACAGGTTTAAGGGTCTTGTTCCCATCACTGGCGAAGGGGGAAGACCTTGGAGATTTAAGATAAAACGGACAGCTGTAAAAAAAAAACTTTAGCCCTAACCGGTTTGGCTCAGTGGATAGAGCGTCGGCCTGTGGACTGAAGGGTCCCAGGTTCGATTCCGGTCAAGGGCATGTACCTTGGTTGCGGGCACATCCCCAGTGGGGAGTGTGCAAGAGGCAGCTGAATCGATGTTTCTCTCTCATCGATGTTTCTCACTCTCTATCACTCTCCTTTCCTCTCTGTAAAAAATCAATAAAATACATTAAAAAAAAAAAAAAAACTTTACTCTTTCAGTTAGGGTTTGTTTTTTCTCCTGAAGCTCCATTTTCTATTGTTGCTTTTTAATCTCTGGAGTTAAGAAGTTCAGGATTTGCCCAGATAAGATAAAGTAAACAAAATTCTTTACCTTTCAGTGTCACTTTCACATCATTTATCTCTCTCTTCCTCTCCCCCCTCCCTCCATCCCTTCCACTCTCTCTAAAAAAAATCAATGGAGAAAATATCCTCAGGTGACAACAGCAAATAAATAAATAAATAAAAATAAATAACAAAATTAAAAAATGTAAAGCAGAGAAGTAATAATAAAAATACCTATAAGTCAACATGTAAAAGACAAATACTCTAATAGAGAAATACGAAGTGATATGAACAGTCAATACATACATATATTTAGTCAAAATATGTGAAAATATTTAGTCGCACTACTAAACAAAAAAATTAAAAATAACAGTTACCACTCTTTGCCTGTTAAAAACAAAATTCAACTGAGTAAGTTTTAAAGATCTTCTTGGCTTTATTTAAAGATTAATGAAATGGGCAGCATCCAGTCTAGAAAACAGAAAGAAATTCAGAGTCTCTGTACAAAATGAAAGGTTTATATGCACAAGGGAACAGGAACAAGGAAGTGATACTAGTGAAAAGGTGAATTGCTTATTGCGAGGGCAGGGATGGGGAATGTCCGGCCCGCTGGCTGTATAAGGCCCGTGAGTTAGGTAAATGTTTGGCCAAATACAGCAGGCTAATTTTTAAGTTGATAATGTTGTATGGCCCTCGAATGATGTTATAAATATCCAAATGGCCCTTGGCAGGAAAAGGTCTCCCGCCCTGCTCTCGGGGCTGACAGGGGTCTATCAGGTAGATTGTCTAAGTGATGCTGAGCAGCTTTTAAGATTCCTGGTGTAAGATTCCATTTCTGGGAGAGCCCAAATGTAATGAAGTTAGACCTTCATTTGGTGGCTTAGCATAAGCAGCTATAATTTGGGGTCTGTTTGTTTTTGAACATGCCCCTCTGAGGTGGCCTAGTGTTCTCACGCTTTGTGTCAATAAGGACTCTTACAGTCTCTTTGGATCTTTTAATGAATGCAACATTTACAGATGATGGTAATAGGTGCTATTAGACTTACAAATACACTTTGGCTCGGTGGATTTACTAAGAATTTACTCGAAGCAAACATTTTAACAAGAGAAAAAAGTTATTTGTATAAGAATATTTATTGTAGGATTGTTAGAAATCTAAAACAAAACAAAAAGCCGGTAACAATTTTGTCCTGGTAAATAAATTATGTGATAATCTTAAAGTGGAATAATACCCAACTATTTAAAATGTTAATTTAAATATATTTAATTTTTGATATGGGAGAAATGGTCACATGGAACTTTCAGTTTAATGAGAAAATTTTAAAAAATTCTCTCTAGTTCAACTTCATTTTTACAAGCTCTCTAACAAACTTATCTAAATGCATAATATGAAACTTACACAGCAAAATACAATAGCATGATCAGTAATATTTTACTTTTACAATTTTCTCACATTGCTTCCTATTTTTCTATGATGAACATACATTGTTTGTATAAAAATTTGTAAATGTTTTTCAAAAAATTGGAGGTGTTTTCCAAGAGATAGATAACAAGACAAATGTGAAAGGGATCATAACATTCACATGAGAAGGGCTTTCCCAAATTTAGGATGCAAATCTAGACTCAGCAGCAATAAGCTGTGACATTTTCAAAAGCTCCGAAATATGAGCTGGCCCCCGATAAAGGACACCATCTGGCTATGGCTTTGTTAGAGGGCTTTTTTCTATTACATTTTCTGTCATTTTTGCATAAAAATACTTCTATGAGTGCATTTCAAACACATGTTTGGAAGGTTCTACGCTGGATTGCATTCAGCCCATTTAGCTGTATTGTGTAGGCATTTAGCATAAATTTTAGGCGTTTAGGCAGGTGTGTTTTAGACTTAAATACTAACAGGAAAGGTAATATGGAGTAGGAGGTCAGGGACAGGGAAGGCAACATGATTATCGTGACCTAAGGCATGGAACACATCTCAGGAAACAGACAGCATGCCTTTGGACATTAGGAAATATCTTTTTTACTCTCTGGCTAGCTGATTGCTCGTGTGAATATGCAATCAGACATTTCAATTCCTTTTCTGAAAATCTAGTTTGGCTATTGTAAGTTAGACTTAAGTTATAATATTTTTGCCATGTGAGTCTGAATTCATTGCTAAGCTAACATTATATAAATGAGTTTCTTTTCCTTTCCGAGTTTGACATTTTGCACTACTCATTAAGAGAACTGACATAATGCAGAAGTTGTCCATAAAAGATAGGAGAAAATTATTTCTGCCAAAATTGTAGCAAGGCTGTCACCCATTTTGAATCAGGAAAGCACTTGTTTTACAGTATATGAGTATGTGATGAATATGTGCAGGACTTTTCCACAACAAAGTGCCTTATGGGAAGCTATTATTTTGACATTCAACTGCTATGACTCGTTCCTTCACTTTTCAAATTGAACAAGTATGACATGCTTTCATAGAATTCACTTAGGGAATATTAATGGTCTTTCTATATGACCATTATGTGGTTTCTAATGCTTTTCTGCAACAATGTAATTAGGAAACCTCTGTCCACCCCTATCTTACCTAGTCTAATCATAAATGCAATAATTCATTGATCAAAATTTGTAGAAATAACTTTCTACGTTAGTATCCAGACTGAGTTTTTATAACGGCTTCCATAATTACAATAGCTAAGACCAAATATTTGCTGACAGGCATGAGGCCAATTAATTCAAACCAAGTTGGCCAGCAGAGTACTTAATGTCTGTAATGTGTAAGAGAAAAGTAAAGGGCGGATTAAAGGGGAATCCGGCAGAAATTTTAAAAATTTTGGAAAGAAATTTCAAGGCAACACATTTTGATTTGAGTTATTATTGTCAAGAGTGTCTGTTGGCTACCTTCAAATGGAACTGGGCATTTGTACAGTGTGAGTTATATCTTGTATTCAATGCTATGGCTTTTGTCAATCCATTAATGACATCAAATGGCAGGAAAATGTCTATTTCACATTGCCTTAGGGGAAATTATTTAGAGATAACATTTTAATATATTTTCTGGATGTATTTGAAAAGGGAAAACAAATAATTTTACCTTTAGCTGTGCTTTATTAAGCTGAGAAAGGGGTGAAATCATTGGCATGGAAGTTACTGGGTTTACATCTAAAAAGAAAGAAAAAAATTACAGAGGTGACAAGATAATATATTTCACCATCATTTTTTCTTTCTTCCTGCAAACAACTATTTAGTAGCAAAAATACTAGAAACAGAATTTGAATGTCCTAGACTCTCGATTCCATTAATTACAGGCTGTTGTTGGTGACTAATTGTAGTAGTCATGCTTTATGTCCAAGAAGAGGCATAGAACTTGGCAAGCCTGCTAGATACTGTGAGGCTACATCTAAGTACAGTGAAATGAAATAGGCAGGAAGATTGACACTGCAATTTAAGTTTTTCTCTGTCTATGCCTTCATATTTGACATGATTGATTCCAAGGCAAATATACAGGTAGTACTTTTAAAATTTTCAATAATTGTCATTTTTAATATCACTTTTTATTCTCCATCTCAAACTGCTTATTTTGATGTAGTTGCCCGCACTATTTATGTACAGGAGTCAACTGATAAAATATATTGAGAGCTAATATTTTGGAGCAGAGACATGGAATGTCAACAGGGCTTTCTTTTCTGTTTAATTAATTCATTAATTAATATTAATTGTTTAGGGGGCATGCGTGTGGTTTCTGACTGATTTAAAGAACACGAAGGATCAAAATATTTAGATGTCCAGATTTCATCTGGGCGTGTATAACATGTATTGTATAACAAATTTCCGTTTGTAATTTCTTGCTACAAACTTAGTGGTTTAAAACAAGAGGAATTTATTACCTTACAATTCCCTAGATCAAAGGTCCTGTCACGGCATGGCTAGATCTTCTGCACAGGGTCTCAAAAGGCTGAAACTGAAGATTTGGCCAAGCTGTGTTTTTGAACTCAGGGTCATTTTCCAAGATCACATGGCTTTTGGCAGACTTTAATTCCTTGCAGTTGTAGGACTGAAGTTTCCATTTTTCTCACAAGGTGTGGGCCAGGGGCTGCTCTCAGCTTCTAGAGCTCAGTTTCCTAAGTTGTGGCCATCTTCACAGCATGGCAGTTTGTGTCTTGGAGACCAGCTGGAGAATCCCACTTACGTTTTGAATCTCTTCATTTTTAAGGATACCCACCTGATTAAGTCAGAGACCCATTTAGAAGACATTCTTTCTGATTAAAACGTGTTGAAATGACTTCCTGCCCTGATTACATTTGCAAAATCCCTTTGCCATAACTTGACCATACCCAGCAGTGGGCTGTATACAGGGTGTGTACAGCAGGCAGACATGAATCTTGGGGGCTAAATCAGAATTCTGCCTATCACCACGTGGTTTTGAGAACTCTGGTGTATGGAAATAAAACAAGTTTTTCAAGCAAGACTATCTGCTGTGGGAAGACTGGAGAATGAATTATGAGTATATATTCATATATGGCAGATAATATTAAAGAAAATAAACATAAAAAACAGCCTTAAGGCTTCAAGTGATTTGTTGACAGGTTGGCAATGAGAAATGTGCAATTTGTAGAAACAGATAGAAGTTGCAAATGGCATACTAAGCAGAAGCAAACAGAACAATATTCTAAGAAAAATTTTGGCCCTGGCTAGGTAGCTCAGTTGATTAGAACATCATCCTGACTTGCTAAGGCTGTGGGTTCAATCCCCTATCAGGGCTCATACAAGCATCAACCAATGAATGCGTAAGTAAGTGGAATAACGCATAGATGTTTCTCTCTCTCTCCCCCTTCCTCTCTCTCTAAAATCGACAAATAAAAATTTTTTAAAAAGCAAAATCTGTGTACAATTTATAAGATAGAAAGTACAGGAATCTCCCCTTACCCACAGTTTTGCATTCCGTGGTTTTAGTTATCTGTGGTCAACCATAGTTTATACATATCAAATGGAGAATTACAAAAGAAAAATTAATTCATAACATTTAAATTTCACTCCATTCTGGATAGCAGGATGAAATCTCCTCTAGTCCCATGCCATCTCTCTGAGATGTGAATCATCCCTTCATCCAGCATAGCCACCTGCACATGCAACCTGCCCATTAGTCACTTTCTAGCTGTCTTGGTTATCAGCATGACTGTTGCAGTGTCAGAGTGCTTGCCTTGAAGCAACCCTTATTTTACTTCATAATGGCCCCAAAGCACAAGAGCAGTGCTGCTGGCAATTCAGATATGTCAAAGAGAAGCTGCATTATGGTAATATTTTAGGACTAGTTACTGTTGTTATATCCTACTGGGCCCGGTCTATAAATTAAATTTTATCATAGGTACGTATGCATAGAAAAAAACACAGAGCATATATAGGGTTTGATACAATTTTAGGCAGCAGCTGGGAGTCTTAAAACATAGCCCCATGGATAAAGAGGACTGTTGCGTCTACATCAACAACTTTATCTCTCTTCCCACTTGTTTAAAACAATTTATTCTATACACACTAAAAACTGTTCTTTCAATTTTTAATTCTTTTTATACTTTTATTTTAAAATATAGGACTGGATTTGAAGAAAAACTATAATAGCCAGCTTTCTCTCTTTACACACATCATGTGCAATTTACTACATACTATCTTGTAGTCTTGTGGAAGACAAACATTTTCACTACAGTGTTGGAAAGATTAAATATGCATACCCCAAAATGATATTGTCCTATTTACCATTTAAATCCATACTGAGAAAATTGGGAACAGAGATGGGGGCAGGTGCTAGGATGGAGGAAGGGATTGCCAAATTTAATACACTTCTAGGTTTTTTTTGTTCTTGGTGTATGCAGAGCAAGTTGGCATGATCCTCATAATTATACTCTCCATATTCAACAGTTAGTCACCTTGCAGTCCATTATTCTCTAGTTTAAATAATTCCAATTCAATTAGGTTTCCCTTGTAAAGCCTATTGTCTATTTAATAGCTTTCTTTTTTTCTCTTTAAATTTATGTTTTCCATATAATTTTAGAACTTTAGAGTATAGACTTAATGTTATACCCTATTAAGCATATGGAGGTTTTGTAATATATTGCTAATTATGAATTAGAGATCACATGTGTACTTTTATTGTTAATCTAAAAAGGACAAGGTAGGCCTTGGATAAGAACATGACTACAATCTCCATTTTTCATTTTTGAAATCCCACTGGAAATAACTTGAAGCGTATAATTGAATGCAAGTCTATTAGGAAGGTCATTTCACAAGCAGTGGAAGAAATAGCTGAGCAATTACTTTGGGTCATTCCCTGCATTAGTCAGACACAATCTTGATAAAGCTTTTGCTCTGAATTTGAATAATGGCCACTTTTTACACATTTTATTGGCTAAAATAAGTCACATGGTTAAGCTGATATAAATTAGTGAGAAAGTATACTTATACCACAGGAGTGTTCTGTTATTTGTATGAAAATGAATGCTGATAAATAATTCTCCTATTGGGGGGAGGGCATGGAAATTGGGGGCAGTAATTCATTTCATCACATTATCTTTAAGGATTCACTAAGACAAACTGTCCCATAATTTTCAAATCTAAATTAGATATAAAAATACTTCAGTTTTAAGTGAAATTTATCTACTTTATTAATGTTGTGAATTGGGCAAAGAGATGATTAGGAAATGACACAATAAATTGATCAAAAGTAATTTATTGGCCAAAAAATTATGGCATCATTTAGAACATAAAATAGAATCATAAGAAGTAGAGAAATATGGTCCTTGACTCATTTTTCCTTGTCGTTTTTATAGAATTTACTATTATATTAATAAATATTATACTACTTAGTTTTCTCGGCACTGTAAAACTGAGTCCATTGCTCTAATTCTGTTGAAAATATGGAAACTTCATTAACTGCAGTACGATAGCAGCTAGTTACTAATGGAAGCAGAGTATCCCACATCACCACAAATGATGCCATAATTCTTGCCCACTAATTTATCTGGATTAATTCTGTATCGCTATCTTTATCTCTGGAATATATAAAGACTGGAATGTTTTGGGAAATGTTATATCCAAGGCATGTTGACTGAGTTAGCTACAAATGTTCACATTCCACTTCCAGATATAGAAACTATATGACAGAGACAACTCATCATTTTCCATCACTACTTCTCTTTTTTTACCTTTAAACAATAGAATTCTTCAAACACTCAGATACACACACAGAGCCTCACAGAGAGACACGCAGAGACAGTATTAGGGTTGCATAACTTGACATTTGATTTTCCAGCTTCCTTTGCAGCTGGCTGTGGCCCTGTGACTATGAAATGCAAGTAGAAGTGATATGTACTATTGCCAGGCCAGTGAATCCTGGTTTGCCTTTAATTCCCTCTGAGTGCCTTCTCATTGTGTAGAAAATGATGAATATTGCAATAGCTGGTGACATAAACCTAGAGAGAAAAAGCAGAAAGGCACCTAGTAAGGTGACAGGGCCTTCATACTAACCTGAGTTCCTAGGTATCCTTGTTGAGCAGACCAGCCTACCTGCCCTGGACTGCTTACATCCTCTGAATTTTTTTGTGAGAGAGACTGAAAAAAAAAATCTTGTTTGAGCTGCCAGATTCTGGGCCTCTTTTATAGTAGCTTAGCCTATATGTAAACAATTCATAGACATATGTGGGATCTGGTATTACAAGTGAAATTTAAATTGATTAATCGGATAGAATCTACCAAATCATCAGGAGCCAGTACGGTGGGTCTTGGAAACTGCCTATCTGATCTTTCCTACCAGTTTTATTGGGTCTATATGCCTCTGGACAGCCTCTTTGTGGTCTAACCCAGGTCTAAATGATCACACACACAGAGACGTAATAAAGTGCTCTCAAAATAAAATAATTTCTAAAGTCAAAGGTTATATTTCTTTAATTATAAAAGGAAAACTCAAATTAGTTTCTTCAACTTTTAGCCAAGAACCTGGCAGTTCAGATTGATAACTTTTGACTTTTAAAAAGACTCTTGACCCCTGATCTAATTTTCCTGACTTCCTCATTGTGCAAATGGTTTACTAGTTGTTCATAACTATATAGCACTGGTAAAAGGCTAAGAACATCTGATTTTATCATTAGCAGGGGAAGATCATCCATGATTTCTAAATAAAGTTTGTGACCCACCATCCCATTTTTACCTTCCATGGGTCTAAAAGTGGGAATTCTGCCTTTGAATTATTAGAGATTTATTTCTCATATTTCATCAGTGATTTTTAAACCCATTTTTCTGTATATTGATGCTTGATTCCCTTTTCCAACATTAGAATTATTAAGAATAGTGGGTTATGATTGTCATCAGTTTCAGAAGAAAATATACTTGCTTTCCTCTCCAAACCAAGGGCTGCTATTGCAACTTTCAAGTCAGATCTCAGGTAATACTTTCACAGAAAAAAAATTCAAAATAGCGGGGCGGGGGGAGGAGGGGGGAGGAGAAAAGAAAACTGTTTCATCATTCCCGAAGTTTCTATGACCTTTAAGGGAAATGGATGGCACCGAGAGAAGTTGTAATGAACACTGGCTCCAGTGCTATGACATTTCTATTACCTCATTGTTTGGTAATTTCTCTCTACCCTGCTCAAATGATGTCTGTGGTTTGCTGTTTCCACTTTTCACCTTGTGATTTATCCGGTGTTATTGAGAACTCAGTCTGTTTACTGTAACGGTGTTTTTATTATCCTTGTCTAAGGATGACTTTATGATTATGAGTTCCCTCTGAGTCTGCTCTAAATTCTTTGTTGCTAGCATTCAACAGCATTACTTTAGCTCATAATGTCTTAGAGTACACTGCTGAATATATTGCTGTACAAACAGTGCATGAATTTATTCCTTTCACTCCTCAGGTTTTAATTCAGCAATCAACTGTCTTGGGGAATGGTTTACTTGTAACACTAAATGAAGGAGATATAGATCCAATAACCAAATATGGCTGATGAGAAAATCACAGAAACATGAAATATTACACACTCACACTCTGCACTAGTAAACTCCCAGAATTTCCATTTATTTTGTAAATGTAAAGACAAACCTGAAGGCTATCTTAAAATAGATTGCAACATGGACTCTTAATGGGATGTGAATGTGAAACTGTCATGTTATGTTTACAAATAATGTTATTTCCTGGACAATTTTATTTTAGGGATTTGTACATGTGTGGGGTTTTTTTCTTGTGCAAATACCTAGCTTAAGGTAAGCTATGTCAATAGAAGTGCTGGGGAAATGTCTTATGGATATGAACACATTATCTCATAAAAGGTCACATGGAGCTATTTGCTCATGGCTGAAGGTATAGATAGACCAAAGGGCGGTGAAGAAAAAACAAATCCTACGCATATGGATTCCTCACCATACTGAGCACATACCTAATACGCCAGAACAGCACAGTGTAGATTTTTTTATATATCCACAATGGTATTATAATCAGTGAGAACTATAGTCTCATAAAAATAATTTTGACTATAAAAGAACTGTGGTTCACCATTGTTCTGAGGACTAAAAGAATGTCCACTCATTTCTATAAATCGGGATGTGCCGAGAGCTATTGTAAACCAGAGTATCCTGGCTTAGAGTGTTCCTGACTACCTTCCTCAAATCTAGGAGTCTGGCCCTGGACAGTTTGGCTCAGTGGATAGAGTGTCAGCCTGCAGACTGGAGGGTCCTGGGTTCCATTGCAGTCAAGGGCACATGCCTGGGTTGTGGGCTAGATCCCCAATAAAATATATATATATATATATATATATATATATATATATATATATATATATTTAAAAATCTAGGAGTCTGCCTAGTACAGTGTTATATCTTTTGAAGTAAGATAGCTGATTGGGGTTTAAATGTGGGCTCTGGCAAACTCCCTTGCCATGTATGAGGATGGGGATAATAATGGTACCTGCCTTATAGATGTTATGTGAAGGATTTAGCACATTACTTAGAAGAGAAAGAATGGTGCCTGAATGGTTGCTTTTGGCAACAACATTACTTGTCTAATGAATCAACACATTCCTGCTTCCCTTATACTCTAGTACTAATCCAGACCTATTTAAACACAGTTGGAAGAATAAGATACTTTATTTTTACATTTGGGAATATTTTCTGTGCATGTAGCCAGTGTGGGCTCCCTCCATTGGTTGGCCAAGACGCTGTTTGGTCCAATATTTACACATCTCATAGCCAGTGTTCCTTTTAGGATTGTTCGGATTAGGCTTTAATGATATATTGACAAAAAAAAAAAAAAAAAAAAGGAGAGAATTAAATGAAAGAAAAAATAAACTTAGTGCATATTATTTATCTAGGGATAGAGGAAGTATGATTAAAAATAGTGAGTAATATGATCTTCTGTGATTAACTTGAAAAATGAAATTTTCAAACCGTAATGTTAGATCAAAGAAGTTAGCTTATTGAAATAAATCATTAGAAAATACTGTAAAAAGAAAAGGATAAGTAATGTGAAACTTGAAAATAATTACTTATTTTATTTATGTTTTTAAAAGTTGTAGAGCTTCCAAAGCAAGCACAAAATTAGTCTCAGCAAAAAACAATATTAACCTAATAAATAAGGTTTTATTTTTCAAATCAGGCTTAAAGTTTCCAGATGAATCTAAGAAAAGTTTAACCTATGATTTTGTAACTATTAGAAGAAAGATAGAATTACTAAGAGAGTATCTAAGGGAATTTGTAGTTGGGATGTTGGAAAGCAGCAAGTTAATGGCTCTGTACTTAATTAGTGAACACACTGATGTTTCCAGTTACCCTTATTTCATAAGAAAACTGCTGTATCCAAACATAAGGTGGTAGCAGTACTTTTTATTGATTTTTAAACAAATATATTTTTATTGATTTCAGAGAGGGAGAGAGAGATAGAAACATCAATGATGAGAGTGAATCATTGATCGGCTGCTGCCTGCACTCCCCACACTGGGGATCGAGCCTGCAACCCAGGCATGTACCCTGACCAGGAATTGAACTGTGACCTCCTGGTTCAGAGGTCTATGCTCAACCACTGACCCATGCAGGCCGGGCAGTACTTTTTATTGTTAAAAATATAAAAGTTATTATTCACTTTTAAATAAAATGAATAATATATTCCACAGTGTACAAAATTTTTAAATGTGCACAGAATACAGTGCAATGCACATCTCTTCATAATCCTATTTACCCATTTTCTTCTAAGGGAAACCTGGTCCTAGTTTTGCTTCATCTTCAGGGGTGGGAAACCTTTTTTCTGCCAAGGGCCATTTGGATATTTATAATATCATTCACTTAATATAGTGCACTTATTATAAATTTATGTTGCTATGGAAAAAGCTCCTAGATTTATTGAAATTTGAGTTCCACTTGTTGCCTTGTCAGGACCAGACCAAATTATTTCCCGGACCTCATACAGCCCGTGGGCCAGACGCTCCCCACCCCTGATAATTGGATGGACTTGTGCTCCTTCCTTGCATGACACTGGGCCCGATGTCCAAGTCTTGTTTTCACTGTGTGATATTTGAAACTAGAATCCGGATTTTTCATATCAGCATTCAGAGTTGGGGAAGTGGAGACCCTCCCTTGGCATTATAGGGGTAGAGTAAGATGTGCCTTTGACCAGAAAAGATTGACTTAGTTACTAAGCTATAGCCAATTGCCATGGAAAGTTATGACTTCCAACTTTTTGGGAGGATGGCAGCCTGTAGGTTTAATCTTGAATCTGTAGGTTAACTCATATCTCTAAGAGTTTTTGCATTCTTCTTCTTATTATTATTATTTTTTAATTGTAAAGCCTCTTCTTCATTGTTCCATTTAGTAAATTGTCAATAACTACTTCTGGGCCTGAGTTCAAATACCATGATTGCTGATAAACACAGTAGTAAGAAATACCCTCTCAAATATATTCTTACAGTTCATCACAAATTTTATCAGTCATATTACTTGTCACTTACATTACCTGCATCTGTTTCTACTCTGTCTACTATATTGATATATTCATACACACTCTCTTGGTAATCTCCTCCATTCTCATAGCTTTAAATTCCATGGAAATTCTAATGCCTCCCAAATGTATACCTTCAGCCCAGAACTATTCTTTGAGCCTCAGGCCTATATAGTTAATGGCCTACATGATTTATAAACTTGCAATTCAGAATTACCTTCCTGAATCCAAAACTTGACTTACCTAGCTGGCTTTAATCAACAGAGGAGAGCTTTGTTACGATGCCAAAATAAACTCTAGAGATCAGAGTATTTACAAGTCTGCTGAGGTCTTATAGTTACTAATTTATTCTTTTTTCTTTTTTTCTCTCCTGCCTCCATGATATTGACTATGCCTTCCAGAAATCTTTTTTCCTCCAGCACCCATGATTAACTCCTACTTTCATGTCAAGACTTGCTTTAAGCATCATCTCCTCCCCAGAGACTTCTCTGTCCTCATAGTGTGAATTATTTGCCATCACTTGGTGCATGTCATTTTGTCATACTGTTGTAATGATTAAGTTTTACATTTCTCTCTCTCTTTCTACTTTGTGAATAACTTAAGGGCAGGGAATAATCTTTTACTCATCTTTATATCCCTAGCATGGCTGGGGTAGAGTCTCACTATATTAATTATAGAACATCTGTTACAAGTTAAACAAAACACAAGAGTCTAGGTTTAGATAAAACTTTAGTATAAATATTTCTCTCTTTTCTGAGTCCAGCGCAGCTAGAGAGCGGTCCAGTTCCTGAGTAGGGGCAGCTGGGGATTGAGAAAATAAAAGAAAGAGACAGACACAGATAGAAGGAAAAAGCTGGGGCCAGGTGGGACAGCTGTCCTCTGATGGAGAGACAAAGACCCAGAGCCAATACAGCATGTTTATTTTATACAGGAAAAAACAGGCAGTTTTACTAAAGCCCAAGACAAAGGAGATTATGTGCATTCTTTGTAATCATCACTTCTGGGTGGACCTGGATAATCGTGTTTGTTCCTGGGACTTGGCTGGATTTAGATAATGAAACCCACCCCCTGGCGCCTGAGCTGAAGGTCAGGCTGACAACACACCTGGCTCTGGCAAGGTGTGTTTCTAGGATGTGGCTCTGCCAACACCACTGGATTCAGCTGACAATAATTAAAGAAATGCTCATGTGCCTTCCTAGGCACTCTCTACACTTTAGGACTTACATTTATTATAAAAAATTAAAATAATAGTACTATTTGGTGATGCAAATACTCCAAAAAGGAATTGTAATTTTTTATTTAAGGTCACAGGCATGAGTAGAAAGGTTACTCATTTATTCTTAATAGTTTTTAAATGAAATTATTTTTTTCTATCACTACCATATTTTGAGTTAGTGAACATAGTTCATTTAGTATTTTAATACATCATTATATAATCTTTAAGTTACTAAATTGATTTATAATCTGTCCCTTTATATTAACATAGCAGTTAATACATGTTTATATTGACTGTAGTTCTGCAATTCAAGAATTTAGGAAGTTCAATATACTTACCCCAATTTTTATTTTTCAGATTTAGAAGTTCAGATTTTTCATTCTTTCTTATAATACCAACCTATGCTTTCCCATCCTCATTCATGATTCTGGAAGTCTTTATTAAATATTTTTATGAATTCATAGTTTTCACCTCAAAATGTATTACAAATGAATTCTTTTTCAGATGTAGGCTCTTTGTTTAATAAAAGAAAAAAATAAAATATATATTTCCCTTCGGTTTGCTTTATTGTTTTAATGATATCTAACAGTTTGTATTTTTACTGGACTCAGCTCATTTCAAGAGAAATATAGCACAGAAAAATTTATAGCCAAGCTTTCTGACTAGTGTCTCCTGACTCACTCTTTTGAAAAAAATCTATGTATTGAGATATAATTCACACACCATACAAGTAACCTACTTAAATGATAAAACTCTATGATTCTCATTATATTCAGAGTTATGCAACTACCATGATGATCAAATTACCACCACCACAAAAATAAATCTTGCAACCTTTATAAGTCATTTCCCACTTTATCCCCAAGTCTCCCTCCCCAAGTCCTGGGGAACCACTATTTGTGTCTAATTACTTGTCTAATCTATTTGTGTCTAATTCCTCCCTATTCAGGAAATTTCATCTAAATGGAATTCCACATTACATAGTTTTCTGGACTGGCTTCTGTCATTAGCATAGCTTTCAAGTTTATTCATATTTTAGTATATATCAATATTTCATATCTTGTTAGTGCTGAATAATATTTCATTGTACAAATATACCATATTTTTGTTTATCTATTCTCAGTTAATGAGTATTTGTCTTGTTTCCACAGTTTGGATATTATCCATAATAATTCTATGAACATTAATGTACAAGTTTTTGAATGGATATATATTTTTAATCTTCTTTGGAATATACTTAGGAGTGATATCACTGAGTCACATGGTGACTTTATGTCTAAGCTTTGAAAGAATTGTCAGACTGTTTTCTAGAGTGGTGGCATCATTTTTACAACTACTAGCAGTGTAATTGGTTTACAATTTCTCCACATTCTTGCCAGCACTTTTTATTGTCTCTCCTTTTGATAATAGCCATCTCAGTGGGTATGAAGAGGCGTCTCACTGTGGTTTTGATTTGCATTTCTCTGATGGCCAATAATGTTAAGCATCTCTTTATGTACTATTGGGCATTTGTATATCTTCTTTGGAGAAATTTCTATTTAAATTCTTTGCCCATTTTAAATAGGATTATTTGTCTTTTTATTAAATTTAAGATTTCTTTATGTAATCAAGATATAAGTCCAAGGAAGATATCTTTTCCAGCTCCGAATTTTCTACATGGAATACTTAGATAGTAATTGGAAAAACCTCTGATGTTTTCCCACTGAATAAATAACAAATATCAGAGCTGAAAGTACTGCAAGGCGAGTAGTAGGTATACATTTATGACATTAATATGAGGTAAGACAAATGTAAATATACATGATTTTCTCAAGATCACTTATAACTATTAATTACTCAATGTTTCCTTTAAAAAATGATGATATAGAAACAAAATTTTATTTACTATGAAGGCAGCTAATGATTACATTTAGATTTTGCAATATATGAATGAAGCAGAGTTGCTAGTGTTCGCATTGTGAATTTTTAAGCAGACAAAAGCACACCTGGTATTCTCTTAAGAGTAAGAAATGCTTTCCCACAGAGTAGAAGATGTGTGATTATATCATTAGTATCAATTAAACAAGGGTCAAGTAATGTCTAGAAAATAATATTTAGACAAATAAAAGCCCTTTTAAAATTATATTAGACACAATAGGTATCAAATTCAGGGTAAAAGGTAATGACAATGTTCTTTAAAAAAAATACATGGTTTAGCTCCAGCTAAACCATATGGTTCAGTGGATAGAGCATTGGCCTGCAGACCAAAGGGACTGGGGTTAGATTCTGGTCAAGGGCACATACCTTGGTTGCAGGCTTTGCCCAGGCCCAGGGCCCTGGTTGGCGTGTGCAGGAGGCAACCAACCCATGTGTTTCTCTCACATGATGTTTCTCTCTGTCTTTCCCTCTCTCTTCCACTCTCTCTAAAAGATCAATGGAAAAATATCCTCAGGTGAGGATTAACAACAACAATAAATTGTTTAAAAAATATGGTTTATATATCTAACAATTTTCTATTTTGATTTCAATCAAATAGTTTTAAGATTAGAACCAAATAATTTTTGTGGTATTACTGACTTGCTTTATTCATAAGAAATTGCTCTAGATGATAAATTTTATAGTAACGTTGGGCTGCTTTAGGAGTCTGTAGTTAACCTTAATTTTATATCCATTAGTAATGTTGTCAGTGACAAAACACTAATTACTTTTTAAAATATATGTGTTAACTTTGGTGACAGTCTATGTATTCTTGATGCTTCCACTCAGTAATTAATACATTTTAGTAACAAAAGCAATTGTGACTCTAGAGATGTTCATATTTTATCAACCTGAATGTTCTAGGTGAGAATGTGGGCCTGTGTCTGCCATCAGTGGGAGTCTCAAGGCAGAGGACAGGAGCTGTGATAAAAGGATATGCATTGCTGTGGTAGCTGATGAGAGAAAGCATGCCAGACATTCTTGGGGCAACAAAGACATAGTATTCATTAACAGAATTTCAGCTTCACTTCCCTGCTTTACCTCTTCTGTGAGATTTAGCTCAAGTTCCCCTTTCTTTGGGAAAACTTTCATGATTCCAATAGGGGTTATTTGTTCTTATTCTTATCTTATAGCACCTTGAGTTCATCATGATCTTAGCACTTAATTTGGCATGTCAAACCTGTGTATTTACTTGTGATTTGATTAGACTGCGATCTTTCTAAGGGACACGGCTGTGTTAAATTTATTTTAAATCTTTAATGCCTAGTATGGTGCCTAATCCTTCAAGACATTTTAAAATATTTTTGAAGGAAAGAAATAAATGGGTAACATGAAATTCTGAAACCTGCTATGCTATCTGGCTTTAAGTATAACTATAATTTATAATAAAGAAAAATATAAAAAGGTTAAGTAAGGGTAGTTTTCAAAAACAAACAGGATTGTTTTCTTACAAGAGTTATTAATTCAACTCAGAAACCAGAATGTATCTAGATAATAGAAATGCATTTTGGGACGTTAGAAACTGATATATTAATAGACATTTTGGACCCACAATGTGATTTAATGCTTGTTTCATATAATTTATTAATGGCAGAGGAACTTCGTATATCTAGTTGGTATTGACTTTCTAGGGACATGTGGATGTTTATTTGGGCTGAGATTTTTTCAATGTTCTCTCTGACTGTGAAGTCAGACATGCCTTAGGGCAGTGGTCGGCAAACTCATTAGTCAACAGAGCCAAATATCAACAGTACAACAATCGAAATTTCTTTTGAGAGCCAAAAACCAACTTCTGCGCATGGGCCACGAAGTTTCAGTCGCACTGTAGTGCGCGCCCGCACACATGGTATTTTGTGGAAGAGCCACACTCAAGGGGCCAAAGAGCTGCATGTGGCTCGCGAGCCGCGGTTTGCCGACCACTGCCTTAGGGCAACTGCTATTCAAGGAGAATAGACGGTTTGCTAGATTTCATGCCACATTAGTTGTAACTCAGCTGTTGTTACCATTCACTTATGAATCCAATTCCTTTATTTTTTTTTACCATTTTATTTATTTTTTATTTTTTTATTTTTTATTATTTTTTTAATTGTTTGAAGTATTACAAATAGTAGTACATATGTCTCCTTTTTTTTTTTCCCCATTGGCCTCCCCCCGACCTCCCCTACCCCCCAGTACATGCCTTTACCTGCCCCCCACCCCCGCCCCAGTGTCTTGTATCCATTGGTTATGCTTATATGCATGCGTACAAGTCCTTCGGTTGATCTCTTACAGCCCACCCTCCCCCCCAAAAAAAACCTCCCCTGCCTTCCTGCTGTAGTTTGATGGTCTGTTCAATGCTTCTTTGCCTCTGTATCTATTTTTTCCCCCATTTCTTTCCTTTAAATTCCTTTAATTACATCTCCATTTCCCCACACGGGCATAGAGGCTGAGATCTTTCTTAGGGCACACATTTTCCTGACCAGCCTCAAAAGACTTAGCTGGTACTCTGTCATGTGTGGCACATTTAGCTTTCCTAATATGTGTTTCTGAGCATTTTGACTACATCTTCTAAACTGAAGTAAAAGATCATGAAAAATAAAAGTGACAGCCGTTTTTGCTTTTACAATAAAGAAATAGAATAGGCATTTGAAAATTATTGCTGAGAAACTGAATTCTCAAAGTTTGCTTTCCATTTCATGGAGCTTAAGAATACAAATGTTAAATAGACACTTCTCCAAAGATATAAAAATGGCTAATAAACACATGAAAAGATGCTCAACATCATTAGTCATTAGGGAAATGCAAATCAAAACTACAGTGAGGAACCATCTTATACTCAATGTGAGTATTTAAAACAACACCAAAGGAGTCACACAATAAAATAAAGCAAAATAGAAAAGAAAAATGTTGTGAGGACACGGAGGAATTGAAACCCTCATGTATTGCTGTATGTAAACAGTTGGTGGTTCCTCAAAAAATTAAACATAAAATTACCATATGACCCTATAATTTTTGACATATACCGAAAAGAATTTTGAAAACAGGCATTCAAACAAGTATATGTATACACATGTTAACAGCAAAATATTCACAATAACTAACAGGTGGAAACAGCCCAAATGTCTTTCAACAGATGAATGGATAAATAAATTGTTTCATTTACATAAAATAAAATATTATGTCCACACAAGTGAATGAAGTACTGATATTTTCTACAGTGCAGATGAACCTCCAAAATATTCCACCAATGAAAGAAGCTAGACACCATAGGTTCTATATATTATGTAATTACTAGAGGCCCGGTGTATGAAATTCATGCATGGGGCGGGGGGGGGGGGGGGGAGCCCTCAGCAAAGCCTGTGCCCTTTAACAGTCCTGGAGCCCTCAGGGGATGTCAAACTACATTTTTAAAAAATCACCCTGTACTTAATTTTCTTACTAACTCCTCCTTTTAAACTCCCCTTGCTCTCATATTTTGTTTCTTCGTTTTAACTATTTTCCTGGCCTCACCCCATTTTAGCATCCTTCTCTTTCCTGCTTTCTTTCCCTCCCTCCCTTTGAACCTCCCGTGGCCCCTCTCCCTCCCTCCCTCCTCCCTTCTCTCCCTTCATTCCCCATGTCAGTCTCCTTCTTACTCCTCCCACACTCCCCCCCATTCATCTTTTCCTTGTGAGCCTGAACCTTGCCTCCCTCCCTCCTTCCCTATTATTACCACTCCCCCCCCCCCCCGCACCCCCTGCCATGGTCACTGGTTTCTCTTTTAAACCTTCCCTTTTCCTCTCTGGGACCTGCTTCCAGCCCCGCCTGAGTGCACTTTGATATTAAAGCTTCTGTTCAGGGGGTGTTAACCCCCAGCCCAGGGCCCAGCCCCAGCCAGGCCTTCGCTGCCCCCCCTTCCCCGGCCTCCCACCACCATCCTCCTCCCATTCCCTGCCTGGATGCCCCAACTTGTAGTCAACAAAGTACACTTAACATGCCACCAACCTAACCCTCGCCAGTGTCTTTGGGGTCCAGCCCTCGGGCATGAAAGCAGTACCCTCCTTAGTGTCATACTCCGTCCCAGCTAAGCTGCGCCTCCCCTCCTAGCGCGGGGCACGGAAGGCCTCGGTCCGTCCACCCCTCCATCCCAACTGCCCACGCCGGGGGCCACCGCCCTCCTCCCGCATCTGGGCGGGGCTCCCTGCTCCAAGCTGCCTGTGCCCCCCCATGCCAGGCGCAGCTACTCTGCCCCCCCCTCTGCAATCATCACCCTCTCCCACGTGCAGCCCCGCATTTCCTTCCCTTTTCCATTCCTGTGTCTTTTTCTTGTTCCCTTTCTATATTTCTGTTTCTCCTCTTGGCCTGTCTGCATGCAGGCCTGCCTTCCTCTCCTTCTCCTTCCTTATCCCCTCCTATCTTCTCCTATCCTACCTACCCCAGGCCTCGCAGCTGCCTGAGCAAGGGGTGGGGACACAGCCTGCTAAATGGTCATTACATGACAGTGTCCTGGACAATTTGCATATTCCTCTATTATTAGTATATATATTTATATGAAATATCCAGAATAGATAAATCCATAGAGAAAGGATATAAAAGGTGGTTCCGAGGGGATGGAGGAAGGGGGAAATGGGGAAAAACTATGTAATGGGTAAGGGATTTTACTGTGAAATGAAGAAATGCTTTGGAACTAGATAGAAGTAGACGGTTGTACAACATTGTGAAGATACTAAATGCCACTGAATTTTTCACTCTAAAATGGATAAATTTGTGTTATGTAAATTTTACCTCAAAAAATTATGTTTAAAAATACAAATGTTGATAAAATATTTATTTATTTATGAAAATGAGTTTAAGGATTGAAGTGATGGCAGACAGATTTGGAGATCTGAAGCTTATTTTTAAGAGTAAGTTGGTATCTTTTTTAACTGGTGACTGAAACTTATGAACTGTGATTGTAGGATTTAGAATAAGATTAAACCATTCTAAATATAAAGAGCAATGAATGCCAAAGGCATTTTCTTTTTTTTTTTTTTTTTTTTTTTTTTTTTTTTTTTAAATATATTTTATTGATATTTCACAGAGAGGAAGGAAGAGGGATAGAGAGCTAGAAACATCGATGAGAGAGAAACATCGATCAGCTGCCTCCTGCACACCTCCCACTGGGGATGTGCCCGCAACCAAGGTACATGCCCTTGACCGGAATCGAACCTGGGACCTTTCAGTCTGCAGGCCGACGCTCTATCCATTGAGCCAAACCGGTTTCGGCGGCATTTTCTTTTAATAATAACAACAACAATAGTAATAAATATCCAGCGAATACATCTTTATTCCAATAACAATGACTTAAACGATATGTCCATTTCGCTACATCTGCTCAAGATTGCTTGGGAAAGGACTTATTGTCACTTTTATCAAGTGACCTTTGAATTGCAAGACTAAAATCAAAATGATGCTTCTCCGTGAAACAAATTACTTTCTGCTTTTTTTCTAGATTTACTTTTTATACAGGCTCACTGGAAACAACATATTTTAACATAATCTGTCAGTCCCCCTCTCCAATACAGGGCTATCACCATAATAAAACCCTCAAGGAATGATTTAACTTCATAATTATAAAGACTCAAAGAATGATTAGAACAATGTTTTCCTTCTCATTTTCCTCTTGTTAATTCTCCAGCCTGCAATTTGCCTTTCTTTAATGTTCA
Source organism: Plecotus auritus (assembly GCF_963455305.1). Classification (NCBI taxonomy): domain Eukaryota; kingdom Metazoa; phylum Chordata; class Mammalia; order Chiroptera; family Vespertilionidae; genus Plecotus; species Plecotus auritus. The sequence continues at coordinate 14,081,667 of NC_137775.1, forward strand.
CGGTTGGGGCCCAATAAGGCCCCCTGATAGAGTCAGGATGTGGAGTTTATTGTGCTGCAGTGAATGAATATCTCTGCACAGCAGCGGGATGCGCAAGGATATTGAAATAATTGCTGGCTGGCTTTTTCTCTTTCCTTTTAAAGTTTGTTGCTGAAAGACCTGTAGTGACAAATATTAATTTTGACTTTTGGGAAAATATCAACAGCTATTCTTAGAGGTGGTCTGTAGATAAGAAGTGAGCAAATATATTTTGTACTATTTTATATAGCTTGTATTTATACTGGGGGCAACTACACATTCTGGTTTTATAGCCACGTAAATTAATTGACCTTTTATCCCAGGGTTTAAACAGAAAACAATGGATTGCATGTCTGTATCTGCCTGTATTTTCTTCATTATAAGTGCTACTTTATTGTGGAGAACACTTTGCTTCTTATAGATTGGGAAATGAATTAACACAAAAAGAAGGGTGCAGTAAAGGAGGAAACACAGATACATTATTAAGATAGGCTGAAAGCAGGCTAAAGAAAATGCAAACTTTTAAAAGGTTAAGAAGAGAAAATAAACTGCTTAATAAATTCTTTTAGAAAAGTTATTATTTGGGTAAAAAAAAAAGTGAATCCCTGGATAATGCTATATTAAAAGTTGAAGATGTTCAAATAACTACAATGTGGGAAAACATGAAAATGCTTGATTGTAATATAAGAAAATCATTTTATAATTAGGGAAAAAGTAGACTTTGTACTGAAGTTTTGGAACTATAAAGAAGATTGTTGGATTTGGCAATATAAAGTTTCAAATAAGCAAAAGGAAATATAAAAGGTGCAATATGAGATACAGGTTAAGATGACTATCAGTGAAATATTTACTAAATAAAATATCATTCATTACATATAATTAGCTTTTTGAAACCTATAAAAAAACCTCAGTAGGAGCAAAGTATGTAAAAACATAAATGGATAATCGATAATATTCAAATGTGTAATAGGTCACATAAATGGTCATGAGTACTTTAAAAAAAAGTTCAGATTCACTGAAAATCAGTGAAAGGCAAATTGTTTTATGTCAATGAATAGCATTTCTTACATATAGTCAAAACAAATAAAGAATTGATTATATGTAGTATTCGTTATGGGTGGAAATTTATATTTTCATACTTTTCCTATAGAAAAATAAACTGATACATCATTGTAAGGTTTATTTATGAATAATTATAAAAACTTTAAATACACATCATCTTGAATTAGAAATTTCTTTTCAAAATATTCAAACTACTCAAATGCTTGTACATGTGCTCAAGTACTTCTGTAAGAATATTCAGAGAATATTCAGGGTAACATTATAAGAGGAATTTTCAAAAGAAACATATGTGTTCATTCACAGTGAATGTCTGATTAAGAAATGGAACATCTGCACTAAGGGATGCTCTGTACCCTTTAAAAAGAATGAGGTAGGTATGTAATAATGTCAAAATATATTCACAATTTTTGGTTCCCTGAGAGGATCTTTTAAATTTGCAAAAACGGTCTATGGTATAATGTCATTTTTGCTTAAAAATTCACATGGTCATGTGTGTAAAACTGTGTGTGAGCACATGGAAAAAAGTCCTGGTGATTGTTAAAAAAATTATATGTGATAAATCAAAGAGACTGTATTGGGAATGGAGAAATTGGACGTTTAAGTTGATATTCCTTTGTATTGCTTTACATTTTTATAAATGAATGAAATTTAAAATGTATATTTTTTATTGATTTCAGAGATGAAGGGAGAAGGGGTGAGAGATAGAAACATCCATGATGAGAGAGAATCTTTGATCGGCTGCCTCCTGCATGCTCCACAGTTGAGATCGAGCTGGCAACCTGGGCATATGCCCTGGCAGGGAATTGAATTGTGACCTCCAGGTTCATAGGTCGATGCTGGCTAGGAAAATTAATGAAATTTTTAAGTTTAAATACAATAATTATAATAAAAAAGAGTGAAGAAAGCAATAGAGATGTTTGAGTTTCATCTTTTGCATATTTTTAAGTTGAGATTCCTCATATATTAGGTGTTCTTTGAAAAAAAATTCTCCAAAACATTTAGTTGGCCTAATATCTAAAGCAATTAAAATAAAGTCACTTTTCAAATTAACCTTCTGATCACATTACAAGTGGAAATAAGATGGACATATTCTAACAGGGCTTGAGGCATTTCCTCTGTCTATGTGCTTCTATGAAAGAGCTCAAAATTGCAAGGTGTCTAAATCAGAATGTCCATGAGGGAATATGGACACTCAGATCCTCTGAAGTGTTGAAATTATAAAAACCAAACAGAAATCACTCACCTTGTGAAAAGTAATCTTCAAGTGTTGCAGATGTCCTTGGATCTTGAAAATAACTTTATTGCCTTTCACCTTGCCTGAACTTGCAACTCAAAATGCACTCATTTTTTTCTGATCATGTGAAACTACTCACTCTAACATTAAAGCAACTCTTTGATGTTTGTACATGGTTTTCACATATCTTTTTAGGTTAGTAAGTATACTGTTATGAGGTATTTGTTTAGCTGTCCTTTGTCATTGACTAGTATAACATAGCATATGTTAAAAATAACTTATATGAAAAGAAATTCATTCTGTACTTCGTTTTAGAATATACTTTCCTACCATTATATAACAAGGAACTCTAAATCTTTTTATACATTACAATTACTGCTTTTAAATGGGTGTTTTAAAATGTATGCTTGTTTTATTGTATGCCTTTTGCTTTCTTCATAATTGGTTAGTTGATCAATATTTTTTAAAAATAATTTCAATTACTATGAATTTATAACAAAAATATAATAATCATAGAAAGTTATTAACCAGCCGAAACCGGTTTGGCTCAGTGGATAGAGCATCGGCCTGCGGACTGAAAGGTCCCAGGTTCGATTCCGGTCAAGGGCATGTACCTTGGTTGCGGGCATGTCCCCAGTAGGGGGTGTGCAGGAGGCAGCTGATCGATGTTTCTCTCTCATCGATGTTTCTAACTCTCTATCCCTCTCCCTTCCTCTCTGTAAAAAAAAAAAAAAAAAAAAAAAAAAAAAAAAAAAAAAAAATCAATAAAATATATTTAAAAAAAAAAAGAAAGTTATTAACCATATCTTGTATAACTCTACTAGAATATAAATGTACTTGGATATAAATGTATTATTGATGGGCCAGTTGGATAAAGCATTTTCTGTTTTCTCCATAGGTTTGTCTCCATGAAGTAGAATAATTAAGAAAGAAAAGATTAATTGATTATAGAAAACCATTCCAAGATGATGTTCCCTTTCACTGCTACCAGAGAGGTAGGCATGATACTAGCATTCTTTTACCATTTACTTGAGCATGTTGTAATTATGCCTCAAAACGAGGAGTCCATACTAATAAGGTAAGTGTCTTATTAAATTTACTAAGGAATAAGAAAACAAGTTTAAATGGTAGAAATGATAGAAACATTCTCATTTTTTCTCACTTTTCACTCTGTTTTTCCTAATCTTTAAAACTCTCCCTGCTGTCATTCAAAAAATGTAGGCATTTCTTTTAAATTAGTTGTTGTGACTAAGAAATTTCCCTGGTTCTAAAGGAAATGTTTATTTCTATATTTAAGAGTTAAATAGTAATCTGGTTTGGGAAGAATTACAGACATTAAACACCCCTTTACTCTCTGAGAAATAATATGAATGCAACATTGCTGTTAATGTTCTGTATCAATCATCTGTAGAAGTTGTTCTTTAGCAGGTTACATTTAGGTTATCTACAGTAATTGTAGTCTGTCTTTGATAGCTTGCTCTCTAGTTTACACGGTGCTATTGTGAGTTTGTCCCTATACGATTCCAGTTGTATCCTTGAATTTCTGATATATTAAAGATTGGCACTGGCATAAGGTAATTTACATCAAATGTATTTAGATAAAATAATTTGAGATTTGGGAATAGATGATTTCCATTGTTGCCAATTTATGCAACACTTAAGCTATGTGGTTTTTGTCTGCCTTTCTGAAATAAATAATGAATTAAAATGGTTATAGAGTCATTTTGTAGCTAAGACAAAGGAGATTATTAATGTGCAATTCTCACTTAAATTCAATGTTATACTAAATTTGAAGTCACAGTTCAAGAATATTAATACAAACTTATAAATTTGGTTTGCTTACCCCTTTCAAGCTCAACTTAATGATTACCTGTGTTTGATAATAGCTTAGAAAAAATCTGTTTAAGACCAACCAAGAACAAAACAAAACAAAACAAAAACAAACAAACAAAAAAACAAAACAAAATATAAACCACTGCCTTGTGTCATCTTTTTAGGTAAAATTTAATAGCAGCAATAAGTAATAATACATATGTGGGATTTTATGAACAGTCCCACTAGGACTTGCAAAAGTTTAAGGAAAAAATGTCATAGCTTTTCAACATCTATTTATATCACTTAAAAAGTCTGTTGAGATAATTTTACACTTCATTATGTTCTCCAAGGTATTACCAAAATATTTATTTCTTTATGTTTACTCAAATTATTTCAGGTAGTGTAGTCTTATTCCTGTGTTTTAGAAGAAGATATGGTCAATATTGAAGACAGATTTTAAGATATAACAGGATTTTATATAAGTCAGATGGTTACGCAATGATAGATTTACACTGAGTGGCCAGATTATTATGATCTCTGAACGCATAATAATCTGGCCACTCAGTATATTTGTATCTCAAATGGGTACCAAAAGTATTCTAGACTTTTGCTGGAGATCAACCACCTATTTGCCCTGAGCTTTCTATCAGCCAATGCAAAGGGGAAAACTGATCAGGTGCATGATTTATAGTATCTTTGACATCAAATAAATGAGGTAATCAAGATAAGTACACTGAGTGGCCAGATTATTATGCATTCAGAGATCATAATAATCTGGCCACTCAGTGTATATTATACAATTTAAGCTGAATTACCAATTGCAATTAGGTCATCTATATTTTTTATGTTGTCTCCTAGGAGTTTTATAATTTTACATTTAACATTTGCTCAGAGTTTCATTTTGAGTTAATTTTTGTAAGAAGTGTAAGGTCTGTGTCTAGATTAATTTCCTGTTTGCATGTGGATGTCCAGTTGTTCCATCACTTTTTTGAAAATAATCTATGCTTATTTAATGCCTTTGCTCCTTTGTCAAAGATCAGTTTGACTGTATCTCTGTGGGTCTTTTTCTGAGTTCTGTATTTTGTTTCATACATCTATTTGTTTATTTTGTCAATCTCTCCCTGTCTTAATAACTGTATTTCAATAGTGCATCTTAAAGTCAGCTAGTGTCAGTCCTCTAACTTTTTTCTACTCCTTCAATATTGTGTTACTTCTTCTCGGTCTTTTGCCTCTCTCTATAAACTTTAGGATCAGAGGAATAACAGGGTTCTGGGTCATATAGAGTCTACTAGACCATGAAAGAAAAACTGAGTGTTCTTCACATGCTATTGGAGAACACTGAGTGGAAGAGTTTACTTCATGATTCTAGCTCCGTTTTGAGAATGAAAGCAGGGAAAAGACAGAAGTAGAGCTAGGGTAATAATCTTGGTGCAATTGTGGCCTGGCAATCATGGTAGTAGTTAAAATGGCTTCAAATTGTTACGCAATAAATATACTTGAAAATGAAATTGTCAGGATTTTCTTATGGATTGAATGTAGAGTATGAAGGAAAGATATAGTCAAAGTCTTGTTTAAGTTTCTGTCCTGAGCCAATGGAAGATTGGTGTATCCATTTATTTAGATGGAAGAGACTGAGGGAAGAAGCAGCTGTTTTGGAGAAAATATATTTTGAGTTTGGACATGTTAAATATGAAGTTTTAACTTGTTAAACATGTTAGATGTGAAAAATGGTGAGAAGTGTGAGCTGAAAATGTAAATTTGCAACTCTTTGCCACACATGTAATATTCAAAGAGTGAATAAGAGAATGTGGGCAATGAGTGTAACTAGAGATGAGAAGATGTCTAAAAACTCAACCCTCAACCCTTGAACACAACACGACACAAGGATGCTAAGAAAGAGCAACCTGTGATGGAGGAGGAGAACCAAATATGTTATCCTGGAAGCCAAGTGAATATACTGCTTCAAAAATGGACTTCTCTCCTGGTAAAAAGTACAGACATGTCAAATTACTGTTTAAAGCTTGGATAGGATTCAGGGCTCCTCAAACTACAGCCCGCAGGCCACATGCGGCCCGCCGAGGATATTTATCAGTCCCGCCAGGTGCCGCTGCCTGTCCTGCTTAGCAGCCGACTCTCCCGGGCCCGCAGTGCGCATAGGAATTTGTTCATAGTGTTTTTTTTTAAACTATAGTCCAGCCCTCCAACGGTCTGAGGGACAGTGAACTGGCCCCCTGTTTAAAAAGTTTGAGGACCCCTGTAATTGACTTGAATTGATTCTACTCGAGATAACAAGATAATTGAATTTTAAATTAGGGGTAATTTTATGAATAAATTAATTATTCATCTGGCTACTTACTTGGGTTCCCTCCTTTTTCAGCACAGTATTTTCTTAGATGATGTAGCTCCTTTTGTTTATGGGAAAGTTCTGTCTGCAGATGGCTTGTGTGGCTCAGGGAACACTTGAGAGCCCTTCTGATATTTCAAATTGTGTTGCAGTGGCACATCAAAATGGTTGTGAAACATCTTGTCTGTGCAAGTCAGCAATTTTCAACCTTTTGCATCTCATGGCACACATAAACTACTAAAATTCTATGGCACACAAAACATATTTTTGCCAATCTGGTAAAAAAGGGTATAATTTTGATTCATTCACACCAGATTGGCTATTGCTGTTTTGACTGCTGCCATTTTTTAACTTGACAATCCATGGAAAAGAGAGTCAGGTATTGCATGTTTTTACAATTCTTGCAGCAAAGCACACCCGTGTGCCGCGGCACACCGGTTGAAAATCACTAGACTGTAAGTCATTGCAAATTTGTGGCTAATGGTCACAGAAGGGGAAAGAAATACTCGAAGTGCTGTAAATCAGATTCTTTCAGTGTTCAAGCAGAATCTTAACATTATGAAACTGTAGCACTATGTCAAACTTGAATAAGGGAATAAAATATTTATTGAAGAGTAAGGAAAGCCCGCTCACTTTAACGGAGCAGAGGTCTCCGAGTCATTTTTTCCTCTTCATCTTTTTCTACTTCTTTTCTCAGTGAGTCCTATTGGCTTATTTTGGCTTGGTTTCAGAATGAATAGAGGAGTACATTGAAGAGAGTGTGAATTATTTCATCTTTTTCAGTGTTGCCTTGCCAAAGCATAGCCAGAAAAGACACTCCTTGTTCCATTTTCAAAAGCAAATTATAACCTCAGAGGTTTCAATAATATTTAAATGCCTAGACTGTTCTACAAGGAACTTGTTCAGTTCTCACCAGAACCCTGTCAATTAGCACCTTTTACAGATAAGAAAATGGAGGATTGGAGAGAATGTATAATACTTCCACAATGAATTGAAAACTATCATTGTAAGTGTAGCTTTGAATTCATTAATGGCAGGCTTTTATATTTCTGGTTTCACAAAGAAAATTGTACCAAGTAATAGCTGAGGGAGAAGTGGTGGTACAATGGGGGTTGGAGTGAATACAATGGGATGGTAACAGGAGAAATGGGAATATAGAGAAGTCTCTATAGGACAGGAAATAGCTACAATCTCAGAAGAGTCCTGAGTCAAATCAGATACAAGAGCATCATACTGTACTGTGGACTGTAGTACTGAAGTCACAATTAGAACTAGAAGGGAAGCTGATTTGCACAATAAGCAGTAGGATCCTCATTGTACCATGAGGCCCATGAGAACCTAGGAATGAGCAGGATAAATAAAAAATGACTGCCTGGGGTTGGCTCATTCACTCTCCATTACCTTGGGAATGATACCTTCAAAATCTCCAGATATCACAGGATGAACAATAATATGTATTTCACAAGTTTGCTTTAAGGATAGGCCTAAAATAATGTATTAAAAGTGATGTAAACTTGGAAGAGTAGTGCAAATGTTGCTATTGTTACCATATTATTTTATTCCCTGCTATCTCTTGAGTTTGTTCTTAATCGACATGTCTTTTCAGAGGAGAACCTTGGTAATAGTTTCTACAATCTAAAGTTGTTTCTTAATATAACTGGGAACCCTCTGATTTTTACCATCACTCTACATACATTCTAGTGATTCCAGCAGGATATTTTGACTCTTCAAAGATCCTTTTTTACCTGGAGCCTGATATCTCTAATCTGGGTCATGCAGCCATTGAGAAATCTGAGTTTTATAAAATCCAAAATGAGTGAGAAGTAGCATTAGGACAGTACTCTTGGACTGCAAGAAAATGAAAAATGAGGTAATGGCTAGTAATTTTCAGTTTGGATTGCAAAGTCAGAATCACTATGGTCAGAGTTCATTTTGGCTCAACTGAGCTCACCTATTTATATTTACTAAACCAGTTGAATTGCACCTAGATCGATTCAAAATACATTCATCTCTTTCAAACTTGGAACAATAAATTAATCTACTTTGGCTCTTGCTTTTATCAAAGAAAATCATCTAAGAATTTATCTTTGAGTCATAAGAAGTAGGAAAACCGTGGAGACTGTGTTTACAAGATAATCATTTTTATGACCTCCAAATTGAAAGAGCTCATTTAAGCTAGAAGCAGTGATGGCACATTTTCATCTAGCTGTTTTCTTTTGCTTAAATCTTACAACTAATATTCTCTGTGGTTGTCTTTACTAATGTGCAAAAATACTTAAGACTTGATTAAATCTTCATGGTCTAAGAGTAAAAAGGACCCATGGCCTTTCCTTGAACCACGTTTGCCCCTTTATTCAGCTCCACTTAGAATTTTTTTCAGCAACTCATGGACTATTATTGGTAAACTAAATATCATGCTCATAGATGTAGCCTTTACCTGAAATTATTTTCTGAATTCTAATCTGAATAATTGAATATTATCACCTGACCTGTGTATATAAAGTCAGAGCCAATGAGTATGAAGGAGAAAATACACATGGCTGACATGTTACCCACCACAAAATACAAAAAAAATTCGACTGAGATAGCAGGTTTTTACTTTTTCCAAATGACATACATGTTTTGTTTTTGGATACATATTGCCAAGTCACCTTCCAGCAGGGCAACTGGAGTTCACAGTCTCACAAACAGTATGTTATTGCACTGGATTCTACAGATTGTCTTCAGCAGTGGGTGTTCTCAGTCTTTTAAATCTTTTCAAATCTGGTTCACTCGTATTGTTGCTTTTATTTATTTAAAAAACAATTATTGTGAATGAGTCTATATATTTCCTACTATGTTTATTTGAATTTATCATTTATTTTTATGGAGGCATAATTGTTATATGTCATTATATTAATTTCAGGTGTACAATGTAAGATTCAATATTTGTATAGACTGAAATGATCACTACAATAATTCTAGTTAATATCCATCATCATACATAGTTAAAATTGTTTTTCATGTGTGATAATCACATTTATTGTACTCTGATTTGCTTACTTATATCTTCTAACCCATTTTTCTTTTGAAATGTTCGTCTTTTACCCATCTTTTAAGCATATGGTTTCCCTGAATTGATAGTAATGATGTTTGAGGGCTTGTATGTTGGGCAGGCTTTGTCTTTTAAAGTAAAGGCTCTCCTGGCTAATATGGAATTGTTGGGTTCCTTCAGAGTTGTAATCTGTTTCTAGAAATAGTCTGTAAAAATATCATTTCTCAAAATTTTGGCTTGGGACTTTCATTTTTCCTATTCAACTTAGTAATATGTGGTTATATGGTCTCTCATTGATCAAGAGTTTTAATTACTGAGAAAGGATTTCAGTTTTATTCTTTTAACTTTTGTAAGTTTATGTGTACATAATTGAATAATTCATAATTCTTGGTCCATGACAGAGTCTCTTTGGTCCATGCATCATCTGCTTCTATTTAGCTAGGGATTTACTTATTAGATTTTGTTAGTAACTCATGAACTACTTCCCAAATGAAAGCTCTAACTTGACAATTATCTCTGCCTAGTCATGCATTTCTTCTCGCTATCCCATTCATTTGCCTCCAACTATGCAAGGCTGGAACACTTCAAGGGGTAGCATGATGTTCTCTAGCAGGACTAACTTATTAGCCTCTATATACTATACAGTAACTGGGAGCACATAAAAGACTCCTTCCATCACTCTAAAGATTTTGCCAACTCATGAATGGAGGACACATTAGCCATCATCCACATTAAGTTATAAGCCAGTTTAAAGTTCTATATCTCTACTTACAAGTAGATTGAAAAATTAGAGCTTCTGATTTGCCATGATGATCATGGATGGTTGACCAGGACTGGCTCTCATTCCAGTTGAAGCCAAATCCCTTCTGTGGCTCACTGAGTAATGTGGATCTCCTCTCTTACTGATAAGCTCTTGCTCCTGTTCTCTCTCCTACCCTTTGAACTAAAAACACATTTACTCCTAGAATGCAGGTCATGCTTGTTGTCAAGAGAAGATCACAACATATCTTCATTTGATAATCCAAGGCTGTAATGTTGCCCTGTATTTCCAATAAAGGGTAAAAATAGACACCCCCTCCCCAAAAAATACTTCAAATACTCTACTTTCCATTTTTACATAGACCATTTTATTTTTATGAATTCCTCAAAAGTATATTATTTGGTCTCATTTGTTTGTAATTTTATAATAAGATTACCACACTATATGTAATCTTAGGGGGGATGTTTTTTTCCACTTAATATTATATTCCTAAGATTTATTCAAATTATTTTGTGTCTCTCTGGATCATTTTTTTAAGATAAATATTTCAGGCTGAAAAATGTATTTTGTGCTTTCAAATGGTAGTTATTTTACTGCTATGACAAAGAAGCAGTTATTATAATTTCAAAGACTTCTTGACAGAATATCTCACAATCAGGACTGCTTTTTAATTTGATTGTAGTGATTTTACCCAGCCAGTTGTTTTTTTTGTTGTTGTTTTTTTTTTTCCTTCAAATTCCTGATAGTGGCCTTTGGTTAGCTTGCTATTATTTCTATTCAAATAATAGAACTGGTTCTGTTACTTCATACTGTCCATAAGTCTCTTCATGCTTTGTGTAGATTGCATTCCTATTTCATGAAAACAAGGATATGATTATTTGAGACACATTTATAGTGTTAAGCTCATATAATTAGCCTTACACAAGACATAATTTTTTCACATTTACTTCAAGCAGCTATGTTTTAAGAATCTATTAAAATCTGACACATGTGGGCCTTTGAGTCTGTTTATTTGCTTAATTTAATTGGTTCTGATTAGACTGTACACCAATTAGATATATATTAATTGATTTTGAGACATCTATGTTACAAAAGTAGGACTGAAACTATTGTGCTGATTATTTTTCCTTGAACCATTCCCTAGATAGCCATAGGGAACCAAGTTTTCTAATGGAAAAGAATCTTAATAACCACATAGTCCAGTGGTTTTTAATTATGCCTGCATATCAGAAACCCTGAAGAGTCATTAGCCTGACAGAATTTTACTCATAACTAGAGTCCCGGTACACGAAATTTGTGCATCGGGGGGGGGAGTCCCCTCAGCCCAGCCTGCACCCTCTCCAATCTGGGACCCCTCAAGGGATGTCCGACTGCTGGTTTAGGCCCGATCCCGGGGCATCCCTCTCACAATCCGGGACCACTGGCTCCTAACTGCTCACCTGCCTGCCTGCCTGGTCGCTCCTAACTGCCTCCCCTGCCAGCCTGATCACCTCTAACCATCTCTGCCTGCTGGCCTAATCACCCTTAACTGCCCCCCCCCCGCCCCCATCGACCTGGTCACCCCGTGCAGCCTGCTGTTTGGTCATTATTGTTACTGTGATGGTGTCCTGGACAAGTTGCATATTCCTCTATTATTAGTATAGATAAACAAAAACTGGAACAATGCAAATGACCACCAATAAGGTAATGATAACCTTATTTCTAAAGTGGAATATTACCCACCAGTAAAAATCAACATATTGAGTAATGGAGGCCAGATACAATAAAATGCATGCTGTATGATTCCATTTATACAAATTTCTAGGATAGAACATACTAAGCTATTATGGGAGAAATTGAATCATCCGTTTCTTGGGGAAACAGAAGGAAGTGTTGACTATAAAGTAGCAAAAGGGTATTTACAGAGAAGATGGCAATGTTCCATATATTTTTCAACATTTTATTATGAAAACTTTCTAATATACAGCAAAGTTGAAGGAATTTTAGGGTGAGCATCTATAAATACATGCCCACAATTCTACCAGTAACATTTCAGTATTCTCCATTCGTGACAAATCAGTATCTGTTAATAATTTTCCCTTTTGAGTAATATTTATATACAAAAAAATGCATAAATATTATGTTTACATCCACTGAATTTTGACAAATGCATATACTGGAGTAACCCAAGCCCCCATGAAGATATAAAACATGTCTTTTACCACAAAACGTTTATTTATGCTTCTCCCTGGTCTATCTCCACTCCAAATGCTACAGAAGCAATCATTTATTCTGGTTTGTTTGCACAATAGGTTACTTTTATCTGTTCTATAATTCAGTATGAATGAGATGATATAACATATACTTAATGTGTTAAGCTTCTTTTTTTCTTTTTGAGACTCATTCATATTGATATGGGTATCAATAATCCACTCTTTTGTGATTGTTGAGAATTATTCCATTGCATGAATATATCAGAGTTATCTATTCTATTCATGGACACTTGGACTTTTTTTTTTTTTTAACTTTGAGGTTTGTAGATATATAGTGGCATTTCATTGTAATTGTAATTTGCATTATCCCCGTTAATTAATAATTTTAGCACTTTTAAAAATGTGATTATTGGCCATTTGTATAACTTCCTTTGTCTTTTTGGTCCATTTTTTTTTTTTAGTGGATTATTTATTTATTTATTTATTTATTTATTTATTTTAAATCTTCATCCGAGAATACAGTATTTTTCCACTGATTTTCAGAGGGAGTGGAAGAGAGAGGGAAAGACAGAGAGAAACATCAATGTGAGAGAAACATTGATTGATTGCCTCTTGCATGTGCCTCGACCGGGGCTTGGGGCTGGGGAGGAGCCTGCAACCAAGGTACATGCCCTTGACTGGAATTGAACCCCGGAACCGGGACCCATTGGTCTGCAGGCTGACACTCTATCTACTGAGCCAAACCGGCTAGGGCTTTAATTGTGTTCTCTTGCTTAGTTGTGCTTCTCATGTACTCTCTTTTGGTGAATGTGTAACTATTCTTTGTCCCCCACTCCCACACCTTACATTGGAATTCTACTTATAGTAAAAATTAAAAAAAAATGTGATGCACCCAGCCACATGAATGAATCTCAAATATTTTATGCTAACTTTTAAATATCAGACTTAAAACGCTACCTATTGCATGATTTCATTTATATGACATTTTGGAAAAGGCAACATTATAGAGAAAGAAAACATTAGTCGTTTCCATGGATGGATGGGACTCAAGAGGAGCAGCACAAAGGAATGATTATAGTGGTACTCGTATGCTGTTGTCAAAACCCAAGAACTGTATACAAAAAATGTTAGTTTCTCATTATGTAAATAAAATTTAATGAAAAATTAAGGTTTATAAAATACATATAGTATACTACCATTTATATGAAAGAAAGAAGATTTAAGAATATATATTTGCATTTTTGTGTATGTATAACTAAACTCTGAGAGGTTACATAAGAATTACTAACACTGGTTACTGGTATGTGTGCATGGCATGGATTGGTTGTTTCAGAAACTGAACAGATAGGGGATAGAAATATAGGGAGGTTTCCCCTCCTTTATTTTTGTGTATTACTTTTTTTTTCAAATCATAGAATTCACACAATCTATTAAAACTCTACTAAAAATGATGAAAAGTAAGCCTGGTATAATGGAATTTTTAAGTACAATATATCGCCCAGGCAAGGACAGTTAGAATCTCAAGGAAAGATAAAGTACTACCATTCAGAGAAGAGAAATGTAATGAGAATACTTTGCTTGGCGTGGCTGTGAACCACATTTGCAAAGACATATTACCATAAATGTTCCTTAAGGTTTAATGGAAAATAGTGACATAATACTTTCAGGGGATGGTGAAGAACAGTTGGGTTTGTTGTAAAATTATTCAATCTTCATCCATCATAGCATAAAGTAAATAAAAGCATATGTTTGATCATTTTAATTAGCAATGCAAATACTTTTTTAAATGGTGCTAATTTAAACAAGAATCTGAGTCAAAGCAATGGTTTCTTAGGAGAGAGATGCAAGTGTGGAGAAAGTGGAAGCAGAGAAGTGGTGATTTTCATTGTCCTTTTTTTGTATCACTTGATTTTTAAGCCATATGAATTAATTACTTCAAAAAAAGTGAGAAAAAAATATATATATACCTAATATGCTAAATGTCTGACCATTTAACTGTTCAACCAATCACTGTGATGTGCACCTTCCACCAGGGGGCAATATGTTCCGACTGGTAGGTTAGCTTGCTGCTGGGGTCCAGCCAATCGGAACTAGGCGAGATGGGCTGGACATGCCCTGAAGCCCTCCAGCAGTCCCTCCTCAGCCCGGCCTGTGCCCTCTTGCAATCCGGGACTCCTCAGGGGATGTCAGAGAGCTGGTTTCAGCCCAATCCCTGCAGGCCAGGCCGAGGGACTCCACTGGTGCATGAATCTGTGCAGTGGGCCTCTAGTTAAATATATTTACCCACAACTATAATTTGGAGTCTTCACTGCAGTATTCCAAATTACAGAGGCACACACACACCTATCTATTATGTATAAAAGACTAATATGCTAAATGTCCCTCCGCCTGTCCGACCGGTTGCTATGATGCACACTGACCACCAGAGGGCAGACGCTCAATGCAGGAGCTGCCGAGCTGCAGTGACTTGGCAGCAGCAAGGTGACGCACCCCGAAACCAGAGAGGAGGGAGCCCGATTCCTCACAGAGCTGCATGATTCCACCTTTGGCCGTGGGTTATGTTGTTGCTGGGGCATTGTCAGACCCAAATCTGGTTTACTGCACACTTGCGCTTGCGTTCCACACCCTGTACGACAGCAACTTTGCAGAGTGCCCTCTCGCACTCTGGGACCCCTTGGGGGATGTCAGAGAGCTGATTTTGGCCCAACCCCTCAGGCCAGGCTGAGGGACCCCACCTGCTGGAGGCACCCCGCTCACTCTGCAGATGCTGGAGGGATCACAGGAGGTTGGCTCCAAGGTGTGTCTAGTCTGACTCTCCCAGTCCCGCCCTGCCAGCCACCTACTAATTTCTTTTCAATATACACGAATCCATGCACTGGGACACTAGTATTCTATAAGTGGAGATCTGTTTTACCTATGATAGTTATGATGAAGTCATGCTGCGTTATAATTGAGAAAATATTTTTCTGCAATAATTTAATGACAATTTTTGAACTTAAATACCTCTTTTGCTATATCAAACATTTAATGTCATGCTGTTAATGAGATTATATTTCAACATTTTCAATCTAAAAGAGTGAAAATGGGTAAAAATTATTTTAAATTAGCTACAGATGTTTTCTGATTTATCTTTGGAGAAAGCTAATGTTTATTTTTGGGGAAATATTGTAGTGGTCTTTTGATTATGTACACTTAGAACTAAAATCTTTTTGTGAAATGAAAGTGCTTAAATCAGTGAGGAGATAAGCCACTTTACATAACAATGTGATATGTTGTCTTCCTTGTTTTCAGGGTTTCATTTCAATGTATTTTGTCTGGTTTGAATAAATTCTATGCCTGAGTGGGGAGGTTGGAGAGAGAAGCCTATTCTATACATATGAAGCCTTCCAAGGATAATCTTTCTTCTGACTAATGCATAGTCAACTAATTTGAGGCATTATGGCATTCTGCTGATTAAGTCAGCTTGACCCAGTAAATAAAAATAAAAAATAAACAAAGGGAAAAGCTTGACAAAGTCCTTCTTTCCCACCAAGCTAAGGAAGTTGACCTTCATTTGAGAATAGTGGCCAGTGTTGCCTGATAGGACATTGTCACATTTTAAAAATTCAAATAAGAGAAAATGCTCACAGCCTCATGCCTTCTTTAGGTATAGCTGTATGCTTGTTCTCTCTTTTTGGCCTCTATTTCCATTCATTTCTTTTTAATATTTCTTTATAATTTGTCACAATGTAGAATGGTTCTATCATTCTGGAACTTGTTCTTTGCTGACTTTTTTTTTAATTTGACCATGTTTGCTTTCTATCTAAGAAAAAAAGTACATTTTCCTGTGGTATATGAATAATACTTTTCTCTATCCATGTTCATACCAGAGTTTCCTTACTATGAAAGTTTTCTCTATTGTGATAGAACTTGAACACTTAGTATTGCTGGGCTATTGTTTTCTTAGAATTTAAGGGAGGATTCATTGAGAAGAGAATGTAAAATAATAATAATGGTATTTTAAAATATATTAGAGACTGGAAAATTAGTCATAGCTTATTCAAGCATCTAGGCCTATATTGATAAGAGATTCATATGGAAATGTACAACACTGTTATGAATTAGAGAAACAATACACTAACCTTGGGGGTTATTTGAAGGGATATAAAGGAGATATATGTCTCAGTGACATAAAGGTTTTTGAGCTCAGCCATACTATTTAAAATAGCTGTTACTATAGAGAATGAAATACTGTAATATACATATGGAATGAGAAGTTCGTCAATGAAATTCACTGAAAGCTCTTTGGCATGACAAAAAGCTGTTTCTAGATATGTAAAGCTGTTTTGCAGATGTTATATTAAAATTCTACTATCCCATTTGGAGCAGCTGCTAATTTGCCTTTGACACAATAAGTGTAGTCTTTCAAAATGTACAAGTTGTAGGTACTGCTGACAAGTACAATTACATACAAATTGTTAGGATTCTTATTTCCCATAAATGGACATTTTCAGTGTTGCAACTAAGTTTTACAGTAGTTCAAACTCAGAAATAATCTGTTTTGTGTGCAAAATGAATTTGCTAAGCATTAGTTCTACTCTGTGGAACTTAACTGGGTTTACCTGCAACATAGAAGTATAAAGAAATTATTTAATGACTACATTAGCTGATATTAAAAATAATTAACAAAAAAACCAATGAATTTACTGAGAAATCTGATCATAAGGAAATGTTTGCACAATCACAATTTACACATATTCTAAAAAAAAACAGGCTATTTCCTTATAGTTGGACTGTTCTACCTGTAGTCCTGACATATGTGACATGGTTGGTGAGAACATCTTCATGCCCATGTTTGGTCTTTAGCTGTCATTCCTGCTCCTGACTATGTTTACCATTCCACCCTTTCCTAATCATGTTTGTCCTCTCTAATAACTGCTCATCTAAATGCAGTAAGAAAGAGAAATTTCTCTCTGTAACAACTATGAAAATTTCTTATAAAACAAGTACTAGTGAAAACTAAACTAAAAGGGGAAGAGAATTGGATGATAAAGTAATTACCTTGTGAATACCTGATTTTTATAAAGCCTACTTGAGCAAAAAGGACTAATATATATATTACCACCATATATATATCAGAGAGGAAGGTAGAGAGAGAGATAGAAACATCAGTAATGACTGGAGATCAAGCCTGCAACCTGGGCATGTGCTCTGACCAGGAATCGAACCGTGACCTTCTGGTTCATAGGTCAATGCTCAACCACTGAGCCATACCAGCTAGGCAAATGGTGGTTTTTCACAATTGTAAAATATCAGTGAAGTTGAGGGCAAAACTCTGTCAAATCCAGGTTTTCTTATAGCCCAAATGTAGTCCTTTTTTCTTCAACATCCAGTCTAAAAAAACCTATAGCTATTTCTAGGGGTACATAGTTAGTATCTAAGAATGATACAAGTTCAACATCTGAGCTGCAAAATAGGCCAAGTGAACTGCCCACATTAGCACCATGGGTCGAGTGAGAGATTGCTTTGCTGTTTGCTGTGTGTAGTTCTCAACATGGTGCCTTGACTATGGCGCCTCTCTGGATAATATAATTATCTCACTCTCCTTTGGGAGACTATGCCTACAATGTGGTAATAAGAGAAGTGTAATCCAGAAATGTGAATGTGTATTTTCTTTTCCAATTGCTTATGGAAGCACTTTTTAAAGAAATAATTAGAACTCAATAGGAGCTCAAGGATTTAGACTTTTAATATCTAATGCCAAGGGCTTTTTAATACTAATACTGTTTACCTGGTATCTATGTGCATTGCTATATATATATATCAGTGACAGTTGAGGGCAAAACACTAAATATATATGCCAATTTAAACATGCTTTAGGCCCAACTTTGAAAGAAAAAGGAGCTTTGGATATAGATATCACTGAGATTAACATAGTCCTTCAAAATGCCATCTTAAGGAGTCTACACATAATAAATACATCACATTTTATGCTCTTTAGTTATATGTTTGCATTTTTTAGTTATATGTCTGACTGATGCTAAGTTTCATGAGTGCTGGTACTTTGCCTTTGTGTTCACCACTACAACCAGTGCTTAGAACTTAATGAAATTTGCCAAATTCTGATTTTCTGATATAGGGTTGGTATTCATTTCATATTTAAGAAATATATTCACCATCTCAGGCTCTTTTGTCATATCTTTTGGAGGCCCTACCCAGCATCAATACAAATTAATTTTTGACTGAAGTAATTGTGTATTTCGATGTGCCACTGAAACCAAAATGTGGGCTGTTGAGTCCGAGCTCTCGTCTCGGGAAAATGAAGAATGAAGTTGCGGGACAAAAACAATCAGTGGGAGCAAAGTTTAATGAAAGCATCCATGCGAATTAAAGTCTATTAGTCCATATGTAGAGTCTCACATGGCCATAAGCCACATGGGCAAAGGGGAGTGCATCAGCATCTCCTGCCATTAACCAGTGCGGCCAGGAGTAGTTTTGTATGCAAGTTAATTAAAGTCAAATGGTCCATGTGTGGAGGGGATGTGCTCCCCCACAACAGTATTGTCAGATACCCATTGTTAGCTGCACCAGGAAAGAGGGAGGAAGCTTATACCTTTTAATTTAAGGGGTGGGTACAGTCTTGCTAGCTCCTAATTGTTCTTTTCAAAGAATTATGCCTTAACAATATCCTTGGGATTGGTTTATACACCTTACTGCCTTGTGATTGGTTACCTGCACGCTGCTGCTGCGTGTCTGAGCAATATCCATACATTTTAAAGTTCATGCCTTTGGAGCCTACTCTTCCTTCCCTGCCCAGTTGGGGTGCCCCAGTGACTCCGCCTAGTTGGGTTCCCAGTTTCGGCTACTCCTCCCATAGTCCCCTCACTATCTACCTACCTTCTGTCTCACTACCTGGTTGCTGGCATAGGAAAGCCTTTTCTTTGAAGAACACCCCTTACGTGAATGGTGTTCATTTTCCCATTTCATGTTCTACTATCACCCTGATAATTAATGCATATTTCCAGCTCCTATTACCACTGTGGCTCATTGCATACTCATTCTCATGTAAAATTTCTTTGCAACCATGCCATCTGATTATACTGTTTCTTCTTGCAATATTTAATAATTATCTACTATTCATCAGTGGCTCTTTCCAACAACTGTCATGCTTTACGGGGCTTCAACATCTATGGTGATAATTCCCCTAACATTTCTGCTACATATCTCTGAAGTTTTTCACTTTAATGGACTTTACTTCTATAGTATTCTGCCTCCTATATTATGTTTGCTTCTTGGTCTTTGACACCTCCTGGATTCCATCAGCTTTCAAATCATAAAATCTAGCACACACAAAACTTCTTAAATCACATGTAGGTTTCAATTTTCTACTCAATTAAATAATTAGATAAAACTTTAGTATATAATACTGAAACCCAAGACTGGTGGAGAAAGCCAATGCCATGGATGAGAGGAAGGTGAATTTATCATAAGGTGAGACCTGCATTGAGAATATCTTACCCTCACTTGCTTCATGGCAAATCTAATTTTCCCTCATAAAGAAAATGCCAACTAAAAAAAAAAAAGGGGGGGGGCTGAAAGACACCATCACACCTCTTCAAATGCAGATATCAATGGAAATGGATGGGCATATTATTTCCAGCAGGATGTGTTCTTTTCTCCTTGAATTTCTTGAGAATACAAAACAAATGTTTTGTACCATATTTTTCCTGATTATTGAATGATTTTGCTTCAAACTAGTCTCTTGAATCCTGTGTTCTTTGTATTTTATAATGCAGGGTTTATTTCTTTTTTTGGCCCCACACTTAATCTGTTTATTATCCTTGAGGATATGGAACTGAAGCTAAATCTAAATTTTTATCTATACAGAGAAGATTAACTTTCTTATTCCACATGCGTGCTGGAATCTCCTTCCTACTCTTGACCACCTGGGATATTAATTGATATTTAGAGTCTCTGGCCCTATTTTGGCATATGCTTCCTGGCGTAAATTGATTTTTTTCTGTAATACTTTGAAACAGTCTGAATTTTTTATTTATTTTATTTAATAATTTTTATAATGTACTTACTGAAAGAAAGAGTAAAAACTACCACCTCAAACTACACTGTGTAACTCCTGTGACTTATCAGTGGGCACGTATCCTTATTCATATGAGATAGCTGAGAATTGTAGTCTTAAAAAAAGTGGACAGAAAGAGTAGATATGTGAACTTGCTCTATCTGTGCTTGATGTCAGTTTTCATACAATCTTTGTTCTCCCTTCGGTAGGCAATGGGGCAAGTGTGTGAAGTAGTAACAGTCTAACACACTGCTTAAAAGTATAGTCTCCTAATTATCAGACTGCATTGAAATCCAAATAATATCAATGGCCCAATTACTTTATTTGTGATCTTGTATAAGTTCCTGAAACTCATTAAGCTTTCTTGTGAGAATGTAGTAAGACAGTGTATTCACTGCACTTTGTCCATTAAAGCTGTGGTGGACATTTAATCCAGGATGGGAAGTGTATCAGAATCTTCTAGAATATTAGTCTTCTTGTGGCAAGAATTGTAACTGAATACTGGGAACTATGGTATGATCATATTCCTTCATAATGCTGGGAAGAAGCAAGGGAAATAGAATAATCAGAAATGCAAAGAAAAGATTTAAATATCATATTGACGGTTTTCCACGACCTTGTTAGACTCTCTGTTCCCTAGCAGACCCCACTGTTGTGTTCTATGAGATAGCTCTGTGATTTTAGGGCACATTTATCCTAGTCTCTTCTAATTTTATTTTGTAAACTAGCTCCAATTTGTTTCTATCACTTGAAAACAATCAGTGCTAATTAACCCATCTATCTTTATTTGTGCATCTGGGTTATAGCCACAAAAGCTTCCTCATACTACCCTATTTATGTTCTTGCATGGCTATGAGGATGTGGTTACAATGCAAAACAAATAAAAACTGCCTAATGTTCATTATTCCTTTATATGTTCATTAAAGTTTTATTTCCTTTGTGGTTTAGATTAAATGGCTCACACATAAAATCTTCCCTCGTTCCTTGATTGAATAAATTACCCCTTCCACAGTGTATCCATGGACATATGTACCTATCTTGTGGAAGTTATTTTATTTTGTCTCACAATACATTTACTTAAAAATATGCACCAGCTTGAGTTTCCAACATCTTTAAGGGCATTGCCATTTCTTCTTATTCATTTTTATATCTTCCATAGACCTAAAATGTCTATATGTCTTTGCACATACTGTGTACTTAATAAAAGGTTTTATATGTATGTAGCTATACTGTATAAGGAAAGCCATTTCACGTAGCACTATAATCACTCCTTTAATCCCATATAGTCAACATTTGTTGAAGGTTTAGCATATGGTGTGTGTGTGTGTGTGTGTGTGTGTGTGTGTGCGTGTGGTGTGGCTATAAGTACAATAGAACAGGGAGTAAATAACTGACTAAATATCTGTGGCTGGGTATGAGAAAAGAGCAAGTAAAACATCAAATCAGCAAGTTTCATGCAAGCAACCGTAAGCAGTATCCCAGGAACATAAAGTACAAAGTTTGAGGAGATCAATCCTGATGGATAAGGAGGGCAAGAGTGCTAGGAGTCAAGTAAAAAGGAACCTTTTATAATGTTGTAAAGAGATAGCAATTTGCCAAATTTATGGAATGCAAATTGAGTCATTAGGCAATATATTTACTTTTCAGGTCACTGGGAGAACATTGAATGAATGTGGCTGCAATTTTAAAAATAATGCCCTAATAGCCAGAAAGACTAATTTGATCTTCTGTGGCATCTAGATAAGGTGATCCACTTTTAGTAGCACCGAACGATTCAAAACTACAGAGACTGTTAAACCCTCTGAATTAATTGCTTTCAATTTTTATGTTTGAATATAGATTCAAATTTTACGATTGAAATTCAGTCCCTGCTCATTATCCCCTGGGCAGGAAACTTAAGTTCAAAGGTGTTAGATTGGACAGAGATGGCTATTGTGAATGTAATGCATAATTAATCATACATTATGTAAATGTATATGTTCCTAAAAGTTCTAAAATAAGACAGGACTTATTGCATTAGCAAGTGTGTTTACCTATCTTAATACCTTATAATTATTTTATCTAAAGGAAAAAATACAGATTAAATATGTTACAGAAGAAATAATCTCTTAGCATTAGAGCTATGGTATCTGGGCTTATGCCTGAAAAGATCAGAATAGTCTATTAAATATGGATTTTTCCTATTTAGATCAGGAAAATTCCCAGGAAGTTTTGTAACCTCAAATGGTTTGTCAAATATGTATATTTTATAATCAGGGCCCATATAGTATTTGTGCTAATATATCAATTGATTGAATCCCATATTTTATTGCTGAAGTATTTCTCAGGTATCAATAACATAATATATAACTTATATATGTACACATCTGTATAATATGATTTATATTATATTACATAAAATATAATATGTATGTATTATATTTATGTTTTTATCTACACACATCCTTGGCAGAAACCCATAAAATTTCTGAAATACCTATACTGCAGAATCATAAATATAATTATATCTTACAGCTTTTTTCTACTTTCTGTCATGGGAATATTCTTTAATAGTGGTATATCTCATTTTTAAAAAATATATTTTTTATTTATTTCAGAGAGGAAGGAAGAGGGAGAGAGAGATATAAACATCAATGAAGAGAGAGAATCATTGATCGGCTGCTGCCTCCTGCATGCCTCACACTGGGGATCGAGCCCACAACCTAGGATGTACCCTGACCGGGAATTGAACCGTGAACTCCTGGTCAACCACTGAGCCACACTGTCCGGGCATATCTCATTTCTTACATAGTTTATAAAGCAAACGATAAGAGTCAGGTGTTTGTTGTTGTTTTGGATTATTATTTTTTAATTTATTGAGGTGACATTGGTCAACATGATCACATAGGTTTCAGGTGTAGGTTTCTATGTTACAAAATCTGTATATTGCATCATGTGTCCACCACCCAAAGTCAAATCTTCTCCAGTCACCATATATTAGGATCTCCTCCTCCCCCCGCCCCCTTCCCTCTGGCAACCACCACACTGCTATTTGTATTCATGAGTTTCAGTTTTATATCCCACATATGAGTGAAAGCAGATGGTTCTTAGCTTTTTCTGACTGACTTATTTCACTTAGCATAATATTCTCAAGGTCCATCCATGTTGTTGGTATTTTATAAAACTCATACCAATTAATTCAATTTCAGTCTTATTCCTCTACATGTTGAAAATAGTTTGCACCCTGTAAAAGGTCTTTCTTGTGTGTTTATGTGTGTATATGTTTGTGTTTCTTGGCAGTTTTGTTTATAAGTGATTGTATCCTGACTCAAATACTTAGGGAGAAATGGGAATGCACAGGCTCATATATCCAAGCTGAGGCAAGGGCCAGGGTGCACGTGTGATGCAGGGATGTCTTAAACCAGAAATTGTAATGCCTTCAGGAAGTTCTGTGATCAGTAATGTGAAATCATTTTTCATTACTACCGAGAATTTCTAGACAGGAAGCATGGCGGCCACTATGTAGATACTCAAACATTAGAAAGCTCACCATCTATCTGATAGGAACGTGGTGTCTCTGGTCCAAAGTGAGAAATGGAGCTTGGAAGGCAAAATCATAAGAATTGGGTAAGTAAAGCAGAAACGACCCTAGACAATAAGGGGGGATTTATTTTAGGAAAGTAGAGATTTAGAAAACCTTTGCAAGCCAGAACAAAGAGCAAAAAAGTGAATTTCAGGAATTTCAGAAGGGCCAGAATCACATAAAAACAACTTATGGTTTCTGCCTCCTACTGCACCTAACTAGA
Organism: Plecotus auritus; assembly: GCF_963455305.1. Taxonomy (NCBI): domain Eukaryota; kingdom Metazoa; phylum Chordata; class Mammalia; order Chiroptera; family Vespertilionidae; genus Plecotus; species Plecotus auritus. The sequence goes on from NC_137775.1 coordinate 14,105,967, forward strand.
GTGAATTCTTCTCAGGAAAATGTCCAGAAACTGCTGACAAAACCTATTTCTGTACAATCCCAAACCCAACGCATGTCTGACCCATTAGAAGTTTATCTTAGAAAATTCTAATTACAAATTTTACTTCTGGTATCTCAGCTTACTTTCATGTGGTGCTGGCACTTCATTAAACAACCAAACAATAGTGCTATACCCAGTTGCTCAAGCTTATATATTAAATTCAGAATCTGGACAAAGTGTGCTTACAACTAATAAGATAAAACAAATCCCAAATTTGCCCTGACTAGTTTGGCTCAGTGGATAGAGCGTCGGCCTGTGGACTGAAGGGTCCCAGGTTCGATTCTAGTCAAGGGCATGTACCTTGGTTGCGGGCACATCCTCGGTAGGGGGTGTGCAGGAGGCAGCTGATCCATGTTTCTCTCTCATTGATATTTCTAACTCTCTATCCTTCTCCCTTCCTCTCTGTAGAAAAATCAATAAAATACATTTAAAAAAAACAAATCCCAAATTCTATTCTTCTTCTTTGATTTAATATCTTGGAATCCATCTTTTTATATACTCCAAAGGTTTCTGTAAATATATGGTGAAAAAAAAATCTTGCAATTTATTTGGTACACATATACCTCCTACTGGAGCAGACTTTAATTTGTCATTCTGAGTTGCTAGGACATGACACTAAGTACGGATCTGTAAGTACTGAGAGTGGATTGCATAGGTCCTGAGAGGATTCAGCAAACCTTGCAAGACACGTCGCTCACATGAAAGGGTCTTCAGAAGGTGGAGGCAGTAGCAGAAAGTATGTTTATCATGGCAAGATAGGCTCCATGGGCACTTGAACTACAAGGTATTCACATTATTGAGAATCTAAACAAATGTCTCATTTCAATTTTCAGGAAAGTATTCTTTCAGAGTTTTAACATTAAGGGTAGACATTTGATAAGTTTGTGAATTCAACCTATGTTGTAATTCAGCAACCCACAGACTAAAATTTATTTATCTTTTATAAAAATATATTTTTATTGATTTCAGAGAGGGAGAGAGAGATAGAAACATCAATGATGATAGAGAACCACTGATTGGCTGCCTCCTGCATGCCCCACACCAGGGTTTGAGTCCATAACCCTGGCAGGTTCTCTGACCAGGAATTGAACTGTGACCTCCTGGTTCATAGGTCAATGCTCAACCACTGAGCCATGCCAGCCAGGCTATTTCTCATATTTAATAATACTTATCTGCAACTACACGAGTAAAGAGGTTGATCTAGTTTTGGCTATACCTTCACCTGATAATTTAAATGTTGGGCTTGTAATTTCCTATAAGCTCTTCATTACAGTATGACTCAACCATTATGTATCTATAGTACTTTATACTCATTTTTTCCACCTTAAAATTTTATTGCAGCTATAGCATGGTTGTTCAAATCCTGTTTTAACTACCACATAATTTCAAACACTAACCAATGTAAATTTGTACATTTAAATTTTTTTTGGCTATTACATACCAGAATTGTACATATATTGGTAATGAAATCATTACTGCTTTCAAATCTAATTAGATCAGAAAACCAATCCCAGATTATCATATTTGGGGTTGTTTCTTTAAATCACTTCTGGTAATAGATGTTTATTTGGTGAGGATCAGTCTGGAAAATGAAATCACTCTAGGTACATAAAATGAAATGGCTTTTAATACAGAGTATTAGAAACTTGCACAACACGTTGCAGCCTGAAGGAGCAAACATTAGCAAGGCCCTTTACAAAAAAAATCAGGGTCTGTTGAGATGGCAGAAAAGTTGTCATCAATAGACTTAGATTTCATCAGCAATGAAGAGATTAGTTCTCAGGAGAATACACAAAACCTTTAAAAACCCCAAACCCACACTTGTCCATAGCTGCCAATTTCTCCTTTTCTTCCATCTTCCACAAATCATCCCAGTGTCTCTCAGGGTGAACTTGACCTAGGACTTCAGTCACTGAAAAGTGTGGGAAATATAGCTTCAAGGTTTTACATCCTTGAGAGTCAGAGATGATCTAAGAAGGATAAGCTAGTCCTGAGTATGAACAAAGGACAGCTGGAGTATCAGCTATGTCATAACATAAGAGCAGAAATTATTATTGATGCTGAGACATTGAAATTTGTTGTTTAAGTTCAACAACAATATAAGAATGCAAGCTACTACCTCTCCCACTCAACAATTTACTGAAGTTCTAGCTAGAACACAAAGCTGGATAAAATACCTGAAAAGTAAAGGAAGAAACAAAAACATGCTATAAATAGACTATATTGTTGTCTATATAAATAACCCATAGAAACTATAGTTAAATTCTTAGAATTAGTTGGAGTCCTTAGCATGATAGAAGATAAAATATAAATACACGAGAATATATTGCATTTTCTTATAAAAATATAGTTTGCAACTGTAAGTTCATTAACAAAACTATGCATAAGAACATCAAAATATAAAATAGAGAGGAAACATTAGCAAGAATATTCAAGATTTTCATGAAAACTTTAAACTATTATTGAAAGCTATTAAAGGTCATCTAAATAAATAAATGACATAAATACAATATTCATGAATTATGAAAGGTGTCAATTCTTTCCAAATCCTGATGAGAATATTTTTGAATCTTGGTCAATTAATTCTAAGATTCAAATACACAAGTGCCATAAATAGCTAATATCCTTCTGAAGAGGTATAAGGTTAGATGACTTGATGACCTAATGTCAAGAATTATTATGCAATTTAGTAATTCAAATGGTATGGTACAGAGCAAATTGCACCATGGAACCGAATAGAGAATCCAGAAAAACATCCAGACCATATGGAAACTTATGAGGGATTAGGCAGGACAGAATAGTGAGATATAAAATGAACAATGCAAGCCTTGGCCAACTGGCTCTCCAAAAGGATAAAAGTGAAATTAGACCCTGTGGTAGGTGGAATTCTAAGACATCTGCAAGATTCTCATCCTTCGTTGCACAAACCCTATATAATCTCCTCTCCTTAAGTGTAGGCTAAACATGTGGTCATGATGGGATATCTACTTCCATATTATGTCTCATGACCTAGCAAAAGGGATTGTACACACATACAAGGAATGCTCCTCATCCAATGACTTTGAGTTCATCAAAAGATAGATTATCTTGGTTGGCACAGCCTAAGCAGTAGCAGATGCTCTCCTTTTGCCTTGAAGAGTGGGTGCTATGTTGCTCTGGTGGGTGCTATGCTTAAACAATAGCTAGCAAGAAAACTGGAATTTCAGGTATACAGCCTGAAGGAAATGAATTTTTGCCAACAGCCTGTGAGTTTAGAAAAAGATACTGTGCTCCTAGTGAGAATATATCCATTATCATTTTGAAATCACCTCTGGCCTACAGAAACTGTGAGATAATTACTAGGCACTGTTTCAAATCACGGAGTGTATGGAAATTTGTTCTATAGCAATAGAAAATTGACACTGATCCTTATTGCCATCACACAAAAAATTAATTCTAGTTGGATTAAAGACCTACATGGGAAAGAAAAAGGTTTAACACTTTTATAAAAATACATAAAGATTTTTACAACATCAAAGTAGGGGAATAGTTCCTTAAAATATGCCCCCAAAATAAAAAATAAAATTATTTATATTGATTATATTAAAACCATAAAGCCACCCTGGCTGGTTTGGCTCAGTGGATAGAACATTGGCTTATGTACTGAAGGGTCCTAGGTTTGATTCCAGACAAGGGCACATGCCTGGGTTGCAGGCTCAATCCCCAGTAGGGGGCATGTAGGAGGCAGCCAATCAATGATTCTCATCATTGATGTTTCTATCTTTCTCTCCCATAAAGCCCTTTTTCATCTAGAGATACAATAAAGGGAATATAAAACAATCTATACAATTGGGGAAAGTTTTATAAATAATGCCTAAAATTTACAAAAAAACAGTATGTAGAAGTTTTTAAAAATATATATTATTAATAAGAAAAATAAAACTAGCACTATAGGGAACCAGGCAAATAGAAAAATAGGCACTACACAAAAGTAGATATCCAAATAATTAAGAAACAAGAAAAGATGCTTAACATCATTAACAAAAAGGGATATGCAGTAGTCCCCCATTATCCATCATTATCCACCCTAGGGGTTGTTGGGGGCATAGAAGAAAAAGGCCTCCCAGTAGTAAAGGTTGTCAAAGATATAAAAAGGAGGTTGAATACAAATTGGTAGAACCCCTCTGGGAAAAAAGAAAAACAAAAACGTGTTTTTACTTCCTAGATTTGAAAACGCACATAACCTATTGTACAATGATTCCCTTTCAATTTAAATACAATAGAGAACTTCTTACAGCTGCTCATGGCAAGACATAAGTAAGATTTGGAGAGCTGTGTTGCGATGCTTTGTTTCTTACATATATAGTATTTCCTACGTATTATTTTGTATCTACTTAGTCAAGCATTCAATCGTTCATAAAAATCTTCTTTAAAAATTCTTAAAGAATATCTTTCATTGTGTTTTCTTCAGACCAATGACAGAAAGACATATAAGTTGTATTAGAATGAATCTTAGGAGTATTTTCAAACCTAGTGGGTGTTGTTCCATATTAAAGTTGAGGACTGAGTAAGAAAAAAAGCCTTAGAAACCACCCTCGCTCTGCAAGGATATAGTAAAGTTAAAAATGAAAGTGAAAAAGGGGAAAAAACACTTTGTAAGAACATAAAATCCTCCAGAAATCAGGAACATTAATATGCTTGCCATAATGATCCACACTACATATGTCAGATTAGTTAGTTAACTGGTATACTTGACTGAAATTCTCTGCTGATGGTGAGGCTGTATAGTTTCTCAGGAAAGATGATATGATCAGTTCTTAGTATCAATCATGGATATAGTAGGATAGAATGATGGTGAAAGTGCTTCACATCTTGTCACTGTCTTATTTATGTACTTGTTAAAGGTAATCCAAAATATTGAGTGAAAACGTTCTACCAGCTAATGTTAAAGTGGATACCTATATAATTGTACAATTCATAATGTTCATAAAAATAAACCAATTACTCAGAAGAAATAACACACTTCTTAGTCAAGCATTCTTCTTAAACCCTTATAGGTATGTACAGTTTGATATATTGTACTATTGTTTTTTAAGTAATGGATGCAACAGAGAGTTGCACCGGGCTCTCTGCCTTATACTGATACTCAGAATAGATTGAAGACATCAGACTAAAAGCAAATCAATAAAAGTGATTTTTGCCTGCAAACAATACCTGAGGTTCAGATACCATTTCACTGCTGATTTACAGTTTGCATGAAAAATAAAATTAGATTATGTAAAAGAGAAATGGGTATACATCAAATGGTATTTTCCAAATATTGCTACTCTCATAACTTATAACTTTGAAATGTATTTTATGAGTACAGAAAATTTATCTCAGAGATATTTGAAAGAGGGTGGAGATTAGGTTAATATTTTTCTCATGAGAGTTGAAGAGTGGTCTTTTGCCTCATCAAGGATATAAACTGTTGGTCTAGGTGCAAATTGGGAAAAATAATTCTTAAACATTGTTTTCATTGTGCTCTAGTTCACTAATGTATGAGTAATGGAGCTCCCAGAATTCTAATTCACCTAGAATTAGACATGATTTTTTTTCTTTAAAAATACACATTTTGTAAGCAATGTCAGTCCACCACATACCATAGCTACTCTTCAAAATAGTCACTGAGGACCCAGATCCCTCCTTGCATCCTCTTCTATCCATCAGTTTTCTTGATCATTGTCCCAGGAAGGCTTTAAGGACCATCTCTGCTCTGCAAGTAACAAGGAGAGGAATCAAGGCAAAAGGCAAGTGGTGCCTGTAAAGTCTTATCCTATTTACCAAAACATTCCTAGTTTCCTAGAAGCCCATTAGTGGACTTCTTACATTAAAAACAAACAAACAAACAAACAAAAAAACACAAACCCTTATGAATAAACTTTACTTTTGGAAGACTTTCAGATATACAGAAAACCTAAGCAACTAGTACAGAGTTCATATCTACTTCCCCAGACATAATTTCCCCTCTGTTACCGATATCTTATATTACTGTAGAATATTTGTTATAGTTAATGACTTATTATTGACACAGCATTATTAACTAAAATCCGTAGTTAATTCAAATTTCCTTAGTTTTGATGTAATGTGCTTGTTCTGTCTCAGAATTCCATCTATGATACCTCAGTGCATTACTTAGTTATGTCTCCTTAGGTTCATTTTAGTTGTGACAGTGTCTATGTGTTTTGGTGACCTTAACAGTTCTTAAGGTTATTGGTCAAGCTTATTGTAGGATTGGAATTTGATATTTTTTCTCATCATTAGGCTAGAATTATGGGTTTGGGGATCACAGGGTTAAGATGCCATTTTTATAACATGAAAAAATAATATATTAAAATTTTATGATCATGCTCTTTTTAACATTCTGAAACTTTATGTCTTCCCTTTTCCCTCTTTGAACTCTTATTTCCATTTCACTTTCCTTGCAGAATTCTCTCTCAATTCACTACATTTTATACTTGAAAGTTATTTATTGATTGTCCTATTTTTCTTCAATAAAATATGTATAATATTGACATTTAACTTATGCTTTATTTTGTATGACATTAAAGATCTGACTGTTCATTTTAACTTCATTTTATCAAGTAGCTTTTCACTGAAATATTAAATACATGTGTAAATATTCACAAATAATAAATATATGGGAAGCATTTTCACAATATAAAATTATGCTCACAGATTTAGAAATAAAGCAAGACCTGCGATCAAGAAATCTTCCTCTCCCTCTTATGCAATGCTTCCCCTCAAAGTGACTGTAATCTTGATCTGTAATATTTGAGGTTAGCCTTGCCTACTTTTGAACTTGATGTAAAAGGAATTATTTTGTTAAGTGCTTATTTCTGTGGCTTCTTTAGTTCAATGTGTGCTGTGAGAAACATCCATATCATTGCATGTAGCAATGGGTCATTCATTCTTATTGTTCTTTATTACTCAATTTTGTGACTATAATGTGGTTTATTTTTCTCTCTACTGCTTTGTTGCCTCTAATAAGGTGCCACCCAATTTTTGTCTTCTCAGCCTTGTAAATAGCAGAAAATGCCTAACAGGAGCTTTCTGCCTCTCTTCTTATCATTTGCCCTGTGTAGTTCAAGAATTTGGCAATTGCCTTAAGGTAAAAGGCAATATAATCTTAAGCTTCATTCCCTGTGCCACATTCTCACAGGGATATAGCTGCTTGAACAACTTCCTTTCACCTAAATTCTGTTTTTGTACCCATAATCTTCACTTTTTCCCCTCTCCAGTTCTGCTAAAATGACAGAATATTTGGGGGTTTTATGCCATTAGTAGTAGAATTTTCTCCCTCCCTATCTCTAAAGATATGTACCAAGAATCATCAAATGTCCCCAGGGAAGAAGAGCCTGCAGAATTTGCTCACATATCGACAGTCCCCTTTCTTTTCAGGATACTGGCTTCTTGAATACTGCTTCCTTTGGGAAATCTCCACTGCTTCTAAAAATTGGTTGTGGTGATGGTTGCTATTTATTCGTTTTTATATTTTATCTATTTCCATGTTTCTCAGTTGTAGGTTTGACTGCTGCAATTATTTTACCCTGCCCTTTAGAAATTCTACCATCATTTTAAGTAGACTTTTTGTTAAAGCGTAACATACAGAAAATCGCGCAAATACAAAGAACAGATCCAAGAATTTTCAAAAGTGACTGTGCTCTTGTAACATGCACCAAGATAAAAAACATAGTAAATAACAATACCCTTGTGGGTGCTCACAGCCACTCCCACAATCACCCAAGAATACCTCCTATTCTAACTTACTGCATCATAGATTAGTTTTCCTTACTGTTGACTTTCATGCATATGAAATCATAATATACTTTTTTGTGTTAGCCTTACTTTGCTTAACATTTTGTTTTTCAGAGAGTCATTTAGTTTTTGATCATGGTGAAGGACCCTTATTTTTGTTAAGTGGTGAATTGATTTATTTTCAAATTTTAAACTACATCTAAATTTCTAGAACATTTGGTTTTGACACTTGGCTACAATATATTACTGAATTTCATATTCTAATTTTGTTTTAACAATTTGTACATGGAGTTATGTATTACATTTATGCTTAATGTAATTTTCACATTTTTTGGTTTATGTCTACTTTTTTATTGTTTTCTGTTTGAACAACCTGTATTATATTGTCTATCAATTCTTTCTTGAATTGTTGATGAATCTATTATACTTATCATTGCATTTTTTCTTTGTTAACATTGTAGTTGTATGTTGTTTCTCTGTTTTTTTAATGACTACCATAGGATTTACGTGTCACTGATTTATTATAGTTTAATAAAGTAAATACTTTTATTTTCTCCCAATAATGTTAGGACTTTAAAACAATTTATTCCCATCCATGTACCTCACTTTTGCCTTTGTTTTATTGCTTTCATGCATTTTAATTTATATATATATTTGAAAATCTCACAGAAAGTATCATTATGAGCTCTCTTTCTCTGTCTCTTACACATACACATGCACATACACACACAGAGGTACTAGTACACACGCTCCTACATGGTTACCTGTTCTCCTGTTCTTCATAACTTGCTTCTTTTTCTTATTCCCATCTGAAATTATCATTGTCCACGAGGAATACTCTTTGATTTATTTTTTTTTAAATATGTTTTTATTGACTTTTAGAGAGAAAGGAAGGGAGACAGGTAGAGAGATAGAAACACTGATGAGAGAAAAACATTGATTAGCTTCCTCTTGCATGCCACCTACTGGGGGTTAAACCTGCATCCCAGGCATGTGCCCTGACAGGTAATCAACTGGCAACCTCTTGGTGCATGGAATGAGGTTCAACCAACTGAGCCACATGGCCTGGCTCTTTGATTTCTTTGAGAGCAGATCTAGGTTGGCAATAATTTTCAGCACATTAAATATATGTTTGTTTGTTTTTTATGTTCAGAAGTCACCTATTTAATTGTATTGTTACTCTGGTGAAGGCAATACCTTTACCAGTATTCTTTAGCTGATTTTAAGATTTCCTGTCATTGGGGTTCAGCCATTTTACTAAATAAGCAAGGTTTGGTTTTCCATGTATTTTTTTTTTTTTTAGACTTTTCAGGGCATCTTGAATATATACATTGATATCTTTTATCAGTTCTCTGTTGAATTTTCTCCCTTCATTTTCTGAGACTCCATCTGAACAGGAAATCTTTTTACTATGTCCCATATGATTCTTGCTCTTTTTTCTACAATTTTCTTTTTTTTTAATACTTTAATTTGCATATTTTCTTTTGGCTTGTTTTAACAGTTTGCCAATCCTGTCTCCTGCTGTTCTAATTTCTTATTGTGCCAACTGACTCTATTTCTGTTACTGAATTTTTCCATTTTAGATCTCCTATTTGATTTCTTTTTCAGTCCCAATATTTTGGTAAAATTCTCGATTTATAAAAATATTTTCTCCATCTTCTACGATGTCTTTAGAAATCTTAATCATTGTTATTTTAAAGTTTTTTATCAGCATACTCCATCTAAATTCTTAATAAATCTTTCACTTTCTTGATTTTCAGTTATATTGTGTCACGTCTTAGCAAGTCTAATACCGTACTTATTGACTGAATTATGGACATTGTGGATAAAAACTGTAGGTGTTCCTGATGATAAATCCCTCCTTCAAATACAGTCCACCCATTTCTCTGTTAGGAGATAGAATGGGGCTCATTACCTTAATTCAGTCACAGACAGGAGAGTCAAATTGTTTTGCAGACCTGGTATTACTTCATCTACTTTTGTTTCCCCCTATTCCTAGAGCAAAATACCCAGGTGAGTAATTGATAGGCTATCCTAGACTGAAGTTATTTTCTGACACATTAAGACATTAAAAAACTCTCTTCATAGAAGTTTTCTTAGTGTCTTTTTATCTCCTTTAATCATGTGGCTTCCAATGTTTTCAGTGTATTGATGAGAAAACTTGCTTCATTTAAGTTCAATACTCTGGTCATATTTTCTCATTAGGATCTTGATCTCTCTAGCCTCTTATTTTGTCCCTCACCTCCTAAAATCTACAAAACTCTTCTGATTTCTATATTCCCCAGTAGGGTGCCTCTGTCTGGGAAATGCCCAGGCTTTTAACACCTTGCCCTGCATCTAATTAGAGAAAATAACAAAGGGAAAATGCAATTGCCAGATGTCAGCTCATCTCTTCACAGTTATAACTTCTCTAGAATTCTGCTCTTCTATTCCTGGTTGCTTTCTTAGTTATTTCATAATTTTTAATAAATGTTTGTTACCATTATTATTGTTATTTAATACAGTTTTTCTAGTTATTAAATGGAACACTGATGTTCTGCAAGGTGCTTAATCAGACTCCAAGGTGGAAATATACTTTCAAGCTTCAAGATAGTTTTGAGGGGTATACAATTATATGCTCAAAGTTATTTTTAAGCATTTTAATGATATTTCAATATTTGCAAGTACAAATTATTTCTTCTGTGAATCAGCTGTCATTTTAATGTTTACTTGCTAAATATTAAGGTAATCATTTTTTGTTTCTCTGCCTCCTCAAGTGTGTTAGGGGTAAGGGGGACGCACGAATCTAAGTCTCACCAATTTAATACCAGATTAATTTTCCTTGTAAATATCACAGGAACGCCTCCAAGTATTTGTATCAGCAATATTAGGATTAAGTACAATATGCTTTTTTTACATGTCATATTTAGTCTTAGTCTTACACATAATGCTCATCCCTAATATTTATGTTGATTTTTATCTCTAGTCATTTTGGTTGCCTGAAGCTTGCACTCTAGTAGATTCTTCAAAAAGACTCATGGGAACAATATATCCTGAGTTCCTTCATATTGGTGGTGCTTTTCTGTAGCTTTTACTTTTGAAAATCTATTGGAAGATATAATATCCTTAGTTCATATTTTTCTTTCTTTGGGAGTCTTTGATTTAATTTAATCTACTTTTTTTTTTTTTGGCCTACAGAATAGAGGAAGGAAAGTGATGAAGATTTTCTTTTTTGTCACCTATTCTGTCTTTTTACTTGGCATTTTTACTGGCCTGCCTCAAGGTTTTCTTTATTTTTAATTTTTTAAACTCCTATTGATTTTTTGAGAATATGTTTTAGTGTTGGTAATTCTGAATTGATTTTCTCAGAAACATGGCATTTTCTTTCTAGATGTGACTTTGTTTTGCTACTCAATTACATTTTCTTGAATTACAATTTTTAATACTTTCCCTCTATTTTTACTTTGATTTCTCCCCTTAAAGATTCCTATTTGCATATGATGAATCTTTCTTCTCTGTCATCTAAATTCTTAACTTTCCTCTGAATTTAATAAATAGCTCTTTCTTTTTAAAGTTATTAAAATATAACAAATATATAAAACAACAAATACAAATGTAAAGTTAGATTGTCATGAACTGAACTTATTCAAGTAATAATGCACAGGTTAAAAAGCAGTATATTAGCAATGCAATACTAACTTTTCCCATACCTTACCAGTTTCTACTACCCTCATGGCTAACCACTATCATGTTTTATAATAGCTTATTTTTGGTGGATTTGTGGGAGTGTGTGGGTGTGCGCGCGCTTTACATAAATGGAATTTCTATGTGGATATTTCCCTTTTTAAGTGTTTTAAAATATAAAATTTCAAATTCTTATATCTTGGCATGTCCATGCTATCATTGAGTGTTTATATTTTTTGATGTTTCTTTTTTTTTACTTAAAATTTTAATTTTTAAATGAACTATAAAAATAATGACATTGCAAGATAAAGTAAATGATGAAATGCATATCACTTTAATTACTCTAGTAATTTAAAATTGTACTGACCACAAAGAAGATTTTTTCTAACATAGAGTAAAATTAATGGTTATTCTATTTTTACAATATTTTTTACAGTATAGAGCTATTGTATGTGTGAGTTTAAAATGCTTACAGAAGTATATCAAACTGCATTTAAATTAAAATGGACCTCTTGTAGTTGACTTTGAAGCTTGTTCTTAGAGGATATAGTTAATGAAGTTCCATTATTATGATATTGATCTATTAGATACAATATGAATTTATAACCATTAGGAAACTAGTATATTTTTAGCACAAACAGTAATCACTAGAAAACCCGTGGCAAAACAAAACAAAGTTGTTTCTCCTCTTGCTGAGAATGTTTAATATAACACTTTTCTCTGACCTTATGTTATTGTATGTGAAAACATTTTATAAAATGCAAACATGTATACAGATATTAAATGTTATTATAGCTACCTTTTTAGTACAGTGGATTATGAATTGATTTAATGCATGAGAGCTGAATAAATTGTAGCTGCTTTGCATCTCTATGGAACAATTTTCCTTAATTGGAAAAATTCAGATTTCCAAGTGTACTTTTTCTGTATGTAAAACATTCAATATCAAATCTGCTGCTATTTAAGCAGTTATCTAATCAGATTCCATTGCCTCTCTGTGGCACCTATTAAGAACCGAAAGCCTATGCAGCAAGTTGACAAGCCATATTCATTTAATAAGTATTTTGGGGCAGTTTTCCATATCAGGGATTATGTTAGAAATTCAAACATAAATAAGACATGATAACTTGCATTTAGTTATGGAAGGATAAGTGTGGACATGGTAGGAATAGTGATTACCAAGCTTTTATGAACTTTGCCATAGGGTAGGGATCTTGCATATAGTATATCATTTCAGTCTTGCAATCACCTATGCTCAAAACCTTTTTAAATATATTTTATAGATGAGGAAACTGGTAAATGTATTTTATAGATGAGGAAACTTATGCTGAAATAGTTTTGGTGGCCAACCCAAATTAAACATAAAGTAAGTCTAGGGCCTAAAATGGGGATCTGTGCTCTCATCATTTTAATGCCCAAGATTTTTCCATTATTTACCATGTGACTTGTCAGGTAAATTTTAATGTACCAATGTGACAGTGCTATGTAAGTATATAATTAATATTTAATTGGAAATTAGTTCTTTAAGTTCAAAGATTGGCTTTTACAAATACCCATACATTGGGACTCAGGGAAAATTTTAATCTGTCTTTGCAAAATTAAGATGGCTATTAAATCCTACCAAATCCTCAATTAAGTGATTGATATAGCATATTACAAAACCATAACTCCATGCTTTTGTTTTAGATATCTATTTTTATCCTGTATTTTAATGTGCCAATGTATTTTTCAAAGAAAAACAATAGTTTTTTTCTTATTTCTATTTATATCTGAGCAATTTATAGCTAAGTCAAATAACTTCCAACTATTTGTAATGACAACGTTAGGAATTGAATAATGAGAATCATTTGTTAAACTAAAGTGACTTTACTTCAGATTCCATTTATTTCTAGTGGTCAGTAAATCTTTCAATTTACCTTAAGGGCTCAAGAAACTCACTCAAAGTTTGTCTAAAGGAAAATTATGCCCCTAGGGGGAAACATTATTCTAGATGGGATCCTGCAGCAATCATGATGTGCTATATAGTTACAGAGGTTGATTCTTCTGGAAATATATTATTATTATTAAAGCATCTGGTGTATGTTTATGGTTTATGTTATCACAGAAATTCACTCATTCATTCAATTATGACAAACATATGGTCATCCCAAATCCAAGATTGAATCTAAAGAAATAAAAAATAGAAAATAACTGGTCCATTATTATTTATTCTAAGTTTAAAATGATGGTATATTAGAATGTCTAAGCATGTAGACCCTTCTTGGTCATTATGAGTCAAAACTGAAGTAGAAAGTAACCTAAAGATACTATCTTATTTTTATCCTGTGTAAGAGAAGCATTTTATTTTTTAGATATCTTCATTTAGTAGAAAGGAAATGAAATGTAAAAGGAAAGTAAAAATATAAAACTGTATTTCTCAAGAGTAATGTATAAATCCCATTTTAAAAAAATTTGTTTATATATCCTGAGGGTTATTTAAAATTTTGTTAATTAAATATGTACAAACTATAAATTTTTACAACTACAAACTGCAAAACCAAAGCAAGTTTATAAGTTAAATACAAGCTAGAAAATTAAAATATAAAACTATAAAATTAATAATTATCTTTTGCTCTGGCTTCAGACTCTGATTTCAAATTGTGTTTATGTGTGTCCTTCTTTTGTTCAGTTTTCCTTTCGAGTGTGTGGGTTTGTGTTTGAGGGTGACGTGATAATGAGATCATCTAAGGCTTTTCTTCTACCTCCTAAGAGGACTAAAAAATATGTTCTGCCCATATCTGTCCTAGTCAGGGCAGGGGGTATGCAGAATACCCATTGACTAAGATACTAGTCGCAGCTGTTTAACAATTTCTTGTCAATTATGAATAACGAATGCAGCTTTTATAGTTATGAAGAAAACAATATCTCTGAAGCAAAGCAGAGTTAAATGGTTTTATTTCACAGAAGCAAGCATATTTTATTCTCCTTATTTTTAAATGTTAAAAACAAATTTGCAAACATAAATGACCTTGAAAATGACAAGAGTAATGGAAACAAAAATTGATTAACACCAATGACAGAATGTTTTCCAATTTTATTTATTTATTTATTTTTACTTTATAAGATGCAATGATTTGAGGTATTTATTTAAAGTTGTATTCTCTAGTGTGGAGATATTATCTTAGTACTAGAGGCCCAGCGCACGAAATCATGTGCGGGTAGGGTCCCTAGGCCTATCCTGTGATCAGGGCCATCTTCCACCTGCTCACCAGTCCCCAGTCCCAACCCACTGCTGACACCCACCCCCGTTTCTCATTCGCCATCTGGCGATCTATCAGCGCCTGCAGGCTGGGGGGAGGGACCAAGAGGTCGGCCATTCCACACACTCGCCAGTCCCAGTTCTCCCCGCCGCCACCCACCCCAGTTTCCCATGGTTCCCCATTGGCCATCCAGCAATCAGAGCCTGCAGTCTGGGGGAAGAGATCAAGAGGTGGTCAATGCACCTCATAGTGACTGGTCGATCGGTCATTCTGATTGTTAGGCCATTATGGTCACTGGCCTTTTATTATAAAGGATAAGTGTATATTATTTCTCAGTGAGAGCCAGTGAAATGTAATGAGTATAAATCATAGCCTTTTATCATATTTTACCCCAAAGTGGCTATGAGATATTATAGTAGTTATTTCATCCGCAGCAAGTCAAAATTTTGTTCAGAAGAACTTCTTGGCTAAACCTTGTGTCTGGTGACCTGGAGTAGCTTCCACTATGGTATTTATTTACCATGGAAAGGAGAGCATCAGTCTCCTTGCCAAAGCTTTTTTTTTTTTTTTTTTTATCAGTATTGGTTAAGACGTTTGGTTAGGATTGGTTTTAATTTATTTTTTACAGAATTTTGTGAGTCATAAGAATCACTTTTCTATTTATAAATTGTGGAGTATATGCAGTACAGAAAACTGCCTAATGCAATTGTTTCTTTCATTTTAATTTATTTCTTCTTTTTTTCATGAATAATTATTATATAACACAGTTTGCCTTAAAAAACATACATTAAACTATATTCCAGAAACCAATGGAAAATAAAATTGAAAGAAAAATAAAACAATTTTTAGAACAGTTTTGTGTTCAAAGCAAAACTGAGCAAAAAGTACAGAAAGTTTCCATATATCCCTGTCTCCATCCATGCACAACCTCCCCCACTATGAACATCTGGTACCACATCTGTATATTTATTAACCATGGTGAACTTTGGCACATAATTATTACCCAAAGTCCATAGTTTACATCATAGTTCACTCTTGGCATACATTCTGTGGGTTTGGACACATTGAATGGCATGTGTCCACCATTGTAGTCATACAGAACATTTCACTGCCCCAAAAACATTCTGCACTCTGTTTACTCATCTTTCCCTCCTCCCTGGTAACTACTGATCTTTGTGCAGTCTCCTTAGCTTTGCTTGTCCATACAGTATTATAGTTGGAATCATAGTTTGTACTCCTTTCATATTGGCTTCTTTTATTTAGTAATATGCAATTAAAATTCCTCCTTTTCTTTTTATGGCCTGCCTTCCTTCCTTCCTTCCTTCCTTCCTTCCTTCCTTCCTTCCTTCCTTCCTTCCTTCCTTCTTCTTTTCTTTCATCTGTTTTTAGCACTGAATAATGTTTTATTGCCTGGTCTCAGAGAATGGGTTAGGAAGTATTCCCGTTTGGTATAATTTTTATTCTTAAATGTTTGGTAGAGCACAGCCAGCATGGCTCAGTGGTTGAGCATGAACCTATGAACCAGGAGATCACAGTTCAATTCCCATTCAGGGCACATGCCCAGATTGCAGGCTTGATTCCCAGTGTGGGGTGTGCAGGAGGCAGCCGATCAATGATTCTCTCATCATTGATGTCTCTCTTTCTCTCTCTCTCTCTCTCTCTCTCTCTCTCTCTCTCTCTCTCTCTCTCCCTATCTCCCTTCCCCTCTGAAATCAATAAAAAAATTTTTTAAAATGTTTGATAGAGTTTATCAATGAATCCAGTTGTGCTTGGTGCTTCTTTTTTGGAAGGTTATTATTGATTCAATTTATTTAATAGATATAGGTCTATTCAGAATATGTCCTCTTAAGTAAGTTTTGACTAATTTTATCTTTTTAAAAATTGGTCCATTTTATCTAGGTTATCATATTTGTGGTCATGGACTTGTTCATTGCAGTTCTCAGAATAAACCAGCCATAGTGCAGTTCACTAAAACGGGGCTATATGACAGCACTGGGGTGAACTTAATAAACTGTCTAAATTCTTTAGAAGACTAGCTTAGGGATAATTAAACTTTTCAAACAAACATTTAAAAGTAAAAATAGTATTGTTAATGATTAGTTTTTCTTTTAAGCCAAGAGAGACTCAAAGCCATTAACATATTTTATAATTATTGGATATACAGCTGATTCTAATGTGATTTTACATAGTTGTGCTTTTATATAGAAACTAGAGGCCCAGTGCACGAAATTTGTGCACGGGGGAGGGGGGTGTCCCTCAGCCCAGCCTGCACCCTCTCCAATCAGGGGCCCCTTGAGGGATGTCTGACTGCCTGTTTAGGCCCGATCCCACCAGGATCGGGCTTAAACGGGCAGTCGGACATCCCTCTCACAATCCAGGACTGCTGGCTCCCAACTGCTCGCCTGCCTGCCTTCCTGATTGCCCCTAACCGCTTCTGCCTGCCAGCCTGATCACCCCCTAACCACTCCCCTGCCAGCCTGATTGATGCCTAACTGCTCCCCTGCCAGCCTGTTTTCCCCTAACTGTCCTCCCCTGCAGGCCTGGTCACCACTAACTGCCCTCCCCTGCAGGCCTGGTCCCCCCCAACTGCCCTCCCCTGCAGGCCTTGTCCCCCCCAACTGCCCTCTCCTTCAGGCCTGGTCACCCTTAACTGCTCTCCCCTGCAGGCCTGGTCCCCTCCCAGCTGCTCTCCCCTGCAGGCCTAGTTCCCTCCCAACTGCCTTTCCCTGCAGGCCTGGTTGCCCCCAACTTTCCTCCTCTGCCAGCTTGGTCACCCCTAACTGCCCTTCCCTGCAGGCTTGATCGCCCCCAACTGCCCTCCCTTGCAGGCCTGGTCCCTCCCAACTTCCCTCCCCTGCTGGCCATCTTGTGTCCACATGGGGGCAGGATCTTTGACCACATGGGGGCAGCCATCTTGTGTGTTGGAGTGATTGTCAATCTGCATATTACTCTTTTATTAGATAGGATTATGTAAAATCCTTAAAAATTATTAGCCTTCATTCAGATTCTCGGGGTTGCATAAAACCACATGACTCTTTGCCCTGGTTCTTTTGCCATCACCCATACTACTTCTTTATTTGAGGCTACGAGAGCATCTGTCTTTCACATAAAATACACACAGAAACCATTCTTCTACTCTTAAAAGACAACTCCTGAGGAAAAAATAGGGAGGAGAGGAGGGAGAAGCAGAGATGATATTTAATTATTTATACTATTGGGGAAGAGAAATGATATAGGGAAAGAAAGTCCATGTATAGTCTAAATGTTACGTTTTTATAAGTTGTGTCCATCTATTTCAGGGGTGGGCAAACTTTTTGACTCGAGGGCCACAATGGGTTCTTAAACTGGACCGGAGGGCCGGAACAAAAGCATGGATGGAGTGTTTGTGTGAACTAATATAAATTCAAAGTAAAGGAGTGGAGGGGAGAGCAAGAGAACCCTCTGCTCTTTTGGCTCCACAGGCCGGATAGAACAGCCGAACGGGCCGGATCCGGCCCGCGGGCCGTAGTTTTCCCACGGCTGATCTATTTCATCAGTATATTTTATTCGAACAGATGTGAAAATGAATGGTTGTCTTTATCTTTTTTATGCCCATAAGATCCATAGTTATGCCCCTCTCTTTCATTTCTTATAGTAGAGATTTATGTATTCTCTCTTTTTTTCTTAATTTTACTGGCTATTATCTCATTGATTATTGATGTTATCAAAGAATCAACTCTTGGTTTTATTGATTTTTTAAATTTTATTTATTTTTGCTTCAACATTTATTATTAATTTACTTCGGTTTACTTTGGATTTAATTTTCTATTTCTCTAGTTTCCTATGGAGGAAACTGATTATTGATTTTACAACTTTCTTTTTTTCTAATATATATATATATATATATTCAGTTCTATAAATTATTTTTTAAATAATGCTTTCACTAATCACACAACTTTACTTTTAGAGGATTATTCTTGTAAAATGTCACCTTGATTCTGGACAGTTTATTTGCAAATTTACCCCAAACCTATATTTCAGCAATTGTAAATATACATCTCTATATTCTTCTTCAGAACATTCCAACTTTAACTACTAACGTGACCCATCCTTTTGAGAATGGTAGGTCTGTGTCTAGTTATATAAGACATCTTTCTGGCCTTCTTAGTAACACGGAGTAAAGGCAGTGGCCATAACAAGATGGGGAGGAGAAGCAGTTGCCGCTATCTCCTTGGGCACATACTCCAGATGTATGAACTGGTCAATATAGTTTTTAAGGACAAATTGTTGGCATAATGGTTTTTAGAGTAACCTGGAGAGCTTGTAAAAATGCTGTTTTCTGGGCCCAGCTCCAGGTCAATCAAGTGAAAATCTCTGTGGGTGAAGAGATTTCAGTATTATATACAAACTCCCTAGTAATTCTAAAATGCAATCTATTGAAGAACATTGCTTTATAGGAAACAGTGTAAAAGCAGCCAGCTGTTTAAAACTCAATTGAAATCCCTGGTTAGTTTTTGAAATACTTATAAGGATTGTCAACGACTTGTGCTTATTGATGTGCTGTGTTAACTGCCGATCAATAACATAAGTCTTCCTCCTGGCCCCTGTCCTGCCCCCAAACTTATTTCACCTGATGTGAGAATGTGCCTCTACTTTCTGCAAAGAAATGGTATATGATCCAAAGCATTCCCTAGTTCACACAGTGCCATGCATCTTTTGAGTTCTTGTGGCTTGTAATCTTAGCTAACTTAATGTGGCATTAACTTATTAGTTTGTCCAGAGTACAAGGAAGTAAGATGGGAGTTCTAGTTCTGCTAATCTGTTGCAAGTGTTATGGCTAATGAGCACAGCTAAAACGGGCAGAGTTAAACGAATACATATTTATTTTCTGAATTATTAAATTATTCTAAGTTAACTTGGAATTTTTTTATGTAGCAGAATTTCTTATCTTTAGTGCTATAGAGCTGTATATGTCTTACTTCCTGTCATAGCAAGTGGTGCACACTGCCCATTTAAAATAATAATATAAAAATCAAGGGAAAGTCTCACAAGCATAGTAGACATTTCTCGGCACACACATCCTAACTTATCTTCATTGACAGGGTATATGGCTGACTAAACAAGTGGGTGTCAATTTTAATATGAAACTTTAAAAGCCAAAATCTAGAAAAAAGTAAAAAGCATACAGTACATACATGAGAGTTTTATCTCATTAAGAAATGTCTATTTTTTTCTTAGTAAAAGATGGTTCTCCTAAAAGTGTATTTTGAATTATTAATTTTATTCATTACTGCCTTTTTTTTTTTACTTATCTTTCACCCTCAATTGAGGTTTTAGGACTGAAAACACTTTAGAAGTTAATGTTTAAGGACATTTTTCTCCAGGTATGTATTAGAGTCTTCCCATTAAGAGATTCGTTTCTTCTATGATTTGTGATCTAAAGCAAAGTAAATGGACACACAAGAGAAAATATGAATACTGGGCTAATTATGTACCTGTGTAATCTGCGAAGCTGACACTATTCAATAATCTAAAACCTAATTAACTTTTCTCCTGACTGAAACATTCAATTACTCACTCACTGTTACATTAGTACAGATGCTCTTTGACTTAACGATGGATCCCATAAACCCACTGTAAATTGAAAATACGGTAAATTGAAAATGCATTTAATACACTTAACCTACTGACCGTCATAGCTTAGCCTACCTTACATGTGCTCAGAACACTTACATTAGCCTACAGTGGGGCAAATCATGTTGCTGCTGATGCCCAGTATTACAAGAGTATCATAACGCATATCACTAGCCCAAGCAAAGATCAACATTCAAAATTCAACGTACGGTTTCTACTGAATTGTAAAGTAGAAAATCATTTGTTGAACCATAGTAAGTTGGGACCATCTGTTTTCAAACATTTCAGTTATTGCCACAGTTCATTAGGATGTAAATGAAAACTAGGGACTGAATTAGCACTTTCAGGGCCTGATTAAGTCAGGTTTAGTTTAGATGGATTTTCTTGCAGATCTAAGTTTCTCCTCTCACACACTAACAATATGCATTAGATCAAAGCAATTCTATTATTTGTAAAATCTTCATATGCACATACATGTTTCTCTTCTACTCACAAGAGATATAAAATGAGCATGAATAATGCTCTTGGATCAAGGCTTATTAATGTTTAATTGCAGTTTCATTGTTTCTAACAGTTCTCATTAGCACTGTCACATTTGCTTCTCAGAATAAAGCAGCCACAGTGCAGTTCACTAAACCGGGGCTATATGACAGCACTGGGGTGAACTTAATGAACTGGCTAAATTCTTCAGAAGACTAGCTTAGGGATAATTAAATTTTTCAAACAAACATTTAAAAGTAAAAATAGTATTGTTAATGATTAGTTTTTCTTTTAAGCCAAGAGAGACTCAAAGCCATTAACATATTTTATAATTATTGGATATACAGCTGATTCTAATGTGATATTATATAGTTGTGCTTTTATATAGAAATTACGTAAAATCCTTAAAAATTATTAGCCTTCATTCAGATTCTCAGGGTTGCATAAAAACCACATGACTTTTTGCCCTGGTTCTTTTGCCATCACCCATATTACTTCTTTATTTGAGGCTACAAGAGCATCTGTCTTTCACATAAAATACACACAGAAACCATTATTCTACTCTTAAAAGACAACTCCTGAGGAAAAAATAGGGAGGAGAGGAGGGAGAAGCAGAGATGATATTTAATTATTTATACTATTGGGGAAGAGAAATGATATAGGGAAAGGAAGTCCATGTATAGTCTAGATGTTATGTTTTTATAAGTTGTGTCCATCTATTTCATCAGTATGTTTTATTTGAGCAGATGTGAAAATGAATGGTTGTCAGTCCATTTCTATTCCCTCTTCTCCACCTTTTCCACAAGGAGAAATGAAACGTCTAAAACTTAGCTTGGCCAGTGTGGCTCAGCGGTTGAGCATGGACCCAGGAACCAAGGGGTTGCCAGTTTGATTCCAGCCCAGGTTGCGGGCTCAATCCCTGATAGGAGCCATGCAAGAGATGACCAGTCAATGATGTTTCTCTCTCATTGATGTTTCTATCTCTCTATCCCTCTTCCTCCTTCTTTCTCTAAAAAATCATAAAAACATTTTAAAAAATAAAATAAAATTTAGGTGAATGTTGAAATGTCCTGAAAACAAGCAGTTGAAGCAGAAAAAGTAAAAAGAGGAAACTTCTGAAATCTATTTACTCAGATGCACCCCTTTAATCAGAAGTTGTCATTTCAGTACCAGTAAATTGCTAATCAGGCCCATTGCCACCTGAGGTTTTTCAGAGTCAGGGTAAGAGAGTTAGTTCTCTTTAGAAATATCTGAAGGATGTAGCTCTATTCCGGGTTCAAGAGGTATAACCAGGAATGAGCACCAATCCTCTCCAGGCAAAAGTTATATTATGTGGCAAGCCACACTGTCTGCTACAAAAGAGGTAGAAGTAGGAGGTTCTGACCATTGTGCCTTGCTTGACTTCACTGACAAAGAAGGTGGTTTAGATCACATGAGAGAAGTCAGATGAAGGAATTCCTGGTTAGACTTCTGGCCCCAATTTATATCACCTTGCCTGACAGGCTTCTCTTGACCTATTGTCTTCATAGGATTGCATGGAGATTTTGATGATATGTAGTTCCCCCTGCTTTAATATCTCAATATGAGTATTTGTTAGATTAATTTATCAATTGGTAATTAATTTGCAATTGACCTTGTCAGAGATTATCTGACACAGAGAAGACTTACTGGTTTTTAATGATTTAATGAATCATGATGAGCAAGAGCATGGAGAGTTGATTCCCACTTTTGTTTTAATAAATCAGCTAAGCCTTTGTCAATGGCCTTCATGTCCTTGATTGAGAATACAGGCTTGTTTAGATGGTGTGGGTCCTCTTGGAGAGGATCTTCCCCTGGGTCTGAGGGCAGGGAGGTGACTTGGTGTGGGCTACCTCCTGGCTCTGTCAAGCAGAACATACTACATTTCTAGGAAAACTAGAGTTACTGATTTGGGACTTGAGTTTTGTAAATTGGTATAAGTCTGAGAAAAATTACTTGGTTTATAGATTATATTGCTAAAATTAATTATGTTCTACTTGTCTCAATCAGAAAGCTCTTTTTTTTATTTTCCTCAATGAGTTGAAGATCCTTAGTTTGCAAAAAGTTTCCTCATGTTGAATATTTTAGGCTTTAGCTGAAAAGGACATGAAAAGATCAGAATCAAACCTCTAAAAAGTGATAAAGCTAAGATCTGAGCCTAGATGATAAAATGTGAGACCTGCTCTCACACAATGCCTGTGTTGCTTGGAGAGCCCTATCAGAGAGAAGAGAGCCCATTACTCTTGGTGTAATGTCACATGTTTAATGAGAGATGCTGGTCTGCTGGATTAAACAAGCTACAAAGTTAGATTCATCAGTAAATCTAAAAGGGTCCAAGCAGCTAGCCTTATAAATTGTTGAACTTGTCACTGTGCAAACAGTATTTTTAAACAATTTTGATTACTGAAAATTAAATAGTGACACTCATGAATGCATTCAAATCATGTCACAATTATATTCAATCAAATGTTATTTACAAACACCATTAAATTATGCCTCGTTCCATTTCTCAACTCAGTGAGTTCCCAGATATCATAAAATTACAAAATTTTCTACTTTGTGTATTTTGATGCTATTCTTCATTTACTTTATAAATTATTCAATTGAAGTACAAAATGCACACAAGAAAATGAAAACACATAAGTGTAGAGTTCAATGAATTTTCAAAACCTGAAGGCAAGCATGTGATAGGCACCCAGATCAAGAAACAGAACATTCTGCAAACTAAACTCAAGTAAAAGTGCCTCCTTTGCCTGCAAAATCCCTTCCTGTCATGAACACATCAAAACAAACCCCTTTCAGGACACAAAGTAGGAAATAGCAGCTAATGCTCCAAAAGCTTGTCCCTGTTCTTGTATTATAGACTGTCTAGTTCAAGTTATTTTGCAGTTCTCTAATGCTTATCTATAATAATCTATAATAATAAAAGCATAATATGCTAATTAGACCGGACAGCCGAATGACCTTCCAGATGTCCTTCTGGACCAAGCTGCCACTGCAAGGGCCAAGGCAAGCCGCTGCGGCTGTGAGGGCTGAGCCCCTTGCACGAATTTTGTGCATTGAGCCTCTAGTAAGAATATAAGCACCAGCCCCAATTTTCTAGTTGTTGGCATTGGGATTATTGGCCTACCATGAACTACTGTATTCTACATTCTTACTCTTTATTTACTTTAAACATTATGTTCCATTTACAACATACTATGCCATAATACTAAGTAAATCAATCTGAAAATTGTCAGATAGGCAAATAGGTGTTTTATTACTGAATAATTGGAAGTGAGACTGAACATTGTATATCTTTGGAGAGAAATATTTAAGTAATAATTGCATAAAGGAATCAATATAAAATAGATCTTTAAGATAAAATTATGAATATTTGAAGAAAATATTTTATTAATAAATAGTTTTACTTGAGCATAAATATAATAATCACAATAAAACAAGAAAATAAAAAATGCCAAATGCCTGAATCTTCTCTTCCTTAATAATTACTTGGATAGAGAGGCTTCCATGGTAGATAAACTTATAAAGAAATCTACATAGTAGTTGTATCCAAGACTATTTTGGATCAGAAATTGAAAGTTTACCTAAAAAAATGAAATATATGCTCTTAAAGAACACGTTTTAATGGTCCAAATAACCATAATTGCCATCTGGTTGAAAGAATGATATTAACCTTATTCTTAACCATGTAACTGGACCAAGGAGAAGATGCTACTGTTTTGGCAAATTAATAGGTTTTGTTTTCTAAATTTATATTCATGACTTGCTTGTAAACACTTGGTGATAAAGTGATGATCTGAGAATTTTATTAATAAATATTCTTTGTAACCAAAATGTTGATTTAAAAATATAAGCAGTACAGAAGTTCAGAAAAACATTTTATGGGCATAATTTTAGCAGTTAACTTGGGAATAAAAGATTTCTCTACAACTACCATGTCAAACTCAAAAGCTAACACGGGCCAAATAAATGAGGCATGCGGCCCGCAGGTCTCAAGTTTGACATGCTTGCTCTACAATATATAAGAATATTGAGCTGAACAGGAAAAAAGTTGATTACAGTATAAAAATTAAAATATTTATGTGGTGTGTGTGTGTGTGTGATCGCATGTGTGATACTATTGATAGGTTATTTTTTAATTGTATAAAGTTTCTTGTACTTCCCATAATGGATAAAACTAAGATAATGAGGCCGGAAATGCTAGATTGATTTACACTGGAAACCTATAAATGAACACTCTCTAAAGAGAATAAAATATATCCAGAAGAAAATGTGGGGAGGGGAGTCATTTAGATGAGAGGTAGAGTTTAGGAACTTGCAAAATAATGAGATATTTGAGGAAGGGTTGTGCTATATGTGAAGGCAATAATAAAAATATAAGTATAGTGAATTTTCCTGAGAGTACTGATAGTAATTCTAGCTCTTTAAAGAACTGAATCTTTTTAAAATAACTTTTCTTTTAATCTTTTTTTATGCCAGAGTACTGTGTAAGTACTGGTAGCATCTAATGTTAAAAGTCTTATCCTACAATAGCAAATATCAACTTTTTTCAATGACAGCCAGACTTTTAGACAAAGGAAAACAACTTGACTAATGAAACCATAATGGGCTTTGGAACATACTTACAAATAGAGAGGTATCTAGTAGAGACTGCCTTGTGATCGGAATCATGTTTGAAAGAGAAAACTATTATGAACTTACCATAAAAACAGAGCTAGGAAAGACTTTGTGCTTTAAATAAACCAATTTAAAAAATATTTCTCATGGAATTGCAAACCGGAGATCAATTTTATTCAATATTTATAATTATAAATAATTACAATTATTTAATTATGAATAAATTAACAAATTTTCTGTATTAAGCAGTCTTCAAACAAACTTTTATAAACTAAAGTCATTGCCTTGCTACCCTGGCTGAAATGGGTCACTGAAAATTTAGATGTTGAAGAAAAATATATTAAAAATTCTTTGCAACCACTGATATGTCCTCTTTGCCACTGGAAAGTGGGGAAACAAACTAGAATATTGTGCCTCTACCAGAAAAAAAAAGGTGGGTTTAGGTTCTGGAATTGATTTGGACAATCATACACAAGGCATTATTTCTGGACTCACAAAATCAAAACTTTTTTGAGGGTTGCAGGTTGCATCACTGCTCTAGAAAGTGTATAAGGTTTATTAGAATGTCTCTCAGAAAATTACGTTGTGTTTATAAACGAGTTCTGAAGAGAAAAATACATAATTCAAGATGAGATACAATTCAGATTAGGACTTCTTCAAAAGCCCAACAATAGGAACAGTAGAATGATACTTGGCAAACCAAAAGCACTTCAAGGTCACTAAGGTGGAACAGGCCAATGCCGACACTGATGCTCTTTGGTAAGCAAGCTGCTGGAATGTTAAAGTTAACACAGGGACCTAGAGATAAGACATTTGGCCCATGTAATGGGAGTATTAACAACTGAGAACATCATATGAAGCAATAATAGAATTGTAGCTTTAATGAAATTATAGTCTTTAAAAATATATATCAAAGGAAAAGAAGGTAGCTCTGTGTGTGTTTAGATTTCAAATTTATGCCACCTACTTGGTATAAATAATTCCAATCTGAGAAATTTAACTGAAAATGGTTATGGCACATGATAGAAGCTAATATGAATCCTTTCTAAAAGAATTGTTTTTTCTTCAAAAAAATTCTACAGTAGAAGAAACAGGTGTGTTTTTTTTTAAAGGCCTTTTGGGGCTATTTTAGATCAGCTTTTATGATACTGAACGGTAGGAGAGAATATCCAGGGTAGCCAAGATTTGAGTATAAAAAATACCACATAAAAGAAAATGCATTGTGGAGAAAATAACATTCGTGCCACTTTTCCACTCTGATGTATTCACTTATTATAGCGTGGTACTGGGCCAAGCGGCTGAGCCAAAACAGGCACCTAGAGCTTCCAGCAGCTTCCCTGTCCTTGAGAGGAAAATACTGGAGGAGAGCATCACCTTGGTAGTCAGGAGGCGAGACGAATGCACTGGCTAAAAAGGACGGAAGAGAAGCGTGCTGATGTGTGGTGCTGCCCAGTCTCTCAGGTATTGGCTGATGTTTGAGCTGAAGAAAATGAGAGGTCTTTAAACCTAAACAGAACATTGTTACAGGAGGACAGAAGGTTGAGCAGTGCTTTAGCCAGTTTTACTGATCTGCAGACACAAAAATGGGTGCTGAGGGAGCACTGAGGGAGAGGCCTGGTATCCATACTTGGCTCATAGTTGAGAGACTTGAAAAGCTTTCAGTTAGATACTCAATGAGTAAAGTATACCAGGAATAGACCAGCCCTCCCAGAGGTGGAAAATTGGCCTAACAATCTCAATCTATGATTACAAAAAAATAAATAAATAAAATAACTGCTCCTATTCTAACTGCCTGGCAAAAGCAAGTGAATCATCCCCGAAGGGGTATTACATCCTGTGGAACATGTATCTTTATATGTAATAACTACCATTAAAACATTGAAGACAAGAAGAATAAATATCTAAAAATTGAGAGAAAATAAAGAGACACAGACCATCATGTGATTCAGATCCTGAAGCAGTTAGATATACAATTTGATTTTAGCCAAAAGGCCGAGAAGTGATAGTTAGATATATAATTAGAAATAATTTTGTAGAATATGTTCAAGAGATAGTGGTGAAGATGGAGAGTTTCACCAAAAACTAAATGCTTTAAGTGTGGTGATTAACAATAAAATCAAATAGGTATATAGGTATATATAAGTATGCTTGTACTTGTATGTATGCAAAGATAGAGATATAGATATAAATAGATAGGTAGACAGATATTGTTATAAATAGATATATAGATATCACCACTAGTTAAATAATTAAATTCTTTACAAGTACACATTGGATTTCTTATCAAAGTTAAACATATACTGGCCACATAAGCAGGCCTAAACAAAGCTCAAGGAATCGAAATAATATACATTATGATCTCTGAGCACACTAATATATAGCTAGGAATCCATAACAACTATGACAATTGGGGAATCTAAAAGTATTCACAAATTATACTATCATTAAAACAACATATGGATCAACAAAGAAAACACATTGGAAATTAGAAAGTGAATTGTGCTGGAAAAGAATACAAATCTGACACAACACTATTCGATGGGTACATCCAAACCTGCTTATAATAAAAATTAGAGCCTTAAATATTAGAAGAGGAATGGCTATTTAAAAAAATTAGTTGTTGCTCTGACTGGTTTGGCTCAGTGGATAGAGCATGGGCCTGCAGACTGAGGGGTCCCAGGTTCTATTCCGGTCAAGGGCATGTACCATGGTTGCGGGCACATCCCCAGTGGGGGGTGTACAGGAGGCAGCTGATCGATGTTTCTCTCTCATCGATGTTTCTAACTCTCTATCCCTCTCCCTTCCACTCTGTAAAATATCAATAAAATATAAAATAAATATATTTAAAAAATTAGTTATCTATGTAACTATTTTAAGAAGTTAAAAATGGTATCTGTCTTAGGAAGTTTGACACAAACAGAAGAAAAGAGAACAGTTTCAGTGTTTTAGAAAGAAAATGTGCCCACATTTTGCAATGCTTGAAAGAAACAGCAGGCAAAAACAACAAAATGAAACAAAATGAAAAAACCAAAACCTGAATATAGAGCCCTACAATGGTGAGAATATGCATATGGGTGATACCCTGGGCTATAAAGAAAGCCTCTGTACACTAACATCATAAGATTTGGCTACCTTTCCATAAAGGAAGGAAGTTAGAAATCAATACACAGAAGAAAACAAAAAATTTTCAATGACTTGAAAATCAAACAATTATAATTCTAAATAATATATGGTTCAAAATAACAATGGAAATTAGAATTACTTCCTCTAGGAAAAGAAAAATATACCAAAAGGTGTAGAATAAAACAGTGCTTAGCTTTACTTAGCCTTAAATTCATATATTAAATTATAAGAACCCTGGCCAGTGTTTCTCAGTGGTTAGAGAGTTGGACCACCCAAGAAGGATCTTGAGTTTGATTAAGGGCATGTACCTGGCTTATAGGTTCCATCCCAGGCACCAGTCAGGGCACCTGCAGGAGGCAACCAGTCAATGTGTCTCTCTCACATCCATGTTTCTCTCCCTCTCTCTCTCTCTCTCTCTCTCTCTCTCTCTCTCTCTCTCTCTCTCCTTCCCTCCATCCCTTCCACTCTATTTTTTGTTGTTCTTGTTGTTAATCCTCACCTGAGTATATTTTCCCATCGATCTTTTTAGAGAGAGTGGAACAGAGGGGGAGAGACACAGAGAGAGAAACATCAATGTTAGAGAGACACATTGATTAGTTGCTTCCCACACATGCCCCACGGCCAGCTTTGAACCTGCAACCGAGGTACATGTCCTTGATTGAAATCCACCCACAACTCTTCAGTCTGTGGATGGAGGCTCTATCCACTGAGGTAAACTGGCTAGGGCTCCACTCTCTCTAAAAATTAATGGAAAAATATCCTTGGGTGAGGATTGAAATTATATACATACTAGGGGCCCAGTGCACAAATTCGTGCACCTTGAAAGGAACTGTGGGCTGCAAGGCTGCGGTGGGCACTGGGGCAGGTCTCAGACCACCCTCCACGCCCCTACCCAGCCCTTCCCACCACAGCCCCCAGTTCCCTGTCTGCCAGCTGCCCTGCTCCCACTACTGCTGCTCCAATGTGCTGATGACGCCAGCCCCACTCACACCCACTGATGACACAGAGCGATTGGGTGGCGCCAGCAGCAGGTGCAAGCATGGCCGGCACCGTCAGCAGGTGCAAGTAGTGGCTGCTGCCCGATTCGTTCCTCAGGAGTAGGGGGAGGTGGAGAAGCCCTCAGGGGTGATTGGGGCAGCAGCGGCTGCTCACACACGCTGATGACGCCGAGTGATCAGGCCTGGTGCTGGGCCCCGGAAGCAGGTGCGAGTGCCAGGTGGGACCACAGTGTGCAGGAGCAAAGAAATTTCAGTAGCCACTATGGGCTTGCCCTGATGACAGCGACCGGCAGTCCGTCTTGATCTGGCACCCCCGCTCACCTGCTTCAACATCCTGCTGTAGCCAATGCCCACCATGTTCGCACTCTGCTGCCTACTGCCAATGCCCACCATGTTCCACGCGCGCCTCTGGTGGTCAGTGCACGTCATAGCGACTGGTTGTTCAGTTGTTCCACCATCTGGTCATTTTGCATATTAGAGTTATATATATATGTGTGTGTGTGTATGTGTATGTGTGTGTGTGTGTGTGTGTATACATATATACACATATATATGAAGAGCTGAAATTAATGTTTTAAATTTTCATCTTAAGATGCTAGAGAAAACTCAAACCTGAAGAAGTGGATGATTGTGAATAGTAAAGATAAAACAGAAATCAGTGAAATAGAAAACAAATGAACAATAGGGAAAACTGCAAAGCTAAAATTCTATTCTTTTAAAAGTATAACAGAGTTAATAAATCACTGAAAGGCTAAGAAAAAGAGAAAATGCGAATTACTAATATCAGGAATAAAAATGTGATAATTACTATATGTTTTACCAAAATTAGAAAGTTAATAGGATATTATAAATACCTTACCAAATAAAATTGATCATTTAAATTAAATTAAAATATTTCTTAAAAAATAATTTATGGATATTTACACAAAAAGAAAAAGGCAATCTAAGGAGTCCAATAGCAATTAAAGAAATTAATTTGTGATTAAAACCCTTCCCACAAAGAAAATTCCAGTTCAATATGGCTTTGCTTTTAAATTGTACAAATATTTAAGAAAAATTAACGCACTAAATATAACACAAAATCTTTCAGGCACCCTTCTCAAATTTCTACATTATTCTAGTCTCAAAACCCAGCAAGGACCTTGCAAGTTGCATACTGAGATCTTCTATGAGACATGCATACAGAAATCCCAAACACTGTGTCAGGAATTAAAACAGCAAGGTTGCTTGGTCAAGGGACCAGGAAATAAGGAAGAGTTTATTGATTTGTGACCACTCTCCTGAGATAATAGATTTAATGCCTGATATGGTTCCCAAGACATGGTGCACATTTGCTATGAGGATGTTTTCTAGAAGCATGGAACAATAAATGACCCATGGTAAGTGAGGTCAAAATAGCATAACTGCCAGGGAAGATGGTGGAGGAGGGGAAGGAAAGGCTGACAGTAGGCAGGCTGGCTTGGATATACTGTGTAGGGCCGGAGGCCATGGAGAGAATTGTGTTCCAAAGGAAGGCCCACGTTCTTTTGTATTAAATATTAACCCCTTTCCTATATATAGTTTGTAAACATTTTCTCCCACTTCATAGATTGCCTTTTTATTTTGTTGATTGTTTCTTTTGCTGTGCAGAAGCTTTTCCTGCACAACAACAACAAAAGCTTTTTTAAGGTAGTCCCACTTGTGGATTTTTGTTTTGGTTGTTTGTGACTTTGGCGTATCCAAACAGTCATTGCCAAGACTAATGTTAAGGGGCTTACTGACATGTTTTTTTAGAAGTTTCATGGTGCCAGGTCCTATGCTTAAGTCTTTAATTCATTTCGAGTTAAGTTTTGTGAATGGTGTAAAATATAATTCTAATTTTATTTTATTTTGCATGTGGTTATTTTATTTTGCAAGTGGTTATCTGACTTTCCCCAAATCATTTGTTGAAGATACTATCTTTTCACTATTGAGTGTTCTTGGCTTCCCTGTAAAAATATTAGTTTATTGTGTATGTGGTGATGGGGGGTAGAAACAGAGAGTAAAATACTGGTATCCAGGAACTTGGGGGTGAAGGAATTGGGGAGATGTTAAAGGGTACAAACTTGTAATTAGAAGATGAATAATTATGGAGTTCTGATACACAGCAGAGTAATTATATTCAACAATACTCTGTTATATGCTTCAAAATTGATAAGAGACTAAATCTTAAATGTTCTCCCCACACACATGCACAGAGAAATTATAATTATATGACACAATAGAGGTGTTAGCTAAAGCTATCTTAGTAATCATATTGCAATACATAAATGTATAATATCAACATATTGTATATCTTAAACCTATTTAATGTTTTATGTCAATTATATTACAATTTTTAAAAATTCATGCTATTTGGTGTTCCTAACTATTAGCTATATTGAAAAGCTATTGTAAATAAAATAGTGCTAGGGGTAAATAAATATAACAGTGGAATAAAATATAACAAAACACATACACATATCAGAACTGCAATCACAGATCAATTGTGAAATAATAAATTACATGAAGTAATTAATTATTCATGTGAGAAAAAACATGTATCCTTTCTTGAGACCATGCATAAAAACCTATACTGGATAAATTAAATCTGAAAAATAAAAAAGATAATTCTAAGATAACATAACAAATATCTTCTGATTTGGGGTTAAAGAAGGAGCTCCTAAATAACACTCAAATAGGGCACATCACAAAGCAAATGACTGAGAAATTTAACTACAAAAAGGTAGAACTGAATAGTTAATGTGACCATAAAGAAAGTAGCAAGATAAATCAAAAAGAGGTGAAAAATATTTGAAACATAATCCAACATAATATCTATAAGGCTTGAACATTATTTGAGAGTTTTTATAAATCATCAATAAAAAAAAAAAATCAATGGAAAACAAGCGAAATACATGAACAGGTATTTTCCTGAAGAGTAAACATGACTGGCAAGCACGTATAAAAATACTAAATTTATTTAATAACCAGAAAAGTGCATATTAAAACCACAGTGAGCTATGTTGTGCTCATTAGTTGAGAAACATTTTCAAATCTTATTGTACAAGCATTGGCAAGGATGTATTTTCAGGTGTTTGGATCAATGACCACTGTTATATGCTGCAAATGGAAGTGAAAATTGATACAAATTGCTTTGAAAAGCCCATTTGATATTATCTTGTAAAACTGACTATCCTATAGCCTTTGAATTCAACTACTAGATGTATACCTTAATAAATGTCTTGCTTGTGTATGTTATATAAATTGTACAATAATCTTCTTTGCATCAAAGCTTTTAATAATATAAAATTGAAGGTACTCTAAATATTAAAGCAAAGAGAAAAAGCCAATGTGGTATAATCATAATACATATCTATAAAAAGTAAAAAGGAATAAACTAATATAGGATTGAAGGGAAAATGGAAGTTTTGAAAGATGCATGCAGTTTGATAGCAATCGTGTGTAGTACAGAAACATGAAAACTTGCACTGTGTGTTTTAAATGCACAAGAAATTGAATAAGTGTATGAAGGAATTAATGCAGTTGTGACAGGTACCACCACAGTATTCAACCACATGAACAATGTTGATTTTTTGAGCTCTGTGATGGGTAAATGAGTAGTGTTTTATTCTCTATACCTTTTTGTATCTATGAAAAATTTAAAATACATTTAAAACAAGATTGGTAAAGCACATTTCCCCAGGTTATACAGCCAGTAATCACTGGTATAGGAATTTAATCCCAAGAGCCCTACTTATGACCCTAAGTTTTTAACAACTATAATACATTATTTCTTATCAACTGAACACTTGCTATTCATGAATCTAATCAGGATAGTGGTGGAAGACAAGAACATTACAGCACTACTCCATGAGCAATATAAATAATTAACTAAAGATAACTAAAACCAACTCTTAATTATTTGGAAAAAACCTTGTCTCTCCACCCCACCCAAAAGAAAGACAGTGAGAGTGAGAAGAAGGAGAAGGAGAAGGAGAACAGGGGAGAGCAAGAGGGGGAAGAGGAGAGCAGAAGAATGGAGAAAGAAAAAAGAGGGATGGAGGTTGAAAAGGAGGAAAGAAGTGAAAGATCTTTGAAACTCAAAAAAAAATCTAATGACAGAGGTTAAAATAATTATAAGAGAATATTATATTATTCTATATGCCAATAACTTCAAAAATCTATTTGCTAAAGGTTAACTTTTAATAAAATATGTCAACAAAATTGATTCTAGATATTTGAAACATGTATGAACAAAGGATGATAAAATAATTGAAAAATAAAAGTGATCAATTTTCCTTCTTCTTCCTCTATTCTGACATAAAAAATAATTCGAGGCCTAGACTATTTTAAAACAAATTCCCACAAACCTTCAATATACATACACTTTCTTTGAAAAATTGTCAAGTGAATAGAAAAGGACAAAACCTGCCCAGCTGGTTTGGCTGAGTGGATAGCATGTAGGCCTGCAAACTAAAGGGTCCCAGGTTCAATTCCAGTCAAGGGCATATGCCCTGATTATGGGCTCGATCCCCAGTAGGGGACATGCAGGAGGAAGATTCTCTCTCATCATTGATTTTTCAATCTCTCTCTCCCTCTCCCTTTCTCTCTGAAATCAATAAACATATATTTTAAAAAAGGGAAGGACAAAACCTTCTGAATGTATTTTATAGATTTAATGTATCCATTTATACAAAACTAGATGCCCGATGCACGAAGATTCATGCAAGAATGGGCCTTCTTTCCCCTGGCTGCTGGCACTGCCTTTGCTCCTGCCCGGAGCTACCTTTCGGCCTTTGCTCTGGCCTGGAGCTGCCTTTCCGCCTTCCCATGCTGCCCAGAGGCCCAGAGCAGCTGGGGTGGTGCGGAACGCCTGCGTTGTCACCATGGTGACAATGCAAGCATCCCACCCCCAGCTGCTCAGCACTTGTGTATGCAAATTAACCCACCATCTTTGTTGGGTTAATTTGCATACGCACTCCTGATTGGCTGGTGGGCATCGCGAAGGTACGGTCAATTTGCATCTTTCTCTTTTATTAGTGTAGATTAGACTAGGATAACATATTGCTTACTAATATATATATGCAGGAAAGCTAATAGAACATTAGCAAATATATGCATTATATTAATGATATACACCATGTTTAAATATGTTTAATGCAAGAATAATCCAATCTGAAGAAGTCTGTTAATATTCAAGTACTCACAGTCATTCTCCCATATTCTACTACTGAGAAGTGCTCACAGGACACCTCCTAGATTCTCAAGTGGGAGGGGAACTCAGAAAGATAGTGCAAGGTTAGGAAGTCATTTCTCAGCAACACTTCAACTCTAAGGAAGTGGGCCATAAATGTTTTAGTAGAACTGTAGCCATGTCTACTACACCAAACTCCAGAAAGGGGCTCTGAGTATTTGAAACTAATATGATCTGCACTCATGACCATGGAGGTTTCAAAAATGAGTACATCTTTTACATGATTAGCTGCTCTAATTAGTTTTAATCTTAGGATTTGAACTGGTAATGGTGGGGTATAGATTCTCTCTTACCTGCTGAATATGATCTTGGAGAATATAGCCTAGGAGCTACCAACAGCTTCATGTGATCAGAAAAATAAAGCCTATCTGAAAATGGAGCCAACTCAATTGGATGAAGAAAATCAATAGATGGATCTGATCTTAAATGCTATTTAGAGCTCTGAATCAAGCCTCATCTAAAGTACAGATTAGGCCTTCTATATTTAATTATGTGAGCTAATCGACTTCATATTTTGCTTAATTTAGTTTGGTTGAGTGTTCACTTATTTGCAGCTAAACATGTTCTTAAGCAAAAATTAATAAAAGTGTTCATTAATATGAAGAGTTAACATATGGCTTTGGAGAAACACAATAGCCAATTTGTAACAGCAATGGAAAAACAAATTCTATTAACACTCATTACAAAAGCTGTTGACAAGGAATGAGCAAGACCTACATGAAATATATTAAAATGTATGTTTGAAGCCCTGGATTCAGCTTTTGCTAAAATTAATTTTTAGAGGGAATATTGAATATCTGAGTCATAAGTTAATATGGATAAGAGTCTATGCTTTAGAGAATCATTCTCCAACTTTTCCCCCAATTTTACACATTATTGTTTTTTTCTTCTTTACAGGGATAATTTTATTCTCTATGTTTTCCTAAATGATCCACTATTTATGGAGGTTTTCAAATTCATGAGCACAATGTCTCACTTAGTGTCCGCTCACAATTATTGTACTGTGATGTCTTCCATTACTCAGTAATCATTTCCTTGTGTCCCTAATGTTTTGTACTTTTGTTTCTCCATCTCTCCTGATTAGCCATATTAGATGTTTATTGAATGGTTCTGTCCTTGTATGACCCCTGTTAAACTTAGAGGAAGCAGAGACTGGTTAGGTTGCAGAAATATTAGTTGTTTCTTGACATTATGATGCATGTTTTCAGCATGGATTCTGATATTAGCATTAGCCAAGCCTAAATCAGGGAGAAAAAAACAAAACTTTATAAAACCATTTTTAATGCAAACACCAGTCTTTCAATATATTACTTCTTTCCAGTTCTACCCTCACTACTTAGAAAAACCAACTTCCCTTGGCCTTTGCCTTTAGTATTGACCTTTTCTGACAGCATGTGATATACAGCATGACCCAGATCCAGAAATTTTGGCAACCTCCATAATATATAAAGTTCACTCAGAATCTCTCAATGTCCAGCATGCATGAACTAAAAACATGAGATAAATAAACTTTCCAAACCAGAAAGAAGCAAGTACCTATCATAAGGTCCAGAGAAAAGAAGGAAGGCAAGAAAGCAAGCAAGGAGGAAAAAATGGAAGGGAGGGAGGACATTAGGCAGGCAGGCAGAAGGTCTTAAAGCAATTCATTAACCCTTTGCCCTACAGCTTCCTGAAGATACGTGGGTCGTGGCCAGGTGAAGGAAAACAGTTTAAATATTTCCTGTTCAACTGAGTTTGCTTCAATTACATTTGACAATTAGGTCCCCTTTATGTTAACAGTAAGTGTCTCATATTAAGCCTCATTAACGTTTGGATATTCACATTAGTGATACTCATACTATTCAAATAGCCACCACAGCACAGAGCTAGAGCAGTTGCTGGCTCTATAAGCAATTGGTAGACTGTGCTGGTGCATAATGGCTAAAAAAAAATGGGTATTTTTTTACATCATGAGGGCAACTACAAACCCATTAAACTCTTTTATAAATTTTATTTATTTTTTATGTCTTTTAAATCAACCATTTTTTTACCTATGTTATTTTTTCTGTTTTCCTTTGTTTTTCTGTAAACCTTTCCCAGTATATTTAATTGGATAAACTCATTTTCTTCTATGGCCTGTTTTGTTGTACAGTCTTTGAGGCAAAATAATAAAGCATTCATAGCTTTTGCATCTGAATACAACTTAAAGGTCATGTTTGAAATGTGTTATTGTGTGTGTGTGTGTGTGTGTGTGTGTGTTTTCTCTTAATTGGCCATGGAATGCAATATTAATCTTTCTGACCTAAGTTTTACTTAAGAGATTAGTGTGGTGTTTTTTGTGGATTTTTTTGTTGTTTGTTTGTTTGTTTGTTTTTTGATTTACAGGTATTTATAGCTTTTCAAGTTGGACCAGAGTTATTAATTTCTTCTCCTATGGCAGTGGCACCAAAAAAAACATTTTGCAAATTTTGATTTTGAGATTTTAATTTTTATCTTATAATACAATGAATTTTTATTATACTCCATACAACATGATATAATGTAGAATAAATTGCAAGTTGCCCCCAAATACCCATTCTCCCTTTTCTTCATATTGACATAAAAAAAATTAGCAATTCTAAGTGCCCCGCTCAAAATATGCCACTTCACAGACTCCCTTGCAGCTTGGAGGAGTCATGTGAATCAGTTCTGGAGAAGTAAGCTCAAAGTGGGATCAGGTTTGAGATATGATAATAATAATAATTGCTACTTAATGAGATTTGAACAGCCAAAAAAGAAGACTCCGTAGATGTGAGACAAAGGAATTCTTTATTTCATTAAGCCACTGCTTGTATAGAAACATAGTTTGATTATCCATATTGGGGCTGGCAAACCTTTTTTGTAAAGAGATGGATAGTAAATAATTTAGGTTTGTGAGTCATATGATCTTTGTTGCAACACTTAACTCTGTAAATGATGTTGGGTAAATTTCAGTTAAATTATTTACAAAAAAAATAAAAAACAGATAGTGGATCCTTTTTATCATTTGATGATGCTCTCTCTCTCTCTTTTTTTTCTATTTTATCTGTTAATTGCTGAGGTATCCAAGGTAGATTTTCCCAACATTTTGTTTATTTCTATTTTTTCCTATTCGTGTTTCTATTTTTTAATGCATTGCCATAAGTTTTAATAATATGTAATTTAATATTTAATTGTAGATTTTATCATTATGAAATGATCCAATGAACAATCCAAAAAGGAATTTAAGAAACAAATATGTTCAGAATAGCCTCAAAAATAATAAAACAAGAAGTAAATTAAGCAAGTAGATGAAAGTGGTTTTAGGAGCAAAGCAATAAGTTCAATGTTGAAGATAATGAATCTGAAGTATTTATGTGACCACCCAAGTGGAAATATCAGGCTAGCAATTTAACTCTGGGTTTAAGGAGAGAGAACTGGTAGGACCCATAGATATGAGTGTAATTTGTTTATGAGTATTTGTTAAAGCCCTGATGGTGGATGAAATTACCCAAAAAATGAGAAAGAAAAAGAGATCTAAAATAGACCCTGAGAAATAATGTCATACATAATATAGGCAGAAGAAAAGGTACATACAAAGCAGTTTGTGAAAACATAGGCAACATGGAAAGTAGAAAATCCTAAAGAATTTATTATTATAGGAGGCAATGTTTCAGAAAGCCTTAGTGAATACTGTTCAAAGCTCCTAAAAAAAATGTATAATATCCCTGGCTGGTTTGGTTCAATGGATAGAGCATCAGCCTGCGGACCAAAGGGTCCCAGGTTCTGTTCCAGTCAAGGGCATACACCCAGGGTTGTGGGCTCAATCCCCAGTAGGGGGCATGCAAGAGGCAGTGGATCAATGATTCTCTCTCATCATTGATGTTTCTATCTCTCTCTTCCTCTCTGAAATCAATAAAAATATTTTTTAAAAATGTATAATAAAAAAATTGACTTTATTCTTGTTTTAGTATAAACATTGAGTTAATGAATCTGTGAAAAAGCAGTTTTAATGCTTTTGTGAGAAAAAACATGAAGAATTGTGGGAGCACTAAATAAGAAGTGAAGAAAGGGAAGGATTTGGGCTGTAAGACAGTAATTAGAGTGGGGCAGGCACGTAAGAGAGTATGTTGAAGAAATGGATATAGATTTGATTGGTTTCTACCAAAATGAGAAAAATAGGATTTGAGAAAAGTAGAAAGATTAAGAAGCAGCTTTATAGTTGACTTTAGAAGCTTTGATTTTCTTCATTATGGTAAAGTTTGCTATTGTATCACTTTTTACAGCAGCCTGCATGAAAGTGTAGAGAAAGGTGAGTATAATCCAGTGCTACGTTTTTGCATTACATGATACTTTTTAAAATGGAGACACGGAGTTAACACTAGTTTTCAAGATTTTGTCTAATGTATTTCCTTGAATATATTTAATAATTAAGCTTAAAAATGAGGATTGGAAAATGAGTATTGACATACAGAGAAGAATTAAAAGTGTCTATGTTGTTTGAGGTCAAAGAATAAGTAAAATGAGGAGAAAAGAAAAATGAGAGTGTTTAGCAAAGACAGAGTTTGCATTTAACATTTCAGCAGCAGAGCTGTTTAGGGAGATGGTGGAGTAGAGTGTGTGGCAAGTGGAGACCCAGTTTGGAGTAGCTGAACTCCCAGGTCACTGATGTGCTGCTGAATTAAGATGGCTGATGAATTATTCGCACTCACATTTTCATTCTTACTGACCCCGACTCTTCTGAAGAATTTCATCTTAGAATTTGCCATTTATTTTACTTCCAAACTTATTTAAAAAGTGGAGTGAACTCATCACCTCGCTTTATCCATCACATCCTTTACCTGACAGGGCATTGATGAATTCTCTCCAATATATATATCCTTCATTGATATGACAACATTTGAAGGTATTGATTTTACCCAGTCAGATATTATCTTCTCAAATGTACTCCACAACAACATACACTCTCAACTCTCCTCCATTTCTGATGACTATTTTCCATTTCTCCTCTGGCAGCTTTTCTTAAGACTAATCTGTCTGAGCACACAAGAATTACTGATCTGTGGTTTTGTGTGTTCCATTAGCTCACCAAGCTGCAAAAGTATCATTTTCATAAAGATTACTGTCAAATCTAGGTTTTAAATGTTAAGAATAATTAAGGATAGCTTTGAAAAATATAATTTTATAGAGAGATTTTTATAACAAAATAGAAGCAAATAGCTGATATTCTTTTGGCGGGTACAAACTTAATTGCTTATTAATTTCTGGACATTTTTAAGTATGTAATCTTCTGGCTTCTCAAATACAACACATATGAAAGCAAAATTTT
This sequence comes from Plecotus auritus, assembly GCF_963455305.1. Taxonomy (NCBI): domain Eukaryota; kingdom Metazoa; phylum Chordata; class Mammalia; order Chiroptera; family Vespertilionidae; genus Plecotus; species Plecotus auritus. The sequence goes on from NC_137775.1 coordinate 14,146,116, forward strand.
ACTTACTCTTAAATCAGACTTCATCTTCTATATTTAGTAATCACTTTCACAATTCTTTCAGTCATTCAACCCTAAGGTGTCTTCTGGATATTCTTTTTCCAGTGCTAGGGTCTTTGCTAAACATTAGGTTCTGGTTAAGCTACAAAACAGTTATCTAGATTATATTTTATAACCTTTTACTTTAAGAAATATAATGAAGAGTGTCATCATTTATACATATTTCTTTATTCATAAGTTCACTTTTTCCGTTCTATTCACTAAAGGAGCAATAATATGTTTTATTCTGAATATATAGACTGCTGGGGCCTAGATTAAAAACCTATATTTAGTTAGTTTGTTTGCATTTCATTTCCTGTATGTCTAAGGAAATGAATGCTTAAATGAATGACTTCTTAACATGGTCGCTTAAGTGTTTGTTCCTTTTTCCTGCTGTGGTGGCAAGGGTCTTATTAAATTTTGTTTTAAAGTGGATACTATAAATGGCTTTTATGTCTGTAAGCTGCAAAACTGGTAATGTTAGGGAACATTTAAGGTAGACATAGCTACAGGAGAACTTTTATTTTCATTTCTCTTGGAGATAAGGATGAAAGGGATTTTATATAGAGAAAAACCATTTTCCAGGCTTTTTTTCTTTTTAAAATGTATCATCAGATGGCTGCAGGAAATTATAACTACACTATTTTAAATTTAACTATTTAATCACAATAATGTAGGATTAAATAAAAAGTAAATGTGTTTTGTTTCTTCTTACTGTATCCTTTCTGATAATTTTTAATTTTTGTTGGAAGTAATACTTTCTTCTTACTAGGAGACAGAGAACATAATATTCTTAAAATTATCTGTAAATAGGAAAGTAAAACAAATTCCAATATAGCTCTCATTGCAAAGAACAGAATAGAGATTTAAGAGATTCTCTAAGAGTGGAGAGAATGAGAAAATTTAGAGGAAACATAGATTAAATTATTCTCAGCAAATACATCATGCAAATAAATACCAAATTATTAAATATGGATTTGCCCTTGGTAGTCCACAGCGCTGACTAAAAGAGACTAGAAACTGTGTGTAACAAGGTGTTAGCTGCCTCCAAAAAGTACAGTTTCTTTGGGAGAATCAGGTGTGTTGTGGCATTGGTACTCCTCGAAGAGAAGATAGTGAAGGAAAAGAAAAAATAAGAAGAGAAAATAAATGATCCTAAGAAATAGGAAAACTAGACAAGCCAACCCTATTTTTTTAAGTAGGAAAAACACTAAGGTTGTATTATACCTAAACATCATATTATCTCTTTACGCAGAAAAAAAAAAAAAAGAACAAACCACTTTCTTCAAGGACTATTAAATATTAAACCAACTTTTAATTAATGTTCTGATATTGGTTAATAAATAAGCTGAAAAAACAATGGAAGGCAAGAGAAAATACTAATAAAGTTCTAAATGCTAATTACAATGTAATATATCATATGAGCGGCATACTAATTAGTGGATAAAATATAAATTAATTAGTAAATTGTACTAGAAGTTGGAAGTCATATTGTGAAAAAAGTAAAGTTCAAGCTATTCCTTATATCTTAAGAAGCAATAAATTTTAAATTGAACCAACCAAATATTTAAATATAAGTATTAAAACAAAATAATTTAGACATTATTTTAGACATTAAATGTTTCCTACTCATCTATTATATAAATATTAGCTTATATAGATATAAATTTACAAAACAATGTTCAAAAGACTAGAAATGAGGAAAAGATAGTTCATAAAATGGGCTCTTAAACATATGAAAAGGTATTTAACCTCTCTTATAATATGAGAAAGGCAAGATAAAATTTTACTGATTTCTAACTTCTTACCTATCGGAGAGAATTTTCACCTGAGAGAATTCAGAGTTTGTGGCATTGAGTAGTTCTCAGCTTAGCCTGGAGAGCTCATTCATGGCTCCTCTTCTTTCTTGAAACCATTCCAAGCAGAGTTGTGAACAAGCCCAGGCTAGCTAGCTGGATGACAAAGGAGTACATGGCCCAGTAGCCAAGCCCTCCACTGTTTTTCAGACATAAACCAGCAAATACTAATAAATAGAGTTCCCTCCTGACTTGTTGCTGACTGCAGATTTAAGAGAGAGCTCCAGTTTAGAACAGAGAAATTGAACAGCTGAACACAAGATAAATTGCAGATCCAAAGTATCACTAAATTATAAGTGCTCATTGTTTTTAAAGCAGCCATTTTCAATCATTGTGCTGCACGAATTTTTTTAAACATGCAATACCTGACTATAAGGGGCACTGATCTCTATTAGAATCTACACTAATAAAAGAGAAACAGGCAAATTGACCATCCCTTCGCTACACCCACCAGCCAATCAGAGCAAGTATGAAAATTAACCCAACAAAGATGGAAGTTAATTTGCATACACAGATGTCGAGAGAAGACTGAAGACAGGGTAGAAAGAAGCCAAGCACTGCAAAAGGGAGCGAAGCTGTGGAGAAGGGAGCGAGGTGGCGGAGACAGGAGGGAAGTGAGGCGGCAGCAGAGATGGGAAGGAAGCCTGCCGAGGCGGGCTTCGCTCCCTTCTCTGCTTTGCTCTGGCCACAGGAAGCCCTATTCTTGCAGAAATAGGCCCAAGGAAGCCTTTTCTTGCAGGAATCTTCCTACAACAGGCCATTAGCGTCAAATAAGAAATGGACAACAGCCAACACAATGATAGCTGTTTGTTGTGAATGCCCTGTCTTGAACCATAAATATATAGGTCATATAATAGACTTGCATTTTATTGGTCATGTTGCATAGTAAGGTTGCTTCTGATTGGTTAATTCTTGGAACCAGAAATTCGTATGTACAAGTATAGACAACTGATTTTATTTTTAAGTCAGTTTGGAACAAAAGGGGTAGGTAATTACTATTTTCCTTTGTAAATCAATCACAATTTTACCTATTTTTTGTCTGATCCACTATATATATAGGCCCAGTGCACAAATTCATGCATGAGTGGGGTCCCTTGGCCTGGCCTGCAGGATTGGGCCAAAACTGGCTCTCTAACATCCCCTGAGGGGTCCCGTATTGCAAGAGGGCACAGTCCAGGCTGAGGAATCCTACTGGTGCACAGTCGGGGCTAGGGAGGGTTGCAGGAGGTTGGCCAGCGGGGCAGGGACTGCAGGAGCACTCCAGGGTGTGTCCGGCCCATCTCTCTCAGTCCTGATTGGCTGGACCCCAGCAGCAAGCTAACCTATCAGTCAGAGCATCTGTCCCCAGTGGTCAGTGCACAACATAGTGAGCAGTTGAGCAGCCTTAGCATATCATTAGCATATTACACTTTGGTTGAATGGCCGACCAGATGACTGGACACTTAGCATATTAGGCTTTTATTATATAGGATACATATTTTGGTGTGCTGCAGAATTTAAGTAATTTATGTACACCAAAGGTTGGAAATAATTGTTTTAAGCATTAAATTTTGTGCTGTTTTGTTACATAGGGATAAGCAACTGATTTCTAGTATGTAACATATATTTTTAAAAAACAAAAAACGTAAGTTGCTTATATCTCCAAAGTTACTGATTTAGCATTCCAAGGTCAAGATGTATCACTGTAGAAAAAGAAAAGTGCATGGGATTTGGAGACAAAAGAACTACATTCTAGATCAGGATTTTTCACAAGCTAGCTGTACAGAATATTTTAAATATCTAATCTCTTAACTTCAATATTATAAACCTTAAAGGGTTTGAAATATTTAAGTAATAATAATGTTTTGTATAATTGATTTTAGGGAGACCACACAATATCTATTGCTCACTTCTTCCTACTATAGGCACTCACAGTAGATGTGTTTGTTTTTGTTTTTTAACCAATCTTTTTTTTTTTTTTTTAAATCTCAGAGAGAGGAAGGAAGAGAGGGAAAGAGAGAAAAAGAGAGAGATATCCATGTGAGAAACACCAATTGGTTGTCTCCTACATGCGCTCTGACTGGGAATCAAACCCACAATCTAGGTATGTGCCCTGACCAAAAATCAAACCTGCCACCTTCTGGTGTGAGGGACAATGTTCCATTCAACTGAGCCACACCAGCCAGGGCGGTTTTGTTTTTTAATATTAACTTATTGTCATGCACCCTGGTTTATGGGTTGTGGAATATATCTTTCCTGTTTCAAAAAGAGTCTGGTCATTTCCCATATCCAGTTTTTGTACTGCCATGATGATTTCTCAGAGAGTAGCAACATGCCATATTTATTGAATTTTTAGGTTTTCTTATTTTTCTTGACTAAGATGAATAGATTCTTTTATTACTTTTTTCTCTCTAATATTGGGCTTCAGTTTTCCGCAACCTAATTTTGTTCTAATATGTTCAGTCTTCTGATCACTTCTGACAAATAATACAGAAACCGATTAGCAAAGCATCTAAAAACTATTATAGCTCACAGCCCCTAGAAGTGTGCCTTAAATATACAAAGCTGGAAGAGCCTCCAAATTTACTTTCTCCCAACACTTAAATCTCAGCTCTGTGCCTAGAGGTGTAAAGTTTTGAACTTCCTTTCCCTCTACTTGATACATTTCTCTGTCTCTACCTCTTTATCCAACTGATGCAATATATATATTGATTTCAAAGAGAAAGAGAAAAGGAGAGAGGAACAGAAACGTCTATAATAATAAAAGCATAATATGCTAATTAGACTGAATGACCTTCCAGATGTCATTCTGGACATCCTTCTGGACGAAGCTGCCACAGTGGGGGCTGAGGCAGAGGCAGTTAGAGGCGATCAGGCAGGCAGGCGAGCATTTAGGGGTGATCAGGCAGGCAGGCGAGTGGTTAGGGGCGATGAGGCGGGCAGGCAGAGTGCTTAGGGGCAATCAGGCAGGCAGGCAGGTAAGCGGTTCGGAGCCAGTGGTCCCAGATTGCGAGAGGGTGCAGGCCGGGCTGAGGGCCCCTCCCCCCCCCCATGCACGAATTTCATGCACCTGGCCTCTAGTCAATGATAAGAGAAAATCATTGATCGGCTGCCCCCTGCATGCCCCACATTGGGAATTGAGACCACAACCCAGGCACCCGACTGGGGATTGAACCATGACCTCCTGGTCCATAAGTCTATGCTCAACCACTGAGCCATGCCAGCTGGGCGCTTTTTTCTTTCTTTTGAAGAATTTTCCTCTATGGTTTCTTTATTGATTCACTTAGTTCCTGTAAATGACTTCTCTGTGGATCAAACTGTACCCTAATATATATCTCCCTGGTCCAAATTATCTTTCCTTCTTTTATATTATTTTATATTAAGTCAAGTCTCACTGATTCAGATTCTCTCCCACCTACTAGCACAATATTTATTTACTTACAAATTTTAATTTTTTTAATATTTAAGCTGTCTTTATATTTTCTAATAATATGAAAGAAAAAATACTATAAAGTGAATATTTTGTGGATTTCAACAAGTTTATTAGGGACCTCTTTTAATGGCTAAGGCAATAGTGACTCAGAAAACTAAAGTGTTTTATTGATGTTTATATGGCTAGTAGATCCAAAATAAAAATCTAATTGTCTTTTATAACAGTTCTAGGTTTTCATAGGGATATGGTTGATACAACTAATTTCATATTACACACATTCCCATCTATCACCTACCTAGCTATTTGGATAAATTGGAGTATAAATAAGTACTCAAACACTTTGAAATAGCTTCTTGACTGTTCAGACTAATCTACCTTTAATACATTTGCACATGGATTACCTCTCATAAGAAGAGCAAGTTAATATATTAAATACTTCCCTGAAGGTCACGCAGGTAGTTATGGGTAGAACCCAAATACTTTATACTTAAGTTTATATTTTTTAAGTATTACTGTTTAAATATATTTTTGTTGATTTCAGAGAGAAAGAAAGAGGGAGAAAGAAATAGATACATCAATGATGAGAGAGAATCATTGACTCCACACTGGAGATCAAGCCCATAACCTGGGCATATGCCCTGATTGGTAATTGAACCATGACCTCCTGGTTCATAGGTCAATGCTCAACCACTGACCCATGCCAGCTGGGCAAGTCTATGTTGTTTTTAATTTAATAAATTAATTAAAATTAAATCCTCAAGACATTAAATGTTCCTTTTTTTTTTAGTGGCCAATATACCACTTTTCAAAAGTTCAAATCTCATATATTCAAGCGTTTATAAAATATCCAAGAATATATTTTACATGTTATTGTACTGAAGTCCTTGTTGAATAAAAACTTGGTAAAGTGTATTTGAGATCTTTCAGATGCAAATTATGTGGGTCATTGATTCCATTAAAAATATCAAATACTTATGTTTGAAAAATAAGGTGGACTAATGATAAAAAGAATATTAGTGTATTCAAATAATATGTTTGGGTAATCACAGGACTATGTTTAGTTTGTTATTACATGCATGGCAAATCCTGAAAAGGAGAAAGGAAAATTATAGGTTTGCAGACCTCAGTCTTCCTTCCTAAAGGAGATTGAATATAAAAATAATGTTACATATGTTCATTTATGTGAACTAAATGTACTTTTTCATATTTAATCTGAAATTCTGATATCCAAATATATATATATATATACATATATATATATATATATATATATATATATATATATAAAATACTTATTTTTATGCAACTCTACAAACCTACATAATGTATTGTTTCTGTGTTAAGACAGGAGTAAGAAATATCAACTTGCAAAGGATCTGATGTCTTCAGAAGGTAATAGAAACTTGTTTTCTTTAAAGAAGACAATTTTTTAATGGCATGATAGATTAAGAAGGCACAGGCAATAAGATAAGAAACAAAGGTTGGTCCTGGCTGGTTTGGCTCAGTGGATAGAGCGTCAGCCTGCGGACTAAAGGATCCCATGTTTGATTCCGGTCAAGGGCACATACCTGGGTTGCGGGCTCAATCTCCAGTAAGGGGCATGCAGAAGGCAGCCGATCAATGATTCTTTCTCATCAGTGATGTTTCTCTATCTCTCCCTCCTCTCCCTTCCTCTCTGAAATCAATAAAAATATATTTTTTAAAAAAGAAAATAAACAAAGGATATATTAAATAAGATACCAAGAATATACTGTTGTTGGATAGGTGATGATTTGTATTTGACAAAAGAACAGAAAAGAATGTACAATTGGAAAATTGAGAAAGTGTGACTGCATTTTTTTCAACATATGCAGCTTCAGTATTTTGCATAGAAAATTAGGCACAGTTGCTTTTTGCTGAATTTTTCATTTTCTCCCCTTAAGTTTGTGCGAATGCCAATGCAAAAATTGTGTTATTAAAATTGCAATATTTTAATATGATATATTAAATTGTACTTGTAAAATTGAACTATAAAATATCTCAGATCTGTTTATTCAATATAATTGTTGCCATAAGGAACAAGAAGCAAAGCGTCAATATACACTGAGTGGCCAGATTATTATGATCTCTGAATGCATAATAATCTGGCCACTCAGTATATATTCTATATAATCAAAGGCTAATATGCAAATTATCCCCTCAACCAGGAGTTCAACCAGCAGGCAGGCCAGCCAACCACCCATGTCCCCTCCCCCTGGCCAGGCTGGCCGGACCTCACCCGTGCACAAATTCATGCACCGGGCCTCTAATATATATATATATATATATATATATATATATATATATATATATATACACATATATATATACACACACACACTGATATACTGAGTGGCCAGATTATTATGCGTTTAGAGATCATAATAATATGGCCACTCAGTGTATGTATACTTTGTGTGTGAATGAATAATATGCACAGCATTTATTTTGATATTTTATTGATATGTTAGAAAATATCAATAGAAAACAAAGAGCAGGCTATTTCCTTTAGTTCTTTCCTGGGTTTTTGACTTTTGTACTTTTTAAATAAAAAAAAAAATTATCCTATACCAGCAAGAACCACAGATGTCTTTCAGTATTGATGTTCAGCACTTACAATTTTTAAACAGTGACAGCTATATATCAAATATTAGTATAGAGCACAGAAAGGGGGAAAAGCAGGAGGGTTTTTTTTTCCCACAAAACTTAGCCATTTCATGTTGGTCCATTGGGCCTGTGTTTTCCATGCCTTACAGTTTATTTGGAACATTAAATAAGGGTACCATCATTATACCCTGGGTATAGTGTTGATGATAGCTAAGTGATTTTTGTAACCTCATTTATTAACATCAAATTACAGAAGATAATCATGTTCTGATGCAGAAATGAACCAGTGAGTAAAAGAGGAAACGTAGCCTGCAGCTCTTACTAACACGAAGAAAAACAAGTGGAAGAGAACAAAGTATCATGATATGCATACACATACATGTTTAGACTGTGAAACTTAGTGTTAGGTATTCAAGCATAAGGTCATCGCTAACATGTTTATAGTAGGTAATTTCTCATTCTTCTAAAATTATTATTATTTATAAGGCATTCTTTATTCATCATATTTTCAAAGCTTTATTTAGATATAATTCACATGCAATAAGCATTATATATTTAAAGTGTACAACTGGATAAGTCTTGAGTGTGTTATTATCACACACATATGAAATTATCACAACCAAGATAATGGACCAGTCCGTCACCCATGAGAAGTTTATTTGTGCCTCTCCTCATGCCATCATCCCCAAGCAAATGCAATCTCCTTTCTGTTACTATAGTTTGCATTTTCCATGTGTTCTGTAAAGAGAATCATACATCATACATTTTGTATATATTGTACTGTATGGATTTAAGTTGGTAATTTTTGCATATAGATATTCAATTGTTCTGGCAACATTTGTGGAAAAGGCTAGCCTTCTATTCTTAGTTTGCTGAGAGTTTTTATCATGAAGGGGTGTTGAATTTTTGCCAGATGCTTTTCTACATCTGTGGAGATGATCATGTGGTTGTTTTCCTTCGTCCTATTAGTGTGCTGTCTGTATTACATTGATTTCCCTATGCTGAAAGAGCCTGCATTCCTAGGATAAATCCCAATGAGTCATAGTGTGTAATCATTTTAAATGTGCCACTGCATTTAGTTTACTGGTGTTTGGTTGAGGATTTTTGTTTCTATATTCTTAAGGAATATTGGTCTATAGTTTTCTTATGGAATTATTCTCTGGCTTTGGTATCTGGATAATTTTGGCCTCATGGAATGTAATAGAAAGTGTTCCCTTCTTCTTCTTCTTTGTTTTTTTTTTTTAATAGTTGGAATAGTATTGATTTTTTAAAATGTATTGGGGTGACATTGGTTAATAAAATTATATAGGTTTCAGACAATTCTATAATATAGCATCTGTATTATTGTATTGTGTGTGCACCTGTTTTTTTATCCCTGTGTTAATATTTTATCACTAAACATTAAAAATAAGAAATCCATCTATTTACCTTACCTATCTTAATTTAGTATGCTGCTATTTCCCATGTGCATATCATAATGTAAATATTTCAAAGAGAGGTCTTGAGCCATTATAAAGACTCAGAATTCTAATAGAATTCTGCTCACCTCTTTTGTTCAGAAAAGAAAAGAAATGGTCTTACTTTCTTACTTTTTTATCTTTTCCTTGCTCTAGTCTTCTTTCTTTTAAATGAATGCATTCAGGTTTTTAATATATTAAAACCACATTAGGTCCTTGTAATATTAATTAATTAATGCTACTTAAATAAATATAATAATGATTAGATATAATTAAATATAAATATTTAAATATTCACAATTTAAATAATCTTTTAACATTTTACAAACATATTTGATTTCAAATCTTAGGAATCCCCTTCAGCAAAACACACTACTGTGGTGAGCTTCCTGAGCTTTAGTTGATCTTTCATGGCCACATAAGGGGATTCTGGAAAATAACCTTTGAACCTGTTTGGATCAACCTTCTGGAAGCATCGTCTATCTTTTAGCTATTAGGAATTAGATGCATTTAACACCAGCTAGGTTGAGGAGCTCAACCTTCAGAAGGCGATTGCATATATGGACACGTTATGACAATAGTATTTCAAAATATTCTATGTTCATCCTCCTACTTCTTTTATTCTTTGGCCTATTTTTTTCTGATTTCCTGGTTATATTGGAGGCTTTTACCTAGCAACCAAGTTATTGACCCTAATAAATATAAAATATGAAAAACCTTTTATGCTTTTATGTGAAGGAATGGAATGTTTTTAGGGAAATTAATTCTTGTGTATATGTATCTCTAGGGAGCTTGGTAATGCATTTAAAGAGTCCAAATACTTATAGAAATGGAAGCCAGAAATGACCTATTATGTTATCTTTTCTCCTCTTGAGAGTTCAGTACAAACGTGCTCCCTCTGGCTGCACTTCCAATGCTATCAAGAGTGGTTGCTTTGCTTTTTTGTGTTTCCTTACAAATTATAACAATTTTGTTTGCATAACATGTATTTTATCAATTTCTCTACACAGTATTTCAGCAAAATAGTTTACATGTTTGGAGAATCAGTACTAAATTTGTAGGCAAGCAGCTTCTGAATACATCACCATGTCTCCAGTGGTGAAATATGCAGGGGAAACAGGTAAGAGAACAGGTAAACTGGAAGATGCTCAAAGCAATGAAGATACCCTCAGAAATAATACTGTGGAAGGAAATATGGCAAGGAAGGTAGCTTGACAACTAGTCTCCTATTTTTCTTTTTCCTGGCCTGTCGGAAGTCATTGTGATTGTCCTGTCTGTTGAAAGTTTTAGGGGAGAAATAATATTATACCTCCTCTAAAATTCAGAACTAATTAAGAGATCTCTATATAATTAAATCATACTTTTATTACTTGAAAGTTATTGAAGAGTATGGCTTTAGGTCTATGGCCAAAAATAGTTCACTGAGAATTCATGCCAGACTAAAATGAATTTATCTGCCCAGTCACAGACTATTCTGGGAAATTTCAGTTCTCCTGCACCTTACTTCAAAAAGCAGAACCTGCCCAGCCAGTGTGGCTCAGTGGTTGAGAATTGACCTATGAACCAAGAGGACACAGTTTGATTCCCAGTCAGGGAACATGCTTAGGTTGTGGGCTCGATCCCTAGTGTGAGGCATGCAGGAGGCAGCCGATCAATGATTCTCTCATATCTTTGATGTTTCTATCTTTCTGTCCCTCTCCCTTCCTCTCTGAAATCAATAAAATATATTTTTTAAAAGAGCAGAACTTGCTCCCCAAACTTACAGAATATGTGAAAGCTAAGTAGAATATTTCCCCTCTGAAGTCAGATAGGTTAATATAGTAATGATGATGGCAATAAAAATAATGATGGCAATGATGACGATGATGATGATGATGAGAGATTAAAAGAAAGGGACTGCTCTCCTTTCCCCATAACCTTCATCCACATGTACATTCAGAGGTCATTCTCCCTCCTTTATGGAACAGTGGTGAAGGGCATAGAAAGAGGCAATGAAGGTTATACTAGTCTTTGATCTGCAAATGTAAGATCGGGAAAAAGAGCTTCTACATCAAGATCCACTTATAAGATATGATTGGATTAATAATGGTTGGGAAATAAAAATAACATTAAAAATATTGTGTGATAACTAATGTATGTTTTCAATTAATAACCTACAGTAATACCAACACATTTTTGCAGAAGTTGGTTTAATTTAAAGGCATAGTGGTCCATTATGTCATAACTCTTCCATATTAATTTTACTCAATCACACATATTGCTTTCCAAATCTATATAAATTAGCCAATTTTCTCCCAATACAAAGAGAGCATGATGTTTGGGTCTGTCCTAATAAAACCAGCTTTCAGATAAAAATCATAAACTAATAGACCATACCACACTTGTTTTACGCTGAACAACTTTAGAAATTTGTTTCTGATAAGTGGATGATAGTTTTATTGCTGACTTATAAGTGCATAAGTCAGACAATACTAGTTCTTTCGCCCTAACCGGTGTGGCTTGGTGGATAGAGCGTCGGCCTGCGGACTGAAGGGTCCCGGGTTCGATTCCGGTCAAGGGCATGTACCTTGGTTGTGGGCACATCCCCAGTGGGGGGTGTGCAGGAGGCGGCTGATCGATGTTTCTCTCTCATTGATGTTTCTAACTCTCTCTCTCCCTCTCCCTTCCTCTCTGTAAAATATCAATAAAATATATATTAAAAAAATACTAGTTCTTTCACTAGAAAAGAAACACTAGTTCCTCCATAGAGGAAATCTAATAAAGAAAATTGTGTATGCAGGTGTTGAAACATTTAATGAACAAGAAGGGAAAACTGAGGTCACCCCAAGATAACCTCAGGGAATAGATAGCCTCCCTATTGGAGTAGAGAAGAGGTTGAGGAGCTTTGAATGTAGAGTCTCAAAGAGGAACTCTACAAGGCCAGAGCTCAGATGTTGGAAGGTAAGGTGCTGCCAGCCTGCTGCTGTCACCTTAATGTTGGTTCTGGGCTGCCATAATAATCCATTCTGGAAACAGCTGCTATATCTGGGGAAAGTGCCATTGATAAAGTGACACTAAACAGTGTACCATGCCCAGACATTGGCAAGGAGGAGACCTAAGTATTTGGAAAACCTACTTTAGGTAGGTTTGTAGTGGCATCTGGAAATATAACCCTAATCCTGATCCAGAATCTTCTGAGCCCTGTTTTCTGTTATCTAATTTGTTATCTCTGACTATATGTCCATGTGTGGGTTCAACTAGTTGTCCCACAGTATTTGGTAAATTGAACCTATGAGTTGTCCAAAACTCCGGCTAACCCCAGGACAAATAGAAATCAGTAGCTCAATAAATATAAATATAAAGTATGGCTAAGTATAAATATAAAGTATGGCTAAGTAAGGTTTATACTAGGAGTGTAAAAATGGTTCAATATCTCAAAATCCATTTTTGTAATCCATCATTTCATTAGAGCTAATTAGAATACACTTTATGATCATGCTAATAGAATTAGAAAAGCATGTGGCCAGATTCAAGAACAGTGCCAGAAATTAGAGGTTAATGGGATCATTAATGTGGTCAATAGAGGACCACTTCCTTTCTTAAGAAAGATGGTGAGTGAATCTAAAGGGATAAAAAGAAACTACTCTGAATAAATTTTCCAAAGTCCTTAAATGAAAAAATTGGTCTTTTTATAATTCCAATAAATTCAACTTTAGTAACTTGCTTTTCGCTAAGGAAGCGATTTTCAACTGGTGTGCCACAGGAATTTTTAGAACATGCAATACCTAACTATTTAGTCAGGGGAACTCACCTCTTTTCCTTTAGACTGTCAAATTTAAAAAAGACATCAGCCAACACAATAGCTCTCTGGTGTGAATGAATCAAAATTATACCTATTTTTTGCTTAGCAAAAAAATATATTTTTGGTGTGCCACAGAATTTTAATGATTAGTTTGTATGTGCTGTAAGATGAAAAGTTTTAAAAAATCACTGCTCTAAGGAATTATCCATATTATCAAAATTAAAATTGTTTTTCATTAGAAGTCATCAAAGTAGCCATGTGTGATTTTTAAAAAAAAATTAATCGGTTTTAGTAGTATTTGCGCCCTTTTATATTTTCTGTTGTACATTTGTGCCATCTCCTTGTATCCCTTGATTAAGCTAGCTAGTGTTTGGTTTGTTTTATTATTAACTTTCAATGAACCTGTTTTTTTATTTGTTTATTAAATCTACTGTTTTCTGTTTTGTACCTCACTAATGAATGCTTTTTAATTTATTATTTCCTTCATTGTGCTTTCCTTTGATTTTCTCAGTTGTTCCTTTTATAATTTTTTTAAGTTAGGCAATTAATTTACTAGTAGTTATTTTTGCTATTTCATTTTTATCAATAAAAGTATTTAATGCATTGAATTAACTCTCCCTCCCCACCTTAAACTCATACATTTATTTATTATTTTTAAAATTTATCTTTATTGTTGAAAGTATTAGATGTCCCCTTTGTTGTTGTTTTTTCCCATTGACACTCTCCACCCTGCACCCACCCCTTCCAGGCCTTCACCACACTACTGTCTTTGTCCTTGGGCCATGCATATATGCATATAAATTCCCTGGTTAATGTCTCCCCACCCCTTCCAACTCCACCTTCCCTCTGAAATTCATCAGTCTGTTCCATGCTTCTATGTCTCAGGATCTATTTTGTTCATCAGTTTATTTTGTTTATTAGATTCCACAGATGAGTGAGATCATGTGATACTTATCTTTCTCTGACTGGCTTATTTCACTTAGCAAAATACTCTCCAACTCCATCCATCATGTTGTAAATGATATGAGTTCCTTCTTCTTTATAGCCCATAGTATTCCATTGTGTACATGTGAGAAGGCTAAAAAGGCTAATTCCAATGTAACCCTGATATTTTGATATTTTGGGGGGCGGGCTAGCAATCTGAATCTGTGCCAGCAAGCCCAGTGTACATTCTTGATAACCTATAAAGTCACTGCCTCTTTCCTAGAAACTGGTCTTGTAAGATGTGTTACCTAAATGCTCACATTTTACAGAGGCTATAAACTATAAACAGTGCACAGTCCCAAAAGGCGGGGGGGGGGGGGGCGGGGGGGGAGAGCGGCGGTATTAGTGCTGGTGCCAGGCCAGACCATTAGATATGGTCTCAAGACCCTCAACACCTGGGGCCTTTTTTTTTTTTTTTTTTTTTTTTTTTTTTTTTTTTTTTTTTAAATATATTTTATTGATATTTTACAGAGAGAAAGGGAGAGGGATAGAGTCAGAAACATCGATGAGAGAGAAACATCGATCAGCCGTGGGGCCTTTTTTGCAAAGCCCGGAAAAGGACTGGAAACATAAACCATATTTGGGGGACAAGGACACCAAAGATATAAAGGAGAAGCTCTCTGCATGTTACTTTGCTCAGACTTGGGAAATTATGCCGCTGAGTCTGCTGGCATAATAAAGCTGTGTAACTCCATTTCTCTAAGCATTGCTTGGTTTTTCTCTGGGCTTCTACAACAAATGTACCACAGCTTTTTTTATCCACTCATCTGCTGATGGGCACTTGGTCTTTTTCCAGTTCTTAGCTATTATAAATTGTGCTGCTATGAGCATAAGGGTACATATATCCTTTCTGATTGGTATTTCAGGTTTCTTAGGCTATCTTCCTAGAAGTGAAATCACTGGGTCAAGTGGGAGTTCCATTTTTAATTTTTTGAGGAAACTCCATACTGGTTTCCACAGTGGCTGCACCAGTCTGCATTCCCACCAGCTTTAAAAAAAAGCCTCTGCACAGCAAAAGAAACCATCAACAAAATGAAAAGAGAGCCCACGGTATAGGAGAACACATTTGCCAATAATACATACAATTAGGGGTCAATTTTCAAAATGTATAAGGAACTCATACAACTTAACAAAAGGAACACAAACAATCCAATTAAAAATGGGCAGAGGACCGAAATAGACACTTCTCCATTGTGGACATAGAGAAAACCAAGAGACATATGAAAAAATGTTCAAAGGCACTGATCATCAGAGAAATTCAAAATAAAAGGACAATGAGGTGTCACCTCACACATGTCAGAATGACTATCATCAGCAAATCGACAAAAGACAGGTGTTGCGGGGGATTGGAGAAAAGGAAACCCTAGTGCCCTCATACATTTTGATGTGTTGTGTTTGTTCTCATTATCATTATACGCCTTTTACTAAGGAGAAGTTTAGTAGGAGATCTATAAAGTCCCAGGGCAAGGACATTTCTGCTTTTGTTTTTGTAAGTAAACTTTTGTTCTATTTCAGTGTGATCACAGTGATGTTTGAGACAGTTGTAATGTTTTCCAGTAAAATGCTGAATAGTGTTCAGGGTCATTTTGACTTATTCTCAATCTTTGATGAAAATACTTTTTTCATAATATGAGTGCTCATGAAAAGATGTTTGCTATTATCTAGGGCTAGTGGTCAACAAATACTGTTCATTTGCATGACATTTATATTAGAAATGCACTAATTTCTAATTCAAACCTACCTCTAATTTACAAACATACATATATATATATATATATATATATATATATATATATATATATTAGAGGCCCAGTGCACGAAATTCTTGCACTGGGGAGGGTGTCCCTCAGCCCAGCCTGCACCCTCTCCAATCTGGGACCCCTCAGGGGATGTCCAACTGCAGGGATCAGGCCTAAACCTGCAGTCGGACATCCCTTTCACAATCCGGGACCGCTGGCTCCTAAACACTCACCCGCCTGTCTGATTGCCCCCTAACTGCTCCCTTGCTGGCCTGTTTGACACCTAACTGCTCCTCTGCTGGCCTGATTGCCCCCAACTACCCTCCCCTGCTGGCCTGATCACCCCCAAGGCTTTTATTAGTATACATATGACCCTTCACAGAAAATTTTACTAACCCTGCTTTACAATAAGGACTTGATGATTGAATCATTGGGACCAGACACCAAGATTGATTTCCTTTCTTTGAATAGTGGAGGGAATAATTACCTTGTCTTTAAGCTGCCCTGAAATTAAAATGAGATAATGACTTAGAAAAGTATAAAAGCACCATATAAAGACAACTGTCTTTTTCATGTACTGAAAAGACAATAAAGTGGTAAAATGAAAAACACTATTTTTATTCTCCCCCTTCCTTCCTTTACAGCCTGTATTTAAACTTTGAAATTTATAAAAATTTCACTCCCATTTTCATTTCTTTGCATTCAATATTATTTTGTATTGGTTTCAGGTTTTATATTAGTTGCAGAATAGTGGTCAGACAATCATATACTTTACTAAGTGTTCCCCGATATTTCCAGTACCCACCTGGCATCATACCATCATTACAACACTATTGACTATATTCCCTATTTAAGTGACAATGGGTTTACAGGTTCCTTCCAGTCTTTCTTTTGTGTTGTTCGCTTTCCTTTTCGTTCTCACTTCTTCCCTCATTTTCCTTATATAGTATCTCAATTGGCCATCAAAGCTCAGTGAAGGCACTGGGACACGCCAGTCAGCACTGGGAGCTTCTCTGAATCACGTCAGTCAGCCCGGTACCCTGCAGTGCGGCACCCCTCCACTGAGGTGGCACCGCCCCTCAAACCCCGCCTCAGGGCTGGGGGTCCTTGCCCCTCTGCTCCGGTGTCCTTCCATGCCCCTTGATCCCTGGCCGGGCCCACCCGCGTCTTGGGGCCACCGCAGAACCTCTCTCTCTGCAGGCGAGGCAGATCCCTGCCCGCCGGTCCCCTGGCCCAGCCCGAGCCCCCTCTGGTGCACCCGCCTCGCCAGGTTTTTGCCTTTGGTCTATGGCATTGGTGACAGCACACTCCTAGCAAGCCTGGTACCCAGAGGGGCACGGGGTCAGTTCTTTGCCCAGAATGTTAGAGGTTGCAGTAGCATTTGCAGATGTCACCCAGAGCCTGCTGGCGAAGGCAGCGCCTGTGTGGGGTGTCCTCATAGATGGATGGGGAGGCGCTGCAAGGCGCCCCTTGGAACGGCCCCTCCTGGCCAGCCGCTTTGCCAAAGCTGTGGCACTCGCCCTGGAGCGCCCCTCAGGCAGCCCCGCAGCCTCGCGGCTCTTCTTCCAGGTTCGGCCTTCATCCATCCCTCTCTCCTGCAGTGCTTGGGCTCCAGGCCCGAAAGAAAAGAACCGAGACCAAGAAGGACAAAGCCCAAAGGAAGTGAGTCTTGAACCCCCACATCCCATTCTCTGGATTTCCTCCCGCACCTCCTCTCTGTGTCACATCTTGAACCGGCACCCTGTGGCCCAGCCACATGGCCACCGGGCGGCCTGGTAGAGTCCGTCTCCGTGAAGCTGTGAATCTGTGGCCAGAGGCCCTGTCTGGGTCTCAGCAACCCCATGCCTGGATGTACCCAGGGCCCTGCGGGAGTGGCTAAGTAGGCCCAACCATGCCTCCCCGGGGTGGTGATGTTCACAGTGCCCCATGGGAGTGGCTAGGCAGGCCCAGCTGCTCCTCCCCAGGGCTGCGATGTTCAAGGTGCCCCATGGGAGTGGCTAGGCAAGCCGCTGCCCCTCCCGGGGCTTGCGATGGACCCGGACCCACGGGTGGCATCTAGTGCTGCCCACCCTGCCTCCCAGGGCCCCGATGGACTGGTACCTTGCCAGTGGCATCTGGCGTTGCCCCCTGCCTGCGTATGCAAATTTACCCACCATCTTTGATGGGTTAACTTGCATATCACTCCTGATTGGCTGGTGGGCCTAGCGGAGTGATGGTTAATTTGCATGTTTCTCTTTTATTAGTGTAGATATATATACCATTTATTTCAGGTCTACATATTCAAAATCTGGTGTAAAATCTGGACAGAACTTTCAAAACTCAGCATGCCGTTTCTGTTGATAGAAAAAACAAAGTTCCACAGGTAGTTTTCTCATTTTATACCACTTTCTAGGCAATTCAATTCATAGTGGTGAGCTATATTTGAGAATAAATATTTATTGATTAACTAGTTAATTTATTATTTTTGATGTAATAGATAGATAAGTAAAGGATAAATTAAAGTTTATATCAAGTGACTGCCACTTTTCTAATTAAGAAGAGCATGTAACTAGTATATGGAAACTTGTATTGAAGAGTGTTTGCTAGAGATTATCTTTCTAAGAGTGTTAACTGGTTGATTTTTACTTTTACAAGTAAGAAAGAAGCTAAGTATTTTTGGTAAAACACTCAGCATTACTAATCTTTTATCATTCAATTTAGCAAAAGAAATTATTTTTAACAAGTGCCACATTAAAATTGGCAAATATTATGAAAAATTGAATGCTGATACTCTTAATTTTTGCAAGTATTAAAAATACATTTTATGACTGATTATTTCAGTGGTCTCAGAAAAGGTAAGCATATAAATTAAAGAATAGTTACCTTCAATTTAGTAGAAAAACAGTAATATAGCATCTTAAAAAATTGAAAACTCACAATCAGAAGTTTTAATATGCATTTTGTTAAAACTTCCAGAATATCATCCTTCAATTCTTATCTTTAATAAAATTGTTCTCTGAGTCTCATTTTTTTTAATTAAGGAAAGGTCATAAGAGTTATTTTTTCTAAAAGTTCCATTCATTGTAATATTTATAAGAAAATGTTTTTAATAGTATTTTATTAGCCTCATAGGTCCCATTTTCAAGTGTCACCATCCAAAAGCATTCCACATACTAAGAAAGAAAAACCTGTAAGAAGGTAAAAAGGACAGATATAACCAATTTACATATAAACAAGTAGGCCAAGAGGTCCAATTTAAATAAAATTTGAAGGAAAAATAGAAACATTTCATTCAGGCTCTTTACATTTATTAGATAAGTAATGAAGCATGAAATACTAGTCACTGTTCTCATGAGCATCTTTTATTCTTTGTGGATATTTTCTATGTTTTCACTGAGCACTTTTTTGATCATGAAAATTTACTACCATAGGAAGCTAGTACTATGTGCTATCACTGGTGGTAATGGAAAATTTGAAAAGAGAAATGGGATACAAAAATAATGAACTCTAATTTTAGAATAATACAATTTGGAAGCAAATTTCTGAATAAAAGAACCAAGCCAAATTTCAAGTCTACTAATATGACTGGTTTATATGTACAAAGCCCAGGATTCCAACTATATGTATTTTTTGTTCCAAAAAGGCCTCCACTAAAAATAAAAGAACTTATGTATTTGTGTGTTCCTTCATGCACACACAAACACACACAAACACACATACAGGTACACAGTGCCTTCTTTATAATATTCTTAATATCCCATCAATTAAGGGTTAAGAGTCTTCTGCTTAAACATATATCATCCTGAGTTGTTATATTAGATACATCAGGTTAGGAGCCATATGCATGATGTTCGCATTGCACACAGAAGGTACACATTTGTTCTTTCAATGAATAAGTTAACATTCATTACCAGATAACCATCAGTTCATGAACCACCTTGTTGCCACAGACACAATCGTATAAATTTGAGAAAGAAGGACAAAGCAAAGAAAAATACTTGAAAGGAGCCTGGCTGGTGTGGCTCAGTTGGTGAGGAATCATCCCATGTACCGAAAGGTTGTCAGTCAGATTCCCAGACAGGGCGCAAGGCTTGGGTTGCAGGCTTGATCCCCAGTTAGGGGTCCTACGGGAGGCAGCCGATCAGGACTCCACTCTCATATAGATATTTCTCTCTCTCTAAAAATTAATAGAAGCCCTAACCGGTTTGGCTCAGTGGATAGAGAGTCGGCCTGTGGACTGAAGGGTCCCAGGTTCGATTCCGGTCAAGGGCATATACCTGGGTTGTGGGCACACCCCCAGTAGGGGGCGTGCAGGAGGCAGCTGATCGATGTCTCTCTCTTATCGATGTTTCTAACTTTCTATCCCTCTCTCTTCCTCTCTGTAAAAAATCAATAAAATATATTTTTAAAAAAATAAAAAAATAAAAATTAATAGAAGTATTATTTTTTAAAACTATTTGAGAGGAAGGGAAATAGAGTGAGACACCTTTGGCTAGGTACCTCTACAGATAACATCGGTCTAGAAGTGGAAATTGGCGAAACTGGAGAGTCATGGAGCAGCATAACACTCGGATCTGGAGAAGCGGTTGCTACAACAAGGAAGAGTCATACTTACAATGGCTTGAAATTTTGGTTTTGAGTTTTTTAGGATCAGAAGCTAAATTTAGTCAAGTATATCCAGTAAAGATCATGTTCCTTAGTCTGCCTGTTCTGGCCAATTTATGAAAATTGTGTAGTGAAGGAATAGTGATTTATTCATTAATGTAATGAAAATACTTGCAAAGAGACTTGAAATCAGTACTCTAGTGAGTGCATTTTTTTTCCTATGTCTTGGAAAAATCAAATCATAACCAGACTCTGTTTGGCATAGCAAGGTCTATACCTTAATTAATATTTTATGGAAGCTATGACAAAGCCCAACGCACCACTGTAGCACTGAAATAAAATAAACCAACTATGGAGATTTCTCAGTGCTCCTGAGAAAATCTCTAACCCCCTTAGATACGGATATGCATGCAATATAAATGTAAGCAATGTTTATTTTTACTTACAAAAATATTTTTCCTCTCACACCATGAGAATTAGAGTGTGGCCATTCACCTAGTTAGTTGTCCTATCCAAAAGGATAACTCAGCTTTTATCCACCTGAGATTGCCAATGGTTACAGCCTGGACTAAGCCCCTAAACTAAACTCCCAAGATGCCAGGACTGTTGAAGCTCTTTCCCCCAGATCTTTGCATGTCAACGTGATGAAGACCCGTTTTGGAGACATCTCTTTGTTTTGACACTAGGACTTATCTGGCTCTTACAGGTTTGTATTTAATTCCAAAAGTTAGAATACAAGCCTAGGACCTTTTACATGACATCTACAAAGAGCAGAGGTTTTTCTCCATTCTTCCAGGAGGGAAGGGGGAAGCATGTACCTCCATACTGTATAAAAACAGAAAAATCCATTGTTCTTCCTCCCATCCCTCATGTATGAAGTATGTAACCCACCACACATGTAGGAAGTTTTCATTGGCTCTCATTGTCTTGCCAGCAGGGCTAGGTGTGGAGAATGGATGTTCACCATGTTACTCTGGCTGTTGATCTAGTTGTATCAAGAACTCTTTTCCTTGTCTCAGGTGTCTCATGTATTATACACATGCATATAACAGATATGCAATAAACTTATACATATAGATGAATATACATATGCATGTATGTATGAATATGTATACACAAAAATGAGGTAATATCTCAAGCTATTCACAGTTTTTGGTAAAAGACCTACCTAGAATCTGATATATTTTCATGAGCCAAAAACTTTCTTCTGAATACTACTGCACTTATTTCCATCCTACCCCAGCTCTACCTGCCTCTTTATTGATACACTAGAGGCCCAGTGCATGAAATACATGCACTCGCCGGGGCGGGGGAGTGGGGTCCCTCAGCCCAGCCTATGCCCTCTCGCAGTCCGGGAGCCCTCGGGGGATGGATGTCTACCTGACGGCTTATATCCTTAGCACTGCCTTGGAGGAGGGAAAGGCTCTCGCCACCACCTCTGTGCTCGCCAGCTGTGAGCCTGGCTTCTGGCTGAGCGGTGCTCCCCCTGTGGGAGCATACTGACCACCAGGGGGCAGTTCCTGCATTGAGCATCTGCCCCCAGGTGGTCAGTGCATGTTATAGCGACCTGTTGTTCCACCATTCAGTTGATTTGCATATTAGCCTTTTATTATATAGAATTATGTCTTTAGACTATTTATCTAAAGGTAATGGTAATTAACTTGCACCTTTCATTTTATATCAAGTTTTGGTTGCATTTTTCATGCTTTAGGACTTTGGGTCTGAGAAATAACCAGATATTAAGGAACATCCATGGATTGATATTATCAACCCTATAAGTTGGTTTTAATAGTTTAGTTGTCACACTTTATAATATATATCCAGCTTGCTCCTATTTATTGAGAGAAATGAGAATTTCAGATATTTGTCTTGAACACTTTGCTACTCAACTCCATGTTTTTGGTTGGCCTGACTTTTAAAAATAACTCACTTTTCTTAAAAGTGTTTACTTAAGAACCCTGACTTTACAAATGATTATCAAACAATTCTTCTGTGATGGGTTGGGGAACATACAAAATAAATGGAACATAGTGCTTTTAGTTGGGAAGAAAGACAAGAGTGTAAGTAATTCCAATACAAGGAAGACTAATGGTTGCTATGATAGTGATTTCTCAGTATAAGAAACAAAAAAAGATTTGGAGAATTGAAGAAGGCTTTTTAGACTGCAATTTGAAATACATCTCAAAGGATATATTGAATTTTGAGTAGCAGCCACTTGAGGGAGAGAAGTTTGAGCAAAAATAAAAGAAAGAGTTCAGTGATTGTAAATACATATACACACAAAAAGAGAACTCTGAAAGTTAGTGGGATGTATATACAATGTGCAGAGGTGAGCATAGTAAAAGAGTAGAATGAAGTTCATCTGAGACTGGAGAGTTAGGAAGGGTTCAGGTTGAGAATGGAGATATTTGAATTGTATTCTGCGTGTAATACAAAATCATTGAAAGTTTTCAAATAAGGAATTACATATTCATACAGCACGTAGTCTGCATTTGAGATGTCAGAGCTAGAGTGAAAGGAAACTGTTTAGAGGCTGTTAGTCTAGTCCTAATAAGAAATAATGAAGCCTGCAATTAGGGCCAGTAGCAGTAATTAAGAATCAGAATATGAGTTAGAAATGCAACTACTTTCTAAAAACCACTTAAAATATGTCATTTCATGTGCAACATTATAATCCATTTAAATTTTAATAAGGAAAAACTGTTATCAATATATCTGGTTATTTCTTTAGATTTTTACATTGTTAACTGCATAAATTACAATTACCATGGCTGGGCCTCCCTTCAGGCTGCTCTAAATATTATGTAGACATGTAAGAAATATATAAATTGAATGAGTCAACAAAATAATGAATTACTCAAATAATTCTATATACTAAAAATTCCATATATATACTAAATACTAGAAGCTTTCATATCATTAAATAGATATGCTTAAACTAGAAGCATCTTAATTTTATATAGAAGTTTTTATATCAACTTTAGATAACATTTAATAAAAATTGCTTTAAACACATTTGTGACTTCTCAGAGTCCGGACTGGTCTATATAAGAATGGAAACTACTTATGAGAAGAAACTTGTCTTTTTCACCACTATATTTTCAGCTGCCGGAACAATGTCTGCATTTAGTTCAAATTCAATGAATAATTATTGAGTGAAGGAATAAGGATAAACTCTCTAGAAATGTCATATCCTGTAAGCTCTTAATTTTGAATATTAATAAGCACATAAAAGAAGGAAATAAAGTGACCATAATGTTAGAAAGAGGAATAAAAGAGGCAGTTTTAATTTTAGGACGTTCACAATGAATGAGCTCCTGTATTAGAGTTCTCCAGAGAAACAGATCAATAGGAAGTAGTGTGTGTGTGTATGTGTGTGTGTGTGTGTGTGTGTGTGTGCATGTACTGACATGTGCGTGTGAGAGGGAAAGAGACAGAAAGAGAGAGAGAGAGAGATTATAGGCAACTAACTTATTATGGGGCTAGTAAAACAAAAATCTGCAAACCAGACAGACAGACTAGAGACCCAAAGGAGAGTTGATGCTCCATTCTTGAATCTAAAAGCAGTCTGGAGGCAGAATTCCTTCTTGTTTTGGGGACCTTAGTCATTTTTCAAGGCACTTAATGGAATAGATGAGGCCACCCCATTATGAAAGGTAATTAGTTTAATTCAGCCTACTGATTTAAATGTTAATCACATCTTTAACATTCCTTCACAGCAATGTTTAAACTTGTGTTTGACCAAATAACTGGCCACCATAGCCTAGCCAAGCTGACACAAAAAATTAAAAAGTACAGCTTCCCATGCTGCAGGATAGAATCTTTTCTTTTTCAGTAGTGTCAAACTACAATGATATAAATATTATGAGAATGGTATGGATGCATTAATACAATAATACAGATACCTGTAATACTCGACGTGACTCTCTTTCTTTTTTTTAAAAATATTTTTATTGATTTTTTACAGAGAGGAAGGGAGAGGCATAGAGAGCTAGAAACATTGATGAGAGAGAAACATCGATCAGCTGCCTCCTGCACGCCCCCCACTGGGGATGCGCCCGCAACCAAGGTACATGCCCTTGACCGGAATCGAACCCGGGACCCTTCAGTCCGCAGGCCGACGCTCTACCCACTGAGCCAAACCAGTCAGGGCTCAATTTCTTTCTTGCTGTCATATCACAAATAGTTCATTGCGTATCTCCATACACACAAAAGAAATTACGACATTATTAAAAAAGCTGCAGTTAAATTACTGGTGGAGGTCAATCTGAACTTTCTGAGTCCCAGCATAGTTGAAATTCTCTACATTTTACATCATTATAATTCAATCTGTTTCTTAGTTCATTTTTCTTAAAATTTTTTCTTGGTTTTTGAGTTTTTTCCAGGTGATGATTTGCTCTACTTGTGAAACTCAGGGACCGTGTTTACATCTGATGGCTTCCCAGTGTGCTTTTCAATAACCATTAACTACAAAATGAAACTGACAATTTTGATGGATGTAAAATATTGAAGGCCATCACTTACACTTCAGACAGTGTTTGAAGGGGCGACCTTTAAACTGGAATGTCATCCCTAAGGTTAAAAATAATAATGGTGTTATTACAATAATTGTCACCAAGGACATACTTTATTTTTAATCAGGCCATGGATCTTTTCGTCTGCTACAAGCTTCTCTAAGCATATCTGTGACTAAATAAAAAAGCCAGGGATGGAAGTATAGCATTGATTGCTGGAAGCCTTGGTAATTTCCCTCTCCCTCTTCCTAATCTGCAGCATTGAGCTGAGAAAGCTAGTATTTCATTAGCCAGAACATTTTACCCTCCAAGCAAGTTCTTACCATTAAGGTTACATTCTGGGGATGTCAAAAATAAAAGAAGTTGTCCTTCAGAACGGCATGCTTTCCTGCTTGTAAAAGTCTCCGAAATTTATTCATAGTGTTGTCTTGCTTAGAGTTCCAGCACCTTGTATTCTCTAAGAAGATTAACTCAGGCTAGATTCCAAAATATTCAGCTAGTGCATTTGCTGCCTTATCCTACCAGTGTCCACAAGTGCAGTCCCAAATGAATTTACTTGGCACAAAAGGGCCAATTGATTGTGAATGAGTTTTGCTTTTTCTAGCAAATTCTTCTTTGACTATGGTTACATGTGTCAAGGGACAACATTTTTTGAAAGAAATTGATATTCAGTCTCTCTCCTATCCTGATGAAATGGAGATACAGTAAGAAATCTGCCCCAAAAGGATTTGTAAATACAGAATAAGCAACCAGTGAGGATTGCTTATAGCTATAAATGATTTATGGAGACCAGATTTGAAATTCATTGAATCTTCGCCAAAAATAATGTTGTTACAGTGTTGGGTAGATCAAAGGTTTGTGCTAACATGAGGCAGGGTTTTTCACCTCTAGGTCAGTGATATGGTTCTCTGTTATACAGGAATGAATAGTGAGTTTCTCTCTCTGCATATTTCCCAGTGGAAAAATAATATTACTAAAGTATAAATAAGATATTAATAATAATAATATTGGCCCCAAATCATACAGAGAGAGAGACAGAGAAACATGCACATTGCCTCTCCAATTAGATTACAATTAGATTACTGGTTATGATCTATGAAAAAAAATTGAAAAATGAAATTAAGGAAACAGCCTAAGTGCCCATTGGCAGATGAGTGGATTAGAAAACTGTGGTACATCTACACAATAGAATACTATGCTGCTATAAAAAGGAAGGAACTCCTACCATTTGCAACAGCATGGATGGACCTGGAGAGCATTATGCTAAGTTAAATAAGTTAGTCAGAGAAAGATACATATCACTCATTTGTTGGAATATAATGAACAACATAAACAGATGAATAAAAACAGATCCAGAGACAGAGAAGCATCGATCAGACTGTCAAATCTCAGAGAGAAGGGAGGGGAAGGTGGGGGGAAGGGGGAGAGATCAACCAAAGGACTTACATGCATGCATATAAGCCTAACCAATGGATACAGCCAACAGGGGGGTGAGGGCATGAGTGGAGGGGTGGGGAGACACTGGGGTATAGGGACACATGTATTGCCTTAATCAATGAAGAAAAAAAAAATAAAATAAAAGAAGGAAAAAAATGTATCCTCCAATGGCAAAACACCAATAAAAGAACTGAAGAATTTTAACAGGAAATTCCATTTTCTTTTTGAGGTTTGCAACTTTTTATTCATCCCAAATAACTTCATAGAAGTTCTTACATATTCTCTACATATCTAAAAAAATAAAAAGGAAGGAAAATGTTTCTTTTTTTGGTGTCAAGAGAGAATTTAAATATTTAAATATTTTATTTTTATTTTACTTTACATAAATCATCTTGTTTTGACAGTTCATTTTTTGTTGTTAAATTTATTAGATGACATTGAGGGACCATATCGGTTTCAAGTGTACATTTCTATGATACAAGATCTTGCACTGTGTGCCCACCACCCTGAATCAAATCAACTCTATCACCATATGTTACACCCCTTCTACCCTCCACTACTTCCCCAACTTCTTCACCCTGGTAACCATGATACTTGTTGTCTGTGTCCATGAGTTTCAGTTTTATATCCCACATATGAGTGAAATTATATAGTTCTTAGCTTTCTCTGACTGACTTAATTCACTTAGCATAATATTCTCAAGGTCTATCCATGCTGTTGCAAATGGCAGTATTTCTTCTTTCTTATGACTGAGTAGTATTTCATTGTATACATGTATCACATCTTCTTTATCCAGTCCTCTATCGAAGGACACTTTGGTTGTCTCTATGTCTTGGCCACTGTGCATAATGCTGCATTGAATAGAGGGCTGCATATATCTTTGAGAATACATGTTTTCCAGTTTTTCAGTAGATACCCAGGAGAAAGTTTTCTTTTTAATAATGCTCTATATCTGTTTTCTTGTGTACCCCAATCCTGTTGTTTATGGGTTTTCTTTTAATCCTCCTGCCTGTTAGCTTATAGCAAAACCAATTTCTCAAGGACCTGCTTAGCTCAACCCTCTGCCCTATGTTTATACCAGGTCATATAGACTGATGAAATCCTGTCAATAAAAACCTCAAAGAAATAAGACTTTTCAGTGTGTTGTTTTTTTTTTAATTTCCTAATTAATTCTAACCAGAACTTAATGATCTTTACAGAGAGGCAGAGTTTTAATTTATTTTGAGTCTGAATTCTTATTCTGTATTTCAAGCTTAGCTTATTTTCTATTTTTTTATAATAAGACTTTATACATATGACAATTCTTATGGTCTATCTTGTTGCTGGCCAAGTTCGATAGAGCCATCATTTAGTTAAATGCTTTTCTTTTCGTTGATACTAATAATAGCACTACCTGTGGGTTACAAGTCCCTTAATTTCAGGCCCAGCTGCACACATGCAACTCTAGTAACTAGCTCTAGCTCTGTCAACTTCTGTAATCTTGGGTAATCAGTCAGTTATGCTTCCTTCATTATGTATCAAAGCAGCACAGTCCTTTCATTTTTACTGAGTAATGCTTGCTATAATATCATTTCCAAATGATTCCAAATGTCCAGAGATGAGTAGTGAAAATAACATCTTCTGGAATATATTCACTTTTGAAGCTTTGCTAGGTGTTGGCCAAGATAAAAAGCCATTTACTTGTCTTTACAATTTCAGTGTGTAACTATGAGAATAAAAGAAGGACATCTCATTTAAAAATGTAGACTTTGGGAAAATACACCAAACTTTGAGGGACATTTTGATGTACCTTTGAAGTTTGAGGAAACAGAAAAATAATGAGAAATACAACCAAGAGATGGAGTACTTTCAAGTAGAATGTGGTGAACATAATAAAATCCTGGAGAGACAAAGGGTTATGGAGGCAGAGAAAAAACTACTGACTCAGTCACAAGGAAATAATTGATAATGCAGCAATTTGGGGAAAGTGTTATATAAGTTAAACAAATGTTGTATAGGAGGAAGAAAGAAGCATGTGAATGCTGAAATCACCTTAGGTCCCCCAAATTTGCAGCATGTAAACAAGTTTCCGAAATTGAGGCCCTAGGTGAAGTTAAGCAGCATGGATTTTTATTGAAGTCCATTTCTCAAACTTAAAAAAATATATTAAATAATACTTAGGAAACTGAATTTAGAGGGAGGAAAAATGAACAAGAATATTGTATTAGCAAGATAAGAAGGAGACAGGGGATTTTATTAAGAATGTAGTTTTTTTTTTTTTTTAAGAGCTTGGATAAATGAGGAATTGGCAGTTTTGTTGTTGATGAAGGAGAGGTAAATGAGGAAATGGGGTAAATGGTTGCAATCCAAAATAATGATTTAAGTATTTTAAAATTGAAAGATTATATATTTGTAACCAAACTGGGGAGAGGGGCTTGGGGAGTAAAAGTACAGTGAAACAGATATACTGTTGTTGTTGTTTATTTTTTTCTTTCTCAACAGATGGGGTTTCTGCCCTTCTGATTGAGCTCCAGATGGAAATGATCTTTATCTGTGCTTTAGAAACAATGCAGGCAAATTTTTATCCATCATACCTCCTTCTCCTAAAACATCTCTTTTCCTAGGCTTCTTTAGCAAATAAGCTGGTTCAAAACATCTCCATAAAGAAGAAAGGTAGGAAGGAAAGGAGGAAGAAACGGAAGGAGGGAGGGAAGGAGGGAGGGAAGGAGGAGGGAAGAGAGGACAGCTACAGGTCTATGGTGGAACTCTAGCTCCAGTTTCTGTATTAGTTAAACAAAGGAATACTAGCTCTTGTGTGGGAAAAAAAATAGTCACAGAGCTCTGTGACTTAATATAACATTTATTTTTCAATCAAATCTAATGTAGTTTTTCTTGGTTGGATGATCCCCTAGGAAGTTTTCCTTTTTCAAATACTCAAGGATACCAACTGCTCCAACTTAGACCTCTATCTTATGTTAACATAAAAACAACAAACAAACACCCAAACCTGTAAATAATTTTTGTGAGTTTATTTGAGGCTAACTGTTGACAATTGCTGGGAAGCAGAATCTCAACGTAGTGGGATAATGCTTGGGAGAATGGCAGTTTTTCACCTTTTTTTTATACTTTGCAATCAAAAGAGGAGACGTAAGTGGGTTACATGAAATCCACTGGTGATAGATTAAGGGGATGGGAGAAAGCAAAGCAGGGAAACCTCTGGGATTGGATGAAAAGTAAAATGATGGACACACACTTCTTTTACTTAGGTGGGTGCAATAGTCAACAATTAACTCTATAATTTGTGGGGATTTTGGTCTCTGCAGAGTGGTGCCTGTGTTTTGAGGAGTCCAGAAAAAGGGAAATTACTTTGACATTCCAATGATATGTTATCCTAGATGCAAAAAGACAATAAACTCAGTTAAGGTAAAGATTGACCTTTATCAGGGAAGACACCGGCCTAGGACAATAAACTGCTTTTAGTTAAAGTTTTAATTTCAGATCATCCTTCGTGGTTACTTTAGGTCTTTGAGTTTGCAATACCGCCATGCAGGCCTTCCCTGAGCTAGTCAGGTTAGCATATGACCTTTTTTTTTCCTGTCCACACTTATCCTCCTAATTCAGTCAAGTGTGAGGGAAAAGCAAGATGGTGGAGGAAATTTTAGTATTTACCAGGTTATGATAACTTCTCTCTCTTCACAAGTAAACATGTTATCTTAGTTTAAGATCTTCCAAGAACAACTCTTGAGATAATTTGTTAGTAATGATCCCAGGCAACTCTGGTATGTAAGTAGAGAAGGGTAACACTCAATATCCTATTCAGTATCCTCAAATATTCTCATTTCGACATGCTCATCATGATTCCCAAAGACAGTATCTCTCTCTCTCTATGCATAACTGTTTACTCCAACATGTGGAACACTCTGCTTGTGCAATGGGCAGGGCAAAAGTGCCAGGGAACTAAATGAACCCCAGAAGCCCTCAATCAATGATTTGTGGGAGTTGATGCACAATCCCAGATCTCTCTTTCCTTGGCTAACACAACTCTGAGGCATGCATATTCTATTTCCCCCAGAGTCAAGAAAATGCAGTGGTTGCTGGCTTAGTAATGCACACTTGAATGGATAGGTTCCTTCCTTGTAGCTTTTCTCTATTCCAATGTCAGTGTTCCTTGCATCTTCCAAATAAATGGTTTATGTTTGGATCTTTGGCTCAGCTTCTGCTTCTGGGGAATCCTAAACTAAGACTGGAAGTGAGAAAGTTAAAGAAAAACTAGCAATCAAATGGATGCTATAAAACAAGTTGCCACACTAAGCAATAAAATCTGATTTCCACGGAGGAATTTTGGGAGACAGTGAACACAAATGTCAGAATTATCCCATCCAAAGGGAACAGGAGCCAGCATGTGGAGACACTAACTCCTACCAGCTATCGAGTGCTGTTTCTAGAGACCATCTCTGGCATGTCTAGCCTGCTTTGGGCAAGGCAGAGGACACCTTGCTATGAGAGAAAGCACTCATGAAAATAAATGCAGGTCCTGATTTTTGTTAGCCTGGCCAGTCCTCTATGGAATGAAAAAGACATCTGAGTTATAGGAAGTATGACTTCTACACCTTACACATTGGGATAGTCCTGAGAAAGTTACCATATTTTACTTACTTTTTCTCCAAAGGACTTTTCACAATGCCTGACACATAGATGATGTTAAAGATTATGCAAAGAAAATAATTGGCAGAATCAAGCAACGATAAGGCAGATAAATCATATTGATTTTCTAAACCATCTTTTAGGTGATGGTATAAAATGAGGATTATGAAAAAAATCTAAGCTAAGTGTTGAGATTCCTGAGTAGAGCATTTCCAGGAACTTGAATATAACTGGAATTTAAAAAAAAAGAGGTAAGCCAGAGAGAAAGGCAGCTTAAAGTTCTGCTTGTCAATCTCTCTCCTAGTTGAAGAAACCAAAGAGGTAAAGTGAGGAAGGACACACAATGTAACTAGGAGATATCTGATTTTTCTGAAAATTAGACAAGGTGTCTGAATTATTTCAAGATATCAAATAGAAAACATTTTGTATAAAATAGAATGTTTTCGAAAGATAGTAGAATTCAGAATATAAATAGGTCATATAATAGCAGAGATGGTTTTATTTCTATGAAAATAATTGTTCATAATGCTAAATAATTCTCCATATATTTCAGAAGAATATTCTGAAAAATAACATGAATATTTCACCTATTTTAGGACTGGTGCAGTGAGGCTGCAACACATCTCTATTAAATCTTTTTTTAAAAATATATTTTTATTGATTTCAGAGAGGAAGGGAGAGGGAGAGAGAGATAAAAACATCAATGATGAGAGAGAATCACTGATTGGCTGCTTCCTGCATGCTCCCCACTGGGGATCGAGCCCACAACCTGTGACTGTGCCCTTGACCAGAATCGAACCCAGGACCCTTAAGTTCACAGGCCAATGCTCCATCCACTAAGCCAAACCAGCCAGGGCTCTATTTAATCTCATGATAAGAAATTCAACTTGTGTTTGACTGATGGGCATGCAATGCAATATACACATCATGTATCATAGAAATATACACTTGAAACCTATATAATCTTATTAACCAATGTCACCCAATACATTTAATTTAATTTAATTTTAAAAGAAATTAAGACCACTTCACTGACTAAACTTTCTTTGGGGAAAGAAAAATCGCTCCACATTCTTGGTCCATATCTATTTACTCTAAGTCTGGAAAGAAGGGAGAACAGGCAAGTCAACTTGGATTTGAGATGAAGCCTGCTCTGTGTTTGGAAAGAAAGAAATACAGATGATGGAACCAGTGTGAAGCTTCCCACGGCTGCTAAGTGCAATATCAAAAGAAATTCCTGATATGAATGTGTTAAATTATCAATATGCCATGGAGTGTGGGAGATG
This sequence comes from Plecotus auritus, assembly GCF_963455305.1. NCBI lineage: Eukaryota > Metazoa > Chordata > Mammalia > Chiroptera > Vespertilionidae > Plecotus > Plecotus auritus. The sequence goes on from NC_137775.1 coordinate 14,178,450, forward strand.
AAACCTATAAATTATCTGCCAACTTCATCTTGTTTAGAGTTTCTTTGACACCAAAGCCCAGTGACAAAGTACATCTCATTGTGAACCAGACTGAAACGATTTTGTTTGCCCTTGACTTTTTAGTCTTCATCTTCGTGTTGTCAGGCTGGTTTCTGCCATCTGTCTGCTATTTGAAAGACATCAGCTGCCGTAAGGTCATCGTCTTCTCACAGACACGCCTGAACTGACATGTACTGTGCACCTGCTGAAGCAGTGTCTTCTTCAGAGGTCCAGTTATAGTGTCAGATTTCATACTTGCTCTCTGGAACTGTTGGCTCCAAAGTGGAAATGAACTTGGGAGCTCAAGATCTCCAGCACACCAACAACACTCGTCATACGTGGTCAGTGCAAAAAAGCAGGTTGTCCCTTAAGCAACAACAAAACACAACAAAAATCAGAAAAATGTAGCATTTGCATTAGAATAACACATTTCCTGAAAAATCCCTTCAGCAGACAGATGTGTTTTCTCTCTCATTTGCCCATCTATGTATTGCTATGTCTGAAGTGTATTTGTTTTTCTTTTTTTCTGTCTATTGTTAACTTAGCAGATACATCAAATGAAAAAGGAGTTAATTTGACCTTTATTTCCACAACATTTTTCAGAGACTAATGACTAACAGCACAGAAGGAGTAGATACTTTGCCGTAAATGTTTCAAGGATGAATTTCAAGATAAGTTTTCATTAGACTTGGCACTGCAGTTATTATGATTACAGTTACAGCCCTGATCAAGGCCTGCTTCTGGCGCTGTTTCTTGTGACAGGATTTTCCTACAGTGCACGCCAGGCCTCTGTGTGTTTGTTGAGGAGGATGAAGCATGAATGGTGACCTTTTCACTCTGTCAGGTAGGCTCCTGCTTCTCACCAAGTTTTCATGTTTTTTAGCTTTGAGTCTCCAAACTAATATATCACTGACAGATTCCCCCCCCCCCCCCCGCCCCCGCCACACACACACACAAGTCCACTAGCCTTCAGAAGTGCAAATATTGTAAAAGAAAAAAAATCAGCATCTTACTTCATTGTTCTGCTTTACTGAACCAGGAAAAATTAAGCAGTTTTGTTACACTGGGAATTTTCTGTCTTCTCTTTGAATGCAAATTAAAGTAACTCACAATCTGCACTGGTACAGATTTCCACAATGAAATGATTGGCTGGGCGGTTCTCTTTGATTTGTGAGATAAAAAGTGTTTGGCATGTGTGTGTGCATGTAAAAATGCACATGCTTTTATTCAAAAGTGACAGAATTAGTAACATCTACAAGCAAAGAAATTAGAAAGTCATGACCTTAAATCTAAATGGATCTAGAAGCCCTTCCATTAGACCCTAGAAGGGAAATGAATTTATGGACTCAGCTGATTCCTGAGCTTCTGTAGCAACTGAAACAAATGTCAGCCCTGATTTGACAAAAATGAGCTCCCTTTTTTAAACAAAACTGAGAAGATTGTTTAACACACTTCCTAGTAATCTCCTTTTAACATCTCTAAATATGGAAGGGTTTTTGCCAATAAATATCTGAGAAAAAAAAGCACAAACAATAGTGAAGATTAATTTTTGTTTGTTTTAAGGCACAATTTTCCATGAGTTCCTAGAAAACTCTTTCAAGGAAAACAAGCAAACAAATAAATGCCCCTGTACCAGAAGCCTCATTTTTAAAAAGAGAGAATACATCTCAGTTGATTTCCCCAATAATTCTCAATTGCTTTAATTACAATTATTAAACCTTGGTTGACTACGCACAATCCCAAATGTGATATTTTTAAATATCCTGTGATTTAGATAACATCATAATAAAGAAAATGGCACAACTAGATTCCATATACTTAAAAAACCTGAAATTTATTCATTATTGTCCAGTCAGATCTTTAATTGTATTTAACCAGCAACCATCGAAACCCTGAAATACTGGGGCTGCCATACAAATTATTACAAGTGGCTTAGAACAAGACAAATTTATAATCTCACATTTCTGGAGACTAGATGTCTGAAATTAAGGTGTCAGCAGGGCTGTGACCTCTGGAGACTCTAAAGGAGGGACAATTCCTTGCCTCTTTCTGTTGCTTGGTAATTGCCTTCCATCCTTGGCATTTCTTGACTTGCAGATACCTCACTCCAATCTCTGCCTTCACATTAGGTTTTACCCTAATCCGGTAAAACCTCATTGTAACCTGATTATATCTGCAAAGACCATATTCCTAAATAAGGTCACATTCTGAGGTCAGGGTAAATGTGAGTTTTGGGGGACCCTCCAACCCACTGCATAGGCTACAGAGGAAGAAACAGTAAAGCTAGGAGAAATGTATTTTTGGTTCAAGTGACTCATTGGACATTCTGGCTTTCTTAAGGTTTTAAGGGCATAAGATGGCCACAATGAGGCAGTAGCATGATGTGGAGAGATTTTATGTTCTACTATAAATAATTTGATTTTCTTGGAGGCAATGCAAAGCTATAGAATGGTCTCTCACCAGGGCTACAATGGTTGATACTTGTGATAAGAAAATAATAATTTTATGTTCTAAATTAATTACAGTTGCTGAAGGGTGAGAGGAAGAGACAGAACTGATAAACTTAATAGCTGCTGACCAGCTGTCAAAAGACTTCTCACATTCCTGTTTTGCCTGTTGGAATTTCCAATTAAATTTCAGGTGGCTGTTTTCACAGATTATTTTAGTCAGGCACCATATAAATCCAGGTATCCTCTCCCCCCATTTACACAACGGCTTTCTGGACTTCTACCCCTGTTATGGGTGGAAGTGGAGTTCTTGGGGTGCCACAAGGAAAAGAATTTACTGAGCCCCCCATGGGCGGTTGTTTTTTCGTGGAAAGCTTTATTGATGATGAAAAAGTAAGCAGGTTCCCCTCCAAGGTCCCATCTCTGTCTTGCTATGAAAGAAGCCCATTCTTGTCTTCAGCAGGGCCAGAATTAAGGTCACTGTGCAGAATCGCTGTTTTATGTTAAAGTAAAGTCCAGTCCAGCATCTGACTAGCTTAGCTTGTGTTCCAAGCTGCAGTTCCTCAGCCAATCTACAAGAATAGACAGGATCTTATGCAGACTCTGCTATCCCAGAGCTGGCTCCCTTCACTTCCCTTCAGCCTTTACCAATAGCTCCTGTAAATTCTTTTAGATTATCTCTCTCTTCTCCCTTCTGTTGACTTGATGTATAAAATACTTCCAAAATGGTGGAAATGGTATCTTTTCTACCTATCCATGCTGCTGGTGATTTTGACTTCATATCATAAGATGGGTCTTTTGACTCTAAAAGACTTACAAAGAGACTTTCAGCCATGGAAGTTAAACATTTTTATTTAACACTGTTTTAGTGAATTTATTCTTTTCTAGTACTAAGTAAAAGGTAAGGAAGCATGAAGGCAGCAATTTTAGAAACTTTAATGGCAATCTTGATGCTGAAGGAACAGAGAGAGGGAAGTACCTTAAAGAAAATTGAACCTAAATGGTTGATATTTTTAATAAGCAAGAGAATTTGCAGTACAACATCTACCAGAAAGAAAAGGTTGAAAATACTTGAGAGGAAGTGAATAGCCAATGTGTAGTCAGAGCATTTCAGAACAAAATGAATATACATTTTTGACTTAGATTGAAAAATAAACAGGACAATCTGTTTATTGAGAATGAAGAAAATAACAAAAGGTTACCGAAGAATTGAATTTTTATAGGTAAAGGCTGAAGAGATTGAGAAAATTATGTCTCTGTTAATTAGGAAGCAAGATTGATGCTTAAAAAGTGTCAAGTTTAATGTAGCCAGTGGCAGACCAGAATAAACATAGTCATAGCTCTTTCCATGTAAGAGTTTATAACCGAGTGGGAGACAGAATGATAAAGGAAAGTGGGTATGCTGCAGAAATACATAGAAGGAAGGACAGATGCACATTTACATAGTCAATTCTTTTGAGTTTCTGGACCCAATTTCAATGGGTGGGACTCGGAGGTTATCTCACCGCCTTTAGTTCTCTAGACACCAGCTGAGTGTACTACAATTTAACTAAATTTTGACACTATCTACCCTGAGATAGTGTGTGACCTAAAAAGGGGTCAGTTCTACAAGACTTCTCTCCTCCCCCACTTCAGAGTCCAGTCAAAAGCCCAGGTTGTTAGCTGTACTTCTAACCAACTGCCTATAAATCAGAAGTTCCCATGACCCCCTCCTTACTTTGATTAATTTGCTAGAGTGGCTCTCAGAAACCAGAGAAATATTTTATTTACTAGATCAGTAGTTTATTATAAAAGAATTATAACACAGTAACAACCAGATAAAAGAGATGCATAAGGCAAGGTAGGCAGAAAGGGCATAAAGCTTGCATGCCATCTCCACGCAGGCCACTTCCCCAGGACCTCTCTGTTTCATCAACCTAGAAGCGCTGCAAACCCAGTCCCTTTGGGTTTTTATGGAGGCTTCATTGCGTAGGCATGATTGATTAAATTATTGGCTGATGGTGATTGATTCAACCTTCAGCCCCTCCCTTCTCCCAGGTGAGAGGTGGTGGTAGGGATGGACCAGGGCCTCCAGGGAAACTGAAAGTTTAACCCCTCTATTTTGATTGGTTTCCTTGGCAACAGCCCCCATTCATAGGTTATCTAAGGGCTTTTCAAAAGTCTTATTAACATAACAAAAGACAGCTTTATCACTCCTAACAGGAAGGTTTTGGGAGCTGTGAGCCAAGAACCCTGGAGGAAGCCAAATATATATGAGAAATATATTTTGGTCATCTAATGATCAAATACGTATTGTTTTTTATAAATCACAACATTGCACAATGAAGTTATTTAAACTGAGACTTAAATAATGAGTAACTGTCAAAGCAGTGTATGTAGAAAAGGGTATTTTAAACATAGGAAACAGCATGCCCAAATCCAGGAGAAAATGTATATGGCAATTTCAAGGGATTGAAAGAAATTCAGTGTGGATGAATTGCTAACTATATGGGGTATGTTGAGGAAGAAATAATGCTAAATTGAAAATACAGCAATTGGTGGTGGTAGCAGCTCTTTTAAGTTTAGACTTTGTTCTAAGGAGAGATGATGAACCATTGAAATATTTTAAGTAGGAGAGTAACAGTAAGATTTACATACTGGTTATTGTTGCTTACAGAAAAAGAATTATAGTCCAGCCAGTGTGGCTCAGCTGTTGAGCGGTGACACTGGTTTCATTCCTGGTTAGGGCACATGCCCAGGTTGTGGGCTAGATCCCCAGTGGGGAGTGTGTTTCTCTCTATCCCTCTCCGTTCATCTCTCTCTCTAAAAAAAAAAAAATAAAAAAAAATCAATGAAAACTTTTATTTTTTTAAGAAAAAGAATTACAGGCAGTCCTCGGTTACATCGAACTCCACATACCTCATTTTATGGTTACATTGCCATCTCCCATTTATTTATTAAAAAAAAAAGTTCCGACATTTTGACGTATGTACATATGTGCTTTATGTTTTTTACTATTTATTTACCACAAGTAAAGGTCAGGAGTTGTTATCTTCTTTTTAATTTTTTTTTGCTGTTTCACTTCATTACTGCTGTGTCTGTGCTCCATGTGAGTGACGTGGTGCTTATGTAGGTGGCTTATGTAGGTAGGTTCCGACTTATGGCGAAAATCATGTTACGTCGCTGTAGGAATGGATCTCCTGTAAAGGGAACTAAAAATGAGTAGAGAAGAACAGTTTGAGCCCTGGACATTTATCCATGTGAAAGATAGTGGTAGATGTAACTAGATTTGCATAAGTGAAGATAAGAATTGATAAATTTCAGGTACATCTAGAAAGAACAATTCATAGGATTGTGTGCCAGATTAGATGAGTGAGGGAATAGAGAGGGGTGAATCAAACATCACACTCAGAGTCCTGACTGTGCAGGTGAATTGTTGCTGGAGTGTGCAATTCGGCATTTGAAATATGTAAGGGATATACAAGGGGAGAGTATATATCAGCTGTAGGAGAGTGGTGTAGGCTGGCGGTAATAGTTTAGCATGGGATGAGTTTGTAGAGTGATAAGAAAAAGGGGGTAAGAACTGAACTCTAATAAGTTTAACATTAAAAGCAGAGTAGGTGAAGAACAAAAAGCAAATAAATGAAGAAATATAAGACAGAGGAGTCGCCAAAGCTGGTTTGGCTCAGTGGATAGAGCATCAGCCTGCGGACTGAAAGGTCCCAGGTTCGATTCCGGTCAAGGGCATGTAACTTGGTTGTGGGCACATCCCCAGTAGGAGGTGTGCAGGAGGCAGCTGATCGATGTTTCCAACTCTCTATCCCTCTTCCTTCCTCTCTGTAAAAAATCAATAAAATATTTTAAAAAAAAAGAATTTAAAAAAAAAAGACGGAGAAGTAGAAAGACATTTTGGAAGGTGTAGTTTAACAGAAATAAAAAATAAAGATGTCTTCATAAAAGAGTTGTGGTTAGCAGAGAGGTCAAATAAAATAATCTTCAGAAATGCATGTTTGGATTTTGAAGCAAAAAATGCTATCAATGGACAGTAGAATAAATAGATATAAAAGTTGGGACAGTTCATATACTCAACTGTTTCAAAAGTTTGCATATAGTTTGTCTTTTTTTTCTGTAGATTCATACACTTAATTATTTCAGATGCTATCTTTTTTATTATGTATATAAACTAGATGTGGCTGATATGAACAAGTACTTTGAATTTGGTATAGCTTCCCTGGTTTTCATTATTTTATTAAACTAACTTATCATCTAATTCATTTCACTTTTTCAGGTTATATATCATGTCATCTGAAAATAATGACTAAATGGTCTCTTTCATTTTAATACCTGCTCTTCTTGGTTTTATTTGATAAAGTACTGCATTGATTATGACTTGAAAGACAATATGAAATGACAGTGAGAGATGATTTCTCCAAGATGTCTGGCTCGCTGGCTGACTAATTGTCTGCCTAGGGAAGAAGGGGAATTATTGAACTTCCTGATTGCCCTCATAAGTACTACAAGCATTTGATATAATATAGTTCTTCCCATTCAGGACACTGTCTGGTTACTTGTTCACTGTATTGAGAAATCACTGACAACCTGTTCTTTCAGGAGACTTTAAACAATCATCTGGACACTTTCTTGAGATAACATTTTTCTTTACTTATTGAACCATTCTTTTCTTTTTCTTTGATATATTTTATTGAATTGATAGGGTGTCATTGATTAATAATATTATGTGTTTCAAGTACTCAATTGTATAAAACATAATCTGTATATTGTATTGTGTGTTCACCATCCCAAATCAAGTCTCCTTCTGTACCATTCTTTATTTTTCTCTTTCACTCATTTTATAAATCAATTTAACTTTTTGAAAAAAATTAATACTACTGGAAAATTAATAATAAAAACCAGTTGATCCTTGCTCTATATAGCTTCAACCCTAGACTTCCTGTTCCTACTAATCATTTCTGCTCTTATTTAATTTTGTGCAGAGATTCATGACCCTAAATAATATGATTTCCCCGTTATTGTTGATTTCTGAGTTTTAGACTTTAAATTGCTGATATATAAAAACAATGAAAATACATACTTATTCAGACTTTATTATCCCAAATCCCTTCTTTCACTCTACTTACCTGTAGCTATATTTTCTTTTGTTTTCCTATTGCTTATGTTCAACTTCCTTTTCCTTCAACTGCAATACAGCTTTCTTGCCTCTATGCTATGGTAAAAGAATGTCAATTTGCCTATTCCTTACCTAATCTCTTCTCCACCCCCTAATCCTGTTGCCCACTTCTAAGAGTTATATCTTTACTTTTATATTGTCTGCTTGTCACATCTACATTTTATCTCTTTCTAGCTCCTTTTTAAATTATGGTGTCTATTATTTTCTATCAATAGGTTCATTCTAATAACTGAAAATCAATTCAAGTTTATGTTATGATAATTATTGTTTACTGCAGAGTCAATTAGTTTTTAACAATTATGTTTTCTTCCTTGTAATTTTAATGGCACAGTACCTGTTCCACGGGAATAAAAACAATGCAGGTTAAAGGGATTATTTCACTTAAGTTCCATAATTAGCTGAAAATCATAACATTTTATTAGCTTAATACAGAGGCCTCCACATTTTTATCCTGGAGTTTATAATTACTTTTCATTGTTTTTAATGTTGATTAAAGCAAATGCCTAATTTTCTATTCTCTGTTTGAATTATCTCTGTCCTAATCTTTTATTATTTCCTTCCTTCTGCTAGCTGTATGTTTAGTTTTCTCTTGGTTCATTTGAGATGTAGGCATTTACAGCTATAATTTTCCTCTGAGCCCTGCTTTCACCACATCCCACAAATTTTGGGATGTTTTGTTTACATTAATCTCAAGGTTTTTTTAAAGCTTCCCTTGCAAAATCTTCCTCGACCCATTCATTAAGGGGTATATTATTCAATTTCCACATATTTTTTCTTTTTCTTTCGGTAATTCATTACTAGTTTTATTCTGTCACAGTCAGAAAAGATTCCTTGTGTGATTTCAATCTTTTAAAATTTATTATGACTTGTGCCCTGACATATGGTCTATTCTAAAGAATGCTCCACAAGCTCTTGAGAAGAATGTGTATTGTCTTACCATTTTGCTACTTCAGTTTAAACTACATGTTGTTTTCTAAATCCCATTGTTTTAATTTCACATATCTTAACTTTCCTTTCTTTTCTTTTCATCAGTAAAGTACTCATTATAGTATCCTTACCTTCACATAATTAGCCCTCAAAATTCCCCTTGTCTGGTCATTTATTTCTAAAGTTTGCCATTAACTTTCTTTGCAACGATTTTGTATTGCACTGTTTGGGCCCAATTATTTTTCTTCCTGAAATTCCATCAATGACAGGCACATTGTTATCATTTAGATTACATGCAATCTTCTCTCAGTAAATGTCAAGGACCTTCTGCACTCATATACTTTACATCCTATTTCATATTTGACTTTTAAAAATCTTACTTTATACACACTCAGCGTGAAGCTTCCTTTCAAGGTGAGTACTCACGAGCTGCCTCCTTGTCTGGGTTGCCTACTTCAAGAAGTCACTCCTCATTAGGACTAATTCCTCATAATGTGGCCACAGTGAACCGATGGTGCTGATTTATTCCATTCAGGTTGAGGCTTTTCTTGGCAGCTCTGACAGAAATTCAGACTTTGAGCTTCCTGGAAAAAGTAGAAACAGCAATTTGCAGTTTAATCTGGAAGTAAATTGGAAGTTGTTGAATAAATTCCTTCATTAAGACTTGCTCATGGAAGACAGACAATTAAATCACTTTTAAACTGTCAGTTCTGATTTTATTTTATTTTTAGGATATATTTAGTTCCTAAAGCAATATTCCCATTTATTTGGTGGAATTTTATTTTTTCCCATTTGTCCCTTTTCTCTTCTATCAGCTCTCTCATCTTTGTTCAACAAAACATAGGCTGCAAATGTATACTCTTATACTACCTCTAGATATAGTTATGCCACCTCTTAAGGAATGAAAAGATTTTAGAAGACATTTTATATAGTTGTCTTCCTCTTTCTGTTAAATAAAATAGTGCCTATAATGGCATGAATGCTTGTTTACTCTACAGTTCATATGTTGACGTAGTAATACCCAGTGTGGCTGTGTTTGGAGATGGAACCTTTAAGGAGAAAGTAAGGTTAAATAATGTCATAAGGGTAGGCACCTGATCTGATAGGATCAGTGCCCTTATAGACACCAGATAGCTTTCTATAAGCCAGGAAAAGGCCACGTGAATATGCAACTAGGTGGCCATCTGCAAGCCAGGAAGAGAGGTCTGACCAGAAACCAACCATGCTGGCACCCTAATCTCAAATTTTCAGCCTCCAGAACTCTGAGAAAATAATTGCTGTCATTTATACCACCCAATCTGTGATATTTTGATATGGCAGCCAAGCAGACTAAGATAGTAGCTAAATTCAGGACCTAGCATCCCTGAACTTATTAAATTATTACTCAGCCTGCACTTATCATTTAGAAACTGTGTGTGTGTGTGTGTGTGTGTGTGTGTGTGTGTGTGTGTGTGTGTATAAAATCAAGGATTTGATATTTCAAAAGCCATTGAAGTCTCTTGATTTCCTGGGCTTGACCACCGAGCATTCAACTTTGTCTATAGGTAGATCTGAACAAACCATAACATTAAAGTATGCTAATCAGACCCAAGCCTACACAGAAATCTTGTCTTTACCTCTGAGCTGACAAGGACAGGAAAAGAAGATTAAAGAAAAAGAATAATTAGCTGAAAAAGAGAGTCTTTTTACTGCTGTCTTTTATATAATAAAAGGTTAATATGCGCCCTAACCGGTTTGGCTCAGTGGATGGAGTGTCGGCCTGCAAACTGAAGGGTCCCAGGTTTGATTCTGGTCAAGGGCATGTACCTTGGTTGCGGGCACATCCCCAGTAGGGGGTGTGCAGGAGGCAGCTGATTGATGTTTCTCTCTCATCAATGTTTCTAACTCTCTATCCCTCTCCCTTCCTTTCTGTAAAAAATCAATAAAATATGTTTTTTTTAAAAAAGGCTAATATGCAAATCAATCGAACAGTGGAATGACCGGTCGCTATGATGTGCACTGACCATTAGGGGGCATACGCTCAATGCAGGAGCTGTCCCCTGGTGGTCAGTGCGCTCCCACAGGGGGAGCACCGCTCAGCCAGAAGCCCTGAGCGGCAGTCGGACATCACCTGAGGGCTCCCAGATGCAAGAGGGTGCAGGCCAGGCTGAGAGAACCCCCACCCCAAGTGCACAAAGTTCATGCACCAGGCCCCTAGTTTGATAATAAGATGCTAACTAGAATTACACCATGCCCCTGAGCTACTCAAAAACTTGATTCAGTTGACTCCTTTGGAAAATTTCCCATGAGACAGGCCTGCCCATTTATAAATTCTTATTACACATGGACCCTTCTGGCTCCCTAAGGTTTTCTGGAAACTCTTTTTTAGATAGGTAGGAATTAGCAAACAGAAAATTAATTAGTCAAAGTGTATGCATTCTTGTTTTTTTTAAAAAATTAACACATTATGTTGCTCAAAGGTGTTCTTAAAGAGTGTTTCCTGATCACAAAATTTATATTGTTCATATACAAGGAAGTATAAATAAATTATTTTATTGTGTCAAAGTTTAGAGATCTTTAATTCAGTATGTATAAAGGATTTTTGGAAGACTACAATAAAGTACACTCTAGGATCCCAGGAAACCTTTAAAGATATTTGAATACTTTTCCCTGTTCATCAGTTTCCTCTTTGTTTCTGTATGTCAGACTCCAGTCCTGTTTGATTTATCTCAATCTATTATCTTAAGTACCCCAGTAGATTTCAGCTTAGTTAATGTGTATTTCCCTTTTATGAAGTTTTAGTGTCTGCATTCCTATATGACACAGCCTAGAAAAATAAATTGTACAGATGATCTCCTGAAAAGATAAATTGAACACAAAAATTTGGTGGAATTATTTAAAATTTGATATATATCTTCTTAAAAGATATTAAACATAATTTAGTACAAAAGCAACCTGGATTAACTGGATACATTTTTTATACATTTCTTCTTGTAACACAAGCAAATTCTAATTAGCATGTTATGTGGTTTAAATTTCAAGAAGTGATAAAATTGATTTTGTGTTTAAGACATTTTATTGCTCATTTGGGTTCATAATACACAAATAAATAGTATAACATTATATCTTGACAATAAGGACTTTTAAGGAAATGGAAAATATATTATACAAAATTAAAGTATAAAAAATTCTTGACACTAAGAATATTCACAATATTTTACCAGTATTGCCAGTATGTGCAGGTATAAGTGATGAAATGACTCAATTTTAGTGTTATCATCTTAGGTTTATTGTTCTTGCTAGTAAACAACTAGATGAGAAGTAAATGTTATCTGCAATACAAGGAAAATTAGAATACATTTTGGCATAATTTTCCACTGGGGAAAAAAGCATAAGATAACAGTCTTAAGTCAAATTCAAAGAATGTTATAATTGATGTAATTTTCAGAGGTGTATCTAGCAAGCATCACTTCTGGCCTGGGAGCACAGAAGAGAACAAGGTAAAGAATATTAACCTCTTTAATTACAGTTCACTGGATTAACTGCTCCTTTAATTCAAGAAAAAGTGAGACCCATAATTTATACTACAGTTTTTTCTTTCATCCTCCTAGGATGCAGATAAACTTAACCTTGGAGCAATATTATCAGTGGAGCCAGATCTGAATGTGCACTCTTCTGCTTAATATGGTCACACAAAATTAGAACCATTTCATGTGTCATTTCTTTAGTAGATGAGATGGAAAATTAATTTAGAAATAAAATTCCATAAAGCGTTGGGTTTACCACTATTTTATTCTATAAATTAGTATTTTAAAAATTAATTTAATTTCTTCTATGAGTAAATGTTTGACAGCTCAACTATTTTTGTATTTTGATGTTTGTCAATCTATAATTATATAATTATAATAATTTATAAAATATTTTGTCATAAGTTTAGTAAAGCAAAGAATTTAAAACTATACTTTAGCTTTATAATAGTTTTATTCAATGTCAGGATGAATTTTCTCCTGTTCTTAAAATTTTACAAAAAAAATTAGTTTAGAAAGGACAAAATGGCAACTATGACATACAAGAATAACATTCTTATTTGAACTTGTCACTTGAAACTGGTAACCAAATACATTCACTTATTCTCTAATGCATCATAACTTATGTGAGATCATATTGACAAAATATATTTTCTGTAACTAGACAAAGCTAAAAGTCCATAGTCTGCAATGAGATGGATGAGATAAACTAATTTGTTATGACAAGAAAGAGCATTATTGTACAAAAGCTGTTCTACAAAGGACATATTTCTGTTTATGTTAAAATTGTCTCTCATAATTTAAATGATGATAAATGTATCAATAATAACCAAGTAACATTAAAGAGAAATGACCATATATTTATGACTTGACTTGCAATATTTTAGTCAAGTGGCAAGCACCCTATCGACTATATCATATCCAAAACAAATGGTAAAATGTCAAAGAACTAAACATCTATAAAACAGACTTAAAATTTCTGTTAGTGTAATGCATTCTTGATTTTGCTTGTTTTTGTGTCTGCTAACCAAATTATATTCCCTTTTCAATAATGAAACCTCCACAATGAACATTCAGCATAGGATTCTAAGGCAACTTCCTTTACTGTTACCTATAACTCTAACTCTCACCCATAACATATGCAACTCCAAGACTATAGGGGAAATGGCTAAGGGGAAAGGTCACTTCAAGTGCCACTAATACTTTCAAAAATAAAGATTTTTTTAAAGTAATAGTTATGGTAAAAAAAAGAAAAGGAGTTTTTTAAAAGCAAAGAAGTTAAAAAAAATTCTGCACCTCAGGATTGTGATTTAAATGAAGAAGCACCTAAACTAAAAAATCTCTAACTCTTGAGACTAACAGCCTCCTGAGGAGTGAGTGAAAGGGTTGTGACAAATCCTCCACTAACCCTCATTTGAAGGTTGTGGGGCTGAAAAGAAATGTGAGTCATGAGGCCAATGACGAGCCCTCAACCTGGAATCCCTTTCCCACTGTTAGTTAGAAAATAATGACAGCTGTTTGACTGGGAGACCTTGCATTTCTGAGGCCACTGTAATAACAAAACTTAGAAAACTGGGACTTCTCTCTCGATGGGCAGAACTCTACTGCAGCATCTGTATGAAACACAGAGAAGGAAAAACAGAGAAATCTCTGTCTCTGTCTACCTCCAGATTAACCAGAACCTCTAAGTCTAAGAGCTAATTTACATCAAGCACTGTCCAGATCAACCTGAGAAAATAAAATGTTAAATGTAGAAAAATGGGCAGTGTAGGTAAACAACGAATGTCTGTGTATAGAACAACATGAAGCCTGAATACATCATCCCTCAGTTAAATATTGGTAGTATCTGTAGCAGTTAAGAACACAGCACTTCGGTTAAAACATGTTCAAAATCTGAACCTACCACTTACGGTATAATCATGGGGGATATATTCACAATCTTTTGCTTCTATTTTTCTGTATATTAATGTCATCGTGTATTTCTTCTCTATTTTTCAAAACAACAACAAACGAACCCATGAATAAAACAAAAGAAACTAAAAGCTCAGATTGCTCTCTATCTGTAACTATATTATATTAATATACATAAGGTTTACACAACCCCTATATTGTTTCATTTCCTATTTACCCCCAAGTCCTAAAACCATAGCACTGTGTTCTATGGAACGTGTATGCCATCAAAAACAGCATCCCTGCTCCATCAACCACTTCTCTGAAAACGATCTTTATCATGTGGCTTCAACGGAAGCCATCGCTTGAAACAGATTCAGGTGAAAGTGACCTACTTTTCCTGATAGCTATTTTCCTTTTGTTGTTGCTGTTTCTTTATGCAATGAAATGTCTTTAAAAGTTTATCATTTCAACTATGTCTAATTCCTCTTCTCTCGTGGCTCTCATGAGTTCGGGTTAATCAGGTTTTCACTGTATTATTTGTCAAAATCAGAAATGACTCAGCGTTACCAAATATGATGTTGATTATTGGTCCACATCTCATTTGATCAGTAAGCAACATTTTAAGCATTGTATCCTTCTTGACCTCTTTTTTTGGTTGACTTTTAAAACTTTGAACTCTATTTCCTAGCACACATTTTTGTCCCTCCTCTGTCTCCTTTCTAGCTTCTGCTTTTCTTCCTTAGCCCTCTTATATTGTCTAATACACACACTTGTCTTGAGGGTTCCACCTAATATCAGCGTTAGTACTAGCTATATGCCCAAACTCCCAGAACAGACCGCACTCCTGAAATCCAAACTGACATGTATAACTTTAAATTTAACAGTACCCCTTAGATCAGCTATTTTCAACCCTTTTCATCTCATGGCACACATTAACTAATTAATAAAATTCTGTGGCACACCAACAAATACATTTTTTGCCGATTTGACCAAAAAAATAGGTCTAATTTTGATTGATTCACACACACAAAAAAAAAATAATAGTGGTAATTACCTACCCTTTTTGCTCCAAAGTGACCTTTAAAAAAAGCAGGTGCCTATACTTGTATTTCTGGTACCAAGAATTAACTAATCAGATGCAACCTTATTATGCAACATGACTACTATTATATGACCTACTAGAGGCCCAGTGCACGAAGATTTGTGCAAGAATAGGCCTTCCTTCCCCTGGCTGCGGGCACCACCTTTGCTCAGGCTGGAGCCGCCTTCCACCTCTTGCCTTATCGTGTCAATTTGCATATTCCCTCCTTATTGGCTGTGGGTGCCACCATCTTTGTCATGGAGTTATGGTCAATTTGCATATTCTGTCTTTATTAGATAGGATATATTTATGGTTCAAGATACGGCATTCACATTGGACTGGCTATTGTTGTATTGGCTGTTGTTATTTTCTACTTAGCAATCTAAGGAAAAAGAGGTCAGTGTGCCCCTGACTAAAGGGTCAGGTATTGCATGTTTTAAAATTTATTGCAGCTCACCAATGTGCCACACAGCAGTTAAAAATAGCTGTCTTAGATGACTGGGGTATCTGAAACTCAAAAAGACCCCATGAAAATTATTACCCCTTCTAATTAATTTTAGCTTTAAACCTTCCTCAGCAATTCATCATTCCAGTTCCCAAACACTTGTAGTCTTCACTGACTCTTTGTTTTTCTCACAACATATATCAAATCCATCAACAAATGCTGTTGATGCCACCATCAAAATATGTCCAAAATCATACCGCTTCTCACTATCCAGTACTACTGCATTGGTCCAAGGCATGTCTTGATTATTCAGTTAGCCAACTAAATGTACCTTCTTCTAATAAGAAGCAAAATAATGTCAAATTAACATCTATTCTTAATACAGTAACCAATGTACTACTTAAAAAAAAAAATAATTCATCATGTCACCCTTCTGTAAAACCCCTGTAATTAGTTCTCAGTTTCCTGCAGAGTAAATGTTAATGTCCCAACAATGGCCTAATTATGCTTATTTTTTTTTCTGGCACTGTTATCTATTGGACTTCACCTCTTATTACTCAACTTATTACTCTTCTTTAATTAGTTACTAGGAAGTGAGAATTTACTCACTGGTTTTATACAGTCCCTATGGAAGAGGAGGGGAAGAAGTGGGTAACAGAAAATGTCTAATGTGGCTATTGGATGATCAAGCAATTTTACTTGCAAATAGCCTTCTGCCAAATGAGCTACATTAGCTACCTGAGGAAATGGGAGCCTGATTCCTAGAGATAGCTGGGTAACACATTTAGCTTCAATTATTCTGCATGAGGCTCATAAATATTTTTAATGAGGCTGAGTGTGTTTGGGAGTGAGGCAGATGGATGAAATCATGCTTATACCTGAGTAAGCTAAATTGTACACTGGCCTGCATATTATATATTGTATAAGTGAAATTTATACTTTACACCTGCCCCAGTAAGTTGGTCTCTAGCATATATTCCAAAAGCATATGTATAGAGAATTCACCTAACCCCGTGGTCGGCAAACTGCGGCTCGCGAGCCACATGCGGCTCTTTGGCCCCTTGAGTGTGGCTCTTCCACAAAATACCACGGCCTGGGCAAGTCTATTTTGAAGAAGTGGCATTAGAAGAAGTTTAAGTTTAAAAAATTTGGCTCTCAAAAGAAATTTCAATCGTTGTACTGTTGATATTTGGCTCTGTTGACTAATTAGTTTGCCGACCACTGCCCTAACCTTATGTCTGAAAAGAAGGCTTGGCCTGGAAGAGTTGAGTCATGCTTACAAAAACTGAAGTGTGGCCCCCATTTTCACAACCATAAACCCCCGCACTGTGTACTGTTGGCCACCTAAACTCCTAGGCCCTCACCCCTCTCTTTGAGAACTCTGCTGTGAAGTTCATCTTAGCTGTGCTTTCTTCCTCAATGTCCTGAAATAAGTAAATATATTTAATGTACACAGGCAGTTCCTGGGCCTAGGTTTTCTACTATTTATATTTCTCACAATCATTTTCATCAAGAAAAGGAATTTTTGCAAAACACCAAAATAATTTTATCAATGTTCCTGCCCTAGCCGGATTGGTTCAATGGGTAGAGTGTTGGCCTGTGGACTGAAGGATCCCAGGTTCGATTCTGGTCAAGGGCACATGCTTGGGTTGCGGGCTCGATCCCCAGTAGGAGGCATGCAGGAGGCAGCCAATTGATGATTCTCATCATTGATGTTTCTGTCTCTCTCTCCCTCTCCCTTCCTCTCTGAAACCAATAAAAATATATTTTAAAAAATGTTCCTTAGCGAGTGAGCAAGAATTATGAAACGAAAGGAGATAATATTGTAAGATGCATATGTTGAGATAGACGAGGTTTATAGGCAGGTGACAAGAGATAAAAATCACCTTTCTAAGATGTAGGAAAGTGATGCTTTTAATAATTACTAATTGGGTCATTTCTATTTTAGAGCAGTAGAGAGAAGATATGCCTTCTTTATCTTTAACCTGTTTGCCCTTCTTCATGCCAGAAAATGTTTGAAAAACCTTGAGACCACATCTTAAAGTTCAGTGGAACCTGGGCCTCTGAGTCCACATTGCTCTGGACCTGATTCCCTCCTTGCTAATCTTTCCTCTCCTTCCCTTTCTCTCTCTCTCTCTCTCTCTCTCTCTCTCTCTCTCTCTCTCTCTCTCTCTCTCTCTCTCTCTCTCTCTCCCCTGCCCCCCTTGTCTCTTTCTCTCTGTCAACCTGCAGTGGACACATATAAATAAGAGATAAATTTTTATTTCTGAATAAAAGTGACTGAATCTCTAGGCATTATGTATGATAGCAGCTGAGCTTTGAAACTTTAATTAATAGAATGAAACTGAAGTTTTAAGAAGCTAGGTCACCAGAAATGTGAGTAATCTTAACCATTGTGTTATCATTGGTGTAGTGGTCAATTAAATAATGATTATCTATAGATCTGAGGAGTTCTTATTAAGAAATGCTTTTAGAGAAGTATTTTTGTACTCTTTCTTTTTATAAAAGAAACTCATTAATCAATGCTTAATTTTTACATGTAAATTGCACTAATAATAAGAAAAAGGATATTTACTAGACTGTAAGAAATTATTCAAGGTCTATTCATAAAGTATTTCCAAAATGTCACTTAGATAAATCCTGAACATTATGAATCAAAGCACAAAAATCTTTCTTGATCTGAATGTGATTGATCTTTACAATGGCAACGAAAATTCTGAGACATGTGTCATAATGATAATTTTAATTAACTTTGCACAAAATGATATACCTGACCTCATTAGTTGTGCATTTCAGATTAATGATGTATTTGTTTGTATATGTATATATGTTTTTAAAATAGCACTTTTTAATGGAATTGGCAGGTGATAAATCTTTGCTAAATGGAAAATTAGAAAAAATGAAATTAAATATTTCTTAGCTATATTATGCCATTAAAGCCATCTAGTGTGACCCAAAACTCTATTGTAAGCAAGAAGAAAACTCAGGAGGTCATTTTTAAAAAATATTTTTTATTGATTTCAGAGAGGAAGGGAAAGGGAGAGAGAGATAGAAACAACAATGATGAGAGAGAATCATTGATCGGCTGCCTCCTGCATACCCCACACTGGGGATTGAGCCTGCAACCCAGGCATTTGCTCCAACAGAAAATGGAACTGTAACCTCCTAGTTTATAGGTGGATGCTCAACTACTGAGCCATGCCATCCAGGCCCTCAGGAGGTCACTTATATTAAATTTAAAATGTTGATTTTAACATTAGAATCAGTTAAAACAGGCTCTTGCAAATTTTTTTCAGATAATAAAAGTCTTTTAAAATGATGATACTATTATACTATTTTTTACTTTTTATCTCTTCATAGTATTGATTAGAAAAACAATTCTCCTAGAAATAATTGCCTACACTTTATTCTCCAAACAAGTTGATGGGAATTTTGTTATTAAATTTCCCAAGCAAACTTTATTCTGTAATTTCTGTGTTTAACAAGGTTGAGACTTGAGAAAACAGACACAGTCTTTACGGAAATCTAAAACATGGTTCTTTTTGATGCAGTGTCTAGAAATGAGTATATGATCTTAAGAGAAGAAAGGTGATACATTTTTTCTCTGACTGAATGCTAAACCATCATCTGGATAATTGCAATTCTGGAGAGTAAGATACTTGAAGCTGAAGCCCAGTGTCCTGTAAATAAGAGATATCTGTATTAGCTGGGATACTTTCAACTGTATTTAACAAAAAGACCAACATTCAGTGGCTTAATCATTTTTTAAAAAGAATTATCACCTGTAAATAATAAATCAAAAGATAGATCACTTCCTGAATTGTCTATTTCAGCGGCTCAACAACATCATTAATGTTCCAGGTTTTCTCTACCTTTCTACTTTGCCATCTTTAGCCCATCGAGGATTGTCTTCAAGCTTGTCCCTTCATGGTTACAAGTTGGCTTCATAAAGCTCCGAGTATTTATCTTGAGGAGAGGGGAGAGAAAACCAGAAGAGAAAAAGAAAGTTCTTCCTCTTGTTTTTAAGAATTATTAGATCTTAAAAGATTGCTCACAACAGATTTCCCATAACAGCTAATTGACCAGAACTTTGTCACCTGCCCAATCTTAACTTAATCGCCAGCAAATAGAGTAGGATTATCTGTATCCCCCCTTATTCAAGGTTTTGTTTTTCCTTGGTTTTAGTTACCTGAGGTTGCCATGGTCCAGAAATATTAAATAGAAAATTCCAGAAATAAACAAATCATTTTAAATCATACATCATTCTGAGTAGCAAGATGAAATCTCATGCCATCCTGCTCCACTCTGCCCAGGATGTGGACCGCCCCTTTGTCTAGTGGATCCCTGCTGTATAAGCCACCTGCCTATTAGATACTTAGTAGCCATATAGCCTATCAGATCCACGTTCTCCATATCACAGTGCTTGCATTCAAGTAACCTTTATTTTACTTAATTATGATCCCAAAGTCCAAGAGTAGTGATGCTGGCAATTCAGATATGCCAAAGAGAAGCTATCAAGTGCTTCCTTTGGGTACTATCTAGGGTTAAGTACTATTTGAGGCTTCAGGCATCCACTGGGGGTTTTGGAATGTATCTCCAACAGAAAAATGGGGGTTACTGTACATGACTGACTTAGGATAATCAAGGCTCATCCCCTAAGGTGTGAAAGTAACCAATATCTCTGATAGTTTAGCAATCCTTAAGACAAATGCAATGGAGATTCCATTAGTAACGAAGAAAAGGAATAACTGTAGTGTGGGAAGCCAGCATCATCTGCCAATGTGTATAATCAATATTTTCTGAATAGATAAACTGGAAATTTTCAAGATGCCAAGATTTGTATATTATTTTTTTCTTAGTTAATTTGCGGTTTTTTACAAGGAGAAATAAATATTCAAAAATTCATTTGAATTAGGTTATGGCTAACATTATCTAAATAAAACATTTGATTTCTCACCAAATTGATTCAGGAGTAGTCTAAGTCAGACTAATTAAGATATTTATTTTTAATTTTCATAATGATGAGATAGAAGAATTTTTTAACGTTGGTATTAGTGTTATTGGGAAAATTGGGGAAATAAATACAATTTCTACTTGTGTTTCCTATAACTCCCTTTCCCGACTGAGTGCTGGAGGTGGAGTCCTTATGATATCTTGAGAAAAGGAATTTTCTGAGACTCACATGGGAGGATGAGTGATTTTTATTTGTGTGTAATTACATCCCTGGGTTTCCAAAGTCCCATTTTCCTTAGTCCAGTTATAGAAGTGTAGCTGGGTTTCAGTAGATCTGGAAGCAAAGCCAATGTACAGAATTTCTGTTCCCTATCTTAGTGGGCTCCAGTTCAGCATCATTACAGTCCATTAGTCCATTGTGTGTGGGGTCTGGCAGAGCCAAGAGAGCACACCCCTTGCAACAAGAGTCCAGTAGAGACAAGAGAGTGAGTATCTTTGTTTAGGGGAATAAATATCCCAAATTTCATGCCCTTGCAATGGCCATGCCCATTCTGGCCAATGACCTGTTTCCAGGAGTGACTGACAGGCAAGTATCTTTCCTTCATTCCCCACCCCCAACTTTACTATGCACGAGTCTCTCTTCCCTCTGCCTAATCCCTTTCCCCAGGGATCTGCAGGGAATAGACCAGTGACTTCCTGGAGAATGTAAAGCTTTAGCTTCCTGGTGAAACTGCCCAAATGACATGTCTATAATTTCTGGCCTTTCCTTTGCTCCTTTCCTGTTATTAGTAACTAGTTGAGCACAACAGTATCACTAGTAAGGTTAGAAAGACTATGTTATCATTATCCTCTCTATGTCTTCAATGGATCTCATGAAAGTTTAGCATCCAGAAAAACGGTATTCTCAATGTTAGTGAGTGTCTAGGACTTGTTTCAGTTGCTAAACACTGGAAATCAGTCAACTTGTAGTAGACATTGCTAATTGAAGTCTGTTTTCATTATTTTCTTTTTATTCTTAGAAGCAAACTAAAAAAAGAAAAAAAAAAGAACTAAAAAGAACTCAGCTAAAGTCTCCATATCCTTGTCTCTTTTATAACAATCTGTGCCCATGTGAAAAAGTTCCAGCTAATGATGCAAGGCAGAAATTATTTGGTGGAACTTAACAGCTCCTCAAAGTGAGATATTGGGGCAGAAAGCTTGTGTCTTATTTTTTTTTAACCTTTCTCCTGTCTTATATTGAATTTATATATGGTGGCTGGAACTCCCACAGCTAGGTTAGACAGAAGGGGTCAGTAAAGATAGAAGACAAAGGTGACAGAGCAGAAAGATAAATGGAATCCAATAATAGTGGAACACCATATAGCACTGGCTTGCCTCTGTGAAGACATTTTTTAATACAGATAAGTATAATAAACAATTTCTATTTTCCTTGCTACTTTCGGTCTTTGGTCTTTAACAGATAAATACACTTTCTACTTGTGTTTCCTGTAACTCTTTAGGAATATGCCATAAGACATATAGTTATTATATTGATAGGAATGATAGACATAATGATGAAAGCAAATATCTCTGTGAATCATTTTACCTAGATAACAATAAAAGGGTTTCATTTTACAAGTTAATAGGAGAGAATTAACACTATAAATGCTACTTATATTCAGCATTTGAAGATACTTCAGAATTGAACTTGAACATTGATGTTATTATTTATTATTTAATTTGAACTATCCAATGTGATGCAAAATAAAGAAAAGGAAACATGTAATTTTCTCTAAGTTCTTCCACAAATTTAAGATCCATTTGCTTTAAAACTCTCTATAAATAATTCAATGTTTAACACTGCATAGTATTTTAATAATATTTGTTACACTTATTTGTACTACCTTTTTAATTGGAAATCAAAAAAAGGTCTTGTATTTGTATGTTTTAGTGATCACCATAATACTAATACTTAGCATAAGCCACGCACATCTTTTAAATATTTAACTGTGTATAATAACTCTGCTTATTGTTATTAAGCTTTTCTTATTGATAATAGGTTACCTAGCCTAAATTCCTTATTACTGAACATTTAAATGTAGTTGAATGTTAATATTTAAGCTTAATATTAGGGAGTGTAACTTTGTTTATAAATATTTGATCACTGTTCTGATTATTTCCTTAAAATAGATTTCTAAAAAGATAATTAGATGAAAAAATAGGAACTATTTTACTATTCTTGATATACCAGGTATAGTGTGTACTGGTTTTCTAGAAATTTACATCATTTTGTAAATAGCTACTATAACCTAAACATACATAGACTGCAATGCCAAAAATTATTTGGAAGAAATGTTTATAAACTTCTCAAATTAGTGAAGACATAAACCTAAGATTCAAAAATATAACTGAGCCCCCAACAAAATAGACTCAAAGAAACTTATGCACAGACATATCACAATCAAATTAGTGAAAAATTTTCAAGATGACTTCTTGAAGGCAGTCAGAGAAAAATAATGCATTACCTATAGGAGAACAGTGATTTGATTGACAGAAGATTTCTCATCAGAAACTATGGAGGACAGAAAAAAGTGACATAATATTCTTAAAGTGTTTAAAAGCATAAACTGTCAATCCAGAAATAATAAACAACATTGCCAGAATGAAAAACAAAAACAAACAAACAAACAAACAAAAAAAAACAGGCAAAACAACCATGGCTATATACTAGAAACTCACTTTGAATGTATTAGTATATACAGCTTAAAAGAAATTTCTCAAATTAGTATTCTTTTTCTGATGCCACAATCTTATATAAGAAAACTAGAGACTAATATTCTAATATTTAAAAACCCAGGGTCATAACATCCAAAAATACCGAAGGCTCGACCAACCAGAAGTCAGTACTGGGTTGCCATGGTGACCCAGCACTGACTGCCCACCTTTGCAGGTACTGCGACCCAGCACTAACTGCTGAGGGGGCTGTGGATCAGGCCCAAAGAGAGGCCCGGGAAGAGAGAAGCAGGGTCTGATCCGTAGCCTCCGTAGCAACTGTTGATCAGTCCTTGCCTCTCTCTTTCTCTTGAGCCCTGGTCAGCAGCTGCACCTCTCTTTCACTCGGGCCTCCACTGGGGCTGCTAATAAGCCCCACCTCTCTCATCAGGCCCATTGATAGGCCTGGAGATGCTGACTGGCATAGAAACCGACCAATCAGAACCTAATCTGGGTGAACTGCAAAGGCAAAACCTAATGTGGGGGCTGAGGAGGGATTTTAAGGGCAACAGCTGTTTGGTGTAAGGTGTATGAAAGCAGTTCAACTTTTTAATGACCGGTTTGGCAGTATAGTGCCTATGGCTGGCTATCAGGCCAGATATAGGGATTATGTATTTTTGTCTGCCAAGAGCATCTCCTCCTGATAAAAAAGGCTTCCCCCGCCCCCCCCCGCAATTTAAGCAAGCCTATATAATCTATCTATACTACTAAAAGGGTAGTATGCTAATTAGACCGGGACGTCTGACTTCCTTCCGGACAAAGCCATGGTGGTAGGGGCCAAGGCAGAGGCTGTTAGGGGTGATCAGGCTAGCAGTGGAGGGCAGTTGGGGGCAGGTCAGGCCGACAGGGGAAGGCCATTGGGGGCAAGATCAGGCTGGCAAGGAAGGCCAGTTAAGGGTGATCAGGCAGACAGAGGCAGTTGGGGGTGAGATCAGGCTGGCAGGGGAGGGCAGTTAGGAATGATCAGGCAGGCAGGCAGAGGCAATTAGGGGCAATCAGGCAGGCAGGCAGGCAGAGAGGTTAGGGGTGATCAGGCAGGCAGGCAGGTGAGTGGTTAGGAACCAGCAGTCCCAGATTGCGAGAGGGATTTCTGACCGCTGGTTTAGGCCTGATCACACAGGGATCGGGCCTAAACCGGAAATTGGACATTCCCCAAGGGGTCCCTGATTGGAGAGGGTGCAGGCTGGGCTGAGGGAACCTGCTCCCCTGTGCACGAATTTCATGCACTAGGCTACTAGTCTATATATATAAAAGCCCAGTGACAAAACGGCAGAACAACTGGTCTACCAGTCGCTATGGCATGCACTGATCACCAAGGGGCAGACGCTCAATGCAGGAGCTGCCCCTTAGTGGTCAGCGTGCTCCCAAGTGGGAATGCCACTAGGCTGACCAGGATGAGCCGCACTCCTACAGCGGTTGATCCCCTCAGGCCACGCCCCCAACCAATGCACGAATCCTGTGCACAGGGCCTCTAGTCTATTATAAATGCAGATGCGCCCTGGTTGGTTTGACTTGGTGGATAGAGCGTCAACCTGTGGACCAAAGGGTCTCAAGTTCGATTCTGGTCAAGGGCACATGCCTTGGTTGCAGGCTCCTCCCCGGCCCAGGCAGCCCTGGTCAGGGCTCCTACAGGAGGCAACCAATCTATATGTTTCTCTCACATTTATGTTTCTCTCTGTCTTTCCCTCTTTCTTCTACTTTCCCTAAGAAATCAATGGAAAATATCCTCAGGGGAAGATTAATAACAACAACAACAACAACAACAACAAAAACACTCACAAAAAATGCAGATGTAAAATCTTTAACAATATATTATTAAATCAAATTTAAAATTATATAAAACAGGATAGTCAGGTTTACGTAGGAGTGCATTTTAAGTCTAGTAATTGAAAATCAATGCATGTCATTTACCAATTAACTTATAAAAAAATTAAAGAAATAATATGATCATCTTTTTTTTTTATTTAGTAACTACCATTTATTCTTTTTTTATTGATTAAGGTATTATATGTGTACATTATATTCCCATTGCCCCCCCACCCCACTCCCATACATGCCCTCACCCCCCAGTGTCTTGCGTCCATTGGTTATGCTTATATGCATGCATACAAGTCCTTCTCAATAAAAGTAAAACTCACTTGACAATACTATATTTAGCATCATTTCTGATTTGAAATTCATAATAAATCTATATATACAAAAGCCCAACGACTGGAATGGTGGAATGACCAGAACGACTGGTAGCTATGATGCGCACTGCGGCAGCAACCAGCCTGATCCGGGCCCCAATCCCCCCTGACCCCAGCCGGCCCGGCCCCTGATTGGCCCCCAACAGCCTGAACAGAAGCCAGGCCAGCTGGCCAAATGCCTGCAGCTCCTCCCCCCCACACTAGCCTAGCCCAATGGGCCCCCATTGGGGCAGGCTGGCCAGACCCTACCCATGCACAAATTTGTGCACCAGGCCTATAGTTAAGAAATAAAAGGAAATTCCTCAATGTGATGAAAATATTTGTATATATCCTGATTGTTGTGATGGTGACTGTACTTATTTATTTTCAAACTCTAGAACTATATCACTGAGGTGAGTGAATCTTACTGAATGGAAATTACATCTCCATTAACAAACTAGAACAAAGACAATAAGGATGTAGACCCATTTATCTAGACATGCACACATGAAGTATTAATTTATGTTTTAACTTTAAAGTTGTAAATAAAACTTATTGCAGTTAATATTGAATATTTCAAATGTTCTGTTTGAACTTAAAATAATTTGAACAGTTGTATATTTCTCGCTGAGGAAGTTGTTCTCATTAATTGTGTTATTGACCTTCTAGTGATACCGGGCTTCTCATCCAAATGTCAAAAAGGATGCAAATTCTAGCCTACTGTTTACAATCTTTTTGCTACTTATAAAATTGACAGGTGCCAGGGGCTTTGACCAGAGACACAATTAAAAAGTGTATTATAAGAAAGACAGAATAATTGCCCTAAGGCACAATGTAGTATGGAAAATAAGGCAGTGGTGTGAACATTTTTTCAAAGTAAGGTATGCTAATCGAATACGCCATCTCTAGAGATCTCTCCAAGAATAGCAGTATTCCAAAGTGCTGATATTCCAAAGTTTAGAACTGAGTTCACTAGAAGTCAATGTAGTCATTGATTGAGACCTTTACCCGTTTGGCAGTTAAAGAGAACAAATTAACTACAAGGTAGATTAAAATCACAGATCTTTCTTATGTAAATGATGAATTCTTCATATTACAATTAGAACAACCTCTCTAAAATGTCATAATTTGATATTGGGCTTGTTTTGAGTTTAACATTATGATTAATTCTTAAAATCAGGATTTTGATAATACATTAGTTTTTTTTTCTTTTTTTTAAGTAAGATTTTATATTTTCAGAACAGTTTTGGGTTCCCAGCAAAACTGAGAGATGATTCAGAGATTTCTCAGAACCTTCTGCTCTTACACATGCACAGCCTCCACTATTATCCACATCCCACACCAGAGGGATACATTTGTTAAAATGATGGACCTACATTGACTCATAGTAATCATCCAAAGTTCACTATCTAAAGCAGAGATTTTCAACCATTTTCATCTCATGGCACACATACACTAATTACTATAATCTGACAAAAAATAAGTATAATTTCGATTCAGTCATGCTGGATGTGTTGGCTTCTGTTGTGTTGGCTGTTATAATTTTTTTATTTGACAATTTAAGGGGGGAAAAGGTCAGTGCCCTTGACTAAATAGTCAAGTATTTCATATTTTAAAAATTTTTGCAGCACACCAGTTGAAAATCACTGACTTAGGGATTCAGTCTGAGGGTTTGGACAAATGTATAATGACATATATTTATCATTATAATAACCTGCAGAATAATTTTTCTGTCCTAAAAAAACATTGTATTTTGCAGAGCAGAAGGTTTTAATTTTAATGAAGTCTAGTTTATCAATTACTTCTTTCATGAACTGTGCTTTTGGTGCTGTATCTAAAAAGTCATTGCTATATTCAAGGTCATCTAGGTTTTCTCATATGTTATCTTCCAGGATTTTTATAGTTTTGCATCTTACATTTAGGTCTGTGATTCATTTTGAGTTATATTTCAAGGTCCTTTTTGGTTTCTTAAACTTCATTATTTAATTCTGAACCTCCTATCTCTCCATTCCTCCCAGCTTTTCCCTCTGATTTTCTTGAACTGTTCTTGAATGTGTAAAATGCACCATTTTTCTAAGGTCATTTCATACTATGCCATACTAGTCAGAAACTTGACTGGAATTGATGAGACATTTAAACATTTGAAGATTGCAACAGAATTGATAGCAGCATTGGCAAACAAATGAAACGACGAGGCAGCCACTGGGGAAGATCATCAATGCCAGGCCTAAAAGGCCAATGGAAAGAACATTTGCTGCAACCCAGTGAAGGCTGGTTTCTGGGAGCGGGCCTAGACAGAAGCTATGGCTTGGCGAGAAGACTCGGTGAAAATGTTGCTTACATTTTCATAAGATGTTTTACCCAAATCTGCCTCACATTAATTGGACTGCAGACTGAAAGGCAGGAATCAAAGGGAATGAATGCCTAACCTCTCACTCCAGCCAGACTCCCATTAATTGAACTGAAGTGGAAGCCCCAGAGGTCAGGCTCTCTTGTACACAGAGGAGGGCAGAGAAGGATCAAGAATAGATCTAGAGGTGCAAACAGAGGTTATACAGTATAATATACAAATTGTACATCTTAGTAACTACTCTCATCTATTGGTTGAAGAAAACTGAGCCCTCAGCATAGGAAAACCCAAATCCTTAATAGTCATGTCTTCATTGAGGTTCTACAGTTTTCTGTTGATAGTATTATTAGTGGCAATGCCTGATTTAGACATTCTCACACTTTGCCCCCATTTTGTATCATGACTGGTAGTTAGAATCACTGTCTCAGATCTCTTTAGTTCAATACTGTGAGGATCTGAAAAATTACCAGGTGGCTCTCTCAATTTTTCAATTCATTGGAACCAACTCTTTGCCCTGATAGAAGCATTTACCACTTGGATTGTGAAATAAATTTCTTACGTGCATTATTTTTATTATTAACTATAATTGTGAGAAAGACACTCCTTTTTCCATCTTTTGGTCCTGGAACCTGTGCAATCTGGCCATGTGAAAAATGGCATCACATATTGACACAAAATGTATCCTATCACACAGTGCTCCAGCCTACTAAAAGGTTTTCTTTTGGCATATTCTGTAAATGAGCCTTCATCATTCTGTCAAGCTACATGCTTTAGAGTAAAGGGCAAATAGCAAGACAATTGAATACTTTGAGTATAAGCCCATAGATGTACTTCTTGATATAAACTATGTCCTTTAGTCAGCAACAGTACTGTGTGCTGAAGACTCAGGCATTCTGTAGGTCCACAAATGATGTCAGCATATTCTCTGAGGCAGAAGAGGCAGATTCATCTCCTGACTCTCTACGTCATTGAATATAACCTCTTACCCCTGCAGGAAGGAAACCTTTGTGTCATCAGCCTGCCAACATCAGCCTGTCACCAGGGGGCGTATTGCCTCTCCTTTCCCAGTGAAGAGTGTCTAACAGGGCTCAGTGTTGGCCCCTGGGGACATAGATTGTCTTTACACTCTGCCCATTCTGAGATGTTCATCCTCCTGTCTCCTACACTATCTTGTCAGACATCTCATTATTTTCTTTTAGCCAGTGTAGAATATTTTCTCAACTCTTTCTTCTACTCAAAAGATACAGCCATATATATACATTCTTAAAATCATGAGACAAGATGAAGCATACTCTAATCTTTCTCCTTCCTTCTCTTCTCTTCCTCCATCCTTATTGCCTGTGTATGCTTTCTCTCAGGTTCCTAATGCGCCTCGACTTTGTGTCACCTTGACAAGATATTTGTTTCTTATATCTGAAACTGTTCTCATATGAATAGCAAGATTATCTTCTTTCTCAATTTCACAATGTGAAGACATGATTGGCACAGTGAAAAAAAAATGTTGCTCACATTTTCATAAGATATTTACCCAAATCTGCCTCACATTAATTGCAATGTCTCTTTGTCATGCAGCCACATCTGCTATATTCTGATCTCATGGAAGTAGTGAACGAAGTGTGGCAAAATTTTTATGTGTTTAGCTAATTAAAATTTGCTGTAAAGATTCAGGCAGTATGAGCTGTATGCATTGATTTATGAATTTATCTGCACGAGGAAAATGTGACATTTGCTGTGTAAACTCTAAGGACTTGGAACCAGAATTTCTCAAGGATAAACATTAATGCATAACTGTTGCCTGAGAAAAGTTGCTAAGCAAAAAGTTTACCAAATTATATTCACATAGATAAAGAAGAAAGTTTTGCTTTTCTTTTCAGTTAATTATTATCTGTCAGGGATGAAATTAGAATTTGAAATGAACTTTCCCAATTACATAAAATAATCATGAATGTTGGATGGAGTAAAAATATAACAAAAATAGGCAGTTCTTTATATTTGCTTTTCTTTAAAGTAAACTTATGATCCCACTAATTACTATATAAGTTTTTATTGAGGAAGTTAAGTTATCTTGTTGGATTTTTTTATTGCTATTAAGCTCATAGTTAGATTGATGGGAATTCAAAAGTATCAGACATTTGAAGCCTGGCATTCTATTTTGCCAGAAGGAAGGAAAGGAAATGTACTTTCTCCTTTTCATTAATAGGTGTATAATAGAAATACTGAAACTTAAACAGTTTGGAATATAAAGTTTTGGCAAAACTATCAATTTTTTATGAAGTGTTGCCTCTGGTTAACAGCAATAAAATGTTAATTTAGTCTTTGATGCAATATATTAGCACTATAACTGAGAATAGTTTTGGTATGCTAATTCTGAAATAAAATGGCTGAATCAATATAAAAACTACTAGATGTCTGAAATTACAAAGTTGATCCAAGCTGCCAAAAAGGTATGGTGATGCAATCACAGTGTTATTTGTTAAATGATTTCAGGGAATTATAAATAAGACCTCTATTGATAACATCTAAAAGCATGCACATCTAAAAAGCATGTTGTTTTCCATGGTATGATCTGGTTATACATATTTTTTAAACTATAACGATGAATATTCAAAAATGCATCTATTTAACATTTTGTAGGTGATAAGAAACAAAGTCTGATGAAAAACATTATATGTATTTAGCATTTGAAGGGTAAGATCATATAAAATTTTTCAAAATATATTGTTATAACAACAAAACATCAGGATAACAATACAGTATTTTCTCTTGCTTCTTGTTAGTTGGTAGGCTAAGAAATTATTATTAGATTTATTTTTATCATCATCAAATTGTTTCATAAAACAGGTGTAGGAGGAATCCAATAGCCATCGTGCTTTAGTTTTTTATTATCTACTTCTGTGCTCCATATTATGCTTTTGGAATGTATAATTTATGTTCATGGTTATATTTTTGTCACTCAATATTTCTCAAACCTAGCCTATTTCCTGAAACATTGTGATTTTTGATAGTTGCTAGCCCTATTAACTATAAATTCTACTGATGTGCCTTAACTTTATACTTTAAAATAAACTTTTAACTTTGGATCCTTTGTTTGAGGCAAAATCTTTACATGAAATTTAAATTTTAGTGTTCCTGATAACATTCTTTATTGTAGCTTTTCACTGGGATTTTATATTTATGTTAAAGACTTATCGCCACATCAGGCACTACATTCAATTCTACAGTGTCATACTTAATCTTCACACCACTCTTGGTAAGTGTATTCTAGTCATTTAAAGTATTATTCAATGTGATTGTCAATTGGATTCACTGTCAGAGACAGTTAAGATCTCAGTTCTCTTCTCAACTTCCTCACTGAGAAGAATTTATCTGGTGACAATGATAACTGCATGCACTCAGATGATCGGGACCATGAAAAATGAATGGGATATCTAATTTGTGAAAGTTAAACAAATTAATGAGCTAAACAGATTAATGAACAGGACTTAAAAATCTGTACATGCATTCTTCGTTTCTGGTGCTTGAGCTTATTACATTAATAAAATCATACTTTGGATTTACTTTGTATCTTTTACTGAGTAGCTCAAGTGATTTTAAATTTATTATCTCACTGTCTGCCTCATTATTAGTTTTCACCCTCCTTATAACATCGAATAGTAATAGTAAAGTTACTCTTTGAGATACTGATTTTATTTCCTTTTGACTATATACTCAAAAGTAGGATTGCTGGACCAGACATCTAGTCTAGTGGTGGAGACTTCAGTTCTGGCCTCTGAGGCATGTGTTCAGCTCCCACATCTGCCACTTACTAGCTGTGTGACCTGGGGCAAGTCACTCCTCTTCTCTGGGCCTGCTGCTTCACGCCACCTAAAAGTAGGATTGCTGGGTAATATGGTAGTTTTATTTTTACTTTTTTTTAAGAATCTGCTTTCCATAGCTGCTGCACCAGTTTACAATCACATCAACAGTGTATGAGGGTTCATATTTCTCCACATCCTCACTAACACTTGTCTCTAAAAAAATAATAATAATAGCTATCCTAAAAAAATATGAGGTGATATCTAATTATTGCTTTGATTTGCATTTTCCTAATAACTGTTGATGTTGAACAACTTTTCATATACCTATTGGTTGTTTCTATGTCTTTTTAGGAGAAATGTGTTTTCAGGTCCCTAGTCCAATTTCAATTGGATTATTTGATTTTTGTTGTTGACTAGTGTGAGTTACTTATAAATTTTAGATATTAACCCCTTATCAGATATATGATTTACACGTGCATTGTCTCATTTTGTAGGTTGCATTTTCATTCTGTTGATTATTTTCTTTGGTGTGCAGAAGCTTTTTAGTTTGATGTAGTTCCACTTCTCTCCACTTGTCTATTTTTGCTTTTGTTACCTGTGTGTTTGGTGTCATATCCAGGGAATTATTGATATGATCAATGTCAATAAGATTTTCCCTGTATTTCGTTCTAGGACTTTTACAGTTTCACGTCTTACATTAAAGTCTTTAATGCATTTTGAGTTGATTTTTTGTGTATGGTATATGGTAGGGGTCTAATTTCATTTTCTTTTTTTTTAATATATAGATATTCAGTTTTTCCAACACCATTTGTTGGAAAGACTATCCTTTCCCCATATGTATTCTTGGAATACATCAAATATCAGTTGACTATATATTCTGGGTTTTAAATCAGACTGCCTTTTGCTGCATGTGGGTGAATTAAATTTCTGCCCTATCTTGTCATACACTTAGGACTTAAGTATCAAAGGAGGCCAGACTAGAGGAGGTGGTTCAGGGACCTAGAAATAGATTCATCCTCTGAGACAGTGGAAATATTGAAAGGAAAACCCAGCTGCAGTGCTGGAGGGAAGTTTAGTGCAGCAATAGAACAGAGTATCTGAATCTTGTCAGAATGGAAGTTGGCAGCTGGTATTGATAAATCTATTAAGAGTTGAGGATGGGATATTGATAAGCAATAAGCAGACAGAGCCCTGTGGTATAAAATCCTGGGGGAAGCAACACTAGACTGTCCAAGAAGACAGATAGGCTTTTTAATGGTAGTTTGTTAGTAAATAGCAAGACCTCATTCTGGGGTGAGATTCAGATGAAATATTTTATGTATTGCTGGGAGGCTGGCAACACAAAGACCAGGTTCTAAATCTTTGTGCATTTTGTCTAAGACAGATCATTGAGGCAGAAATTCATACATAAGGACATAAAGCGAAATAAAATGCAGACTCATAGCTGGATTAGTTACATGACAAGATAACTATGGGAATAACAGTGATAAGTCCCTTATGTTTACCAGGTCCAATCTTCTCTAGGAATCATAACAAAGCTATGTGAGGGGAGAATATTATATTGGTCACTACATTTTCTTATCTGTGAAAAGAATATGGTAATCATGCTATCTAACTTACCTTACATGGTTGTGAAGAGTTGTTAAATTTTAAAATGATCTACTCGTATGATTCTTCATTCACATAGTCTTCTAGTGAAGTCTGTTAGATGTTCATCAACGTGTAATTTTCCCTTTTTTCTGAGATTACACTTGCATTGAGCTCCCCATCCCTTCTCTGCAGTTATGTATATTGACAATAGATCCTACGAAGAAGTGATATGTGCCATTTGTGGACCATGGGCTTAAGAAACAGATATTCCTTCTTGAAGATCTCTGTCCTCTTCTTACATTTGACTAATCTCATATAAGGGCACATAGATCAATGCCTTGCACATCCACACTAGAGTGTGTGCATGTGAACAAGAAATACAATTCTACTTTGATGCAGTACACGTTTGGATTTGTCTGTTAGAGTGGGTTTCGGTACAATTAGTTAAATTGGACCCCCAATATCTTTCAGTTAATCTTTAATAAAATTTTCTAAAATTGCTTTTATATTTATTTATTCTTTAAAATTTATCTTTATTGTTGAAAGTATTACAGATGTCCCCATTTTATCCCTCCATTGACCCCATTCACTCCAATCTCTTGCCCTCCCCAGGCCTTCTCCACACTATCATCTGTCCATGGGGCCATGAATATATGCATTTAAGTTCATTGGTTAACCTCTTCCCTCTCCCCTCCCCTTCCCTCTAAAATATGTCAGTCTGTTGCATGCTTTAATGTATCTAGATCTTTTTTGTTCATCAGTTTATTCTGTCCTTTAAGTTCCAAATATAAGTAAGATCATGTGATACTTGTCTTTCTCTGACTGGCTTATTTTGATTAGCATAACACTCTCCAGGTCCTTCCATACTGTCTCAAAGGGTAAGAGAGCATTCTTTTTTACAGCTACGTAGTATTTCACTGTGTAAATGTACCAGTTTTTTAGTCCATTCATCTACTTGTGGGCACTTGGGCTGTTTCCAGATCTTAGCTATGTTATGAACATAGGGGTGAATATATTCTTTCTCATTGGTGTTTCTGGCTTCTTAGGATAATGTATTATTAGGGTGTGAGGAGGTCTAGCCACACCCAGTAAAATTTCAGCTATTGCTGGAACGGGAACACCAAGACCCTTATTAATGTTAATATTTATCTTCCTTGAGAATGATTTCTATAGATAGGTAGCTATTTATATCTATTTATATGCTCCATACATAAAAAATCTCATAATAGATGAATGTATGACTTAAGGAATTAAAGATTTTATCATTGTTTTGCATTTATGTAAATAAATAATTATAGCAACAATAAATGAAATATCAATAATAAATAAGTAAAAATAATATAAAATAATAAATGAAATAATCTAAACTATAGCAAAAACCAGTAGTTTGCTTAAATTCTTTCTTATAAGATTGAGCAGCAAAGGGCTGTGATTTAGTGATGAGAAAGCAGGTATAGTGAATAGAGCAATAGAACAACTAAATAGAAAGGCATTGATCTATGTGCCTGTTCTTGTGCCAGTACCCAACTATTTTTATTACAGTGGCTTTGTAATATAGCTTGATATCCGGCATTGTGATCTCTCCAACTTTGTTCTTTTTTCTTAAGATTGCTGTGGATATTTGGGGTCTTTTTTTGCATTTATCTGATAATTAGTGATATTGAGTATCTTCTGATATGTCTTTTGATATGTATCTTTGGAGAAGTATCTACTCAGGTCCTTTGCCCATTTTTAAAATCAGATTGTATGTTTGTGGGTTTGTTTGTTATTTTATGTTAAGGTTCTTTATAAATTTTGGATATTAACCCCTTATCATATGTATCATTGGCAAATATGTTCTCCCATTCAGTGGATTGTCTTTTCAAATTTATTTTTGTTTTTGTTTGTTTGTTGTTGTTTTTTGCTTTGCATAAACTTTTCAGTTTGATGTAATCCACTTGTTTATTTTTTTATTTTAGTCCTCTTGCCCAAGCAGATATATTAGAAAAAAATATTGCTATATGAAATATATTTAATTATTTTAATATAATTCTTGGTGGCATTATCTAGTTCAGTGTCTTTCTTTTTTCTCTATAATTATGTCTACAATTTCATTATTAATAACTTAGTGTTATATGCTTTAAGAATCCCTTAGTACTGTTCTTAAACTTGTGTTGCCATTGCCTAGACAGTTAGAGGAACAATAAAAAAATAGTGGACTTTGCCAAAATATAAAATGACCTAAGCTTTATTCAAAATAAGATAAAATAAGTATAATAATAAAATTGAAGCTTAGAATTTAAATCCTCTGGGGCATTTTGCAAATCTGTGCAATGAATTTTATTTAGGAAACTTTGCTGCTTTATACTGAGTACAAAATTTGAAACTTCAAGGTTTATTAACTAAACCTTGAGGGTAGTAACATATGAAGTCTATGCTTACTGTGCAAAAGTATTACATTTTTTCTGTTTTTTTTTTTTCTTTTGAGACCTCTTTTTGCCTCTAAGGTATTTTTTTGATTGAGATATCTCTATGCTTTGGGTGAAAATACTTTCCTGCTAAAGAAACATAGCTCTTCACAACAGTCTCTTCTTTGAAGCCAAGTAGAGAAATTAGCTATTAAAATTAAATAATATATTTTAACAAAAAAAAAAGACTGTTGATAGGAGAAGGTTGTTTTTATATAGATCCTCCAGTCCTGAAAAAAATATTATTTGCTAAGATCCTAACAGACATTAATCAGTGTTCTTATTGATTAAATTTGAAATGAACCCACTTAATGTTAAGTGATTCTGTACTTGTTTCTTTTATTCTTGTCAAAAGGTAGGAGCATAGGAGTAAACATTTACAATTATTATTTTAAAAAAGACACTGACCGATAAATTTGTTTTAAGGTAAAACTGCTATCCTTAATATTTGGGATTTATTCTAGGATATATATTATATTTTCTACTATAAAAATAAACCATTCTTTAGCTGTGAGATTGAGAAGACAGTTTTCTAAAGTCAGTACCTTTTTCTTTAGTGCTTGGGTAACAGAAAACTATTCTGAGGAATTGGTTTACTCAGTATTGGGGACTGGAAAATGTGAAATCTGCAATGCCAATCGGTTGGAGACCCAGGCAAGAGCTGACATTGCTGCAAGTCAAAGCCAAACACAGTATGGAGGCAGAATTCCTTACTCCACTGGGCATCTCAGTCTTTTCTCTGAAGTCCTTCAGATGATTGGATGAGGAAGAGTAATCTGCTCTCCTCAAGTCTGCTGATTTTAATATTAATCACATTACAAAAAACAAAAAAACCCTTTACTGAAACAACTAGACTGGTATTTGACTAAACAACTGGGTACTACAGCCTCGCAAAGTTTACAATAAAATTAGCTATTGCAATGACTCTTCTTATTATTAATCCAATTTAAGTTGGGATTTCTAATACTTTCAAAAGCATCTTAACTAATAGCCTGGACAAACAGGAGAGAAACTAAAGAAGCAAGCAAGAGTGAAAACGAATGAACAGACATACAGCAAAAAAAGAATGACTTGACTGGTGATTTGCAGGCTGTCACAACATCCCCTGTGTTTCTGGGAACGCCACAAGTTTAGATTTTTTCAAGTTATTATGCAACGGTACTAATTCTTATTTATCCAAGCATTAGAAAAACAAGGTCTTCTTGTTTCTCAGACATATGTGTAGTTCTGCCCATTTAGGAAAGGAGCTGTTTGAACTGATCCTGAGTTTTAACTCCCATATTAAAATTTTTCATAAATTTTATGTGGTATGATTTATGTGGAAGAAAAACATAGACAAGAATGATCATGTTGGAAGTTAGTCTACTAGATGCCTGTTCTGTGTACTTCTTTGTTCAGATTAAAATTTTAAGCCCGGCAGTATGGCTCAGAGGTTGAACGTGGATCTATGAACCAGGAGGTCACAGTTCGATTTCTGGTCAGGGCATATGTCCAAGTTGCAGGCTTGATCCCCAGTGTGGGGCATGCAAAAGGCAGCCAATCAATTTGTCTCTCTCATCATTGATGTTTCTATCTCTCTCTCCCTCTCCCTTCCTCTCTGAAATTAATAAAAATATATTTTTAAAAAAGCTAAGTTTTATATATAATTTATAATTCAAGAAATACCTTAAATATATTAGCATATATATTTACCCCTGATTTTTCAATCACTAAATCAGTTTCTCTTTATCTTATCCCTACTATAAATTCCTCTCCTTTTCACCAAAAACTTAGAGAACATGTTAGTGTCACTTTTTAAGGGGAATAACATTTTTCCTTCAAATTTCATAAACTTATAAATCTAAGGAGCTAAAATGGAACGTTATTATAAGAATATCATACAGTCCAATTTCAAATATTTCTCTTATGTGTCTTTGGTCCAGAGTATAACTATTTCTAGACAAAAACAAACTGTTTCTAAAAACAAAAGCAGCAAGAATTTGGATTTTCCATGGAGTATTTCCTATGCTTTTCATGAAAACCAATGAATTATACTTTTAAATTTACAATTTTTAAAGCAAATTATTAGAAGCTACTAAGACCCTTATTTGCTGTCTTCAAAAATAGAGTCAAGGTATTAAGTTCCCTGTTTGAAGGATATGACTCAAGGATAGTTTTATCAAACAAGGTCTTCTGAAAGAAAAAGGGATAAAAGTTTCCTATGATAGACTGTTCACATAAAATACCTTACTCAGTTTGACATAACAGCTCAAAGTAAAAATAGGACTTTCGTTCTGTCAGTAGGTTTTATATTAAGGCAACTTTATTGTTCCTGGAAATTTTTTAATTAAGAAATCTGAGTAAGCTTCTTAATTCCTTTTAAAAGTAACATGATATTGTCATAGCAAAGGAAATTATAGACCAATTATCATTACTTAGCATTTCCTGAGTTAAATATTTTACAGAGAAAAACGATTCTTATTTATAAGGGAGGTCCTTGCCTAATATGCAAATTCTATGCTATAAATTTCCCACAAGTGCTAACTGCTTTGTCTTTTACGGTATAACTATTCACCATTTATTAGAATTACTCTTAGTTATTTAATATAACCAATTTTTTCTACAGAGTTGAAGTAACTTGAAGTTAAATGACTTGTTTTGGATAAAACATCAACTTGACAAATATCTAAAATTAGGTGTTGGTGTGCCTAAAGTAATCATTTTAAGGTGTATTTTTATTTTCAAAGGCTTTTTTTTTTCTATTTACTTGAGTGCTAGGCATGTTATAAAATTTTACACTTCCTAGGTAATTTAAGCCAGATATTCTTAACATTGGCCTATGGACTTTTAATAATACTGAGATAAAATAGTTCATAATTCAGATGTCACTGATTATAAACTATAAATTCTTAATTTTGAATGTTTAGGTGGACCGAGTTCTTCCTTATCTGAGAAAGCAAGCATTTGAATTCAGTACAATAGTACCAAAGTAGTCAGGCCAGTTTTCTAGTAAGCACAAGGAGTTCCCTGCTAAGTGGTATTGAAGAAAGTGTCATGAGGCCCAAATATTCCTTTGGTTAAGATGTCACTTTAATAACCTCCATTAAAAACAGGCATAACAATGTCGGGGAATGATTATTTTCCCAGATCAGTTCTCACAGCGTGGAGTTTAGAGAAATCAATTACTCAGCTCTCCTCTCCCCTCTTCTGGCATGAAGTCTAATAGGGATTCAACATTGCTATTGGTGGTCCACTATTCCCCATAAAAGGGAGCTCCCTGTTTGCTGGACAGGAGTATAGAGACTAAAGTAAAAAAAAAAAAAAGAACAAAAAACAAAAACCACACACAAAAGAACAAACAAACAAACAAACAAAAACTACCTCTGTCAACAGATGAATGGACAAATACAATGTGATAGATACATAGAATGGAATATTATTCAGCCTTAAAAGGGAAGGAAATTCTGACACACGCTACAACATGGATGAACCTTGAAGACATTATGCTAAGTGAAAAAATCCAGTTATAAAAAGACAAACACTGTATGATTCCCCTCCTATAAAGTACATAGAGAAGTCAAATTCAGAGAAACAGAAAGTAGAATGGTGGTTGCCAGGGGCTGGGGGAGGAGAAAATGGGGAGTTACTGTTTAATGGGTATGGAGTTTCAGTTATGGAAGATTAAAAAAAAAACACAAAAAAAACCCTGGAGATTCATATTGGTGATGGTTGCATAATAATGTGAATGTACTTAATAACACTGAACTGAACACTTAAAATATTTAAATGTTGTTTTCTTTTTGTATATTTTACCACAATGTTTTAACTATTAAAAATGACTTCCATATCTTGAAAGAAGGAGAGAAAGTAAAGAGGAAGGAAGGAAGGAAAGAGGGAGGGAGGGAGGGAGGGAGAGACAGAGAGAGAAGGAAGGAAAAAAGAAAAAGAGAGAGAGAAAGAAATATATATATATATATATATAGAGAGAGAGAGAGAGAGAGAGAGAGAGAGAGAGAGAGAGAGAGAGAGAGGAAGGAAGGAAGGAAGGAAGGAAGGAAGGAAGGAAGGAAGGAAGGAAGGAAGGAAGGAAGGAAGGAAGGAAGGGGATCTCTGCTCTAGACTTTGGAATCAATATGTGAAGAGAGTTGAGTCTGCAAAGTAGATTCTGAGTTTACATGTACATGCTGTGTGCCTCAGAAATCCAGGTGCCAGCAACACAGATGGTACAGGACAAAGCAGCCAGAAAAAGGCTTTATTGTTGTATAGGATCATGTGGAAAACATATCTCAGAGGATATCAGACTCTCCTCAATCAAATTAAAATAGCTGCTCAGTGAGAGGAAATGGATGAGCAGAGGGAGACAAACCATAAAGGTTTATTCCAATATCTCCTACATTCTCAGAGGCAATCTTCACTCTGTCAGATAAAACATTTTAATAACTTTAAAACAATAAGAAAAATAATGATAGCATTTATTATTGTTCTTGTAATTATTTTTTGTACCTATTACACACTTATAATCAGACCCTTAAAAAATCAACATAAACCACAATTTCAATAGGAATATTCTGAGAAATAAAATTGGTTGCCTGGCCCAGTCAGCCGGCATGACTCAGAGGTTGATTGTCAACCTATGAACCAGGAGGTCATGGTTTGATTCCTGGTCAGGGCACATGCTCAGGTTGTAGGCTCCATCCCCAGTGTGGAGTGTGCCGGAGACAGCCAATCAATGATTCTCTCTCATCATTGATGTTTCTGTCTCTCTCTTTTTCTCTGAAATCAATAAAAACACATTAAAAATAAAAAATTGGTTGTCCACACATGAAAAACAGCAAAATTTTAAACTAAAATAAGCTTCATGTCATCGCCAAGCTTTACACTTAAAATTTACTAGAATAACTAAAATCTAGAGTGGATAGTATAGTGACAAGAACTGACGATGCACAAAGGCAGACCACTGATGTGGAGAACAGTTTAGAAACATTTACCCCAGGCTTCCGAGGGACAAGGCTGTGGATTTGAACATATAAGACAGAAGATAATAGAAAAATAATAAACCATCTGTGCCTAACACGGATCTGAGAATGTGGAGCACCCATGCAATGAACTGAAGGAGGCCCACACCTCTGTGCACGTTGACACTATTTTGAAATTAAATTTCTGCAGAAGCTATTCTACAAGCAGCATTCATATTCAAAAAGATAATTAAAAACAACCAACTTTCAGATTTTGCATTTTAACAATAAATATCAGAAGAAAATGATGCCACTTTTATAGAGTAAAAGCTTCAGACACAGACACTTATTTCCATGTAAGTGTCCATTTTGTTAAAGACGAGAAGCAATGCTCTTTCTGGTTCTTTACATTCCAAGCAGGAACTGGAAGTCTGTCTTGAAATGTTTAATTGGGTATTGGATATTATGATTATATGTTGCTGTGGAGATGCTGGGTTCTATTATAATCCTCAGTAGTGTGTGTTTGTGTATGTGTGTGTTTTTCTGGTTATTACTTCAATAACTGGCTTATGTGTAGGCTTTTTAAAACATTTTATTGAGGCATATCTGTGGAAAATACCAGGTATTTCCCAAGCGTCTCCAACTTGTTGAAATTCAAGTTTCCAATTCTGCCTCCCTTATAGATCCTCTTTTAGCATGGTCTTGGGCTTTTTCATATTAAATCTAGAGTATTTTTACTGTAGGAAGTGGTCCTTAATTATGAATAGCAGTTGGTACCAAGGTATTAACTATTTACTTTGCTGATTGATCCTAGTTTGCTGCATACCACTTCTTAGCAACCACACTATAGTCAGTGCGAGAGATTTGTCTTGTGTGTGTGTACACCCCATCCTTCAGTCAAGAACTCTGAGGATTCTCCTATACACTTCTGAGGTTCAGTGTCTGCACAGCTTGCTTCATTGCCCTGCCACATAGATTCTACCTGCTGTGGCTGACTTGCATACTGATATCTGTGTCCTCAGCTCATTTCTTCTGCTTGGAGAGCACCTTGCTGTACATGGTCAGGAAATTGTCTCCAGACAAAAACCTAAAGTGATGATGAAGCACCTTTGCCATTTTCTCTTCTTTCAGTGATCACAAACTTTTAGGCCTATGCTGCAATGCCTGATTGTTGCTGCTTACAGTGGGAAGGGTAGTATGATGCCAGATACCTCATTATAGCCAGAGCTAGAAGTCTCTTCATTTAATTTAATTGCATTTTCTTCTGCGATTGCCACCTAATCAAATTAACTGAATTGTGTTTGTATTGATTATGGTTAAGTTTTCTACATCAAGACAGAATGGGATTTTATGAAAAGTTAGTCCAGTGTAGATCTAGTGTGTTTTGTTGTGTTGTTCCAATATTCCATCTCCTTTTTTTTAAAAAAAAATATTTTATTTATTTCAGAGAGGAAAGGAGGATAGAGAGAGAGAAACATCAATGATGAGAATCTTTGACCGGTTGCCTCCAGCATGCCCCACTTTGGGGATGGAGCCCACAACCTGGGCATCTGCCCTGACCACAGACTCAAACTGTGACAGCCTGGTTCATAGGTCGATGCTCAACCACTGAGCCATGCCAGCCGGGCCATCCATCTCCTTTTTTTGTGGGGGAGGGGGTGCTATTAATTAATTAATTTATTTATTTATTTTAAATTTTATTTTATTGTTTAAAGTATTACACATAGTAGTACATATATCTCCTTTTTTTCCCCATTGACCTTCCCCAGCCTCCCTACCCCGTGTCGCATGCCCTCATCCCACCCCCCCACCCAGTGTCTTGTGTCCATTGGTTGTGCTTATATGCATGCATACAAGTCCTTCAGTTGATCTCTTTCCCCCCCTCCCCAACACTCCCCAGCCTTCCCGCTGTAATTTGACAGTCTGTTCGATGCTTTACTGCCTCTGTATCTATCTTTTTCTCCTTTTTGATCTTCCCAGTTGATCTTTTTATTACCAAAATTGTGTAGTCAATCTATTACTGTAGAATTATTTGCCCTTTAAGTTCCGTCACTTTTTTCTTCATATATTTTGGTTACTTATCTGTATATTTATGTATGTTTTTCTCTTCCAGCTGGAGTGATACTTTTATCATCACAAAATGTCCTTTTCCTCTATAACACCTTTTTCCCTTGAAAACTTTTTAATGGCTATTTCAATGATCTTTTGGCTACTGTTTGCATGATATATCTTTTTGCATTCATTTTCTAAGGCTTCAGTCTATTTGTGCCTTTGAATCTAAACTCTATCTCATAGAGAAGATGATAGCTGGATCTTTTTCTTTTTAATTCAGCCTGCCAATCTCTACGTTTTTATTATAGTGTTTAATCCTTTTATATAAAATTGAATTACTGATAAAGAATTTTATGTTATTTGTTCTTTATATTTCATACCTTTTTGTTTCTCTATTCCTCTATTATTGCTGTGGTGTGTAAAATAGATCATGTTTGTGTATTACTTTATTCCACTGATTGTTTTTTATGCTATATTTTGTAGGTTTTTTTCCTAGTGACTTCCCTTGGATTATAATTAGCATGCATTGTAATTTAAAAGAATCTTGGAATAATACCAACTTAATTTTAATAGTATTTAGAAACTTAGTACCAATATAGCTCTGTTTTCCACCACTTATTTGTGCTCTTATTGTCAATCAAATTTCAACTCTATACATTATAAGCTTATAATTGCTTTTGTAGCTGTTTTTTAAATCAGGTAATGAAAAAGAAGTTGCAAACAAAAATACATTAACATGTTGTCTTCTATATTATGTAGTTACCTTTACCAGTGCTCTCGATTTATTCGTGTGGATTTCAGTTATTGTCTAGTACTTAATACCCCTTGTAGGGCAGGTTTGCTGAAAATAAATTCTCTGTTGTTTTGTTTTGTTTTGTTTTTATCTTGGAATGCCTTAATTTCTCCTTAAATTTTTAAGGATAGTTTTATAAGATATAGACTACAGAGTCATGGTCATTAGTCTTTTTCTTACAGCACTTTATATATTTTTATTGATTTCAGAGAGGGAGGGAGAGGGAGAAGGATAGAGATAGAAACATCAGTGATGGGAAAGAATCATTGATGGGCTGCCTCCTGCACACCCCCTACTGGAAATCGAGCCTGCAATCTGGGCATGTGCCCTGACCAGGAATTGAACCATGACCTCCTGGTTCATAGGTTGATGCTCAACCACTGAGCAACACTGCCCTGGCTCTTACCGCACTTTAAAAATGTCCCATGTATTGC
Organism: Plecotus auritus; assembly: GCF_963455305.1. NCBI lineage: Eukaryota > Metazoa > Chordata > Mammalia > Chiroptera > Vespertilionidae > Plecotus > Plecotus auritus. The sequence goes on from NC_137775.1 coordinate 14,222,224, forward strand.
CTTCTGGCCTCTATGACTTCTGTTGAAACAGAAGCTCTTCATTTTATTGATGACCTCTGGAACATACAGATTAATTTTCTTCATTATGTTTTGTTGTTGTTAATCCGCACCCTTGGATATTTTTCCATTGGTTTTTACAGAGAGTGGAAGGGATAGGGAGAGGCAGAGAAAGAGAAACCTGACACATAGATTGATTGATCGCTTCTCACACAATGCCGGACTAGGGCCAGGGATGGAGCTTGCAAATGAGGTACATGCCCTTGACCAGAATCAAACCTGGGACTCTTCAGTCAGCCGGTGGACACTCTATCCACTGAGCAACACCAGCTAGGGCTCTTGATATCTTTTTTATTCTTTTATTCTGTTTCTCAAATTGGATCTCAACTGAACTAATTGTTCAAGTTAACTTTGAGTTAATTAATTCTTTCTTTTGACTGCTCAGGTCTGCTATTGAGCCACTCTAGTAATTTCTTTTTATTTAAGTTATTACATTTATTACTCCAGAATATCTATTTTGTTCTATTTTAAATGCCTTTTTTATTGATATTTTCTATTTGGTGAGACATTCTTATCATACATTCTTTTAATTTTTAGACATATTTCTTTTAGCTCAAACATATTACAATATTTAATATAGACAAATAAAATTAAGGTTTTGTTTCATCGTCCAACTGTCCTTAAGGACAGTTTTCATTGACTTCTTTTTTAGTGAATATGGGCCACATTTTTCTGTTTATTTACATTGTCTTATTTTTTTCATTGAAAACTCAACTTTCAAAATTATATCTTGGAAAAACTATGGCAATATAACTTACCTTTTCCCCATGGTTTGTTGTTTCATTTGCTATTTATTTGTTTAGTAACTATTTAGGATTAATTATAGCATTTCTGTATTTCCTCTCATGTGCCGCCACTGAAGTTTTTGTTTGGTTTAGTTTTTATCATCTAATTGAACAGGTATTCCCTTAAATTCCTTGAACAAACAACTTTTCTACATTCGGCAGATGTGATGTGTGTATAAAACCAGTCTGGTGTTATCTAGTAAACAGTGTGCGGAATCTCAGAGGGAAGGTGGGGGTGGGTGAGTGAGTGGGAGGTAAACAACCAAAGACCTTGTATGCATATATGCATAATCCATGGAAACAGACAATAGGGTGATGAAGACCTGGCACAGGGGGCAGGGGTGGATTGGAGGGGGTTAATGGGGGAAAAGGGGGCATGTGTAATACTTTCAACAATAAAGATTTATAAATAAATAAATAAATAAATAAATAAATAAATAAATAAATAGGTAACCACGCTATGATCTAGCAATTCTACTCCTAAATGTGCATGCATGAGTTCTCCAATATACATGGGTAAAAGTGCATTACTGACTTACTTGTAAGTGCTCCAAATAGAAATAATGCAAAGTTCCATCAATGTAAGTGGAAGCATTATGGAATATTTATATAATAGGATATTATACAGTAAGGAAATGAGTAAACTACAGTGATGTGCATTAACATCATTGCATTATACTAACATATGCTGAGTAAAAGAAACATGTCTCCAAAGAATTTATACTGAATGATTCTATTTATATAAAGTTTAAATGCTGCCAAAACTTGCCTATATTGTTTAGGAATGCAGTTATTATGGTAAAACTGTCTTAAAGTTTTAGTAACTATTACTATGCAATGCAGAAAAATAATTGCTTTTAGGGAAGGGATGGAGGAGGTTGTGAACAGGAAGGGTCTAAAAGGGTTTTGAAGTAGCTGTCAGTGTTCTGTTATTGACCAGTCTGGTGTTTACATGGAAGATCACCTTATAACTATTAATCTGCACATAGATATTTTATGCATATGTGTGTGTTTTTCTGTGTGTGCTGCATGTCATAATAAAGTTGTTAAAAATAAAGCAGAAAAATAAACCAAATTTGTACATTTAGCTGACTTGCAATCAAATTATAATAATATGAAAGTGTTTATAATATTATTTCATAAAAAGGAAGCAGAATAGTAAGAGGATTTAATGAATAACAACTGATATTTTCTATGAAATCAGTTTTACTTCTTCTTTATTCTAAATTGGTGGCTTTTCCCCCATTCTGATCCACCCCTTGCTGTCTTTTTCCCATCTGCACTTTTTATCAGAAATCCCAGCTTGCCCCACCTCACTCACCTTTCGGTTCCTATCTTTTTTCACATGTGGAGTGGCTACTTCAAACTTCATCACTTTCCTCTTTGTAATCAACCTCGGTCATTTTCTTTCTGCTTTCAGGCATTTCCAGTGATCCTTGAAATGCTCTTGTTTGACATAATTACCCTTTTCACTTACCGTTCTCATTTTGATTCTAAATACTTAGAGTGTATGTTCTTTTCTCGTTATTTACCTTATGTTTTTGCTAGGCTCACTTTAAATAGTTTTTGTCTCAGGCCACACAAGTAAGATGTCTATGGACCACTTCAAAGGCATCTCCAATACCCTCTTCCGAAGTACCCTAATGTCAGTGCCGCAAGCAGCCATTCTTCCCAGCTTCAACCTTTCTGCCTAGGCTCAGTATTTACTCACTAACCTTTTGGATGTATCTTTGTATGTGCCTTAATAGCTCTTCCTCTGTACTTTCTAATTGAAATGAGAAGCCCACCAGCACTCTATCTTAAAGTCTCAGCTCTCCTCACTCTACCTTCTTGCTTATTTAGATAAAATACCTTTGAATATTATCAATTATGTAGAATTGAGCTACTTTTTTCCTTTCCTTCATTAAATTGGTACAAAACATATTCTTGTACACCTGCAAAAAATCCTGAAAGATATTTTGCATTTTGTATTGTATTTGCTCCTTTTATACTCCATATATAAGCTATAACTGAAATTTTCCTCTTATTTTATTGCATTACTGTACTCACTTATTATAGCTTGATTACAGGATGAAATGGCTGAGAGGGGTTGTATCAATCGAGGTTCAGAATAAGCTTCTTTTAAAAATATATATATATGTATATATGTATTATTGATTTTAGAGAGGAATGAAAGGGAAGAGATAAAAACATCAATGATGAGAAAGAATCATTGATTCGCTGCCTCCTGCACACCCACTACTGGGGATTGAGCCCACAACCCAGGCATGTGCCCTGATGGGAACTTGAACTGTGACCTCCTGGTTCACAGGTCGATGCTCAACCACTGAGCTAAACCCAGAGGGCCAGGTTAAACTTCTTAAATTAGTCAAGGAATGGTACAATATGCTGTAGTAACAAACAGCCTTTAAATGTCAGTGGTTTATAATAACAAAGATTTATTTCTTGCTCACATACTAAGTAACCAGAATCGATGGCCTAGGCATTGCTCCATGTTGTCTTTAGTCCAGAAACTAATTAGACAGATAAAACTCTACCTGGAACGTTGATATTTTTGTGATATAGAAAATGTGACCCAAGAAGCTGGCTCTTAAAAGCATTCTTTTTTAAAGTATTTCATCCCCACTCACATTTCATTGGCCAGAGCAAGTCACACTAACTTCAAGGGACCAAGAAAATGACAAATCTACACTAATGTAAGACAGTAATCTAAAGCAAAAATAACTTTTAAAAAGAGGGTTAGTTTATATAACAGTCTTAAGTTAAGCAATTCATGTATGTAGGATGGTTCTGTAATCAATTGTTAATCAGGGCTGCAGGTTGATTCTATGTTGTTGTCTACTAAGAGTATTGTCATTGGGTACAAAATTGAAACTGAATCACATGCCCAGACACCAGTTAGTACAATGAGGAAGCGGGCTAGGAGGAACACAATCTTAAGACCCAGTCCTGAAAATGGTTTAAATCATATCCCTTCACATTTCATTGATAGGAAGTTTGTCACAAATATTTCACAAAAATATTTGGATTTTGATTGGAATTTCATTGAATCTGTACATCAACTTTTTGCAGAGGTGAAACATTTAAGATATTGAATCATCCAAGCCATGAGTATGGCATACCTCTCCAATTATATATATTTGTTTTCAATGACAGTCAAGAAAGGCCACACTTAACTACCAAGTTCAATAAAAAGTGCCACTCCCTTGGTTTGGATAAAGGGGAGAATGAATTTTTAGGACTATAACATTTCCATCTTAGTGATTCCATGGTAAAATAAGGCATAATTTAAAAGTAAGTTTTATTTCACTGACATGTACAATTCCATGACCTAAAGTTTCATATATTGAATTTTCAACATTATAAACCAAGGAACCTGAATGTTTTGAAGTGCATAAAACATTAAGGTATTAGAGCCAACTCATCATTTAAATGTATATCTTCAGATGTTCTTCTCATTAAATAGAATAAATTCTTCAGGATCTATACCTTCACAAATTAAAAAAAAACATTTGTTTACATTTTTAGTAAAAAAGATAAAGTGTTTAAAACATATATTGAATTATAGTCACTCTTTTCCAAAGTTTGGACTTTATTTTAATATTTGGATAATAAAAATAAATATATAGCAACAAGAGATGAGTGTGACTACAACTGACGACTGAATGTGTCTATGGCATTGTCTTTTTGCCTGCGCCTCCCCCCCCACCCCCGCCACTTTGAGAACAAACATCTTCCAAGTTCTATGCAGCTGTAATAACTTAAAATTCTGTTTTTCTTGTTGCTATTTTTGCTAATTCCCTGATTTTTTCTCATAATTTTTAAATTGTGTGGCACTTTATATTTCAGATCCTGACTTCTTGAACATTTGAAATAATTGCTCCTTCTAGAATTCAAATGCTCTTTCCTTGAAGACTTTAAATCTAATCTCTCAAGTTATCTTATTCTTCTTTAAGACATATAAATGTTAATGTTGAAAACATGTATTTTTTACTCCTTTGTGCCTTTTAAAACAAAACTTTGATTTATTATTTACTACATTTATCATTTTGCCTGCACCTACAAATTTTGGAATTGTGCGTTTGCATATTAGTGACAAATGTCCCACTAAGCCAATATTTTGATCCTTCCATTAGTGTTTTCATAGCCGATTACCATAGACAGTTTCTAGAGTTGCCTATGTAATGCAATTGTAAGCTGGCGCACAAATTAGCATAAACACATTTACACTTTATCATAAAAATATTTAGCGATACATTAATTCCACAAACTACGCCTCTAACTGCAGCTCTATAAAAGATGGAAACGACAGAGCATATTTTCTAAAGACTTTTGTTCCTGCCATACTTATTTACCCTGAAAACAAATTGCAAAGTGATGACATTAAGGCAGCTTGCCTATATTTAATAAGAAATAAAAGGTACACTAAAAGTAACAAACCCATCCGTTTCTCTGTTCTAATTGCCATCAATGTATGAAATGTTCTGAAAGGAAAGTGATTTAATAGTGGTTTATATGTAGCTGAGAAGGAACAATGAAAGTTGTCAAATGATATTGAAACAGTTCTAATGGTGGTTATTTTTAGGAGAACTCTCACAATGTAAACCAATGTAAATACAGTGGTTGCTCTGTGGAAGCATCTAAATTCCAGAGAGATCAGAATCTTAGATATTGCCTCCCCTCCAAAAAAAAAAACATATCAGGAGTAATTAATAAGCGTCCACTACTTGCTGACCTCTAGAGAAGGCTCGATAAAAGGATATAGTGGAGATAATAAACAGAAATCTAAGATATACTATTTTCTTCTACTCTCAACTCTTTTATTTGTCAAATATATGAGAAAGCCCAAATTAAAGAAATATATTAAACATTGAATATTAGTATGATCATGAGGCAAATTACCATTAACTTCTGTTTTTCTCCTTAATTCTCTTTAGGCGAATTTTTCTTGAGATGAGAAACTTAATTAGATCTCCCTAATTCAGAAAATGAGCTAGTAACAGAGCATGTTACTGTGTTCATCTTTTGTCTGGTGCTTTCTTCTCTCCTATTTTCTTTGTCTTGGGAATTATATAATTTTATTCTTTTCCTAATCCATATTCTAGGTAAATATGGTCATTTTTTATTTCTCTTTTTAGTTGTCTTTCTCAGACTTTCTGTATGTCTTCATTGATTTAAATCAAAACAATTCATCATGTGTAGCCAAGAAAATTATGTATCACAGAATATTTGATTGACAAAATAGTTCTGTAGGAACATGACAGAGATCACATGGCAAATAGAGAAGTGGGGGTCCTGGCCCGCCAGATCAGTTGGTAAGAGTGTGGGCCCCAAACACTAAGGTTTCAGGTTTGATCCCTGGTCAAGGCACATACAAGAAAATCATGCTGGTTGGATCACTGGTCAAGGTCCATATAAGAAACAACCAATGAATGCATAAACAAATGAAATCGCAAATCAATGTTTTTCTCTCTCAATCTCTCCTTTTTTTTATATTTAAAATCAATCGATTAAAGGAAAGTGAAGTCGGAAGCAGAAGAAACTATAGAGGCCAGTTTGTGAAGGATTTTGTGTGTCATACTAAGGGCATATAATTTAACAGTGAGAATCACAGCAAGACAATGAAGGATTCTAAGTAGTCATACTCTTGTTAGCATTTAGAAATAGAAGGGCAGCAGCTGGTACCAAGAATAGGAGAGAATAGATAGAAGCCAAAAACCCGTTTAGGAAAGATGACAATAATCGAGGGGGAGGGTGATGAAGACTTGAACAATAGTGGTAGTGAGGATAAAGGAAAAACAGGCATGATGGGATGTGTGAGTTATATGACTGAACTGTTTCTAATAACTGAAAAGTTCCATGAAAAATTGACTAAACGTAAGAGATGAATAAGAGAGAAAATCGAAGAGTAGTTTAAACTGGAGGTCCGCAAACTTCTGGAAAAGGCCATAGTTTGCTGTGCCTGCTTTAAACAAATGAGTGAATTGTGGTGGCACTGCCTGCTTTCCTCTAGTAGTTTTATGGTTTCGGGTTTTATTCTTAAAAGTAAATTCTAACTATCAAAGAATGCATGGCAGTGGAAGCAATTGCATGAAGAATTTTTTGACAAGTAAAATCAAAATAACTGAAAAGGCAAATACATCAAATGAGACTACTACACATTTTTTAAAACCTTATTTTAATTAAGACAAAGTCACTTTTAGAATATTCACAATGATGTCATTTAGAAAAGAGTCAAAGAAAAATAAATGCTATATTGTTTGGATCATGAAATTCCTTTTAAGTTTTATATTTTACAAATTAGGTTCAACCAAAAGGTCATTTCCTTATTTCTATTCTACTTCTGATACTTTGGTCATGGTATTAACTTTTACATATTAGTTCCTTTGGGGTTGTTTTCTAGTGCCTGATACACATTCAGTCTCACAAGCAACTTAATCTGTGAATTCTAAAATAGTTAGTAGCCTAGCCATTGTGGCTCTGTGGTTGAACATGACCTAGGAACCAGGAGGTTGAGGGTTGATTCCTGGTCAGGGTCCATGCATGGGTTGTAGACTTGACATGCAGGAAGTAGCTGATCAATTATTCTCTCTCATTATTGATGTTTTCGTCTCTTTCTCTCTCCCTTCCTCTCTGAAGTCAATAAAAATATCTATATTTTTAAAAAGTCGGAGTATCCATGAGCTCCCAGTTAAAAAAAAAATAATTAAAAAATAAAATAAAATAAAATAGTTGCTTTTTACATCAGTCATACTAAATATGTTATGTGGCTTTGTTTTAATCTTACAATATTTAATTAATTGACTTTTTATATCGGTAATGTATTTATAGGATGCATTTACATAATCTTGGGCTCTCTCACCCTGTGAATACTTCTCTGTCCCCTGAACTTCCACAGTCATTCACTGGGGAGGGCCTTCTCACTCTCATCTGAGACAGGAAAGAAGATTGCACAAAGTATGAGAGGCAATCTGAAGGTTGGGAAAAATGGAAAAGTCAGAGTCAAATATGTTATGAAGAAACCCAAGCACTTATTAACATGATTGATAAACTGGCACCTTGAAAATTGAGTTGAAGGTAATTGCCTCCATTATTTTTCAAGATAGGAGCCAAATTTAAATAAGTCAAATTTAACAAATTTTGAGTTCCCAGTAAAGGAAGCGAAAAAAAAAAATCTATATGAAATATTTTCCCAGGAAAAAGCATTAGACTTTAATGACTGCACACTGGGTGATGGAATGCATTTAAATTTACCTAAGAAAAATGTTTTTTAATGACTTCATTTGTTCTTCTTCTTTTTATAACCCTGTGAAATTGTCATGTAAAAATTTCAGAGATACACCGGTGTGTGATGTTGAGAGGCAATTTCAACACCTATTACAGAACTTCACAATGTAATATAACCTGTTGTGCCTCACTGCTTAATCACATAATGGCATTTAGAAATGGTTCATACTGCCTGGCAAAAATATCTTGCCATACGCTATTATGGCGACATGTATTTTTATTGTGATCTTTATGTCATAAGAAAAAAATATCAAAGCACTCAGGAAACATCTTAAATGACCATAACAGAGTCACCAAGCAGAGCAAGAACTTAATGAACAAAGGGTATACCTAATAAAAATTACATTTTTAGAAGCTTTTGATATTGTAAAATATGTCTATTTTTAAGCTCTCCTAATACTGTGCTACAGAAACATCATCCGAGCGCAAGGGCCAGTGAGATCACTTAGTTTCACATCATTATATATTTTCAAAAAGAGCAATAAATTGATAGTACTTTTAGTATACCAAAAATAAAAGATGATTATTTAATATATCCTGTTATAGAAACCATAAAATATGACAAAATGTTTATAATAAATTCCTTATCTTTATGTTAGGCACACCTCCCATTCTTAACCATAAAATAAAGTTGTAAACAAATTCCTGAAATGTTTAAACTGTAAAACAAAAGCCTGCTATAGGGCAATATAACCGTCTCATGATTCCCTTCACAGGAACAACATGGATTGGGAGAAAATATGTTAACTTAGGTTGATATGTTAAAAATATGTTAAAGAAATTGTCAGACACATATTTTAGATGAAAAAAAAAACACATATAATAGAAGTGCATCTGAGGAAACACTACTTCAGAAAAAAGTATTTTTTAACAACAAAAAAAAAAATAGTCAAAACAACATATGAGAATGCGCTCCTGTTTTAAGATCAGTTTCATGTGGGTGACCACTTTGGGGACCACAAATAAAGTTGTCCTTTGAGGATGTTCTTGATTTCTGTTGGCATTGTGTTGTGCTCTTTTGGTATGATCATGTGATTTTTTTTCAGCTTGGTGTGGTAGATTGCATTAATTGGTTTTTGAATGTTGGAACAGCTTTGTATATCTGGAATAAACCTCACTTGATCATTGTGTATAATTATTGTTATACATAATTTAATTGAATTTGCTATTATTTTGTTGAAGATTTGCATGTATGTTTGTGAGAGAGATTGGTTTATAATGAACTTTTCTTGTATTGTGGTTTTCCAAGTTTGATATTAGGGTAATGCTGACCTCATCGAATGGTTTAGAAAAAAAATCCCTCTTATTCTACCCTCTGAAAGATATTTCAGAGAGTTAGTATAATTTCTTTCTTAAATGTTTGGTAGAATTCACCAATAAACCCTCTCTGTCTGAGCTTTCTGTTTTAGAAAGTTAATTATTGACTCATTTTCTTTAATTGTTATAGGCCTATTTAGATGATCTATTTCTTCTTGTGTGATATTGGTCAATTTTTTTTTTTTTTAGGGGATTGGTCCTTTTCATCTAGGTTATCAAATCTGTGAGCACAAAGTTGTCCATAGTAGACCTTTATTATCCTTTTAATGTCCACAGGATCTCTAGTGATATCCCTCTTTCGTTTCTACTATTAGTGATTTGTGTCCACTCTCTTTTTTATTGTCTTGGCTAGAAGCTTATTAATTTTTGTGAAATTTATTTAAGTGATTTAAGAAGATTGAGAAGACTATGACAATACTTTAATTCATTTTCTACTGGGTGGTTTTGGCTATAGAGGAAGTGTTAACAAACTCGAATCTCAGTATTTTGCTACCGTGTGGTAGACACATTTCTGAAATTTAATTCAAGTTTAGAAATACAATGGAGAGAATCAGAGGGTGATCCTATAGTTAAAAAGGGAATTTGTGCCTTCCTAAAATCATGATCTTTTTAAAATCATGGTTTTCTAAAATCATAATTTCAGGTTTCTCTCATCTCTTTTATTTAATGGGCTCAACAAAACTATTATCTGGGCACATAACACAATGTTATAAGCCACTTGGTACATAAAAATTACCAAAAAAATATTGTACTCCTTTTTTTGTGCAATATAGATAATTGAGAGATATTTTTTTAAATTTCATGTTATCTTGAAATTCAATATCATTATTATCATCATCTTTTTTTTTAAAATATATTTTATTGGTATTTTACAGAGGGGAAGGGAGAGGGATAGAGAGCTAGAAACATCGATGAGAGAGAAACACCGATCAGCTGCCTCCTGCACACCTCCCACCGGGGATGTGCCCGCAACCAAGGTACATGCCCTTGACCGGAATCGAACCCGGGACCCTTCAGTCCGCAGGCCGACGCTCTATCCACTGAGCCAAACCGGTTTCGGCTATTATCATCATCTTTGTAATGTGTTTCCTACCTTAGGGAATGATCCATAATTTATAATATTTAAATAATGATTCCACTAATATTCTTAGCAATTTTTGATTTTAGATGGATTGGACTGAAATGGACCCTCTGGAATGGATTCTGAGTCACATTTACACATATACTCCCCATTTATTTCTTTTTTAGACAGTCCTTTAGAGCAAGTATTTGTGACATAAAGCAGTTGAGCCAAGTGTTAGAATGACCCAGATATTTTGAACTGGAACCATTTCTATATTTAATTTACTGTATCCTAGAACAATTCAAAGATCAGATATAATGAAAAAAAATAGTGATTGTGGTTTTTGAAAAAGATGCAAACATTGTGGTGTATAAGGTGGTTTCCATTTTCAGAGTTATTATTGGGTCACGTGTGCCACATTAGCTCTGTTAATTCCATGCAGGAGGCAGTATTGTTATTGTTACGTTATCTTCTAAAGAATGTTACTCATTATTTCCTGTAATGTTTACCCCTTGAGAATTCTAAAGATCATTGTGGATATTGCCATTCATATATTATCTACTGATAGATAATAAGATTAGTTTAAGAAAGTTTTATTTTAGGTGATATTTGGGAAGTACAAACCAAAATAAAATAAGATTTTTATCCCCGTTACCTTGTTTATTGAAGTGCTTAACTGTGACTGTTATACAGTATCAAGATACATTAGACCTTTCCAAATGTGTTTGCCAGATTCCAGTAGATATTATTTATATTATGGCAAACTCTTTACATCTTGAAGCTTCTTTTGAAGCTTATTGTTTCTATCTTTTAAAAAAATATTTTACTCAGTCTTCTCACCTTCGATATAAAAATCCTATATGCCTTATTCCTCTTTTTTTAATTAAATGTATCAATTTTTAAGCTATATGGTACTAAAAATTATAAATGTTAATTACGGTAGAAAACAATTTTTAACATGTGCTAGCAAATGTCCTGGAACATCAGCTGTACAAAGAATCTCCACTAAAATTTCCTACCAAAGACAATTTGATTATAAACCTCTCAAGCAGAAAATAGGCAATCATTGTACAAACAATTTCTCAGAAAGGTTTTCAACTTTCAAACAACCCTAAGCAAAGCATCCCAATGACATTGGCTTTCCTACGAGGAAAGCTCACCGGTCCCCACAGGAAAGCAAGCCTGGAGCAAAACATGAAGAGTCATTGGGGAGTGGGAGCCCTTCATGATGCACAGAAAACGAAAATGTTTCTCCTTCCCTGGGCACTTAAGAGGAGTCAGTTAGTTTCAAGTCTTTGGGAAATGGTACAGGTTTGAATGGTAGTGATTGCATATAGACCACGAAAAAGGACACCAAGACTTATCAACCTCTTGGTGAACTGAAATATAGCCCTAGCCTTTTTTTCACAATTCAACATAATTAGTCTGGAGTCATTTAGAATATAAAGAAACATAAAGGTAAACGCCTTGCTCTTTTCCTTCACACTTTCTTTTAAAGATTACCCTTAGCCCAGCGGGTGTGCCTCATTTGGTTGAGCATCTTCCCATGCACCAGAAGAAATTGGGTCAGGGCACATGCCTGGTTGCGGGCTTTGATCCCTAATAGGAGGCTTGCAGGAGGCAGCTGATTGATATTTCACATTGCTGTTTCTATCTCTCTCTCCCTCTCCCTCATTCTGAAATCAATAAAAACATATTTAAAAAAAGATTACCTTTAAAATGTAAGACATTGGATGGGTATGTCCCTAAGACTCTGTCCCTTGATTATTATATACATACTCGAGGCCCGGTGTATGGAATTCATGCACTTGGGGGGGGGGGTCTCTCAGCCCAGGTTGCACTCTCTTGCAGTCCAGGAGCCCTTGGGGGATGTCTGACTGAGGGCTCAGGCCTGCTCCCTTAGCGCTGCCGTGGAGATGGGAGAGACTCCGCCCCTGCGCTCACCAGCCGTGAGCCCAGCTTCTGGCTGAGTGGCACTTCCCCCGTGGGAGTGCACTGACCACCAGGGAGCAGCTCCTGTGTTGAGCATCTGCCCCCTGGTGGTCAGTGTGTATCATAGCAACCAGTTATTCCACTGTTTGGTCAATTTGCATATTAGACTTTTATTATAATAGATTCAAACTCTATCTCTTAGCTTAAGACAATATTTAGATATTTACATTTTGAATACAATTATATTTCTAAAAATTTAGGTACTGTAAGCTGGTATGCTCAGTGGTTGAATGTCGATGTATGAACCAGGAGGCCACAATTCGATTCCCAGTCAGGTCACATGTGGGCTTGACCCCTAATAGGTGACATGCAAGAGGTAGTCAATTAATGACTCTTTCTCATCATTGATGTTTCAATCTCTTTCTCCCTCTCCCTTCCTCTCTGAAATCAATAAAAATGTATTTTTAAAAATTTAGGTACTAATAATTTCAAGAATAAATTTGAAATTGAAGTTAGAAAGGGCCTTAGGAATTATAGAAAATCTATCCTAACAGTTGACTTAAAACATCATGACAAAATTTTACCACAATTCACTAAAATGACCATATCAGAATTAAGATACATAATCTAAAATTTAAAGCTACTAATATGTCCTAAAGTAAGTAGACAAGAAAGCATATATTTTACTGTAAAGGAGACTCTTAGTGTAGAGGTGATCCAAGCCCTGTTTTCTTACCCTTAGGTTATACTCAATTATAAAATGCTTTCTTATCTAGATTGTCATTCCTAACCTATTATTAGCTTCACATGGAGGCTTCTAGCTACAGTGTGTTAAAATGCAATCAAACATAGGACATGGTGTTAAGGTGAAATACAACTATAGGACTAAAACGCCCAATAGAACTTAGCAGCCTCGTATAAATAGATCGACAAAAGCGTGTGCTCACCTTCACAACTGTGAAGTGCAGAAAGGAATCAAGCAATGAGGTGGCTAGGAAGCAGCCGCAGCAGCTGCGTTAGGACCCTAGGTCTTCCAATACCTTGCAAAGGTGACTCCTACTGAGCCTCAGTTCATGTTTTGCAAAATGAGGGAGTTGAACTAGACTAAATTTCTTTCATCTCTAAAGGTCAACCAATGTAAATGATTATGAGCTGAATTCCTCAGAAAACATTTAAAATGTGTTTACTATTTTGTTGAAGGAGACAATGTTACAGAGAAGGGATTCTAAGAAAATTCCATTAAAAATGGAAAAAAATGGAAACAAGCATCGGTGATTAAAGTCAATTAGCTTCACTTACTTTAAAACTTTTATGTCTGTATAATAATTTATTTCTAAAAACAGTGAGCAAATTGACAGTCACTGCATTTAAATCAAAATTTAAAAGTATTACTAATTTGAATGAAGTATATGTTATTGATCCTTACATACCTAGTATAAAATATCTTGTATTCTTAAAAATTAGGTTATTGAATCTAATTAGCTATATACTCCAACAATCCCAATTCACTCATAAGTTTGAACAAAATAGTATTGGACTGAAAGTGCTAGCTCAGAATACATACGTAGCAATAGAATGTGGAAGGTGATAATAAATTTTCTAGAAAGCTGTGTGGGTTATAAAAGAACAGTTTTGTTGATTGATTAATCCAAATATAGGCATGTTAGGTATGCAATTTCATGACAAGACTGTAGTATGCAATTTAGGAACAGAAGTGGTTGACAATTTAAAATATGTTTCTTATTGAAAATGCATTGAACAGATGTTTGATCACCACTAAATCCTATCCTTTTTATTATTTTAAAATTTTGTTTTGTTCATGTTTATCTGTGGCAGAAGTCAAAGCAGATTGGTGTAGTGTTGAGATACTTGGATTCTACTTTACCTTTAATTGGCTTGATGGCCCAAAGTGATTCATGGAGGTTCGTTGAATTAGAGGTTTTGACTAATGATTATCAGCTTTCAATCTCTCAAATAGTTATCTGCTTATAAAGAGTACGTTGGGGGAAAATGACTAGTAGGGAAGTCTAGGGTAATTTATTTCCACCAATGAGTGTTTCTTATTTCACCCTTTCTAAATTTTGCCCCATTCCAACCTGTCCACTTCTCCAGTAACTTTTGACAACCTTACATTGACGCTGTTACTTCTCTCAATTCCCCACCTACTCAAACCTCAGTAATCTTCCCTTTGTAGCTACTGTCTTTATAATTCATATCTGTAATTTTTTGTCTCCTGTATCTTTACATTTTTTTTAATTTTTTTGAATCTGAGAACAAATATAGGAGTTGGACTAGCACAAATATAAATGGACAGCCTATATATTAGCCAAACTTTTTGTTCAGGGACATATTTGATGCATACACATTTGACTACATAATGACAGACTGTGAGCCTCACAAAGTGGATGATCTAATCAATGTTCCCAGAGAATATTGTTTTGGCTATAGATATGAAAAAGTAGATCCGTTACATATTGTGTTTGTAGGTAGTGCCTGTGTCTGTATATGTTTGTTTGGCTTAAATTGACATTTTAGCCATATGTCTACTAACTGATCTTTTTACACACTATTGTTAGTTTTAATGGGTTTTGTAACTGAAAAGGTGCCTTTTGTAAATTTAAGATTTTGTTTTATGTAATCTTCATGAAAATCCAAATACATAGGATTTGGGGAATTCTGAATTGTATTAAGGTGACACAACACTACTATTACTCCTACTACTAATGTGACAAATAAATGCCCTTCTGATAAAGAAAGGGAGCCAAATTCTTTATACTGTTTTTTAAAGGTAGTTATTATTTCTAACTAATAGATGGAGTGAGCTTTGACATATACAGTGTGATTTAAACTATACTGAAAGCACCACCTTTCTATACCATGCAATTTCTGTGAATTCTTAAGGATTGCTCTTATACTAAGGAAACATACAACCATGGAAGTTCACTGTTTGTTTGTTTTAGTATTAATTTATACTTACAGTGAGTGAGTGTTCAAATGTGAGAAAGAGCTCAGATCTACATTTTGTAGAATAAGAAAAGAAAAGAAGAAATACTTGAAAAGGAGTTAAGTATCAGGAAACTTCTGAGTGAGGCTGACCTGTCTGTATTGCCACTGAAAGTTGGGTTCTGCATAGCCAGAGGAGAACAGCAGAAGAGAACAAAAAAGAGAATTGAAAAAGCACAAAGATGGGAGATGCGAGGACAGTGTTCCCAACTTTAGAGTAATTATCCTTTAAGCTTCATGGCAAATTTTTTAAAATTATAGTTTATTTTTTTCCTTTTAAAATTGAGCAGTAAATATTGCAGATAAAGATTTCTTTAAAATATTTTTTATTGATTTCAGAGAGGGAGAGGGAGAGAGATATAGAAACATCAGTGATGAGAGAGAATCATTGATTGGCTGCCTCCTGCACATCCCCCACTGGGGATCAAGCCCAAAACCCTGGCATGTACCCTGATCAGTAATCAAACCGCAACCTCCGGGTTCATAGGTCGATGCTCAACCATTGAGCCACACTGGCCAGGCCAGATAAAGATTTCTAATATACAAGAATCAACTGATGGTATACACTGAGTGGCCAGATTATTATGATCTCTGAATGCATAATAATCTGGCCACTCAGTGTATATCCTATATAATAAATAGCTAATATGCAAATTGTCCCCTCGACCAGCAGGCAGGCCAGCCAACCGCCTATGTCCCCTCCCCCTGGCCAGGCTAGCCAGATCCCACCACCCATGCACAAATTCATGCACCGGGCCTCTAATATATATATATATATATATATATATATATATATATATATATATATATATGGATATATATACACTGAGTGGCCAGATTATTATGCGTTCAGAGATCAAAATAATCTGGCCACTCAGTGTATATTGCTTTGATTGGGGGAGCAACTCCATAGTGTTTTTTGAGAAAAATTCTAAGTTCTCATGCGATAATTTGTGTACAAATGGAGAAGTTGTACTTTCTTTTAGGAAGACAAACTTTTTAACTTTCATAATGAATCTACAACTCTAATAGACTCATTCTGAGTTTGGGAGCATTTCAATTATCTTCTATTTTATAGGACCCCTATGCTTCTGACCTGTATATAAGAGAGCAAATTGGAAATGTCATCTATTCACCTTTTGTCAAATGTGAAGTGGTATTTGGAGAAAATTTTATGTTTATGTAATTTGTGCTACTCAAATATATTTTCAGATCAAAAAGATACCAAGTAAAGTGTAATTTGTTTTAACCATTTTAGTGAATGATAAAGGTATTTTGAATAAATTCAGTTTTGAAATCCACTATGTAAAGCTAGATTATGATGAGTAATAAACAACTCCCCAATCTCAGAGACTTTAAACGGCATCAGTTTTATTTCTTCTTCATGCTTTATGTCCATTATAAGTCTCCAGAGATTCCGCTTTGAATTATTCTCACTCTGGTACACAAGCTAAGGAATCGCTACCATCTTGAACATTGTCATTGAACCATGACAGGTCAAGACTGTTGTGGAGGACCCACACGGGCAATTAAGTAACACATGGTCCTTACACTTAACCACCATTAACTAAACCATCCACATGACTGGACAACTACAGGGAATCAAGAAGTGGGGCCATCACCTGTGTCTAGAAGAATGAGAATCGGATACATTCAAGAAGTAGAATATATAACCATCACATACATAAATAGTTTAAACACATATCTAAAAAATACGCCGAAACCGGTTTGGCTCAGTGGATAGAGCATCAGCCTGCGGACTGAAGGGTCCCAGGTTCGATTCCGGTCAAGGGCACGTACCTTGGTTGCGGGCACATCCCCAGTGGGGGGTATGCAGGAGGCAGCTGATCGATGTTTCTAACTCTCTATCCCTCTCTGTAAAAAAATCAATAAAATATATTTTAAAAAAATAAAAATAAAAAAATAAAAAAATAAAAAATACTACATGATCTTTTTATGCCATACTTCCTATACATATATTATTAAGAATATACTTCAATTAGATTGGTTTTAAATATGTCATAATAGATTGTCCAGATACATATGAGAATTTTATTTCAGATTACATATGAAGAAACATTCCATTTTTGTTACTTTATACTCTTTGATTTATTTCCTATCTGGTATTTTTCAATGTATGATTGACAATATTTTCCTTATTGTCATGGCTGTCAGGAAACAAGATACATTAAAAACTTAATTATAACAGTTTTGTTGAACTTTAGAATTATAGTGTTTGTGTGTGTGCATGTGTGTATGTGTTTTGTTTTCCCTCATATGGATTTTCTATCTGTATTTCTAATTTAAGGTTTACTGTCTGTATTATTTGTTGTGAAAAGTATGACATTTTTGTAGAATAAGAAAATATAGCATAAATAACGCAGCTCCCCCCCCCCCCCACACACACACACACTGACACACAGGATGGGGCAAAACAAATTAATCAAAATGGAAATTAAAAAAATATATTTCTAAATAATTCAAGTTAATGAGGAAATTGAAACTAAATTCAGCAAGTGTTAGGAAAAAATGATAAACAAAAATTGCATACTGTATTTCAAAATGTATAAAAGTAAAAATTGTATGTAGAAGAAAATGTTAAGGTATTAAAAGCCTGTTAGAAATTTTCTTAAGAAATTAACAATATATAAAAATAAGAGATAGTTAATGATTAAAATTTAAAATACGTTCAAATATGAAATAAAGTAAAAAAAAGCTTTTCTTTAAATAAATAAAATAGCATATTTTAAGGAAACAAACCAAAATTGTTCGAAATGATTGTCACATTGTGAAGCATCATTAGCATCCTAGAGTAAATTTGCATATATATTGTAACCATTTTCGAACTGAAAGCACAAAATGACTTCTTTTTACAACATTAGTATAATCTGACAAAATTCTGACATATGGAAATAAAGTGTTTTGAGGAAGAATCGCTTCTTGATCACTTGTGTAGAAGCAACATAGGGATGGTGGTGGCCTGCTGGCAGACACATCACATTATACTTAATTTCTTCAAATTAAGTGAAATGTTTACTTGAAATGTTTAATGGGGACTTTTTAAACTAGGTCAGATTTGACAATGATATTATTATTATCTAGCTAATTGTCTCAATGCAATGCATTGGTATGCTCAAAGTACATAAACTTAAGTATGTAGCAATTCATAAAAGCACTTCTTAAATGAGTAATATATTACATTTAGAAAATGTTTAAAAGTGATTTTTTTATAATAAATTCAACTTGAAGATAGTTGTCTCCTGGATATGATTACATAATCATATCAGCTCATTTTCACTTTAATTCTATGCATCCTATAATAACAAATGTGTATAATTTTCTTGTGACAGTTACTTAGAAGTTGGGATTTCTTTTTTGCAGGAAAAAAACTTTCACAGTAAATGGCCAGCATGCATGCATATATTTTACATTTCCTCAATCAGTCTATCTCCACAGAGCTCATAATTAATGTTCAGAAGCCAGATTTAATTAAGAGGATGCCAAAAAAGTATATGTTGGAGCTGAATGATTTGGGCGTAGGAATGTTTTATATGTGCATCTCAAGTTTGTAATTAAGCCAAATAGCTTTGGATGAAAAAGATGATTTAGCATCCTTAACTGAACACCCAAGTTTTTAAACAAATGTGTAATTTGCATATTTTAGGTGATTTATAGTTGTAGAGCTTGTGCTTTGAGTTCTATACCAGGCTATTTGAATTCAGGTTAAGTGGGGAGGAAAACAGTACAGTGCGTCCATGCTTGTAAAAACAACAACAACAAAACCACAGCCAAACTTTTCATCAAGTTTTATAGTGAACTTTTATAGTGATTTTCCAGGGTCATACTGGCGGCTGCACTGATCATTCATATGCTCAAAGAAAAGCTACCACATCCATGATAAAGAGATCATCAGCAAAAGAATATGGAACCAAAGGAAATAATGATATTTATGGACTTCAATCTATTTGATTGGACTGTAAATTAATAAGTCTTCTTTAGTATGCTCAGTAGACCTTGAATTCTTCTATTTACTAGATTTGTGTAGTCCTTAATAGACTGTCTATCTGTTTACTTCCCTGGGACCCTGAGATGAGTTAGCCATCTTCACAAACCTTTGAAGAAAACGAAAGGGATCTGATCACCAGCATCACTGTATGGCAATCATCCCTACCTTTTGCCTGAGGGTTAACTCTAATATTCACCCCTGTCTGGGATCCTGTTTTTTCCCACCGAAATCAGGAGCCCAGGGATTTGAAGTGTCTTTTACTACAGTTTCCAGTCTGTAGTAGAAATATGCCATAAAACTTTACAAGGATACTTTTGTACTCTTCTCATGTCAACCTATATAGGTAGATTTCTCTGTGTGTTTTTCTTTCCTCTTGTTTTAAGTACAAAGGCTGATGTAGGACATATAAAGTCTGTTATTCCTAATAATAAACTTCTCTCTCATTGAGTCACCTTGGTTTTGCCTCTTTATGGATTATTTAGGTCATTCTTTCAAACTTTTGCCATATTTTATTAACATTCTACATTAGTTATTTTGCTTATTATTTATTTTTAAAATCTCTTCTGGCAATATATCTCTCCTAAAGATTTTATTTTATTGTTGTTATCATTGTCTTGTTTTATTTAGTCATTGTTCTCCTGTTTCATGGTATACAGAGTGTATGTGCAAATTACATGCAAATTATCATGCAAAATTAAATTATTTTAGCTGTCTTTAGATTTATTCTAAAATGGTTACTACAATTTTAGGCATACACTCCCAGAATATTACTATTTTTCTTTTTAATTTTTTAAATCTAAGTAAAAAATATTACTTAGATATACAAAGTACAAAATAATATAAGACCCTTGTATTATTCAGATTGATATTCCCAGTGCATAAAAAAGTACCTGAAACATTCTTTAATGTAAATAACAGCAAAGCAAAAGAACAGGATTGAATAAAATATAGATATCGAATATAGAATTATATTTTTCTAAAGAATCACTGAGTGCTAAAAAATAGAAAATATTAATCATCGTCATAATAGAAATATATCATGTTAGAAAAGAACTATTATTTTTGTATTTGAGTAAACTGTATCTTTAAAATGAAGGATTTATCCATTTATGCTACCTACATCCAATTATACAAAATTGTACATTGCCATTGTTTCTGTATCCAATAACTGAATGCTTTTTGCCACTTCCTACTTCTTTTAATTCAATAATATATTCCACTAAAGTACGATGTGCAGAAAATCAAGATGCTTTATAATATCTGCCAATAATTCTTACTGTTGCTATTGATTGTTATTAGAGAATAAAAACTATTTCATCACTGTTGCAGTCGGTTGAAAATGCTACATGTAGGTTAGAACACAGCAACTCTGGCTGTCAGCAGCTTTCATCTGAAATCAAAGGATTTTTAACATCATACAGTCTGAGCTTTTCATTATATTTAGAGAGAACATAAAACTCAGAGATAAAAGTGATTTGTCTTAGTCACACAGTAAAGGTCAGAGCTATACAAACCATATTTCTTTTAACTCTCAAATACACATAGAAGGAAGAAATAACTCAAGGTTTAAATTTTCTTATGAAACATACTGAAGAGTATATGCATATCTGTTTTTATATTTCTTATATTTTTGCATTCTTTATTGTGAATATGTCATGAGAATGTATGATGTTTATTTAAATAATAATAAATAATAACCATAATAACAGACATCCCCACTAGACAGCAAAAAAAAAAATAGACTCTTACCAATGCCTTGGAAGGCTTTAGTTTCTCTGTCCACAATTGTGAACTCCTACCTCCTCACTTCCTTTATTTATTTATGATCTCATCACTAGAGAAAGATGCTATAGAATCATGTTTTAGGAAAGTGAATTATAGATAAAAAGGAAGGAGTCATTTTTTTCAAGGACTCATAAAAGATAAAAAAAAAAAGGATTGATTTTGCCCAAGGAAAATTGACAAATGACAGTCAACACCAAGCCATATGCCGGCTCACATTCAAGGTTAGAGAAGGAATCATGAGAATACCCGTAGAAGACTTGGGGAAAATCAACCTGATAAGTTTTGCACTCGGCAATATTAGTTTGCTGAATGTGGAATAACTAGAGGCCCAGTGCATGAATTGGTGCACGGGCTGGGGGTGGACCGTGGATGGTTGGCTGGATGGGGAGGGACCATGGGAGGTTGGCCACTGGCCCCCTAAAAGGAAGCTGACTCTCAGCCCTCCTGGGAAAGGGGCCACGTCCACCGCCACCCACCCCCGGTTCCCTGTCCCAGCCTGGGCCCAAAGGCCTCGGTGGGGTCAGGAGAGGAGACAACAGTCGCCAGGTCAGGCACAGAAGGGGAAATTTGTGACAAAGTCTTTATCTTAATTGCTATTGAGAAAAAATCTGGGCATGTAAATAAAGCTCATGAAATTGAGAAATGTGGATGAAATTCATAGTGCTAATTACCATGTGAGAAAACATTTACTGTTTTCAACAAAAATAGCCATATAATCCAAAATATATCTGTTCATACATAAACTTTACTTATTTTTTTAATATTTTATGTTCATTTTAGTTGTAACTTTAACAACTTCCTTTGTTACTTATCTAATGACATAGAATACTCTCTAAAGTTCAGAGAGTAATAGTTATGCATGGGTGAACAGTTTTTCTTTTGTTTGAATTAATAAACCTGTGCTTTGATTCAGACAGGATTTTTTTAATTTGCATTTCATACAGAGTATTTTAAAAGGAATACAACTTATTGTAGTATGATTTATTGTCAGTTTTATTTGTGGGGGGAAATTTTGGAAATAAAATTTTAGTGTTCATTATTTTTTCATGAGAGTTGTAACAAAAATCCATATTCTCCTTATTCAGGAAGATGTTGCACATTACTATAACAAACTGAAAATGTTATGATGCAAAGCTGCAGTTGAAAATACTTAGTTCAGAATTTTTCCAGGGGACTTTTTAATGTTGCTAATAATGCATGAAGAAAGATGTCCCCATCGCAGTCACCTTAAATCAGGTAAATGGAGTTGTCATTGGTTATCATCAATGCTAATTATATCTCCCCTCAAAAATGTTATAAAAGAACTGCAAATCCCTGCCCTTTAGAGGTAAAAGGTTTGTATCCAATTCCATAAAATGTAGGCCGTTTCGTTCTACACAGACAAATTAAAACCTATGCATCCTATAACCAAAGTTCAAAACTCTATGATAATACTGGAATAATTTGAATGTTTTGTTTTGTCTTTAATTGTTTAAAATTAGTGGATAGTGAAGCAGCACACTAATAAATTTCTGCCTACACAATAGATTGCTAGTATCCTTTATTTTCTAGCTGTTTGATTAATTAACTATCACTTCAAGCTTAGAGAAGGGAGTCATACCTGCAATAGGCAATATCTATTGTAAGTTGTATTTACAATTAAAGAGGAAATTTGATGCATTTGTGCCTGAGGAGTCATGATATTTAAAGAGCACATCATTTCTTCCCTTTCAATACATCATGAGATTAATTCAATTAGAACATTAAAGTTAGATACCTGATTAATGTCAATGTATATTAAATATTAGACTATAATTGGAAAAGCTTGATGAATCTTTGGAGTTTATTTGAATAATAAATGTGTGCATCTTCCATACAAAATAGCATAGAGATTTAACTTTGCCCCATGATCAGTGCTTTATTTGAAGTTGATTATAAGCTCATTAAGCATGAGGAAGCTCTTTCCTTTATGTTAGTTTTAAACTTTTTCAACATCTATCTTTTGAAGAATCCTAAAGACTATTATAACCACACAACTAATTCAATATAATAAGCTTTGAGTCCTAGGGGAATATCCTTATGTTAATAATCATCTTAAACTCAATTCTTCTTCTTTGCCTTTCATCCTTAGATTCCTGCCAGTGAAAGTTGTCAAACCTTCAAATTCTTGAAGTATAATCTATCTGCTCCTAGATAAATTCTTATACAGGAGTAGACGGGGATTCAGCTCTCCTTATGAGCTTGGGGGCAGTGGGAAGCAATGAACAAACCCAAGGTCTTTCAGATACTTGAGGGGATGGCATTGGGAGATGTTTCTACTCTCAATCATGTTCCTGACATATTAGACATTCCAACATTATCAAAGTTGTCTGTTTCTATTTGAAAGTTCCATTTGCAGGGATAGGCTCCCTATCACTGCCCTTTCTTTCACATAAGATACCTGTCTTTATATTTGTTGCTTCTACTCTGCAGGCATTGCATTCATATTCTAGGCTTCATTTCAGCCACATCTGACCTTTAGAACTACATCAGAAAAGGAATTACTTTAAAATTGTCTAAGAGGCTTTCTAATCTTTCTAATTTTTAATCATGCTTGTTGAATTTATTAATTTAAGACATTATATTTGTATTTTACTGTGTATGATCTCTAAGGCAGCAGAAGTGTCCAGACTACCCAATAAATGTTGGTAATCACCATTGACGCTATATGACTAAGTGCTACAATCACTTTTTTAACAAATGCTCAATCCTTCATCTCTGTGTTACCCTAAACCACTATTGTTGATAACTTATATACAACTGCTTACCAGGGATTGGTCTCTAGTTCAAGTATTTTATACTGCTTTATTTTCTTCGACATCTATGTGTTGCTGAATTTGTCAATATTGACTTATCTCCACGTCATAAAGTTTATCATTTTCCTAGCATGTTATTATTGCCCAAAACCTTGGAAATTTCTCATTTGGATTTATTTTCAGAGAGAAAAAAATAAAAAAAAAACTTTTAAAAAATATTATAAATGATTGTGAATATTTCTCCTAAAACACAGTAATTTAGTAATTTCCTTTGAAATTACTAAAAATTATTCAAAATAAAGTCTACTTTTTAAAGTGAAATATAAAATTGGATAAAACAATAAGTGAACAATGTTCATTTAAAAGAACATTGCTGGGGCTGACCGGCAGACCCTGAGTGACAGATGAACGATTACTCTGACAAACGTTTCTGTGAAAGAGAGGACTAAGGGACTGCTTGGCTTGAGAAACCAAACAGCCCTGTTCACCTGCCTCCTTAGGCTTTTATTGTAACAAAACTAAAATTAACTATTAGATACTATCATCAGAATAAGTATCCTTGAGAAGACACATGCATCTGCAGTGTCCTTTAAGCAAGGACGTCTGAAGACTAAGCATAAAGATTTTAGTAAACACCCGGGGTTCAGACTTGTTTGGAAAAGTCGAGGCAGGGGCAGCCACCTTTAGCCAGCTCTTGTCCCATGCCTCCCCACAGAACATCACTAATTTATTTATGATAAAACTACACAGATGTCTGAAAACTATAAAACAAAATGAATAAATGTAATAGATTAGTGTCAAAAACTGCACCAATTATAATATTGCAATCATCTTTTTATAAAAGTATTTTTCAGTAGAGTTTTGAAGTTTGATTTAGAAAATGAGAGAGAACTTAGTAGAAAAAATATTGAAACAAAGCATCTGCATCTCCTATACTTGAACAGACTTGACCCCAGTCATCATGTATTTTCCTGTGTCGGTCTGCTTGGACTGCCACGACAAAATATCACAGACTGGGTAGCTTAAGTGGCAGAAATTTATTACACCACATGTCTGCAGGTCAGAAGTTCCAGATCAAGGGTGCCCGCAGATTCATTTCTGGTGAGGACTCTCTTTATGGCTTACAGATTGCCACCTTCTTACTGTGTCTGACATGACTTCTCTATGCACACATCAGAGAGAGAGGGGGCTCTCTGGTATCTCTCCCTCTTCTTATAAGGATACCAGTCCTATGGAAGTAGGGCCTGACTTTTATGACTTTATTTAACTGTAATCACCTATTTAAAGCCTCCCCAAATACAGTCACCTTGAGGGGCTGGGGTTTCAACACATGGATTTTTGCAGGGGGACACAATTGTCCATAATATCACTTCAGCAAATATCAAACCCTAAAAACAGATATGATAGATGTAGTATCAAGAAAGGAGGCAAGTATACTTATATTGAGGAATGCCTTACTCAAACTTTTTAGGGAAAACATACAGTTATGAAGGCTTTGATTCTATAGTGGGCAATGAGGGGCATTAATTTCTATCTTCAAAACATAACTTCTGCAATCTGAAGTAGAAAATACAACATAGAAGAAAATGCAGATGAGTTCTGAAAGAATAAAGTATCTTTAAAATTAATCACAAATCAGTGCAGAACAAAACCTAATCAAATGTGTTTTCTCGGCTAACACATTTTTCTCAGCATTGAGAAAGGAAATTGAGTTATATATATTTAATCATAAAACCTGTCATAATTGACCTGTGATTAACATGCCTTGAAACTGTATTATATAACTGATAAGGTTTATGTAAACATAACTGACACCAAGTGACATTCAAAGAAGGGTGACAAGAGAAAGATCAATCTTTATTATATTTGAAATTCTTTAGTGTAAGCAAAAAAAGATCTGTCGTTCTTGAATATGCATGAGCATTTTGAATATGCATGACTGTTATAATAAGAGAACTTTGCTGATCCTAGAGTCACAAGAAAGTCAAAAGCAAGAAAATTCTATTCAGAAAAACTTTATTAGGTAAAGTAATATTATGAAAAATAATAACTGAAAGCCAGTGTTATACAAAATAGTCATGAGACACATTCTAGGAATGAAATTATTTTTAGTGTCAAATAGATATTAAATCTTTCAAGTTGCTACTTATGTAAATGGATTATAGTACATTTCTATCTTTCTGTAAATGTACACAGAACTGGGATGGACTTTCAGAAGCTATTTGAAATGGTCTGACCTGAACCACCATACTATACTGGTCCTCTTTCCACATTTCATTTTTCATTGCCTGATTCTCTTTCTCTGTTAGATCCCTAAATGTTGACATGCTAGGGCTTGGTTGTAGAAAATCTTCTGTGTACTAGCATTCTTTCCTTGACATTGTCATCTGGGTAATAATACATTAAGACACTTGAACAATAAGGTTTGAACTGTGTGGGCCCACTTATATGCGAATTAATTTCAATGGCTATCTGTACTGTTTTTGAGCATTGATTAGAAGTCTGCAGATGTGAGGGACTTATTGTATGTATTTATATTTGCCACTTCATATAGGAGACTGAGAATGCTCAGAATTTGGTATCTGCGGGGGGTCCTGGAATCAATCCCCAATACGAAGGGACAGCTTAACCTTTCGAGAAGTCAAAAGTTATATGTGGATTTCCAACTGCTTGGGGATGGGCACACCTAACTTCTGTGTTGTTCAAGAGTCAACTATATATGCTTTCTACTACTAATTTTTCACCCCATGAGTTCTAAACATGTGCCTCCAATTGCTTACTTGATATACCATATACTGGTATGGCAAAACTTCAAACTTAATGTGGAAAGAGGTAACAAACTCCTGAGTTTTCATCCAAACCTATTCTTTACCTCATCATATTATATTATGTGGTCCCAGGTTATTCTCTATAACAAACATTATTTTATATTCCAAGTAACATATTTATGGCTCCTTTAGATTTATTTATTATCTACCTTTTCTATCCTAGAATATAAGCTCCTTGGGAGCAGAAATTG
Source organism: Plecotus auritus (assembly GCF_963455305.1). Taxonomy (NCBI): domain Eukaryota; kingdom Metazoa; phylum Chordata; class Mammalia; order Chiroptera; family Vespertilionidae; genus Plecotus; species Plecotus auritus. The sequence goes on from NC_137775.1 coordinate 14,249,252, forward strand.
TATTTATCTTGCTTAGCACAGAATTTCCATCCTGGAATGAAACAGGTGCTCAATAAATATGAGCTTAATAAATTAATGAAAGGAAGGTTAAGACAATGCACATTGTTGATAATTTACTTGAAATAAATAGTCATAATATAAAGATACTAAAGTTAAGGTATCATTAAAATCCCTTGTAATTAGGAGATATATGCCACTTGGAAATGATGTGGACAAAAGACAAATAGTAGTGGTTTCTGAGTAATAATTTTCTACTACTAATAATTATCTAACAATAATATCTGGATGACCTAACCAGCTATTTAAATTATTTCTTTTTTGTATCAGTTTTGATAATGTGGTTATCCAGATATCTGTGAATTTCATCTAAATCAATAAACTTATTGCCATAAAGTTTTTAAACTATCTTACTACTTTCTTAATGTGTATATCATTGGTAGTGATTTCTTCTCTTCTTTTTATATCTGTCATTTTGTTTTATGTAAGTTTTATTCTTGACTACTTTTGTTAGGAGATAATCTTATTAAATCTTTTGAGGGGCCTATTTATTTCTATGTTCTTCCCTATTATTTGTACATTTCATTGATATCCACTTTTATTTTTTAAATTTATCTTATTATTGAAAGTATTACAGATGTCCTCTATTTTTCCCCATTGAGCCTCTCCAATCTTCACCCCATACCCCAGGCCTTTATCACACTACTGTCTATGTCCATGGATTATGCATATATGCATATAAATTCTTTGGTTAATCTCTTCCTGCCCAGCTCCTCTCTCTGAGATTCATCAATCTGCTCCATAATTCAATGTCTGGATATGTTTTGTTCATCAGTTTATTTTGTTCATTAAATTCCTCATGAGTGAGATCATGGGATATTTGTCTTTCTCTGACTGGCTTATATAGCTTAGCATAACACTCTCTAGGACCTTCCATGCTGTCTCAAGGGTAAGAGATCCTTCTTTCTTATAGCTGCATAGTATTCCATTGTGTAAATGTGCCACAGCTTTTTTATCCACTCATTTATTTATGGACATTTCGGTTATTTCCAGATCTTAGCTATTGTAAGTAGTGCTTCTATGATCATAGAGGTGCATATATTCTTCCTGATGGTGTTTCAGAATTCTTAGGATATATTCCTAGAGTGGGATCACTGGGTTAATTTCCAAAATATGTAAAGAACTCATATTAAGAAAAGGAAGACAAACAATCTAATTTAAAAATGGGCAAATGACTTAAGACACTTCCCCAAGGAGGACATACAGATGGCCCCGAGACATTTGAAAAAAATGCTCAGAGTCACTAATCATCAGAGAGATGCGAATTAAAATGACAATGAGGTATCACACCTGCCAGAATGGCTACCATCAACAATTCAACAAATGACAAGTGCTGGTGAGGATGTGGAGTCAAGGGAACCCTAGTGCACTGCTGGTGGGAATGCAGCCACTATGGAAAATAGTATGGAGTTTCCCCCAAAAAAATTAAGAATGGAACTGCCACTCTTTTTTATTCACTAATATTTTCTACCCAACTAGGATTGGTTTGTTTCTTGTTATCTAGTGTTCTAAGGTAGAAGCTAAAATAATTTATTTTATACTTTTCTTTTATGATCGATACATTTAAATCTATAAATTTCCCTCTAAATAGTGCTTCATTTTTGACAGCTATATTTGATCTCAAACTCAATTCTTAGATCACAGTTTTATTCTTATAGCACTTTCAAGATAGTGTCCTATTATGTCCTGTCTTTCATTGTTTGTGATGGAAAAACAGCTGTCACTTATATCCTTTTACCCACTGTGTGCAATGTGGTTTTTATTCTCTGGCTGTTTTTAAGCTACTTTAATTTCCATTTTCAGCGGTTCACATCTGATGTACTTCAGTGTATTTCTATTTTTGTTTTGTTTTCTTTTTTCTATCAAGTTTAATATTTCCATATCTTTGGGTTAGTGTCTATTATCGGTTTTATAAAATTCACAGTCATTATCTATTCCAGTGTTTCTTCTGCCCCACTTTCTCTTCCCTAATAACATTACAGACTGTATGGCATTTTTCTATGGATTACAGTTACTCTGTTCCATCTCAAACTATTTTTCTCTTTAACTTGTTATAATTTCTATTGACCTACCTTCATGTTAATGATTACTTTCTCTGTTGTGTGAAATAAACTTTTAACATCTTAAAATCAGTACCTCTGATATCACATATTTTCCTAACATTTCAATTGGCTCAATTTTACACAATTTTATCTCTGCTGATGTTATTTATGCATGTTTTCCATTACTTACTTTTACATAATCTTTTAATGTATTTGTCATAATTATTTTGAAGTTCTTTTTGATGGTCCCTACATTTTAGCTCTTTATCTGCTTTCATTAAACTTTCTTTCTCTTGACCATGAGTTACCTCATCTTCTTCAAATGCCAGATAATGTGTGTTACAGAACAGTATAAATGGAGGTAAATAATACTTATACTCATAACAGGAAACAACTCTGCTTCTCTAAGCCTACTATTCTGAATGGAACTGAATGTATGCTATGTAGTTGGATCCCTTAACTTCAACTACAGGCCAGCATCAAGCCAGGCTAGCTCCTCATGTGGTTCAAAGTTTTAAGGTGGGGTGTGTCTTTTATGGTAAGCCTGGCTTGATACTGAATCCTAGAAACACCCTGGAGATATGTTTTCTTCTCCAGCCTAGCAGCTACTTTTCTGAATCATGGCTTTATTTCTCTGTGCTTAATAGCATGGCTGCCAATTTGGGGGGTTGTTGCGGACTTTTTTGCACACTCTAATTTTAATCCTGGCATCAACTCTCTCTACCCTGCTGCCCTATCTCCAACATTTGAAGGACCTCTGCTTTATACTCAGTGCAGATGCAGAAAGCTTTAAAGTGATTTTTTTCAGGTCTTCCCTTATACCGTCAAGGCCCAGCAGCCAACAGCCATTGACTTGTTCTCAGTAAAGTCCATGAATTTGTGGGAGAAATTTCTTTCACCTCTCTGGCCCTGCTCCCCCGTTACTCAATGCTGTGGATATTCTCTCAGTTCCCCTGTTGAGCCCAGCCTTCTGTGTACTATTCCCAAACAGAGATGATCTTTGGGAAAGAACAGAGGATGGGTACAAACTCTCTGACTGGAGCTCCTGGTATATTTCATCTGTTACAGCAGTTTATATAGGGATGCTACAGTTTATTTTAAACGTGTTTTTTTATTATTATTACTAATATGTATTGCAGATCCCTTCTCCTCATGCCTCTTTGATCGGGACAAAAGCAGTTTGACTACCTTCTTTTCTAGAAATTTCTTGGCTTTCTCTGTATTTTAATTAATTTAAGTTTATTAAATCTTCAGCTCTCCCATAAGAAAATAATATGATATTATAGTCTGGTTTGTTTTGTAGTGAAGGTTGGGAATAAAAGTCATAGACTTTCTCTATCCTACTAAGAAGCAAAATCAAGGGTGTTATTTCTGTTTTATACTGAAATCATAACAAGTTAGACATTAGTTATAAAACACAAATTGGTTTATTTTTACTTGTACCTGAGTAATGGGATGTTACGGTCTTCTTTCAATGCCTTTTATTTTCAACAACATTTCTTTAGTCAAGTAGCTATTGGACATCCAGTTTCTGTTTGGTCTCCATATAATTGTTAGTATTTTTTCAGTGTTATTTATTTATTTGTGGAATTAAAACATTAACATTTTAAACGATTTTATTTACCTCAGCACCACAGAAATGCCATTCCTGAGAAGGGGTGAGAACTGGTGCCAGGCCTCCCACCCAGGCCAGGCTCCGGCATTAAGCTGAGACAACCCTGAGCTAAGACAGCTGTGACCTCGTTCCCCTTGGGAGACAACCTTGACTGCTGGCAAATCACAGCGAGCTCCACTGTACTGGGGACTGGCTCCTGAAGCCAGCAGGAAGGGCAGCTGGTTCTCTCTTCAGCAGGTGGCTTAGCATCCTTCTGGGGACCACTGTCCGGGGCTGGAGGGCTGGAGGCTGAGGGCCGACATCCAACTCAAGTTCCTAACCTTTCAGCAACATGCTGTTCCCTTTTCAACAGCAAGAAACCTTAATTCTAAAGGAGTCATTAGAAATCCCCTCTGGCATCTTCCAAGCCAGACTGGGGCAGAGATGACGAGCCCAGTTCAGGGGGCCTCTTCTTCCATTAGGGAGCAGCCTGAGAAGAAGCTGACATTGCTGGCCAGAGCTCGTTTCCTTTTCCTCCCTGGAGCTTTATTTTCTCGGGAATCTGTGGCGACATGTTTCAGCTCAGGGAGGCCAGGGGAGGAGGCGGCCAGAGTGGTCTTCCACAGAACCTGCTTCACCTCACACAGCTCCTCCAGGATTCTGCTGTTCGGAGTGGCACAGACAGGGTTGAAGAAGCTCAATCCTGGGGTCACCTCTGTGGGATCCTCCAGTGTGAAGGAGCCTTCGGAATCCTGGGTCCGCTCGACAGTGTCCAAGCTATCTTTGTCTTGCTGACGGTTCCTACACTTTGTGGGGTCACAGCTACAATCAACCCCACAGTTCGATGTCTGTCTCCTGCATCCACAATGCTTATTCCCACACCAACCCTTGCAGGAGCATCCTTGGATGGACCTCTTGGACATCTTAAATAATTTTGTTGGTTTCCATTCCTCATCATCCCCAGCATCCATTTCACCATCCTCGGGCTCACTCACAGAATGCTCTGAACAGTATTTTAGATCCTCGACATCCATGCTTTGCTCCAGGAACTTTGCTTTAAAACGGGAAGGCCTTGGCTTAGGTGGGATATATTCAAAAGGAGAGTCTGGGGATGGAAGGGTATCCTTCAGAAGACAAGGTTTCTGTTTTCTGGCTACTTGCTTCATGATTTCACTCTCTCGGAGAAGCTGCTGATTTTGCACACACACTTCTTGCTTCTCCTCCAGTTCTTCCTGACACTGCCGTGTGCTCCACGGCTGTTGCTCCTTTTCCCTGTCTGACAGCTCGAGCTGCTTCTCTGCCATTTGGCTTCGCTGCAGCTGGCCCAGAAGATGCAGCACCTTCTCTTGATGCTGCTGCTCCACTCCGAACAGCTCTGCCTGCGAGTCTGCCTCTATTTCAGCAAAATGCTGTCGTTCCTCAGACAGCATCTTCTGCATGTCAGCACAGCTGGCCTTGTTCTGTTTTAGGATGCTTTCAAGCTTGCCGACCTGTACTTTGGAGGAGACCAGCTCTCCGATTAAAAATTTCACGGCACACTTGGCTTCCAGAATGGTAGCAATATTCTCCCAGCGATGTCTTGGCCTGTCTTCGCTTTCTGCATCCAGCAGCTTCTGCTGTAGGTCGGCAATCTGAGCACTCCTGAGCTCCATTTCAGTCTCGAGGCTCTCAATCTGCTTAGTAGTGGGATCTTCTGACTCAGAAACTTGGCCATGCCATTCAGCAAGTAAGAATGTGTGCCTCCAGAGTTTAGGAGGTGGATTCTTCCCAGATTCCCTTTGTTCTCTGAGTTGAGCCAGATCCTGAGCCAGGATCTTTCTATCTTCAAGAAGGTCATTCAGGTGGAATTTGGCTTCCTCAGTACTGACCATAACTTCAATTTCATTTCCAAGCCAACACTTCACTCGGGCTGCAGTGCCTTCCACTCCTTGGCTCTTAGCTTCTTTCTTCCTATCTGAGATCTCCCGTTGCTTTTGGAGAGCATCCTTGAGCCTCTTGTTGGCAGCTGCTGCCTCCTCAGTTTTACGTCTAAGCACATTAGACTGTCTCTGGAAGTTTCTTTCCAGTTTTAGCATCTCATATTGCCTTTTTCGGTCTCGTTCTTTTAATTGGATTACTTCTTTGTCTTTTTGTTGCTTCCACTGTCTAAACTTTTCAGCATCCTCTTTCATCCGACGCATTAACTGTACCCTCTGGCTTTTCATCGCCTGTATGTCCTGGTTCAGCTTGGAGATGGTATGCTCTGTGGATTCTTTCAGCTTCAGAAGTTTGGACTGTTCGCTCAGTTTCTTCTTCAGATCAGCTATTTGACACTCTAGCTCCTGTAGACGTCTATGGCGGCGCTCACCCAACTTGGCTTGGTTGACATGCTTCTTTGTTGTCTGAAGTTCAAGCAGCAATTCTTCCTTTTCCTTTTGCAGATAGATGGCTTCCAACTCTAGATTTTTGATGTTTTCCTGGTACTGCAACTGAATGGGCTGAAGTTGGCTGCCATCCTGAGTCATCTTCCTGGCCAGGGCCTCTTTCAGTGCAAGGGCTTTATTCAACTCAACCAGCTCCTTAGACATCTGAGCTTGGCGCAGTGCATGTTGAGTGGTGAAGCCATCAGAAGACCTGCTGGTCTGTGAACTGCTTTCCACCTGAGCTTCTGGTTCCACTGCAGTACCAATGGCTGCGGCCATGTAAGAAACAGTGTCATCCGATATCTGGATAATAAGTTGCTGCAGGTTACGAATCATCTCTACATTTTCTTTTAATTCCTGGTTTTCTGAAGTCCCCACCAGTTTTTGAAGATCCACTTTGCAAGCTGCATGCTGCCTGAGCTCTTTTAGTTTGGCATTCATTCTTTCATTTGCTTGTTCTGTCAAAATAATTCTCTCCAACATCTGGGCTGTCTGACCAGCTGCCTCACTCAGACCATGACTTAATTTTTCATTCTTCTCTATCAGGGAATGATTCTTCTCCATCAAAGATCGTAGACTCTCTGATGGTTCCACATTTATAGATCCAGGCAAGTTACCGCCACGAGCTTGTAGCAGTAAGACCTGTAGCTGTTGTACTTGTTGCTTCAGATGATTAAGTTCAGCTCTCTGGGGATCAATATTAACAACAGGTTTGTTTTTTATTTTTCTTGCTCTGTCAGCATAGCGAAGGGTATTTAATGTTTCTTCTAGATTGGAGTCCGCAGGACTGACACAGGCTATCATAAGAGTGTGGCTATTACCTCCTAGGGAATCTTGAAGCAGTCGAGTCAACTTGGAATCTCTATAGGGCACAAAGCCACCCTTTTTGTCATCTCCAAGGGCACTGATTACATTTCCCAAGCATAGGAGGCCTCGGTTAATATTAATACCCTCTTTTAGCCGATCCCCTTCAGCCTTGGTTTTTTTCTGTCTTTCTGATCCAGCAAGATCTACAAGGTGCAGCTTGGAGTGCAAGCTGCTATTCTTGTCACTTTTCTTTCTTTGCTCCATTGAGATTGTAAAGATGGCATGAGACCGGGATGACTGGGAGTTCATGGCTGTGGAGGCCACAGTCCTACAGTTGTTTCCCTGCTCCAAATAGGAAATCATATCCGGGGCAACTAAAATAGTCTTCTCAGTGAGTCCCATGATCTTTATGCCTTCCTTAGGATCCTCTCGTATATTTACTTGAGAGGCTTTCTCATGAGATGGGCATAGAAGATCCACGATTTCTTCATTGTAAATCTCCAAATATGAGACTTTAAGAGTAAATTCGAAGTCACTCTTCTTATCAGTTTCTTTGAAGAGCAGTTGTATTACCCTAGGAATGACCCCAACTGTTGGTTCATTCCCTTGCTCTGCAGTGTATACACCTCCCATGGAATAGGTTTTCCCTGAGCCAGTCTGTCCATAGGCCAGGATAGTTGCATTGTATCCTTTAAATATGCCTTTTATGAGTGGCGCTACGGCTGTATTAAAGACTTCTTCCTGCTCAGTAGAGGGGTCAAACACAAAATCGTAGGTGAAGGATTTGTCAGTACCAACTATCACCTGTGGTTCTCCAGGTATGAAGGAAAGGCACATCTGGCAGCCTTCACTGATCTCTTTGGGGACCAGAGGGCGACATCGCAGGGCCACTCTGACAGGAATTCCCTTCACCTGTTCTTGCATTATTCTACCTCAGCAATGTCTCTTCTCTGGTCTGCCACTGCCCTGTCCCACCGGAGATTTAACTGCCAAGTTTCAAATTGGTTTTGGTTCCAGAGGCGCCAGCCAATCAGAAAGCAGGCAGATGGTGGGGGAGGCGGGGGAAGGGAGCACGCACGTTGCTGCGTGCGCAGCAATTGTTAATATTTACTAGAAAATGAATCATCTAGCATCATGAATTAGTTTTAAAAGATGAAAACTGGAAAGTTGTTAAGAATTGAGAGAGTTAATTTAAGCATTACAGCAAAACGAAAGAAAAATTACAAATCATGCAAGACATTTCCCACAGAAATAAGGCCCCGTTGTACTCTTGAAAATGTACAATGATAATGCTGCAATTATTTTTTAAGAAACTTTTCAAAAACAATACTGTGCATTATCACACTTGGATTCATATATTTGCTTTATACACATATTTCCAAAACTACTGTGGTTATAGATGGACCACATATATCATCTTTGTTTCTTCAACAATATTTTCTCTAAATTCTATTCTAGTTATTCTAGTAACAATTTGATATTTTTGCATTGTCTTTTGTTTGTAATTAAAACAACCTTTCTACCAAAAGGTAATAGTGTCAGTATTCTTCAAAAAAAAATACTAAAGCAGTTAAAAGGGCAGTGGTGAAAGACTGTTCAAATAACAAGTAATTGTCCCATCACACTTATTGATTAAAAATAAATGAAAGAGAGAGAGAGAATAAATTAAATTAAAAAATTATTTTTTAGTATTAAGTTGAAAAAATGATAAATGGCTACACAGGCAAATAAATTTTATTTAGTTTCATAGTAATATATTCCTGTCTATTAAGAATATAATTATAAATGAAATTCAATATTGGTGTCTGATGATAGTTGATCAAAACAGCACTTTTCCTGTTCTGATATATGGTGAAAATTAATGTCATTATGAAAATCTATTAATACCAATCTGAATTGGTGTCTGATGATAGTTGATCAAAACAGCACTTTTCCTGTTCTGATATATGGTGAAAATTAATGTCATTATGAAAATCTATTAATACCAATCTGAATTTGAATATTTAGAAATCATGTATGTTCATGCATACATGATTATAAATTGTGGTAAATATTATGTATTCAATGTTTTCTGATTGAAGTTATGCAAAACTAAAATGAATTGAATGGAACTGGGAAACTTAATGGGAGGAAAAGAGTGATCAATCAATATTATTACATTATAATTAAAAATATATCTGTTTTTCACCTACAATTTATGACATTTGATATTTCATTGAAAAAATAAAATAAATATCTATGTTTGTATTAAAACTACAAATAAATATATGGGATAAAATAAATCAATATCATACATATTTTTCCTAGTATCTTTTTTTCCCAAAGGAGATCATATTTCTCTCTTTATACTTGAAATAATTTTAAAATACTGATGCTTTCCTGTGAGAATGCTGGCCCAATACTTCTTCATGTTACCTAATTTTGAAAACAAATACAAACACAAAAAAAACAACTATTAGGCAGGGAGACTTTTCACAGTTTCCTTGGTTAGAAATAGAAATTAATTAAAACACTAATAGAATCCCCATTTGTTGTTTGTACTTTTGAGACAAGAAAGGGTGATTACAAAGGTAAACTTTTAGATGCTCCTCATTCCCTAATCATCTCACATGTGTCTTTTGGAAATCTGTTTCTTCAAACTCTAGGGACTTAATTCTTAATGAGAAGCTTTTTCTAATTAGGAAACAAAAACATAAAATCTACAACTTTAGAGCACTCTAATACAACATTAAAAGGTAATTTAGAGAAAATATGAAAAAATAATTAATGATACTTGGAAGAACTCTCACTGAAAAATGTTTTTCTTGGTTGGGTTTTATTTTTGTTTGTTGGGTTTTTTTTGTATGCCATCCTTAAACAACTAATTTAAATATGTAATTATTGAGATATTTCACCTTTTTCATAATTCTTAGAAATTCATATTAGCAACATTTCAATTTTTCAATAAACACATGTTGCTAGAGAATGCTATATTGGACAATAAACAACTAGATTCTTAATTTTAAAAAAACCACTTAATGAGTACACCATGAGGCAACACTAAAATAGCTCCTAATTAAATAAGCTTCCTGAATTTTAAAATTTGATGTAATGAAATAAGGTTAGCAAATAATTCAAATAAGACTAATATTTTCATAGAAAGTGAGTGTAATAAGGAGATAAAAAAGCTTTTCTTTACAGTGGCAAGGTATAGATAGATAGGTAGATAGATGATAGATATGTAACTATTGTTATATAGATAGTTTTATATATAGTCTTTTAAAGTGTTTCTAAAATTCAGAAAAGTATTAAAATGTCTGAAAGTTATTTAAATTTTGAATATTTTAAATGGCTTTAATACAGTAGTAACTGTATTAACCTTAAGATCTCCTAAGCATCCTTTTTAGATTGCATCTGTCTTAGCTCTACTTAAAGAAATTCTGATGTAGGGAGTGTTTTCTGGGACTGGGAATTTGTGTTTATTTTTAAAACATCCCATAGTTTCTGCTACAAGTAGCCCACATATCACACTTAAAGAAACACTCTTCTAGTGTCTACAATGGCTTATTTTTGTTTGTTTGTTTTGTTTTTATCAATAGACTCAGAGATTTTGGTCTACATTTAGCACTCTGAAAAGAATTAGGGACATTTCTCTGGGTTACATGTCAATCAATTATTTATCTATCTTTCTATATATTTATTGGCTTATTTTTTACATTTCATGCATAAAGGAATTATCAACAGTTTTATTTTTGATGGTTCTTTTTTCTCCCTTACTATTTCTTATTCACAACCTGCTTCTTACATTTTATATGAGTAATGTTACCTTCAATTTCTCTGAGTATATTACTTAGAGCTTTTTAAGAAGTATTTTGTTTCCTCCAAGTTCAGCTATTAGGATTATTTCTCTTTCTCTTTCATTATGCACATCTATGATAATCTTGGTGGTCCACTTCATTTACTTTACTGAAATTATCATACATCAACCTCAAGTTTATCTGCACTAATAAGTCTTGTTTCGAGAAATATAGAATATTGCCTTTTCTTTTCAGAATTCTTTTGCCCCTTGACTTTTTGACAAATGTTTTAGGATTTTGAGTTGATGATTCTGATTAATATTCATTCTTTTTTTAAAATTCCTAAAATTGTTTATACTCTTTCAGCTTTCTAATTTTTACTTGGGATAAAGGCCAACTTTTTAATGACCAATTTTTTTATTACTCAAGACTTAAGTGAGAATAAGAGAATGATTTTAAATGGAGCACAGTGGGTGTTTAAAGTTATATCTTTAAAGTCTGCCCAAAAGTTATATTGCTTTTCTTTGTTTTAGAGATATTTCAAAGCCTTTAAAAGATAACTGTATTCTAGTTTCTGTTGAGAAATCATGAAGCTATGTCCTTGAAAAGCGTATTTCATCCTTGCTTCTTCATTCCTCTGTGCCTACAAAGTAAAATTAATATACTTGAAAACATTTAGAATGATATAATTTGTGACTTTTAAAATAAAATATCTATTTCATATAGTATTCTTCGTTGTTTTTGTTTCTATTGCTAAATAGGAAAATAAACAAAATATTTCTAAATAACTGCATTAATATAAGTATAAAATAAATAAGTCATTGCCCTGAAATACTTACCTAGGTATATGCAAACAACACTAAAATATTAGCTACTGAGCATTAACCTCTTAGAGTGCATACTTCAGCATAACATGTCAGAACTGTTTCCCATACAGGACTCATTCAGAAGAAAAGTAAACTGTTGCCTGAGGAAACACATCTGCTTTCCCTAAGTGCAGCAAAATCAACCAAATTGCACATTATTGGTTAGAGAACAGACTAGGTTGTACATGGGTTAAATACATGGATGAACATATGCTCCTCCAATAGCACTTTTTTTTTTTGTTTTGTGGTGTTTTGGGCACATGAATACTCTTAGGACGATTTTTTGCAATCTGAATATACACCAAATTAGAAATAGAGCTTCAGAATTTGGGACAAAATAGATAAATGGATATTTCTAGGCTTCCTGGGAAAGGGTAATGGAGGCAGAGATGAAAGAAATTTGTAGGAGATTCATATATATTCTTTGATGAAGCAAAGATATGTGAACTTACCACATAGGCTTATTACAAAATATCACAGAATTTTTATTTTAGGAAAACTGAATCATGAGCAATACAAACGATCTATAAGCAAGCCATGATTGAGAGGTTTTCAAAGAGAAAGAAATGTTGCAATTAATATTGAGGTACGTGGTATGCCTGGCATGTAAGAAAATTAAAGCAATGCTTTAGATAATTCACATTAATATTACAATTCTCTTTATAATACTTTTGTGCATTATCTTAAGAAAAATATTAAAATTCAAATATCTGAATAACCAAAATAGCCCCCTTAACCTTCTCATATATGTATACAGGTATGTGGGGAGCAACCTGAGAGAGGTGAGAAGATAGGAAAGCTAGAGTAATGACTTAGATCATGTCAATGATTAAGCAAGGACAATACCTGCTTTTCCTTTTACCTCAAATATCCAAGTCACAGAAGAGGTCATATTAAAAGGGGAAGACGCCCACTTGGTTATGGATATCAAGCAGGAAGATGGCACAAAGGTGCCCCACCTTCCTCTTCATACTGCCACCTAAGATAGGAATGTTTCCGCATGCTTTGGGCCTCCTGATGAGACAAGGAGAAGACAAATAAAATACCCTGCATACATAAACCAGACAGTCAATAGCTCTGAACATAAAGTGAATGTGGCTGAAGATGAGGTCTCAGCCTCTAGTACTGTCAATAATGTTTGTGTGACTTCCTTTTATCACTACGGCCACCCAGAAAAATCATGTGCTGTGAACCAGGCAAGGCCAGCTCTAAATAATTGTATTGTGCAAGAGAAGAAATAATCATGAGAGAGGTAATAAGCAGAAAATCAGGCCCCTTCCCACTTTTTTTCTAATCAAGTAAGTTCTGAAGTGTCTGTTATAATTCAAAAAGGGGACAGGCTTCCAAAGTTAATAATTATAAACAAATTAACTGCAGTGAATGGTGTGTGTGTGTGTGTGTGTGTGTGTGTGTGTGTGTGCGCGCAGTCCAAATATAATGAGATATTTCTTAAACATCACAAATTGTAGGAAATTTTATACTTCTTATGAGTAAAGACTTTTTCTTTCCTTTCAATGTGTAAAGCAGATGGGTGTGGAAACCAACAGAGAGTAAGAAGGCTCCTTGGGAAATGAATTAACATATCATTATCATCTTTGCCAATTAGCATTTATTGAGCAATTGGGAACTTGGTACTAAGAGTCACCACAGAGACTGAATATTGAGACAGGTTTTCATATTCTTTAAATTCATGGTCATCTTTTGGAGGATAGAATTAACCTGGTAATGCATTACATTGTGTGGAATTGTTCTGTTTGTTTTTCTAAAGGAAATTATATTTTTAAACAGGTTAATCTGTATGTTTCAATCTAATATCATTAGAATCTTATATGTCTTAATAAATAGGATTTTATAGAGTTAGAATAAAATTTACCTTGTAAATTATTGCTGTGAGCAGTGAGGAGAGCTATGAATCAATTCTTACCTATAGATCTACAAGTTGACTTATTTTTTCCAGTTTGATATTTGTGAGAGCGAACATCTGGTTCACTCCAAGGGAGGGATCATTTTTTATGTTAAATGTCATTAAGCATGAAATTCACCCTGATGTTATCAGAATCTTCCTTTTTGTAGCAGCTCTAATTTGGTATACTCTATATATATAAAACCCTAAAATGCAAATAGACCAAACAGCAGAATAACCAAACAACCGGTGGCTATGACATGTGCTGACCACCAGAGAGTGTGCATGGAACATGGCGGGTGTTGGCCATGGCAGGATACTGGAGCAGGTGAGCGGGGGCACCAGACCAAGAAGGGGCACTGGTCGCTGTCATCGGGTCAAGCCTCTGGTGGTTACTGTAAATTCTTTGCTCCCGTGTGCTGCGGTCCCACCCAGTGCTCACTCCTGCTGCTGGCACCAGCCCCAATCGCTCCACACCCTCAGTGGGTGTGAGCAGGGCTTGTGCCTTCAGCACGTGGGAGCGGTGGCAGTGGGAGCTTGGCTGCCAGCAAACAGGGGACTGCGGGCCACAGCGGGAGGGGGCTGGGCAGCACCATGGAGGATGGACCACAACCCGCCCCTGTGCCCACTGCAGCCTTGGGGCCCACAGTTCCTTTCAAGGTGCACAAATTCATGCAGTAGGCCCCTAGTTTTTATTATAATTGTGGTGTTAGAATCAACCAATAAAAGGAGTATTGCCTGTGCTTCTCTTTTTCTTAAATATATATTTTTATTGATTTCAGAGAGGAAGAGAGAAGGAAAGAGAGATAGAAACATCAACAAAAAGAGAGAATCATTGATCGGCTGCCTTCCACACACCCCACACCCAGAACTGAGCCCGTAACCCAGGCATATGCCCTAACCAGGGAACCAAGCCATGACCTTCAGGTTCATAGGTTGATGCTCAATGATCCAGCCATGTCAGCTGGGCTATGCTTGTCTTTATGCTAAAAATGAATGTTGACAATTTCTTTTGGAGTCTGAGACTGAAGCAATGGTCATCTCATTCTCAGATCTTCCTTATAAGATATTCCTTTTTTTTATTTATTTGCCTCAACTAATATTGCTGTCTCAGGCAGTTGCAATATTAAATAACTGCCCTTGAATGTTTTTTTTTTTGGGGGGGGGGGGGCGGAGGCGGGGGGTGGATCATAGAAATAGGGTTTTTCTCAATGAGAAAATTCTGAGTGAGATCAAATAAAGATGCCATGAGAATATGGCTTTTCCAAGGAGCTACCAGGCAGGTCAAATAATAAAAATGCTCTGGGGATGTTTTGTGTTTTTATTTTTAAAACCCTACCTGCTACCTCCTGCCAATCACACCTCTGTGATAGGTAGGCCATTACTTTTCATATCAATTCTCCCTGAGAGTTGCCCTACGAAAGGACTCATCAAAAGCTTGTTGAAGGAAATGCCAGGCCTGATTGTTTGAAAAGCTCAGTTGTACATATTTCCATTAAAATCCCATCCAGGTCCATTTAATTTATTCACATACTAGAGGCCCAGTGCATGAAATTCGTGCACGGAGTGTGTGTCCCTCAGCCCAGCCTGCACCCTCTCCAGGACTGCTGGCTCCCAACTGCTCACCTGCCTGCCTTCCTGATTGCCCCTAACCACTTCTGCCTGCCAGCCTGATCACTCCCTAACACTCCCCTGCCAGCCTGATTGATGCCTATCGCTCCCCTGCCAGCCTGGTCACCCCTAATTGCCCTCCCCTGCAGGCCTGGTAACCCCTAACTGCCCTCCCCTGCAGGCCTGGTCCCCCCCAACTGCTCTCCCCTGCAAGCCTGGGTCCCTCCCAACTGCCTTTGCCTGCAGGCCTGGTCGCCCCCAACTTCCCTCCTCTGCCAGCCTGGTCACCCCTAACTGCCCTCCCCTGCAGGATTGATCGCCCCAACTGCCCTCCCTTGCAGGCCTGGTCCCTCCCAACTGCCCTCCCCTGCTGGCCATCTTGTGGAGGCCATCTTGTGTCCACATGGGGGCAGCCATCTTGTGTGTTGGAGTGATTATCAATTTGCATATTACTCTTTTATTAGATAGGATAGAGGCCTGGTGCACGGGTGGGGGCTGCCTGGTTTGCCCTGAAGGGTGTCCGGGATCAGGGTGGGGGTTCCCTTGGGGTGTGGTGCAGCCAGGGCGAGGGTCCAGTGGTGGTTTGCACGCCAGACACACACCCCCAGAGACCCAAGCGGAGGCCCTGGTATCTGGGATTTATGTATCTTCTATAATTAAAATTTGTAGCCTTGAGCGGAGCCAAGCCTCCTGCTCGCGCCGTGGCCACAGCCATTTTTGTTGGGATTTATTTATCTTCTATAATTGAAACTTTGTAGCCTTGAGTGGAGGCCTAGGCCACCCAGGGTGTGCGGGAAGCTTGACTTCCTCCATTACTGGGAAACCCAAGCTTCCTGCTCTCTCTGTGGCCGCAGCCATCTTGGTTGGGTTAATTTGCATACTCACTCCTGATTGGCTGGTGGGCATGGCTTGTGGGTGTAGCGGAGTGATGGTTAATTTGCATATTACTCTTTTATTAGATAAGCTGAACAAAATGCTCTTTATTGCATTGAATGCAGTTTTGATAGATGGCTGTTAGCATTCTATTCAGGTGTGAAAAATACAAAGATAAATGAATCCGTTCTTTAATCCACACACTTTATGACTTTCATCTCCACCTGAAAGCATCATTTGGCTCTTTATCTACTTTATGTTCAACTGAGAGACAGCTCTTTTTCTAGCTGGAGCTTGTTTTGTTGTGCTCCTAATGAGAAGCTACCTCTGCAGACAGAAGAATAGCATTAAATTATACCCGTAGTGATCACATTTTCAACCACAATCCCCACATGTATACTAATCCTTTTTTATCCTATTATCAGCATTTGACACAATTATCACCCCACCTCCTGAAAAAAAGTTCTTTAATTTGATTCTAAGACAAAAAAATATGTTTGTTTTTCTTTTAACTCACCAGTGGTCCCCTTTTTAATATTCTTTGAATGTTTCTACTATTCTTCTATAACTTATAGTGGATGGAGCGTTCCAGAGAAAAGTCCCTGGACATCTTAATACCACTTATTTCATGAAAACTCTCAAATCAAGATTAATCCAATCAAAAATGGGCAAAGGACCTAAATAGACACTTTTTGAAAGAAGACATACCTGAAGGCCATGAGACATATGAAAACATGCTCAAAGTCACTAATCATCTGAGAGATGCAAATCAAAACAGCAATGAGGTACCATCTTACACCTGTCAGAATGGCTATTATCAACAAATCAACAAATGACAAGTGCTGGCGAGGATGTGGAGAAAAAGGAACCCTGTGTACTGCTGGTGGGAATGCAGACTGGTGTAGCCACTGTGGAAAACAGTATGGAGATTCTGCAAAAAGTTAAAAATGGAACTCCCATTCAACCCAGTAACCCCACTTCTGGGAATATATCACAAGAAACCAGAAATACCAATCAGAAAGAACATATGCACCCCTATGTTCATAGTAGCACAATTTATAATAGCTAAAATTTGGAAACAGCCTAAGTGCCCCTCAGCAGATGAGTGGATTAGAAAACTGTGGTACATCTATACAATGGAATACTATGCTGCCATAAAAAAGAAGGAATTCTTACCATTTGCAACAGCATGGATAGAACTAGAGAGCATTATGCTAAGTGAAATAAGCCAGTCTGAGAAAGATAAATATCACATGATCTCACTCATTTGTGGAATATAATGAGCAACATAAACTGATGAACAAAAATAGAACCAGGGTCATAGAAGCACTGAACAGAATGTCCAACCTATGAAGGAAAGCATGGGGTGAGGGGGTAAGAGATTAACCAAAGGACTTGTATGCATGCATATGAGCATAACCAATGGACACAGACAGGGGTTGGGGGCTAAGGGCATGTGCTGGGGGGTAGGGGTAGCCAGAGAGTGATCAATGGGGGGAAAAGGAGACTTATGTAATACTTTAACCAATAAAGAATTTAAATTAAAAAAAAAAAAGATTAGACTTCAGATATCAACCCACCCACCTGGTATTTTCACTCTCATGTCAAATACACTTCTATTTTGGAATACAGAAAAAATCATAAGAGAAGGAAAAAGCTTGGAAATTTCTCGAGCTATAAAACTAACAGGGTCAAGATGGAGAAAATAGCAGAAAACCTATCTGAGAAGAGAGTTGAGAGTAATAAACATTATTGCCTCAACATTTCCTTTATCAGGGATTGGTAAAACATGGGCCAGTTGTGGAGGTGTGAATTGACACGTTATGAGTTTCTCATACATTGAGCAGCTGGCTTCATAATTCACTTAAAGAGGTTTATTCAGTTCAGTTGACTCACTTGGAAAGTCAAAGATTGTTAAGGCACATGTTACATATAAAAAGTCAGTTAAAATGGGCAAAAATCTTACTTATATTTGGGAAACCTCTATAAAACTGAGAGAAGAACAAAAAACTACTGACACAAATTAATTGCCGTGATTTTATCTGAATCTTTTTAAGACTTTTACTAGGATATAATTATTGCATCATAAAAGTCACCCATTTAAAATTTACAATTCAATGGTTTTTAGTATAGGCACCACAATCTAAGTTTAGAACATATTAAACATACCAAAAAAAGAAACTACAGCCATTAGCAAATCACTTTCTTTTCCTGCCCTGCCCCCTGAAATAGGTAAATACACATATAACATCTCTCTCTTTTTTTAATTATCTTTATTGTTGAAAGTATTACATAAGTCTCCTCCAGGCCTTCACCACACTATTGTCTGTGTCCCTGGGCTATGCATATTTGCATATAAATTCGATGGTTAATCTCTCCCCATCCACTCCTCACCCCCCAGTTTTTCCTCTGAGATTCATCAGTCTGTTGCATGCTTCTATGTCTCTGGATTTATTTTGTTCATCAGTTTATTTTGTTCTTTAGATTCTATATGTGAGTGAGATCATGTGATACTTATCTTTCTCTGACTGGCTTATTTCACTTAGCATAACACTCTCCAAGTCCCTCCATGCTGCCTCAATGGGTAAGCTATCCTTCTTTTACAGCTACGTAATATTCCATGGTGTAAGTGTACCATGGCTTTTTTATCTATTCATCTGCTGATGGGCACTTGGGCTGTTTCCAGTTCTTAGCTATTGTAAATTGTGCCGCTGTGAACATAGAGGTACATATATTCTTTCTGATTGGTGTTTCAGGTTTCTTAGGATATATTCCTAGAAGTGAGATCACTGGATCAAATGGCAGTTCCATATTTAATTTTTTGAGGAAACTCCACACTGTTTTCCATAATGGTTGCATCAGTCTGCATCCCCACCAGCAGTGCACTACAATTCCCCTTTCTCCACATCCTCGCCATCACTTGTCATTTGATGATGGTAGCTATTCTCACAGGTGTGAGGTGATCACTCACTGTCATTTTAACTTGAATCTCTCTGATGATTAATGACTTTGAGCATTTTTTTAATATGTCTCTTGGCCATCTGTATGTCCACTTTGGAGAAATGGACCCAAGCCATTATACTCAATTAATATTTGACAAAGGAGGCAAGAACATACAATGGAGTAAGGATAGTCTCTTCAATAAATGGTGTTGGGAAAATTCATTAGACAAGTACATGCAAAAAAAAAAATGAAACTAGATCACCAACTTATACCATATAGAAAAATAAATTCAAAATGGATAAAAGATTTAAATGTAAGTCGTGAAAGCATAAAGATCTTAGAAGAAACCATAGGCAGCAAAATCTCAGATATCTCTCATAGCAATATGTTTGCTGCTACATCTCCTACGACTCTCGATTCCAATAATTACAGGCTGTTGTTGTTCCTTGTGATTAAGCCCCTATCCCAGTGGTTGGCAAACTCATTAGTCAACAGAGTGGCAAACCGCGGCTCGCGAGCCGCATGTAGCTCACGAGCTGCAGTTTGCTGACCACTGTCCTAGGACAAGAGAAACAAAGGAGAAAAAAACACACACACAAATGAGACGACATCAAAATATAAAGCTTCTGCATAGCAAAAGAAACCATCGACAAAATGAAAAGGGATCCCACTGTATTGGAGAACATATTTTCCAATGATACATCTGATAAGGCGTAATTTCCAAAATATATAAGGAACTCAAATAACTTAACAAAAGGAAGACAAATAATCCAACTAAAAATTGGCAAAGGACCTAATATCTCTTTAGAAATGATTTCTTCTTGTAGCAGAAACTTTTAAAGAATTATCCAGTTGCAGTAATATGTTATTCCTTTTTAAAAATAAAATGTTTATTAAAACAATTGTAGACTGACATAAAGTTGTAAGAAATAATACAGAGACATCCATATACACTTTATCCATTTCCTCCCCAAAAGCAGCATTTTGCAAAACTATTGCAGTGCAATACGACAATGAGGATAATGACATTGACTCAATCCATTGATTTTATTCAGTGTATATTTGTGTTTGGTTATATAGAATTTCATTACACATGTAGGTTTTTATATCTACTAACACAGTCAAGAATCTGAACAGTTCCATCATCGTAAGTATCCCTCCTGTTGCCTTTTATAATCACAACAGCATCCTTTCTTTCTCCCTCTCCTCCCATAACCCTGATTCTGGTACCATTAATCTGTTCTCCGTTTCAAAAATATTTTATGACTGAAATAATACAGTATGTAATCTTTTGGATAGTCTTTTTTAACTCAGTATACTTTCCTGGAGATGTACAAACTTCTTGCACACATCAATAGTTATTTTAGTGTGTCTATATGATGAATTAAATACTATTAATATCTCTATAACCATGGAAGAAATTGAATTTGTAATTAAAATTTCAGAAATATGTGTATCAGTTACTGAGAGGCAGCTTCTGGAGTTCATACTACAATTCTGTATTTGTTCTTTTTTTTTCAGCATCATCAGTTTTTGCTTCATATATTAGAGATTATTTTTGGTGCATAGTTATTTAGGATTTGTATTTCCTTCCATTTTATCATTATGAAATCTCTTTATCTGTGGTAATTTTCTTTGCTCTGACATCTACTTTAGAAGATTGTAACGTAGCCACTCCTTTTTAAAATATCAATGCTGCATTCATGTATTTGCCCTTCTCTTTACTTTCAAAATGTTTGTAACTGTTAATTGTATCAACAAATGTTCATTGTTATCAGCCATATCTAGAACAGTGTTGGACCAAACACAACTGGGCACCAGAGCCTAATCAACTTGACATAAAATTAGGCATTACAGTACCATTATACAACATTTTGCTTCCATTTATCTGTTAATAGGCATTTGTGGTGCTTCTACTTTAAGGCTATTATAAATAATGCTACTAAAACATTGGCTACATTTTTAATATTGACATATATTTTTATTTCTCTAGTGAAGAAATCCCTATGAGAGGAATTTATGGGTCATGTGTTAGTTCTCTGTTTAATATTTTGTGGAACTGCCAAATGTTTTCCAAAGAGCTGTATCACTTTACATTCCCACCTGCAATGTGTGACAGTGCCAATTCCTCCATATCCCCACCAACATTAGCGATTGTGTCATTTCTTATTATAGTCATCCTAGAAGAATAAAGAGATATTGGAGAAAATAATGGAATCGGCAGCCATCCTTAAAGTGTAGACAGAGCTCTATGTTGCAAGGCTTAGGAAAGCTCTTTCAGAGACTGGCCAAAAAACAGTGACTAAGAGCACTATTTTGGTTCCAAAGAGCAGGTGTACCATTTCTAGTTTATATAATGATGGACAAGTTATTTAACTCCTCTGTGTTCCTTTCTTATCTAAACATAGAAACCTTACTAGTAACCCTCTTACTAAAAAACGTGCTATATAATAACTAGCGTTAAGATAAACTGAAGAATTTGGGGGTACTGTAAAGTAGAATTGCCTTTGATCTCATGCAAAGGCAATGGTGATTAGTCAATAAAAGTTTGTTTATTTTTAATAGGAACTTTAATATCATGGAGTCCAATAATATTACTGTAGTACTTATGTGTGTTTACATTTTATTTCAAATTAGAATGTCTATTTTCATATGCTGCTGTTTTAAATCATGGGACATGTTTTATAAGCAAAGTAGAAGCAGCTTGATGCAAATGAAGCAGCACTGGGATGGAAGTTCAGTGTGATTTACTCACTGGAAATCATTTATGGTCTTGAACTTTACTTTCCTCATCTGTAAAAGAAGGAGATGTGACTAGATAACCACTGGGGTTTTCTAAATCTTCTCACTCATGGTTGTGAATATAGTTTCCATATTTAAAATGTCTTATTTAAATCACACCTTCATCTTGCTTTAATGACACAGTCGTGTGCCAGTAAATCATATCTGCTCTTTTGGTATTCTATATGCTGTCAGGATGTGTGTCAGAAATCAAGGAGACAGACAGAGCTGTCATTTACTAATAAATTACTTTCTTGATGCAGAATTCTATATTCAAGCAATACTTGAATTCTATTTACATCATTGATATATTACTGCTGAACTTTTAAAATATTTTTAATCAGGTAAACTATTCCCTCAGGATAGATAGTCTCAGTAAGGTTGTTTTACCATGTTCTGAACCTCAAATGTACTCGTGTATATCAGAATTTTAATGGAAAACTTTGGAATTTTTCATATGATATTCCTTATAAATAGTAACAAACAACACAAAACAAAAAGCTCAGTGACCATTTAGAAAAGCAATTAAATGGAAACCACAAAAAAAATGGGAAAAAAGTAAGTTAAATCATTAGTCTATGGATCAAGCTTATTTGTCACTCTTTGCCAATAGGGTCATGGTGTCACCTGGAGAGCAAGACTAAGTCAGACTCCCCAGTCAGTGTGGCTCAGTGGTTGAGTATCAGCCCATGGACCAGGAGGACAGGGTTCGTTTCTTGGTCAGGGCACATGGCCGGGTTTCAGACTCAATCCCCAGTGTGGGGTGTGCAGGAGGCAACTGATCAATGATTCTCTCTCATCATTGATGTTTCTATCCCTCTTTCCTTCTCCCTTCCTCTCTCTGAAATCTATTTTTTTTAATTTGAGATTAAGTCAGACAACAAAACTAAATATTTTCTTGTTTTGAGTTTAATTTCTTCCATCTCCAAGGCTTTAAAGGGTCATTTAAAAATGTCCCATTATGTGTTGACTCCAACTATCATTGGGAAAAGAAACTTATAATAAATTGTTTACAGGATTATTATTTATGAAAATAAGTAACAAAAGATCTCTTAGAAAACAACTTGTTAATCCTGGCTTATACAACTTCAAAACTACTTGCATGTATTAATACTTTGCAATTCATGAAAATATCACTGATATTTTTCCTGTTTGGCCTTATCCCTCCTTAAGACACAACTCAAAAGCCATCTTTTGATTTAAAAATTTGCTAATCCTGTTTTCCACCATTATTGACATAAGTCTGAAAAGCCAAAATAGTGGATAGATTCAACTCTTTACCTTCTTGTGGAGAGGCTGGGATTCGGAGTTATTCACCTGCTGTTTCTGGATTGAGCAGGAGGGAGAAATTACAGCCAATAAGTGTGTACCAGTCCAAACTTTTTTCTTGCTCTCAGCACCTTACAGCTAAGTGGCCCTTTCCTGTCTTGGCTCAGATTTGGGCATGACACATCCAGTGCCTTGGGCAGCCCACTGCAAAGCCAGAACGTTGATTGGGAGAGAGATTATGGAGAGAGCATGTGCTGTGCTTGGGAGAGAGATTATGGAGAGAGCATGTACTGTGCTTCGGAGAGAGATTATGGAGAGAGCATGTACTGTGCTTGGGAGGGAGATTATGGAGAGAGCATGTACTGTACTTTAGAGAGATTATGGAGAGAGCATGTACTGTGCTTCGGAGAGAGATTATGGAGAGAGCATGTACTGTGCTTGGGAGGGAGATTATGGAGAGAGCATATACTGTGCTTGGGAGAGAGATTATGGAGAGAGCATGTGCTGTGCTGGGAGAGAGATTATGGAGAGAGCATATACTGTACTTTAGAGAGATTATGGAGAGAGCATGTACTGTGCTTGGGAGGGAGATTATGGAGAGAGCATATACTGTGCTTGGGAGAGAGATTATGGAGAGAGCATGTACTGTACTTTAGAGAGATTATGGAGAGACCATGTTCTGTGCTTGGGACAGAGATTATGGAGATAGCATGCCACAAATGTGGCTGGTTTCTCACAAAGGATGCTGGTTCCTATGCTGTTGTTGAATCATTGTTTCTGTGCAGGGAAGAAGAGTCAGGGTTTCCTGTTTCAACATCTTGCTGATGTCCTCCAATCTCAATTTTCTAAAGTGCTTATTTTATTAATTTTTATGAATATTCTAGTGCTCGTTTTGTAGCTGACTTCTACCTTAATTACACTGTGGTCAGAGAACAAGCTCTACTAGTATATGACTTTAATTATTTCAAATTGTTAGTGCCCTGGCCTGTGTTTCCCAGTAGTTAGAGCATCAGCCCTTGCATGGAAGGGTCATGATTCGATTCCAGTAAACAACGTGTACCTGGGTTATAGGGTTGGATCCCAGCCCCTGTCAGGATGCATGCGGAAGTCAACCAATCCTTATGTCTCTCTCTCTCTCTCTCTTCCTCTTTCTCACACCCCTTCATTCCTCCCTTCTACTCTTTCTAGAAATCAATGGAAAAACATATCCTTAGGTGAGAATCAAGTTTGTTAGAAATTGCTTAATGGCCAGGCAGCATTGTATAATTTTCTAAAGATATTATTTATTCTAGAAAAAGGAAATATGCTCAAATTCTTGGGAAGAGATTTCTATAAGTGTCCACCAGTCAATTTTGAAAATCATGTTCATATTTGTGAAATCTTTGTTTTGTATTCTTTATTAGTTCATTATTAACTAATGGTGTGTTAAATCACTCTGTGATTTAATTTGCCTATTAATGTTTGTAGGACTGTAACTTTTTTTTGCTTTAAATATATGGAGGTTGTGTTTTAAGATACATATAAATTTAAAATGGTTACATCTCATATGCTTTTTTAAAACTGTATTTTCCATGCCTCTTCATGTCAGGGCCAGTCTCCTTGTCATCCCCTGGGGAAGGGATAGTGCTGGTGGTTTACTTCTGGTTCATTCCTACCCTGAAGGTGGAGCCAGTTGTGGATGGACATTAATGTGATGCTAAACCCCATTTCCTTCTTTCAAGTTCATCAAAACCACACTTCAATTTTACAACTTGACTTCAAGCTTTGTTTGCATCTCAAGATTTTCTTTTTCTCCTCTTATTTGTCTTACTAGTTTGTCTTTCAGGTTCTTTATTAATTTTGAAGATGCTTTTTAAAATATTTTATCTAGAATTTTGAAGTATGTTTTGTTTATCCAATAGCAAATGGCTTTTATGTAAAGTAGCCCACATTCTCTGAAAATCAGGATTCATATTTTCAATAGTTCCTTGAAAGTTCAAAGCTACTGTTTGCATGTTATTACCATTAACTGCCTTCAAAAATTAGCTTCAGCAATACTGATCTTGTTTCTTAGTAATATCCCATGTGTCCTATACTCTCTCCACTATATGGTTTTGCTTATATCTGAAAATTTCTTTCCTTCCCCCAGTTGCATAACTAATTCCCACTCATTTTGCAGCTTAAAACTCCACTTTAGGGAAGCTTTCTCTTATCCCAAAAAAGACTAAATCCCCTTTTATACACTTAGACTAGCATCTCTCCTTTATAGCATTTATCATACATTTGAATGCAGGGAAAGTCATATGCAGACAAGGACTATGTCTGATTTTGCTACTTGTATTATCATCAGATCCTACTATAGCAAAATATGCTCAAAAATATGTATGAAATAACTGAATAAAATAAATAAGTAAATAAGAAATTGAAATATAGGAATATTTACTTCAGGTATGCAATTTTAAGTCTGATCACAATTAATTTCTTGATAATTCAAGTTTGCTTATTTTTACCTATATATTTTATTGCCTGTATATTTTTCATATTTCAATAGGGGGAAATATATCCAGGTCCTATTGACGTTATTCACTTATTATTTAAAATTAATCCTCGCCCCATCAGTGTAGCTCAGAGGTGGAGTTTCCACGTAGGGACCAAAAAGCCACTGGTTTGATTCCTGGTCAGGGCTCATGCCCAGGTTGTGGGTTCAATCCCCTGTGGGGGGCATGTAGGAAGCTGCCAATCAATGATGTTTCTCTCTCATTGATGTTTCTATCTCTCTATTCATCTCTCTCTAAATAATCAATTAAAAACAGATTAAAAATAAAATTAACTTAATCTTGTTTTTTTCTGTTATTCAAGGTTTAAGTCATTGTTTCTGCCATTCAGTATTCTTAGAGGAAGGACATTTATTATTGTCTATGGGCCATTGCTTTCAGTATACTTTCTCTTTATCTGGTTTCTCTATATCCTGAAATTATTTCCCCTGGGTTTCTCTGCTGCTGTGCCCTACTCTGTCCCAATATCTCATATCTCATTTGAGGTTTTATTTTTTTCTTCTTTCTTTTGTTTTTGTCCCTTGTTTTGAGTGAACTAGCAACTTTAGTGAGAAATTGAATTAGGATGAAGACCCTCAACCTGTGGTCTTATTTTGTGGATCAGAAAATATTTTCCTGTGCATCCATTTGTGCCTGAAAGTTGTTCTATAGCTATAAAGGTAGGTCATAATTTACTCTCTGACTCTCTCATCTTCCCCCTTCAGTTCTGCAAGAAGGCAGAGGCAGAAAATAATGCTAATATAATTGCATAGTTTCTTCGTTGTCCTTGAAGTTAATGCTGATTCACAGTTTGGAAGTGGGTTACATGTACAATAATTTCCATATCCTCATGTTTTGACAAGTTTTGCAGTATCCTGCCTAATGACAGAAGGAGATGAATGAGAATTTTAGAAATGCATGCAGTTATTTTATGTCATGGTGCACTCTGTTGAGTAAAAAAATTGTTAATTCACAATTTCTTTTTTCCCATCAGATTTTAATTTCACTAGATATTGGAGTTACTCCTCAGAGTTTATAAAAGGATGCTGTATTTATTTGCTAACTTTAATTTTGATGAGGTTTACATATCTTTATTTTTGTTTCTTTTGTTTATTTAATTGAATATCATGGAAAGACTTTATACCTGAATCTGCACTAGAATCTACCTTTGAAATTACCATCACTAAAAAAAAAAAAAAAATAGGGGCAAATGATAAAAGTCATATATGTATGCAAGGCAAACCTTAGAATAAGAGACTTGTAAGTTAGTATATGAAAATTAATACATGAAAGAGAACTGCATGAATGCCTTGCTCTAACACAGTTTTAGATTTCAACATTTGACTAATTTCTTATCAGAAGCACATGGATACTCACTGCTATATACAAGCTTTTTAACTAGCAAATTGTTCAAGTTTATATACAAGAAAGCATCTAACTTTTAACAACTAAGGAATATACTTTGTAATAGGAATAGATTTTGAATAATGTTAAAAATGAAATATTCACAAGGATGAATATACTTTTTCAGATGTTTCTCATATATTAAAAGTAGCCTCTATTAAACTAAGCAAATTTCATTCTATGTAGAAATATACTTGACAACTATAGAGATCTGGGTTTATATAGTAGTGCTTTTAAAAACAGTTTTTAAAACCTTCAATATTGTGTATAATTAGCACTTGGCTGTAATTATTTCAAACCTGTTATTTGATAATACACATTTTCTTCTAATAAATTCTGACAGTTTTTTTTTTAGCATATACAATGTCCATTGAACTGCATGATCGATTTCCCCATGACAGACATATTGAATGAATTAAAAAGTTACACTTAAATGTTTTTGTTTATTTTTCCCTTTTCATATAGCACCAATCTATTTGTTTCAGAAGTTTGTCTTGCTATTCTGCAGCAAGCTCTTATGTGCCTGTCGACTTGAAATAAAATCAAGGCCTCCACATTGAACTTTACAGCTATTACCTTCTTTAGAACAATATTTACTTCCAAAGAGCTCTGCTTACAGGCATCAAGTTTCTTTACTCTGGACCAATATCTAATGCATTAGAGAAGATGTTTAGTGTAAGACTACCATCTTTACCATGAGCAACAACAAATAAATATCTTTGTCTTGCTTTTTATGTTGTTAATCTTCATCTGAGGTTATTTTTCCATTGATTTTTAGATAGAGTGGGAGGGGGAGAGACAGAGAGATGGAAACATTGATGTGAGAGAGACACATCAATTGGTTGCCTCCCAGATGGGCCCCTACCGACTGGGGCCTGGGATAGATCCTGCAATTAAGGTGCATGCCCTTGACCAGAATCTAACCTGGGACCCTTCAGTCCTAGGGCCAACGTTATATCCATTGAGCCAAACTGGATAGGGTTGTGGTGCTTCTTTATACACTGCCACTCTCCCTATCACCAGAATGCAATCCAGCTCCAGGTAACAGAGATGAAAAACATCATGTCTGATGAATGAGTGATTTTATCTTGATATTTAAGTGAAATATTAACACAACTTGTGTTTTTCTTCTCTTTTATTTTGCTTATTTTGTGTCTTGG
This sequence comes from Plecotus auritus, assembly GCF_963455305.1. Taxonomy (NCBI): domain Eukaryota; kingdom Metazoa; phylum Chordata; class Mammalia; order Chiroptera; family Vespertilionidae; genus Plecotus; species Plecotus auritus. The sequence continues at coordinate 14,277,253 of NC_137775.1, forward strand.
ACACCCCAATTGCACTTTAGACATATGCAATACATATGTAAAGTGTTCAATAGAAACAATATTTACATGAATGCAGGAGATAGCAAGCAATCATATATCAGCGGTAGATATATGTCTAATTCAGTGGTATTTTATAGCCAAACTAGAGGCCTGGTGCATGAAAATCGTGCATGGGAAGGAGTGTCCCACAGCCCGGCCTGCACCCTCTCCAATCTGGGATCCCTTGGGGGATGTCCGACTGCCAGTTTAGGCCCGATCCCATAGGCAGTCGGACGTCCCTCTCACAATCCGGACTGCTGGCTCCTAACCACTTGCCTACCTACCTGCCTGCCTGCCTGATTGCCCCCTAACCGCTTCCCTGCTGGCCCGATCGCCCCCAACTGCCCTCTCCTGCCAGCCCGATCTCTCCCAACTGCCCTCCCCTGCCAGCCTGATTGCCCCCAACTGCCCTCCCTGCTGCCCTGATCTCACCCCCAACTGCTCTCCCCTGCCAGCCTGGATGCCCCCAACTGCCCTGCCCTGCCAGCCTGGTGGCCCCCAACTGCCCTCATCTGCCAGCCATCTTGTGGTGGCCATCTTGTGATGACATGGGGGTGACCATCTTATGGTGGCCATCTTGTGGTGGCCATCTTGTGACAATGTGGGGGTAGCCATCTTGTGATGATGTCACAGTGGCCATTTTGTGATGATGTCATGCAGTGCCACCTAGGCTTTTATTATATAGGATGTGTTGACAAGTGAGAAGAAAATTAATCTAAGAAAAAATTTCTCTACTTACTTAATGATATTTATTTGGCATTCTTCATTGTTCATGAAATCTTGGTTACCAGGAAGAGAATATAAATTCTATATTTTTAGGTTCTGCTTTATTCATTGCTACCCTATACTTCTCCACACGCTCATCTTCCAGCCTAACCCTGCATCTTCTGTCTCCTGCTCCAGCACACTTCTACCCTAGGAACAGCCACAAAACATTGAGGAGAAAAAGGATATATGACTCTTGGCAATGAACCCTTTTTGATGAGTGCTGGTCTGAGGGTTTCTAAAGGACCCTGAGTAGCTTGCTATTCATGAGCATGCTTGCAGAAGCCTGGCACAAAGTATCAGAGAAGCAAATAGGAAAATCTCTAAATCAATGAGAAACCAAGGCCCCCGGTATTCATTAAAAACCTCTTTTGACACTGAGTCATTGGCTTGTAATTGGGCACTTGTGAGCAGATGAGAACTTTTTTAAAAATCAGTGATCAAAACAAATAGATAATCAAAATCACATTATTCTCATTAAAAGTGACTTAATGACTAAACTCCTTTTCTGTGGATATTTAATCTACATTTGAATCCCCAAGGGAAACTAAAATAGTTGAAAGCACACGAATCAAGACATCCTTGTGGAAATGAAATGATAAGGATCTGTAAGAAACAGGAAAATAAACCTGTAGAAGATGTGGATGCAAAGAATGGTGGCAATACAAATAAAAGTAGAAAATCTAGAAGAGATCATCATTAGTTAGACCCCTTTTTTAGGATACAGCATACAGAAAAGCACTAAATTCATCCTTTTTGCCTCTGTGTGATTAATATTGCTTTATTTTTGAAGTTGCTGCTACCAGAACCAAAAAATTAGTATCATATACAAACCTACATAATTAGAGATGACCTAATGTCAACAGGATTTTTCTATTACATTAGGTCATAATTCTAATTTTCTACTATTGAATATTTACCAAATATAGAGCTTAATGTAGGACAAGCTGGAGTGGGAACATTTTCATAAGAAAATACTATAGTTTAAATCTCCAAACTTCATATAATGTTTGCTGTTCTCCTTGTTAAAGACACTGAAATGTTTAGTTTAAAGAATCAGGAAATAAAAAGCTGATCATCTCCTTAGGTCCTGTACTAACCTAAGACAAATTACTGGAAGAGCCTTCCGATCCCTGATTTTATGTGAACATATCCAGCCATGAAGGAAAGCCATAGCTAGATGCCTTCAGGAAAAGTGCTAGGGCTCAACCAGTAGAAAAACAAGGTGCCTGCATAAATCAGATTTAGAGTTTTAGATATTACCAAAAGTGTCTTCTCATAAATAAATAACTGTTATTTTGCTAGTCCTACAAGTTTTAATGTAATAATTTGTGGTACTTAGTGTCAAAAGTAGCTGCTGTTAAGAAATAGATTCTTGTTAAGTACCAAATGTCATCTAATCATCCATTCAATCTCAAAACAAAAGGTACTAAACCTTTTTCCTGGACAGAGAGTAAAATGAGAATCACTCTGAGTCATACATTATAGGCTTTATATTTAGTTAATTAATGATCATGGAACTGGACTTAACCCATTTAACTAGAGCAGTTTATCTTGAATTGGGAAGAAAGGATTAGGGAAAATCTAGAAGGAAATGATCTGCTAAATATTTAGAAATCCAGGTTTTAAAAAATTAAGAATTTCAATAGTCAAATGTAGTTCCAAGATAGGAGACTCGTTAAGTTTTACAAGTTGTAAGGCAGAAATCCATATTTAATATCCAAATGTAATTATGCTCTTGTGATTTTCATTTTGAAAATTTCAAATTGCTAAACCAATAACAGTGCAGAATATATTATATATTATCAGCTGCTACTTTATTTATTTTGAGTGTACTGACTTAATCTAATATGATTTTCTCTGTGATTGTAGTTCTGAATATTTTTAAATTTACTTTTTACATTATTAGTCAATAAGTCTGCGCATGAGTTTTCTTTGCCCATTCTACTAATAATTTACATCACAAATAGAGTGTTTTGGCCTAATAGGTAAAGCAATGAGGTACTTTCTTTTCTATTTTCCATTATTGAGAACATTTGAAATATGTCACAAGCAGCCTTAGTCATGCCCCGTCAAAGCTGCTTAATCACTACCTAATGCCTATTTGACAGGGGAATATGATGGATGAATTATTTTTGTTCTTTTGTATAGATTTCTTTGAGACACTAACAGCACATACATTAAGAAATAATGTTTGTTCTTAAGTTAAATGACATTTATTAAGAAGGACATGAGACACAAGACCCAATGTTGTATTGTACCCCGAATCTCACAAAGGACGCCTCAAGAAGTTAAATTATGGAGTCATTTATTAAAGGCCAGCGGCATACAAGGGGCAAAAGAGCTCCAGATCTCACAGTGCCGAAAAGCTTGTCACATCTGACTTATATTGGCAGAATATCACAAAGGTATCAATTACATCTTTGGGTTTGGAATGAGGAACCTGGTTTGCACAAAGCAGTTACAGAAGCGAAATTAAGCAAGTTAGTTATCTATAGTTTTGGGTCTACGGATCACTGAATCAACAGAAACATATTATCTGGGGCCACCAAGGCAATTTAGAATAATTGTGCTGTCCAGATTCTGGGACCACTGAGTCAACCGAAACTCATTATCTGTAGCTACTGAGACAATTTAGGGTAATTGAGCTGTCCTGGTTCCCAGAAGAATGTGCTTCAATAACCAGTGAGATCACAATCAATGGGATATTCAAACCACCATCAATGGAGTATTCAATCAATTGGGATAGCATTCATAAATTCAGAAAATCAAAATAACTTTTCTATTGTTTTAGCAAGCAAATAAGTTCAGAAGCCAAACAGCAGGGTTACACTATTAAACAGCAATTTTTACCCAAGCATGGTTGCTACCATGCTTCACCATCTTTTTGTTTGTTTATTTGTTGCCATCTGAGGCATATGGATTCTATGTCACATAGAAAGTAAATAAACAATTATCTTCAAACAAGAGGAATGAGTCAAATGGAAGCAAATAAATGGTGTAATTATGAAAAATCCCTTCGTGCTGGCCTTCTTGTTATTCAAAGATGTTACTCTTAGTCTGCATAATTGACAGCCATTGGCCTAAATATGTATTTAACCAGGATGAAAAAGAATATGAGATCTCTTCTACTTCCTTCAAGCTACCAGAGCAGTGATTTATTTTTACTTTACCACAAGCGTTTTTCTTACATGCTCTATCCTAAAGCAAATACTGAAAATGAGGTAAAATGGGCTAATTCATTACACTTACAAAGTTGTCTCTCTCTATAGAAATATGTTTTTACTTTATGCTGAGAGGTTAAAATGAGAGGAGACTGTCTTCTGTAGGTCACAGAATCAGTGGAAACATCAGATCACCTACATTCTGCTAAACATTATATAAACCTTTAAAAAAAAGAGAATGTGAAGAGGTCAATGGGGAAAATAAGGGGACATCTGTAATACTTCCAACAATGAAGATACATTTTTTTTAAAATGAGAATAGGCCATTCCAATTTTGCTTTTCAAATAATAACACCTAAGGAAGGAGGGCCATGCAAGTACAATTTTTGGAAAGCAACTATTAAAAGTTAAATATCAAAGAATTTTTTATTCTCAATATATTCATAAATATTCATGATAATATATTCATTTTAACTGTCTGGCACCAGGGTAAGGATTTCTGAATTAGCATGCCTGATAGAGTATAGTACATTACTGGAAGTTGAAATGAATGCTGGGCTTTTTTAACCTTTATAAAATCTGTTGCTGAGCCCTCGCCTATTCCTTTTGCATCTTGTCACCAGCCAAAGCCATCAACTCAATGGAAAGACTGAGCAAATAAAATTGGCTGATACAAAAAAATGACCAGAATGGTTGTCAGGAAGAACAATGATAATTTTTCAAAACTATTAAACTCTATTACTAGAATATCAAATAGAGGAAAGCAACCATAATGTATAATTGCCTTCATATAAAATGACTTAAAACATTTTATAATTTTTTTTCTTCAACTGGTGTGCAGAATTTTGAAAATCTGACAAGTAGGTCAATGGTAAATTTTTTCTGAAAATTATAGCTGTAAAGAAGGAGTGAAATAAAAGAGAAAAAATAGAAAAATTGCTTTATTTTTTAAAAATTGTAGTTCAACTTAACCAATAGTCAGTTAATACAAATTAGGATAACAGCTTTAATTAATGGGGACAAATAACAACAAATTGATATTGAGTGCTTTGTTAAAAATAATTAGCTTTAGTAAATGAAAGGCTGGCCATAAACTTTAAAACTTTTATATCCTTGGAGTTTGCCAAATTAATTCCTAATCTATTTGTAAAGTTAATGGAAATGATTTGGCACTTTTTCTTTATCTTTTAAGAGGTTATCCTTTGATAACCAGGAAAACAAACTATAATATGAGCATGGAGGAAGATTGGCAAAAATAATCTTTTATATGTGAAATTTGGTAAACATATGTTCACATTTCCATTGGGTACATATTTTTACAAGTGAAATTTCTGAATTATAAATTATGGGAAAGTCTAGCTTCAGCTGTTACTCTTTGGACAAAATTATTGTGGTACATAATTACAATGTTCTTGTGAGACATTTTAATAAGCAGAATGACTAACATTTATTATGTAATTGTGTTAGTTTTTATGTATCGTTGAATGTGTATGTTTACTTGGACAAATTATCTGCACACTTCCTGTGTGGGTGAGGCTAGCAGGGGTGGCGTGTGTGTGTGTGTATGTGTGTGTGTGTGTGTGTGTGTGTGTGTGGTAGGGGGGCGGGGGTAAGGAGAGTGTATACCATTGTTACTAACCAGGTGTTTTAAAAACTCAGAGGTTCTATTCTCTGTTGCTAAGATACTTTTCTTATTTCAAGTAGTTTTGTTCATGTAATTCTTTGTGTAGTCAGGTGGCCTTCACTTTAATGAACAGAACAGATTTTTGTCCATTGTTGCAAGCATAGGGTTTGGATTTTGCATTCCATATCGTGCCCCTAAAGATGACTTTAGATGATATATTTTTCTGTTTTCTTGTTGGTGCATTCTGAACCCTCCTGCCATTGGGTTCTCTTACTGCTGAGATTTTCCTATCTGTTTTTCTGTACTAACCCAAGTTTCTTTTAAACACCTTACCTATATTTTGGAGTCTTGGTTTTATATTTGTCCTCCATTTTTTTTTTTTTGCTGAAATGTGTGTGGCATTTTTTCTGTTAATCTCCCTAATGCTATTGAATCATTTCCAAGAGGAAGAGAGACCAATCCTAATTTATGCAGTAACTTCAGAGGCTGTTTTATTATTATTTTATTTTTCCCCATTCATTATATTTCATTGGAATTCATTTGCTTCTTTTCCTTCGTGTCACCTGCTTCATTTCCATCTGTTAACTATCCATATATGTCAGGCTACTGAACCTCAAAAACATGTGAAGTTAAGGAAGCCAGTCAAAAAAATCACATATTTAATGATTCTATTTATATGAAATGTCCAGATTAGGCGGATCTATATAGATAGAAAGTAGGTTAATGGTTACCTAGGACTTGAGTCCAGGATAGGTAATGGAGAGTTACTGTTAATGGGTGTATGGTTTCTCTCGGGGTAATGGGAATCATTCTAAATTTAGATTATGGTGATGAATGCTCAACTCTTTTACATACTAAAAACCATTGATTGTATACTTTACAAGGGTAAATTTTATTGTGCATGAACTATATATCAATAAGTTGTTTAAAATCACTTACTAGTATATGCTAGGCACTATTCTAGCCATCCTACAAGAAACTGAGAAGCATTGTCTTCAATTATTCTAGCCATCTTGCAAGTTTCATTGTCCTTAAGTAACAGATGATAAACAACAAAACAACATAGAGTCCTTTAGGACCAAATGGCTGGCAGCATAGAGGAAGAGATTGGAAGACAGGTCTCCCTGGCTCCAAAGCACTATGCATTATAAGGCATTGCCTCCTCAGGATAAAAATGTTCCTTGAGCTATTGTACATGGGAAAAATTTTCTACAGGACAATCATCCCCCAGGTACATGTTAAGTATTATTTTCAATCAGCCTAATTTAGAAAACAAAACTTTTCCTTAAGTCTTATTAAAGATCCTTTATGTACCTAGCATTCTAGGTCCTATGGGATACAAAATCCTTCATCTCAAGATTCACATTTGCTTCAGTCAGTAGAGCAATGTGGTTACATGAAGGTTTTACATACACACACACAGCATAGAAGGACCATACAATAAACCAGCCGTGGGCAAACTACGGCCCCGCGGGCCGGATCCGGCCCATTCGGCTGTTCTATCCGGCCCAAGGAGCCAAAAGAGCGGAGGGTTCTCTTGCTCTCCCCTCCGCTCCTTTACTTTGAATTTATATTAGTTCACACAAACACTCCATCCATGCTTTCGTTCCGGCCCTCCGGTCCAGTTTAAGAACCCATTGTGGCCCTCGAGTCAAAAAGTTTGCCCACCCCTGCAATAAACACATAAAGCCATAAATAAGTACATAGCAAACAGGAAAAATATTCTCCCTCCCCCTACCATATTTTTATATTATAGAGTACACAGTTTATCTTTTACAAGATAAATTATTAACATTTTCTTGCTCTATTTAAAAATACTCAAGAGACCAAATAGTCTTTATCAGAGGAGTTTAAAAAAATAATATGTTTTCTAAGTGGAAATCCATCATTTCTAGAAAGGGAATGAGGTCTTTTTTTATTTTATTTTTTTTATTCGACGAGACAGGCACCATCTGAATCTTTCTGTGTTATACATTTCTCAAAGCTGTCATACAGAAGTAGCCTCTTGTAAGGAAGTATTTTCTTAAGTGGTGCTTAGATGCTAATTAACTTCACCCAAATTCTGAAATATCTTTCAAACACATTTTCATAAGTGTTTCTGGCATAAGTGAATAGATTCCCATTTTACCAGCACACATTGATACTCTATTAACTTAATCTTAGAATCTATTACTTAGTTTTTTTAATAACACTGAACTTGTTAAGTGAAGTTCATATTAATGAACTCATTAAATGTACAAAGTAAGGGGTGATTTAAAAAAATGGATCATTTCAGATTCATAAGCCAAAGTCTGACTCACTTTAAGCAGCCAATTACTTTCCCTCAAGCCGATGCGGGGTAGAGGTTTTATATAGAGAGTTTTTTTGTGGGTTTTTTTTTTTTTTTTGTAGAAATGTAAAAGAAAAATATGTTGCAGATATGGATATGTCTACCAAATCCTAGAGGTTTGTTTAGTAAATATTCCTTTTTTTTTTTCATAGAGTTTTAGGAATTTACTTTTTTTTTTTAGATGATTTTAGAAGGATCCAGTTTTGCAGATCATGATAAGATTTCTCAGGGAGAGCTCGGGAAAAATAATAGTTTGATGGGTGGGGTTGTGGGGAGAGAGGGGCTGTAGGTCTGCCAGTGTTTGGCAGGCACAGCCTCACTTGTACAACTACAGGGAACCACTCCACCTTCCTTCAGCCAGAGATGGAGATTTCGTTCTCATTGATAGGGAAACATTTAGAGCAATCAGAGATGAGGTTATTTACCCCTTAACCCACCCTAGGGGTGACATTCCCAGTCTCTCTCTCAGGGACTTGGAGAGGGTAGAGCAGCAGCATTCAGTAAAGCAGCCCCAAAGGAAAAAGCTGTCCCTTCCGAGTCCGAATGACCTTGAAGAGCAGGCCACAGGCGTGATAGCACAGGAGCAGTGTTGGAAACCATGATGACAGTGAACACAGTGTCCCAAAAAACAGATGAGAAGGGGTCGAGGTCCAAGCATCCAGGTGTTTACAGAGGTCCTCAGGTGGCAGAGGCCTAAGAAATATTTTTGTAATCTCTATGAAGTGCAGGGATTACAAATTCAAATGGCCGACGCAGTCCACCCTTAAGAAAAATCAGTTGACAGAAATATAATCGACACGCCCTTAAGTTATGACGTAGTTCAAAGATACAGACGATAATACTGTAATCAATATATTTGCATTGGTGCTATATTTGATTCAGGTATTTCTTCTTGTAAATAAAACATTACAGAGGAAGTTACAATTTCTTCTATTCCCTTACTCATTTTATTCCTCTTCTTCCCCAAGAGATAAGCACTATGTGTAGTTGATATAATTTTTTGCATGTTTTTTATGGTGATTTGTTTTTGAGTGATAAACAATCATAAATGTTATGTATCATCTTATAACCTATTTTTATTGCTTGCACTAGTTTTTTTAGCTATATCTATGTTGATACATATAATGTATATGTATGTATATATATATTCAATGATATGTATACTGTTTTATAAAAAAAAACCACCCTTTATGAATAACCTTTGCTCTTTATGCATAGGTCATGTCTAAATATTTTCTTCACAAAAATGTTGCAATAAACACATTCATATATGGTTTCCTAAGGAAATGTACCAAAATTTACTTAAAAGAATGGATAAAATGATTGAATATATGCCTCTTCAGTCTTACCAGTTGTCTCCAAAATATCTTCTAAAATTGTTCATATATATATATATTTAAAACATGTCAAATACCAGGTTAAGAAACAATGTTATCAGGAACTTAGGAGCTCTATTAGGCTCCATGCTGATCACATTTCCATACTTTCTCAGAAGTAATTACTATTCTAATTTTGTGATAATGACTTCTTAGTGTTACATTCTTTTATTTTGTTTTGTGATTATTATACATAAAAGTGATGTTTTTCTCTTGTTTTCTGGGAGTTTTAACACACATATATGTTTGGGTTAGCATTCTGAATAACTATCATTATTCTGATCCCCATTCTTTCTCTTCTATAAATTTTAGCACAGCATCCAGAGAAGTAACTATGCAGACATTGTTTGAGTATTGGCAATGGGCAGAAGCAAAGGAGCATTAGCATAATCACTGCTGTGTTTCTAGTTTCAGAGAAAGATCTCAACATATTGTCTTTATATTTTCATACATACTTTGGGGCTACATTAGGGAGTACATGTGACATGAAATTTTAAATGGTCATTGCTTTGATTTTTTATCATAAAAACCAATACAAATATATCTATTTCAATCTGAAGATCACTGTTTATATTGAGAAATGATATTTGGTTTCAGAGATGATATTAAATATCTATGACTACATATTTGATTTTTGAGTCCTGCACTAATTTGAGTATTGAGAATTCCTGGCATTTCCAGAAAAGGAGGCACTCAGAATGGAAAGCATGTAAGCTGCATAGTGTAGATAGTTGGAAGCTAAGGCTGGATCATAATTTTGATATTAAGAAATCTTTGCAAATAGCTCTAGAGCTATGGATCTAAAAGGAGATTAAATGGCATATACTGCTGTACATTTGTAAAGTGCAATCATTATTATTTCATCACGCCTTCTGACTTCACCAGAGTGTAATTTGACCTCTCAGCAATGCTCAATTTATGTGCCAGTTCAGATTCAGCATAGGTCTTCCAGGTGCTTGAAACAGGACTAGAAAATGCCTAAAGTGCTTCATAGACTCATTTGTCTATAAAGGTTGTTATTACTTTTTTATAATACTACTAGAGGCCCAGCCCACAAAATTCGTACACGGGTACAGTCCCTAGGCCTGGCCTGTAATCAGGGCCATCTTCCCTGGCTGCCTGCAGCTGGCCCCACCCCCACTGCAGGTTGCCCTCTGTGTGTGGGGCAACCAGGGGTGTGAGGTCCTTAGCCTGGCACCGCCAACATCCCCCACCAACCAACCCCGGTTCCCTGTTTGCCATCAGGTGATTGGAGCCTGCCAGCCGGGGAAAGGGACTGAGAGGTGGTTAGTGGTCCAGCAGTCCTTCTGGTCGTTCTGTCATTAGGGTCAATTTGCATATTACCCTTTTATTATATAGGATAGAGGCCTGGTGCACAGGTGGGGGCTGGCTGGCCTACCCTGATAGGGGCCCTGGATCAGGGTAGGGGACCTTGATGGGGTGTGGGGACAGCTGGGGCAAGGGGCCACTGGGGGTTTGCAGGCCAGCCATGCCCCCGATCGGGGTGGGGGTCCCCGTTGGGGGCAGGGCTGGCCTGGGCAAGGGACCATTGGCATTCTGGTCTCTGGTCGTTCTGTTCGTTCCACCATTTCGGTAGCTGGGCTTTTATTATATAGGATGACATGCAGTTTTGTGGCATATTCTTCTTAAATGTCTGTAAGCTTTCTATGAATTTATTGTTCATCCTGAAAAACTCAGCTTGTACCTGTTCAGTGGCAATTAATTTCATTATGTTCTCTTAATTCCCTCTTAGAATGATACAGACCATGCTCTTTTACCTTTTTGGTAAAAATATCACATTAGCGAGAAACACCTTTAATTATGTTTGAATAATGGAGTAAACTGGAAGGTTATTTCCTTTGCTCAATTCATCAAATAGCATTTATTTTACACTAACTCTATCTAACCTTCCTCTGGGTACACAAAATGAATGAAAGTATTACTGCCATCAAATATTTTACCTTCTAAGGGCTAAAGACATTATGAAAGCTTGCAGTGTTGAATAACATAAATTCTGACCTTTGATATGAAAAAATTTCTCAAAAATGTGCCCTGTCAACTTAGAAAGTAAGGGCTTTTTTGTTGTAAGGAATTGTTAAATTATCATTTATTTAAAAATTAGTTATTGTTCTTTCTGACCATTTTGCTTGTTAAAGTTTTTGGGTATCAATGTTAAAATCTATGAATAATTAGTTCAATATACACAAAGAATAAGGACAGATGATTAACCTAACATTTGAAAATAATTTTTATTATCTTTAATTTAAAATTTTTTAACCCTCACCAGAGGATATGTATATATTGATTTTGAGAGAGAGAGAAAGAGAGAGAGAGAAAGAGAGAGAGAAAGAGGGAGAGAGAGAGAGAGAAACATCAATGTGAGAGAGAACTATAAGTTGGTTGCCTCCCATTAAGTATGAGTCCTGATCTGGAATTGAATCTGCAACCTTTTTGGTGTAGGGTACCATGCTCCAACCAACTGAGCCACTTGGCCAGGGTCGCCAGCATTTTTAAATGTTCTCCATGAACTAGAGGAATCATAAACTCCCTTCCCACCACCTTTTTAGGTTTAAACCTTAATTTTCAGGAATAAAAATAGGACCACATCTTGTGATGTACTTAAATTAGTTTAAATTACAGAAATAAAAGCAAGCAAGCAAAGAAAACTGCCTCAACAACAACAAAACATTATGAAATTAGAACTTCTTACCTTTTATGTGTATGTGCACATACACGTGTATGTGTGTATATTATATGGACCATATTCCCACACCAGTAAAAGAGAATCTTTCTATAGTTTTCGTGGAGTTTTTTCAAGACATAACTTATCTACAGAAAAACAACTCTGGGACTTGGATAGCGCTCTGGGTAACACTTTCAGATCATCCCTTAAGGGAGTAAGAAAGAAAGCAATATCTGGTGTAAGAGCTTTGACAAGAGCTGTCTGAGTGCCAGCAGAAATGGACATTAGTTCCCAAGATGTAGCATGTGCAATGTGGCCTTCTTATGGCTCCTGTCAAGTTACAGCATAATCTGAAGAAAATCAACATCATTTAAGGTTGCAATGAACTTCTTAGGGCTTGTTTTTAAGAGCATAGGTTAAAAGGCACAACAGTATGAGTCACTGAATATGATTGTACTAAAGCAAGTTTTATAGTACGTCATTTTCTTTAAACTCTGCTTGTCAGTTCAGTGGCTGTCGTATAATTACTTAATATTTTTGGAGAACAGTGTGTGTGTTTTTTTTTTTTCTTTTTAAATCTAACTTTCTACATAATCTTAATAAAGTTTAATGCCTATTAAAATGTCAGCCACAACATGATAGAGATATCCTAGAACAATATAAGAATTGAATAACAATATAATCAATTTATTTTATGTTATTTTTCCCATAAAAATAAAACAAAGAACATAATTCGTGAATGCCTGAAGGAAACTAATGTGAAAAATATTTGGTGACAAATCAGAAGACAGGGCACTAGTTCATAGTGACCTGACAAACCAGGTGACTTTTATAGCACTGGAACTACCTGGGAGGAAAGTTACAATTCACTGTGAAGGCAGGGGTGGGTGAGTGGGTGGGAAGAGATTAACCAAAGAACTTATATGCATGGACACAGACAATAGTGTGGTGAAGGCTTGAGATGGGGGCGGCGGGGTGGGGGGCTAGAAAGAGTCAATGGGGGGGAAGAGGACATCTGTAATACTTTCAATGTAAAGGTAAATTTTTTAACAAGTCAATGGGAGGTTCTTGTCAAGGCAATAGAGACCAAGCACACACAATCTCTTTTTTCTTAGAAATCTTGGAAATTAAAAAAAAAAATCAATATGTAAAATAAATAGTAGACTAGTAGACAATCTTGAAGAGAAAACTAATTACTAAATTTATAAGTAAAGATGTACCACAGAACTTAACAGAGAGAAATAGAGATGACAGGTTTTGAAAGTTGAGAGATTCAAAGAACAGACTGAGAAGCTTCAGTTGTATCTCTAGGAGGACTTCTAGGAGGAACAACTGTTCAAAACTGGGGGGCGGGAATTCAGCGATAGTGCTTGTAATTTATCAGGAACTGAAGAAAACTCATTTGTTTTTAAATATATTTTATTGATTTTTTACAGAGAGGAAGGGAGAGGGATAGAGAGTTAGAAACATCAATGAGAGAGAAACATCGATCAGCTGCCTCCTGCACACCTCCCACTGGGGATGTGCCCGCAACCAAGGTACCTGCCCTTGACCGGAATCAAACCTGGGACCTTTCAGACCGCAGGCTGACGCTCTATCCACTGAGCCAAACCGGCTTTGGCAAAAACTCTCATTTTTTATATTAAAAATATTCATCTACAAACTTTATTTTAAACAAAACATTCACAATTAGAAAAAATCATAGTCTATGGAGACCCTTCCATGTTATTGTAAAACTCATACAGACTAGTTTCTTTTCCTTATAACCTATGTCCCCTAACATTTTACACAAACTTTAATCTCCCCAGTCTATGTTTAGCCTTACACATTTTTTTCCTAATATAACTGGGACCTTTATTTTTATTTTTTGAAATTCTTTCTAACATTCCACTGTATGTATTTATTAATTTATTAATATATTTATTGACTTCAGAGAGGAAGGGAGAGGGAGAGAGAGAAACATCAATGATGAGAGAGAATCATTAATCAACTGCCTCCTGCACCCCTCCACTGGGGATCAAGCTTGCAACCCAGGCATGTGCCCTGACTGGGAATTGAACCCTGACCTCCTGGTTCATAGGACTATGCTCAACCACTGAGGATGCTGGCTGGGCGACCTCCCACTGCATCTAATATGTTCCCCAGTCAGCTCAGGAAGGCTTGCCCTTCTTGCTGCCATCACCTCTAGCTTCCTATCTGAATATATATTGTAATTATGTTCTTAATTTGGTAGCTTATTATGCAAAGAAACATCTTATTTATATTTGCAACCTCCATACTTTCCCACAGTGTTCTGTATCTAATAGACCCTCAGTAAACATTTTAAAATAAAGCAGTGAATGAATGAACCCAGATAAGGTTCAGCAATTATTTCCAGCCATCAAATAGGCTCTTATTTAAATATTTGTCTTATTGGAAGGTTTAACATTTTAATACTTTGGGATAAAAGCACAGTTGGATCTCACAAGTTGTAGTAAAATTTGCTTAGTTGTAACAAACGAGAAACATCCTCCACAAAAATGCTGGTTTTTAATGGGTTTGAGATAAATAAGGATTAATAGAGTTTTCTTTACTCTAGGCAAGTTAGAGGAAAGATTTCTAAATTAGCCGAAACCAGTTTGGCTCAGTGGATAGAGCGTCGGCCTGCGGACTGAAGGGTCCTGGGTTCGATTCCGGTCAAGGGCATGTACCTTGGTTGCGGGCACATCCCCAGTGGGAGGTGTGCAGGAGGCAGCCGATCAATGTTTCTAGCTCTCTATCCCTCTCCCTTCCTCTCTGTAAAATATCAATAAAATATATTTAAAAAAAAGATTTATAAATTATCTGTTACCATATGAATAATGTGATTGGATTTTATTGAAAGCCAAAAAAAAGAAGAAAAAAATTATAAATCCATGTGTTAGGTTCATAATGACCTATTTTCTTATAATAGAGATTAATAAACATTAAAATAAAAATTTTAAACAATGTCTCCTATCAATGAAAATACGGAAAAGGTTTGAAAACTATCTCTCCTGAATTGTGCAAGTGGAAGGATATGAGGTCGCTGGTGGGCTTTTTCTAAGCTATAAATAATTCCCTCTGTTTTGTTCATTTTTGCTCAACTGGGGCCATTTCTCATTTCCCTATTACCATTTTACATTCAGTTTGACCATTCCACTTTAAAATAGTTTTTATTTATTCCTGCTGCTCTCTCAGAGAATATTTCTTAAATGTAATTTGAAAGAAATAGTAAGTAGACTAACAATTATAGAGAAAAGCAAACCTGTGTATGTATGCATCCATGTATACTATAACCTATGTGTGTATTCTACTCAGAAGGGCGGCTGATATAAAGAAACAGTACTCTAGGTATTAGACTCTTCCTCCATGAACACAGGAGAGAAAAAAAACATATTTTTAAATTAATGGGACTTTGATAAGTCTATAATAATAAAAGTATAATATGCTAATTAGATCAGACATCCTTCCAGGCATCCTTCCAGACAACCTTCTGGATGAAGCTGGGCTGCAAGGGAAGCCCGGGTCCCAGGTGCCTGCTGGAGGCTGCAGGGAAGCCCGGGTCCCGGGTGCCAGAGGGAAGCTGGTGCCGGCAGCTGGGGAAAGGAAGGCCTACTCTTGCACAAATTTCGTGTATCGGGCCTCTAGTGTAATATATTTAAATGGAGCAATGTGTTGCACAATGAGGATTAGAAACAGAGTACTTACTTGGCTGATGACAAATTGTATTTTAACTATCAAAATTAATTTAAAATGACAATTTCCAATATGTAGTCTTTATAAGCCATTATATAAACCCAAAATAGCTCTTTAGAAAGAATAAGATAATATTTTGCATTTTAAAAAGTAGACCACTTTCAGTTTACCAACGATGGACACAGAAAACTTTTATGGTATCTGATTGTCTGAGTGATCACACACTAATTAGATAATGCCTCTTATATTGACAGCTTTGGCTAGTCCAGGTAAATATCTCAGGAGGAAAGGATGATGAATGACATGATTAACAGAAAATTTAATTTACTTAAATCTCAGGCATTTCTGGTAACCCATAAAATGTTCTGGTTACATTGCAATTATATTAAATAATTTTAGATAATGGATGCATGATATAGGGAATGCTCTCTATTTCTATTCCTTCTGAAAAGCAATTGTGGTTACAGTTGGCATTTTTTAGTATAAATGCTGTTCCTATACTACCAGCTCCCCTGAAATGTTTGGCAATAATTGAGATTGATGACTGAGAACCATGAAACTCGTGGAATCATGTGCTTTCTGAGACATCCGGAGCACCCATCTCTGTCCTCTCATTTTGAATATTGCGTCATGGGAAAAGCATGAAATTGGGAACCCAGTGATAGAGGTTATAGTTCAGGCTTTGACTCAAACTGGTTGTGTAACCTTGGACACCTCTCATAAAACCTATTTTATTGCAAAATGAGTGATTAGATTGCCACTCAAGTCTAGCTCTACAATTTTGTGAATTATTTTAAAATATATTTTTATTGATTTCAGAGAGGAAGGGAGAGGGAGAGAGAGATAGATGAGAGAGAATCATTGATAGGCTGCCTCCTGCATGCCCCCACTGGGGATCAAGCCTGCAACCTGGGCATATGTCCTTGATCAAAATCGAACTGGGACCTTTCAGTCTGCAGGCCAACACTCTATCCAGTGAGCCTAAACAAATAAATAAATAAAATTTTGAGAACTTAACAGAATCTGTTCCCAGGCCAACATGGCTCAGTGGCTGAGCATCAACCTATGAACCAGAAGGTCACAATTTGATTCCTGGTCAGGGCACATGCTCAGGTTGCAGGCTCAATCCCCAGTAGGGGGCATGCAGGAAGCAGCCAATCAATGATTCTCTCCCATCATTGATGTTTATACCTCTCTCTCTCCTTCCCTTCCTCTCTGAAATAATTAAAAACATTTTTTTAATTAAAAAATAAAAAGAGTGTTTGGAAACATTTCATCTTTTAATATTTCATGTTTTAAAGTGTCATTTAAAAATATTTCATAAATAATTCCCTTCCATTATATAATTATCCTATATAATAAAAGGCTAATATGCAAATAGACCGAATTATGGACCAGGACAACCGTACAACCAGTTGCTATGACATGCACTGACCACCAGGGGGCGTGCGCAGAGCATGGCGGGCATCAGCCACAGTGGGATGGTGGAGCAGGTGAGTATGGGTGCCAGACCAAGGCGGGGCACCGGTCGCTGTCATCGGGGTGAGCCTCTGGTGGTTACTGAAAATCCTTTGCTCCTGTGTACTGTGGTCCCACCTGGCACTTGCACCCACAGCTGGCACCAGAGCCACTGCTCGCACCCACTGCCAGCACTCGGCGCAGTCCCGATCGCCCCTCAGGAGCAGGGGGAGGTGGAAAAGCCCTCAGGGAGAATCGGGGCCGGCAGCCACTGCTTGCACCCGCTGATGACGCCGAGCGATCAGGACCGGTGCCAGGCCTGGCAGCGGGTGCGAGTGGTGACTCCAGTGCCAGCTGCAGGTGTGGGCGGGGCCAGCACTGGTAGTGGGTGTGAGTGGCGGCTCTGGCACCATCAGCAGATGTGAGTGGGGCTGGCGCCATCAGGGCGTAGGAGCAATGGCACAGGAGCAGGCTGCTGGCAGAGAGGGACCAGGAGCCACGGCGGGAGGGGCCAGGCGGGGGCGCCAAGGATAGGCTGAGACCCACCCCTGTGCCCACCGCAGCCTCGCGACCCACAGTTCCCTTCAAGGTGCATGAATTCATGCAGTGGCCCCTAGTCTAACAATAAATACATGTATGTCATCCTAATTTCCACTAAACAGAGATGCTCAATAGTCACATTTCTATAACTTAGTCCAAGTCTATCTTCTCTTCTCTTTAATTATATCAATCCAGCTTCATCAATTTTACTCTTGTTACCATATGTTTCTCTCTAAAAAAAGTAGAATATATTCCACTGTCTGTAAAGTAAATGTTATAAAAGAATTTAAGGAAATGGCTTTGCTGTTACACATAAAGCTCTCAGCTCTAAATGACAACAGAGCTGTCGGGAAATTGGAAAGCTCTTCTTATTTACACAGCAAACACAGTCATTGTTTTCCCTGTGGGACTGGAAGGCCTGTTAATATAATGTTCGGTTGCCAACAGTTTTCCCTTGGAAAACTAAACTATTGTCTTATTTGGATGATTATGTGGTCCAGAATTTTATCAGTGACTGACTTAAATTATCTCTGGCCATAAAAATTATTAGCTGACAGATATCCTAAGAAGATAAGAAATATGACTTTCTATAAACTGTGTTATGAGGAAATTGTTTTCAACAATATTTCTTCAACATATTCCCCCATGAATAAGTGTTTAAATAGCCAAAGAAATGTTGACATAAATATTTCTAATTATTTATCCTTAGTGATAAAATATAGATATTTGTGGATTAAAGTGCCTGAGAGAGGAGATCCATCTTTTTACTTCATTATGGAAAAATGACCTGTTCAATGATTTATACGAAGCTAACATTTAAAATTAAACAAATGCATATCGCATTTTTAAATTACTTAAAACCAGTAGTAACAGAATATTTCAAAATACAATGACATATTGAGTTATCAGTGATAAAGTTCTTGGCTCCAGAAACTGTTTTCTAAACTTAGATGCATCATATGTAATATTCATCTATAAAATATGATTTGGGGGGGAAATTATGGATATCTGGGTACTTTTCTAAAAATTCTTTTTTTGAAAATCTGTATGAATTCCTAAATCCACAGTAATGAACATATATTAGGTGGTTAATACATATTTGTTGATTGATTAAGTTATAACATTAAATTACAAAAATTGTATTGTGCTTTAAGTGAGTTTATCTTCTGATAAACCATTTACCTGTTCTACAGTTTTTAATCTTTTGCCATTATACATTTTAGTTTTTACTTCAGCAATGGTGATAAAATGAAGAAAGGTAATGAGACGCATAGTATTGAAATAAATATATGATTACATGATAAAATTAATTGTCATTTTTAAACTGATGAAAGTTCTAAAAGGATTAAAATTTATTGATTATCATGTTTTGTTTATACTTTTTAGTATAGCTTTGTCAGAAACATATAATGTATTTAGATTTTACTGTTAATGGGCAACTATAAATGTATGTGCCTTAAAGCAATATAGTTTTCATTTTTATTCAACTATATTTCGTCACAAATTGACAGGAATCTCTACTCATTGTAGTTACTCAGGAATTGAACCAGATTCAGTGACCACATCTTGAATGTTTCCCTCTCTGTGTCAGTCTCCCACAGGCAATTAAATATTAGGCCTAAAAATTATACACAGAATTGACTTATCAGAACTAATGGAAGTACCAAACACTTACAAAGAAGACAGAAAGGGCAATGTAGCCTAATTTTTCTCTTTAGTTCTTATTTCTTCATAGGAAATCTTAGGTTATTGATTGAAGATTATTTATTTTCTAATGCAAGTATATAAAAGCTATACATTTCTCCATGCATGGCTTTTTCTGCGTTATCTATGAGATATTATGAAGTCTTACCAGATGCTATTGATTTCAAATATGGATTCTATTCGTTAACCTTTAGGTACAAATATAATTCAACAATCTCATTTATTGTTACAAAATTAAACTTAAGTCTGGATAAGCTAAAGCAGCATCAGTCATTACAGATTGGCAGAGGGCACTTCACCCTATCCATGCACACATTTTCTATTGACCATCACAGAGCCCTCTTTCACCTGGAGTCACAGTAAAATGCATGGTTCTCACTCTGGCTACATCTAAGCAGCCTAGAGAGGGCTCACAAACTCTCTAAAACTTTTTCTTTCTCCTCTTTTCCTCCTTTGTATTTTGTGCAGCCTCTTGAACTTTATAAGTCTCAAGAACCATTTTTTTTTTTTTTACAAAAGCTTCATGAGTGATAATCCAACTGAGCAGTGCCATCCACCTGAAGGATGACACTAGAAATTGCATAGTTTGTGAGGGAAGAAATTGTCACATTCTGAATGGCATTTCATTATGAGTCTGAGCCAGTGTATATCTACACACACACTGCTTCTCTCACACCAACCCCAAATTATCCTGCCCCATTAAGTTCAAGTCATAAATGTTCATGTAGCTACAGCTCAAAGGGCGATTTATACTTTAAATCATGTTCTCAAAACATCTTAAAGGCAAAAAAATGCTGTAAGTTGTTGAAGGTAATTTGATGAGTTCTATATTAGTTTTTTTTTTTTAATTAAAGAGTTGCAACCAGTATTTAGTATTTGCTTAGTTCTAAATCTGTACAGATTACTTTATTCTAGTTCATAATATGAATTTTATAAAACAGCTACACAAAAGTTTCATTATTTTCAAAATGAAGAAAAAAATTACCCTCACCCAGGGATATTTTTCCATTAATTTTTAGAGAGAGTGGAAGAGAGAGGGAAAGACAGAGAAATATCGATGTGTTTCTCTCACATCAATTGGCCTCCTGCCCGGGCCTGGCAACCAAGATATGTGCCCTTGACCAGAATCAAACCTGGGACCCCAGGACCCTTTGGTCCACAGGCTGATGCTCCATCCACAGAGCCAAAATGACTAGAGCTCAAAATGAAACATTTTTCAGGATTATTTAAAAGCAAAAATTTAGTGGTGAAAATGTTTGCATATGATTAACCATTTGGCCAAGAGCCTAAGGCAAGGAGAATTTTAATGCTGAAATAGTAACTTCATAAAAATATTTTTAAAATAAATTAGATATACACATGTTTTAGGAAATCTCTTTATTGTGAAGCATGAGCACATTTTTTTTTTTTTTTTGGAAAGATGTGGAAGGGGACAAATTGATTTTAGGAATACTATGGAGGCTCTAATAGTCTCTGAGAGTCCTCATTTGCAAATGTAGAGCTTGTTGCTAAGGTCCCTTCCAGTTATAAAATTACTATCTTAATTTTTACACAGATATTTTAACATTTTAAATTCATATATCTTATGAATAGTGATAAATTTATATCTTGTGTGAATGTGATGTAAACTTTGAAAAACTGCTTAATAAATAATTTGTTTTTATATTGTCTATATATATTATCCTTGAATTTTAAGTTGACTTTTTTATATAGTTCCTTTTTATATTAATGTTGTATAATTTGAAAGCCTTAGAAGAGGAATTATATTTAATCATATCTCCCATAGAGTATATATATTAAATATGCATTATACATAAATATATATTTATTAAACAGATATCTAATATATCATTTGAATTCTTTTGTTGATTTTTTCCCACATATTCTGAGTTATTTTTCTACTGGCTGCTGTAGGGATTATTATATGCATTTATTCATCACATTTCTGGATCAGATTTACACTCACTTAGTTCTTCTAAATATAGAAGCATTGTAGACATTCAGAAAATGTTTCCTTCCCACCTTAAAAACGGAAATCTTGGAGATTTTTGAGCCCTTTCTGTTCTTTTTTTCTTTTTCTTTGACTTTTCTTTTGCCACCTTAGCTAGTGCAGCAAAAAGAAACTAAGGCATTCACTGCAACAATTCTCCTGAGATTACATTTATCATTTTTCCATTTCATTAATAACTTTTACCTTTTTAACAGGTCAATGCTCACATTCTGTTTTATTTTATTTTTTAAAATATATATTCATTAATTTCAGAAAGGAAAGGAGAGGGAGAGATAGGAACATCAATAATGAGAGAGAATCATCGATTGGCTCCCTCCTGCACACCTTACTAGTACACTGGGGGATCGAGCCCGCAACCTGGGCATGTGCCCTGACCAGGAATCAAACCGTGACCTCCTGGTTCCTAGGTCAGTGCCTAACCACTGAGCCACTGTGGCTGGGTTCACATTCTGTTTTATATATTGGTGATTCCGTAGATATTTAGGACTAGGGCTTCAGTATCCCCACCTTTCCCTCTCTCTTTTCCCTAAACAACGCTCTAGTCATGCTTCTGTGAATGGAAATTGTTCTATTATTCCTACTACTTGGGTTGGGGGTTGAAAACCCACTCACATATTTGGCAATTTGTTAAAAGGACTCAGGAGACCTAGAGGCTGCGAATTATTATAGAAAAAGGATACACCTATGATCAGCAAGGGGAAAAGACACATCTGGCAGAGTCTGGAGGAATCCTGCGACAGGCTTCTTGTGTGCTCCTTGCAGGACCACCCACAGCACGTTCCTTCCTCCTCCAGGGAAATATACCACTTCCACACAGGAAAGCCTGTCTGAGACTCAGAAGCCAAGGTTTTACGGGGGCTGGTCACGTCGGCGCTCTGCCCACTACCAAAATTCAAGATTCCCAGAAGAAAGTAGATGTTCACCAGAAGTCAAATTTCTGTACAAACAGTGGAGTCTGAGTGGTCAGAGACCTGATCGGTTTACAAATGTTCCAAAGCCATGTTTCCTGAGGCCAAACAAGGGCCAGCTGGGCAAACAGCCTTCTAGGTGTCAGGCTTGTTGTGCTGAACAGCCTCCCATGCTGCCATTGCTCAGCTCCCACCAGCCAGCTGATAGTTAGGTAAGTCCTTAATGCATGTTGTTCTGTTAAAGTCTCCCAACAACTTATCGAGGTAAATATTACTAGTCCCTTCTGCTTTCCTGATGAGAAAACTGAGAATTGGAGGGAGAGAATCAAACTTTTTTTTTAATGGTCACATAACCAGGAAGTGATAGTAAGGTTTGACTTCTAAGTCAAGATTTTAGTCATTAAAATATATCCACAAGGTACATCTTCAAAATATATTTACTGAGTGAGTGGATGCTATGTGCATTGGGGCTGAAGGTACCATCTTATTTAATATTGCAGTATATTGTGCAGAGTTCTCTATTCTTACTGCAACTTGAATTAAGTAAGGTGAAAATTATTCATCCTTTTCAGCAGAAGAGGAAAATCAAGAGCCAAACTGTATGGAAATCTATAGCTATTTATTATCACTTAAAATTTAAATAAACTTCAGGACCCATTCCATGCTTTCTTTCTACACCAGGCAATATATGTCTGCCATTACAACTGTGGTTTTCAAGTGTTTTAATGAATATGCCCAAGGACTGTCTGCGACAGGGAAACTGCTTACAATTTTGGAGGAAGATAAAGCTCTAAGGATTAAACATAAGTTATAATCGGTTTTAGAAAGCAGGTCAGTGAGTAAGAAAGCTTCTCTAGACTCTTTTCTTCAGGGGTGAATATTAATCTAGCACATACTAATCTGCTCACATATCACATCAAGGCAGAGCCACTAATGTGCAGCAGGTTTGAACTTCATGGTTCTCAAAGAAACACATTCATTCAGATAATACTCCTTGGCTTTGTTTTGTGTTTTATTTTTTCATTGTAGTACTAAAATGCTGATATTTGTGCACAAAAATATAAAGAAAAAGAAAATGTTGGAGATTAATCCAACAATTAATGTAATTTTGCAAGAACAAAATATTGTGTATTTTGTGAACAAAATAATTTTTTTATAATCCTTGAAATAATCACAAATATTTGATAAGAACTAAAAATTCAAACATTATCCTGGAGGGGCCTTAAGCATCCCTTTCATCAGCTGAAAAAGGCTGGCTAAGAATGCATAACAAGGAGTGTGCTTTTACAGAAACCTTCCGTTTCAGAAAATATTAATATAGATTTCCTTTCTAATATTTTCCCCCTTAATGTTAGCAGATTTTCATAGTTAGCACAGATTTTATTACTTATTGTTAGTCTCAAACTAATAAAAGAACTCTAAATCAATACCAAAAAAACATATACTGAATGCCCACTATCAATTGATTTAAAAGCTTTCTAGGTGTTTTAAGGTGTAGGCAGAGCTGATAGCCACAGAATTAGAAGATGCCCATTCCCTGATTACTAGGACCTTTTTCAGCTAACAATTGTGATACATTTCTATGTCAATGATACCAAATGTGCATTTGCTATAGCTAGATAGCAATCCGTATAAAATAAAATATATTATAATTTTGAAGAAAACCAGGCATGCTTTTGTACAGATGTCCTTAAATATCACTTTAAATTCCAGCATGACATTTCACAGAGAGAATTCACAAGACTGAATATACATAGTAAAAAAAATGTTATTGTTGGCAAACAGAATGTTTTTCAACTTAGAAGGTAACTTGTCTCAGAGTTGGCAGGAAAAATAACTAAGCTTCTGAAATCAACTAAGGGATCTATTTGTTCACCACAAAGTCCTAAAAGGGAGTGCCATTTCCTTTGTAAATGTTATTATATTGATTAAAATTTTCATATCAAAGTTCTTTGGTTTGGCTTATAAGGCCCTTCAAACTAACCTCTTATACATTCTGACTCCAAGGCCCGAGGCAACCATGCTCTCTCATGATTCCACAACTTTGAACTATTTTATCTTCCAGAAATCTCCTCACTCTATCCCTACTTATCTATTAAGACTCAATTCAAATTGGGGCCTTAACATTCTAAAGTTTCTACTTCAAACTTTCTAATCAGAACTAAAAATCAAATCTCAATATATTAAAAATATATTTCAATTTTTTATAATCTGTCCAATTATAAATCTACTAAAGGCCCAATGCACGGAATTCGTGCAAGGGGCTCAGCCCTCATAGCCCCTTGCAGCCCCGGTTTCATCTGGAAGGTCAAAAGGTCGTCTGGAAAGTCATTCTGCTGTTTGGTCTAATTAGCATATTAGCTCTTTATTATATAGAATATGATATATGCTAGTTTGTGATCTCCTCCAAGTAAAGCAGTCTTATCTTACTCATTTTTATATCATGTAAACCTAGCCTAGTAATTCTTCATGCATCATGCATTTAAGAAGGCTGGGTAATTTTATAGTTAAACTTTTTCTGTAGAGAGATTGAATTTGGAGCTTATGCAGTTTCACATATTGTGACTGTTAGAAACGTTGTTTAGCTGAGTGATTCCACAAACTAAGCGGCATATCAGAATAACTTCTTTGCTTATAGGGCCCAGAGAATCTGAGTTAGTAGACTAGTGGGGGGCTGATGATCTGTATTTTAACACAGATATCTTGTAATTTTCATGCAGTGGACTGCAGGAGCAATGGCTGAGAATAATGCTCTTGTGAAAACTACCAATTAATTCATATTGTCTTCCTTTTTCTTTTTTACTCAATACATACTTATCCAGTCTGGCACTTGGAAGATGCTAGGGGAGTATCAGTGAACAAAACAGTCCTGGTGCTTACTCTCAAGGAGATAATAGTCTCATGGTGGTGACAGATTCCAAATGATCACATTAATAAAAATGTAATTATAATTGGGAGTAAGTGCTGTGAAAGAAAATACGAGGGGCCTAACCAATGTTTTCAAGAGCCAAGAAAAGCTTTTCTGAGAAATGACATTTAAGGAGGTTCTTTAGAAAAATAAATGGAAGCTAATACATAAAGCATGGGAATTAGGTGACAAAAAAAAAAAAAAAAAGAAAAAGCATAGCAGGTAGAAGGGAATTCATCCAGGCTCTGAGGTAGCAAGATTCAGCTTGCCACTCTGAGCATTCCAGATACCTCTGTGCCTGAATGGTGATTAGTGCAGATGAGTTTTAGGGTGTGTGTGTGTGTGTGTGTGTGTGTGTGTGTGTGTGTGTGTGTTTGTGTGTATGTGTGTGTGTACGTGTGTGTGTGTGTGTGTGTGGTGGGGGAGGGGGAAGGGGCACGGAATCATTCAGGCTTTGAAAATCAGGTGAAGGATTTTGATCGTCTTTCCAAAAGTAATGGGAAAGATTTTAAAGATTTTAAGCAAGATATTCACATGATCAAATTTAGATTTTAGGACACCGGCTGCCATGTGAACACTCAGTGGGATTGGGTTGGAGGGTGGCTGTGGTAGATACAAAAGTGTGAGCAGGCAGCTGGGTAGGAGCTTAGTACAGAAAGCCAAGTGAGAAAAGAAGTGATACCTGAAACTACAGTGACAGCCAGAGATAGAGAGACAGGTATAGTCAAGACATATTAGGAATTAATGGTTGCTTTTTAATCCCTAAAAATAAATTTGTCCCCTACTTTTTTTAAATGGGATGCCTTTTGCTTCCCGTAGTCAAGGGTTTAAGACACAGGGTTGCTAGTATGGTTAGGGTGTGTATCAAGCACTGTACTCCTAGAATAGGAAATACCTTGAAATGGAAAACATGAGTGAGATGCATTCAAAGAATTCATGCCCTAACCCTGAGAGGCCCATTGACTTGTCCCCCGAATAAAACTCTCACACTGTGTTCCCCAATTCCTCATAAGGAAAATAGGGGCAGTCTTGAGTATATGTAAGTTCTGATATGGTTTCATAGTATAAGACTTTTTCTTACTTTTGCTGGAAAGGAGTGGTGGGTCTACAGTACTATTTGATTATGATTTAGAAAAGTGAATTTTTAAGACTTAATACTCAAACAAGATTTCCAGAAATTCTACTTTATATGCTTCCATAAAATATCTACAATATCTTCATTTTTGGTTTTTAGTCAATATCTTTGCCTTATTATATTATTTATTTCCTTGAGATATTTTAGAGTGAACTCCCACTCCCCCCCCAAAAAAAAAAATTCTCCACCTAAAATTAGGTTTAATGCTAAATGATAGCAATATGATTATTGCTATTTTAATTTAAAATATAGATGATAAAAAGTAACTCTTATTTGATTTTATTTCTTTTTCCATCACCATTTATCCCCTCTATGCTTTCTTCCATTTTTACTCACCTCCCTGCAACTCATATATTCTCCCTGATTTAATTCCTGCAATCACCATACTGTTGTTCATGTCCAGGAGTTTTCTTTTTTTCTTTATTGCTCAATCCCTCCATGCATTCCCCAACACACGCACACCATCACCACCAGAGCTGTCTGACTGCTTCCTATGAACCTGTCTCTGTTTTGCTTGGTAGAAAAAGAAGTAATTATTAAAATTATAGTTTAATGGAACTACGTTTTACGTCAAGTGCTAAACAGTTCTTGACTTCTCGAAAATGACTAAGAGGAATAAGGCTTAACACACAAAAGTTTTCCACAAGTATTCCCAGCTTTTCCAAGAATTAACCAATTATTAATTTTGTATTCATTTATTTTTAATAATTTATTCATTCATTTCACATTTGTTGAGTGTCTACTACACACAGTATGTCAGTATGGTGCTCCCCAGAGGATAACATTTGCATATTATTTGGGGCAAATGTTGTCAGGGAAATTTTACCAGAGGAAGTAGCGTTTAGGCGACTGGAAGGAGTGTGTTCGTTTCCTAAGGGCTTTTGTAGCAGGTATCAAACACTGGATGGCTTAAAGTAACAGACATGCATTGTTTCACAGTCCAGAGGCTAGAAGTCTGCAATCAAGGAGTCAGCAGGGCCATGAGAATCCTTCCTTCCTTTCCTCTTCTAGCTTTTGGAGTTTGCAGGCAATCCTTGCATTCCTTGGCTTATGAATGGTCCAGTCACATGGCCATCTTATCCCTGTGGCTCTTCACAGTGTCTTCCCTCTGTGCCTGTCTGTATCCAGGTTACTCCTTTTTATAAAAACACTGATCATATTCGATTAAGTCCAACTTAATGGTCTCACTGTCACTTGATTTAGTTCTGTGAAGGCCCTATTTCTGAGTACTGGGGGTTAGAACTTGATCATATCTTTTTGGGACAAGCACGATTCAATCATAATTAGGAGTAAAAGTTAACCAAGTTAAAGACACAAAGCGGGAGCAAGGGAGTTACAGGGTTACATGAGTTGGGTACCATTGCTGCCTTAAAAATCATCCTGAAATTACATAAAATGTGGCTCATCAACAGGAAAACTGTATATTCTTTAGAACAGTTTTCCCAACTGTTCTGATTAGTCTTTATGAGATGGAAGAGTAGGTTTTTAGCTATCGGTATATAAACAGAAAGGAGATTCAGAAATTTTTCTAGCATCAGAGTTGGGAACTTCCTTTTTTCCTCCTGCTGTCAGCTTCCTCTCTGAGTCACCGTTCTGCCACTTGTTTGTAGGGTTATATGTGTTTTCATTCTACGTGCTCATCCTATAGGCAGTGAAATACCCAGAACAGAACCTAACCATGTCAGACACACTATTGGACATTCTTCACTAACTTAAACTCTAGTTCTTCCTATTTATCTCAGGAGTTAACCAGAGTGCATGGGAGTTCGAGTTTATTAGAAACATATCCTTGATATAAAACATAAAATATCATAGTAAATTACTGACATGACAATGCTTAGACAACCATTATTTATCCATGTCTTGATAGACATTACAGCCTTTACAAACACCAAACTCAGTCACCAGTCTTAAGAACATCTGGCAATGCAGTCATTGCAATTACAATTTATTCATTTATTCTTCTAGCCATCCATTCAACTCACATTTAATTAATTAGTGTTTGACAGGTACCCAGCATTGTGCTAGAAGATGAAGATACATACACGAGGAAGCCACTGATCTTGCCCTCCGTAGTTTGCAGTCTATTAGTAAGTTCAAAGGAGAATATGAAATACCTATCATTCTGTCTTTACAATACTGACCTCAACCCATTAGATTCCTAAACAGAAATATCTGAGAAACAGAAAGCAATGTTAGAAATGGTCAAGTAGAGAAGTATAAGAGAAACATTTTCTTTGAATTCTGTCTACAGACAAGTTGTGTTTCTAGATATTTTTTCCTCTTATCCTGCCCAGCATCCCCAACCAAAAATAAAATTGCATTTTAAAAATAAAATTTAATTTAAAAGATTATCTGGGCTCTCAGTTTCCTGAGGTCAGTGGAAGACAAAGAGTTTTGTTTTTTTTTTCCTGGAGATATGAAGTTATATACCAGTATATATGTATTTGGCCCCATAATTTTTATTTATTGGATGTATTACTGATTTAATTCCAACTAAGCATAAAACAATCATTTGTACTACAGTCTGAGTCAATTATTAATATTTTATTTAATGGTCACAGTGGTTGGCAAACCGCAGCTCTGTTGACTAATGAGTTTGCCGACCACTGGGATAGGGGCTTACTCACAAGGAACAACAGCCTGTAATTATTGGAATCGAGAGTCTAGGTCAGTGGTTGGCAAACTCATTAGTCAACAGAGCGGCAAACCGTGGCTCGCGAGCCACAGTTTGCCTACCACTGGTCTAGTAAGAGAGAATAGCTATTATGAAGTGAATGGCTATTTAAAAAAATATGTTCAGGAATATACATGACATTCAAAAGGAGTTACACATCTCCCTATAAACGCCGTTTGTACTATGTAAACTTGGAGGGAAAGTTTTCACAGTTGGCATGTCATTCATTTCTTTGAAGGAAGACAGAGGAACCTACCCTTGCAGCTTTTTCACTCTTCTACGTCAGGATGCTAATGGGTTTCCCTGAACCCGAAAGGCCAGAGGACACAACTTAAAATGCACTGTTATTAGGCCTACTCCAAATGTGAACCTGTCGTTTGGGGTCCAGTTTTGGTGCTGAAGTTCCCTGTGCACTGCATACCTCGTCAGTGGTAAAAGGCCTTCAGCCTAGATGGGATAAAAATCCTCAGCATCAAATTTTAGAACACATTCTTTTTATGTTTAACTCCCACCCAGAAAGCTTTTGCTGTGAACTATAACAAATCGTAACCTGACATGGCAACATTTTCTCTCTTGTAATTGCATCTGAAATACCTATTCTAATAAAGGTTCATTAAAATAGTTTATGTGGAATAATTGACTATTAGATGGTTTAGCAGTTTTCAATCAGTTGATCTTTTCCTAGACAGTAATATATAAGTTTTTAATGAATTTAGCAATTTACTCTATGGCTTTCTCCCTATAAAGCAATGAGTTATTATATCACACAGGCAAGCAAGATAAATCTCTTACTGATGATGACTGATTTATAACAGGGCTTTGTAAATTGAATATTCATGTTACAAAAAGATCTTTTAAACATGAATGATATATAATGACACCCATAACTCATTTGTCTTCTTTTACTTCTGTTCACTGAAACATTGGTATATTTCTTTCTTCTCCTTTCACTTTTATGTGCTTGATTTACAATTTCTTGAGATGGAAAATATATTTTAATATGCAGTAAGGTGTGTGCATGTTATGCGTACTAGTATATGTGTGTGATTATATCAATGTAATCAGAGTAGCTTATTAGATTTTGACTGGAGCAAAGAAAGATTAACCTTTGAATTTAGGAATAAACACTGCAAAGCAATGATCACAAATCCTGAATGAGTAAATAATGGATATAAAAGCTCATATGCCCACAGTGTAAATCTTAGATGATAAGAAGGAAGGTTTTTCTCCTCTTTTTATTTTGTTGTTGTTGTTAATCCTCACCCAAGGATATTTTTCCATTGATTTTTTTTTTTTTTTAGAGAGAGTGGAAGGGGGAGTGGAGGGGAAAAGAGAGAGAAAGAGAAACATCAATATGAGAGAGACACATCAATTGGTTACCTCCCGAAAGTGCTTCAACCAGTACCAGGGATTGAACCTGCAACCCAGGTATGTGCCCTTGGCTGGGAATTGAACCGGAGACTCTTCCATGAGCAGGCTGACGCTTTAACTACTGAACCATATCAGCCAGGGAAGGATTTTCTCCTTTGTCTTTCAGGTCCTAAAATATATTCTTGGTATTCTCCATTGTATTTCATAGACAATCAAATTGCTTTGGGGACACCTATAAGAACATTGGAAAACATTTTGATTTATTGGTCACTTTGCTACTCATATTTGATCTAGACTATTTGTGAATTGGGAAATTTCCTGAGATTTCAGATTTTATTGAAAAATCAGAAGATGTCAATATTGAGCTCATCTATACTAATAATAGAGGAATATGCAAATTGGCTGGATGCCATCACATAATGACCAATCAGGATGGGAGCGGGGCCTCTGCAGAGAGCTCTCAGCATGCCTGAGCCATGGGTCCGAAGGACATGGAGAGGGAGGGAGAGTAGATAGGCAGTTAGGGGGATCAGGCCAGGAGGGGAGAGCAGATAGGCAGTTAGGGTGATCAGGCCAGCAGCGGAGAGCAGATAGGGAGTTAGGGGATCAGACTGGCAGGGAAGAGTAGTTAGGCAGTTAGGGCGATCAGGCCAGCAAGGGAGGGCAGTTATGGGAATCAGGCCGGCAGGGGAAAGCAGTTAGGGCCATCAGGCTGGCAGGGGAGCAGTTAGGGGCATCAGACAGGCAGGCAGGTGAGCAGTTAGGAGCCAGTGGTTCCGGATTGTGAGAGGGATCCCGGATTGGAGAGGGGGCAGGCTGGGCTGAGGGACCCCCCCCCCCCATTCGTGCACCAGGCCTCTAGTATTCTTCATAATAAATAACTGAATGGTTTTTAGTAACAGCATCTTTCAATAAGAAAGTAAAAACCTATCCATAACTTAAATATTTTAAATATTTGCAAGATCCAAGAAGGCAAAGTAAATAAGTAAAGCCAGCCAAACACAATACATTAGGAGTGCTCCAGGGCCAGAGCAAATGCATGTATTTTCTTAGAGGACGCAGCTACTACTCTGCACTAAGTGTTTATTATGAGGGAACATTATCTCAATGTTGCCACATCCGACTTTTCAAGAATATCTGGAATCTCAGATTATTAAGTGGCCTTTCCCAGTTTTTAAGCACTGTGTGGGTCAAATGTTGGCTGACTGGATCCAGCCTACAGACCACTAGTTTGCAACACCTAAGGTAGAAGATATTTTTAATGTTTATTAAGGAGGATTTCAAACATACATAAAAGTGGACAGACTAGTATAAAGAATTTCCTGGTGCCCAACAAACATCAGTCTCTGAGTTGTTCTTTCCCATCTACATGCCTTCCCCATCTCCCCATCTGCATTGTTTAGAAGCAAATCCCAAATGGCAAGTCACATGATTTATAAATACCTCAGACTGTATTAGAATTGTTTTTAGGCAAATAAAATGGTAATATGTTTTGCAATATAAAGATTTCTACCAGGTCACATGAACAAAAGTGATCCACCAATTTAAGTGATAAATCGGATAGTTAAAAACTTACTTGGCACCAAAAATTACTCAAAAACTCAATGTAATTCCTAAAAAGCAAGAAACAATGATATGGTTGGCCTTTTGGACTCCTATCTTATCCTACTCTCTCATGCCAGTGAGAATGAAATATGTTGATTTTGGCACCACCTTGGGTAAAACTTGTGGAAAAAAAACTATCATTGAGATTCCATATTCTGTCTCATTTATGATAGTTGTCAGAGACTAATACTGAAAATTCTAGTATTCTGTTTGCATCTAGGTGAGCAAGAATAGAACTCATTATAAAAAGAGAATATCTACTTATGTATTACTGACAGAAGAATGATATTTAGGGACCTCACTGAGCTGGTAGCTATCACATAAAAAATAATTAAACCCTTCTGTGATTGTTTTGCTTCTTATATTAGCACTATTTAAATCTAACATAATGGTTTGAAATGTGATTTTTTTAAAAATAAATACCCTTCTAAGTTCTAATGTTTTTAAAGTTGTCTGTAAAGAGTTGGTTAAACTTGCCTAGCCAATGTGGGTCAGTGGTTGAGCATCAACCTATGAACCAGGAGATTATGGTTTGATTCCTGGTCAGGGCATATGCCCAAGTTGCAGGCTCAATCCCCAGTAGGGGGTGATCAGGAGGCAGCCAATCAGTAATTCTCATCATTGATGTTTCTATCTGTCTCCTCCCTTCCTCTCTGAAATCAATAAAAAAATATTAAAAAAAAAAGAGTTGGTTAAACTTGAGTATAATTCACTCTCAGTTCCAACTCATGTTGTGAAATTCTATATGTACATGAATTTTCTAATTCTTAAAAAAAAAAATCACAGTTACATTAAGTGTAAAAGTATTTTTACCACAAATATAGGACAAGCAGATATTCCCAGAAGCCCCATTAGAAACTGATTTGAAGAAAGTAGCAGAGGACGATTATTCGCTATTCTGAATAAATGTTTTGAGAACATGCATCTCATTCTACAAGTCATTTGCATTCAAAACTGCTTTGCCCCCAGACAGCAGGCACTAAATAAAAGTATACCAAAAATTTTAAAGAGAAAGACATTCTACATAATTGCTCTGGATTTGTTTACAGGATGTAGATATTATAATGATTTTTCCGGGCCCTATGCAGTTATTTCAAAATGAAACTATAATCATCGTACTTTTTTTCTATCATTTTCTGATTCAACTGAAGTGTTGAACTTCATTAACCTTGTTGGAAACTTATTAAACTGCTTTTGAATGTTCCCTTTAACCTATGATTTAGATGAAACTGAAATTCAGAGTAAAATGGAATTGAAACTAGACAACACATACATTTGTGGAATTAAGACCGCAGTGTAATTTCATGCCATGTTGACTATCAGACTTGCAACAGTACAGGGGTAATACACTTGGGGAGAAGAGCAAGTATAATCACAAAACTTCCATTTAATTACACTTAAATAAGCAATTAAACTTTACACCATTTTTGGTAGTCTAAGCCTGGATATTTCCTTCCAGTAACAGGCAGACCTTCCAGTGGCCTGCTCACTGCACCCCTTGGGTGATAAGGTACAAGTGCCATTGACAGGAGAACTTGTTCTGTTCTGAGGGTGGCTGGCCTTCTTTATTACCACTATTTCCACCAAAGCTTCATCATTCACCTGTCAATCATTTTTTAAAAATTTATTTTAGAGAGAGGAAGGGAGGGAGAGAGAGAGAGAGAGAGATGTTATGTGAGAGAGAAACATCAATTTGTTGTCTCCCGTATACACCCCAACCATGGATTGAAACCACAACCCAGGTATGTGCCCTGACCGGAATGGACCCGCCACCTTTTGGTGTACAGGAGGACACTCCAACCAAGGGAGCCACACCGGCCAGGGCCAGCTGCCAATCATCCTAATGAGATGAACCTGGTTGGTTAATTGAGCAACACTAGACTGTTCCCAGACATAAGTGGATTCCCAATAATACCAAGGATTTGGACAGAGAAGCATCACAACTGGATACTGGCATATAGCGATAGCCGGGTGAATGGCAGACAAGGCACTGCTAGCAGAACTGCTTAATACAAACACAAAGAAGCAGCTTTGCAGATTCTTCTCTGCTCGTCTGCTTTAACTGTGCTGAGAATGATAGTTTCTGGTTTAAGTAGAAATGAGAGAGAGGCCTGTTGGAAAGAGAAATTTGTTTCTCTCTTGAAATAGACCTGGTTTAAATTAAACATGGACACAAGCTGTTACAAACTCCATGCTATACCAGTGGTGTTGGAGGGGTGAGACTCTGAAATTCAACATTGCTGTAGAAAAAATAATATAATACAATATATTGATATATTAAATTTTTAGAAAAATGATTTATACTTTATGTGTTTTTAATATAACTTATTTTAGTTATATCAAATATAGATGACAGTTATAAAATATTTATCATATTGTTCTTCTAGCTGATTTTTATTTCCTCAAAATGGTATTAAATACATATTTTCAATCATATCATTCCAAAAAATAAAGTATCCATATTAATAATGCAAATTTATGATAAAAATTCTCATATGGAAGCATTTTTCTACTTCGCATATAAAGTTAACACTTTGCCCACCACTAAAATGCAGTTATGTACGGGCTGAATGACAGCTAGTTGTAGATCCTGGAACAACAGTATGTAATAGAAAAGAAATGACTTCTCCAAGGTGGAATCAGAGAGGTGCTTCAGGTATGCAGAATTTAATTATCCTCGTTAGAATCACTCCTGGAGGCAAATCTTTATTCTCAGAAGAAGACCAGTGGTGTTTTTAATGATCACAATCGAGCGTATTTGAGTTTTCCATGTCACCATGGGTTCTTTCCTTCCACAGCATCCTCTGTTCCAGAAACATGTAAAAACAAACAATGATTTTGTGTAAGAATTCTAGTTATTTTTCTTGACTACATTTTATTCCCAAACCAACCGGAACTGGTGCTAAGGCACACAGGTTTAATGAGCAAGGCAGCATAAAATATGCATTACAACTTTCTGTGTTTCTAAATCAGCTCATTCATTCAGATTAATATTTAAGAGGAAGCCTGTATCCAGAAAATACACACCACAAATTTGAGTTCCCACTGTCTTTATAAAAATATACAACTTTAGGCGGGATACTGGGAAGTTTTTATTTTGTTAATTTGAGAAGTCTGTATTTATGCTGTGTGTTCCCAGACTCGGAACCATCTTTTAAGGAAATAGTTTGAACTGTGACTAAAGGTGTGAAACGGGAGGTATAATGGATGAAACGTGCTGAGTGAATGCTTGAGGGCTCTAGGAGACTCGCACTCTTTGCTCTCTTACTAAGGTATTTTCTGTGAAAAATTGCTCGTCACTGATCGTTCATTCTTTCCAAACAGAGGCTGCAAGTTCATTTGTTCTGTTTCATTTTATTTAAAGATTAGAGATGCCTGCAGAACAGCTCAGGTGTTTTTGCCTTTTATCACTTCCAATGCATGCTTTTGTCAAAGTTTCACAGAGTTTTTGTTTGGTTTTTAATAACTTTAAGAAGAATCCACACAGGTATATAACAAAATCTAGACACTCGTAAGGTGTTTAAAAGCTGATTTTTATTGTTATTTTCTCTAAGCATAGGTTATTTCAAAAGTTCCTGGTAAAATATTGAGATCATCTTTACAGATTAATACATACAGCAATATCAATAAATGTTTATTGAGCACGTCAATTTTCATGTTTTTTGATATTTATCATACTTTTCAACTACAATAGTTATAAAAGTTATTTTCTCCCAACATTTGTAAGTTAGCCTTTCTTATTTTTTTAAGTATGTGATTCTTGGGGCAATGTATTCTTCTTTTTCCCATCCTTATTTTATGTCATTCAGTTTTTTCTATCACATATACCTCACATCCTTAAACTCAAGATCATAATTTTGTCTCAGTAAGCTTAAATTACATCAGAAAAAAACAAAGAAATATCTGTGCAAAAAATTATTTTTATCTCGAACTATGATAAAATATGCATTTTGTGCTTTCTTATGCCTCATACAGTCCAGAATAATAGTTATCACATATGCAGCCACTGTGGAGAATAGAATGGGAATAGTCTAGCAATAATCCTATGATCTGAAGAGGCCCTGAAAAGGATCAGTTAGTCCAGTGGTCGGCAAACCGCGGCTCGCGAGCCACATGCGGCTCGCAAGCCGCGGTTTGCCGCTCTGTTGACTAATGAGTTTGCCAACCACTGGGATAGGGGCTTAATCACAAGGAACAACAACAACCTGTAATTATTGGAATCGAGAGTCTAGGTCAGTGGTGGGCAAACTCAGTCAACAGAGCGGCAAACCGTGGCTCCCGAGCCGCAGTTTGCCAACCACTGAGTTAGTCCACTTCATAATGTGGCATAATCAGAGCTAAAGAACTCAGGATAAAAAGTGATCTTTTCCTTTTGTGATGGTTTCTATAAAGATTTCAAAGCCTTTCACAGTAAGTCCTTTAGCTGCCTGACCTACCTAACCATCTTTCTTATGTCATATCTGAATGTAATTCACAATTTAAGCCCTTTTTAGAAAAGATGGTGAACAGCTTCCCCTTTCTTCTTATGATCACTGTGCATTTCCTAACATTTTGAAAATGTGGCCTGCTCTGTTTAAGTTTCTATCTGGGATTGAATTTTCCTTTTTTTTTTTTTTTTTTTTTTTTTGGAGGGAGGGGAGGCAAAATGAGGCACAGTACTCGTATCTCATTTTCCATACCCATAACCATAACATATCATTCCCAACATGCCCATTTTCTGTGACCCTCTCATCCTTTTCTGTCTTTCACCGATGCATACTTTAACCCCACCAGGCAGAGGTCAATGAGTGTTCATCCGTGTTTGTATTTAACAAATGATTTGAAACGACTCTTCTATACCAGTCACTACACTAAACATAAAAGATATAGTAACAGCCGACCCCGCCCCTCCCGAGTTCCTGGGTCGGACCACGGGGGAGGGGGTCTCGGTGGGAGATCCCACGAGAGCAGAGGCTGGAGCATCTTCCGAAGGCGGGGCAGAGCGCCGGTCTCGCTGCCTGGCCAGGTGGCTGCAGTCACCGAGAGAACAGGGGGAAGACCCCTGGAAAGACGTTGTCAGGACTAACTGTACCCGGAAGGCTGCTGGTCACTGTCAGAACCTAGATGCGCTCTGTGAACACCCTTTCGTCCTGAGCAGCTCCTCGCAGTGGGAACTGGAAGTACGGTAATATTATGGCCAAATTAATTGCTGTCTGTGAAATGATAAAAATCGGTCAGGAGGGAAAGAAGTTCTGGAAGTTAGGAAGTCCAAGAATAAGACCCCAACAGATTCCGTGTCTGCTCTAGTCCACTCTGCCTTCCCACTGCCCAAGCCAAAGATGCTTTTCTTAAATCAGTGCACAACTCCATCCTACATCTCCAGGGTCTGACATGAGGCCGTCCAATTTCCAAGTCTGCACTACTGGAGAAATACCTGGAAGAGGAAGGGAGAAGGGAAAATGAGAGAGAGGAAGAAAGAGGGAGAGAAAAAGAGAGAAACATTGATGTGAGAGAGAAACATTGATTGGCTGCCTCCTGCATGCCTCCTACTGGGGATCAAGCCCACAACCCTGGCATGTGCCCTGACCAGAATTGAACTGGAGACCTTTTGATGCATGGGCCAATGCTCAACCAACTGAGGCACATCAGCCAGGGCCTAATCTGCTGACTTTAAAATAAGATTATCCTATATTATCCATACTAGGGGCCCGGTGCACAAAATTTGTGCACAGGTAGGGTCCCTAGGCCTGGCCAGGAATTAGAGCCTATTGGGGCTTTCCAGCTGCCAGCCAGGGCCTTCCTTCATTCTGTGCCGCCCCCTGGTGGTCAGCACACATCATAGGGAGCAATCAAACTCCCAAGGGGACACTTTGCATATTAGCCTTTTATATATATATATATATATATATATATAGATGGGTCCAAATGTAATAACTTAGAAGTAGAAAAACTTTCCTGGCTGCAATCACAGAGATGTGACATAAGAGACACGAGAGAGCCAAAGCATAAGTGGGACTTGATCAACCATTTCTGGCTCTGAAGATGGAGAAAGGGGGCCATGAATGAAGTAATGTGGCTGGGCTCTAGAAACTGAAATGGCCATCAGCTGACAGCCAGCAAGGAAAAGGTGACTTCAGTCCTGCAACCACAAGGAACTGAATTGGGCTAATAATCCAAATGAGCAAGGAAATGGATTCTCCCCTATAGCCTCCAGAAGGAAATGCAGTCCTGCTGACACCTAGAGTTTAGCCCAGGGAGATCTATTTTGGACTTCTGACCTCCTGAGCTTGAGATAATAAATTGTGTTGTTTTAGATCAGGAAAAAACAACAACAAAACGATATAGTAACAAACAAAAGAGACAAAATCTCTGTCCTCATAGAGTTTAGTCCCGTAGGAGAAGTAGACAATTTAAACCAATAAACCAATATACATGCAATAGGTCAATTGATGATAAGGTGGGCAGGAAAGGGCTAATGCAGCAGACCTGATATTGTGCCCCTCTTTCCCATGGGTGACCCTTGGCTGGCCCTGGGAACTTAGCCTTTGCAGAATTCCCAGTGTTACTAATTGGTCAGGATATTTCAATGTCTGTGGCACTGCACCATACTTCTTGCTTGTCTTTCCAATCTGTGAAAACAATATGATATACGGTGGACACCTATTTTCCTTCTGGGTCTGGAGTTTCAGTAATTGTGGCTGGCTGGTATGTGCCTACGTGAGCAGCCCTCTACGTAAGGCCTGGACTTTGAGACTCAAGCTGACTCCCCTGGGCAGACCACCTGTGTGTTGTTGCAGTTTGTTGCTAGGAGATCAGTATGGAATGTGTGACCGCTAAGGGAGAGGCCTTCAGACTCCACCTGATTCATTTCCCCTTATTGATCCTGCTCTGTAAACCCTTGTGTAATAAACTATAACCTTGAGAATGATACAGCTGAGTCCTGTGAGTCCTTTTATCAAATTACTAAATGAATAGTTGGTCATGGAACACTCCCCAAAACATAATGTCAATAAAAAGAAAGCAGCATAGTAAGGGGTTGAGGAATGATTGCAATGTGCTATTTCCGACAGACTTGGCAGGGAGACTCTCTCTAATAAGGTGCATTCCTTCCAGCAGAGGTCTGAGTGAAATGAGGCCCAAGTTACACAAATATGTGGGAAAAGCTACAGACGAGATCCAGTGCAAAGCCCTTCTAATAGTAACATGCGTGGTGTCTCCAGTGTGGCTTGTGCTAAGTGAGTGGAGAG
The DNA here is from genome assembly GCF_963455305.1 of Plecotus auritus. Taxonomy (NCBI): domain Eukaryota; kingdom Metazoa; phylum Chordata; class Mammalia; order Chiroptera; family Vespertilionidae; genus Plecotus; species Plecotus auritus. The sequence goes on from NC_137775.1 coordinate 14,316,472, forward strand.
TTGTATAATATAGGTTAGAGAGATAGTCTGGGCACAGACCATATTTAATGTAAAATAAATCCAAGAAAAGCTTACAACATCTTACTTCTCAATACTCAAGAAATCAAATAATATATTTAAGTGATTTCTGTTGAAAAAGGGAGACTCTACATTGGCACACAAAACTTTTCTCACTAAATGAATCTGAAATGCCCCTTTATAAGGGAAATTGTAATGGAGATTCTATAAGGAAGATCAAGTTTTCTCTTGGAGTTTAAGAATAAGATTCATATAAGTAAGATTGGTGGCCAGTAAAACAAAACCAAAATATTATCTAAAGATGTGACTACACTACAGACTTTGAAGAAAAGCAGAAACTCAAATAAAATGTATCTGAAGGTCTGTCTGTGAAGTATCGGCTTGGAGATGACACCGTGCAAACCTGGGAAGCGTCCTTCAGGATGTGGTGGACACTGGGTGCAAGGAAGCTGGTCCTTTTTGGATGGATTCTTATCTCCAGGGATGCCTCGAGTCATGGCACTGACAGGTGGAATAAGAACCGATGTGGTGATTTACGATGATCTATTAAAAGTCTGAAAGTCCCCGGAGGCTCCCTGTACAGAGATTGTTTACCTGTTTATTTTTTATACTCCATTTTATTTATTTACTAGAGGCCTGGTGCACAAATTCATACACAGGTAGGGTCTGGCCGGCCTGCCCTGATTGGAGCCGACCGGGGCCAGATCAGCTATGGGGGAGGGGACACAGGAGGTGGGAGGACTGATTATGGGTGGGGCCAGCAGCAGGGAGGGCTGCAGGCAGTTGGAGGGCTGGCCCCACCCCTGATAGAACTCCAGGTTAAGGGGACAATTTGCATATTAGGCTTTTATTACATAGAATTTTTAAAATTCTTTATTGTTTAAAGTATTACACATGATTCCTTTTTCCCCCATTGACCTCTCCCCTCTTGTTCCCACCCCGACCCCCGCCAATCAGAAAGGACATATGCACCCCTATCTTCATAGCAGCACAGTTTACATTGTTTTTGATAACATATTGAATAGTCCTTTGTGCCACCAGTGGGGTATAAAAACTCCTCAGTACACTCAGACCTTGGCTTTCCTGAGAACAAAGTAACTTACACATATTTTGCTAATTCACAATCCCAAGAGGAAGTGCATTCTGTGCAAAGGACCCAGGGAGTTGTGCCTGAAAGGTTTTCGAACCTTCTGTTTACTTGCTCTTTCTTTTGCATGCTGTGTCATATCTTTACCATCACTAAAGCCTATGGGAGTGAGTATACTTTGGGGATTCTCAGCAATTATCTGACTCTACAGGATTTCTGCACATGGTAAATTAACAAACATATTATAATACTCTGTCCACAAAATAGGAGAATGCATGATATGAAAACCAACATGTGAAACAGAGTAGTCAGCTTACTCATAACGAGGATTCAGTCAATAGTAACTATTTTTTATTCATTAATTAAAGGAACATTTATTTAGGATATATTAACAAATACTATCATACAACACCATGCAACGGAGATATTGTGGTGAAGGGCATACTGTTCTATACTCATAAAACATGCAATCTAATGGGGAGGTAGACATTAAACTACTTAAACAAATTATTTTCTAATGGTTATAAGTGCTACAAAGACACATTTATTATTTATTATTCTCATTTGTATAATAATCATTGCAAATACGTTTTTAATCTTTTCCAGGATATATACATGATATGTGCATGACATGTATTCATATTGTTTAATATATTCTAAGTATGAAATCTTAAGTGCACAATGTTTAGGCTTCAAAATTATTTCTATAAATGATCAATAACTCCACAGAATGTTTTTAAGGAGTTAATGATAATGCTAACTGATTTTTGAGTTATATGGCCCCTCAAAGCTACCATCAGAAGAAGAAAACATCATTAGTAATAATGAGAAAATGGGAATTTAACCAAGAAATAAAATATCTGTATAGTAAGTAAGGCATTCCATATGCTCAAACAAGCAGCCTCCACCTAGCTTTAATTCTTCTTTAAAGAAAGTTTATTGACTGTAATACAAATCAACTTTATTTTAACATGAGCAATTTTAAAAGAGAATGAAGGAGATTATATGACCTTTGGAACAATATGGCTTCTATTTTTTACTTAGGCTCCTCTGGTTTTATTTCTTGCTGTGACCTGGTGATAGAAAGACAACAGAGCAATTTATTATTTTTATTATACAACACTTCATATTACATAGAGGTATTGTCACTGAAAAAATTGGCTTGTGCCTCCAAATGCAATAACAAAATGACACCTTTTATGATGAACTTCTTGCTCACCAAGCTCCTGTGTCTGTTCCTCTAGTCCTTGGGTTACTGGAAACTAAAAACTACACAATTATATCCATTAGCAAAAAAGTGCGTGTTTATTAGAAATTTCTGTTTCTGGCCTTATTCTAATCTGCTTGTCAGTCATAATGCCAGCAACTTATTGAGACAAATGATAGCCTGTCACATTATTTGGAACCATATAATAAGATAGCGTTAGCATTCATTTAAAAGACCTATTTCAAATGGCTCCACTGTATGACTGTACATTACAGTGGAAGTCCAAACTGCTTATGGCAACTGGGAGTTTCTCTCATTTAACATTCAGATTAAAATTTGCATAATTTTAACGTAAAAATACAATATCATCCCATGACATAGCATTTGCTAGGATTGTGTATAAAGCAATTTAGAGATTATGTGATAGGTTTGAGTAGCTTTAACATAAAATCGCTAGCTTAACTGAAATAGAATAAATCTACCCTCTCATTACAGCATTTTAAATGTGGACACTGTTTTATGGCAGCACTGTAAAGTAGAGGGACTGCAATATGTTTGAAAAGTGCAACAATTGAGAGAGCAGAGATAATTAGGAAGCTTACCAGGGATTTAAAATGTGACTAACTTAATGGCCTTCAGCCATCCCCAAAGTAATTAATGACAGAGAGAAAAAAAAATCTTTTAAGTTGACTTGTAAGTGGACAGTAACTGATTTGAAACATTATAGATATTTTCATGCTTCCACAATGCAAAATTTTCTCAAAAAATAAATTACTTAAGAAGATACTTAAACCTTACACACTTCTATGAGGACTGCCCCAACATCCACTTAATTTAGCCATTCAAACACTTCACAATGTTTAAAAAATATTATTTCATTGAATTCCAATACCACTAGCAATACCAATTGTAATTACTTCTAAATAATTTATATATTTTCATTTAAAAGGTTTGTCTTCCCCTTGTTTCACTTTCTAAAGTTCAATGATTATTATTGACTGATATATGCCACACTTTCAATTATCTGCCACTTTAAGAGAAATTGTATTTCTCCCCACAAAGTAATTCTTTAAAATACACAATAGTTAAACATTATCATTTTTCCCACTAATGGTGAAGTTATGAGTATTTGGACTGGGAAGTATAAACAACTGCATGTGAAGATATTTAAACATGCTAAAGCTTTCATATGAATATATTTTGGAAAAACAAAATGAAAGCAATTTTTTAGGGTGGTTAATGTGATTAAGGAGGGAAAACATTAAAATTTCTAAAATTAGTTTGATTAAACTAGTCATTATGGGAAAATGAACACTTAAAGGTGTGTTCTGCTAAATTCAGACCCACATCAAATACACCATTAAGTTCAGCTGAATTTATTCTGAATTTTATACTGTGTATATGTGTTGATTTTGCTGCTTTTAAACTATTAAAATACATGGAAATTTAATTTTATTCTTAATTTCATTTCAAACTTTTACTTAATTAAATATTGTTGATGCTAAATAGTCCTTGTGATTTTTATTCTGATAAAAATTGTGTATATTTTAGTATATTTATTATAATAATTTAACAGTTTTTCATAAAGTTCAGATATATGATAGATTTTTATTGGTTATTGTTTGATGAAGGCTTTATAATGATTAAAATGTGTTCAATATAATTTATCATGCTTAGCAATTGAAAATTGTATGTATTAAAATGTTTTGTATTTCACCCAACAAATGTATACACAGAGTGATTTTCCCTCAAGTTTTTCATGGTTCTGTCTGCTGATATAAGGTGAAAGTAAACTATTCCCAACATTAAGTCCCTGGCATATTTGGATCCCATGACTTGTTTGCTATTTAAACATTTTAAATTGCTAGAGGAAATTTGTAAACAAGATTACATTTGCATCATTTACATTCACCTTTATGAGCTGAATTTTACTTCATTAAGTATTGAAAAGGATGTATATAAAGGTTTATCCCTCTTATCACCTAAATTACTTTGCACATACTTAACATTGATCCCTATATATCTTTGACCTTTTTGAAGAAGTAAAAATCATGACAGGCATACATTTGGAGTTCCAAACTATTATTTGTTTTTAGTACTTCCCATTTTTTTCCAGTAAAATTTTTCTTTCTAATTCTCTTCTCCTACAAAACCTGGAATTTGGTAGCTCTCATAAATAAGATTTTTAGTGGCCATTCCCACTTAGGGGAATAATAATAATATGCAAGAAATTAAAAAAAAAACATATGGCCCACTCTTGGAAGTAGACATAAATTACCTCGCATATTACAACAATGCATTCCATCCTACAATATAGATGAGAGAAAGGTTTGGGGAAGGACAGGATATGGATGCTGAATACCATCAAGGTTTGTCTGAGTCACTACTCATCGAAGATTTCTGATTTTGTTTCAAAACCAAAAAATTCTAGAACCATTACTAAAATATTCCACTATAAGTACAAAAAGTATCATCAAAACCCCATAAAGAGATCAGTACACTTTGCATATCTGCTATCTTTAATTTGCCTTTATATCTGTACTTGTCCATTGATCTAAAGTGTTAAATTGTTGAGTGTGATAAATTGAGAATAACATTTAACATACTTAAAGCCACAATTTTATCAGGTAATATAATTACCATAGAATATAAATACATTAATCCATGCATGCCCTTATGGGGAAAACTCACTAATTAAATCATTGGCTTTTCAAGTTCTTTGGTTTGGGCTTAGAAGAGTTAATAGAGGGACTCAGACTGCTAGCCTTAGAAAGACTGCTCCTAAGATTTGACCTTGGCTGGCATCTAGGAACTTGAGAGTGTACTTAGGCCAATATTGTCAAATTTTAAACTGAATAAGAATAAACAGGGCATTCTATTAAATCGTAGATTCTGATTCATTAAGTCTGAAGTAGGGCCTGGTATTTTGTATTTATAACAAGTTCTGAGGTGATATTGACATTGTTTATTCAAAATTCACACTTTGAGTAACAAGAACCTAAGAAAAGCAGTTCCACTGTCAGAACAGCAAGGAGAAGCTGAGTGATAGAATTAATTAACCTATATTTGCTCCCATAAATCCTTATTAATACACACTGCTGGTGGATAATATTAGACCTTCATATAGGGCTTGTTTTAGAGGTTAAGAAAGACAGTGAATATTAAACAAATAGATCAGAAATGTGTGAAGACATATTGCCCAAATAATACAATCTTTAAAAATGTATTTATTGCCTGACCAGTGGTTGAGTATCAACCTTTGAACCAGGAGGTCACAGTTTGATTCTGTCAGAGCACATGCCTGGGTTGCAGGCTCAGTCCCCAGTAGGAGTTGTGCAGGGGGCAGCTGATCAATGATTTTCTCTCATCATTGATGTTTCTGTCTCTCTATCCCTCTCGCTTCCTCTCTGAAATTATTAAAAATATTTTTTAAAAAATAAAAATATATTTATTTTATTAATTAATTTAAATTTGTATTTGCCTGGAATTGTTACCAGAAGTTTATTGAATAGTGAGTTTTAGGTTGTGCCATGGTTTTTAAACTTTCTTTTTTGTTCTCTCTAGTTTAATTTTTAAATTAAATGTATTGGGGTGACATTGGTTAATAAGATTATGTAGGTATCAAGTGTACAATTCTATAATACATCATCTGCATAGTGTATTGTGTTCCCACTACTCATAGTCAAATCTTCTTCCATCACATTGTAATTAACCTTCTTCACCCTTTAACAATCCCCTCCCTCTTTCCCTCTGGTCTGTGTCTATGAGGGTTTTTTGATAGATTGATTTTGTACATCTTTCTTTACAATGAATATACAGTAAACGTGACATATTTAAATTTTATACTTTGGTAAATTTTAACATATTATACATCATTAAAATCAATACCACATTACCCCTCAGAACGTCCTCTTATCATTCCAGAGTGGCTCCTTACTACCTTAGCTTCCCATCCCCTATCCTCACTGATCTGCAGTTTCAGAGTTGTGTATAAATTGAATTGTACGTGCATACTCTTTTTCTGTCTCTGTACTCTTTTTATCTGCCTTCTTTCATTTAGTATAATTATTGTAAGATTCATCCATGTTGTATGTGTCAATAGCTTATTGCTTTTTACTGATGAGTAATATTCCATTGTACTAATATACCATAATTTGTTTATCAATTCTCTGGTTGATATACATTTGGGATTTTTTTCCCTAGGCTTTTAATATTATAAAAAGATCTATGAACATTTATGTTTAAGTCTTTGTGAGGACACATGACTTTACTTCTCTTGGATAAATACTAGGAGAGGAATGGCTCCTAGGTATATGTTTAACATTTTAAGCAATTTTCAAGCTATCTATCAGAGTGGTAGTAGTATTTTATATTCCCACCAGTGGTGCATAGGAGTTCTATTTACTTTACAACTTTTTCTACACTTGGCATGGTCAGTGTTTTAATTTTAGCCATTTCCATCTGTGTACTGATATCTCTTGTAGTTTTAATTTTTATTTTCCTAATGACAAATAATGCTAACAATGACATGATGGGCTTATTTTCCATCTATCTTAGTCAGTTCAATGCCATAGTAGCATATCATAAACTGGGTGGATTAAACAACAGAAATGTACTTCTCACAGTTCTGAAGGCTGGAAAGTCCAAGATCAAGGTACCAGCTGTGTGATTTCCAGTGAGAGTTCTCTTTTATGGCTTGCAAAGACTAGTTTTCTTGCTGTGTCCTCACATGGCAGAAAGAGACAGCTTGAGCTCTCTGATATCCCCTAAGGGCACTAATCCCATCAAATCAGGGATCCTCCTTCATGATCTTATTTAACGCTACTTACTTATTTTAAATGCAGCCACACTGAGAATTAAGAATTCAACATAAGAATCTTGGAGAGACACAGTTCAGTCCATAGCACCATCCATATAATTTCTTTGGTGAATATGTCCTTTGTTTGTATGTTCTTTGTTTAATATCCAGATATGTGTTTTGCAAATATTTTATTTTGGGCTGCACATATCTTTTTATTCTTAGTGGTCTCTATTGAGAAGCAAAAGGCTTAAGATTGGATTAACAATCTATTGAATTTTTTTTTTATAAATCCTGCTTTTTTTGTATACTTACAACATCTTTTCCAAACCCAAGATTTTTAAGATGTGTTCTTATATTTTCTTCCAAAAGTTTTTGTTTTTCATCTTACATTGAAGCCTATGATTCGTCTTGAGTCAATTTCTCTATGTGTATGAATGAGGTAATTGTGGAAGTTTTGTTTTGTTTTTGCAAAAGTCCTCTACTAATAAATGCTTGAACATCATTTGAATTGAGTATCTTTCCCATTTAATTTCACACCTTTGTCAAAAATCAACTGACATTTTTATATGACATTTTATTTGTGGGCTCTATTCTGTTCTTTGACCTTTCATTTTATGTGATCTACATAAAATGATTTTTGAAATTAACCCCTTATTAGATGTATCATGGCAAATATGTTCTCCCATATAGTGGGCTCACTTTTCATTTGTTGATGGTTTCTTTTTCTGTGCAGATGCCTTTAGTTTCATGTAGTCCCATTTGTTTATTTCTTTTCTTTGTTTCCCTTGCCCTAGGAAATATAGTCACTTATTTTACATTATACTCTTAAGATTTAACTTTATTTCTTTAATGATAATAAACATTTTTTGCTTTTCAGTAATGCAAATAAATATTTTCATTATTACCAAATCACTCCATTTTGAGTTGTTTCTGTTGACTTCTGATGTTGATATCTTACCTCTTCATATTGAAAGCCCAGATTCCTTAGAGATTTATAAGACAAAATTCTTTGAGACTGGTTTTAAAGTATGCTTCCCTAGAGAGTGTTTCAATTTGCTTCTGCTGTGTGCCTGGAGTACCATCAACTTCAAATCACTTTCAGCAATATACTCAGCCTGGAGATTTGGGGATTACATTGGTAACATGATTGTAGTTCCAAAACTACATGAGAGGTAGCCTGTGTTTATGAATTTAAGAGAGTAAGCTTACACACAACAACAAAGCTAAGTCAGGCAGGTTACCTTGAAGTCTTCTCTTTTGGTTCCTGTTTTGTTCTAATTCATTTTTCATTGAACATGTGATCCTTCCAGTTCTGACTCTCTCCCTGGTTTATAAAACTCCCATACCCACACATCCTGCCTTGCATGATCAGTTAAAATTATATATCTGGATTATTGTTCATAAAATTTTATTTTTGTTTGCATATACCTTATAGGAATTTTGATAAGTTGTAAATCTATGATATCTAAAATTTTTAACCTAAATTTTAAATATTTGCAAAATACCCAATTTCTTGTGTTTTAATATTGAAATTTTAGAATAAAACTCTTACTTTACTCTTTAAAATGTGTTCAATAAATATTGATTTAATACCCACCATTATCCATGTATAGTGTAATGTTATATTTTAACATTCATAAATATTATTACATTGTTTTCTATGCTAAGATGGCCCCATGAGTAGCCCAAACTCTTGTGCAAAGATTCCACAATCCATGATGTGGGTTAGCAATACATTTCATTTGGGAAGCTAACAGGCCAGAGTCAGCCACTGAGAAGGCATGAGCTCCTATATTCCCATTGTTCCATTGAGAGGATCATACAGAATAGGTTATATTCCAGTGGATGGACATTCTCTCACATTTTTCTCTTTGTAGGTTAAACATGAGAGCAGCCTTATTAGTTAAGAGTCACATGAATAACTTGTACACTGCAAGTCTAGAAGTAAATGACAACATTTTACAAAAAGTACCTGGAATACCAGCTGCTTATCACCTGGAAGTCTTGAGGCCAAGGGGAAGTTATAGACCCCCTGTAAGGAGTAAAAAGCACTAATCCCCATGGAAACTCATTTCTGATTCAGCCTCTTCTGAGAAAAGAAAGAAAGAATTCCACTCAGGTCATGATCCAAGCAATCCTACGTGAGTACCTTGATCATTTTCAGTTAACTCTGTGCTTTCTTTCACCCACTCATAGTTGCATGGCGTTTCCTACACAGAAATTCATCCCATTATGCTGTATTTTATATATAAATTTTTGTGGCTCTTTCTATTATAATTCTCTTCAAGTCAATTACATTTATAAATTGAAATTGATTTTTCAACCCCTATAAAGTTCTAAATGTTAGCAAAGTTCCTTTGTATTAAATTACTGTATGATTATTAATAGTACACAATTGATTAAAACATAAAAAATAAAATTTTACTGGAAATATATTAGTTAATGAAATGGGTAAGTCTCTTAAAAATTCAAGTACTCATAAATGAATATGACTTATTGCTAGAATAGAGCAAGGTTCAATGGAAATTAACAGCAAATGGCAAGAGTATATGGACCATTAATAAATTAAGGTCTTACAAAATATTAGTTAAAAATTGTTATTAATGCCTGGCCAGTGTCGCTCAGTGGTTGAGCATCATCCTATGAACCAGGAGGTCGTGGTTTGATTCCCATTCAAAGCACATGCCTGGGTTGCCGGCTTGATCCCCAATAGGGGGCATGCAGGAGGCAGAGAATCAATGATTCTCTCTCATCATTGATGTTTCTATCTCTCTCCCTCTTCCTTCAATAAATATATATGTTTTAAGAAATCAACAAAAATATATGTTTTAAGAATTATTATTAAGCACATTATTTATAGTGGAATCCTCAACATATTCCAAATAGATTAATATGAAACAAATACATACATGAGTGAACAAATTAATGAGCGAATTTTTGACTGTTGATAGTGAGCCAACTTGCACCCAAACAAAAAAAAAATGCATAAGAATTTTTCAGTGTCCAATAATATATTGCCAAAATTTAATGAAAATTCCTCTTATAAGTCAAAAAATGTTTCTTATTTCTGATGTTTTTTAATCAAAGATATAACTTTGATATCTCAGAAAAAAAGGAAATATTTTTACCTTCTCATTTGAAATGCAAAAAAAGTAGCAGAGGCAGTTTTTGATTACAGACTGGTCAGACAAGATTATTTTGGATTATCCTTTTTGAATGTTTTGAATCTTTTTGTTCTTTTTTTTAACCTTATCTTCTTTTTTTCCTTTTCTTGTTTCCTTTTTCTTCTTCTTTAAAACTCTTCAGAAGCTTTGTTTACATACTTGAAACATGCAATGCAATCAAGTTCAGGTGGGTTAAGATTTTGACTTCTTTTCTTATGGAAAGTGGATAATTACATTAGGAAAGGGTAGGAGGGAAACTAGAAATGGCAAAGTTGCTGGGAACTTTGACCATAGGAACATTCTCAAGTAAATGAATTTTAGAAAAACATACAGATGGAAGTTAGTGTGTAAACTGATTTGCGTAAAGCTGTTGCTCGTGCTCACATCCACCAGAAAGCTTTAGTGTAATCTGGAAGCACACAGTGTAGTTTGAAGACCTCTGCCCTGAGCCAGCCACCAGAATCACATGGGCAAAAGGCAACAGTGAACTTCAAACTTCATTTAGTGCTATGCATTGATACTTCCTCGTAATTTAAGTGAGTATAAGGTTTATTGCCTTGCTGGTAACTAAGTTAGTGTGTTGTCCTGAAATGCCAAGGTTGTGGGTTTCACCCCTGGTCAGGGAATATACAGGAAACAACCAATGAATGCATAAATAAGTGGATCAACAAAACAATGTGTCTCTCTCTCTCCCTGTCTAAAATCAATAAAAAACATTAAAGTATTTTAATTTAGGTATTTTTTTAAGTGGAAGATTTTATGATGTTGTTTGTATTTCAGGGGGAAGGAAGAATAGCTAATATGTCAATATGATTAAAACAGAATGCACTTCCATGTTATTGAAAAAAGAAGTTAAATATGTGAGTTAATTTTTGCTTAGCTTTTTAAAAAATATTTATTTAGGTTTTCCTAAAATCCTTAGATTAATTGCCAACTTAGATATACTTGAAATTCATAAGAAAAAGAATGTGGTTATTTAAGAAGTCAATTAGTAGATTATCCTACATGCTCAACACTTGTTTAGTTGATAAAATAAAGGTTTTAAAAGGGAGACAGAATAGTGTCAATTTTTTTTTACAGATAATAAGGATCTTCAGTCAAATAGCATTTTAGAATATGGAAATTTATTTTTCAAGGTCACCGGGGCATTGAATCTTTTTTTCTCTTTCTAATTATGACATGAACCTAATGTTTTGATATATTCACTCAAGTGGAAGGTGGGTAGTGTAAGATATTTTCAAGGATCTATTTATGCTGAGTCTGCCCTGGTACTTCTCTGATTCTGGTAAAATGTTGATAAATCAAGAGAGCAAACTAATATTTTAAAGATTGTGTGTTCACCATGGCATGTACTCTTTTCTCAATTATAATTTATTTGATAAGAATCAGGAGCCAATAGACATTCCTGAAAAAAAAAAATGGAGTTGATTAAAATGGCATTCTAAGAATAGTAATGTGGAAATAAATTGCAGGCTGCATTGAAATAATTAGAGAGAGCAAGTCAAGAAAAAAAATAAGGGATTTGCTATCATGGAGCATGCACATTGATTAAGAGTAGGCAGTGGAAATGGGAAAGATACTGCAAATAAAATGCAGTATAATGAATCATGAATTAACACTGGCAAAGATAAATGAGAAAGAAAATCCTAAGAGAAAAATCCAAACAATTAAGTGTTATAGAATCCACACAGTAAAGGAGCTGAAGGAAAAAGAAGGAGCTAGTAAAAAAGATGGGGGAAATCATAATTCAACTAATTGTGTATGTATTAATAACTTAAATATTTAATGAGTTTCCACTCCATACCAGGAATGCCCCTAAGTGCTGAGGCCATAGCAGTGATTGAAAAGATAAAAAAAAACAAATTTCTTACCTTTATGGTGCTTACATCATTGTAGAAAGAACAGACAATGGACAGATAATCGAAAATAAGTTAGAGGGTGAAAAGTGTAAGGAAGCTGGAGAGATAATGATGAAGAAGAAATAGGATAAATGTCTCAGAAACTAAGAGTTTCTTAAACTGTCTGGTTTATTTTGAAATAATTGGGTTTAAAACTCTGAAAGAAATTAGAATTGGTTTAAAATTAAGAAAAGATCAAAGGCAATTAAACATTGTAATTTTTAAGTGAATTAATGTGGAAAATAAGATCCCAGAGATCTCCCTGCTTTGCTTTCTCCCACTTCCCTACTCTATCACAGTAGATTTAAAGTAACCCACTTGCATCTTCTCTTTTGATTGTATTGTATAAAATAAGGTGCTGCCATTCTCTGGAGCATTATCTCAATCAATTATATTTTTGCTTCCCTATAGTTGTTGACAGTTTGGTGCAAATAAACTCACCAAAATTCTCTAAAAAATAATAATAAGAGTCCTAACAAAAGTATTGCCTCAGGCTATAAATGTTCCCCTGGGCCACTAATCCCAATATTATGTCTTGGGAATTTGTGTTTTCTGTCTTCCATGTTATGTGGTGTCCTCAATCATCTCCTCTGAGCTTGGTTTCTCAGAGTTTTGATTTGCATTGAATTTAGTTTTGTGATCCTGACAGCCTTCATTTCTTTTTCTATCTCAGCTACCATGCATTTGCCAAATCTGGGTGTAAGTTAGAACCCTGCCCAATTTTTACCACTAACGTATTTGTAATCTTGGAGGAATCATTTAAACACTTGGAATCTATCTTATCATCCATAAAGTAGGGAAAAGGGTCAAACAACAACAAATGTGGAAAAGTGTTTTGTGAACTGCAAAATCCAATGAAACCTAACAGGTAATTTTTTTTTTTTTTAGTGTTACCTTGCAGTGGCATGCCAGTTTCTTAATGCTAATGCTACTGAATACGATTTACTTACTGCATCCTTAAAGTCCTATTTTCTTTTAAAAATTTCAGCATTGCAGATTTAAAAAGATGCAGTGATATATACATATATTTACATGTATGAAGTGCCATAATTTAACAGTTCCCTTTAGTAACTTTTTTTTTAAAATTCCATTACTTTTAACAGAAATTTTGGAGTTCCTCTCCTCTCCTGTCAAACGAGTTCTGCTTCACAGAAATCCCTACTCTGTTTACAGCCCTCAGCCACTCGCATTGCATCTATGATTTTCTGAGGCTGTTCAGCTGTAAGTGGCTGACTTTGCAGTCTTATTATTTATGCCAGTTTTCAGTATCTCTTCCACATTTTTTCCACCAACAGCATATGGCTTTGCATGGGCTATTCAGTAAATACTCATAATTATTCCGCTGAGCTTTGGTGACGGTGAATGTGTGTGTTATTGGAGATAAATTGTGCGATCTGCAAGGAAAACAAGGATGAGTTTTTGTTTGGATATTTCTGCACATTTTGTGATGGAGGCAGATGCTCCACTCCATCCCGATGCAGGGCATTGCTTTGGGGAGAGGCCTGCTGCCTGCATGGCGGACTTGGCCTTTCCTTTGTGCTTCATGACTGATCAGCATGCCTTCCACAAACATGATGGGCATCGGTGTAACTACTTCGCACACAAGGTTATAAGAATGAGGTAATGCATGCAAAGCAGTATCCTTACTATAAGCAAAAACTCAATTAAGGCTGGATGTAAATATTGCATGATATACAATCCATGCATCTTAATATCTCTTCAATTAGTACCGTGGTCGGCAAACTGCGGCTCGCGAGCCACATGCGGCTCTTTGGCCCCTTGAGTGTGGCTCTTCCACAAAATACCACGGCCTGGGCGAGTCTATTTTGAAGAAATGGCGTTAGAAGAAGTTTAAGTTTAAAAAATTTGGCTCTCAAAAGAAGTTTCAATCGTTGTACTGTTGCTATTTGGCTCTGTTGACTAATGAGTTTGCCGACCACTGTATTAGTACTAAAAGTTGCTTTGTTTCTTGTTTTTTGAGACATCAAACATTTAGTTAGACAAAGGAAGTAGCTGAAGTGGTATCAGCAGCAAATAAAGTGTTTTCATTTGTTTATTTTTTACTTTTCCTCTGCTGACCATTACCCTCAAAGCTAATAGAGAAAAGCATAAAGCCTCTCTTTTCTAGGTTTTACAGTGAAATGAAATTGTAGCAAATAGTTTCGAGGAAGCTAGAATTACTGCTGTCAAAGAGAAACGCATGCCCAGGTACCAGTATTTTAATTTCTGAACACAAGTAAATGTGAAGTATGACCCATGTTCATTTTGCATCAAAGTTGGAAATACATTAGGATTTTCTTTCCTGTGAGAAAATAATTCTTTATAAGAAAAAGGATAAACTGACTTCAATGTGGATTTACTGTTGCCATTGCTTTCCGGGGTAAATGTTCACATTTTTCTTTTAAGCCAGAAAGAAACCACCAAGTCACAGACGGAGTGAGTGATTGAGCCCTTTTAAATAAGCTTGATTTTATACAAGTCTGATTCAGTAGAAATGTATCCACAAATTCTATGAACAAGGGCATGAAGGTCTGTGTATACTGAATCTGCAGGTTCATAAATAGCTAATAAAAAGCAACAGGGAAAGACAGGAAGAAAGAATATACCTCCTCTTCTGAAAAACATTCTTTTTAAAAATTTTATTGAATATATTGGGGTGACATTAGTTAATAAAATTATATAGGTTTCAGGTGTACAACTCTATAAAACATCATCTGCATATTGTATTGTGTGTTCACCACCCCAAGTCAAGTCTCCTCCATCATCATTTATCCCTCCCCCCACTTATCCCTCCCCCCATTTATCCTCTTCTAAAAAACATTCTTTGGATTCTAGCACTGTCATTACAAAACACCAGGAGTACCTTCAGGTACAATGTAATAATGCCCAGTTTTTACAACTTGCTTTAGTTTCTAAAAATGATTGCAACCCCATTTTGTTCCTGAAACTTCCAGAAAGCAGTACATTTACTTTTTTAAAACTCAGCAGCCACCCAGCTACATGATTTCAGTTAATCCCAGTGATACCATGTAAAATATTAGTATTTTGAAAGAGGCAAGGAGAAAATGCTGGATTACATGACACTTTTATATAAAAAGCCCAGTATAATAATATTTTTTAAAAGGCAGTTAAATAAGACAACAAAACATTTCCTCAGCAAGCCCCTTTACATAACCCTTTATCTTCCATTGCAATCTCTCTTGCTAGGTCAAATGAAAAAAAAAAGGGGGGTCTCTCTGAGGTTAGGTGAAGGCAATGCAAAAGAAAAAAACTGAAGAGGAGGGGAAATGGCCTCATTTACATTTCCTGGGTTCTTGGCCAGTAGCCTTTGCTCAAGATTCAGCTGGAGGCATTCAGGCTGGTTCTAGACACACTGGCTGACTTCCAATGGACTGTTGAGGTCCTGCTCAAATCCTATCTAATAAAAGAGTAATATGCAAATTGACCATCACTCCAACACATAAGATGGCTGCCCCCATGTGGTCAAAGATGGCTGCCCCCATGTGGACACAAGATGGCCACCACAAGATGGCCAGCAAGGGAGGGCAGTTGTAGGCAATCAGGCCAGCAGAAGAGGAAGTTGGGGGTGATCAGGTCTGCAAGGGAGGGCAGTTAGAGGTGACCAGGCTGGCAGGGGAGGGTAGTTAGGGACAATCGGGCTGGCAGGGGAGCAGTTAGGCATCGATCAGTCTGGCAGGGGAGTGGTTAGGGGGTGATCAGGCTGGCAGGCAGAAGTGGTTAGGGGCAATCAGGAAGGCAGGCAGTCGAGCGGTTGGGAGCCAGCAGTCCTGGATTGTGAGAGGGATGTCCAATTGCCCGTTTATATTGGCAGTCAGACATCATCCCTCGAGGGTTCCCAGATTGGAGAGGGTGCAGGCTGGGCTGAGGGACACCACCCCCACTGGGCCTCTAGTAAAGCAATGATGGTTGTGGGCCACTGGGATACCACCACCATTTCCCGCTTTTGCCTTTTGTCTTCTGTTTTCCACTTTAGAATGATCAGTCCTCAGAGAGCGATTATCTACGCTGACACATTAAACTTGATGAGCCCCGGGGGGCCCCAGGGAAGCACTATCAGTTCTCTCATTAAGCAATGGTGGCCTTCCTTTTAAATCGGGGGGTTTGGTTGCTTCCTAAAAGAACTCATAGACTATTTAATTTTTTTGTTTGTTTGTCTCTATGTTTGTGCGCATATACGAGAGAGAAGAAAGCCTCCTTCAACTCTGATATACAGTACACAGGGAGATACCTATTGCCTGGGTTCTCAGAGACTACATTTACAGAGAAGAAGAAGCAGAGCATGAGAGTTCTGTTACAAAGCCTGAAATGTGAGCAGACATCTCTCACTGTATGTGGGGTAGTGTTTGTTTTCCTGCATGTTTCAGTTATTCACCATTGCCCAACTTTTTTGCAAAATTGGTATGTTATTTTGTAAAAAGACCCAAATGGAGTAGAACATCTTCAGTTGGCTTACTCGGAAACAGATGTTGAGATAAATATTCAAATGAAAGTGAATTATTAGAAAGTGTTCTTAAGAAAAGAACACTAGGAAAGAGGGGAAATGGGACTTGGAAATGAATAAGATCAAATAAGAGTGTAATATCGAGTAAAGTCTATAAATCTGTACACTAGTCCGTTCCACATGAAGTCAGACTACTTTTGATTCTTTTTCCTAATGAGTATTAAAGAGAACACTCATTTGTAGAACAATTTGTATACCAAGTGCCAGAGGTCCTGCTGATCTGTTTTAGCAAAGATACCATATCTAAAACAATAATGTGGGTGAAGGGCATAGAATCTTTTGGGGAAAGATTGGAAGAATCACTGCCATATACACTTACCATTGTGTGATGGTCCTTCCTAAGGCACATTCATATTCTCTTTTAATGTATGGGCTCTTTTTCTTAGAACAACCTAGGGGTTAGTGTCCTATTTGTATTTCAGTAATTCAGTGTTCCTGTTCTCTACAAGTTTAATGTTGTCATTTAGTGTCTACTATTCTGGAATCTTATAATACTCATTATCACTAGAGAGCCCAGTTTTATAAGTACAACCTTTATCATTAACCCTAATCTATTGAGGACAGCTCACACTGAGCTTCTTTAAAATGCCAGTGTCTTTACCATTAAAGTAATCCTTATAACCTTAGTGAAGGTTGTATCTTCTGAGCCCTATTACAGAGAAAAAAGGCAAGTGGAGGAGGAGGTTGAGATTTTAGGTCTTTCATAATTGATCCATCTTAACCACCTCTCTGAGGCCACCTTTATATTCCTCTGCTAGGGGATTTCTGGCAACACTGCTTCACTTAATACAAACTATTCCTTTTTCTAAGCTTTAAAGAGTCATCCCCATTATAGTCAATTATTATAACTGGATCAATAATCTTAATTAAGTATAGGTTTGGTGATTAGAGTAACAGAACTACAAAAAGGCCTAAGTTCAGAGCCTCAGCATGTCTCCTGTGCTAGAGTCACAGGCCAGAGAGGGAAGGAGCAGGACTCTGAGACCTGGGATAGAGACTTCTGAGTAGATTCACTAAGGAATGTCAACCCTCCTCCTGGTCTGCTATTATGACTTGCTATAAGATAGTAAGGATAGAATAAATTTGAGGGCCATACAGAAGATTCAATTGTGGCAGATGCCTTGCAAACTGCTAATTTTCCTTTCTCAAGACCTGATAGCTACCTCTCCTGGCTACAAAAATAATAACAAGGTCAAGTTGCAGCATAACCAGTTGGGAAAAATAAACCTTGTTAAAAAAAAAAAAAAAGGAATTATTTCTTGAAAGAGCAATAGAACTACACTAATGTGTGATAGAAAAAAAATGATAGAGCATGCTTGAGAATGGATCTTGAGGGTGTCTTTCTCAGAGGAATAGGGAGGTAGGGCCAGGGAGGAACGGGGACCAGTAAGGCTGCATTATTAAGCAGTCTTGTTAAAGTTACTAGTAACTCTGGCTCAATTTGAGCGAAGAGCTATGGAAATAGTATTGTTCCCCTCTCCAAACTGTCTGCCCTAAAGGGAAAAGGCATGAATTATTTATACTCCTATGCCCCACAGGTATTGGTTAAAAGTTGCCCCTTTTAATTAAAAGAAATATGTAAATTTCCAGCCATATTTGGCTCTCTGTGGACAAAGGTAAAGTGGTTTCTAGCAGCCTGACCAAAAAATAATGATGTTGCCTTTTAAAATGAAAGCCCTGTTGTGTACTGTGCATAAAAATGTTCAAGGGTGTGTATGCAGAGCCTGGACAGTATCAACCACAAGCTCCCTTCTATTATACTCTGTGGTTATATAGAAAATTACTTCTACATTCAGAGTGAGGCAAATTTACAAGTACAAGGGATGATCATAGCAATAGTAAGTACACTGTTGATTGGTTCCATAGGTGACTGTCTCCATCTTTTCCACTTGTTCTGATGGGTTTATGTTAAGATTAAGCCATTCATGATTTATAAGCAAAAGTGTGGGTGATAAGCACAGAGCTGGGTCTTGGTATTCAAGCTGCAGCTGAGGAATAGATTTTTTTTGTTCTTCAATGTAAAGGCTTTATACAATTAAGGCCTGATTAATTCTATGCACTAAAACATTTAGTAAATGGCTTTCCAAGAAAACAAGATGAGGGATGAAGGTAGGCAAAGACACGGGTAGATTTCTTCAGGAGAAAAAAATGGTAAATAAAGTAATCAGATGAGAAGAAATGAGGACCTAGAAAATAGGCACTATTCCTTGTTAATATTGAAAAAAAGACATATTTAGTAGAAAATTAAAATATTTTTTCAACATCATATAAAAAGTCTTGTAGATTTGCTAAAATTTATTTACAATCACTGGCCTTTCAGTAGACAACATGATGGGCATGCATTTTCTAAAACTACCTTATAGGTTCATTTATTTTAGATATAAAATTAACTTAACTTGTATAATAGGGAAAAAGGAGAAAAAATTTAATGAAATAAGGTCTATTGCCATGGAAACACTATGTACCTCATAACTTGTGGTCCAAAGAGAATGAAGGGACATGTGGAAGAGAGTGGTGTACCTCACAGAAAGCCCAGCTGTCCCCCATGCTGAAGCAGATTTGCCCAAATTGGTCCACAGATATGTAATAAAAATAAAGAGTGGTTGTGACAAGTCACTGAGATTTGGAATGATTTTTTATTCTAATAGCAGACTAATACAATAAACCAGTCCCTTAAATCTTAATATTCTACCTCCTTTATACACACTATATATTCTGATACTACAAAAAAAAAATATATCAAGTCTTTCCCAAAAAAAGCCTTAAAAATCTCCAAGGCAGATTGATTAGGCTCAGCAAAAATGAGGTTTGACTGGAAATAAGCTGCTGTATTTTTTCAGTTCTACCTTTTAAGAACCTGAATCATCAGTGACCTTGAACATCGTTCCGAATCTCTGAGCCTCAGAGGAAAGGCCAGAGAAGATGATCTCTGAAATACCTTTGGTTGCAATATTCTGTGATTGCTTGCATTGTGATCTTTGCTAAGACTTCCTCCTTGACTGTGTGAGAACACAAAGTCCAAGTCCTAGGGCAGGATGCTAAAGGTAAGATCCCCACCCGCCTCATCACTACTCCACCCGCTCCATTTTATCTCAGTGAAACATGGGTATATACAAAGCAGCTACTTAGAGGTGATTTGCACAAGACATGGTACAATTTAGCAGAATAGCACAGACAAGTTGGTGAGAGTAAGCCCGGCTGATGTGGCTCAGTGGTTGAGCGTCGACCTATGAACCAGGAGGTCAGGGTTTGATTCCAGGTCAGGGCATATGCCTGGGCTGTGGGCTTGATCCCCAGTGTGGGGAGTACAGGAGGCACCCGATCAATGATTCTCTCTCAATATTGATGTTTCTCTTTCTCCCTCTCCCTTCCTCTCTGAAATACATATATATATATATATATATATATATATATATATATATATATATATATATATATATATTAAGAGTAAGCAAGTTGCCATTCTGTCTAATAATGAAGAAATAGAAAGGTACGTAATGAAAATTGGTTCTGCTGACGTCAACAGAGCAAATCACATCAAGGGTGGGTGGCATTAAACATGGCCCTGTGCTCACAGAATTTGTGGTGGGCTTTCCGTTCTTCTGGGAAGTAGAGCCTTATCAACTCAGCATGTTTGGAATAAGTCACACATAAGGGCCTAACTGCAAAGATTAACAGGTGATGGTGAGGGGATGTTCTCTACTTGGAGGCAATACCCTGCTCCCTGTCTCTGTCACCATCAGAATTAAATCATTCTGTCATTTTCTTCAACTGGTACATGACTTGAAGAATGTCATAAAGTGTCTCTCTCAAACTGTCTCTCTCACACTGGCTCATAAAAATAGCTGAAATAGTGCCACTACTCTATTTTCAACATTTTCTGTAAATCACGTCTGGAAGAATGATGTTGCATCATTCTGTAGCTATTGATATCTTAATAGAGCTATTCCTAAAGTAACATATTAGTGAAGGTTTCCTTCTTTGCCTCTGTCCTCCAACATACAGTTGTGCATTAGTGGCTACTAAATGAAGTCACATTCCTTTAGCTTCACTTAATCCAAGTTCAACTTCCCTTTTCCAGCTACCTTCCATGTCCAACCTTTTTCCCATATGTATTAATTCTAGCTTCAAGTCAGACATAGTTTTGCAATTATAATTTATATTCTAAAATATGAATGTTCTTCTTATATATATAAAACTTTTCTCAAATAATTTCCATTTGCCATAGCATTTTAGATGATGTTAATTATTATCAAGGAAAAGAACACCAGGAAGGGGGAAAGGAAGTAAAAGTTTGCAATTTTAATTTATAGTGTAAGGGGAAAATCTTAGAGTAAATGGCATTTGAATCAAAATTTGAGATTGTGTGAGAGTGGGTCATATGTTTATTTGGGAAAAGAACATGCCAGGGAGAATTACTGCAAATTGGAAAGGCTCTGAAGCGAGCACCAGCCTTCTGTGTTTATTAAGATGAAATGAGCATTGGGGAACCTGTTAAAAGATGAGGTCAGAGAAATGATGGACAGATAATGCAGGGCCTTGAAGGACATTGTGAAAAAATTTGTGTTCACTTCAAAGGAGATGGAAAGCCTTGGAGGGTTTTGTGCAGAAGAATGATGTAATCTAATTCAAGTTCTAACAAGGTTATTCTGGCCATATCCCTAGCCATTGATCTATAAGGGCAAGGGCAGAAGGCAGATGGCAGGGAAGTAAAGAGACTATCACAATGATTCCAAGTGAAAGAGAATGGATAGCAGTTATTGAGAGCTGATCAGGTTCTCCATAGATGTTGAAGCTAAAACCAATAAGTTTCTGGTCATATTGGATATGACTTGTACTTTTACTCACATTTAGGAAGAGCGAAAAAATGACCATTTTGGCCTTACAATTGGAAGGACAGTTTCCATTAACTAAGAGGTGAAGGCAGTGAATAGGACAGGTGTGAGGGAACATATCTGGAATGTAGTTTTGAGTAAGTTTCAGTTGAGATGCCTAATAGACCTCCAAATACAAGTAGAGTAGGAAGTTTAAATGCAAATCTGTAATTCGGGGTAGAAATATAGGCTAGAGGTATAAATTTGGGAGATGTGACTATATAAATGATATTCAAAGCCTTAGACTGGATGAGATTACCAAGAGAATGAGTGTGTAGATTAATAAAAAAGTATTGCTCTAACTCAAAAGCTGCTGAAAGATCAACACGGTGAGGAATGATTTATAACTGCAGGATTTATCAACCTGAAGTTCATCAGTAACCTTATTAAACAGTTTTGGTAAGAGTATAAGAGAGGAATGTAAATCCTGGTTTTAGTAGGTAGAAAACATAATTGAATCTAAAGAGAACAAGTTGAGATGTAACAATGAAAAGGTACATCTTGCATGAAGATCTCCTCCTACCACATTCACCAAACTGAAGTCAATCTCTGGCATGTGATTCTCATAAAAATGTATTTTTCCTTCTTTGTTACTCTGATCAGATCCTTTTCTCTATTATGCTCATCCTTGCTTATTGTAAAGAGTACTGTGCCTATTTCACCTCTGAAAATGCCATTTGACGAAGCACCTTGTTAATTCTATGAAGAGATGCACATTTTAATGTGATTATGTATCGATGAACAACTGGATAAGAAAAAAGCATGTAATTGTCTTTAAATGTTTTAATTGTTTCAATTTCAGTTTACATTCAATATTATTTTGTATTAATTTCAGGTTTATAGCATAGTAGTTCAATAATCATATACTTTATTTCCAGTACCCAACTGGCATCATACTTACTTATTTCTGTATTGACTATATTTCCTATGCTGTACTTTACATCCCCATGACTATTTTGTAGCTACCAATCTCTACTTCTCAATCTTGTCACCTTTTTTACCCATTTCCCACCACCAACTCCTCGTCCCTTCTGGCAACAGTAAGTCTGCTCTGTATCTGTGACTCTGATTCTATTTTGTTTGTTTATATTGTTCTTCATGTTCCACATATAAGAGAAATTATATGGCGTTTTCCTTTTTCTGACTGACTTATTTCATTTAGCATCATACCCTTTAGTTTCATCAACGCTGTTGCAAATGAGAACCATGCAAATTTTGATGTAGAAACGGAAGAGGTAAACATGTACAGGACTGTATTGAAAAAGCAAGTCAGCGGAAACCAGGAGTGGACTTATTGGGATTTAAGAAAGTAAGAGATAGAATCAAACCCCTATGTTCCTAAGAAATGGAGACTAAGGCTGAGTTGTAAAGCAAAACTAATGAGAATTGGCTACCATATTAGGTAAAAGATGTCACAAAAGCCACTTAAATCTCACCAAAATTTTATCTGGTTCTCCTCAGAGGAATCAGCTGCCTGAAACCCTCAGGCCTTTAAAGTGAAGGTATTTATACTGATTGAGGCTCTATTGAGACTGAGTTAATAATTCATGATGTTTAATTGCAAGAATGAATAATTATGTAACCTCTATTTCTGCTTGCATAGCTTCACAAAGAAACTTTAGATATTGCTTTTTTATAACTTTTCATGTAATATATCAAAATTAGTATAACCTCTAATTATCAAAACCAGAGACATAGTAGAATCACAATCCTTTTGAAATATATATGTATTTTATACACCCATTATAAACCCTGTGTGTGAGTGTGCATATGGTTGTATATAATTGTGTGTATATAAAGAAATATATTGAGAAACCAAGATGGCGGCATAGGTAAGCACCTAAACTGCTGCCTCGCACAACAATTTCAAAACTACAACTAAAAGACAGAACGGACACCATCCAGAACCACAGGAAAGCTGGCTGAGTGAAAATTCTACAACTAGAAGGAAAGAGAAAAGCTCGCAGAGAATTGGAGGTACGGCAAAGGGTCTTTGTGCACGCAGAGAGGAAGGGCGGCTGAGAGCCTGGCTGACTTTCTCTGGCGGAAGGGGGAAGGAAGCCCCCGACCGCACTGAACCCCAGTTCTGACTGCACTGAACCCCAGTTCCAGGCGAGCCCCTGGGGACCCACGCTCTTACGGGGGGAGTCTGGACTCTCGGGCGGAGACTCAGGAGCCAGGGAAGGCGGAGGACTGAAAGCGCGCACGCGCCAGTGCGCACAAAGGCTGCAGAGGTTGCCACAGGCTTTCCCTAGTGGAAGGGAGTCAGAGGCTCCTGAATGCACTGAGCCCCAGTTCTGACTGCAGTGAACCCCAGTTCCAGGCAAGCCCCTGGGGACCCATGCTCTTGTGGGGGGAGTCTGGACTCTCGGGCGGAGACTCCGGAGCCGGGGAAGGTGGAGGACTGAAAGCGCGCGCGCGTGCCAGTGCGCACAAAGGCTGCGGAGGTTGCCACAGGCTTTCCCTAGTGGAAGGGAGTCGGAGGTTCCTGACTGCACTGAACCCCGGTTCCAGGCGAGCCCCTGGGGACCCACGCTCTTGTGGGGGGAGTCTGGACTCTCGGGCAGAGACTCAGGAGCCAGGGAAGGTGGAGGTCTGAAGGCGCGCACGTGCGCGCAAGGGTAAGGCTGACAGGAAGCCAAGACTGAGACTCCACCCCATCCAAGCTGAGCACAGAGGCTATTGCAATTTGGCAAGTCTAATCCTATAAGGCTGTCTCCAGCACCGAACTTCTCCCAGCATAGACACAGCTGATCCTTACAGCCAACTGGCCTGGAGGTCAATTCTTCCCAGTGATACCAACAACAATCAAGACTTAACTACAACAAGGCTGTACACACAGTCCACAAAGGGGTGCACCAAGAGTGTCCACCACAGGTTAACTGGGGAGGCAGACCCACTGGGCCATATTGGAAACCTAGCACACAAATCTACCTTACCAACTCAGGGAATCAATGAAAATGCGGCGTCAAAGAATCAGATCACAAACGAAAGAAATGGAGGAAAACAAACGACTGGATATAGAATTCAAAACCACGGTTATAAGGCTTTTTAAGAATATCCTAGATAAGGCCGATAAATATAACGAGACCCTCGAAGATATGAAAAAGGACCAACTAGAAATTGAACATACACTGACTGAAATAAAAAATATTATACAGAGACCCAAAAACAGACAAGAGGAACACAAAAATCAAGTCAAAGAATTGAAACACAAAGAAGCAAAAAACACTCAACTGAAAAAGCAAAAAGCAAAAAAAAAAATCCAAAAAGTTGAAGATAGTGTAAGAAGACTCTGGGACAACTTCAAGCGTACCAACATCAGAATTATGGGGGTGCCAGAAGAAGAGAGAGAGCAAGATACTGAAAACCTATTGGAAGAAATAATGACCGAAAACTTCCCCCACCTGGTGAAAGAAATAGACTTACAAGTCCAGGAAGCGCACAGAACCCCAAACAAAAGGAATCCAAACAGGACCACACCAAGACACATTATAATTAAAATGCCAAGAGCAAAAGACAAAGAGAGAATATTAAAAGCAGCAAGAGAAAAACAGTTAGTTACCTACAAGGGAGCACCCATACGACTGTCAGCTGATTTCTCAACAGAAACTATGCAGGCCAGACGGGAGTGGCAAGAAATTTTCAATGTGATGAATAGCAAGAACCTACAACCAAGATTACTCTACCCAGCAAAACTATCATTCAGAATTGAAGGGCAGATAAAGAGCTTCACAGATAAGAAAAAGCTAAAGGAGTTCATCACCACCAAACCAGTATTATATGAAATGCTAAAAGGTATTCTTAAAGAAGAGGAAGAAGAAAAAAGTAAAGAGAAAAATTATGAACAACAAATACATATCTATCAACAAGTGAACCTAAAAATCAAGTGAATTAAAAACCTGAGGAACAGAATAATCTGGTGAATATAATAGAATCAGGGGCATAGAAAGGGAGTGGACTGAAAAAAAAAAGAAATAGGAAGCAAAGAAGGAACACAGGTGTAAAGAATAGGAATGGCGACAAATAAGTACCTATCAATAATAACTTTAAATGTAAACGGATTAAATGCCCCAATCAAAAGACATAGGGTAATGGATTGGATAAGAAAACATGACCCATATATCTGCTGTCTACAAGAAGCCCACCTCAGAAAAAAGGACGCACACAGACTGAGGGTGAAGGGATGGAAAAGGGTTTTCCAGGCAAATGGAACTGAAAAAAAAGCTGGGGTAGCAATACTTATATCTGACAAATTAGATCTCAAGCTGAAGGACATAACAAGAGATAAGGAAGGCCACTTCATAATACTAAAGGGAGCAATCCAACAAGAAGAAATAACTCTGGTAAACATATATGCACCCAATACAGGAGCACCCAAATACATAAAAAAACTCCTGGAGGATATCAAGGGAGAGATTGACAGCAATACAATCATAGTAGGAGACTTTAATACCCCACTCTCACCATTGGACAAATCCTCTAAACAAAAAATCAGCAAAGAAACATCAATCCTAAATGACTCACTAGACCAGATGGAATTAATTGACATCTTCAGAACATTTCACTCCAAAGCCACAGAATATACATTCTTCTCAAGTGCACATGGGTCATTTTCAAAGATAGACCATATGTTGGGACATAGGCAAAGTCTCTTCAAATTCAAGAAGATAGAAATCATATCAAGCATCTTCTCCGACCACAGTGGCATAAAACTGGAAATCAACTACAATAAAAACAACCCAAAGAAATCAAACACATGGAGGCTAAACAACATGCTATTAAACCATGACTGGGTTACCAGAGAGATCAAAGAAGAAATAAAAAACATCATGGCAACAAATGACAATGAAAACACTACAATCCAAAATCTATGGGACACAGCGAAAGCAGTCTTGAGAGGGAAGTTCATAGCTCTACAAGCCTACTGCAAAAAACAAGAAACAATGGTAATAAATTACCTAACCCAACAACTCAAAGAGTTAGAAAAAGAGCAACAAGAAAAGCCCAGTGTAAGCAGAAGGAAGGAAATAATAAAGATCAGAGCAGAGATAAACGACATAGAAACCAAAGAAACAATACAAAAGATCAACAAAACCAAGAGCTGGTTCTTTGAAAGGATAAACAAGATTGATGAACCTCTAGCCAGGCTCACCAAGAAGCAAAGAGAGAGGACCCAAATAAACAAGATCAGAAATGAAAGAGGTGAAATAACAACAGATCCCGCCGAAATACAAAGGATTGTTAAAAAATACTACGAACAACTCTATTCCAACAAACTGGACAACCTGGAGGAAATGGACATATTCCTAGAAAAATATAACCTTCCAAAACTCAATCAAGAAGAATCTAAACAGCTCAATATGCCAGTAACTATGGAAGAAATTGAAGCAGTCATCAAAGAGCTTCCGGCAAACAAAAGCCCGGGGCCAGACGGCTTCACAGGAGAGTTTTACCAAACATTCAAGGAAGAACTACAACCTATCCTCCTCAGACTATTCCAAAACATTCAAGAGCAAGGAACACTTCCAAGCTCCTTCTATGAAGCCAGCATCACCCTAATACCAAAACCAGATAAAGACAACACAATGAAGGAGAATTACAGGCCAATATCCCTCATGAATGTAGATGCCAAAATCCTCAACAAAATTCTAGTAAATCGGATCCAGCAGTACATCAGAAAGATCATACACCATGACCAAGTAGGGTTTATCCCAGGAATGCAAGGATGGTACAATATCCGAAAATCAATAAATGTGATACATCACATAAACAAATTGAAAGATAAAAATCACATAGTCATATCAATTGATGCAGAAAAAGCATTTGACAAAATCCAACACCCTTTCTTGATAAAAACTCTTAACAAGGTGGGAATAGAAGGATCATATCTCAACATAATAAAAGCTATATATGATAAACCCACAGCTAACATCATACTCAATTGGCAAAAACTAAAACCATTTCCCTTAAGAACAGGAACAAGACAAGGATGCCCACTCTCACCACTCCTGTTTGACATAGTACTGGAAGTATTAGCCATTGCAATTAGACAAGAAGAAGGAATAAAAGGCATCCAAATTGGAAAAGAAGAAGTAAAGCTGTCCTTATTTGCAGATGACATGATATTGTACATAAAAAACCCGAAAGACTCCATCAAAAAACTAACAGACTTAATAAATGAATTCGGCAATGTAGCAGGATACAAAATTAATGCCAAGAAATCTATGGCATTTCTATACACCAACAGTGAACTTACAGAAAGAGAGACTAAAAAAGCAATCCCATTTTCCATTTCACCAAAAAAATTAAGATACTTAGGAATAAACCTAACCAAGGAGGTAAAAGACCTATATGCAGAAAACTACAGGACACTGAAAAAAGAGATAGAGGAAGATGTAAACAGATGGAAGAACATACCATGTTCATGGATTGGTAGAATCAACATCATCAAAATGTCCATACTACCCAAAGCAATCTATAGATTCAATGCACTCCCCATTAAAATACCAACAGCATATTTCACAGACCTAGAAAGAACTCTCCAAAAATTCATCTGGAATGAAAAAAGACCCCGAATAGCCACAGCAATCCTGAGAAAGAAGAATAAAGTAGGAGGGATCTCAATACCAGATTTCAAGCTGTATTACAAAGCCACTGTCCTCAAAACAGTCTGGTACTGGCACAAGAACAGACATATAGATCAATGGAATAGAATAGAGAATCCAGATATCGACCCAAACCAATATGCGCAATTAATATTTGACAAAGGAGGCATGAGCATACAATGGAGTCAAGACAGTCTCTTCAATAAATGGTGTTGGGAAAATTGGACAGATACATGCAAAAAAATGAAACTAGACCACCAACTTACACCATACACAAAAATAAACTCAAAATGGATACAGGACTTAAATATAAGACGGGAAACCATAAAAATACTAGAGGAATCCACAGGCAGCAAAATCTCAGACATATGCCAAAAGAACTTTTTCAGTGATACTGCCCCTAGGGCAATGGAAGCCAAAGAGAAAATAAACAAATGGGACTACATCAAAATAAAAAGCTTTTGCACAGCAAAAGAAACCATCAACAAAACAACAAGAAACCCCACTGTATGGGAGAACATATTTGCAAATGGTATCACTGATAAAGGTTTAATTTCCAACATCTACAGGCAGCTTATACAACTTAATAAAAGGAAGATAAATGATCCAATAAAAAAAATGGGCAACAGACCTAAATAGAATCTTTTCGAAAGAAGACAGAAGGAAGGCCAAGAGACACATGAAAACATGCTCAAAGTCACTAATTATCCAAGAGATGCAAATCAAAACGACAATGTGATACCATCTCACACCTATCAGAATGGCTATCATCAACAAATCAACAAACGACAAGTGTTGGCGAGGATGCGGAGAAAAAGGAACCCTTGTGCACTGCTGGTGGGAATGCAGACTGGTGCAGCCACTGTGGAGAACAGTATGGAGTTTCCTCAAAAAACTGAAAATGGAACTCCCATTTGACCCAGTAATCCCACTCCTAGGAATATATCCTAAGAAACCAGAAACACCAATCAGAAAGGATATATGCACCCCTATGTTCATAGCAGCACAATTTACAATAGCTAAGATTTGGAAACAGCCTAGGTGCCCGTCAGCAGATGACTGGATCAGAAAACTATGGTACATCTACACAATGGAATACTATGCTGCCATAAAAAAGAAGGAATTACTACCATTTGTAGGCACCTGGATGGAATTAGAGAACATTATGCTAAGTGAAATAAGCCAGTCAATGAAAGAAAAATACCACATGATCTCACTCATTTGGTGATAATGAAAAACATTATAAACTGATGAACCAAAATATAGTTACAGAGGCAGTAAAGCATCAAACAGACTGTCTAATTACAGCGGTAAGGTTAGGGAGAGGTGGGGGAAATAAGAAATCAATTGAAGGACTTGTATGCATGCATATAAGAGTAACCAACAGATGCAAAACATTGGGGGGGAGGGCATGTATGGGAGTGGGGGGGGCAATGGTAAGATATGTACACATATAATACCTTAATAAAAATTTGAAAAAAAAAAAGAAATATATTAAACAATAAAAGTGATTTTCTCTGGGTGGGGAACTTACCAATGATTTTCTTATCTTTTTCTTTTTTGAGATGGAGAATTTCTAAATTTACAACAATGGATATATTTTACTGTTAAAATCAGGAATAAAAAGGTTCCAAAGTGAATATCCAATAAATGCTGTAAGTTATTACATAGAATATTTTTTTCTCAAGTAGCCAAGTCTGTGGGAAATAACAGTTTAGATATTAACTGATTTGTTCTGTAACCTCATATTTGATTATGAAGATAAGATATATCTGGAAAGAACACTGGTGTTTTTTTGTTTTTGTTTTTTTAATGCTGACCTGAGGATACTTTTCCATTGATTTTTAGAGAGAATGGAAGAGAGAAGGAAGAAATATCAATGTGAGAGAAACACATTGACTGGTTGCCTCCCTTATGAGCCCTGACTTGGGCCCAGGCTGAGGAGGAGCTGGCAACTCAACCAAGATACTTGCCCTTGCCCAGAATCGAACCTGGGACCCTTTGGTTCCCAGGCTGACGCTCTATCCACTGAGCCAAACCGGCTAGTGCCTGATGATTTTTTTTATCTTTATTGTTAAGAGTATTTTAGACTAGAGGCCTGGTGCACGAAAATTTGTGCACTCAGGGGGTGGGGGTGTCCCCTCAGCCTGGCCTGTGCCTTCTTACAGGCCTGCACCCTCTTGTAGTTCTGTGCCCTCTTGTAGTTTGGGAGCCCTCTGTGGGATGTCTGACGGCTTAGGCCGCAGTCTGGCCTCCCTCTGCGGGAGGCAACCAGCAGGCCAATTGGGGAATGGTGCCAGCTGACAAGCCACCAGGCCCGCTCCCCATCACCCCTCCACCAGTCGCCCCCCCCCCCAAATTGCCGTCCCCTCCCTCTGCCTGCTGGCACCCGCCTTGGCTGGCCTGGCGCTGCCCATTTGCCAGCTCCACCCCCCACCAACGGGTTGTTCCACCATTTGGTCAATTTGCATATTAGGCTTTTATTATATAGGATGTTTCCCCTTTTTCCCCCCTTACCCCCTCCACCATTTCCCACCCTATTGTCTATGTCCATGGACAATGCATATGTAACACTGATAAATTGTATAATTTTCTTGGTTGAGTACAGGTGTTTTAATTATTAATGAATGTGAGGACATTTTACATTAATCTGAAAATGTTTTCCATGGTGTGAGAGGAGACATACGTATACATATAAGTTAAGAAAAAAATCACCATAAGAAAACACTTAAAAACTATCTAACACAGATATAGTTCTTTTGCCCTTTATTCTGTAAATCATAGAAAAGTAAAAATTAGGTACAATTTGCTTGATAAACAGTGAAGAATAGGGCGGATCTCTTGGAACATTAAGATTTTCCTTTCCTTCTTTATCTTTTTCATAGTCCCCTTAAATATTAATGTACTTAAGGAGCATCTCCCAATCAAGTAACAGTTAGCTAAGAACAGATTTTAATCCATAAGAAGATGATAGAGACCAGTCCAAGGGTCCAAGATCATACAAAAAAAAAAAAAAAAAAATTCTCCCTATAGCATATGAAGATTTCTTCTCCAGTTCTTCAGTGACATGAAAATTGTAACTATGTTGCTTAAAGAAAGGAACAAAAGGGACTCAAGTTTAATTATACGGTTTTATTTCCCTTGCAGCTGTGTCCCATTAGCTACTGAGCAATGGGAAAGTTCTTTGTACTCTTTGACCCTCCTACCCATACAGTCCTGTGCAAACTGGTAATTACAATCAATTATAGGCCAGAGAGTGGTGAAGAGATACTTTTTTTTTTTTTTTTTTTTACAGAGGCCTATGAATTAATTTTATAGTCAAACTATAACTCTTCAATTTCTGGGCCTGAAGCTACTAATAACTTGAAGATATATGGTTGTCTTTTTAATATTGTAATGAGCTGCTAGGAATTGTGATGTTTCCTAACTCTAATGCTTATGACTGGAGGTTGGTTTTCTATAGGGCGGGCATATTTTCACATGTTCTTGGGCATCAAGAACATAGAAAGCTCCTGTTTGAAATCTCTGTGACAGAGAGAATAAAAAACACATGTGAAACCTAACTACATTTTTAAAATGCAGTTAACGTATTAAGACATTCCAAATCTTGCAATAAACTTACAAAGTAGGTACTGATATTTACTCTCTTTGACACCTGGGGACACCGAGGCACAGCGTCGAGAGTATTTCCTCAAAGTTACACAATTAGGAAGTGTTGGCTCAAAAACCTGTACTCAAGTCATTTAGCTCAGAGTTATCCTCCTGACCAATGTGCTCTACTGACTCATTGCCCAGTGGGATCTTTATGGAACTATAAAACATTCATAGGAAAAGGGCCATAGTAAAAAGAAGAATAAACAGGTAGAGATAGCACTTCCTACACTACTGAACAGCCCCGGGAGAGCAATAATTTCTTATTGACTGTCTCTTCTCTCATTTAGCTTTAAAAGGAATGTGACTTTCCTCAGAGGATGTTGTGATTTATCAGATTCTCATCACACGCTCACTGCAATGTGATAAAAGTGCCTAAAGATTATATTTCCCGGTGTATCCCTGGCCAATGCAGCACTAAGGAGAGGCTGGAGCTCCGAATAAAGTATGAGACACAAGTAGGTGTTTTGGAACACATTCTTCTAATTGGAGAGGAAGAAAGAATTACCTCTTTTTTAATATTTCAAAAAAAACGATTTTAAATATAATAATGTTATACCTCTTAAACAGTTAGAGATGCTTTGGATGTGATAAACTAACTAAAGCGTATAACTCGCCATCCCAGAACCTGCCTCATAACCGTTTGCACAGCCACGTTAAAAATGAAAATGCAGGGCCTCTTGTTCAATATTAAGAATTTCAAGGCAACAAGAGCCGAACATTAAACTGAGCACGGGACCCTTCTGAGCACAGGGTCTTGCGCAACTGTACAGGTCGTACACTCATGAAGCCTGTGTGGCCCTCTGCCATTTCTAAATGTTGATTTTCATTCATCTAAGAGCAGAGACCAGCCTCACTCACTCAACTCTAATGCAGCTTTTCCTAAGGTGCTGTCTGTTCCTCTAGTCAGAAAGAACAGCGCACATCCTTCTCCTATGGAACTGATACTTGTAAGAATTGTGATCAAAAACATGGACTCCATCCCATCCAAGTCTCCTGCACACCAAGCTAGACTCTGAGAGCTCCTATCAGAGGTATAGAGCTAAGCCAGGCCAGCAGCCCATTCCTTCCTAGTCTCAGGTCTGGCTTGTCCAGGAAGGACTGAGAGAGAATAATCCAGTCCTCAGCTCAACCACTTTCTCTATGACTTCATAAAAACTTGTTTTCCAAAGATGGTATCGAAAACCTTTTCTCATTATTTCCTGCTTCACAAAAGACTGAAGGATTAAGAGAGCTCTATCAATGTTCTTTCATTCTTCAGTTTGCCAAAAACTAGAAATCAACTTTGTAAAGGTCAGTTCTAGAAAATTCATTCTAAAAGGCAGAAAACTGTATGATAGGTGAATGTATCTTCATTCTCATCTTTTTCCTGTATTTCTGTAAAAAGAGAGCTTGCCCCAGCTTTGTTTCTAAGGGCTGTCTATTTCTTAGTCACCTTTTTCATTTTTTCTTTTTGACAGCACTTTTGTGGAAAGTTTATCTTTTATTAGCTGTTAGGTCTCCAGTCATCGTGCACTGCAGAATCCTTTGGGGCGTGTTGAACTTTTATTCTACTGTTGTTTCTCTCTCTCTCTCAAAGCCTTATCGCTATCACTTCTCTGAAAGGATGTCCCCAGCTTAATATTTGAAGGTTAGTCTCTGACAGAACCTTTTAATCACACTGGCAGAGAATTCAACCAGCACTATTAATATTCCAGTCTCATACCTATGAGTTTAATTAGCTTGGTTAGATATATATAGCAGGGAAACCTGGGCCACTAAAGAAAATTTGTTGATAATTATTGAAATTCTTGCTTACTTTTAACAACGAACCTGGATGTTCTCAAAATTATATAGAACTATACCATACACAGCCAGTCCCCCAAATGGCACAGAATCAGCATCAAGAGACCCTGATTACAAAGATACAGGTATCTTAAGGGGGTGGACCCCCAAATTCCTGAAGAACATGCATTTTGCCAAGAATCACAAAAATGCCTGAAGGAAATGCAGGCCAACAATACCAAGGCTATCACAGTCCTTATAAAGTCCAAGGAGGTCAAGTCCAAGATACCAATGACTTGCCTACATTGCTCACTCCAAGCTGGGAAATGAGCTCATGCCTGCATTGCCAAGGGTCCCAGGCTCTACTGGACAGAGTCTAGGCCCAGGCTCTACCCAAGGCCCAGACTGCAGCTCAGGCAGAGGATCCCAAAGGTGCCCTCCCCTACCCCCAAGGCTCCAGAGTAAAGGCCTCTCTGTCTGCCAATTTGAGGCCAGAAGGGCTAGGGAGACCCCTGGGCTGCTGTCTACATGGGGCTGATGCCCTACTGTGCTATTTATATAAAAAAAAATCCCTAAGATACAATCTGTTTAAAAATAACCAAAAAACCTCACACACCTTGATTATTTTTACATAAATAAATACATATATATTATATAAAGACTATAAACGCATCCTATCTAATAAAAGAGTAATATGCAAATTAATCATCACTCCGCTACACCCACAAGCCACGCCCACAAGCCATGCCCACCAGCCAATCAGGAGAGAATATGCAAATAAACCCAACCAAGATGGCTACGGCCACAGAGAGCAGGAGGGAGGCTTGGGTTTCCCCGGCAATGGAGGAAGCCAAGCTTTCCGCCTGCCCTTGCCTGCCTAGGCCTCCACTCAAGGCTACAAAGTTTCAATGATAGAAGATACATAAATCCAAACAGAAATGGCGGCAGCCATGGAGCTGGAAAGACCAGGAGGCTAGGGTTGTCCCGGGCGATGGAGGAAGCCAAGCTTTCTGCACACCCTGGCTGGCCCCAGGCCTCGCTTAAGGCTACAAACTTTCAATTATAGAAGATACATAAATCCCCAAATAATGGCTGCCGCCACGGAGCAAGCAGAAGGCTTGGCTCCACTTCAGGCTACAAAGTTTCAATTGTAGAAGATAAATAAACCCCAGATACCAGGGTCTCCGTTTGGGTCGCCAGGGGGTGTGGCCAGCCTGCAAACCACCACAGGCCCCTCGCCCAGGCCGCCCCACGCCCCAAGGGAATCCCCATCCTGATCCGGGACACCCTTCAGGGCAAACCAGCTGGCCCCCACCCATGCACCAGGCCTCTATCCTATCTAATAAAAGAGTAATATGCTGATTGACCATCACTCCAACACACAAGATGGCTGCCCCCATGTGGTCAAAGATCCTGCCCCCATGTGGACACAAGATGGCCACCACAAGATGGCCAGCAGGGAGGGCAGTTGTGGGCGATCAGGCCTGCAAGGGAGGGCAGTTGTGGGCGATCAGGCCTGCAAGGGAGGGCAGTTGTGGGCGATCAGGCCAGCACAGGAGGGCAGTTGGGAGGGACCAGGCCAGCAGGGGAGGGCAGTTGTGGGTGATCAGGCCAGCAGGGGAGGGCAGTTGGGAGGGACCAGGCCTGCAAGGGAAGGCAGTTGAGGGCAATCAAGCCTGCAGGGGAGGGCAGTTAGGGGTGACCAAGCCGGCAGAGGAGGGAAGTTGGGGGCGACCAGGCCTGCAGGGAAAGGCAGTTGAGAGGGACCCAGGCCTGCAGGGGAGAGCAGTTGGGGGGGACCAGGCCTGCAGGGGAGGGCAGTTAGGGGTGACCAGGCCTGCAGGGGAGGGCCATTGGGGGGGACCCAGGCCTGCAAGGGAGAGCAGTTTGGGGGGACAAGTCCTGCAGGGGAAGGCAGTTAAGGGAAAACAGGCTGGCAGGGGAGCAGTTAGGCATCAGTCAGGCTGTCAGGGGAGTGGTTAGGGGGTGATCAGGCTGGCAGGCAGAAGAGGTTAGGGACAATCAGGAAGGCAGGCAAGCGAGCAGTTGGGAGCCAACAGTCCTGGATTGTGATAGGGATGTCCGACTGTCCGTTTAGGCCCGATCCCGTTTAGGCCACCGGGATCGGGCCTAAACGGGCAGTCGTACATCCCTCGAGGGGTCCCAGATTGGAGAGGGTGCAGGCTGGGCTGAGGGACACACACCCCCATGCATGAATTTCGTGCACCGGACCTCTAGTATCATATAATATAATATGTTTAATTTCTTTACACCTGATTTCTAATGAGGAACTGAGTATCAATAGCATGTTACATATTTCCTTGGGCAAATGGGTGCCACTTAGATTAAAAAAAAAAACACTAAAAAATCACATTAAGATCTCAGAAATATCACTGTATGCATTATGCTGAATTTATATGTTATTTAAATTCAGCCATTTAATTAATAATTAAACATTTATGTTTTCACCCTGAGGGTAGTGGTAGTCTTTGAGGCTCATTAGCAGGAGAACACACAAAACTGGAATGATATAAAGGAAGGTTTATTTTCTTAGTTGGGCTCCAACTAATTGCAGAAAAATAAACTTAGTGCTTTTGCCAACCTTAACTCTTGTGGATAAGTAGGCAGTCCAAACTATAGTCTTTTGATGTGGTCATATATCTATTGCCACGTTGCTTTTTTTTTTTTTTTAATATATTTTGTTGATTTTTTACAGAGAGGAAGGGAGAGGGATAGAGAGCTAGAATCATCGATGAGAGAGAAACATCGATCAGCTGCCTCCTGCACACTCCCTACTGGGGATGTGCCTGCAACAAGGTACATGCCCTTGACCGGAATCGAACCGGGGACCCTTGAGTCCGCAGGCCAACGCTCTATCCACTGAGCCAAACCGGTTAGGGCCAAGTTGCTTTTTAAAGTTCCCAAACAAACATGTCTGCCAATTAAGCAAGATAAAAAAGGGAGGAACTTCTTGTGCCCTCATGCCATTTTCTCATTAATTCTAGGAAATGACTCTGGGACTTCTTCCCATTATTATCCAATAGATTAAATGACATCTTCCCCCAACTGACTCAGGTAAAAGTGCCAGGTTTACTTTCATCTTGGACTCTATACTCTTTGAATGAAGACCAGACCCATCAGTGCCCTTTGAGGTTTAAGATGTCCTTCTTCATAATGTCATTTACTAGAGAAAGGTTTGAGGAAAGGTCAGCTTTACCCCAGTGTAAAAGAAAAGGCTGGCAATTCATATAAAGTCACTCCTTGCTGCTTAGAAGTATTTTCATGTCAAAATGTGTTGCCATAATTTCCCCATACCATAGGTTTGAAATACCAAATAACAGACTAGAGTTATATCCATAATTAAATGACATATATTCTTATATTAAAATATTTTTATTTAAAACAATGCAGTTTTGAAGTATGAGGGAAGAAATCATTAAACAGGGTAGGGATAGGATCTATCAGTCTAGAATCCAACAGGAAACAGCACACTCAAAGGATTAATTGAAGAGACTACAAATAAAAACTATTTACCATGATGTGGCCAAGAATAAGAGCATCAGTAAGATGCTATGAAGAACACAATGACTAAGAACAGTGGTGAACCATGAATGTCTCTAGATTTATAGAGATAAGGGGACACTATGATATAACTAGAACTGGCAAATGCTGTAGCGCTGGGAGAGAGGCCTCCTGGTAGAAATTCTAATTGCAAGTAAAGGCACACAACCACTGTGAAACCGTGGCTAGTGGACAGAATGGGGGGACAATAAAGTTCAAAGGCTCTTTCCTTTCTCCCGTATGACAGATTTCACTTACTAGACCCAATGGGAAGTAAGAGTGAAGGGTACTCTAAAGATTAGGATTTCTGACCTCAAAAGAGGTGGAAGAAGCATAGAAAATTTACCTGTGGGAAGATGAAGGAAAACTAGTACCCACACACTATAGATTATCATCTTTGAAACAGAACCCTCTATTTCAACACATATACTTTTTTTCCCCCATCCTTGACACTTTTTAAACAGAAGTCTGGAAACAGAGAATAGTTTGAAGAAATATTTTTTATGGATAAAGACATTAAACATTTAAGCTGTTCTCTCTATTTTAATGAAATCATTATGTTACTAATTACATTATTTTATTTCCTCTTCACATCACTGATACTAGATGTCCTCTGATAATTATTAACAGATACTGCCATTTTGATTTGAGCCCTGGCACATTAGTTACATATTATTACTTCTTGGAGATATTGCAATAACAGAAATTGGCCTAACATCAAAGAATCAGACTAGAACTTTTCTTCACTTTCTAATTTTTTGCTCATAAAAAATGTACAATTTAATTGATTGCTTTTCTTTTATCCTTGCATATTGCAGCAATGAAAATGGGAAACAACAGTGCAGATCCCTGTATAGAACATTCCCACATTATAGAGAACTCAACCTAAGAAATTCCCCAATTGGAAGGGCTTTCCACCTTTACTTACTTTTAATACGTTTATTGCTTTCTACAGAGCATATAACTGTGTTGTTGGAAATAGAAATGCAATGCATAATTTCTGTTCTCAACTTAATTAAATTTAGAAAAAGAATAAAAACTCAGACAAATGAAAAGTCTCACATCAACACAATTGAGTAATCAATATAATATAACATGAAATATACTCTGTCATAGGAACAAAGCTCACATTTTGCAGTTTTGACATTTCCCAGTTGGCTCTTTAAATGATGCTTATTTAGCATTCATCCCTTTGAAAAAAAGATCATAAGAATAAGCTCCATGGCCTTGCTGAGGGTCAGCCAGTCCCAGTCTTCAAAAGAGACAGAATCAAATTATGAAACCTACTGATAATGCAATCTGTAAATCAACTTCAGGCTTTTAAGGCAGGATATAGGGAATAAAGACATCAATCCAGAATCCTCTCACTCTTCAGATAATAATTTGAGATTTATCTGCAATAATTTCTACAATGCTGTCATGTAGAATACATGTCAGTGGATTTGAAACAACATAAAATTCACTTCTTCTATTTGTACCTTAAATCCTGATAACTTGCTCTAAAATAATTCCTTTTTAAAAATATGTGTTTTGAGGTGCACTCTCCCTCTCGGGATCACTGTCCCCAGCTTTAATAAACATCCTCTAATAATCACCTGGACTCGTATTGTGAACTCTTTCCTGCATGAAGTCAAGAACCCACACACTGCTGGCTGGCCTGGGGCAGATCCGCTCAGGGCCAGGTCTCCTTTCTGGTAACATCCCTTCAGACCAAAAACACAGGGCCTCTCCCCCAAGACTAAGGACACAGAATCTTCCCCCCAGACCAAGAGCACAGGGCCACTCTCCCCCAAGACCAAAAACACAGGGCTCCCTCTCCCCCTGTCCCCTTGAAAGGGCTTTCTCTTTGGGAAGTAAAAGAAGCCGTGTTTCTCATCCTGCCCCATCTACCTGTTGATGAGGCTAAGTCCAAGTGAGTATGATTGAGAGGTGGGGGATCCCTTCTTCAAGCCCCCACTCATGGAATAGAGGGTCTACCTTGGGAACAGTGTGTTGCAGATACTGGGGCCCTGATTACTGCAGTGGTTCCACACCAGGAAAGGCAAGAGGGGTGGACCTCAGGCTGCTACTTACCGCCTCTCCCCACCAGTACTCAGCTCCTAAAGGAAGGATGTTGTTACTGGAAAGGGAACCTGGCCCTGAGCGGGTCTGCCTAGGACCGGCTAATAGTGTGTGGGTTCTTGATTTCGTGCAGGAAAGATTTCACAGCACAAGTCTGGGTGATTTTTAGAGGATGTTTATTAAAGCTGGGGAGAGTGAAACAAGGAAGGACGTAGGCTAGAAGCAACAGGAGAGGCACTAGGTGGGGAAATGACCATCAACTGGGCCGCTTTGGCTCACTGAGAAGTCAGAGTAAGGGGGGCCTTGGGGACAGGTTCAGGATGAGCTGCTGCTGCCCATTGCTCCCTGGTGGCAAGCCTCATGGGGTCCCTTAGAATTTAGGAGATGCATGCTTGTGGGAGAAGAAGAGGAGGAAAGGAAAGGTGCAGGCATGCTCCTGGGATGGAGAGTTCCTGCTGGGTCCTTTGTCTTGAGACTTTTATCTCTTTCTTGCAGGTGGGAATCTTAATGGAAGTTTTAGGAGAGTTTCAGCAGAATGTTCATCAGTTTTCCAGGTTTGCTCTTTCAGGGTCACGGTCTCCACTGGTTGGTCAGTGCCAGGGCTGGGGGCCATTAGTCATTGCAGCTGGTCCTGGCATCACCCACCTGGTTTTGCTGCTTTTCTGGGCCTGGAGCTGAAATACAACTGAGGCCTTTATGTTATCACTAGGGAGTCTCTTTTATGGATCTTTCTAAAGATGTAACATATTTGCATGATTATAGATCTGATTATAATGCAACTTTGCTATTCTGTGAGATATAACATCCCAAGATAACAATTTCTTGGTAAATAATAATTACTATAAAATGAGTCCACATTTTTTAGACTCAACACACAGTTTAAATATATAAAGAGCAAATAATATGCATGACTTCAAAACACTGCAAATGTTTCACTGGGAGTGGGTTTTGAGCACTGGAGACAATTCATAAACACCCCAATGGATGGGCCACAAACACCCAGGGACCCACTGCCCAATGCCCCCAAGGGCCCTATCATTCTTTGCTTGCCTGCTGACAGGACACCTGCTACCTGAGAGCTCCCCGTCTCCCTGTTTGACCGTGGCTCTGCATCTTTGCAAGTTTCTCCCTAAGGCAGGATGTAATCTCTGGAACATCCATTTTAATAAAAATAGATGTATGCAAATAGAACATAGGTTGGGGTGGGTTTTTTTGTTTGTTTGTTTGTTTTTTGACAAAGCTTCCCATGTAATTTCAAGCACATCAAATCTGCCTCATTAGTTTAAAAAGATATGTGTGTTTTCAATATAGAACACTTTTAATTTTAATTTTATATTTTTAATATCATACAGTAAAATTGACTCTTGTTTTATTGTCCAAGTTAAATATTGGGATATCAAATGGATCCATAATCCCATAATCTCCAAAAAACTATCTTGTATTTCCCCTTTATGGTCCAACACACACCCCTCCTTATCCCACTGAAATAGTTTGCACCACTATAGTTGTATCTATTCAAGAGTGTCATATAAATCAAATCACATCAAAATCATTGATTGTGCAAACATTTGGTACTAACTTCTCCTCATTTGTATAATGCATTTTATTTATTTATTTTTATTCTTTATTGATTAAAGTATTACATATGTCTCCCTTTTCCCCCATTGACCTCTCCCGAGCCACTCACACCCCCCAGCACATGCCCTCACTCCCTAGTGTCTGTGTCCATTGGTTATGCTTATATGCATGCATACAAGTCCTTTGGATGATCTCTTACCACCCCCCACTTCCCTGCCTTCCCTCTGAGGCTTGACGGTCTGTTCAATTCTTCTCTGTCTCTGGATCTGTTTTTGTTCATCAGTTTATGTTGTTAATTAAATTTCACAAATGAGGGAGATCATATAATATTTATCTTTCTCCAACTGGCTTATTTCCCTTAGCATAATGCTCTCCATGTCCATCCGTGCTGTTGTGAATGGTAAGAGTTCCTTCTTCTTTATAGCAGCGTAGTATTCCTTTGTGTAGATGTACCACTGTTTTTTAATCCACTCATCTGATGATGAGCACTCAGACTGCTTCCAAATCTTAGCTATGGTGAATTGCGCTGCTATGAACATAGGGGTGCAGATATCCTTTCTGATTGGTGTTTCTAGTTTCTTGGGATATATTCCTAGAAGTGGGCTTACTAGGTCAAATGGAAGTTCCATTTTTAATTTTTTGAGGAAACTCCATACTGTTCTCCACAGGGGCTGTACCAGTCTGCATTCCCACCAGCAGTGCACAACGATTCCTTTTTCTCCACATCCTCGCCAGCACTTGTTTGTTGATGTGTTGATGATAGCCATTCTGACAGGTGTGAGGTGATATTTCATTGTTGTTTTGATTTGCATCTCTCAGATGATTAGTGACTTTGGGCATGTTTTCATATGTCTCTTGGCCTTTTGTATGTCCTCTTTTTAAAAGTATCTATTTAGGTCCGTTGCCCATTTGTTGATTGGTTTTATCTTCCTTTTGTCAAGTTGTATGAGTTCCCAGTAAATTTTGGAGATTAAATCTTTATCGGTGATAACATTAGCAAATATGTTCTCCATGCAGTGGGCTTTCTTATTGTTTTGTTGATGGTTTCTTTTGCTGTGCAGAAGCTTTTTATTTTGATGCAGTCCCACTTGTTTATTTTCTCCTTAGTTTCCATTGTCCTATGAGCTGTATCGGTAAAGATATTGCTATGACATATGTCTGATATTTTGCTGCCTGTGGATTTCTCTAAGATTTTTATGGTTTCCCATCTTCAGTTTAAGTCCTTTATCCATTTTGA
The DNA here is from genome assembly GCF_963455305.1 of Plecotus auritus. NCBI lineage: Eukaryota > Metazoa > Chordata > Mammalia > Chiroptera > Vespertilionidae > Plecotus > Plecotus auritus. The sequence goes on from NC_137775.1 coordinate 14,358,503, forward strand.
GTTTATTTTTGTGTGTGGTGTAAGTTGGTGATCTAGTTTCATTTTTTTGTATGTACCTGTCCAATTTTCCCAGCACCATTTATTGAAGAGACTGTCTTGACTCCATTGTATGCTCTTGCCTCCTTTGTCAAATATTAATTGAGCAAAATGGCTTGGGTCAATTTCTTTAGTTCTCTGTTCTGTTCCATTGGTCTATATGTCTCTTCTTAAGCCAGTACCAGGCAGTATTGAGGACAGTGGCTTTATAACATAACTTGATATCTGGTATTGAGATCCCTCCTACTTAGTTCTTCTTTCTCAAGATTGCTGGGGCTATTCAGGGTCTTTTTTTATTCCAGATGAATTTTTGGAGAGTTTGTATAGAACGCTTCACGAATTTGTGTGTCCTCTTTGCACAGGGGCCATGCTAATCTTCTTTGTGTCATTCCAATTTTAGTATATGTGCTGCCAAAGCAAGCACTGTATAATGCATTTTAGATTCAAGTTGCTGCACATATTAATAGTTTGTTGAGTTTTGTTGTGGTGATGATTCTTAACTGCTAAGTTGTATTCCTTTAGAGATTTACCACATTTTGTTTATCCTTTAACCCATTCAAAGACATGTAGAGCCCAACTGGCGTGGCTCAGTGGTTGAGCATTGACCTATGAGCCAGGAGGTCATGGTTCAATTCCCGTTTAGGGCACATGCCCAGGATGCGGGCTCTATCCCCAGTGTGGGGCATGCAGGATGCAGCTGATCAATGATTCTCTCTCTTCATTAATGTTTCTATCTCTCTCTCCCTTTCCCTTCCTCTCTGAAATTAAAAAAAAATACATATTTTTTTAAAAAGACATGTAGACATGTTCCCAATTTACTATAATTAGGGGTAGAGGTACTATAGACATTTATGTACAGTTTTTTTAGTACTCATAAGTTTGTATTTCTCTAATGTAAATAGGAGTGGTATGACTGAGTCATACAGTAAATATATGGGTTCTTTTAAAGATTTTCATAACTGATTTTTAGAGACAGAGGAAGAAAGATGGGAGAGAGAGAAACATTGATGTGAGAGCAAAATATCCATTGGCTGCCTCCTACATGCCCCCTAGTGGGGACTGAGCCTGCAACCTGGGCATGTTCCCCTCAACTTTCTGCCTGTTCTTACTACTTTTAATGAACAAGAAATTCTCAAGATTCACACTTTTGGTTTTCTAGTTTTAAAGAAGTGATCAGAAAGTTCAAAAGACATTTTATTCCTGACACTGTCATTGTTGAAAAAAAATCTTGGCCTCCATTATCCACAGAAAAATGAATTTCAATACCAAGTCTATTAGTCTTTGTAACCTTGGATAAATCTGTCTCTCAAATGTTTCAACCAAAAACTAATATAACTTTAATTATGTCATATGGTCATTATGCTGGTTTAAAAAGTGGTTGAAAGCACAAGAACAAAGTCTAGAATAGAGCAAATAAAATTTTTAAAAGTATCAGGTTAATTTATAACATTTCTGTTTTGTTTAATAGTGATTAACAAATAGTCAATAAGGTGCAATGAATGTTATGATAATTTGAATTTAGCCTCACAACTGGCTCACCTTAAAAGAGGCTGACAATGTTCAAATAGAAAGAGAGTGACATCAGGAGCAATAAAAGAGAGAGATTTTAAAAAGCTGGTAAATCTTACCCTGACTTGTCAGTCAGTTCCAAATTGAACTTGGCACAGTCCACTTCTTGACTGAATATGGTAGCATAGAAACAACAGGTATGTAAAGCACCAGGAAGTCCTTAATTATTTTTCTCTTACAACACCAACTATTTACATGTGTGAATCAAATAGTCCCATGGGTTTGCCAGATTACAAGATGTTGAAGAAGTAAAAAAAGATCACAAGTTATATTAATCTCTTGTTCTTTATCTCTTCTTTCATATCAAAGAAAGTTTATAAAAATGTGCATAGCAGCTAGTGGGGTTATTATATGGACCACCTTAGAAGTATTCTAATTAAAAATATTAAAACCGTTCAAACAGTTCAATAACTTAACTATATTGTAACAATATTATTTGATCAAGCCCACAAGAGAGTATAATGCCACAGTTAAGCACCACTACTTAAAAGAAAGTATATTCAGTGTCATCTAATTTTAAAATATTACCCTTTGTATCATTTCATTTCATCATTATTTTTTAATAAGAACTGTAAGTAGCAATGTTTTTATAGTTCATGGAATTATCACTGATTTTATTTACCTGAAGCTACTCAGCCTGCTTAGGTACATGACCTAGTGAAAAGAGTGGCATCATAGTGACAACGCCCTTGAATTATAGTATATTCCCTTAATTCCTGAAGTACTTATATCTCACACAGTCTGTGTTGTATTTTTAAAGTTTTCATTTAGCTCCTCCACTTCCTCTGGACCAATGTTGAGTTCCAGAACAAATTTAATAAAAAAGTGAACATTCCATTCCATGTAAGTCCAATGTCTGTATTCACGTGAGTCATTCTGCCCCTGACCATGAGCTCTTAGTAGACTTGATAATATTGCTTCCATCGTGACTGCTTCTTAACTGAAAAGCCTTCCCATAAAGATCGCGGAGAACAACTCTGCTGGATTCTTTTACCCTTATCATCAACACTATACTGCGTGCCAAATCAGTTTCAATTCTGCCCTCTTTTAAAAGTCACTGACACAACAAAAAAAATTTGACATTTTGATGAACATAGCACACTATAGCTACCAGAGAAGAAAAGACACTCCTCACATTATTTTTAAAGAATGAAGACATATTAAAAAGAATTTTGAATCATTGTCCCAAGAGGATTCTGTTAATCATTTATTTAACCAATGCCCGGTGAACAGGAAGGCCTGCATTTCAAGTTGCTCAGTACTCATACATTCAAGACTCACTCAACAAATATTTCCTATGCCTGCTGTGGCTCAGACATTCTGCTGGGCATTATTTCCCTCAGCTGTCTTTGAGCTGGAGAATTTCTCTAGTCAAAGGATATTCAGGCAATTAGTGGGGAAATCATTTGAATACAAGAAATGAAGAAATGAATATGGAAACTTTATTATCTTTGATCAAATATTTTTTTTCATGTGATTTTGCATGCATACCCTTCTGTGGGCACACGTTTAAAAAATCACATCCAGCCTGGATGGTGTGCTCAGTGGTTGAGCATCGACCTATGAAGCAGGAGGTCACGGTTCAGTTCCCGCTCAGGGCACATGCCTGGGTTGCGGGCTCGATCCTCAGTGTGGGGTGTGCAGGAGGCAGCTGACCAATGATTCTTTCTCATCATTGATGTTTCTATCTCTTTCTTCCTCTTTGAAATCAATAAAAAATATATATATTTTTAAATCACATCCAAAACTGGATGACCAGGCAAATTGACACTTGCCAGCTTCAGTGTGACATGTATTCAAACCATGCTAGTTCTTTAGCATTTTAAATTCTGCTGTTTTCTTTTTTTGACATATATTTGTTAAAGGATATGTTGTTTTTTAAATATATTTCTATTCATTTTTATTCCTATTGATTTCAGAGAGAGGAAGGGAAAGGTAATGAAAGATAGAAACATCAATAAGAGAATCATTGACCAGCTGCCTCCTGCAGGCCCCCTACTGGGGATCGAGCCCACAACCTGGGCATGTGCCCTTGACTGGCATGGAACCTGGGACCTTTCAGTCTGCAGGCCGACGCTCTATCCACTGAGCCAAACCGGCCAGGGCCAGGATATGTTTTCAATGACTTGTCTGCATTTTGATTTGCTTGCTTTTTCCAAGGAAAGTGATTACCAATCACCAGGCACACTTCAGGTATTTTGCTTCAGGGCAGTGCAGGCTGGCTAGCTGCTGTTCTCAGGGGCTGCTCCCACTAAAACCCTGGATTTTGCAGGTAGAGAGCTGGACCTGGCATAACTCTTACTACAGCAATTTTCAGCAAATTGTTCTGCTAAATAGAAATATATTACTTGAAGGCTGGAAGAGTGATGATAAACCTGACCCTTCAGCTCTGCTTTTAAAGGTCATTGTGGTTAAATGTAAGCAAATTGTGGTACACAGCACCTTTTACTTGCTGTTTCTCACTTATTATCTCCCCTCATACCTCATTATGCTAATGTAATGACTTATTTGACAGAGCGGTTTCATCTATAATCTCGGAAATATATAATGGATTTAATTTTCAAGGTTATATTTTCAGAAAACTATTAATGTCTCTTTCAAAGTCATTGAGACTGTGTTATGTTTCAGCAAAATATTAAGTACATTAAAAGTCCCTTTTAGATTTGAGTAAAGTCAATTGGTAATCTAGTTGCAATTATTTAATAGCTCTGAGCCTTGAATTGTTAAACTTATTATGAATTATCCATGCTAACCATTATGCTGAAAAATTAAACTCTCTGCCACATTCAAACTTCATCAGAGACTGTCACCAAAATAAATATGGATTTAAAAAAAAAAAACTGTCAGAGCTTTTCATTTCTAAAATGTTCATTAGATAATGATCTTGCGGTATTCAGGAAATCTTCTTACCTGAATTGAATAAGATTTCCTCTTATTAAAAAAAAATGACTTTTAATTTCCAATAGAACACCAGTATTTGTGTATACCAATCCCTCCATCTACATGCATAGAACCAGGCCACCTAAATTTATGTACATAATATTAAAAACTCAGCAGTACCAGATTATCATAATAATGATTGGGCCTTATAATTAAGCAGTAAAACCTTTTTAGTCTGCGGATAGTTCTCATTAATAATCTGATCAAAAGCTTAGGAAAGAACACATGTCATCTGGGAGAAGTATTATTAATCGTCCTAAGAAGATAATCTCAGTAATTCTTAGTGAGTAAGGAGCCTATCAGAATCATCATTGGTCCACATCCTTTCCTTGCACAGGGATTTAGATTTCTCTTATTATGATTACCTGCTGTCATCCTAGAAAATGAAAGACTTAGCATATATCAAAATATATAGTTGGATGTGAGTAAATAATATCAGACATATATGTGTATTGGTCATAACTTTTTAAGCTTTCATGCCCTTCTTGATACCTTATAAATTGTACACTTCTTCCAGTTAGAGCCTTATTATCTAAAATGTAGAACCAAATAAAAATACATACAAAGTGTATATTAATGCCCATAAGAAAGCATTGAACCCAGACAGGAGAATTGAAAGTCTTCATCAGAAATAATAGGTGGGGAAGTACATTTTGGTGAGGTTGTGGATCACTCATTATGTATCCTGCTAACTCATTTCGAAAGTTGAGTATGTATGGAAATTCTGTCCTGCGAAATCAACAAGGCCTACGCTTGCTGAACTTGTTGCTTCACTACTCCTAGTATGCCAGGCTCACACACATTTTCAAGATGACCCACTACCATACATGCATTCCAGCAAGTGGGGAAAAGGGTAAGGAGAAGCCCTTCCTTGTGATGGGAAGGAACCAGATGTTGTACACATCATTCTACTCAACTCTCATTGGTTAGCACTTAGACATATGACCACTGTTAGCTGTACTGGAATCTGAGAATTCTTGTCTTTATTGTGGATATATGTTTACCTGGCTAAAACACTATGCTCCTGCAACTAAGAAATAATTTTTATTAAAGCATAAATCAAAGGAGATCTGCTGCACAATTAGAGTATCTGCCACATGCAGTTAAAACAGAGAGACAAGGATAAAAATAAGATGGCCAAGCCAGCAGGATAGGGTGGAAGGGGAGCATTCAGAAGGTTACTTACATGTGTAAGGGTAGTTTTTTAAATTGTAAAGCACCCCAAACTGACTCTGGTTATCCAGTACAGAGGGGTTTGTGTAGAAGCCATTGGATAGTTCACAGAACCAACAAAAGATTGAAGAAAATGTCCAAGAGTTCTGGACAGCTGAGTATACACCAGATCATGGGCGTGTATCAATGTTGTTAAAAAGCCACCACCATGGGCACCTTCACCTTCAAACAGGCTGTTAGGCTGCTGGACTCTCATCGCTATGATTCTATGGCAAAAACATCTTGTCATCTGTTTTTCTCTCTGTCCCTCCTCGCAGGACATGCAGTTGTCTGAGCATCTGAATGCACGGGACATCTGATGAATATGCTCTTCATACCTGGGTACTGAGGATTAGTCTCCTTTCTACTTCAGGGTGTTAAAATGTAATTCATCACATGCACCACACACACACACACACACACACACACACACACACACACACACCAACACACACACTTTTTTTTTCTATTGGGAATGCTAATTTCTGTGTAATATTTCACTTCCCTAGCAGAATGCTGAGTTGCTGAGTTGCTCTGATCCAATTCAGGGGTCTCCAACTTGTGTTACCCTTGGAAAGAATAAGAAATTGGGAATTTCTTCCTTGCTCAATTCTGTGCCTAAAGCAAGTAGAATTTCATTCTACTTTCTCTGTGGTATTCCAAGTGTCTGCCAATGGGCCAGAAACTACTTCTACATCTTCTTACAACTGTTGGAAGCCATTTCTAACTTTCCTTAAGTTTAAAGCCTCAGGTTATAAACAATGACTGCACTAACATTAAATTAGATATTCCCTAAGCAAGGTATAGCAGTCTACCTGTTCAGGATAAGGTAACACAAAAGCAGTAGAGCACCAAAGTATCACTAAATAGCCACTTCATCACATGCACCACACACACTCGCACCTATTCTAAAGGGACAGGAAGTCAGAATTTTCCTACTGACTGCTCAAAGTTCTAATGGTGATTTAATGAGGGAGAAATTATACTACCTGCTGCAACTTGTTGGAAATAAATTCTTCATAATTTAGTAGTAGATGTCATGAATAATACCATTTAAAATATACACAGACTACAATAAATGCATGATTATACTTTCCTCAATGTTTATTATTGAAAAGCAAATAAAATCTAATAGAAAAATCCACAAACTTCTTTTTAACAACCCCCAAATTACTTTTATCAACACCAATGTGTCAGAAGAGGATTTAAAATTTATTATTTACCAAGGAATTTGTGTTTTTCCCAACAATTTTATACAATTAAAGCAAGCAAAAATATAAACACAGACATTGTAAGTAACAAAATCAGCTAAACATGAATGTAAAACCATTTGAGGCATGTCGTGAAACAGACACAAAAATAATGACTTAGGGAAATGCTTACCTCTGGAATGAGTCTGTCAAATCCCCCACAGGAAGTGATGACTTAGCCAGAGTGAAGGAGAAATCAGTGGAGTGGATAAATGGAGTTGAGCCCTGGGAACAGCTGACGGCATTATGATTAAATTTGACATACAGTAATCTAGAAATCAAAACTGCAAACTAGTTAGCACCAAAACAAATCTTATAACTTTAGAAAGATCAACCTTGAAGACAAAGTCATGTTGACAAACTGCACATGCACTGAAAAGAACAAAAAGTGTTTCAGCCTAAAAGGAAAAAATGGTTTATTTCAATAAGGGTTGCAGGACAAAGCTACAGCTTAACCCACATGTGTGTTATTGTACCTGTGTGATATACTGTACATTTGGGCTCAACTATAAAAGTGGAGACATAAAATGAAATAGAGTTCTATTAAATGTTTAAAAACTACAAGACATAAAAGAATAAGGACTTATTTTGAGTTTCAGAAAGAAAAAAGGTTTAAATTGTAAATAGTTAATAAACAACAATTGAAATATATAAAACCTACCTCCAGTGAAGTTAAATCCATTTTCTTTAAGAACAAGGGATCAATGAAGAAAGAAATTAAACCATTCTAAGTTGGAATGGGAAATTAAGTTAGTGAGGGCAGCAAATGAGAGTACGTGATGGATTACTACTTTTCATTACCTTTGGGAAAAGGGCTATTAAAGTCAGATCATTGATGCAGTTTTGTACTTGTGGTGCCTGAAGTGACTCAAAAGAATGTCTAATGAGGTAGAGATATATTTGCCAAAACATCCTATGTTATAGATGAACAAATAATCACAACACTGGAGACATTTTTCTAAAGCATCATGTTGTTTAAGTATTAGTTGGGATAAAATATGAAAAAGAATGAGAAGGAATTGTTTTTGAACAGGAAGTGCAAATTGTAAATATTTTCACTCACTTTTAACAAGCATGTGGTACAGAATCTAAAAAAGTAAAAATTCAATAACTATTTTTCATCAAGATTTTGTTAACAAAGTATACAAAACAGTAAAGCACTGATCTAAAAATACAGAATGTTCTCCATAAATGTAATAATAATAATAGCAACAAACATAACAACATTAATAACAGTAACAGGAACTTGAAAGATGACAGGCAATATAATGACTGAAAAAAACTAGAAAATGGGTTAATACTCTTTCCCTATTATTGCATATTCCAAAGTTTGTGGATAGTTCACTTTTCTCCTTCAACCCTTGGACATTTTATTTCTTAAATGAGTGTAGTGCAGTAGCTAGTCTTATTCTACTCTGCCTCCCAGCACTGAGGCCAGTCCCAGTTGCAGAAACAGCCATCCCCTTTTCATCAACGAAAATTTACTACATTGATTGCGTTGGATTTGAGTTGCAAGTAACCAAAATTCACATAGTCAATTTCAAATAGCGGAAGACGCATAAGGAAGAAAGTACCTCATGATGTCCAAAGAACTGAGACATAGCTTGGAAGTTAGCAAATACATACTATAGTTTACTCAAACTGTATCTATTGTCAATACTGGGGCTCTAGTATCATGATCTGATAGGGCTTGATATTAGACTTACTGGACAAAACATAGCCCACTGGGGATAAGTGCATCAGGTGTTCACATATTCATGATATTATGGCCTCACTGCCAGCTCCTATCATAAAGAACTGCTCTTTGAGGGGGCAGAACCATTTGGTTATCACCAGCGGATTGATTACCTTTACAATTACCTTTACAAACTCCTTAACTCTGTGGTTTGGCTAGAACCAAGCTCATTTTCTTTTTCCCACATCAGGGGCCTGTATAATACCAGTAATTCCTTTCCTACCACAAAGCTGATGGATGGAGAATAAAGTCGGCTAACCAAATAAGACTGCTATATTTTTAATCAATTATGCAATAATGTGGGAACTAATAATCCCAAATAGTGTACTTCCCAAGCATTACAGGGGAAAATGGAGACTAAGAATGATGCCAAATTGAAGCTTTATGCTCTCCCCAGAATCTACTCTTTTAGTCTCTGAACACAAGACGCTGCATAGCAAGCACCACGGGCTCACTAAATAGTGTTGATCAGTTCTAATGAATTTCAAGCCATCCCTTGAGGACACCATGTTCTCTCAGGCCTCTGTGCCTTCCTATATTCTCTTGCCTCTGGCTGGAATACAGTCTCCCACCAGTTCACCTGCATGTCATTCTTCATCCCTCAATTCTCAGTGAAAAAGCCCACCTATGTTGTGAGACCTCTATTCTTCCAACAAATACAGGTGTTCTATTGACCAGGCTGACATCATGTAGATTCACTTAATTAATGAAACTGATTACTTGTCCTCGAGCTATATCCCATGTTGTTGATGTCAGGAATCTAGCCTTTTAATCTTTCTATACCTCTGCAACACCATAGTGAGTAGCTCAGAGTAGATGTTTAAAAAAGAAGTATTTGTTGCTTTGGATGTTCTGTGAAAATATTTCTATTTCCTGATCCAGAGAGCAGACTGTATGTATTTCCAGCTAATAACCAACAAGTGAGATTAATATTTGAACAAAAATATTTAAGTTGAATATTTATAACTTTACATCATTTTAAAAGTAGCTTGATTGTTGATTCACTTATAATTTTTAAAATTATGCAAATAACATAAATTTATGTATTTTGATGCAGTTTCACCAATTAGTGAGAAAAGAAAACTGAATAGGCCAATCAGCCAATGGATATTGAGTGCCTACATTCTACATTGCACTAATAGATTTAAAAAAATGACAATATGATTCACAACTTTTAAATTGTATGGATATTTAACTCATCAACATTTGAAAATTATCTATCATATATATATATATATATACATATATATATATGTACATATATATATACCTATATCTGTGTGTATGTATATATACCCTATCTAATAAAAGAGAAACATGCAAATTGACCATACCTCTGCTATGCCCACAAGCCATGCCCACCAGCCAATAAGGAGCGAGTATGCAAATTAACCCAACCAAGATGGCGGCAGCCATGGAGCTGGAGAGAGCAGAAGGCTTGGGTTGCCCCCAGCGATGGAGGAAGCTAAGCTTCCCGTCTGCCTTGGCCAGCCCTGGCCTCCGCTCAAGGCTACAAAGTTTTCATTATAGAAGATAAATAAATCCCAGATACCTGCTTCCAGCCGGCCCTGGCCTCCGCTCAAGGAGGCGCTGAAAAAAAAAAAAAAAGGAGGGGCTGGGAGCTTGGGTCACCTGGAGCCATGGACAGCCTGCAAATAGCCATCAGCCCCTCACCCAGGCTGGCCAGGCACCCCAGCGGGAACCCCTACCCTGAAGGGGCTATGGCCAGCCTGCAAACGGCCATCAGCCCCTCACCCAGGCTGGTCAGGCACCCCAGCAGGACCCCCACCCTGATCCGGGACACCCTTCAGAGCAAACCAGATGGCCCCCACCCATGCACCAGGCCTCTATCTATACTAATAAAAGGGTAATATGCTATTAGACTGGGAGACCTTCCAGGAGACCTTCCGGATGTTCTTCTGGACAAAGTCATGGTGGTGGGGCCAAGGTAGAGGCAGTTAGAGGCCAAGAGGGGAGGCCAGTTGTGGGTGATCAGGCCAGGATGGGATGGCAGTTGTGGGTGATCAGGCTGGTGGGAGGTGGGGCTGGTGGGGATAAGCAGACCAGCAGGGGAGCCAGTTGGGGGTGAGCAGGACATCAGTGGGGGTCAGTTGGAGGTGATCAGGACAGCGGGGGGGGGGGGGGCAGTTTGGAGTGAGCAAGCCAGCAGGGGGGCAGTTGGGGTGGCACAGGCCAGTGGGGAGGGGAGGTGGGGTGAGCAGGCCAGCAGGGGGGGCAGTTGAGGGTGATCAGGCTGGCAGGGGGGGCATTTGGGGGCAAGCAGGCTGGCAGGCAGAGTAGTTAGGGGCAATCAGGCAGGCAGGCAGGCGGTTAGGAGCCAGCAGTCCTGGATTGCTAGAGGGATGTACGAATACAGGATTAGGCCTGATCCCTGTAAACCGGCAGTAGGACATCCTTTGAGGGGTTCCAGATTGGAGAGGGTGCAGGCTGAGCTGAGGAACACCCCCCACCCCCGTGCATGAATTTCATGCACCAGGCCACTAGTATATATATAAAAGCCTAATATGCAAAGCATCCCCTTGGGAGTTCGACCAACCAGGAGTCCGATTGCTTGCTATGACTTGCGCTAACCACCAGGGGGCGGCGCAGAACAAAGGGAGGCCCCAGCCGGGGGTCAGCAGCCTCTAGGGACCATACCCGTGTACGAATTTCATGCACTGGGCCTCTAGTATAATATAAGAGATTAATAATAATAGCAATATGGTTTAAAATACAATGAGAAGAATTGGCAATCAAAGAAGGCTGCAGAACTTTAAAAATAAGGTCTAACGCTCTCCCTGGAGAAACAAAAGTAGGGGTTTTTTGGTGCTTTTATTACCATATTTGACAGAAAATACAATATTTTTTTCCAATAAATGAAGATTACTGAGTTCAATGGAAAGTATGGATCAATTTGTTAAAAGGAGAAATATTTATTCCCTTTTCTAAATGAATTTAAATTATACAACTATTGCAAAGTAATGCTTGTTTGTGAACTGCACGTCCTTAATTTGACAGAACAACAGCAAAATCAATTTGCCTAAAGAACATACCAATGGTACGACCAATAATGAAATCCAGCAAGATATTACAGCTGCCCTTGACCTGGATACCGTACTCCACGCCCCCCCACACACCGGACACTACTCATCACTGGCCTTCCAGGTGATTTCTCAAAGTAACTCCTTCAGACTGAATGGATGACAAATGAACAGCATGTCAGGGTGCTAGAATGGATCTAGCAAGTGAGCCCCTCGTTAGGAGCAAGGTTGTGTTCAGTTGGCGGCTGTGATGTTTTCTGGTGGAGTAAATATTTTCAGGAAAATCACATGAAAAAAAGGAGTTTTTCACAAGGAAGAAGATAAGCAACTGAGGGCTGGCGTATCTCACCAATAGCAGGGGCACATGGGAGAGAAACCTCTCCTCATGAATCATTAATCTTCAGTTGCCTTGGCCTGTAAATCAGAACTGCAGTCTGAGACATAGTAAAGTAGAATTACTTCTCCAAGGTTGAGTGTGGTTTCAAACCCAACAAGTATGAGCCAGGGGTGGGCAAACTTTTTGACTCGAGGGCCACAATGGGTTCTTAAACTGGACCGGAGGGCCAGAACAAAAGCATGGATGGAGTGTTTGTGTGAACTAATATAAATTCAAAGTAAAGGAGCGGAGGGGAGAGTAAGAGAACCCTCCGCTCTTTCGGCTCTGCGGGCCGGATAGAACAGCCGAACGGGCCGGATCCGGCCCGCGGGCCGTAGTTTGCCCACGGCTGGTTTAGACCCTACTGCCCTAGCCACTTTGTACCCAGCCTTTCCTCTTCAAATGCTGTTTCTTGTGTAATTGTAATTGCTCTCTAAAATTGTTCTACCTGTAGCCATTTTTTAAAAGTTCATTTGTTGATGGAGCTGATGAATAAACAGTGTGGTAGTGAAAGGGGGCCTTAACATAATTTTCTTCTCACAAGTTTCAGCGCAGACAGGGCAACAGCCTAGAGTTTCCAGTACTCAGTGGCCAGAAGTGAGCTCTAGAGCAGAAGGGCTCATGGAGATACTTGAAGTAATGAAGAGATTATCTCATTGCTAAGGAAGCACTCCAAGCTACACAGACTCAAAATGGGTCAAATGTTTAACCCCAGAAAGCAAGAGGAAACTGTTCTTTGAAAGAGGACGAAAGTCAAACCCCTGGATTTAAAACGCAACCAGAAAAAAATCAATCATTTTCAGATCAAAGAAGATTTTTTTTTTTTAAGCAAAGAAATAGTTTGAAGAGGCAGCCATGTGAAGTACTGAACTATGGGCATTGATATATCTATCTGGGCCAGATCTGATCAATATCCTAAAAGGTAGTGCTCAATTGTTTAGCTACTCAAAAAATTGTAAAAACTAGCTACCTGAAACATGAGATTCTGCCTTATGTGAAACGAATGAAAATGTATATATAGCCACATTTAAATGTAGATTTAAAATCTGATAATAAAAAAAGATGCCATCATCATTAAATAAAGAAATAAATTGAAGGCTCTTCATATGAGGGACAGACAGTAGTTGCTGTATGAATAGCTGTGATGAGAATAAACAAGCTACAATTACATTCAAGAATGCAGCTGACTCACCTGGCTGGTGAGACTGTTAGTTGAGCATTGTCCTATGTACCAGGAGCTTACCAGGTAGGGCACATACCTGGATTGCCAGCTCGATCTCATTAGGGGGCATATAGGAGGCAGCCAATTGTTGTTTCACTGTCATGGATGTTTCTATTTCTCTACTCCTCTCCCTCTTTCTGAAATAAATAAATAAATAAATAACATACTTTTTTTAAAAGTGCAGATGACTCTAACAAACATAATATTGAGAGAAAGAAGCCAGACACCAAGAAATACATAGTATATGGATGCATTTATATGACAATAAACCAGTTAAATTAACCTATAGTTTTTAGACAGAATAGTTCTTAACTCTGGGGAGTAGGGTAAATTGTGTCTGAGGATGGACAATAGGAGGATTAGAGGAGCACTATTCTATTTTTTATCTTGTTTGTGGCTGTGTTTATGCTCAACTTGTCAAAATCCATTGAGCTGTATACCAACAATTGTGCCTGAGTGTGTTATGCTTCAATAGAACAAATTTAAAAATCTGGAATAAAATCTTGAATTTTGAACATAGAGGAGTCCAGCCTAAATATATTTATTATTTCAAGCAGCCCCAATGGTTTCTTCCCTGGCAAACTTTAAATTGATACTGGAGGGGAAAAATAGATTTTGAGAGAAGAAGAGAAGAAATTGCAACAATTAGAAATCTAATTAGCTCTGTATTTTAATACAATTGAATGCAATTATCTGTGCCCTCAGATACAAAACATTATTCTTTTGTCAGATAACTGACATTTTAAAATGCTAAACCTATGTGAGAGAAAAGGAGACATTAATTCAAAATTTCTACTTTTTACTTATTTATTAACTAGAGGCCCAGTGCATGAAATTCGTGCATGGGGGGGCGGGTGTCCCTCAGCCCAGCCTGCACCCTCTCCAATCTGGGACCCCTCGAGGGATGTCCGACTGCCCGTTAATGGGCAGTCGGACATCTCTCTCACAATCCAGGACTGCTGGCTCCCAACTGCTCGCCTGCCTGCCTTCCTGATTGCCCCTAACCTCTTTTGCCTGCCAGCCTGATCACCCCCTAACCACTCCCCTGCCAGCCTGATTGATGCCTAACTGCTCCCCTGCCAGCCTGTTTGCCCCTAACTGCCTTCCCCTGCAGGCCTGGTCACCCCTAACTGCCCTCCCCTGCAGGCCTGCGTCCCCCCAATTGCTCTCCCCTGCAGGCCTGAGTCCCCCCCAACTGCCCTTCCCTGCAGACCCAGTCACCCCCAACTTCCCTCCTCTGCTGGCCGGGTCACCCCTAACTGCCCTCCCCTGCAGGCTTGATCACCCCCAACTGTCCTCCCTTGCAGGCCTGGTCCCTCCCAACTGCCCTCCTGTGCTGGCCTGATCGCCCACAACTGCCCTCCCTTGCAGGCCTGGTTCCTCCCAACTGCCCTCCCCTGCTGGCCATTTTGTGGTGGCCATCTTGTGTCCACATGGGGGCAGGATCTTTGACCACATGGGGCAGCCATCTTGTGTGTTGGAGTGATGGTCAATCTGCATATTACTCTTTTATCAGATAGGATAGAGGCCTGGTGCATGGGTGGGGGCCAGGTGGTTTGCCCTGTAGGGTGTCCTGGATCAGGGTGGGGGTTCCCTTGGGGCATGGGGCAGCCTGGGCGAGGGGCCTGTGGTGGTTTGCAGGCTGGCCACACCCCCCAGTGACCCAAGCAGAGGCCCTGGTATCTGGGGTTTATTTATCTTCTACAATTGAAACTTTGTAGCCTGGAGTGGAGCCAAGCCTTCTGCTCGCTTCGTGGCGGCAGCCATTTCTATTGGGATCTATGTATCTTCTATAATTGAAACTTTGTAGCCTCAAGCGAGGCCTAGGCCAGCCAGGGTGTGCAGAAAGCTTGGCTTCCTCCATCACCGGGGGCAACCCTAGCCTCCTGCTCTTTCCAGCTCCGTGGCTGCCGCCATTTCTGTTTGGGTTTATGTATCTTCTATCATTGAAACTTTGTAGCCTTGAGTGGAGGTCAAAGCAGGCCAGGGCTGCAGAAGCTTGGCTTCCTCCATTGCCGCGGGCAACCCTAGCCTCCTGCTCTCTCCAGCTCCGTGGCTGCTGCCATTTCTGTTGGGCTTTATTTATCTTCTATCATTGAAACTTTGTAGCATTGAGTGGAGGCCTAGGCCGGCAAGGGCAGGTGGAAAGCTTGGCTTCCTCCATTGCCAGAGAAACTCAAGCCTCCCTCCTGCTCTCTGTGGCTGCAGCCATCTTGGTTGGGTTTATTTGCATATTCCCTCCTGATTGGCTGGTGGGTGTGGCTGGTGGGCATGGCTTGTGAGTGTGGCAGGTACGGTCAATTTGCATATTACTCTTTTATTAGATAGGATATAGACTCTTGGTAAAATAATTCAGATTCTTGTGAAAAATTTTTCTTCTGTATTTTTTTCTAATATCAGAAGGAAGTTAATAGTATGATTCACACATTTATTAGGCAGAAACTGGGAAGCAAATACGTGCATAAAATGAATCCCTCATGAACAAGATTTGAAATAACACATTTTATGTTTCATTCATCTTAATCTGAAAATGTTCCTTCTTATAAAAATATCTCCACGTTTGTGATATGCTTTGCCCAGAGAGTGTCTGAGCATATTTACTTCAAGATTGCTAATCAGACATGCATGCAATTGTGGCTTATACATCCAATTTGATTGACCCACTCAGGCAAATGTAAGGGCATCAATGCACTTGAACAAGCTCTCCTTCTCTTTAAATGCCCTCTGGTTGGTAACTTTTTTAATTACTTGCTTTGCATTAAGGAAAACAATTCCCTTCTAAAGTTACCTCAAGAAAAGGTGGCAAGCATCTTAAGAAAAACCTGTGGACTGGAATCAGGAAAGGAAAATGAGATGGAAGGACACAGCTCTGAGGACCAGTTATTCTCTCTTTCTCTTTGGCTTTATGAGCTTTACCATAATATTCCTGCTTGTGGGCTCAAACTCTCCATTCTCTTCTGGATGCTGATAATTCCCTCTTTCTGGTCTTTATCTCCTAGTTTTTTATTTGTTTTGTTTTTATTTCTTATATAGAGTCTATGTTCCCTACAAACAGTGATTTTTATTTTAAGATTCCTGATTGCATATAACAAAAACCAGCTAAAGACAACTTAATTTTAGGGCATGAGGAATATTAAAGGTAAAACAATTTCTTTTGCAATTGAAAAAAAAAAAGAATAAAACACCTAAATATAAACTTAACAAAGGATGTGAAGGACTTATATACTGAAAACTACAAAGCATTATTAAAAGAGTTTGAAAATGACAATGAAATGGAAAGATCTGTGTTTTGGAATGGGAGAATCAACAGTTAAAATGGCCATATTACCCAAAGTGATATATACATTTAATGCAACCCCCATCAAAATCCAACATGTTTAGCTAACATCATCCCAATAAGTTTAATTTTTTTAAAGGTATGCACTGCTAAGACTTCAAGGACAGACATGCAGGTGGTTCTTAAGAAGGGAACCAACAGTATTTTGCCTCAAACATTCATTTCTACTTCCCATGCGTGTTTCTTTTACTTTTACTTTTTCTCCTCTCTATAGACCAGTTCTCTCTGGTCCCTTCTCAGCATAGTGAAATATGTTCACACACAGTTCCTAAGCCCACACTCAAAGTCCAATATTATGAAGAACTCTTCTTTCTCTTAGTTCTAATTCCATCTTGGGAGCAAGTGTCCAATTGCAAATATGAGCACAGTGCAGCTGTTCCCAGTGAGACATGGCTGCTGACCTCACCCCTGAGGAAGGGAAGGCAATTCCAGGGGAGACTGAGCAGCAAAGCAAGTTGTTGCAGATGGCAGCATGTAGTAACTCCAGCGGCTGCAACTCTTTCCCAGGGCTGCCTCCTCTTTACACCTCTTAGCTTACAACAATTAAGTGTGTATTTTCTAATTTAAATTTCAGAAAGAGTGGATGCCATGTCAAAACATTTATTTCTTATAGCCTGCTAGGCAGTGCATCACTAGCCTGTCTGTGACTCAACAGCTCCTGTGCTGGAGTCTTGAGGCACAACACATCCTTACTTGAGCATCATAGGATGGATTAGAGTTAGATTTTCCCAGAAGGCATGGCAGACATTCTAAGATTCGGCCTGTCCAGTGCTATAACATAGCTATCTGCTATTCAAAGAGAAATGTCACACATTTATTCCTCACATGGTGATATTAACTGCAGTCATGCCAGGGTCCATTATTCCTCTGGACATACTCTTTGAAGGGGAAAATAAAATTCCATGGGCAATTACGTTTGCAATGAACAGCAGGGCTAATGCTTTTTTTAGATTTACAAAATACATTAGATTATTAAATGCTCAGAGAAGAACATTTACACATTTATTTAACCCATTTCCAACCCTCATTGGATGATGTAAATAGTAAGAGGCCTTATTTTGCAAATTACAGGAACCAATTCTTCAGGTCATATTATGTAGGAAGACAAGTGAGGGGGGGAAATACAACCCAACTTTCTATATAAACTAGGAACCAGTACAGTAAAGCTCTTAAATTTCTTATCTTGCTCTCCCTGTCTACTCTCCCTGAAAAACTACCTCAGTCTTCTCTTACAAGACTAACTCTGTACTCAATCCGTATGCATAGTAAAACATTGCTCCATTGACTATTCTTATTTTTTAATATATTTTTATTAATTTCAGAGAGGAAGTGAGAGAAGAGAGAGATAGAAACATCAATGATGAGAGAGAATCTTTGATCAGCTGCCTCCTGCATGCCCCATACAAGAGATCGAGCCTGCAACCCAAGCATGTGCCCTGACCAGGAATTGAACCATGACCTCCTGGTTCATAGGTAGACACTCAAGCAATGAGCTATGCTGGCCAGGCTTACCTATTCTTTTTAAATTTTCCTTTCAAAATGTCATTTTAGACTTAAACTAGAATGTTTTATTTTTATGATATCTCTAAAGAAAAGGGATTTGGAAGTAGTGATAGAGGCAGTGATGGAATTTAGTGTGTGTCAAATTATTGACATCACTGTTGGGGATCAACACCTGATTAAAAAGAAGGGGACATAGAAATCAGCCAAAAAGAAAGACTGTTAGTTCCCTGTCCAGGAAATTTTTTTAAAGTATGTTCTAAATTATGGAAAATTTACCATAGAACCAATGTCAGTTAACATTAATACTACACATATTATGAAACAGGTCTAAACACTATATGCATTTGAATAGATTTCACTAGCAGAGTAAACCTATGATGTAATACTAACGTTATTTCTATTTTCCAAATTAGGCACAGAAAGCTTAGGTAAATTGCTTAAAGACACACAATTTGTAATTTGTAAATCCGGGATTTAAACAAGTCCCTGACCCTATGGTGTTATGAATGTAATCAGATGTTGTTTTTATATGTAGAGGTGTAAAATAAAAGAAGGAAAATTGCTTTATTTAGCCTTGAACTCAATAATAATTCTAGCTATTAGAATTTTCAGCATGTTATGGGTTAACTTTATACAAAGTATATAGCCGCATCTCAAAGATCTTAAATACTATTCATTTTCTTTTACTATAGACAAACTTCAGTCAAATCTGCCTCACCTAATCCTCTTCAATTTCATTTAGATATCTTCACAAAAAGCATCAACCTAAGATTTGAGTATCTCAGTTATTTGGAAGATTAAAATAAGGTACACACAATTGTTGTTATGGGTGAATACCAAGACTTTATAGGTCATCAGTTATCTCTAATTGTGTTGCATATCAGAAAGCAGGTTTCTTTTTGTTGTGGAATGAGGCCATGTACTTTGTGAGCTTTGATTAGTCACAAGCCTGAAAAAATCAAATTTATCTCACTTTTTTGTTAGCTATATCAAATCACCTTTATGGAAGCAAATGAAGTATGTCTTTGGTGTTGGTTCCATTTTTACTTTTAACTTCCTTTTCTAAAGAACCCGTGTGCTATGTTATGTTTAGCAGAGCTTGGGAAGACAGGGTGCAAAAACAACGTAACTTCCTGAGAGACTAAGGAATGAGACCCCACTGAGTGTAGAAAGGAACTGGCTGCTTACAGAGCACTTGGTCTGATTCTCAGAGGGCTGGGTTAAACCATGAATTTATGCATTTTATACCCTTTAACAAAAAATAAACTTGAAAATAAATCTATTTTGGCAAAGTTCACAGAACTGCTCCATTCGATTTTATATTTGTGAAACAGTTTAAAGATACTTTTATTTTTTAGAGTTACCTTTATTGTTGAAAGTATGACAGATGTCTCCCTTTTTCCCCCATTGACCCTTCCCCATTTACTTGTATACTTCTTGGCATATTAAAGATCTTAAATCATTTCTCATAATTCAAAGGTCTATAATAAGATAGATACTTGAAAAACTGCTAAAGAAAAAAATAGTGCTCTCAGGTTTTTATTTTAGTTTTTGTTTACATTTTTTTAAAAAAAAAAATTCATTGTAGGGAGACTATTGTCTTGTTCATTTGTAGATTTTTGAAATTTTTAAAGTCTTGGTTGCCCAATATAGAATCCTTTCCTAAATATTTCTTTATGCCAGAAAAGAAGCAACATTTGTTACATGTGAAGTTGATAAAAAGAGATTTTCAGTGATGTGCACTCAGAAAAATGTCTCTCTTAAACATATTAATAGCACTAGCAACAGCACTAACCACTTTTATATCACAAAAACTGGCACGAGCTTAAATCTTTAGAATAACCCATGGCTACCTACAAACAATGTGTTAGCATTAGAATGCTTTCTTTCATGTTTTTGACCAGATTTCAAACCTTTCCTTTCCAGTTCTAATTATCATGTAATAAAAGAATAACTGAAACAAATAATACCAAAATGACATGAACTAACCAACAGAAAACACAGAAATTCTTGATATTAGAAGCAAGGGTCTTTTCCCTCTAGAGAACCAACCACTGTGTGTGTTGTGTTCAGTGCCACCAGGTTACACCTCACCTGGGGATATGATTCATGTTGTAAATGCTTGTGCTATTTTGTGACTTTGCTTTCCTTATATAATGCAAAAATTTCCCACATCTCTAAATCCATTTTATGTGCTTTATGCAAAACTTTGCATACAGTTGATTTTATGTAAGCAAAATGCTAATATTAGAAGAATTATCTATACATGTGTAATGAAGTAAAGAAAAATTGTATTATCTTAATGTACCATGCTAATAGTAGCATGCCTTTACATAAGCATAAAAAAGTGATAAAGACAAGGAGGACACTAAGGATGATCATTGCAGTGAATTTATTTTTTTTCTCTTCCCTTAACATTTTAGTTTATTTTTTAAATTAAGTTTATTGGTTACAAACCCATACAGGTCTCTAGTATACAACTAAATAAAAGATCATCTGCCCACAGCATCCTGTGTGTCATTGCCCCAAGCAAAGTCTCTTTCATCTCAACCCCCCTCCTTTGGATACCTCCACCTCACTCCAAATCTCCTTTCCCTCTAGCTATCATCACACTGTCTGTGACTAAGTGTTATGTATATATGTCTTATCACAAATCCTTTCACCTTCTTTTTCTAGCCATTGATAGCACTAATAGTAGATACTCAATGTAGTTAGAGAATATAATGTGTTAGGTTTCTTTAATGGTTTTAGACTGTATCTGCACCCATATCTTCTACATCAATGGAAGACACGTCCCACATTATGTTAAGGCTTATCATTCTGCCTATACATCACATATCCCTTCCCATCTGTTCAAGGCTTCCATATCAGTGATTACCCACTTTCCTGTAGGTCTCTGCGACAAACGTCTTAGGTTGAGAAATCCCATCACCTATCCAATTCTCTTGTCTCTTGCTTGCCTCTCCTGTGAAGGCTAAACAACTTTTAAAAATTCTTGATTCCCTAGCCTCTTTTTTAATATTGATCGATCATGTAATATAGCATAAGAATGGTAATAGGAGCAATTTCACTTTGTCTGTATTGCTTTTCCTCTTAGCAGGTATAATACCCTGCCTAGTGAGACCTCTTGGTTCTATAGTTTTTCCAGTGGGAAAAAGAACGTCCAAGGTGGGCATACAACTCCCCAAGGTTCCACGACATTTAAGTCTCACTTCATGAGGGATCACAAGAGGAATAGCAGGCTAGACCACCAAAGATTAGCTAGAGATGGAGAAGTGGAGTGGAGCACACAGCAACTAGCCTGTGGGTCTTGGCAGATTATATTCCTGCTGCTGGAGGTGCCTAGGCAAGATCTGATCCAAGAACACTGCTTATCTGCAAAGGTGAGCCAGAAAGATACAAAAACAACATAGAAAAATCAGTGTGTTTCTATACACTAACAATGAATATCTGAAAATTAAATATAGAAAACTATCCCATTCATAATAATATCAAAAGTAATAAAATGCCTAGGAATAAATTTAACCAAGGAAGTGAAAGATCTATATACTGAAAACTATAAGACAGCAATGAAAGAAATGGAAGATAACACAAATAAATGGAAAGATACCTCAAATTCATGGATCAGAAGAATTAATAATGTTAAAATGTTCATTATACCCAAAGCAACCTATAGATTCAATACAATCCCTATCAAAATTCCAATGGCGTGTTTTACAGAAATAAACACACACACACACACACACACACACACACACACACACACACACACACACGGAGCCACAAAAGACTCCAAATAGCCATAGCAATCTTGAGAAAGAAGAACAAAGCATTACACTTTCTGATTCAAACTACATTACAAAGTTATAGTAATCAAACAGGAATGTACTGGCATAAAATCTGGCACATAAACTAATGTAACTGAATAGAGAACTCAGAAATAAACCCATGCATATATGGTCAAATAATATTTGACAAGGTAGACAAGAATACTCAATGGATAAATTATAATCTGTCCAATAAATTGTGCTAGAAAAACTGCACATTCTCATGTGAAAGAATGAAATCAGACCCCTATCTTGCACCACTAGGAAGATTAATTCAAAATGGATTAAACACTTAGGTGTAGAACCTAAAATCTTTAAAACGCATATAAGAAACCATAGGAAATGCTTTTTGACATTGGTCTTAGCAATGCTATTTTTGGATATGACACCAAAAGCATAAGCAACAAAAGCAAAAATCAACAAGTGGGACTACATCAAACTAGAAAGCTTCTGAAGAGTAAAGGAAACCACCAACAAAATGAAAAAGCAACCTACAGAAGGAGAGAAAATATTTGCAAATCATTTATCTGGGAAGGGGTTAATATAAAATATATAAGAAATTCATACAACTCAATAGAAAAAAACAACTTTTAAAAATCGTATTAAAAAGTGAGCAGATAAACTAAGTAGATGTTTTTCCAAAATAGGCATAAAAACGGTCAGAAGGTATATAAAAAATAACTGAATGTCACTAATCTCAGGGAAATGCAAACCAAAACCACCACAAAATATCACCTCATACCCTTTAGAATGGCTGTTACCGAGAAGGTAAGAGATGAATGTTGGTGAGGATGTGGAGAAAGGGGAACCTTTGTACACTGTAGTTGGGAAAGTAAATTGGTGCAGCCACCATGGAAAACAGTATGGAGGTGCATTTAAAAACTATAAATAAAATTTCACATGATCCAACCATCTGAGGAAATGAAAACAGGATCTTAAGGAAATATCTGTACTTCTATGTTTGCCGTAGCATTATTCACAGTAGCCAAGACATGGAAACAACCTAAGAACCTAAACCTGAAATCTAAAAAATTCTAACTCATTGAAACAGAGTAGATTGGTAGTTAACAGAAAGTTGGAGGGAGGGGAAATGGGAGAGATGTTTGTCAAGGGGTATACACCCTCCATAATAAGATGAATAAGTTCTTGAAATCTAATGTACAGCATGGCAACTATAGTTAACAAAATTGTATTGTATAGTTGGAATTTACTAAGAGAGTAGATCTTAAATGTTCTCACATACACGCACACACATACAAAAAAGGTAACTCTTAGGTGATGCATGAATTAACTAACCTTACTAACCTTACCGTGGCAATCATTACACAGTATAAGTATGTATCAAATCGTCATGTACACCTTAAGCTTCAACAATGATGTCATTTGTCCACTAATGTTCCTAGTGCATGTCTCCTGGACCCTGGTTACTCAAGTTGTGGCCCGTGGGACAGTAACACCATCTGGAACCTTATTAGAATGCAGAATCTTGTTCCCATCTCAGTCCAACTAAACGAGAAATTGCACATTAGCAATAGATGATTTGTATACTCGTTAAAATTCAAAAAGCACTGACTTTGATAATTGAAAGTCTGAGAGTTAAAAAGTATAAGAAATCTTAATAATGTACCCCTTTATTTGGTGGTTACCAGGGTTCTCTCATAAGTAGGACGGGACAGTGGGAGTAGTCAATTCTGGATGAGGGCTATTATTTGGAACTTAAGCCACCATCAACCAGAAAATTTGGAAGGATGAGAATTATCATTGATATTGTTTTGAATTGTTGGTAAATGCTAATAATAAAAAATACTTATTGTAGTCAGTTTTATTGCTATTTTAAAACGCTCTACATGAAATCCATTCCTTTATTGCTTGCATTGTGGTGAACCAGCATCATGGCCTCATTCTTTTTTTTAAAAAATATATATTTTTATTGATTTCAGAGAGGAAAGGAGAGGGAGAGAGATAGAAACATCAATGATGATAGAGAATCATTGATCAGCTGCCCCCTGCATGCCTCCTACAACCCGAGCCCACAACCGGGCATGTGCCCGACCGGAAATCAAACAGTGACCTCCTGGTTTACAGGTCAATGCTCAGCCATTGAGCCACACTGGCTGTTCAATGGCCTCATTCTTGATATGTCCCTCATGTTTACAGAACATCTTCTTGTTGTTATTGTAAGCTATTATCTTTTGTGATGCTATTTTCCATATATTTAAAATATTATATTCACTGTGGCTAGAAAATGGTCATGGAACAGAATATCTTTGGCAAAAAAAAAAAAAAAAAAAAAAAATGGTCGGCAAGCCTGCAAAATGCCTAGCATATTTCTATCTCCTGACTTTTGTCCAAATGTCCATAAAGCCAATTCCATAAAATGTCAATTTTCATCCACCCTAGGGAACTGAGTAGTGGCAAAATGAAGTTAGTGAGGACCATGTACATATGAGACTTGTATTTCCAGTCCCTAACAGTTCCCCCAGTGTACTAGGTGTGGGTGTGCAACAGGGAGGAGGCACAGAGTGACGGTAACTCCCATCTGGTTTGCTTCTGTTGTGTCAGGTCTCATGATTAATCTGTTTTTCTTTTTTTTTAAACAAAGAAGATGAAAACAGCTGTTTGAAATGTTTAAAAATTGCATCTACCCTTGACAAGCAAACAAAAGAGATTTCAAAAGCATTTTTTTATACCACGTAAAAAAAATCTTCTAAAATCAGAAAGGACAAGTTAGTTTTATGCAATTTTTTTCTTAGTCCTTATGCATTTTTAGCTTCTCACATTTTCTGTATAAATCAGGTTGAGGGAATTCATAGCTTGTGGAGTAAAATGAATAGCACTTTCAAGAACATGAAGAAAGCAGCCAGTGTGAATGCTTTTCATCCCAGCATGATTAGTGCTCTCCAGCTCTGGCAGCTGAGAGAAGGTGCTGTGTTGTAGAGGAAAGACACCTCACATGAGTACTACTCCTCTCCAGGGAAGTTATCCAGACAATAAGCCAGTACTTTCCCTGACTTCTCTGCTATTTCTCCCTCCTGATGTGAAGTCTCTCCATTATGGTACTGCATTGTATCATGAGGTACATTTGGGATAGTTACAGATACAGGCTATTTTCATCTTTGCTTTCAGCACTATGTTGCCTTGATTTTATTACAAGGAAGCTCTGTGATCCTCCCTTTTTACCCAGCTTTGTAGATCTAAAGTAAGGATCTCATCTATACAGTGCTTACAACGGGAGAATGAATGACATGGGCTTGCCAGCTGATGGTCCATCCCTGTAGTTGTTCCAGCAAAGCTACTATGAGAGCCTATTTTTAGTGACCAATTTGTGTTGCAGTAATCAGTGAAGAATACTTTGTGAGGTGAAGGAATGTGTTGATGATCATTCCTTATTATTATCATAGGTCACACCTGAAGAAGGAATGGAGCTGGGACACTGTTCAAAAAAGGGGCAATTTTCCCTAACCGGTTTGGCTCATTGGATAGAGCGTCAGCCTGCGGACTGAAAGGTCCCAGGTTCGATTTCGGTCAAGGGCATGTACCTTGGTTGCAGGCACATACCCAATAGGAGTTGTGCAGGAGGCAGCTGATTGATGTTTCTCTCTCATTGATGTTTCTGACTCTCTATCCTTCTCCCTTTCTCTCTGTAAAAAAAATCAATAAAATATATTTTAAAAAAAGGGGGAGCAATTTTATGCTACAGTATGTTTGTTTGGGGCCAGAACAGTATTTGTTTTTCTGGAGAGCTTTATGAAGAGATTAACTATTCTCTGAAACTGACCAAGTGACTTCCAGTTATGTCCACTCTGAATAATCATACAACTCGAAAAATAATTTTAAACAAATAATGGGTCAGCAAATTTGTTTACAATCAACTGAGAAAAGATGAAATGATTTAAAGTTATATGAGAATTGTTAAGTATTGTCACTGAATTAACTAATGAATATTTTGCTATAAATATTTCCTTGAAAAACAGGTCTTTCCCTGAGGTTGTGTTCATAAACTCTTGCCCACTCCTTTATGCCAGGAGTAGAATTAGGAACCAACTGGGGGCAGGTACATGAGAGAGTGCCATTGCATTTGTTGGCATGTAGGGCTCCTAACAAGGAGGTCTAAGCTGCATATTTTTTCTCATCTGGAGTTTATAATCTAGTGAAGAAAGTAAAACATGCTAAAATTTAACAAAAAACACAATGGCTATATCTGACTGTACCAGTTGATTGCAAATTATAAATGCTACTAGAGGCCTGGTGCATGAATTCATGCACAGGTGGGGTCCCTCAGCCTGGCCAGCGAGAGAGGCCGATCAGGGACATGGGAGGTTGGTCAGGGGGAGGGGCCATGGGAGGTTGGCTGGTGGGGGGAGGGGCTTGGGAGGTTGGCTGACCAGGGGGAGGGGCCACAGGTTGGCCAGCTAGGGGGAGGACCACGGGAGGTTGGCCAGCCAGGTGGAAGAGCCACAGGAGGTTCCAGGGACATCAGGGCTGGCTGGCCGGGGGGAGGGGCCACAAGTGGTTGGCCAGCTGGCCCTATCAGGGTTGATTGGAGCAGCCAACTGGGGGGAGGGACCACAGGAGATTGGCCAGCTATGGGAGGTTGGCCAGCCACAGGAGGTTGACTGTGGGAGTGCACTGACTACCAGGGGGCAGTTCCTGTGTTGAGCATCTGCTCCCTGATGGTCAGTGCATGTCATAGCAACCGGTTGGCCAGTCGTTTGGTTGTTCAGTCGTTTGGTCATTTGGTGGCTTAGGCTTTTATATAGATAGATAGATAGAATTTAGACTTACAAAGATTTTTTTTTTTATTAAAGGTTATCAAAACTGCAGTCATACACATAGATTTTTAAAAATCACTACTTTGAATCCCAGAATGTTTGTACTTCAAAGGGCTTTGGAATCATAACCTGAGGCCAATACATTATAGGAAGATCAGCAAAGAGCAGAGGCCCAAAGTCTTCCCCCTCTTCTCCTTTCTCTAAAGTTAGTGCTACTTCTGGTGTGATATCTGGTTAATACAAGGGAGATGTGACTTATTCTTCTTCAGGTGTTTCCTCAGTGGCCTTTATCAATGTTTCACCTCCTCTGAAATTCCCACTGAATTAGCCTTTCGAGTAAAACTTGGCTCTCCTAGCCCATAATAAAATGCACACATTTGGTCTTGTAGGAAACTGTGTCTCTGGAACTATGTCTCTTGGATCTTGTCACCTATGGGTGGATAAAGCAGAGAAAGCAAATACTGGAATATCTGTAAAAACTAGTTAAAATAAGGGTGCACAATAGTGTCAGCAGATGAGGGCAGTGGAGTCTTCCACATAAACCTTGTGGGATATAATGTATGTTCACTGTCTGAGTATTATGCATGCTTATTCAATATTCATGGAACAAATATTACTGAGCACCTAATATATGCTAGGCTCTACTCTAGACTTTGGCAATAAGCAATACACCACAGATTCAAAACTCTGCCTCATGAGGTATACATTCTATTTGGAAAGGCAGACAATAAGTCAAAAAAATAAATATGCCCATATCAAATGCTAATAAGCTGTAAGAATATATGTACAGCAAGGATAAGGGTGAAAGGAGAAAAGCAAGTGTGCTTTACTATGTAGGGTCTTCAGGGAAGGTTTTCTCAGAAGGTGACATGTGAACACATCTGAATGAGTGATGAAAGAAGACATGCAAAAAAAAGAGGAAAGGATATTCCAGGCAATGAGGGCAGCCAGTATGGTGATCATGAGTGAGGTGGGAGTGAATTTGGCATGTTTAAAAAAAAAGCAAGAACATCAGTGTGGCTGGGTTGAATGAGCTGAGGAAAGAGAGGCAGGAAATGAGGTCAGACAGACACACTGGAGTGGCCAAAAAGCAGTTCATGTACATTTTAGAACAGCTTCCTTGGATCATTCTCTGCTAAAATAATTTATTACTTTCTGCTCCATCCTAGCAGATTTAAGTAAGAAAATGCCTCTGCCCTCCCAGAGTTCACAGTATTGAGAATGAGACAAACAAGAACATAATTGTAATGTATTATACTATGTTTTTGTGGGGGGGTTTTCTATGTATAAGCTCAAGTTGCTAGGAAACACTTAGAAGAATGCATGTACATTTTTCTGGCACAATCATGAAAGGCTAATTAGAGCATATAACATACTGCCTGAGCTTGGACAGACAATTCGGAGTTCACTGGGTGACCAATGTCATAAAAGTTTTCCAGGCTGTCTGAATGGTTTATTCAAATGTCCAAAGGCATGGGGAAGCATTGCAATTTGAGTTTGAGTAGTATAGTAGAAAAGCAAAAATCATTGAAGACACACTAGTGTTTGAATGTTATCTCTGAAACAGAGAACATTACTTAATCTCTCCTTAGAAAGGGGTTTATCATCATGCCTATCTTGTAAAACCATTGTGATGATTAGTGAGACTAAGTGTAACGCATGCTTCTGGCTTATGTTGTATGAACGGTAAATCCTAGTTATTGTCTCACATAGAAAATTATAGTGTTGACAATAGGGACAGCGTTAATTTCCTTATCTTATTCTCAGACTTCGTTCAGCATCTGAAACAGCATGGGTGCTCAATGAATATTTGGTATGTAAATGAATGAACCTGCACAGTTACAGTTTCATTTCAATCGCAGTAATGCAGGTGATAGAGGACAAATAACTGGACCAAGACAAGGGCAGCGGGTATAGGAAACAGGATAAATGATTTAGATATTTAATAAATAAAAGTGACAGAATTCATTACTAATTGGATGTGAGAAAGAAGAAGAAGCCAGGATAACTTCCAGGTTGACAACTGAATGGCTGAGTGAATGTTGGGAACATTCACTGAAATGGGATGACCGGGAGGAATGAGAGCTGCTGTGTAGGGAGAGAAAATGAGGTCAAGTGAACTTCGTAATTTTGAGATGTCTACAAGCCATGAAGGTGAAAAAAATCCTAGAGGTGATCAGAAAGGAACTCCTAAGAGGGTTCAGACAAAATAGATACATTGGCTGTCATAGAAACTTTTTTTTTAAATGAGATTTGGTAGAGAGGTTATTACAAATGAGGGAAAAGAGGGTCAATAATATGTTCCAAACAATATTAGAGGATCCCTTGAAAAAAATCTCATGACTTCACAGGAGTTAAGAGAATCATGGGCGTCTAGTATCACTTTAGAATTTACTTTTTTGTATGTATTTATATAAAAACAGTGCAAAGCATAGTTTGTTATAGATCACTGAAGAACTCCCTAACTTAAATCACATAATGGTACAAATTTTAAGAGCTGGTAATGGTGTATAGAAATGATCAATGATAGTAAGACTCATAACTCAGAATACAAAGTTCTATTTGGTTTATGTAATTTAAACTTTATGAGATCATATTTCTCATTTTCTTATTGAACAGTCAACTTAATATTATTTAGTAGGTAATGCGCAGACAACTCAGATAAGTGATGTTGTTGATGGAAAGTTTGCCTGGGAGGTGCCATTGATATCATCTGCTCATTTTTAACCTTTATTCAGTTAGATAACATTTAAGGCTGTTTTACTGTGTTCTCATTATGCTTGAACACGCTGTTTGATACTAATCCAGAGAACGCAGCCACATCATTAAAATATTTGGGAGATCTGTAGCCTGAGGTAAATGCCAACTTTCTTGTCATAGCATTCATTCAATAATTGCATCAACATTTTCTCAGTTGTTTAAAAACTATTTTTATTTTCAACATAGTATATTTTATATTATTTTAGTTTATTATAATTTGGTGTTTCAGTGACTAAAATTCATTAAACTCTATTTTTTTTCTGTAAAAAGCAACGATTATGGGAGTATAAGCGGGCATTCCATATTCAATTGAAAAGTTCAGTGCTGATGTGATTATCATAATGTGATTTCAATGTCTCTAAATATGATTTTACAAAAGCCTAGACTGGAAAATTCCAAATATCAGTGAAAGCTAACTTCAGCATACTGATACAAAGGGCTCTATTACTGACCTAGCATTTATTTTGACATCAGAATTGAAGACATGAGCATAGAATGTTAAAATGTCCTGAATGGCTCCTAACTCAAAAAATCACATAATAAGTGGTTACAGGGCTCTTTAGTTGTTTTATCTTTGAAAAATAAAAATTTCTCAATTGTTATACATTCTCATGTCTCTAGATAGGAACAATTTTACGCATGTTAATTACTAATGAAGCTAACCCCGCACCATCACCACAAAACAAACAAACAAACAAAAAAACCCACAACAGATTTTGATCGGCTAAAGTGAGGAGAAACAAGGTTGAGCTGATTTATAGGAAAAGCAGAAGGTATACAGGAGAAGAATGAGAAAGCAGATTAACAAGCTGGAAAGGAGTTGTGAGTTGTGACTAAGGGAAAAAAATTGAAACCTAGACCTCATAAACAGCGCTAGAAAAGAAAATTATGCACTGAATAGTTAAATATTTCAAATAACTTTCCCTGGGCTGGATACTTCAAACTAAACGCTACATAGCTGTTGTTAATCATTGTCAGGGAAACAGGATTGGGTGTATCTTACATTTTAAGGGGGGAGGAGTGTTTAATATCGTATTGTTTTCCTTGAGATGAATGGGATATTTAAGTCAACTATGAATACCACTGAATTGATTCAACTAAGAAATGAGATTATGCTGCAGAAGCAAACTATGCTTCTCTGCATAGGAGTATAATGTGAAGGGAGGAAAATAGGATCATGATGTCCAAGGCATGTCTACTGAAAAACTGGAGACACTAAGTAAGGCAGAGGGGCAGGATTTGTTATACCTACAGGAGAGTAATAGATTTTCCAAATTTAATGCAGGAAAAGAGACTGCTTAGTTATGCCTCTTCAATTCCTAGAGAATTATCTGTGTCAGATGGGAAATACTTTATTTTCTTATTTCCAAGGGGGTTAGGATAATACAATGGCCTGGGAGAACTAAAACTTCAAGAAAAAGTTGGCTTTAGGCACTTCTCTACTTGAAAGGAGCCATGATCCTGAGGCTCTAGGCAGGGGTCCTCAAACTTTTTAAACAGGGGCCAGTTCACTGTCCCTCAGACCGCTGGAGGGCCGGACTATAGTTAAAAAAAAAAAAAAAAAAAACTATGAACGAATTCCTATACGCACTGCGGGCCCGGGACGAGTCGGCTGTTAAGCAGGACAGGCAGCGGCACCCGGCGGGCCGGATAAATGTTCTCGGCGGGCCGCATGTGGCCTGCGGGCCGTAGTTTGAGGACGCCTGAGAGTACTATCATGATGTGTGTGGGTGAGGATGTGACAAAGCAGGATGAAGGGACTTGGAGGGCAGTAGAACTACTGGCAAGATAGTGGAAAGCCAAGTGGGAATGATGTAAATCCTTCTCTGTGGCAACACTGAAATAGAAGAAAATTTCCTAAACACTCAACAAATGCCAAATTCATTGGTCCTCTGGAAAGGGGTGGAAGATATAGCTATGCATTGGCTGTAACCCATGAGTGGGAATATTATCCTCCAAATAACTATAAACTCTGGATAAAAATTCAAAACAACCACAACAGGACTCTAGTGATTGAACCAAAGCAGGCAGGTTTTATTTTCCTGAATATGAAGATTCATATCTTTCATCTAAGCTCAACCATTATCTTTTTGAGGTCAGGATGTAGACTGGTAAATGAGCATGGCTCTCCCTTAAGCAGATCCATCAATTTTGATGATAAGCAGATTAAGGCTTGTCACAGAAACTAAAGCAGTCTTTAAATGGGAACACATATAAATAAATACATATTGTTAAATAACAATAAAATGCCATTGCAAACAGTAAAAATTGTTTCTTAACTTATCTATACAGTATCAAAAAAACAACTGTATAACAAATTAATAATATAAGTACAAAAAATAAGTATGGATTCTTCTACTTTTTTAATAGACATGATGACATATGGATTTATATACACCCAAAAAAGCACTCAGTGATTTTGTCAAAGATAATGCAAACTATTTAACTCAACTGGATTCTTTTTTTTTTTTTTTTGCCATTGGGATACTTTATTGAAAATCATTATTACATTTTATGATTTTAACAGTCAACATTCATTATAGTAGCTTGGCTGTCCCCATTTTTTTATTAAAAACTTCTTAAGGCCCTGGCAGGTGTGGCTCGGTTGGTTGGAGGGTCATCCAGTACATGGAAATGTTGTATGACTCCAAATTTCATACAATAGTAATAAAAGAAAAGAATGGTGTTTGAGGTGGCTACGTCAGTATGAAAATTGACATGCTTGCTGTGCTGCTCATTGGATAAAGTGAACTAGAGAAAATAGCTCAGTGATGATCAAATAAGTGGGCAATTCCTGCGGTCATCGACGTGAGACCACTGTGTCCAGGGGTGAAGATATGCTTTCAGAGGCCAGGAATATGGTTTTAATGTTTAGATTTTGAGGCATAAACACAGAAAAAGAAGTAAAATCTACTGAATGAGGTCAAGTAACAGATGTGTAATCAAAGATTTCTGATGAGCACTGTGAAAATTTTAGATAAAATATGGTATTGCACTGAACCTTTGCTCAGCACTGAAAAAGTAGATAGAAGCTTTCAAAAATTTGAATTTTAGAGCTACATCTCCCTTTAACTTTCCAGGAATGTGCACATTTATTACATAAATTAATTATTACATATTTATTTTCTTTATAGCTTATATATATCTATACTAATAAAAACATATATGCTAATTAGACCAGACATCCTTCTGGATGACCTTCCGGATAAAGCTGGGGCTGAGAGGGAAGCCCAGTCCCGGGTGCCAGAAGGAAGCCGGTGCCAGCAGCCAGGGGAAGGAAGACCTACTCTTTCAGGAATTTCATGCATTGAGCCTCTAGTATATTTATATTTATCTGTATATCTACCTATAGGTTATCTATCTTCAAATGTTGCAAATACATCAATAATACTATGCTTTATCATGTAGTATTTCCTGAATTTCAACAATATCTGATTAGTTAACCATTTAAGTTACATGTTGGACAACACAATAGATGACCAAATACGTTCTAACTAAGTCAGATTTTCATTGCTGAACAGGTATGCAAAGGTTCACACTGAGTGAAAATGGTGTAACTTTCCAATTTTAGCCTGTTAGATCAATGACATTACATGCTGTCACTTAGAGGAAAATAATCTGCTAAAATTGGACATTCCTTGATAACCTATAAAACCTATGTGCAATGATGTTTAAAGAAATTGGAGATTTATTTTCTATAAAATATTAGACATGCTAGGGCTAAAACCCATTTAAAAAATATTATGACATCTTTTAGAATAATGTGAAATGTAATTATAAATATTGCACAATCTTGCTTGACAGGTTTATTTTTCTTAATTAGGTATGTACTAATTGCTAAAGCTGTGAGGATATTTGTGTATATATGTAGGCATTGAGAATATTGTTCTGTTTTATTGTTTAGTATCAGGGATGTATCTGGAGATTCCTGTCATATATTTGCCACCAATGACAAAAATGAGTAGAACATAAAAATTCAGGTCTGCTGTTTCCAATCAAAATCTAAAGATTTTGAACTAAAGATATTTATAACTTATTCATATATTTTCTTTTTAGATTTAAAATTGATGTATATTTATTTAACATATATTAGAAGAAAAAAAGTGATTTAAGTCTCAGAAGCTGTTTTCCCCCTGAATTACTGTATACTTTGCATTCATCATTAGCAAGAGTTGAAGACTAAATAGGAATGGGCATGTGGAAGCTCCTTTGAACTCTTTTTAACTTTTGTTGAATTCCTTTACTTTTGCTTCTTTAAACTATCTGATGTTTCTCTCACTCATTTCACTGCCCTTAATTTTGCATCTTCTTACCTCCGCCCTTGCTAACAAGCATTATCCGTTTTCCCCAATCCCACTTAATTCCTCATTCTTTGACCTTAGTAAATAAACCTTTACAATATACTTTTTAAAAAATCTATGATCAAGCCCTCGCTGGTTTGGCTCAGTAGATAGAGCACCGGCCTGCAGATTGAAAGGTCCCAGGTTCGATTCCGGTCAATTGGTGTTTCTTTCTCATCGATGTTTCTAACTCTCTATCCCTCTCTCTTCCTCTGTGTAAAAAATCTGTGATCATGATTTTCTACTTTGAAGAAAAAGAAGGTAGTTCAAATATAGGAAGATGGCTGGCTGGCTGACTCAGATTGTATTTTCACAATTTTGGGAAACGCCTGGTCAGAGCCCCTCATGTACTTAATCAGCCTCTCTTAGCACCAAATATCTTATGTATGTGGCTGGGTTTATGGTGACTTTGGTTAAAGAATAGAATTTTTTCTTGATAAAAGACTCAGCCTATATAGAAATCATGTCTTAGTTAACTCACTAGACTACCCATAAAACACTAAAACATTAAAGGTTCTATCTAGTATCTATCTACCTGAATTTTTTGGAGTTTCTTGTTATATTTGTGTTATTATTTAACACTAGGGGCCGAGTGCACAAAGATTCGTGCACAAGGGGTGGGTCCCTCAGCCCAAACTGCACCCTTTCCAATCTGGGAGCCTTCAGGGAAGCCCTCTCCAATCCAGGAGTTTCTGTTTGTCTTTGCAATCATATGAGCAAATTGTCTGAGACCCCAACCCAGTTTGGTTTGTTGTTCACAGAATAATAGAGGCATTTATTTTTTTCTTTGCTTCATTGGTGGAGATTTCTTGGAAGTTTTAGGATATCTTTCCTTTAATTTTTCCTAGACACTCTGATTTTACTTATGTCTCTCACCTTTGCTTTCCCTCCCTCCTCCACCACAACAGTAACTTGCTCCAGGCTCACTTTGCTCTAGTGTGTAGGAGATCCATCTGCCACCAGAACTATGATTCCCAGCATTCCTGGTGCTCCCTGCACTCTGGGCTTCCACTTCTGGTCCTGGGGCTGCCACCAGAACTACTATTCCCAGAATTCCTGGTGCTCCCCACACTCTTGGTTTTCCCTTCCTGCTCTGTCTCTGTCCCACGGCCTCCCACTCTGCCAAGTCCTCCAAGCCACCAGCTCTCCCTCTCTGCTCTCCATCTGGCAGCTTGGGGAGCCAAGTTCCCCAAGCTGCTCCACTCTCCGCCAGTTCTCCCGCTCTGCTCTCCACCCAGCGCCCGTGTATGCAAATTAACCCTCCATCTTTGTCAGGTTAATTTGCATACTCGCTCCTGATTGGCTGGTGAGCATAGCCGAGGTATGGTCAATTTACATTTTTCTCTTTTATTATATAGGATTGTATCAACAAGGACAAAATGCATAATGATAGATACCACATTTCTTACTTCCCAAACCATAGTTCAAAGTTAAGCACACTAATTTCCTATTTAAAGCTGAATCCCAATATCCAAGATACAAGAATTAAAAAAAAAAATGTTGACAACTAAACAAAGAACTTCCTCTACCCCAAATAAGTGTTATTCTGAAATATTTAAATGAATCTATAAAAGTATTTCATTTAGATCTGACCAGTTCAGAAGATTAGTACCTGATCATGAAATATGAAATATACAGGGTGTCCCAATAAATGTATACACACTTTAATAGCTGATAGCTTAATTTTGAAAATGAAATGTATTTTAATAAACACTGCCTTTATAATTATTTAAAATGTATGCATACATTTTTTGGGACACACTATATGTTGTTAGTTGATACATTGGCAGAGTTATCTGGTAAATGAAAATTCAGATTATTCAATGTCTCCTTGGTTTTTTGAAGGTTAACTTAGTAGTACTCCTGTCAGTCTCAGTACTTTTACAACAGCTGAGCTCATTGGCAATAGGAACATAGCAAACATAATTTATCATTTCCTAGAGTTGCTTTCCTTCCAGGTTCAGAGTCTACCACCTACAGAGTAGGGAGTAATGGTATTATATGTTTCAGTAGCCATGGAAACTGGTACATAGACCATTATAAACAAATAAAAATTTGAGAATAAGTCCCAAAATCTGTAGCTCAGAGATTGATTTCAATACTTAAATCAGTTTAGAGGATTTTTTTTCCTTTAAGTGTGAATCTCAATAGTTAAAAAAATATATAAAAATTAAAAGATACAATCAAAAGTTAGGGAGATTGGAAAGAGAATTTTGGAGAAATCATGGGGAGTATTCCTGAATCTGTTATTAATTTATGTGTGACCTTCACATACTTACTTAACTTTTTAGTTCCTTATTTCCCATCTAGACAACATCATTTGCTTCCCTCACTGGAATCTTGTGAAGCTTAATTAAGATTTGTAAACCACTTTAGCTTCCGCAACTGGAGGATGTTGGAGAAATGCAAATTTTTAAATTATTATTGTTGTTATTTATTATTTATTGCTGTCTATCTAGCCTTAGCTTAGCCAGTCTCTGAGGCTTACTCCCTGAACCAGGCAGACAATTTAATAATAAATGCAGTGTCGGGCCAGCAAATACCAGAACAACTCAACAGAAAACAGTAAAAATGAAAAATGTTTTATTCTTCTATTG
Organism: Plecotus auritus; assembly: GCF_963455305.1. NCBI lineage: Eukaryota > Metazoa > Chordata > Mammalia > Chiroptera > Vespertilionidae > Plecotus > Plecotus auritus. The sequence continues at coordinate 14,395,020 of NC_137775.1, forward strand.
TAAAGGTCACAAGAGTTAAACGTTTTTCAAAATGCCACAAAACTAACAATTTTATTCTTATTGACCAATTCTCCTTTACTTTGAATTATTGAGGATTTCTTTGTGTGCAGCATTTTTACACATTTCACAAAATGCCATTTTGAACTAGCAAACAGTATCTGCTTTATTTTGTTTTTCTTTTGGGAAAACTATACCATAGGTTTGTTAGTCTTTTTCAATAAAAGTCCACTTTTCAACTTTGCTTAATTTACAAAAATCGAATTTGAAATAATTGTTCTCTTTTGCTGAACTAAAACCTTTCAGGTTTTTATTTCTATGCTGGTTCATCTTTGCTTAAAATAGTTCAGTTTTCCTTTTATAAAGTTTATAATTACTATGTCACATGAATTGGGTTTCACATATATTGAATAAAAACTGTGCATGCTTTCATACTGAACATATAAAGTGCTTCTTATTAAAATACTAGAGGCCCAGTGCATGGATTCGTGCACCGATGGGGTCTCTCAGCCTGGCTTGTGCCCTCTTGCAATCCAAGGTCCCTCAGGGGATGTTGGACTGCTGGTTTCGGCCTGGCAGTCCGACATCCCCTGAGGGATAGAGTAGTATGTGAAGCAGCAGGCGGCCAGGGAGGAGCCCGACCCTGGGCCAGGTGCTGCGCTGCTCCCGCTCATCCTGGCCCCCGCTGTGCCTGATGCCGCTGCAGCCCCTGCCATGGAGGCGGGAAAGGCTCACACTGTCACAGCTGCGCTCGCCAGCCTTGAGCCCTGTATCTCGTGCCTGTCAGTCAGCTGAGCAGCATTCCGCTGTGGCAGCACACTGACCACCAGGGGACAGCTCCTGCATTGAGTGTCTGCCCCCTAGTGGTCAGTGTGCATCATGCAACTGGTCAAACAGTCAAATGGTCTACCAGTCGCTTAGGGTTTTATATATATATATATATATATATATATATATATATATATATATATATATATATATATATATATAGTTATTTTTTATATAAAATATAAGAAACATGACTACTGACATGGAAGAAGACCACATCTTCCCAAGACTACCTTTTCTTTCCTGCTAATAGATTCCTTATTTTATATTTAGGTAACCGTGCAGATATTTCCTAATCTCCTGAGAAACAGGGCCCTCCTGAATCCTCAGGGGAGGATTTTGAGCTGTGGAAGCCAAACATGGTGTCACCTTTGCCAGATACTCACTGTCAGAGGGTCCCTTGCATCTAGGGGTGTCATCTGCATGAACAATGGGGCACAATAAGCCCCCTGATAACCTTCTGAGAGGATCCCTCTGTCTCTTACTTCAGAAACCTGTTGCTCATGCCTTTCCTTTCTTAATGGAAGGACAGGACAGGTCTTTATCAGTGCATTTTCCAGCCACTGAAGAGAAACAACAAAATAATTTTAAAGGTTTTTATCAAGAGCCACACTGTTTAACAAACCAGGCTTGTCTAATATAGACTTTTCTTTATAAGTGTTTTTATTACTTAAGCTCTTTAGTTTGTCAGTTTTCTACTAGATACTGAAGAAAATAGTTTTAAGTAATGTACTTCACCAGAGTGTGCCAACCTTCGTGAATCTCCCTACTTCCACAGCACTTGCAGTAACTACGTATAATTTACTAAGAAATTCTATGGCATTTGTACTGTTTGGCATGTGATTTTATATGTCTCCTGGACTAAATTGTCAGTCCCTTGAATGTGGAAACCTGATTTTATCCTCCCTGTGCTTTTTCCCTCTGCCTTGCACAATATTGGCTCGTTGCAAGCGCAATATATTTTAAAAAGATATGTGTGCGGTCATGTTTGTGTTGCCTTTTCCTTGCCTTTAAACTTAAAATTCTGTCACAGCGCTTCTAGTACAGACAATCAGACAACTGCCAAGTGACTAATGAGAGGGTAGGTATAGAGCATGAATACACCGGGCAAAGGAATAATTCATATCCTGGCAGGACAAAGCATCAGGACAGTGTGAGATTTCATCATGCTACTCAGAACAGAATGGAAATTAAAACTTGTGAATTGTTATTTCTGGGATTTTCCATTTAATATTTTCAGACCACAGTTGATTGCAAGTAACTGATTCTGCAGAAAGCGAAACCACAGATAAGGGGGGATTACTGTATATACATGAAATATCATTTAGCCATAAAAATAAATGAAATACTGATATATGCTATAGCAAAGATGAGCCTTGAAAGTATTGTGCTAAGTGAAAGAAGCCAGACACAACACCAAATACTATATAATTCCCTTTATATGTAATATACAGAAAAGGTAAATCCATAGAGATAGAAATTAGTGATTGCTGCCGAAACCGGTTTGGCTCAGTGGATAGAGCGTCGGCCTGCGGACTGAAGGGTCCCAGGTTCGATTCTGGTCAAGGGCATGTACCTTGGTTGCGGGCACATCCCCAGTGGGGGGTGTGCAGGAGGCAGCTGATCGATGTTTCTCTCTCATTGATGTTTCTGGCTCTCTATCCCTCTCCCTTCCTCTCTGTAAAATATCAATAAAATATATTTAAAAAAAAAAAAGAAAAGAAATTAGTGATTGCTAGTGTCTGAGTAATGGGGAAAATGCAGTGTGGCTGCTATAAGTACAGGTTTCTTTATTTCAGGGTTGGGGAATGTCTGGCCCCCAGTCCATATAAGGCCCATAAAATCATTTGGTCTGGCCTTGCCAAGGCATTAGAGGTGAGTTAATTAAATGTTTGACCATATATAGCAGGGTAATTTTTAAGTTGATAATTTTATATGGCCCTCGAGTGATGTTATAAATATTCAAATTTCCCTTGGCAGAAAAAGGGTTCCCAACCCCTGCTTTATTTGATGATTAAGTATTCTGGAATTTGGTAGTGATGATGGTTGCTCAACTTTATTTATTTATTTATTTATTTATTTATTTATTTATTTATTTATTTATTGAGTTACATGCTGTTTTTATTTTTTTATTTATTTTTTATTAATTTCTTTATTGATTAAGGTATCACATATTTGTCCTCATCCCCCCATTCCCATCCCAAACTCCTCCCCATGCACGTCCCCACCCCCTCTGTTGTCCGTGACCACTGGTTAGGCTTATATGCATGCATACAAGTCCTTTGGTTGATCTCTCCCTCTTACCCCCTCCCTCCCCTACCTTCCCTTTGAGGTTTGACAGTCTGATCAATGCTTCCCTGTCTCCAGGTCTGTTTTTATTCATCAGTTTATGTTGTTCATTATTTCCCCTAGATGAGTGAGATCATGTGATACTAGAAATACACTTAAAAGAACCGAAAATGAGACAAGCAATAATGGTTATGCTGAGAGGCAAATGAATCAGTCTGTAGTGAGTTTCTTTCTGGGCCAACAGTTCTTTTGAGTCCCAATTTCAATGTCAAACAGTTCCTTATGTGTACATGTCAGCAACGATATTTCAGTTCTGGATGGTGGACAAATGGTGGTAATGCAGGTCCGACCCTCTCTGGTTTGGTCCTGGGCAACCTGCAACGATGTACAGCTGCTGACTGCTAGTATGGCAAGGCATCGTCAGCGTCTTCCATCTCTGGACTGTTTCTCTTCTGTCTTCATGGCTGGAGCAGTCCTGTCAATTCCTCTCTGTTGCAGGAATCCACATGGTCTTGGAGGTGTTTTCTGAAAATATACAAACATATTCTTGACCAAAAGTTAATAAAGGAATCTTTTCTACAAATTTGACTTGGGATCCTTTTTCATTTTTTGCCCAAACAATTTTCCTTTGGCTTGTTTTGATACCATGTGTGTTTTTTATGGGTGTCTTGCTGTTAGCATTACAAATGCAAGTTAATTTTCTAAAGTAAAAATTTTCTAGATGTAATTTACTTACAGGATAAACTTTAGGAATATACTAAAAACTACTGCATTGTACATTTTAAAAGAGCAAATTTTATAGTATATAAATTATCTATATATATAAAAGCCTAAGCGACCATCCTACCATTCGACCATCTAACTGGTAGCTATGATGCACAATGACCACCAGGGGGCAGATACTATGACTAGTAGCTATGATGCGCACTGACCACCAGGGGTCAGACACTCAACACAGGAGCTGCTAAGCTGCAGTGATGTGGCAACTGCAGTTCTCGGGTGACGCACCCGGAACCAGAGAGGAGGGAGCCCGATTCTGGGGTGCATCACTCAAGAACTACTCTCTTGTAATCCAGGACCCCTCGGGGGATGTCTGAGAGACAGTTTCAACCTAATCCCCGCAGGCCAGGACCAGGGACCCCACCTGCCAGAGGGACTCTGCTCACTCTGCAGACACCTCCCCAGGTGCAGCCAGCCAGGAAGGGACTGTGGGAGGTTGGCTCCAGGGCGTGTCTGGCCTGTCTCACCCAGTCCCGCCCCACCTGCACCTTCTAATTAATGACCCTTCAATGTGCACTAATCCATGCACCAGGGCACTAGTATCTTAATAAAGCTTTTAAAAAACTCAATGAAAACCCATGATTCTTATATTTCAGGATATTTAAATTCAGGGAATATTAGGATATATAGACCAAGTACAGGTTTTAGTAAAGATGGCCTATTTTTTTTCCATGTATAAGAAATTTACCAAACAATTATAATCAATAGTTTGTGAATAAGAAAGTATATTTCTATTATTCATAATTACTTCATTTATGGACAACCTACTACCCTCTATGGAAGGCTGTACTATAATTGAATGACATATAATAATAGCTATTATTCAATGAGTCTAATTGGCATCAAAAAAGGATGTTCTTTATTCTCCCCAGGGTTGGAAATATTGGCGATAGAGTTTTTTCTTATTCTTAGATGATAGGTAAAAGTTTACCAAATGGAGGAATTTACTCCATGCAAAAAATACAAATACAAGTATAAAAAAATATATGAAATATTTAAGAAATGATGAGTCAAATTCTGTAGGACAGATCTCAGAATGTATTCCAGTGTTGGAATAAATAGAATTGCCTCTTCCCCTCTTATGCCATTCTGTAATTTCTCTACCTTCTGCATTAGAAATTCTGGCTGCATTAGAAAGAAAACTGTTCCAGATTTTAAGTAATTAATCCTTAAAGACCAAGAAAAGGTTGAATTTTAATGCATTTGTGTGTTTTATACAAAATGTATAAATTATCTTGCCTTTGTGATAGTAATACCATTAAATAAATAGGAAATATTGAATTGATTCATAAAAATTCTACTAGTCCTGGCCTGTTTGGCTCAATGGATAGAGCATCGGCCCAAGGAAAGAAGGGTCATGGGTTCGAATCTGGTCAAGGACATGAACCCCGGTTCCAGGCTTGATCCCCAGCCCCAATTGGGGCTCATATGTCTCTCTCACATTGATGTTTCTCTCTCTATCTCTCCCCATCCCTTCCACTCTCTAAAAATCAATGTAAAAATATCCTTGGGTAAGGATTAACAACAACAACAACAACAAAATATTCTATTGGATATAACCAAAATTATATATAAAAGTTATTTTGCACTTTCTGCATGTAAGTCATTTTGCTAAAAAATTAAGGGAAATAGGTAGGAGATACAGTCTGCCTTACAAGACATAGAGCAATTCAAGTCTTTGAATATAGGTCATTCATATCAATAGCTGAAAAGACCCAGAGGAAATAACTTTGAGGTGGGGGAAAGTCCTCTGTATCTTGTTAACAGATAAATGGTCAGATTTGTATAGAATAACCTATAAAAGGAGGAGGATAGGAAAAGAGAGGGTGAAGAAAAGGAGGAGGAAGAGAGAAGTAAAGGGGGATGAAAGAAATAAATAGAGCACATGTTTATATGTGGAACTTTCCAGTTACTGTCCTTAAGCCACAAGCTCTAAAATACTCAGCGACATTCTGTTCTCCTAGGAATTCAGCTTGGAACATCCTACCTGAGGAGGTTATAGGCCCCTTGGGTCATCCAGGATAGGCCAAGAATAATTGGAGCTTGCCTAAGGATATTATCCAGAAATATATTGCTCCTAATACTACTGATTACGTTTAAGCATTCTGCTCTATTTCTCCTGAGAAAGTAGCTTTTACCCATGCTAAAAATGCCCTAAGTAACTGACAAAAAGTCAAAGAACTTTTTTAGTATAATAATTTATTGATTACTCAATTTATCAACTTATTAAAAATATAACACAGTTATATAACTACGTTATATTATCCAACGGTTATGTGACTGCAGGTCTAGAATGTCAATGTCTTGAATGCAGAGTTTGAAGCACAAGCTGATCTTACTGTGCTTCACTTGCTCTTTGTGACATCAGGTTTTGTAATGCCAAGTTAATGAATGTGATGTCCTTAAACATTCAAAATCAAAAATCACTTAGTTACATCACCATTCTAATCTCTGATATCCTCATGTCTTCCTTTCTTCGTTTCCAGGGATTGCTTTACAATACTAGTATTTACTCAGATGTAAACAGCTTATCTTTCATTCTCCAGCTGTTCTTCACTTGCACACAAACAAGACGTTCTCTCTGGCATATGGTATATATGGATGTCATTTCTCAGAGGCTCTTCTTCAGAACTGCCATGCCAATGAGTGTTCGGTCAGGGAACTGAGGTGATCTGATATTGACTGGCATTGCACAGTGACAATTAACACCAGATCAAAGCCCCGTATAGAGTGGTAATAAGGCAGTCTGGTATTTGATACTTTGATAACTGCAAAAGGAATTTTTATCCCATAACCCTTCCCTACTCCCTTTTTCCCTTGATCAGTTTTTGACTGGGAACAAGGAGGACAGTATACACTGTGAGCTTTACTATGCCAAAATCTCTTCTTGTAATTTCACACAGGTTTCCTTTTTGTAAATTGAGTCATTGCCAACTGGGAAGAAGGAGGACTAAAATAGAAATAGAGATGATAGATGATAGATAGAATCGGTGAAAAATAAATTAGATAGATTGGACAGGTAGATGCTTTATTGCCAACATCTGTGTCATCTCCCAAGATTCCTGTCACCATCCATAGATCCAATATAGAAGCAGTGCCATGAGTTGTCTTAGCCGCTCAAAGCCCCATATAGTCTATTAAACTCTGCCTCTGTAAAGATTACACCATCCTGTGTCCATCCTAATGCTGTATACCTGGCATTCATGTATGTATCATGGATAGATTGGTGCAAAGGGAGGAATCTGAGTGAATGGCTAACTTTGGAAGGTCATGCTTTCAAACTCCGGTTCTCAGGGAATCCCCAGCTAATAGTTCACACTCAATACTCTGCAAGAAACAACTCATTTACAAATAAATATAAGGGAGTATAACTAACGACTAAAAGAAATAAATCCAAGTTTTTAAAAAAACTATATTTCATATAAATATCAATCGCTTAATTTTAATCTCATAATAAATGTTCATATCAACTCTGGAGCTAGACTTCCTGGATTTTAATCCCTTCTCTGTTATTTTACTAGCTGTGTGACTGCTGAGGTAACTTCTCTGGCCCTCAATCCTAATGTTTAGGGTGCAAATAATAATACAACTACCTCATAAGGCAGATATGAGGGCTAAATAAAGTAAACATGTAAAGATTCGAGGGTAGCTCTTAGCACATAGTAAGAACTATGTAAGGACTAAAGATTGTTATTATTTTAGATTTTTCTCTGAAAATATGAAAAATTATAATTTTTATTTTATTTTCATTATTCACTAAAATATCCTAACATCGCCCTCCCCTTTTAACTTATCAAACTATTATTCTTCTTTAAAGAATAATCTATTCCCCGGATTATATTTTTAACTGGAGAGAAATAATGTAACATAATGAAAAGAACATACATTTTCAATTTGTTTTCTGGCTCCACTACTTATAGCTGTTTTATTTTGAGCCTTTTACAACATTTTTGAGCTTTATTTTTCTGGCTGATATAATGGAATTAAAATATTTAATTCAAAATAGTGAACTAAGATAAGTTTAACTATACACTCTTCTCTTTGCAGATCCACACCCACCACAACACCAACTAAAATGACAATAGTATTAAAAAGAGTAGAAGTAATTTGAAAAAAAACAAACAAACAAACAAGAAATCCAAGAAGCTAACTATTACATGCAAGAATTTCAATAAAATTCTGCAAGATATATTAGAGCTAATACAGACTGAAGGTAACATAGAGAGTTCTCTCTAAAGAAACTCCACAAACAGCCCTAAGTTTAAAGCTCCAGATCAAAATGCCACTTATTTGAAATGCTACCTACATAAAATTTTAAGTTCTTATAATAATGTAAGCAAAAAATCCTACATGCGTTATTAACACGGCAATATTGCTCATTGAGCAAATGTGTAAGATAATGTTTTCAAATCAAATTCATGCAAATCAGAGATTTTACCCATCAAGCTTTACTAAATAATTGTAAGGACACTTGTAATCAAATAGCTCAGTAGAAACAGAGGGGGTTCTGGGACATTGACAGGTTCTCCCGGGCCCTTCCTTCCTGCAAGGTCAGGAAACCATCGCCCAGAAGAAATGAAGTTTCTCAGTGAGGTTTGCAGGGCTCCTCACATGGTAGAAAACATTTAATTTATGTAACATCTCTGTTTTATTTCCCCAGAGAACTGTTCTGTCCTTGTGGCATCCTCCAGGAAACCAGGCCTCACAGATTTTGCGTTCTATTTACTATGGGTAATCTTATCCAGGGACTTCTGCCATGGGCATTTCAGAGAGGAGGCCTCTTCCTTCCGGCAAAAATCATTAGTCTATTTACCCAGAGGTCCTGTGGACAAGACAATTGGACCAGGTTACCTGCTCTTTTTTTTTTTTTTCCTTTTCTCCCCATATAGTAAAACGAGTAAATTCATTTCTGTCTAGCTGCTTTAACTATTTCCTACCTTAAGTCATATTTGATATCTCAGACTGCCTTTGTGCCTATTAAGGAATAATCACATATTCATAAGGTAAGAGAGTAAATGTTCTTAATCTCTGTTTTAAAATAAAGAAGCCGAGGTTCAAAAAGATTGGAGCCTAGGATATCTAGGTGCCAGAATGGCAATTGTCTTTGAATTCTCAGTTTAGAGCTCACTCTCTCAATCAAAAATAAACCAACAGCACTGTCTGGTGATGATAACCTCAACAGGTAAAGTTTGGTGTCTGTTATCCAAACAAGCCCTGCAGTCTGTGTTTGGCTGTTTCAGTAGTTTACTAGTAAATGTGAGTTAAATGGCCCATGAGAAGATTCTGATTTTTCTGGAGAGATTAAAATAATGAAAATGAACAAACCATTAATATATTTATGGAGAAAGAATAAAATTATCATTTCAAATAGTGTGGTAGCATTATCCTAGCATAGGCCAGGGACACTTTGATTAAGTAAACAATGTTCCTTATTCCTAAGGAAAGAGCTGTTATCAGTCATGCATGCCTTGGCTCAAAAGTTGGCTCTCTTGGCCTAGCTGGTGGCTTAGTGGTTGAGCATCATCCCAGGAAACAAGAGGTCACTGGTTTGATTCCTGATCAGGGCACATGCCCAGGTTGCGGGCTCAATCCCCAGTAGAGGGCATGCAGGAGGCAGCCCATTGATGTTTCTCTCTCATGGATGTTTCTAGCTCTCTATTTCTCTCCCTTCCTCTCTCTCTAAAAATCAACAAAATCATATTTTTTTAAAAGTTGCCTCTAGCCCTAGCTGATTTGGCTCCGTGGATAGAGCGAAAGCCTGCGGACCAAAAGATCCCAGGTTTGATTCAGCTCAAGGGCATGTACCTTGGTTGCAGACTCCTTCCTGGCCCAGGCCCTGGTCAGGGGCATGCAGAAGGCAACCAATCGATGTGTTTCTCTCACATCGATGTTTCTCTCTCTCTTCCACTCCCTTAAAAATGTCAATGGAAAAATATCCTTGGGTGAGGATTAACAAACAAACAAACAAAAAAGTTGGCTCTCTTATGATAGCTCTATTTAAAATCCTGTACCTAACGTGTAAGAAAATACTGCCTCAATTGTTAAGGGATTTTCAAGGATTAGAAAGAAATGGTCAAGAAGGTTGAAATGTAACTCTTCTTTGGTCTTGGTACTCAATGGCCTTTTGATCCAGCTGTGTCTGAAGAGGGATTTCATCACTCGTCGCTTGCCCAGGTGCAAAAGGACACAGAGCGTACCAATGTGGGAGCCCTCAGAGAAAATGCAGGGAATGTGCTTGAGAGGTAAGTTAAAGAAAAAGAGTTGTCTTTTTAGAAAAATAAGAAATGAAAATAAAGCAACCTAAATAATAAAGCTATTTTCCTAAATAGCTTAAGGAAAGGAGATATGAAAAGTGAAATTACATATTTATTTGTATCTCATGCTTACCTCAAAGGTTCCCTTAGGCTGGGACTACATTGGTCATCTCAGTATTATCAAGCAATATTGCCCCGGAGTCAGAATAAATTTATTATTCACTTGTTTTACAGATAATATCACATATCTATGATGACCTCTTTATACACATTGCCAAAGAATTAATGAGATGCTGATGCTATTGCTCACAGAACACTTTGTCCTGCGGGAAATTATTAAAAATTATGAACACTCACTAAAGCAGGACTGTTCTACACAATGACCTGATGGATTCTGAGCTTTATCTGAGAAGTTCTTCATAAACTTTGTGTTCCCTGAAGAAAAAAGAGCTAATGATGATTGAAACAGCTGATGATTGAAATTAAAGTTTTAACAATGGAGATAGCATTTTTAATCATGGGGAAATTGCCATCTCAATATTCTTAAAAGATGTTCAATATTTAAATAAGATCATTTCAAGATCTAATGAAGCATATGCAATATTTAATTGAATCATAATTTACCTTTATAAAACAGAGAGACTTTCACATATGCACTTTCATTAATTATGTGTTAGTTCTAAATTTAAAATATATCTTAACAAAACAAATTAATCTTAACAAAACACATTAATTTAAAGAGAACCAGAGGTCTTTATGCAAAACCTTGGTGGAACTGACCACTATGCTCTATACTGGTAATGCAAAATCAGAACCAATATTTGAGGAAGGGAATTGTGTCAAAATGCATGGCATATATGGGTTATATATATTAGTGAAATATTATAAAGATCCTTAGCTTCTGGTAAATATTTTTTCCCATAGCTAGGGACAGTTATTTAAATTTACATTTGAAATGTAAGTTGAGCATTTACATTCATTTTCAACTCCATAAACTAGACATAAATAGCCAATATTGCTTTAAAAATACATGTTAAATTAATACACATACACATCCATAATGTATTAATTTAACATTTTAACTGAGTGCCTAGGATACTACATGTAAAAAATGTTATAATAACAAGTGACAGCAATTTATCTATATCTAATATATGTGCCATTTTTTGAAAATTCTTTATCTGGGAGTTTCAAGATAAATTGCTTAAACAAAACTCTGATTTTTATTATTCTTTTCTGAATTCATGCTGATTTAAAACTTTTTATTGTTTCAATTGAAATAGGTTTTACTAATAAATGTTTTCTGCTCCAAACTAGTTTTCTAATAAATTAATAGTTTGAGTTAAGAAATATATAAACAGTAAAGAAAAGGACGCTGTAAAGGTTGATGTCACCAATTAGGATTAGGTGGGTGAAAATCCCTGTTGAAAAAGAATTAGAAACTTTTGGCATGGTGCCTTATGGGTTGCTACCCAGGCCTTCTTTGTTCTGAATTTCTTACCCACTCAGAGTTGAGCTTCTCACAGCTACTCATGCACTTTGCAATGTCACTTTCCCAGCTACATGTGATTTAGTAGAGTCCATTAATTTTGGATCAGGTATTCAAAACAGATGGCTAGTCTTTGCCTGTGATGAGAACTTTAACAAGTAGTCAAGGGAGCTATAGCGCAGTTATATTCGCCTGTGAAGCTGGAAAAGTGGAGGAGAAAACTGGTGTGTTGAGTGAAAACAGCAAGTAAGCGGATGAAAGAAGTGGAAACACGATCTGTACCCATGACCCTAATTGTTCCCAGCTCCTGTCACCATCCCACGCTGGGCCCTGGGAATATTCCTCCCTGTGGAGTCTAGAATTACAAGGCATCCCCTGGTAGCATTAAAATAATATCCCTTTCCTTTGTCCCCTTGAAGCATCCTAGTTACTTTTCTTGTTTAAACCTACTGAGATTTAAATCATGTAAGACTTTACGAGAAAATTGGGAATGGGCAATGAAGTGAAATTTTTCATATCTACTTTTCATATCTTTTATATCCACTAAAATAAAATAAAAATAAAAGTAGCAAATTAAAGTCAATATCAATTGCATTTTGCTTGAAATATTGACTCTTGCCTTTTTGCTATGCTATTTCCTGGGGCCTTCTGACAAGGAAACCTCCATTCCAAGTTGTACCATGTCTTCAGATGTCAAAGTAACTTAGATGTTAGGAGCATGGAGTTGATATAATTTGCCCATCTTTGCTATGGTCTGAATGTTTATGTTTTCCTAAGATTCTCTGCTACCAGTAAATCCTCAGCATCGTGCACAAAAGCCCTGCCCTCTTAAAGATTGCATTTCACTAGGTAGTGGTGAGAGAGGGGCAATAGACATGATAAATAAGCTAAGATGTGATGATGGATGTTGTGAGGAAAAATAAAGCAGAAAAGGGAATGAGAGCATGACAGTGGAAGCTGGAGAGAATGAGGGAGGGTGCAATAACAAATAGTATTGTTGGGCAAAGCCAACAGAGAAGATGATATTTTGAACCATAATGATAGTGAGGGAATGAGCCATGAGGTTTACTGTAGAAAAATGTCTCATGTAGAATAAATAAGCAACGTAACATTTCTAAAGCAGGAGGCAGCCTAGCATGTTTGAAGCACAGTGAAATCAGTATGAGCTGGTGAGGAAGATCAGAGCAGAGTTGACAGTCATCCCATGGTATGGGGTGAAGTAAACCATTGCCATACTTTGGCTTTTACTCTCATATGATTACAAAATGACACTATGGGTAAGTCAAAATCAAACATTGCTAGAACTTTGGCTTTTGTTCTCAAATGACTGTGATGTCCCAGGTTTGAAATGGGTTAATGTCACTAATTATCAGAGAGTTGCAAATTAAAATGGCAATGACGTACCACTTCATACCTGCCAGAATGGCTACCATCAATAATTCAGCAAACAGTAAGTGACGGAACCCTAGTACACTGCTGGTGGGAATGCAGACTGGTACAACTGCATGGAAAATGGTGGAGTCTCCAAAAACGAAAATGCTGTTATCAGATTTTTTTTTTACTTTTTCTTCTATCTTGGCTTTGTTTTCTTCTCAGTGGGCTATTTTTCTCCTGAAGTCCTATGTGGGAGAGATGGACCCCAGCAAACTCCATGGCTTATGTAATCCTTACAGCTAGCAATTTCAGAAAGGGAGAAACCTCCCTTTCCTAATATCCATATCATTCCTCCCAAAAAGGCCCCAATGGTTTAGGTAGGGTCATGTGTCCAGTGCCATAGTGAGTAACTTGGACCAGTACAATGACAGCTCATCCCAATCACATGGCATAGAAGAGAGTCCTAAAAGAAAGGAACACGGGGCTTTCCAAAAGTTAGAGAGTTCTGCCAATATTGTGTGACCATGGAAAAGTTACATCATCTCTCTAAGCCTCAGTCTTCTCATCAGTAAATTGGGAAAAATGATGCCTACCTCAGAGGATTGTTGGAACAAATGAGAAAATGTTAGCAAAGTACTTTTCCTAAACAGCCACCAAACGATATGCATTATCACTATAACATAGTAACAGATGCCTTTGGAAAGTCTAATATATACTATGAAGCATTCATTAGAGAAATTACTACTTTTCAATTATATAGTAGAGTAATATTTTTTCTTCCCAAGGGAAAACAGGATCTTAAAAATTAAAAACTACAAGAGAAAGTAAGAAGCTATAATAGAGAATGCCGCATTATTTAAATCAATGTCTTATGGTCATGATTATTCAAGAACACAGAGTGACTTGTTTTCAGATCACAAGTGTACTGATAGCAGGGACAAATACTCAGCATCAGAATTGACTAGAAAACTGCTTGGCTACCATAACCATGACCCCTTATAAGTTATCTCCTGTTTATTCTTCCCTGCTAGGCAACATCTGAACTAGCTGTCTTGTTTTTCTCCTCTGATAACATCATCTCAATAGTATGGCCAAAGGATGAAAAGCAATGGGCACAGGATTACAAAGAGCTTTTGATATGGAGCATTTTAATTTCCTCTTCCAGGTCTCATTTCTCTTTTCAATCACCTGACAACTTGGGACCAAATGCCCCTGGTAATCTCCTAGCAACATGATTCTAGATGAAAGCTGCCAGAATCACACTACATTCTACAACAGTCCAAGTTCCGAAGAGTTGTTTTTATTGTGAACACATCCTTTTCCCTGATTTTTAAAAACAAATTACGGTGGGAACACTTGAATTATGCATATTGTGAAGAGAATCAGGTGTTAGCCTGGGTATTAATAGAAGAAAAATAAAAGTCCACCTTTAAGAAGCATGGACACAGACAATAGGGTGGTAAAGGCCAGAGCGGGGAGGGCGGGGGGCCTAGAAGGGGTCAATGGGGACAAAAATGGGGACATATGTAATACTTTCAACAATAAAGACTTTTTTTAAAGAAGCCAAATATATATCTAAAGTATTTTGCTTTAATCCTTCATGCTGGGCTTCTGATTATTTCTAGCTCAGATGATAGAAAGCAATTTTCAGCTAAGTGCTTAACTCCAGTAGTTTGCTTTCACATCTGAACCTCCAGGGCCCTACTTATATATCCCATCATGTAAAGTGTCTGCACAATTCTCTGCCCTTCTTGGAAGAACACATCCTTGGAGGTTTTACATGGCTTTCCATTTCAATTACTACGTTGAGCCTAAAGCTCTGAACTTTTTCATGCTTTCTCTACTTTATTAACTACTACATTGCCTATGATGAAAATGGAAAAGAGAAAAATTCAAGTGTTGTGTGTTTTTTTTTAATTTAATTCTGTCACACTAGAAGTGTTGATCTGTTTAACCAAAAGCAACATAGAGCTCTGAAGTTTCCAACAGTAAAATGAAATTCAAACAGACTTGGGCAAAATAACTGTGACAGATTCCACACAACACATGTGGGAAGAAACTAAAAAGCCATGGGTGGTTCTGCATAGATGATTCAAATCTCAGTGGAACAGAGATGAGAAAAAAAATAAGGGATTAGCTGTACAAAATGTATTTTTTATTTACTTGTTATTTTGAGTCAAAGTTGTGGCTCACATAAAAAGCCAGTTTGGGACATGATGGTCAATGGGCACTTTTGATTCCCTACTATAGCTGTAGTTTTTCAGAGAATTTGTGATGAAAACACAGAACAGTAATATGTAGTTTTGATGAAGAAATCTTAGGATCTCAGTAAAAATCTTAGACCAAATTCAGAAACAAGGGAAGATATATAGAAATAATTTGAGTAGAATAATGTGGTCCAAGGTGAAAGAGTGATAAATGTCAGTAAAATTTAAAATTGAGTAGATCATTATGACTCAGTAAATTCAAAAAAGTATGATTAATATGTTAGGGACTTATAAATGGTTTCACAGTTAAATTTTTGGGGAAAGTTTGTATTTTTCTTCCAACTGGGTTTTAAAACATGCATTTTCTTATCAGTACAAAATGAAAGAATTGTAGATAAACATTTAGAAGAAATTAATCATTGTCATGAAAGTAAAATGAAAAGGTAAAACTGTAACAGAAAACTAAAAATATTTTTGTGTCTCTAATTATAAAAAATGAAATGGACGTAATCGAAAATTGAAAACTAAAAGGTCATTTCTGTAAAAGAAGAAAGATAATCAATACAGGCAAGTATCTGGGTATCGGTGGAAGGATCTCCTGGATATAGCACATATTTAGAGAAACAAATTCCCATTACTAGAGTTTATATGTACACATAATATTAAAATCATGTAAACTAGTGCCTTTAAAAAAAAAACCTGATGCTAAAGTTTTAATATTAGCCATTAATAGGTGGAAGGAATTGACTCATTTTGGCAAGGTAGATGAAACTTATATAATATTAGATATAACCATAAGAATAACAGGTTTAATTTGCAGAAATATTTATTTAAAATACTAAATAAGCTCATTTTGACTTCCTATATTGTGGTTATGATTTCAGGTAAATTTAAAAGTTAAAAACCCTCCTGCTTCAACCCTCCCCCTCCCCCCCGTTTCTCATGTTATATTATACTCTCATTAAAATGCATCAACAGTTAAATAGTAAATAGCCTACAATCTTTAGATTGTCTATAATGAAACTCACCTTATTAATTCAGGAAATAGCCTTCAGTTTTAAATAATTGCTTAGTTTTTTCTTTCTTTTTACATACTATTTAGGCATTAAAACCTGTTGCTTTTTAAACTACCTGATACCATTTAAATTGTTTATTTAAAATTTTATTTTGCAGTTATTTTTGTTGGTAGTATAGAGGCAAACCACACAGCACATATATCCTGATAATATTTGCAGTTTCTATATATTGTGTGTTTCCTGCGTGTTAGGGAAGGTGCAAATGCTTTACATAGACAATCAAATGCAATTCCTTTGAGATGGCGTCATTATTCCCACTTATTTCTTGATGATAAACTCTCTAGAGAGCATTTACCTTCAAATGACTAAATTCAGAGCTCATCTTAAAGATTAATGTGGCTATACACCATTATCATAACCCGATATATGGCACAGAGCCTCCCCATTTATACACTGCTCCAAGGAGCACCTCAGTCTTAAAATGAACACAGCTTGGTATGAAAAGAGTATGTACTCTAAAGACTATGAATTTATAAAGCTCACATTTTGCTTTATCAAACCTTGAGAAACTTGTATTAAAAATATTGGTTGACCTTGGAATATCCTCTTTTAAAATAAATGCTATTTTACTCCATTCTTCATCCAATGTTCAGTTAAAACCCTGCAGACCTTCTAAGCATTGGTAAATCCTAGAGAGTTGGGATGTTTGCCTATTTAAAATGATGAAGATTATTTCAAAACTAGAAAGTGTGATGCTTCCAGCTTTGTTCTTTATGATTTCAAAATATATTACAAAGTTATAGTAATTAAATCAGTATAGTACTTATATAAAAATAGACATACACAACAGTGGGACAATTTAGAAAAATAAACCCACACATACATAATCAACTTATATTCCACAGGGTGCCAAGAATACACACTGGGGAAAGGATAGTCTCTTAAAGAAGTGGTGCAGGAAAAATTGGACATAAACATGAAAAAGAATTATGTTGGACTTTTATCATACATCATACACAAAAACTCAATTCAAAATGGATTAAATACTTAAACAACATTCAGGAACTGTAAACTTCCAAAAGAAAATGTGGGAGAAAAACTTCATGAAATTGATTTTGGCAATGATTTTTCAGATACTCTCCCAAAAGTACAGGAAAGAAAAGAAAACATAGAAAAGTGGGACTGCATCAAACTGAAAAGCTTTTGCAGAGCCTATGAAATAATAAGCAGAGTGAAAAATGCGACCTACAGAATGAAAGAAAAGATTTACCAACCATATATCGGATAAAAAATAAGAAGTATGCAAAACATATGAGAAACTCCTGAAACTCAATTGCAAAAAAACAAATAACCCAATTTAAAAATGGGCAAAGAACTTAAAGAGAACATTTCTTCAAAGAAGACACACAATGAGATAAAATGGTATATGAAAAGCTGTTCAACATCACTAATCATCAGGAAATGCAAATTAAAAACGCAATGAGATATCACCTTACATATGTCAGTAGTCTTATTATCAAAAAAACAAATACTAGCCCAGCCGATGTGGCTCAGTGGTTGAATGTCAACCTATGAACCAGAAGGTCATAGTTCAATTCCTGGTCAGGGCACATGCCCAGGGTTGTAGACTCAATCCTGAGCGAGGGGACATGCAGGAGGCAGCCAGTCAATGATTCTCTCTTATCATTAACTAGAGGCCCAGTGCATGAAATCTGTGCACTTGGGGGGTGGGGGGTCCCTCAGCCTGGCCTGTGCCCTCTCACAGTCCAGGAGCCCACCACTGTCGCTGTGCTAGCCAGCCATGAGCCCGGCTTCTGGCTGAGCAGCGCTCCCCCTGTGGGAGCACACTGACCACCAGGGGCAAGCTCCTGAGTTGAGTGTCTGCCCCCTGGTAGTCAGTGCGTATCATAATGACTGGTCATTCCACCATTTGGTCATTAGCCTTTTATTATATAGAACTAGAGGCCTGGTGCATGAAATTCGTGCATGGGAGGGGGTCCCTCAGCCCGGCCTGCACCCTCTTGCAATCCAGGACCGCTGGCTCCTAACCGGTCACCTGCCTGCCTGCCTGATCGCCCCTAACCACTCACCTGCCTGCCTGATCACCCCTAACCGCTCGGCCCCTGCCGCCATGGCTTTGTCCGGAAGGATGTCCAGAATGACATCTGGAAGGTCGTTCAGCTGTCCAGTCTAATTAGCATATTATGCTTTTATTATTATAGATTTAGATGTTTCTATCTCTCTCTCCCTCTCTGAAATCAATAAAAATATATTTTAAACAAAAAAACTAGATAAGACATGTTGACAAGGATGTGGACAGAAGTGAACCCTGGTATACAGTTGGTGGAAATATAAAATGGTTAAGCTGCTAGGGAAACATTATTAGAGGTTCCTCGAGACTTAAAAATAAAACTACCATATATCCTACAATCTCACTTCTGGGTACATATACCAAAAAATAAAAATAAAAATCAGAGTTTCAGAGAGGTATCTGAACTCCCATATTCATTGCAGCAATATTCACAGCAGCCATGATATTGAAATGACTTAACTGTGTCTTGATGTATGAATGGATCAGGAAAATGATCCATACAGACAGACAATGAGTTATTATTCAACCTTAAGAAAGAAGGAAATCCTGCTATTTGCGACAATGTGGATGAATCTGGAAAACATGTTAAATGAAACAAGCCAGTCACAGAAGAACAAATACTGCATGACTCCACTTATATGAGGTCTTTATAATAGCCACACTCACAGAAACAGAAAGTAGAATGCTCATTTCCAGGGACTAGACGGGGGAGAGGGGGTTGGCAGGAGAAACAGGGCATTGTTCAACAGGTGTAAAGTTTCGGTTATGCAAGATGAATAAACTAGAGATCTGCTGCACCACATTGTGCCTATAGTTAGCAACAGTACGCACTTAAAATTTTATGAGGATAGATTTTACATTAAGTGTTCTTACCATATTAAAAAAAAAAAGTACTTTCAAGGTGAAGATCATCATGAGGCAAAAGAGTTTAGGAACAAGAAATTCAAGAAAGAGCATTTTACTCACTTTTCTTCTTATGTTTGTATTAAAGACTATAAATTTTATGGAAAAAATATATTATCTATACTAATAAAAGCCTAGGTGGTCCTCGCGTGTGATGTCATCACAAGATGGCCGCCACAAAGATGGTCAGTTGTGGGCGATCAGGCCAGCAGGGGGGGGGCAGTTGTGGGTGATCAGGCTGGCAGAGGAGGGAAGGTGGGGGTGATCAGGCTGGTAGGGGAGCAGTTAAATGTTAATCAGGCAGGCAAGCAGGCGAGCAGTTAGCAGCCAGCAGTCCCGGATTGTGAGAGGGATGACCGACTGACTAAACTAGCAGTCAAACATCCCCCAAGGGGTCCCAGATTGGAGAGGGTGCAGGCCGGGCTGAGGGGACCCC
Source organism: Plecotus auritus (assembly GCF_963455305.1). Classification (NCBI taxonomy): domain Eukaryota; kingdom Metazoa; phylum Chordata; class Mammalia; order Chiroptera; family Vespertilionidae; genus Plecotus; species Plecotus auritus. The sequence continues at coordinate 14,414,685 of NC_137775.1, forward strand.
TCCTTCCATGCACAAATTTCATGTACCGGGCATCTAGTAAAAAAATAAAGGCAAATGCTCTACATATAACTTATTAAGATTAAGGTAGGGTTCCATCAATATTTTCTTCCTTGTCTTTCCTCAGTACTGACAGTTACAAAAGTAAACAACAAACAATGACATTAAAATTCTCCCCTTAGAACATTCACTATTATGAATGGACAGGAGAGTTTCCTCGTTAAATTACCCTTGGTTATCTGAGATCTCCAACTCAAACATGGGATTAGGATTCAATAACAGTTTGACATTGCTTAGGTTCACTTCCCTGTAGTTGTTTCTTGTTGACCTCAAAAAACAAAAAGCAAGGGCATCCAACCTGCAGGCTTGCCCTGTAAGAAAATCTGTGGAAGAAAGCCACCTTTTGCAAGGGACCAAATGCATTCTTCATTTTCATGACAGGGTTTCTTGAAAATAAATCAACATTGTAAGACAAGGCAAAAAACACACACACACCAAAAAAAAAAAAAAAAAAAAGCAAAATGAAAGTAAAGATGGATGCTTGGCTGCAAGATTGGCTACAAGAGCACTGACCTTAGATCTGGACAAGTAGGGCTTCTCCCTCTCGTGCCTTGCACTTCAATGTACCCTCATATCACAAAGACAAGACACCCAGGGACATCTAGGGACATTTTTATTCATCTTACAGTGTATGGTTTGTTTGTTTGTTTGTTTGGGGGGGGGACTGTTTGTTTAGTTCAGTAACTGCTTAATGAATTGAGAGGGTTACTTGAACTGAACTGAGACCTGAGGCCAAATAATGCCAGCTGAGTGCCTGAATACAAGGGAAGGAATCACTTCTGCCTTGGAAAACTGGGGAATGTATATAAAGTTGGTTCTCCAAATCATCAAATGATGGGTGCCTTGCTGCCAGCTACAAAACTGTGTCGCCCTCTCCTCTGCTTTGATTGTCTTGTTTGGGGAGGCACTTAGGACAACCTGGAAATCCTGAGCTAAAAAAAAAAAAAAAAAAAAAAAAAAAAAAAAAGTGAGTAGATGGTAAACACACCGACTCTTGACTGCCCAGGGAGTTTGTCTGTTCTGTCACACAGCCCAAATCAAGATGGGTCCGTCGCTTCCTGGAAGACTGGCCCAGCTTTTGCCCTGTCCTGTCTCAGCAGACCCAAGTCATTCAGATCACAGGCAACTGAAAGAGCTCCTTTGGGCTCCTGATTGCGAGGGCCATCACTAGGGGGTAGGCTGGCAGTCTGGAGGGGGAAAATGAACAGGGGCATGGATGTAAACTGATGTATAATGTTCTAATATTTAGATGGTTCTGCCCCTGATACAGTGGTCATGGTAGAGTCAGGCATATCCTGCAGGCTGTCTTTGACCAGCTATGGTACTTTTCCTACACTTTTCCATAGTCTTTTCCCCAAAATTACTACCTAGCCTTCTATTTTTTATTCCAATAACTTACCCTAGCCTGCCTTAAAACATCCCCTACCAAAAGCAAAAGCAAAAGCAAAAATGAAAACCTGTCCCCTGTGCCCTTGCAACGTCCTGTTCGAGGGAAAGGTACTGTCCTGCTGGAAAGCTGCTGAGAAAGGCTCAGCAGGATGTGCCTAAGTGCTTAGGCCCCACTCCTAGGGGGCTATTAAACACATACAAAGATCTCAGGCAAGAACTCTGTGTGAGCAGAAGTGAGAGTTGGGAGCCTCCATGCTTTGGGTTCTCTGACAGGGCACTTCCACCACGGCCTCTCCACCCATTTCATAAGAAATCTCGTAGCCACTTCAACTAAGAAGACTCAGGTGACTCAGATTTGTACTCTGGCTAATAGTATGTTACCATTTTATCTTTTTTCTCTTTCTCATTTTTTTAGACATTGTATTTTTGTTTATTTTGTCTTTAGTAAAATGGCAGGCAGGAAAAATATTAAAAGTACTATAAATTATGGGGATACCAGAGAACGGGGATCTCAGCAGAGAAATTAAACTTAAATTATCTAAGAGAAAGTTTTTGTCCAAGCTCTGGCTGACAAAAGAAATAGTTAACATTTATTTGTTCATTGAGAGTAGACAGGTAACCATGTAATATTTTTCCAGCAAATTAGAACAAGAACATGACCTGCTTGGAGATTATCTTTAAAAACTATTCATTGGGCAGGATTATTAATGCTTTGCCCCTAATAGGAAGTAGTCAGATGAATAAAGTATGTACTATCTGTAAAAACATGTTTAAAGATCAAGAAACACTGTTTCTCATTAAAAAATGGAATGAGAATTTCCATATTATTTTGTTTTAACTTCCAGGAAGCACAGAAAAATATTTAAACTTAAATGTTTAAAATTATATTAGTGCCCGGGCCAGTGTGGCTTAGTAAGTTGAGTATTGTCCATCTACCAAAGGGACACTGATTTGATTCCCGCTCAGGGCACATGCCGAGGTTGTGGGCTTGATACCCAGTGAGGGATGTGCTGGGGACAGCTGATGGATGGTTTTCTCTCATCTATGTTTCTCTCTCCCTCTCTGCCTTCCTCTCTCTCTAAAAGCAATAAAAACATTGTTAAAAATTATATTAGCTCAAGTGATGATTGCATTTATGTTTCCCTCTACATGGTTGGCATATTTATTAATTTTCAATTATTTTGTATCCCTATGTAGCTTTGCTGATGAAACATATCATATCACATTTGAAGATATATGTACAATAATATTTAAATTATTTAAATTTATTTTTAACTAGAGGCCCGGTGCATGAAAATTCATGCACTGGAGGGGGGGTCCCTCAGCCTGGCCTGCCCCCTCTCACAGTCTGGGAGCCCTCAGGGGTGGGAGGCAACCCGGCGATCAGGGGAAGGCGACGCCCCCATCATACCTCTGCTGCTGCCACTGCCGGCAGTGCAAGACTTGGCCGGCCCTGGTTACCTGAGCCTCAGGCGGCCCTGGGCAGCTGGGCAGCTGCCATCCGAGGCTTGCCTGTGCCTCGGGCATCAGCTGGGCAGCCGCCATCTGAGACTTGCCTGTACCTCAGGTCGGCCCTGGGCAGCTGGGGGGCTGGGGGGCTGGGGGACTCTGAAGGCAGGCGTGTAGAGCAGCCGGACCCACCTGGGGCGGGCCCGGCCATGCCACATGCCTGCCTCCCCAGCGGGACTGAGGGGACTGGGCACTGCCATATTTGAGGGCATGGAAGCAATTAGCATATCCCCTCCTTATTGGCTGTGGGTGCCACCATCTTTGTGAGGGTGTGACAGTCAATTAGCATATTCCCTCTTTATTAGATAGTATAATAATTAATTTGTTAAAACAATAAGTATATGTTTATATTCTATTCACTTATTTCTTGTGTTACTAATAATAAACCAATCACATTGACATTTTTATAAGTAAAGGTTCAGAATGTTTAAATGACTTGTCCTAGAACACTCAGCAGCAGCAGATAATGAAAACTCTAACATCTAGTATTCTCCAAATATAGACTTCAAATAACAATAATAAAATCAATATTAAAATCAAAATCAGAAGATATGGTTTTAGAATAAAATTTACCAAGTGGCAACAAATAAACCTGAGAGCTCATATTCTCTTGGGGTTTTGCAAGTTTTTATTTCATAGCCTAACAGAATTTACATCAATAACTGCATGAACTATTTTACTTCCTACTTAAATTAGTCCAACTAAAGAATAGAATTAGTAAAATACATTATGTGTATTTTAGAACTAGATGATGCAAATAATGATCACGATACTTTCCCTTTTGTTGAATTTCTAAAATCAGAGTTTTTAAAAAGCAACAGAGTCCACATTATATTGTTTATAAAGTGACTAATGACCTGCATATTATTTTGTACACCATGCATTTGTGTGTGGTAAGTGGAAGAAGTTATGCTGTGTAATAATGGGGATGCTTCTAAATATTTGGGTCAGGTAAGGCAACCAAGACGGGATGATTATTTTCTCCCGTCAAATAGTGAATATTTCTGGTTTCAGATAAACATGTCTTCAACTCTTAAGCAGTGGGCTGATTCTTGTTGAGACAAGTGAACCTTTCTTCCCTAGGAAAAATGACTTTTTCCTTTTAGCATGTGTAAGCCACAGCAAGTCATGATATTTACAATGCCATTCTACATGGTAAATGAGATGAAAGAGGATGTATCATCTTTTGTCATCTTTTTATTAAAACATATTTATCATGAAGTAATTCTTGTTAGCCTAGTTATGTGTGGAAGCTTTGAGAACAATTTAAAAATATCCATGAAGCTTTTGAAAAGTCTGATATATCTAGTTACACTTTACAGTTTACTTTTATCTTTTTAGAAATTTTCTAGTGGGCTTATAACGTGTTAATATTTGACTTCACGGCCATTTAAATACTACTTAGTCAAATATTTTCATGTAACCTATTTTTCAAACTCTAGCTATAGTGTGTTTTGGCTTGGAATGCTATAATAAATGTAGAAATTTCAAAAAAAAATCTCATTTGATTATATAAAGAATTTTGACTTGTGAAATAGTATACTTTTTCACCATGATAAACGTGAGCAACACTATTAACTATGTTTCAAAAATTTTTAGTTATATACACAGTTGCACAGGGGTGAGTATCCTATATAATAAGAGAGGAATATGCTAATTATCCATTACGCCGTAACATCACGACCAATCTACAAGTGATGGAGAGCTACAGGAGGGCGGGGCAGCGGGCAGAGAGCTACAGGAGGGCGGGGCAGCGAGCTATGAGCAGCAGAGAGCTACCAGCAGTGGTGGGCGGGTGGCCAGCTGAGGCAAGCGGCAGTGAACTACTCACGCATGGATTTGTGCACAGGGCTACTAGTATCATATAATTTTATTTGGCTTAGAAACTGGAATCCAAGTATCTTTGGGAGACAGGGTGAAAAAAAACTAATGCTTTAAACTCCAACACTTGTTTCCTCTATGTGTCATTCACTTTCCCAGCTGTACCGACTGGTATTAGCTGCAAGGGCAGGCCCTAGGCAAAGGGAGAAATGGTGGTTGTTGTTTTTTTTTGTATCGGTTGCCCTCCCACATGCCCTCACAGGCTGCTCCATTATCTCAATCTACTTTAGCTGGGCTCTGGGCTAGGATTTGCTCACATGTGTCCCACAGCACACATTCAGGGTCTAAGAAGTCAGCTAGTGAATTAGCTTAATTCATTAGATTTTATTAAAGGTCATTTGGAGAACTACTCTCATGAATTATACATCCATAAGCAATACGCTTTTATTTCAACTTGGTCTCATAGAGACACCATCCACATATTTAATATTTATTAACAACTCGAGATTTTATCAGCCTTAAAGAAAGTTTAACTCTGAGTCTTGCAATGGAAGCTCAACTTTGTTATTCTGGGCATTTTTCTCTCAGTCTTTCTTCCCCCAAACTGCTCACAAAAGGCTACAAATTCTAAAGCAGGTTTATTTGCATACGTACAAACTATCATTTTTTTAATGTATCTAAACTTAATAAAAGTCAGCAAAATGAGCTGCAACTTGGTTATTTCCTGAAGCTCAAAACCATCCAATTCATCTCTGTAACCTCACCACCTAGCATAACACCTGAGGCACATTGAATGCTCGATATATTTTTGTTGAATGGATGAATACATAAATGGATAAATGAGCAAATGAATACATAAATGGATAAATGAGCAAATGAATAAATGAATAGGCATTAAAGTTCATGAGAAGAGAAAATAAGCCTGTGCTCTCAAATATACCATATTTACATTACTAAGAACTGCGACTTACCTACATCTGAAATTAATTTAAACTCATTCTTAATAAAAGTCTTGGTCACACATATCTTTTGGATGGAAAATGACTCCTCAAATTTCATACCCTTTTGAAAGAGATCATCAGAAAATGGAGATAAGTTCAATCACCCTTGATCAGATCTAACAAGTAGCCAATTATCTACCTTAACCACCCTGTTTACAACACTGAGATATAGCTGATTTTTGTATAAATGTATATGCATTAAATATTTATACTTACATACGTTCAAAATGCATGTTCAGTAATGCATATATATTCTAGTTACTTTTAGTAATTAGGTAAAATAAAACAGAATACTAATATTTCTCAGACATTTAAAAAAATACATGTATAACAATAGGAAACTAAAGCCATTTTCTCTCTACAGATAAGAAAACATGAGTTCAAATGGGTGAAGTGATTTCCTCAGGGCTACAGAGTTAAGTAACAGAATTCAATATTTCCTATTATTCTGAATCCCAAATCAGTGCCACCTTAATTAAAAGATGATACTTAGCTCTGCAGTAAATGTTCTAAAATTATGTGAAACAATTTTATTTAAGAGAGGGCATGTTGTGAATGCAATCCACAAAATATCAACATCCTCTGCTAATAATGGACCCTAAGTGTAGCAAGGTTGAATAAATTACATTACAATTGTACCATTCCAGATATTCAGTAATTTATTTATTCAGTAAACACTTATTAACCACCAACATTGAGTTAGGCACTCATTATGGAAGTAACTATAAAATAGTCTTTTGCTTTAAATGAGTCACAGTTTAGTGAAATGGACAGATATATCTATAGGTAAATCACAGAACAAGGTCATAGTAATAAATAAATGTTATGAGTAGAAAGGGAGAACAGAAAATTTTTAAAATGTGTATATATTTTTTTTTCAGAGATACTCTTGTTTTGTAGAATTACCTGCAGTTGGCTAAACTGAGAGGTTAAGGGTATAGTACTCTGGATTGTTAAGTCTGCCCAAGACTTCTTGCCCCAACTACAATGAGTGAGGGTCCAGCTACAAAGTTAGAAGAGTGTACAAAGAACAACCCTCACTTCTGACACCAAATGAAAGTTTGGTGGTTTCCCCAAACTGCCCTCAGGTTGCATTCTCTAGAAAGATTCATAGAATTCAATGAAATGTATTATACTCAACCCCGGAAGATTCCCACGAGTATCCCCATCCTCCTCCTGGAGATTGGGCTAAACTCACATAGACCAAAGCCCAAAACCTCTCATCATAAGGTTTGTCTTTCTGCATGGCTAGTCCTCATCCTAAATTGTGTATGGCCCGATCCAGTTATCTCTTTAGCATAAATTATCAGGTGTAGTCCAGTCATAAATTACAAAGGCACTCCAATCACTTGGGAAATGCCAAGTGTTTAGAGGTTATCTCCCAGGAGTTAAAAAAAAAAAAAAAAAAAAAAAGGAAAGACTTCTCTAGGCAAGGCTAAATTCCTTACTATACAGAACTACATATAATTTATAGATAATCCGAAGTACTTTTTCTCTAATCTTTTAAATCTAATCTGTAATTAAACATTTCACCAGTGCATCTCAGGAGCCAAAACAATTTAAATAGGATTCTCCTAATTTTTTCCCAAATAAAGGTGTTTTCAAATAGAGAATGGTGCAAAACCAGGAACATCATGCTAAGAAAAAGGATTTCCTTTTTTCTTCAACAACTGAATAGTTATATGCAACAATGAATTTATTGACTACTCTGGGCACTGAACTAAATGCTGTGAGAGATTCACACAGATAACTTTCTCTACTCTCAGACAGTGCATTCTCCAATGGCAACAAGCATGAGCATGAGTAACCACAACACAGAAAGAGTGCGTGAACTATGACACAAATGCAAAGGGCTGTGCGACAAAAGTATGGAAGATAGGATTACACCGAGGTAACAGCAGAGTAATCGTTAAACTTGAGTGAGGCCTTGATGGATAGGTAGGGTTCAATAGGAGGACCATGGGGAGAAGTACATTTCCTCAAAATATACAGTGAGAAATTTACAGTGTGTTTTAGAGGAATAGAAATGTATACAGAAAGAGACAATAAGTCTGAAACATCATTTAGGAAAGAAATTTCGAATTCCATGACAATGACTATTGAACCTTCTTTGTAAGCAGTCAGGAGACATTTTCTTTACTGTAATAATTAATCTGTAGATAGAGTAGTGGAATAAAAATACTTTTTCTTTGAAAAAATGATATAGTGAGTTTTACTATATTAAGAATAACATACTAACTTATTCAAGTACGGTTTACCCAAGTTATTAAAATAGTGAAAGAAACATACTACATCATAGAACATAAACACATATGTAGTATGTGTCCTTCACTGTTTTTATTATTTGGGTAAACCATACTTGAAAAAGTTATCAATCATTCTTATCAAATTGCAATAATTATAGAACAGACCAGAATTATTGAAGTGCAGAATTGCTCAGAAAATCTGAGGATATTTGGTCAAGCCATTTAGAGAATCAACCAAGCTGTTCAATATTAGAATAGTTTGTTCAAGAAAGCATTTTCTGTTTTTACTGTCTCTTATCAAATACTCCTGGAGGAAAGGGGACAATAAAGATTAAGAAGATGAGCCTTATATACATAAAAGGAAATTATTTGAAACAAATCTGTGACACTCATTCAGAACCCCAAGTGATTTTCTTTCACAAGCTGTTGACCTTTATCTCTAGAACTATTTGTGTCTCAAAAAAAAACTCTTTTCTCTCATCTATTTTTTATCACCGTTTTTCCCCCTAGAGTACTGGTGTTGAGGAGACTTCCGGTAATAGAAAAAGACACACTTTCACTTCACATAGGTGAAGGGTACCCTTGAAATAAAACAAGTTCAAGCATCCCCTGGGATTAACACATTGTCATTTGTAAAAGTGTTTTCTCTCCCAAAGCTTCCTTTCACTTTCACAGTGATTTTCTCAAACTTTTTGGATTAGAAATTTAAATGCTACTTTTTTATTTTAATATTTTTAATCTTTTCTATTATTTGTACCTTACCAAATAAGCATATTATTTGGTTTTTAAATTTCTATCCTGCCTCTTGGCTGATTTCCCCATAAGGCACTTTAACTTCAGATTTATCTCCACCTTGATTTACCAAGTTAGCCAAAATTGAAACAGTTTAATTTACTGCTGATGGTTAGGTTGAATGGCCTTTATTCTATATCATGAGTAAGAAAGAACTTAATCACAAATCTAAATTATTCTAGAAAACTTAACATGGGAAATTACTAATGGGGGGAAACAGGGACTACATCAAACTAAAAAGCTTTTTAATCGTGTAGCAAACCATCAACAAAAACAAAAGGAAAACCTGAAAAGATGATATTTACATATCATATGTCCAATAGGGGGTTAATATCCAGAGGTTGCTTTAAAAAAATAACGATCACTTAAAGCAAGAGTCTATGTTTCTCCTACCCTATTGTCAGTAACAACAGCAAACTTGCATTCCTTATGCCATTAAATATGTCCATCCTTCCAGGTGCATTTACTCAAAAATAATCATTATTTTGTTTGCTTCTCTCTTCACTACTAGATTCACTTAGTCACCAAATTCTGCTACTTATATAATCAAGGCTCTTTCATATTTATATACGGCTCCATATTTCTACTACCATTGCACAGTTTCAGAACCTCTCTCTTAAACTTTAGCTTCATTTCCTTACCTATAATTTCTCCCCATTACAATTCTTTTGACCAATTGCAGCAATATTAGTTTTTTTTTTTTAAATAGGTTTAAAAACAAAACAAAAAACTAACCCCAAAATTTCAGGTTGTCTTCAATGTAAAGGGAACACCTGGCATTTATAGACTTTCATAAATTTATATTTATTCTTCCAACTTCATCTCCTGTAAATACTTCGCTTGTATGGTGTGTGCCTTAGCCACATCAGTTTCCTTACATTCCTCTCACTATTCTACATAAATCCCACACCCAAACTGTGTTCTCCAACTGAGCTTCCACACTTCCAATCTACTAGGCCCTAAAATTTCAGGTCAGAGTTTAGCTCATATTCCTGAATATGCTTTTGCCCATTTCCTGTTGAAATAAATCTTTCCTTCACTTATATTATCCTATGTAATTGCCATTATGACGTTAATATTATTTTTTAAATGTGTATCTTTTCCACTGAATTGAGAATTCCCAGTTTAGGAATCTTGTCTTTTGAATCTACACATGTCAAAATACCCAACATTATACTTAATAAATATTAGGCACTGGGTATATGTGTGATAAATGCAAAAACAAAGTAAATTAGGCTGGAATTAGTAGTATCTTATGTCTGCTCATCCAGTGTTCTGAGAGTAAGATAAATTCTCTTTCTAAGAAGAGAGCCTGAAAATTGATGGACTAGCAAGAGCAATTTGGACAACATCAAATGTATCCCATCTTGAAACTTCTAAAGCACACAAATGTCATTATTAGTAAGGGTATTTATAATGTGTGCAAAGTCTTCAGTATTTTCATTATATCTTTAGAAAGTTAAGAAAATATTTTAATAGCATTTATTTTATTACTCAGTTTTGACTATAAGGATATTGCATTTTTTCCCAAAACATGTTTGCTTCTAACAAAGTTTTCTATAATTATATAAAATTTTACTTGAAAATACAAATTATAAATGATACATCATATTATTAATTGAGCACCACCCAATTATAAATCTGAAGAAAATTCAAGGATGATTAGTAGTTATCTTGTGGTTTTACCTTTGTCCAGATCACAGCTTATCTATCAGAAACAAAGGCAGCATGCTGGCTGAGCAGAAGCAAAAGTGAAATCTCCGGCACAGGCACCTAAGGGAACTGCAAAATGTTTAAATTTATTTCTGTCAAACCCAAACATCTGCAAAGAGGATTTTCAGGGCATTTGCAGCAGTTGCAGCTACAGATAACTGAATGAGGTGAGATGCCATTAATCCAGGAAAAAAAGATTGTCTTTTGACCTGTCTTCACTCTAGTGTAGGGTGTCCAGATCTTTAGGCATCATTAAACTGTACTGCCCACGGTTTATATGAATATGGATAATCTTTTTTAAAAAGAAGAGACATTTTTATATTCACTTGCAAACTAGAAGGCTCAGACTGTCTCCCTCTGGATCTCTTTCTAAATCAGATGCTTTCTATATGCTCTCTAAGGACTATAATGCAATAGGATCAAAGATTATTGTGTTCTGGTGTTCATACATATTTCTCTTGAGGGTCGAGAGAAATATTGGTGTGGGGAAAAATAGAACAATACTTGTCTTTTGGATGGTGTGACAATTGATGTATTGTCTTTAAAGCTGTGTACAAATAAATGACATTAAAGGCTTATAAAAACAGAAGAGCTGTTATTGTTACTCTTACGATGGAAATAATCACTCAGTTAAACACCAGTAAAGAACATTGGTAGATTTGGAAGTACTTTGCTATATTTCCATGTAATAGATACTTTCTACAAAAGGTAATAAAGGACTCTAATTTGTAAAGAAATAGTTTTACTAGTAGAACTATATTTTTTTGGTCTACTGATACAACACCATTATTTTGTCTCCATAATGCAGACTATTGTTTTAATGTGGTGATTCTGTCAGCATAATGGGATGGAAAAATGCTAAGATGACAGTATAAATGGAGAAAATCTTCACAAATAATAGACCTTCTATCTTTCTTTCAAAGGCTGTGTGTATTAGAAATGTAAGTTATAAATGCACCCTGTAAAACTCCACACACTGTTATCACTTCACACTAATAATACTTTGTTCGTGAGTTCACAGAAATTAGTGTAAAAAAGTGATTTTAAGTGTATCTAATGACAGAAATGATACCACCATCTAACCCAGTTCTCACTTTATTTTATATTATTGAAAAATGTACCACATAATTATGCTAGAAGTAGAAGGTTTATATGAATGAAGTGGGTTATTTGTAAATTATAAAGTAAGTTTGTACTATCCCCTAGCAATATTGTCAAATGCAAATCACAGATATAATTGGGTAATTTTTCTTTACCTCTCTCTCTCTCTCTAAATGTGTGCATCTAGAGAAATCTAAGAGAAATTATTAGAGAGCTGAATTACTATTATGTGGAATTAAATCACCCTATTTCTGAGTTTGAAGATCCTGACTTCAGTCTTTTAAGCATCTGTACATTGCAGAGTAAAAACGTCAAATTCTCATGAGACCAGAACCTCAATTCAGAGGCATTATAAGCCATTGTGGAACAAGGAAAAAAAAATACAACAGGATCCAGGTAGACTAGAGCTTTAGTATGAACAATCTGTCTGTGCATGCTGTAGTTTTGATAAATCATATACTATTCAGAATTCCCTGTAGGTTACCGAAGGTTTCAGAGTCTAAAAGCTCTAATGTACATTTGATCAATTTCATTTTATCACCAGGAGAAAAGCTGTCAAACTGACATTATACCGAGTTTCTCTCTGCTCTCAAGTACAAAACCAACAGTTGAAAAACTTAAAAACCAGGCAAGTGAGTTTCTCTGCCACTCAAAACATAAAAATGCTATGTAGGAACTACTCCCAAGAAAACGTATTGCCAATATGTCAATGAGGCAGCACAATATCTGATTTTTTGTCTTGAAAAAAATATATATGTGTGTGGTCATATGTGTAGGTGTATGTATCATCATAAATCACCAAGGAAGAAATTTAATCCCTTCATCTTAACACATTCATAGAGAGTTTTACAGAGAAAAATGCAGCATCTTAACGTACTTGCCAGTGTATTGCCATGTCTGGTTATGCCAACTTGGAAAGGCACTACCTTATATGAAGAATAAATAAAATCATCATTTTTAGACATTAATGATTTATTTGCTTTAGAAGAGTAGAAACTAGGTAAGTCAATGTTTTATGCCTATGTTGGATTTTTTTCTTAATTTATTTGCCTTATGGAAGTTATTCCCTCATAAATTTCTCAAGGAGAAGTGCCAAGATAATTGCAAATTAAATAGTTTTGCTAAATTGTGGGAAAGTAAGTGTGTGTGACTTATGTTAATTGTTGAAGGGCTTTGTAGCTATGGTTTTCTTTTCTCTGCTTTATATTGGTTTGGCAGTTGACTTCAAACAAGTGTGTTGTAAATTCCTGTTATGCGAACTGCTTTCTTGCTATACAGTGAAAATGTCGATGTTGATATTTAATAATGGGTGTATTTATTGCCTCATAGTGTTCAACTAGCTACAAGGGATACTGTTTGGAGTTTGAGTTCAACTAACTAAACTGCAAACCAAATAAAAATTTAAATTATTTTAAATTAGTATATGAATACATATGGGTGTATGATTTTAAATTATATAAAGAAGTATATGGTATTTACATAATTACATATTTTATATATATGTATATATAATTTTAAACGATGACAATAGCCCTCAATATATTGTACTACCCTTCATTCACCAATTTCAGCTGGGCCCGGCCCAGTAGTTACAACATTCTCCCCCGAATCATCATTTTCAATGGTTTAGAACTGTTTCACTCTCTGAACTTCTGACTCCCCCTTTTGTCTAAATTCTCTGCAATTTTATTTCTGCTCTGCAAAGATAGTCTAAGATGTAAAACAAGCTACACCACCACATTTCCCACCAAGTTGATAAGTCATCAGTGGGTCCTACACATCCTCCTTTTCTCTGACAAGAAACAGAATGACTTTCGCTGATGGAGGTTAATCCTCCTATATGATCTGGATCCCATATTCTGTCATCTTTCTGAATTTTTATTCCCTCTCTATTTGATATTTCTTCTTTTCCTCCCACTTCTTTCTATCTGCACTGTGCCCTTTCAATAAGCATTTATACATGCTATATTATTTTCTGTATTAAACACACACTACTTTCAGTTGTACTTTGATGTATCTGGTAGATGCTGGAGGTAGATGTGTGTGCATATTGTGTACTTCTACCGAGCTTCGTTCATCTGGGTTAAGATTTCTACATTCATCCAGTGTTTCTTCTGGATGAAATGGCACATTAAAAAATGAAAATTCAGTAATGCTTAAATTGTTTTCTAATATATCAATTTCATTAGAACAAATTCATGTTGTCAAAATAAGCATGAACTGAGTATACAGAATTGACTGCACATGTTAATCTTTCTTTTAAGGAATACTATTCTAAGTTTTTGTTTCAAGTAAAGCATCAACTCTTAATGTCAGCTGAGCTTGAAATTCAAAAATAATACTCGGTTTGAAAAACCTAGATTAATAAGGAAAGGTATAATGTTTTGGATTTGCATGAATTGGTTGAACACAATATGCTTGAAAGGAGCAAAAATCAACCAACCAAACATACAAAAAACAACAAAAAAAGTCTTCTGACAAATATAATCCTCAATTATATACATAAAGATAATGTAGTCTTTGTGTTAAAGTGAATGGCTTTGAATCAAATGGAACCACTAAAAATGAAATATTTAGAGAAATCCCAGACTCCCTACCTTACCCTTCAACAATGAAAACACTTATTTTGCGTGGGCCAATTTTATGCAACATAAATTTAAATTGTCCAGAATCTGTGCAATAGAAAATAAGTATGTGCAGCTGAAGCTTCCTCAATTATCAGTATCTTTGGAACTGAGCCTCCTCCAAATGTGTTGTAAATTCCTGTTTTGTGAACTGCTTTCTTGCTGGCATAAATGTCGATGTTGATATTTAATAATGTGTGTATTTATTGCCTCATAGTGTTAAGCCAGCTATGTGTTAGCTATGCTGCTCATGGAAACTTGTCTTAATGTGGTTTATAGTGGAATTCTGCAGGGGTCCCATGCCACAGCGGGATGAGGCAGTAATGCAGTCGTTAATTAAAAGAATAAGACAGACTTTTCATATGTGGCTCAGAGCCCAACTTTAATTACCCTTTGGCTCCCAGGCCTCTAGTGGGGTCATTTCTGCAAGTAGTTTCTTGGGTTGCTGACAGTGCCTTCTATTCTTGACAGATTCCAATAAGCCAATGGCAATGGTTTCACTACTTGTATTGTTAAAATTCATCTTAAGATGATGAGGCATACTTAGCTGGCTAGCAGGAAATGATTTAATCTTTCCCTGGCAACCTTATACAAGACATTGCAACTTATTTATAGACATATATAAAATCAATTCTATGCTTTTTATATTTTCTTCTGTAGCTGTGATATTGGTAGTTGCCCATATTTACAGCACTAAAGGTTGATTTCAGTATACTAACTTTCAAGCCTCATTACCTATAAATCCTCAACCAATAAAACTCCAATCTGGTGACAATATTACTAGTAAGTCTAATAATATGAACAAGCACTTGTTGAGGACTTACTATATGCCAGGCAGTGTTCGATTAGTTTTTTTATGTTATGTCATTTATATCTCTGCCAAAATCCCTTCTTATAAGTTTCATTACCATCTCTATTTTAGAGATCCCCAGAGGCATGAATAGGTTCAGTAATATTCCCAAGCTCTTACAACATGGGAACTAACAGGACTGGTTAGCTGGAATTTGTCTGTACTTTTTCTTTTCCTGCAACTTTGGATCAGTTTTAGTATGCCAAAAAAAAAAAAAATGGAAAGAACAGTACAATGATCAATTTTGGCCTTAGCTATATATCTAACTTTTTTTGTTAAACCATCTAAAGTTGTAAAAATTATGACACTCCTCCTCGGTGTGCAAATTATAAAAATAAAGACATTCTCTATACTAACACACTGTCATTAACCCATCTAAGAAAATTAGCATTCATTCAATAATATCATCTACTCCAAAGTCCATACTTAAATTTCTCATTAGCCCTCAAAAATGTCTTTTATAGGTATATTTTCCTTAGGTCCAGGATCCATGAAGCTTTATTCATTGCATTTAGTTTATACGTATGTAATTACTTTTAATCTTGAATAATCTTCATGCTCTTTTCTTCTTTTTTTTCTCCATAATATTTAATTTGTGACAAGTTGTCTTATACTCTGCATGGTCTCATTTTTTCTACATTCCAACATTAGTGGGGAGAATACGATTCAGGTGATGATACATACTTCTTATTAATAACAGGAAAGGAGAAAATGAGGTCAGATATAAGCATAGCCACTTGGGCAGCTTCACCGGGAAGCTGAAACATTGCACTCCCTAGAGAACCGCTGGCCCATTCTCTGCAGATCACTGAGGAAAGGGGGTTAAACAAAGGGGAGGTAGATTCATACACAGTGAAGTTGGTGTGACTAGGGAAGGTCAAGCCTGGAGAACCACGCATTGGCCAGAATGGGTGGAACCAATGCCAACCAGTGACAATGTGGATATACATAGTCCCCTGAACAAGTAAGGTCTCTGGTTGTTCTTGTGGCTCTCATTGTTCTTGGCTCCTGGCTCTTGGCTCTTGGCTCTCGTTCATATTGCCCACAGCCAGAAGGGTCCCACACACAGTGGACTAATAGACGATAACTGGAAAAGCACAGGCTAAGCTAGCTGGATGCGGGAATGGACTCAACTCCAACAAAGAAAGGAAACTCTGGACACTGGCTCTGATTTTAGCTCTGCTGAAGCCCCAGCTACACTTCTTCTTTGACTGGGCAAAGGGAAATGAGACCTTGGAAACTCAGGGGTGTAATTCCACAGAAATAAAGCTTTCCATGATATCCCATCCTCCCATGCGAGTCTCAGAAAATTCTTTTTTGGAAGATATCATATGAAATCTATCCCCACGAGCAACTGGCGGGGACAAGGACCTCTCTCCACCAGTAACAAGACCGCTTCACAGTATTCCATACATTCACCCACCGTCTATGTTACTCCCTCATCTATATCCGAGTAAATCCAAATTATTCTTCAATTCTATCTAATATCCAAAGCAAAGAATTTTTTTCCATTTGTCTCTGCTGAACATCATTTCAAACTTCTACATATTCCCAGAGCTCAAGCTCACAGGATTTTAATTTATGCTCTTTAGTGTCTCCATATCTTCTCTTACATCACCCTTTATACAGCTGTGTTTATAGTAATAATTATAGTGATTTCACATTTTATTTAGCTGTTTTTTACTTCTTCTTCTCCTCTCTATATGGGACCTCCTTAATGACAAGCACTATTTCCACTTATTTAACACTAGCACACAATATGAACACAATAGATATAAATGTGAGATAATCAAATTGTAGTACTGTTAAATATTATTATTATTATTTTAATTTACTTGTTTTACATCCTTAAGCACATTTATTATTCAAGGAAATACCCTTTTTATATTATTTGTAACTCTTAGCACAATCCTTGAACATGGAAATTAAGTGACGACCTTAAAAGACTGAATGAATCTTTTACAAAATTTAAAAGATTAACATGAATCAAGTATAGTGTTAAGACTCATCATATTACCCTAAGAACATTAACTTATAAGTAGTACTATGTAGTACAACTATTAGGAGTATAAGTACTAGGAGTATTACTATTAGGAGTATAAGTACTAGGAATTAAAAAAAAAAAAACTTCCTTAAAGCTAAATAAAATCTTTACCACAATTAATAACATAAAATGAAGTAGAATATATTGTACTGAGTTTGTATTGGGTCAGTGAAAATCTTTGCAGATTTTTACTTAAGTATTCAGTGAATTCTTTAAACTTGTATGTCTGTCTATTATGAAAGGGGATACAAATATAAATGTTTTTCACTGTTGATTTATAATTCTAGGCAAATTTGTTGTGTAGCTAACTATGGTGTCCTAGTTTACAGAAAAACAGAAGCTCTTTATAAGATGTCAAATTAACAGATTTAAATTAAACTTTCCAGACACTAATAACAGCTGTGCTTTAAAAAGGGTTTTTTGTTTGTTTGTTTGTTTGTTTTTTGAGCCACTGCACTCTCTCCATAAAAAAAAAAAAAAAAATGTGGCTGGAAGTTATTGCAATGAATTCCATATGAGATAGCCATAAAAAAAAGAGAGGGGTTGTTATTTACTTAACTTAAAACTAAATGTTTATGAAGGAACTAGAGGCCTGGTGCACAAAATTCATGCACAGGTATGTGTGTATGTGTGTGTGTGTGTGTATGTGTGTGTGTGTGTGTCCCTCAGCCCAGCCTGCATCCTCTCCAATTTGGGACCCCTCGAGGGATGTCCTTTTAGGCCCAATCCCACTGGATTTGGGCCTAAACGGGCAGTCGGACATCCCTCTCACAATCCAGGACTGCTGGCTCCCAACCACTCAACTGCCTGCCTGCCTGATTGCCCCTAACCGCTTCTGCCTGCCAGCCTGATCACCCCCGAACCACTCCCCTGCCAGCCTGATCAATGCCTAACTGCTCCCCTGCCAGTCCAATTGCCCTTAACTGCCCTCCCCTGCTAGCCCGGTCACCCCTAACTGCCCTCCCTTACAGGCCTGGTCGCCCCCAACTGCCCTCCCCTGCAGGCCTGGGTCCCCATTAACTATCCTCCCCTGCAGGCCTGGTCACAACCCCAACTGTCCTCCCTGCAGGCCTAGTCGCTCCCATCTGCCCTCCTCTGCTGGCCCGGTCACCTCTAACTGCCCTCCCCTGTAGGCCTGATCGCCCCCAACTGCCCTCCCTTGCAGGCCTGGTTCCTCCCAACTGCCCTCCCCTGCAGACCTGATTGTCCACAACTGCCCTCCCCTGCTGGCCATCTTGTGGTGGCCATCTTGTGTCCACATGGGGGTGGCCATCTTGTGTGTTGGAGTGATGGGCAATTTTCATATTAACTCTTTATTATATAGGATTATATGAGATGAGGTGCTGAGATGTGCATATGATAAAATCATAATTCTAATAAAGAGAAAAATAATCACAAAATATGAGATGATGGTTTTCAGGTAATTTCCTGGTGGTTTCCTTTCTTGCTGACCTCATGGTAGGAAGACCAAGGAATGAGCTAGGGAAAGAGTAAACTGGTAATTAAAGAGGTAATTTAATATTTAAATTTGTTGCCTTGACTGTGAAACACAATACCCAATGAAGTAAGTGGGGGGCAGGGAGGAGGCACATAGATATGATTTGTTTGCTTTTTCTATAAGTTGGGAGAATAATGTGCTCTCATGTTTATAGGGATGATTTAGTAGTGACAGAGAAATTCATGAGAGAACAAAGAGAAGGGGGATTGATTACACAGAAGCAACAGGGACTCAACATGGCTGCATAGGCAGGAAAATCCACTCATTAAAGGAGAGAACAAGAGCCAAAGACACAAATGTTTGCTAGTTGACTAGTTTGGTAGTCACAATATAAGGGAGTTCAAGATCTTCGGCTGGGGGTGAGAGAGATGGAATAACGTGAGTTGATTTAAAAAAAAATAGCTTGAGTCCAGCCAGTGTAGCTCAGTGGTCACCGGTTTGACTCCTGGTCAGGACACATGCCCAGGTTGCAGGCTCCATCCCCTGTGGGAGCATGGGGAGGCAGCTAATCTATGATGTTTCTTTCTCATTGCTGTTTCCATCTCTCTATCTCTCTCCCGACTCTCTCTAAAAATCAATAAAAACATTTTTTAAAAAGTTTGATATATCCAAAAATAGAAGGGCAAATTCCTACATTATGTACCCTATGTATTTGTGGCCAGAAAACTTTTCATATAAATGAAGATACCAGAAAAGTGCAATCTGGGAGAAATAACCAAAAATATAACGGACTAACAAAAACACTTGAAATTTTCTGCTGCCTGAGCAGCACTTGACACAAATTATCAAGATTTAAAAGTCACTACTCTTTTATTTTAATCACAGTAATACAGATAAATGCAGTTGTCAATTCTAAGGAAATATTGCCAATGGGAACATTTAAAGTTTCCTAATAAAATCCACTCAATTCTCCCTCTCTCAAAGTAAAAACATACCTCTTATGCTGATGCTATTTTCCTTATACATTCATATACTTACTTGTGCTTTGTTTGAAAGGATTTTGCTAGAATGTCTAGAATTGCTTCAAAACTCTTTCTTCCTTCATCTCTTGCGTTCTCCGTGTGATAAGCCCTATGCTTCTTCTCACTTTACTCCTGTCTCGTGATGCTGATGGGAACCATCACCTTCTCTTGGCCCTTCTCATTCCTTAATTTTCCCAGAAGTTCTCTTCTCTCCATCCTTCCTCCTTTGTCTATCTCAGAGGAACCTGTCCTGGAGGCACAGCTTTGCTGCTCCTTTTATTACCAAGGCCTATTTTCTCTCAGCATAATTAATTCTCCTTTTAATGTATGTTAGCGAGATTTTGACACCAAACTTTTGAACACAAGCCTAAACATTTGTAGTTGAGATTATTCTTCAGACTAACATTCATTTGTCTGAAGAATTTATTCAGTTATGTCTGATTAATAGCAGCAACAATGTGTCTGCTAAACTACAGAAAGAGTAAAACAGAAATAATTATATTTCCTTAAATATTATTTTTCATTTATTTAATACTATTATTTAACTACAAATTGTTTTTGGTCTCAAAATCCAATGTTATCATGTTAATATGTTAGGTTCTTTTAACTTAAATATGTTTTGAACATATTTCAATAAAATATTTGAGTATTTAATTTCACTGAAATAGATGTAGAACTAGATCTGCCAGGATAGATACGATAGCTTCTGTTATCTTTGATTTAATAAAAGTAGGATTTTTAGTTACCTATTTTGATTACCAGAAGTAACTTATATAGCATTTCTGAAATTACAGAAATACAGTGAGAAACAAAATAAAATTAATATTGGATAAAGAAATGAAGGGACTTTAAATTGCAAAAAAAAAAAACTAAATCTCCTGTGCCTGTCAGAGATTTTTATTAAAATCATGTTTGGTTTATAGAGATGCCATTCATTTAAATAAGAAGTTTAAACCTCATATATTCCACATGACTTGAATTCATAAAATCAAACATCAGAAAAATATTAACAGACTTATTGTTTAGCAAAGGAAATGTAGAAATCATTGACTGTGATATCAAATGACATTTGGTTAAGGTCATAAGTATAAAAATATGTAGACAAATACAGAAAGGTAAATGTGAAATATACCATTGTTTAAAGTATACACAAAATGAGCACTAAAGAGTAAAATGTTAAGCTAGCAGAGAAAGATGTAGCAATCACTACAGATTGTAGTCTGAATCAGCAGAATTGATAAGAAAGGAAATATACTGCATGGATTAGAGAAGCCACATGGTAATTCTCTAACTATACTATTCATCTAAAGCTCAGCACAGATGCTGAATTTTGAAAAGGATTAGGAAGTAGAACATTTAGGAAATGATAAACAAGTCCAGGTAATACAGCACTGTGAAAAGAGCTGGACTGTGACGGCGGAAGTATCTACTCTTGAGTTTAGAGCTATGTCACTCATTACCAGAGGCCATAGTCCAGGCACCTCCGCCTCTCAGCCTTACTATCCTCATTTGTCAAATAAAACATTTATAAAATCATCTTCACAGTTTCCATGTAGGTCTCAGAGTTTATGGGGTCTGAAGGAGAAAAATATGGGCAATTGAGAAACTACTGATATTATGAATTTTAAACATGTGTAAAGATACCCTATAAAAGCTCATAAACTATTCACTATATTCAGTGATGACAATGGGGGGAGTGGGATTAATCAGAAGTAGGAACAATATAGTTTGGTGAATGATTCTCAATCCTCACTGCCTTAGTACCTAGTAGGTATATCTACAAGATACAGACAGTAGCCTTAGCCCAAAGATTCTGTTTCAAATGGTCTTGGGTGTGTCTAGACTACAGTGTGTTGTTAATATTTTTACTGATTTTAGAGAAGAAGGAAGAGGGAGAAAGAGATACAAACATCAGTAATGAGATAGAATAATTGATCAGCTGCCTCCTGCACACCCCACATTGGGGCTTGAGCCCGCAACCCAGGCATATGCCCTGCCAGGGAACTGAACCATGACCTCCTGGTTCATAGGTCAATGTTCAACCACTGAGCCACGCCAGTTGGGCTAGACAACAGTGTGTTTTAACAGTCCTCTTAAATGTTTCCAGTTTTCTTCACGGTATGGAAAACTCTGAATTAGACATAGTAAATTATTACCTGCCAATGAAAGGTTACAAATACTCTCTTTCTCTGAAGCCTATGAATCTTAGAAAACCAATCAACTGTAAAATGAACAATACAGCCACAATAATAATTAATATCTATTTAGACCTCAACATATTTACTACACATTTTTATAAGTGCCTTAAATACATTAATTTAATTAATTTTGTCAACATTATTTTATGTATTTGCTCATATTTTCATGTTTTTAAAAATGGTACAGAAGCAGATGATCAGTGTTTCTCCCTCTTCCTTTCTCTCTCTCTCAAAGTCAATTTTTTAAAAAAGTAAAAGAATGAAAGAATGTCGGTTATTTTACTAGGCCCTATCTTCTCCTAAAAGCATTATATTAATTACTAGAGGCCCATTGCACGAAGAGATTCGTGCAATAGGCCTTCCTTCCCTTGGCTTTCAGCACCGGTTTTCCTCCAGCACCCGGGACCCAGGCCTTCACTCTGGCCAGAGTCTGCCGTCTTCTTCTTTGCTGGCAACTCTACCTGGAGGCTGCCATCTTCATCTTCGCTGCAGACTCTGGAGTCTGCAGTCTTCGTCTTCGCTAAAGCCAGAGTGCCGCTCCTGTAGATCCCTTCACCCTCCGCCTTCCCTCTCATAACAGGCGTCCTGCCTCGCTCAGCCACTCTGTGCCTGGAGCAGCTGGGCAGCTGCCATCTTTAACCTTCTAATTTGCATGTTCCCTCCTGATTGGTTGGTGGACGTAGCAGAGTGATGGTTAATTTGCATGTTTCTCTTTGATTAGTGTAGATAAGGGGTCCTCAAACTTTTTAAACAGGGGGCCAGTTCACTGTCCCTCAGACCGTTGGAGGGCCGGACTATAGTTTAAAAAAAAAACTATGAACAAATTCCTATGCGCACTGCGGGCCCGGGATGAGTCGGCTGCGAAGCAGGACAGGCAGCAGCACCCGGCGGGCCGGATAAATGTCCTCGGCGGGCCGCATGTGGCCCACGGGCCCTAGTTGGAGGACCCCTGGTGTAGATACTAGAGGCCTGGTGCATGAAATTCACGAACAGGGGGGGAGTCCCTCAGCCCGGCCTGCACCCTCTCACAACCCGGGACCCCTCGGGGGATGTCTGACTGGCAGTGGATGTCCCTCTTGTAATCCGAGACCCCTGGCTCCTAACGCTCACCTGCCTGCCTGCCTGATTGCCCCTAAGCACTCTGCCTGCCTGCCTCATCACCCCTAACCAGTCTGCCTGCCTGCCTGATTGTCCCTAACTGCTCACCTGCCTGATCACCCCTAACCAACTCTGCCTCGGTCCCCCTCTGCTGCAGTGCCACGGCTTCATCCGAAGGATGTCCAGAAGGTCGTTTGGCTGTCCAGTCTAATTAGCATATTACCCTTTTATTATTATAGATAATACCTATAGTGAATTCAATATAAAACATGGTTTAGTTTTCCCACATAATACACATCTTCAAATTAAACTCTTTTGAAAGTAAATTTTCTTCTGGAAATATTATATGTATTTACTTTATATTTTCCATTGAGTTTAGTGTTATAGGACATAGGACAAAATTGCTATTTTCTTCTTCAAACTTTCTATTGAAGTCAATATTATGACTTTCACTCTCTCAGAATTTCTCTCCTCTGTGTTGTTTCATGCAGTCCCTGTGCTATAGGCATTTTATGACACTTAGAGATTAAGATATTTCAAACCTCAGTGACTATATGTTTCCACTGGGAGATGGGAAACAGACTTTACAGTCTCCACACACACAGTGCAATTTTTAAAATAAAATTCCATAAATTAAGGCTCCCATAAACTTTTGGAAATGCTGCCATTATGAGCAGCTGTTTCGTTGCATTTGGTCCCCACAATAAGGTAGAGTTCATGGAGAGGTGGCGTTTAAACCTGGACTGCCCTTAATTAGCATAAAGGTCTTGTGAAAAGATTATACTTTGGCAAAGAGCTTGTGCCTATGAAAAATCTCAGACAGATGATGAATATGTAACCACTGAAATGTACTAATCAGAATACACTACCTTGAAGAAAATATCAACTGTATCTTTTTTACCATAAGACAGAAGCAGAGGCCTGGCATTAGAGGGAGGCTGCAAACAGGATTGGGGTCAACTAGGCAAGTCAAGTTTCAGCTTCCATCTCACAAAATAAAATATATAGTACTAGAGGCCTGGTGCATGAAATTTGTGCACTGGAGGGGGGTCCCTCAGCCCAGCCTGTGCTCTCTCACAGACCGGGAGCCCCACGATCAATTGCCCCAAAGAGGTAGGCCTTGCCCACCTGGCCGGGGCTCCGCAATGGATTGCCCCCACACAGGGAGGCCCCACCTATCTGCCACAGCCCGCTGGTCGGTGTCCTGGGCCTCCTTCTGCAGGGCGATCATGGGGCGATGGCTGGGCCCCCAACCAATCGCATTGCACCCGCCTTGGCTGGTCTGGTGCCAGTGGGTGTCACAGCATGGTCTTCTGGACGGTTGTTCAGCTGTTCGGCCAATTGGTCGATTTGCACATTATGCTTTTATTATTATAGATTATTATAGATAAGGAAACTACAAAGAGACAATACATTTTCTAAAAATCTAGAAAAATATCTTATTCTGATCATGTTCCACAATCTCTTGTGTAGAGAAGGTATTCAATTAATACTTGTTGACTTGACTGATTGCATTGATTAAAGAACACATTTTTCAAAATGAAGCCTTGTCTGTGTGTTTTTTCCAGAAACTGGAAACTGTAATTAGCTCCTATTGTTCAGAAAATTCATAAACCTGAATGGCCATGCAGTTCTTTTTTCTTCTAACAGTATATGCTGTATATAATGCCTAAAAATAATTAGAAACTCTTCGGCCATAATCAGCTTTCCTTCATACTCCATCTAGAATATTTTAAACAGCACCAGACTGAGTCTTAGTGATTGGAATTCTGCATGATGTTAGTCCTCCCTGGAAGCACGTCTCTCATGGTTCTTCATTTAGAAGCAGTGCCTCCCACATGCCACAGACTGTCTAAATTAGAATCACCTGTGGTGATTATTAGCATCACAGCTTGCTGGCTTTCACGTTGGCCACACTCATCAGAATCTCTGGGGGTGAGGCCCTGGGAGTTACACAAACACTCCAGGAGCTTCCCGTGTGTAGCCAGGTGTGGGAAGCTCTCCCCTAGACACAGCTGAATGGAATCACCGTGTACAAATAAAGGGCCGTGGACTTCTATCATGCCTCTTATGGTATCTTCTAAAATGAGAGAGGTTTCACAGTTTGGACTTTTACATAGAAGCCTAAATAACTCTCCAGTTAGCTCTTTCTTATTGCAAATTTAATGATAAATTTAAAATTTTGATTTCCCACTTTTAAATTGAAAAAGGATTTTAAATGTCCTGATGGGGCACTAAAATAAAAGATGTATAATTTATAGAAATCTAAACTCATCATTACAGAATAATTATCGTCTAAAAAAATAATGCATGAGTCTATTGACTTTTGAGAGCCAGCTGACTGTGGCAGCAGCTTTGAAAGTATGTATTAATTTTATTGCTGAGTAGTAGTATTTCCTTTCATGAATATACCACATTTTGTATATCTATTCACCAATTGATGGACATTTTAGTTGTTTATAAATTTTGGTTACTCTGAATAATGCTGATATAAATATTCAGTACAAGTCTTTGTGTGGATATATGTTTACATTCTCTAGCTACATAGATGTGGAATTGCTGGTTCATATGGTAATTTTATATTTTAAGAAATAGTGAGAGAGAGAGGGTAGGAGAGATAGAAAAAGAGAGAGAGAGATGTGATAGAGAAACATGGATCAGTTGCCTCCCTTACACACCCCCACCAGGAGTGAACCCACAACCTGGGTATTTGCTTTGACCTGAATCAAACACACAACCCTTGACCCTTCAGGTCACAGGACAATTGAGCCACCTGGCCAGGGCTGTTTTGGAGAAACTATTTTTTATTCACTTAAGTCAGCTCCTGAGATTAGTATTGCTTGGTAATGGGTTAGGGAAAATATAATTTTATGAGACTGTAAGAACTTCCGAAGTGATTTCACCAATTATACTCCTACCATGAGTGGATCATAAAATTGAAATGGACCCTAAAGAACAATTTATATATAAAGAAAAAATTTGAGTAAATTCATATAGTTGGGGATATGCATGGCATGTTTATAAAGTATCACATTGGGACAGTGAAAAATTAAGTTGGAGCATTCAGGCAGTGCCATGTAATTGAGATCTTTGCACGTCAAGCCAAAATATAAGAATTTGATGCATACATTTTATATGGCCACCTGTAAAGGGAATCTGAGGTGTCACTAAAAGGATGAAAGTGATATTTTAAAAGGCTAATTGGACAATGCCACAGATAGCAAAAATTATGTGATAGAGACGGGAAGAAAATGTCAGTGGTTCAAACTTAGGAAAGAAGTCTTGGCCATGGTTAATGCTGTGGAAAAAGAGAGGAATGCATGATAGTAAAGAAAAGAATAATGTAGGTATTTAGAGACTGAAAGGTAATGTGTATGAATGACAGTAAGTAGTCTTAGTTAATGAAATAGAATAACTTTTAAAAATCTCTAGGATGGATACAATAAAACCTTAAATTTTAAACCAACTAAATAGTGCAATCCATGGACACAGACAGATTATATAAAATCACATGGGCATGCAAATGTGACTCATCGCACCCCTTTGTTTTCCATAGAGAGTGACTATTGGGTTCTATTCTGAGAAATTTAATCTGTTAAACTGAAAATGGGCATATTCTATAAAGGTATCTTTTGCCTTTCTTATTAGTTGTGCTTCCTTTGTTTTTGTTTCTTTTTTACTGCTTATTGTAAACCCTCAGGGATTACCTCATCAACATCTGCTTTGCTCTTTGAAAGTTATTCTTGTTTTGCATTTCTTATTTTAATACATGAAGAGCTGGTAAAGGTTTGCTTAGAAATCCTGGAGCCACAGAGTTCACTTGCTTCTATTAGTTTATTTTCTCACTTTACCTTATCCTCCTGAGTTATAGGCCAGTAATATTTTAGCATCAGAAAACAATTACTTCTGATGAATCTTTAATACTCACGATGATAATCAACAGGGTTGATTGGGTACCTATTTTTTGCTCAATGCTCTGATGAACCCTGAGAAGGAGAAAGATACATGGCTTCATCCTTGTTCTGAAAGAGTTCACAACCTTGTTGAGAAAAAAACACTACAAGCAAAAATGAGTGACCAGTAAAATCTGTATTGTAGTGTACGGTTTTACAAAGAGAAAGAAGTGAGGGCTAAAGAAAAGAGAAAAGGCTAAAAGAGATGGGGCTTGAACCAATGGAAGGCTTTGGGAAGATAGAAGTTAAATTTCTACATCATTACAGCCAAAGGAAATACAAAGTAGGTGTTCCTGCGATTGTATTACTCATTTTTATTATTTTATTGCAATTTATACTCATTATTCCTGGTTAAGATTAATATTATTCTTTTGTTAAGATTAATATTATCTTTATCAAATTATTGTAGTTAAAGTATAGTCCTAAAATGTTTGTGAGCCTCCTGTCTTGGTTAATAAGAACTTGATTCCTTAAGAGTGGGGAATGCTATTTTATACATGTGTTTCCTAGGTCAGAGTTGGGGTTGTCTATTGAGGAATTTTCTGCTGCTAAGAAAATGTCTTAATAACCTTTTCACTAACTTTATTTTGCTGACTTTATTTAAGGGAATTAGAAAGAACATGGTTGGGGCATTGAATCTAAGCCACACTTTTTTCTTTTTCACCCGGCTAACAAAATTTTAGCCCATAAAAGGTTCATTATTTTAATACACAATGACAATTTTCCTATTCACTTAAATAGGTGAATTTCACAAATTTA
The DNA here is from genome assembly GCF_963455305.1 of Plecotus auritus. Lineage (NCBI taxonomy): Eukaryota > Metazoa > Chordata > Mammalia > Chiroptera > Vespertilionidae > Plecotus > Plecotus auritus. The sequence goes on from NC_137775.1 coordinate 14,442,300, forward strand.
GGATACCAATTTCTCTTTTTGTTGATAAATCAATTTCCCCTTCTTTGACCCTATTTGTTCCATACAAGTAGTATTATAAATACAGGTTAAGCAGTTAAGCATTTAACTTTGTTAATTCCGTGGCAATTTCTTCTTCCAGCCAACAATTTATCATTTGTATATATCATAGCTCATATTTAAGTTGTAGTTTTAAGTTACCTTGTTTAAAACAAAGGATAACTTAATTTTAAGAGGTTAATAATTATCTTAGTCATCTGAAAGTTCTATTTTACAATATATTGGAAAAAATAAAAGCATTCCCATGGTCTACCAAAAATAATATTGATTGTTGGGCAGCCAAAGAAAAATGTGGAGCACTCCCATACTCAGGTCCCATGTATATCTTATGATTTCTGGCTCAGAATGCTAAGGAAATTCAAGATCCAAAAGTTGCAGAAGAAAATTAAGAAGTAGAGAGAGTCAGTTCCGCTACACATTCTTTCTCATTAATAATTTTATAAAGGTGTCATTTAGAACAATTTTAAGAGGGACATTCATCCATCCAATGTAAAATGATATGTGCATTGCTTATTCACTGGAACATATTCTATCATGACTTCAGAATGGCACATTTAGGACAAATATCTAGTCATCCATTTCTAAAACATAGAACATGGAAATCACGGAGGAGTTCTTCTGTACCACACTGAACCAATCACTCAATTCTATTGATTTTACATCTTAAGTACCTCAAATCTATTCTCTTTGAAATTATACCCCCACTAGAGGCCCGGTGCATGAAATTCATGCAAGGGGGTGTGTGTCCCTCAGCCCAGCCTGCACCGTCTCCAATCTGGGACCCCTCGAGGGATGTCCAACTGCCCGTTAAGCCCAATTTCAGAGGGATCAGGCCTAAAGGGGAAGTCAGACATCCCTCTCACAATCCAGGACAGCTGGCTCCCAACTGCTCACCTGCCTGCCTTCCTGATTGCCCCTAACTGCTTCTGCCTGCCAGCCTGATCACCCCCTAACCACTCCCCTGCCAACCTGATTGATGCCTAACTGCTCCTCTGCCAGTTTGTTTTCCCCTAAATGCCCTCCCCTGCAGGCCTGGGTCACCCCCCAACTGCCCTCCCCTGCAGGCCTGGGTCCCCCCCCCAATTGCCCTACCCTGCAGGCCTGGTCGCACCCAACTTCCCTCCACTGCTGGCTTGGTCACCCCTAACTGCCCTCCCCTGCAGGCTTGATCGCCCCCAACTGCCCTCCCTTGCAGGCCTGGTCCCTCCCAACTGCCCTCCCCTGCTGGCCTGATCGCCCACAACTGCCCTCCCTTGCAGGTCTGGTGTCTCCCAACTGCCCTCCCTTGCTGGCCATCTTGTGGTGGCCATCTTATGTCCACATGGGGGCAGGATCTTTGACCACATGGAGGCAGGCATCTTTGTGTTGGAGTGATGGTCAATCTGCATATTACTCTTTTATTAGATAGGATAGAGGCCTGGTGCATGGGTGGGGGCCAGTTGGTTTGCCCTGAAGGGTGTCGCAGATCAGGGTGGGGGTTCCCTTGGGGCGTGGGGTGGCCTGGTCGAGGGGCATGTGGTGGTTTGCAGGCCAGCCATGCCCCCTGGCGACCCAAGTGGAGGCCCTGGTATCTGGAGTTTATTTATCTTCTACAATTGAAACTTTGTAGCCTGGAGCAGAGCCAAGCCTTCTGCTTGCTCCATGGTGGCAGCCATTTCTATTGGGATCTATGTATCTTCTATAATTGAAACTTTGTAGCCTTAAGCGAGGCCTGGGCCGGCCAGGGTGGGTGGAAAGCTTGGCTTCCTCCATCGCCGGGGCAACCCTAGCCTCCTGCTCTTTCCAGCTCCGTGGCTGCCGCCATTTCTGTTTGGATATATGTATCTTCCCTCCACTGCCGGCTTGGTCACCCCTAACTGCCCTCCCCTGCAGGATTGATCACCCACAACTGCCCTCCCTTGCAGGCCTGGTTCCTCCCAACTGCCCTCCCTTGCTGGCCATCTTGTGGTGGCCATCTTGTGTCCACATGGGGGCAGGATCTTTGACCACATGGGGGCAGCCATCTTGTGTGTTGCAGTGATGGTCAATCTGCATATTACTCTTTTATTAGCTAGGATAGAGGCCTGGTGCACAGGCGGGGGCCAGCTGGTTTGCCCTGAAGGGTGTCGCAGATCAGGGTGGGGGTTCCCTTGGGGTGTAAGGCGGCCTGGGTGAGGGGCCTGTGGTGGTTTGCAGGCCGGCCAAGCCCCCTGGTGACCCAAGCGGAGACCCTGGTATCTGGGGTTTATTTATCTTCTACAATTGAAACTTTGTAGCCTGGAGCGGAGCCAAGCCTTCTTCTTGCTCCGTGGCGGCAGCCATTTCTGTTGAGATTTATGTATCTTCTATAATTGAAACTTTGTAGCCTTAAGCAGAGGCCTAGGCCAGCAAGGACAGGTGGAAAGCTTGGCTTCTCCCATTGCCAGGGAAACCCAAGACTCCCTCCTGCTCTCTGTGGCTGTAGCCATCTTGGTTGGGTTTATTTGCATATTCGCTCCTGATTGGCTGTTGGGCATGGCTTGTGGGCATGGCTTGTGGTTGTAGCAGAGTGCTGGTTAATTTGCATATTAGTCTTTTATTAGATAGGATTATAGTCTTGATTTAGCCCTAAGTCATATTTTATTTCACAGACTATGGAAATAAGCAAACTGTCCTAAAGTTGAGCATGCTTGCATGCTATTCTGGCAACAGAGGGAATAGATGGATGACAGGTCTCTGTTCAAAGACATAGGTTCATCACTTTCTACATCCACACATGCACACACCTACCTATGTGTATATACAAAAATCCAAATATATGTGTGCAAATGTTTACTAAGTAAAACTTATCAGCTTCTAAATACAATAGAGGTGAAGGCTCAGGGGTATTTAAGATAATTTTTATATGTATTGGTTCTGCATTCTCTCTAATTCTTCTGGTCTATTTCTCTCCCTTTTCTAAACTTGAGGACACTGTCCTATGGCAATATCAGAAATGATATGCTAATTGGGGAGACTCTACAACTGCTTCATTTCTATTCCTTATACTATAAAAACTTCATACATTGAATACAGGTTTTGATCAACTGTATTTTATGGCTTTAGCTGTTCTTTTCCTATTTTTCTATTTCACCTGCGGCAAGTTAAAATCTCAAGATATGCAAAATCCCTTTAGATTCATATGTGCTCTGCAAAATCCTTTCAGTCTTTTGTTCTTCAGGTGGAATGGAAAGAATATTAAACAACTTATTGAATTTAGGGGGAGAAGTTATCTTCCAGGCTGAATATTATCTGGACAAATCATGCACCATCTTATTTTTTCTTTTTCTTTTCTTTTTTTTCCCACCATTAAGCTTAGAATCTCAGTTTCCTGTCCTCAAAACTCAAATTTTCCATCATTAATGTAATAGTGGTAAATGCTTTAAAGATCCTTTAACATCCTAATGTTCCACAGTTCTAAAGTTAAGAGGAGTTCTTTGCATTGGAGTTAAAGGCTTAACTTACTGCTTAATTTTGACTTCATGTAAATAGCAATGGGTGCAAATCTGGGTAAGCAGTTTTCCAATTTTTTCATGTTGTCTTCCTTTCATTTAATTGAAAATATTGTTTGTTTTTTATATGTATAATTAAAACTTGTACTGTGTTTAATTGTTTACAGATGACAACAGGAAAGTATTTGTTCTTGAAAAGCACTAAGCAAATTGTAGTTCTTAATACTGCCATGACCCAGGCGTAATTGGAATTCATATTTGACTATTCTTTCATTTCCTTTTCTCAACATATCCCCTCTCTCAATTGTGACCAAATTTGAGTGACTATGGACTCACTGTTTTGGCATTTATTTGATATTTTTTCAGCCATGCAAATATTTTCTATTGGTTTTTTTATTAACTACTTTTAATTTCCTTTCATCTATTTAATAAGAAACTAGTACTTAGATACCGGGACATTTTAGACAGCAGTGTAAAAAACAAAACATAGAGGAATTCAACAAATTTTCCACCTTCTTGAATGGGAGTTTTAGTGTTTTATGTGGTTCCATAGATATTTGCTGAACAATAGTATCAGTAACATTGAAATGTTAAAATGTATCTCAGGCTCAAAGGTCCATTTTTTTATAGTTCCAATATTAAAAATGAAATGCAGTCATAGGAAATAAATGTAGCAAATAATTTTCCCTAGTATTGCATGTCCCCACGTTCATCTGGAATTTAATTTATTGGAGGGTAGAGGGTCAATAGAGAGAAGGAAAAATAACCAAGTATATATAAATGCAAATTACCTAAATAGGAATCAATACTTATGGATGAGAAAGTGTTAGCTGCTATGCTATTTATCAAATCATTTATCAATGATCTGTCAATATAATAGAAGAAAAGGACTTTATATGAATATGAGTATATGATAGATATACAAAATGTCTAACATCTATCAAACTCTATTTTTATTGATTTATTTTTTTTTGAGAGAGAGAGAGGAAGGGAGAGAGAGAGAAGATAGAAACATCTATGACAGAAAAACACTGATCAGCTGCCTCTTGCACATCCCCTACTGAGGATTGAGCCTGCAACCCAGGCATATGCCCTGACAGGGAATTGAACCAGCAACCTCTTGGTACATGAGATAATGTTCAATCCCCTGAGCCACACCAGCCGGGCTCAAGCTATATTTTTAATATGCAGAAATTGTTCCCATGCTCCTAATTCCTGTGCTGCCTGAAAAAACTGGTATGCTCAAGAACTTCTAGACTGAAATGGAAGGTGCCAAGACACTGACATGGGAGAGACAGTGAGAGGTGCAGAGGCAGAGGCACACATCAGAGGAATTACAGGTAGCTCAGTGTGCAGAAGACTATCTAGGACTTTAAGAAATAAACTAGAACTTACAGAAAGAGAGGCTAAAAAAGCAATCCCATTTACTATTGCACCAAAAAATTAAGATACCTAGGAATAAACATAACTAAGAAGGTAAAAGACCTATACATGGAAAACTACAGGACACTGAAAAAAGGGATAGAGGAAGACATAAACAGATGGAAGAACATACCATGTTCATGGATTGGTAGAATCAACATCATCAAAATGTCCATACTACCCAAAGCAATCTATAGATTCAATGCACTCCCCATTAAAATACCAATGGCATATTTCACAGACCTAGAAAGAACTCTCCAAACATTCATCTGTAATAAAAAAAGACCCCAAATAGTTGCAGCAATCCTAATAAAAAAGAACAAAGTAGGTGGCATCTCAATACCAGATATCAAGCTGTATTACAAAGCCACTGTTCTCAAAACAGCCTGGTACTGGCACAAGAACAGACATATAGATCAATGGAATAGAATAAAGAACCCAGAAATCAACCCAAACCACTATGCGCAATTAATATTCAACAAAGGCGGCATGAACATAAAATGGAGTCAACACAGTCTCTTCAATAAATGGTGTTGGGGAAATTGGACAGATACAAGCAAAAAAAAAAATGAAACTAGATCACCAACTTACACCATACACAAAAATAAACTCAAAATGGATAAAGGACTTAAACATAAGACGGGAAACCATAAAAATACTAAAAGAATCCACAGGCAGAGAAATCTCAGACATATGCTGAAGCAATTTCTTAACTGATACTGCTCCTAGGGCAATGGAAACTAAAGAGAAAATAAACAAATGGGACTACATCAAAATAAAAAGCTTTTGCACAGCAAAGGAGACCATCAACAAAACAACAAGAAAGCCCACTGCATGAGAGAACATATTTGCCAATGTTATCACCGATAAGGGTTTAATCTCCAACATTTACAGGGAACTCATACAACTTAACAAAAGGAAGATAAACAACCCAATCAAAAAATGGGCAACGGACCTAAATAGATACTTTTCAAAAGAAGACAGAAGGAAAACCAAGAGACACATGAAAACATGCTCAAAGTCACTAGTTATCCGAGAGATGCAAATCAAAACAACAATGTGGTACCATCTCACACCTGTCTGAATGGCTATCATTAACAAATCAACAAATGACAAGTACTGGTGAGGATGCGGAGAAAAAGGAACCCTCGTGCACTGCTGGTGGGAATGCAGACTGGTGCAGCCACTGTGGAGAACAGTATGGAGTTTCCTCAAAAAACTAAAAATGGAACTCCCATTTTACCCAGTGATCCCACTTCTAGGAATATATTCCAAGAAACTAGAAACACCAATCAGAAAGGATATATGCACCCCTATGTTCATAGCAGCACAAACCATAGCTGAGATTTGGAAACAGCCTAAGTGCCCATCAGCAGATGAGTGGATTAAAAAACAGTGGTACAGCTACACAATGGAATACTACGCTGTGGTAAAAAAGAATAAATGCTTACTATTTGCAACAGCATGGATGGAACTGGAGAGCATTATGCTAAGTGAAATAAGCCAGTCAGAGAAAGATAAATATCACATGATCTCACTCATTTATGGAATATAATGAACAACATAAACTGATGAACAAAAACAGATCCATAGACAGAGAAGCATCGATCAGACCATCAAACCTCAGAGGGAAGGTAAGGAGGAGAGATCAACCAAAGGACTTGTATGCATGCATATTAGCCCAATCAATGGACACAGCCAATAGGGGGGTGAGGGCATGAGTGGGGATGCTGGGGGTTAATGGGGGGATAAGGACACATAGGTAATACCTTAATCAATAAAGAAATTAAAAAATAAAAATTAAACAAAAAGAAATAAACTAGAAAGGTAAGCAGGAGCCAGAACACCAATGACCAAATATTCGGACTTGATCCTGAGAGCAACAAAAAGGCTTTGAAAGTATTTAAATATGGAATGACATGACCAGATTTATGATTTGAACGGTCTGCTGGCTGCAGGGAAAATAATGGATTTGAGGAAGTAAACCTAGAAACAGCTGTTGTCATCTTCCAGCAGAGAGAGGATGCTGCCCTAAACTATGGCCATGAGGAGGAAGCCTGAGTGAACAGCACAGCCGTGGAATGAACCAACTACCTTTCCAGTGGAATCTTAGTCTGAGTGGCGGGAAGGTCTTACCATGTGTGGGCAACAACTGCTATCCACAGAGAATGGGAAGACAGATTTCTCTGCAATGAGTTGGCTGTAGGCTAAATTGACTAGATCTTTTCTCAGAATGTCTTAAGTCTCCTACATATAGAAGCAGAAGAGCAGACCACTTGGATTGAATCTACATCTACCATGTGTTTTTAGTTTTGAGTCTTTAGGAAACTTAATCCCTCTATGTCTCAGTCTCCTCATTTGTAAAACAGGGATGACATTAGCATCTATCCAGTGACATGCTGATAAATGTTTGAAAAATCATACTTTGCAATGTTAATTGATTTCTTTGGTGTAAATAATTCTATCATGGCCACATTCAATTTAATACAACTTGATAGCAACTGATTTAGAAAATTCCTGAAATTTTAACTACTGACTCTCAGAAGCCAGTGCAAGCCCACTCTTGCACATCTCTGCATCTACCCATAAGGCCATTGTTGGATTAAACATGCAAATACATGCAAAGCACTTTCTACATTGCCTAGCACATATTGAGGGCTCAATTATGTTAACCATTATTATATTGTTTCTGATCATTTTCAAACTCTAATTATGATTATGTTAAAAAAAAAGCACAGTTGGACTACCCTACTTTTAAAATTATTTTAGAAAGTCTTCTTGCTTTACAAATTTCTAACTAAACAATATTAATAAAATATCTCTTATTTCTTATGATCGCCCAAAGTTGCACACTTTTATTCTTGTGAACTTTGGTAAATTATTTCTAATTGTTTAGGAGAATTCTTTCATTTTTCCCATTGGCTTTATTGAATTTAAATGAAGTTATCAGAGGAAATTCAACAATAGATTCTATTGAGGCTTTTTTTTTAATGTCTTGAGACCACAGATATTGTTGGTTACACTAAAGATAAAGTAGTATATCTGTAGAAATGTATCTTGAAAAATTATAAGTATTACTAGTATACACTTAAAAATGAATGACTAAAGTACAGATCCTTACTACAAAGAATGATGTACAAGTTGCTATCCTTCACCAAGTCATAATGGCAAATCTTTATGTTTTATTTTTTTATTTTAAAATATTTTATATAAAAGTATTATCACTGAGAAATTCATAATTTGGGAATTATTGCATGTCAACAGATATAATAAATTAGTAAATTGCAAGAAAATAGTTTTATTTAATCCTTTTCTATGATTATTATTAACTTATATGAATAAGCACTTCTAGAGTAGCATTTGTGAACCTAGGCATAAGGTGGGATTTTGGTAGAGAACCTCTTATATTAAAACTAGAGACCCTGCCCTGACTGGTTTGGCTCAGTGGATAGAGCGTCGGCCTGAGGACTGAAGGGTCCCAGGTTCGATTCCGGTCAAGGGCATGTACCTTGGTTGCGGGCACATCCCCAGTGGGGGGTGTGCAGGAGGCAGCTGATCGATGTTTCTCTCTCATTGATGTTTCTGACTCTCTATCCCTCTCCCTTCCTCTCTGTAAAAAATCAATAAAATATATTAAAAAAAAAAAAAAAACTAGAGGCCCTGTGCATGAAATTTGTGCACTCGGGGGGGGGGGATCCTTCAGCCCAGCCTGCGCCCTCTCGCAGTCTGGGAGCCCTCGGGGGATGTCCGACTGATGGCTTAGGTCCGCTCCCCCTGAGGAGCGGGCCTAAGCTGTCAGTCGGACATCCTTAGCACTGCTGAGGAGGCAGGAGAGACTCCCACCACTGCCGCTGCGCTTCTGCATTGAGCATCTTCCCCCTGGTGGTCAGTGCGCATCATAGCAACCAGTCATTCTGCCGTTCGGTTGATTTGCATATTAGCCTTTTATTATATAGGACAATATAATTGCTAAAATACCTGATTAAAAGACCTTGCTAGAAGCAGGTTTTCCTGAAAACTAGGATACCTGAAACAGTAGGAATGAGCAAATTCATGGGGGTATCAAAATAAATGCTTTGAAATCAGATGTCTTGAACCATCAAGGAGTTATGCTGGTATGATATAATTTTATCATGGGACTCAAAATATTTATTGAATTCAGATCAAAAATAGTAAAATATAAAAAATCTGGTCCAGAATATATTACCAATTTAGACACATGCATCTTTAACCTTAGATTTTAAATTGAGTCATTTGGTGCTATATTAGCTGATAAACACATCTTAAAAATCTGTTTCTTATTTAGCTCATTTACCTGAAGATTGCTTAATTGATTTCTTTGAGAGCAACAAAAAGGCTTGGAAACTAAAGAGAAAATGAACAAATGGGACTACATCAAAATAAAAAGCTTTTGCACAGCAAAAGACACCATCAACAAAACAAAAAAGCCCACTGCATGGGAGAACATATTTGCCAATGTTATCACCGATAAGGGTTTAATCTCCAACATCTACAGGGAACTCATACAACTTAACAAAAGGAAGATAAACAACCCAATCAAAAAATGAGCAATGGACCTAAATGGATACTTTTCAAAAGAAGACAGAAAGAAGGCTCTCACACACATCCACAATGCTGACCTATGAAGTTTTACTAATACCTCTTATATTTAATTCAACTCTTTCCCCCACTGCAGTAATTTTTATAGATGTGAGCTAGCATTAAATCTAAGTAGCTACATTTTGTCCTTCCCTGGGTCTTAGTTTATCCCATGAATAATGGAAACAATTAGCCTATACATTGAAGGTGCCATCTCCACACATCAATGACCAATAAAACCTCTAGGAAACAGAACCCATTCACCAGACTGCAATTAATCAGAGTTGTTTTGACACTCGTTTTTAGGGCAAAGAGACAGTGTGCAAATAAATATAATCAGTTTGACTGAACGGTTGACTCTTAAGGATATAAACATGGAACAGTTTTATTTTTACAGTAACTTCTACCAACTCTGGTCTGTTATCCACCCCTCAATCCTTTTCTGGTGAATGGCAGTCATCTTTAGCGACAGTTCAGTTCGATTGTTCATTTTTTTCCTGTCATATCTAGTAATTAAAAGTGTCATTCCAGTTCTTAAGACTCAATCCTCTTTATTTTTAAACTAAGTGTCACGATGATTGTTTAAGCCCAGCCAGCCTTTTACACTGTTTCCCAGAAGCACAGAAAGCTCATCTATTTTTGACATGTGCTTCTACACCCCTTGTCTTACCTTTGTCATCTCTTTCCAGCCCCTTTCTCTGCGTGCTGGCAAAGTCCAACACATGAGCTCAGGGGCTTTCACATGGGAGATAGTCATCCACTGGTCCTTGGGTTAAAACCAGAGGGAGGATGATTGGCCATTCCCAACTTTGTGCAAATGGTCTGTTCTTCCTAAAACAAGAAAGGGCGAAGGACTGCTAACTTCTTTTAAAACAAAAAGAAAAAGAAAAACCTGCTTTTAGAAAAGGCCACCAAATCCATTTGCCTTCTCTGACTCTGTGACCTCCCAGGAGTCACAAACTGAAAATAAAGCCTACTAAAACACTTTCCCTGGAGAAGTCCATAGTTTTGTTCACAAGCACATAATTTTTCTCTATAATTTCTGCAGGATCCTTATCCTTCTTTAATTGAAAAATATTTTACGACTCCATGATAATATATTTTAGGTAACTTTTTAGGCTATCTTGGAATCAATATATGTTCAGCTCTAAAATTAAGAGCAATAAATCTAAGGATAGATAGTAACCAAGCACCAAGGAGAGATTAAATACATTTTTACTACAATGTATCATTAAGATTAAGATGGCAAAAAAAATTAGTAAATATTAAACTCCAAATGTTTTGTTAATTACCATACTTCATACATTCCAATTAACTGAAGCTTCCCTCTATTATATTCTGCAGGGAATTAAAGACCAATAGAAAGTACATCCCTTGCCAAAACTGGTTTGGCTCAGTGGAAAGAACATCGGCCTGCGGACTGAAAGGTCCCGGGTTCGATTCCGGTCAAGGGCATGTACCTTGGTTGCGGGCATATCCTCAGTGGGAGGTGTGCAGGAGGCAGCTGATCGATGTTTCTCTCTCATCGATGTTTCTAGCTCTCTATCCCTCTCCCTTCCTCTCTGTGAAATATCAATAAAATATATTAAAAAAAAAAAGTACATCCCTAAATGCCAAGTCTTCCAATTTGTTCAGAGCTTTCTTCTGAACAAATTAGATTCATTGATCCTACTCACATCCAACAAAATGAGTTATTAAGAAAGAAATGGCTGTTGTTAGCAACCCCTTCCTCCAGCTCCACCCCAGAAAACAGCTAGTTTTTATATCTTAAGGATATTACTTGGTCTTATGCTATCATTGATCAGGGTAATGATAAGAGAGGTAGCAATTAATTGTCAAAGGTAAAGAGTCTCTATGTCCCAGGACTATTGGAAAGCATTAAGGACGGAGTCTGATGCTTCGAGGGAGAGAACATGAAGCTAGGAAGCACTAAAAAGTTTGAGCTTTTCCAAAATTTGAGGAGGAAATGGAGAAAATTAATTATTTAGCTGCATTTTTAGCTGTTTTTTAAGATAACCACTTTTAACCAGTCGCCTGTCATGGAAAAAATCTCAATGCTATAACTAATCATTATAAAGCTTAAAAAGCTTCCAAATTTCCACTATATAAGTTTTCCTATTGCATGCCTCTGAGCTTCACTCCACTGTTGATTTGAAGCATCCCAGTTCATGAACTGTTCTATTCACAATAAACTCTTACTAAATACAATTTTATTGACCTATCTTTTTTTAAAGTTTCTGGATTTTAACATCTTTTGTTTTAAATTTGCTTCTTTCCAGAACTCTGGTCTTCTGGATCCACTATCCACATTACCATATTTTCCACTATATTTGTCTTTATTTTATTTATTTTTTTATTTTTTTGCTCAGTACTTTAAGATATATTTTGTACTTGATATTTTAGGCCATTAATTAGAACTCAAAGTTCATTGTTTCTCCTTGAATTATTTTATTTAACTCTTTAGTGGGGAATTATACTTTAGGTTTCCAAAACGTCCTGTCCATTCTACACTTGAATGTGAATCACTGAAGTGATTCTAATATTGTTGTTATTGTTTTACTCAAACTTTCATATATGTCCCCCACAACCTTATTTCACTGGATGCGTGTAGTTTGCTCTACCTAAATTTCCTCACTCTAACAGATAGAACCTTAATGCGATGCCTTTTTTCTCTGTAAGTTCACAGATGTTATTGAGTTCCATCTTAACTGGTGGCTATCTCCCAGGGTTCAGAAGGTGAAGTGCTCTCGACCCCTAGGGATTTCTGGTCTAGATGCAGCAGACAGCGATTCCATTGCTCCCTTGTCTCCTAGTTCTCTAAGCATTTGGGCAATGAGGACACCTAGATACCAGCTTTTAATTGGTCTGTTGAGAGCCAATAAAACAAGGGGGAGCTTAGGTTGATGTCAACTTTTCTCAGTATGAAACCACAAAGCTCTGTGGGCCAAGGTCTTCCCAGGATTTAATGTTCTGTCCTCTCTCCTAGAGCCATCTCAAAGCTGATCTCCAGGTGTTCATACCATGCTCAAACCACCTTTTCCTTCTTTTTTTTCTTTTCTTGTTTATTTGTCTGTTTTGAGGTCAACATTTAAGAATAAGAAAAAGCAAAAAATACTTTTTTGGGCTTAAACACATTACAAATCCATTTAAAAAAGAATTCTTAGCATGACAAACCTTCTTAGTACCATCTGCCTTCTCAATCTTCATCTCATGAATCTTAACTTCCAACTGTGAACAAGTTACCTGGGATTTCCAGTTGCTAATTAAAAAGAAGCTACACATTTGTAAAATGATAGGTTCCTTTCCAGCGGTTCTCAACCTTTCTAATGCCGCAACCCTTTAATACAGTTCCTCATGTTGTGGTGACCCCCAATCATAAAATTATTTTAGTTGCTACTTCATAACTGTAATTTTGCTACTGTTAATGAATCGTAATGTAAATATCTGTGTTTTCCGATGGTCTTAGGTGACCCTGCTAGCGGGGTCCACTGCTTTAGACTGTCCACACTACTGAGTTCCTTGCCTTACTACTAAATAGTTTAATTAGTATTAGTTAAGTTTCTTTCAGCTGGTAGTCTAACAGTTTTAGCTTTCTTGCAATTTAAGTATTTTTGCTGACATACTGGCTTTCAAAGGGACCAACCATTTTCTTTTCATGACTTAAAAATATATCTTGGATATGGCAAAACACAGAAAACTTAAAAAAATACAAAGTGGTAATGTCCTCATAACTGCTTAAAATTGTTTGTGTGTAAAAAATACAAATCACTTTGGAAATTTTTTTCCATGCTTTCAGATTATGTTGCAAATAGTGTCTAAAGAGGATTGAAAAATTTAATGCTAATTTCATTTTACAAAGAGCAAGCAAAGAAATAAACCTGAGATAAAAAAATCAAGAGAGGAGAAACCAAGATAGTGGCATAGGTAAACACCTAAACTGCTGCCTCACACAACAATTTCAAAACTACAACTAAAAGACAAAACGGACACCATCCAGAACCACAGGAAAGCTGGCTGAACGGAAATTCTACAACTAGAAGAAAAGAGGAAAGCACATTGAGACTCAGAGGAGCTGCAAAAGGCTGAGGTATGGAGACGCATGCGAGCGGAGAGGACTGGCGGCTGAGTGTGCGTCTGGCTCTCTCAAGCGGGAGCGAGATGGAAGCTCCCGACTGTGCTGAACTCCAGTTCCGGGAGAGACTCTGGGAACCCAGACTCATTCTGGGAGAAACTGGACTGTCTGACAGCGGGCGGAACTCGAGGGCGGCTTTCTCTCAGAGGTGCTTGCAGCGATTACTGAGGGACACTGAGACCCAGGGACCTCATAGGGCAGGGCTGACAGGAAGCCAAGGCTGTCTGCTCTGCCCTGAGACTCCACCCCATCCAAGCTGAGCACAGAGGCTTTTGCAAGTCTTGTCTCATAAGGGTGTCTCCAGCACAGAAGTTCTCCCAGCGTAGACACAGCTGATCCTCACAGCCAACTGGCCTGGAGGTCAATTCCTCCCAGTGATACCAACAACAATCAAAACTTAACTACAACAAGGCTGTGCATACAGTCCACAAAGGGGTGCACCAAGAGTGTCCACCTCAGGTAACTGGGGAGGCTGAGCCACTGGACCCTATAGGACACCTAGCACACAAAGCCACTCTATCAACTCAGGGAAGCAGCCAAAATGCCGAGACAAAGAAACAGGTCATAAATGAAAGAAATGGAGGAAAGCAAATGACTGGATATAGAGTTCAAAACCACGGTTATAAGGTTTTTCAAGAATTTCCTAGAAAAGGCCAATAAATTTAGCGAGACCCTTGAGGATATGAAAAAGGACCAACTAGAAATTAAACATACACTGACTGAAATAAAAAATATTATACAGAGACCTAACAGCAGACTAGAGGACCGCAAGAATCAAGTCAAAGATTTGAAATACAAAGAAGCAAAAAACACCCAACCGGAAAAGCAAAAAGAAAAAAGAATCCAAAAAGTTGAAGATAGTGTAAGGAGCCTCTGGGACAACTTCAAGCGTACCAACATCAGAATTATGGGGGTGCCAGAAGAAGAGAGAGAGCAAGATACTGAAAACCTATTGGAAGAAATAATGACCGACAATTTCCCCTACCTGGTGAAAGAAATAGACTTACAAGTCTAGGAAGTGCACAGAACCCCAAACAAGAGGAATCCAAAGAGGACCACACCAAGACACATCATAATTAAAATGCCAAGGGCAAAAGACAAAAAGAGAATATTAAAAGCAGCAAGAGAAAAATAGTTAATTACCTACAAGGGAGCACCCATATGATTGTCAGCTGATTTCTCAACAGAAACTATGCAGACCAGACGGGAGTGGCAAGAAATATTCAAAGTGATGAATAGCAAGAACCTACAACCAAGATTACTCTACCCAGCAAAGCTATCATTCAGAATTGAGGGTCAGATAAAGAGCTTCACAGATAAGAAAAAGCTAAAGGAGTTCATCAACACCAAACCAGTATTATATGAAATGCTGAAAGGTATTCTTTAAGAAGAGGAAGAAGAAAAAGGTAAAGATAAAAATTATGAACAACAAATACATATCTATCAACAAGTGAATCTAAAAATCAAGTGAATAAAAAATCTGATGAACAAAATAAACTGGTGAATATAATAGAATCAGGGGCATAGAAAGGGAGTGGACTGACAATTCTCGGGGGGAAAGGGGTGTGGGGCTTGCAGGAAGAGACTGGACAAAAAGCGTACACCTATGGATGAGGACGAAGGTGGGGGCTTGGGGGAGATAAGGGCAAAGGGTGGGGTGGGAGCCGGGTGGAGGGGAGCTATGGGGGAAAAAAAGAGGAACAATTGTAATAATCTGAACAATAAAGATTTATTAAATTTTTAAAAAATCAAGGGAGAATTACAAAAGGTCCTATTAATTACCTCCCCAAAATGAGCAGTGGAGGGGTGGGAAGGTCCAGCTGCTGATGCATTATATGTTTTTAATCTCCCCATTTTTTCCATCCATAATGAGAACAAGTCTAGAGGGAAATTATGAGCCATAGCTTTACTTTTATTAAAAGCCTGCTACAACTGAAACACACAACAAAGCTGTTGATATATAATGCCAAAACACAGGGAAAGATTTTAATATCAAGTTGGTTCGTGGCAGGGTTATCCTTCTACGGGATTTACTCCAAGATAAGAATAATAAATTATTAGAAATAATCACTTTCTTCCTTTATGCCTGGAAATAAATTTGTGATTAGTATACATTATGGGGAAAAGGGTTCTGTTCGTATAATTAGTTCATTTGTTTAAAACTTATTGAGATTTTATGTTGATTTCTAAACATAATGATCCTAAATATTACGTTGCTTAGGTTATTTTCATAAAGGCTTAAGCATGTATTTGAAAGGGTAATTCATGTGAAAGAGTGCTATTTGTTTCTGGTACTTAACACACCGTCAGAATGAAGCCAATGATCAGATTATGTGGAAAGAGCCTCAGTGCTGAATTTGCAACTTAAAAAGATACCAAAGATGATCCAATTATTCATGCATCAAGTGTTTATTTAGCAACTACTCTAAACTAGACAGTGCTGAACATTAACAATTCAAAATATTCTTTCTTTCTGTAAACACCATCACTATCTGCTCTGAAGGTTAAATTATAGAAAATTCAAGTATGTAACTGCTGCTTGATCTTTAAGCATACTCCTATATTTAAAAATAGTGAGAATATTATCATTTAGTAATAAACTCTTAATTTTGGAAAAATTTTGAGTAATAAGCTATTAAAGGTAGTACAGAAAGTTCCCTATCCCCTTCAGCCAACTTCCCCTGCTATTAACCTAATATATAACCAACCACAGCTCATTTGTCAAAACTAAGAAATTAACTTGAGTAGAATTCTAATAACTAAATTACAGATTTCACTCAGCTTGCCCCAGTTTTTCTCTCCGAAGGTTTAATCCAGGATGCCACGTGACATTGAATTGCCAGGTCTCCTTAGTCTCCTCTGGTCTGTGACAGCTTCCCCGTCTCTCCTTCCTCTTCAGAACTTTCACACTTTTGTTTGTTTGTTTTTACATTTTTATGTATTTTTTATATTTCTATAACTTTTAAAGACTACCAGCCAAGCATTTTGTAGGATGTCCGTCCATCTGGCTTCCTGTGATGTTTCTCATGATTCCATGCTGTAGAGGGGAGGTGCCCGTTTTATCCCATTAGATCAGAGAGAAGGTGAAATCAACATTCCTTATACCAGCGACCTTCACCTTTACCACTTGGCTAAGGTCGTGTCTGACAAGTGTTTCCTTTCTGTCCTCTGTTTGGTAGAAGTCAGTCATCCAGCCCATCCTATGCTCAAGGGGAGCTGAATTAAGCTCCAAGTCCTGGAGAGGGATTATTTATTTATTTATTTTTGGAGAGGGGATTAAAATTTTTTTTTATATTTTGTTTCTATATGATATGAAAGAGCATACTTAGAAAGACTTAAAATAAATTTATTGTCTTTCTTAAAAAATATAAGACGGCTTGCTTTATTAATTTCCTCAAATGGCCTGTGTTGGAGTTCCTGATCTTCATCCGGCATTCACGCACCAGTGTCTTTAAGATAACCAAGCTTGAGGTGAATTGGGTGTCTCTCTGATTCATTTCCCTTGTGACCTTGATATCAGCACTCATCCTGGGGAAAGAGGGTATATCTTAGGCATATCAGAGATTTAGAAGCCAACAGTTTGAGCACTAGCCGGTTTGACTCAGTAGATAGAGCCTCAGCCTGAAGGGTCCCGGGTTTGATTTGGGTCAAGGACACATACCTTGGTGCAGACTGGATCCTGGTACACATGTGGGAGGCAACCAAGATCATGGTATGCATGTGAGAGGCAACTAATTGATCAATGTTCCTCTCTGTGTGTTTCTCCCCCTACCTTCCACTCTCTCCCTCTCTCTAAAAAAAAAAAAAAAAAAAAAAAAAAAGCCAAGAGTTATGTTTTATCTTTCTTCTCAGGAAGAGACATTTTTCACATCCATTTTTATTCTCAACTAGACAGTGGTTCTCAACCCTAAGTTCACATTAGAATCACCAGGAGACCTTCCATAAAAACAGTCCCTGTATTATCCGTATTACTTTCTCCACAGTAATTCCAATTGCTGTCTTTTTCCTTTCTTTCTGTTCCTCAGGATATCCTGTCCATTTGCCACTTACATTGCAAACTCCTCAGGCCCTCACATCCCATTTCCTAATACTTTTGATATGAGGGTAATTCTAAGCCAGTGGTCGGCAAACTCATTAGTCAACAGAACCAAATATCAACAGTACAACAATTGAAATTTCTTTTGAGAGCCGAAAACTGACTTCTGCGCATGGGCCACGAAGTTTCAATCGCCCTGTACGTGTGTGCCGGCACCTGGTATTTTGTGGAAGGGCCACACTCAAGGGGCCAAAGAGCCGCATGTGGCTTGTGAGCCGTAGTTTGCCGACTACTGTTCTAAGCAATCCTGTTGTCTGTTTGATTTCCAACTCTACTCCCTACAGTGACCTTTTACTGTCCTGCTCTTCCAAGTCTCACAATAGGTCTCTCAGCACTAGCGTCTCTTACGTATAAACCTGACTTTCCTGTCTACCCAGAAACTCCCATCCACCCTTTAAATTCACCTTTTGTGAAAACTTGGACTGTTGGCAAATGCTTGAGGATTTTAAATATCTTCAAAAATTTAATCACTGCAACAATGTCTCAGGTAAATATGGTAAAATTATAATAATTTACATGTTAATCTATTTTTAAAGGTAGAATATGCTCTTAAATTTATAACTTGATAGAATAATCCATTGTTTACTGTCTTATTCTGTTGCAAAACAAGTTGCATTTTGCCAGTTGGTCCTTGCTTTTTATTACATGAATAGTTTCTCCCAGTAGCTAGATTCGCCAAAATATATGATCTTTCTATGAAAGACCCAGAATATCATTTTTCTTTCACCACAAATTGTTGGAGAATTATAGGGTCTAGCACAGGATTAACACCTCTGATGAAGGTCATGCATAAAAATTAAAATACCATTTTTCATCGTGCTGTGTTATACATTGCTTCTGAAGCTGCAGAGAAGTACTTATTATTTCTCTTCAAAAACATTGTAAATTTTGTTAATGCCAGCATCCTGCTATGCATGCCAATGCACTATTTGATATTTTTACACTCTGAATTCTTTCCTTTCCTAGAATAAAGGGCAAATGGATCAAGTCTTGACCTATATATTATGAAGCCATCTAAGTATCCTTTCTTTAGAAATGGGTCTGTGTATATGAAAGCATTAACACGTAATATATTTCTGTTCTCACCACTTTTGCAAAAGCTACGGATTCAGAAATGGAGCTGAGGCCATCCAAATACATTTTAATTAGACTAAATAATGCGTCAGTGACAATCTGCTTTATACCCAAGGGCACTGTCTTAGTTACTTATTTTAACCTGAATTCACAATGTTTACTCACATTGAGAGCCTAACATTTGAGTTAAGAGAATGAGGCACACTTTGAGTTTCACATCATGGGGCAAGGGCTGGCCACAGTGACTTCTCCGCATCTCTGTTCAAAGGAAGGCAAGGGTCTCAATGAGACAACAGAAAAGGCCTGTACTGTGATCTTTGCTGTGGGTCAGAGGAGACTGATACTCATGCATGAGAATCTAAAGGATGATCATTGTAGATACTCAGAAAGGATGTGGGATTCGGCTTTACTTGGAGCCTTTGTCAGGGATAAGCATAGATGAGTGTTTCCCTGGATACAATGTGTTACAGTATGATGAAATGATGCTCATATTCATTGTTCTCCAAAAAGACCACCTAGAATGAAAGGAAGAATTCAGAAGAAAGCAGCTCAGAGTAGACTATGTCTCACCTAGTGCTCAAGGGTCAGGTATGAGAAAACAGCGAGACAGATGGAGACCCCAGTGACGTGGAGAGCTTAAAGTTAGAAATTCGTATCAACCAGGGAGTCTCAAAGTGTCCTTTAAAGTGCCTAACTAGACCATGTGCCAGCCCCAGAGAATCCATGGCCAGACCACTTAGTGCTGGAAAATTCACAAATGTTTCACCCCCTACACCCATTTCTTTTCCTCCACTGGTCCCACTCCACCCATATCCAAACCAAAGAAGCCCTTTGAATGGGAAGGAGAGGCAGACAAATAAAGGAGAAGCTCACTGACCTTTGTACCTCAGGAGGGTAGTCTTCAGAAAGCCTAGGCTAGAGAAGGAGTGAAGCCATAAGTTAAAAAGCTATAGGCATTGGGGACATCTGTAATAGTGTCAACAATAAAAACAATATAAATAAAAAAATAAACAAACAAACAAATAAGAATGTGAACAAAATAAAAAGCTGTATATATTTGATTCTTATTCTAGACTGAACATAGTAATTACTGAACTGAGACTGCCCTTTTATCGAATAATGGTCATCAAAATGTTGATTAACGCCCAGCCAGTGTGGCTCAGTGGTTGAGCACCAGCCCATGAACCAGGAGGTCACGGTTTGATTCCTGGTCAGGGCACATGCCAGGGCTGCAAGCTCCATCCCCAGTGTGAGACATGCAGGAGGCAGTCGATCAATGATTTTCTGTCATCACTGATGTTTCTTTCTCTCTGTCCCTCTCCCTTCCTCTCTGGAATCAATAAAAATATATATATTTTAAAAAATTTTCATTAAAAATAATGAGAAATTACCCTAGGTTTTATCTAAGGTGTTGCGACCATTTCTGCTTCTTCCACCAAATAATAGTAATCATCATTTGAAACACCCTCTCCTGAGGGAAAGTCATTCATAAGTAAATGTATGTCATGGTTGGGGCCTGCTCTGGGTGGCCTTTCCACACTGCATTTGGCAATGGCCTTCAAGGAACAGCTGTCACATTTAGCAAATAAAACAAAGGACTCCAGGTTAAATTTGAATTGCAGGAAAGTAAAGAATACTTACTTTCACTATAATTGGATCCCCACTACAGCATAGGGTGTACTTATACTAAAAAAAAAAAATTTCTGCATATGTTTATCTGAAACCCAAATTTAACTGGCGTCTTTTATTTTTATCTGACAACCTTAACAAGGCCTCTGGCAGTGACTAAAGAAAGGCAAGAAACAGACTCCTAATGTTATGAAAGTTGTGAGCAGTCAGGGTTCTATGAAGTGTTCAGGAAGAAAAGAGAGACATGGAAAGAAAAAGAGGAAAGGGGGGTGCGGGTTATAAGAAATGATTAATGCAGATAGCACATTCCCAAGATGCAGAAGGTAAATGTAGCATTACATGAAATTCAACATTCCTTTAAGATAAAGAAGAGTAGTCAATGATGGTGAGGGCCTAGGACGGTAAGGCAACGTTGTCCTACATTTTCTAAAATATTTCATCCTGCCTACAGTAATCGTGGAAACAAAGGTTTCCTCAGACCTTTGACAGATGGGCCCTATCAGGATTCTGTTTTTCACTGTCTCTCAATGTCATGCTTACTCTTTTCATTTTTCAAACAGTGAGTTTTGTGAGACTAAAGTTCAGCTTGTAATTTACTATAAGCTCCATTTCATGTTGTTGTTTTTTTTTGTAGAATCCTATATATACCATTCTCCCAAGATTTCTTTAAATTTTCACTCTTATATGCATCTCTTTTAAACTTATCCTTACTGAACTTTATAAAATCACAGGCACACTGCCATTTTGTAAATTATGTTTCTATTAAATACGTAACACTACTTGGAAACAAACTTGCAATCAAAATTGAAATTTAATACTTAAATCATGTGTTACTTTGATTTCCATGCAGACACATATTTCTTTACCACTGCACCTGTAAATCAACATTATGGAGACATTCATCCAAGTATAAGAATAACTGAATATGTATAAACCAAATCATGTTTGTAAATATGTAGAGTGAGGTAGTAAACACCTTTAACACCAGTTAGAAATATGCCACAGATTACACTTCAGGCAGAAAACAAGCATCATATTTTTAGTAAATAGCTTCAGAATCTTGACGATATCAGTGGTCCAAGGAGAGTATGCATTCCACACTGAGAGGCAAGATAGAGTCTTTGATTACAGATATGGAGATATGCATGCAAAATACAAATGCACACACAGTCATATTTAAAATATGTTGTAAATTTGGAACCACTATCATTGTCACTGAAAGGCTCTAAAAAATCAGTGTTACATAATTGTATTTTGAGACTATCATCTAAGAACGTTGTCCTTTAATTCTTACTTATTACAAATAAAAAATGAATGGGGTTATCAGGTTAAATGTATTTTTAGTATACCTTTCAGTGACAAATAATAGCTTAGTATAATTTTCATAGCTTAGTAGCATTATCTTGGCACAGCTGACTCTACGTTCACAGGATTTTTTATGGCTAATGGGCTAAAGGTAGTCAGACCCAAGCCTTCCCCTCCCGGCTCACACTGGGGCTCCTCCCTGCCAGCCAGAGTCCTGGCCCGTCAGTCCATTCCATGATTCCTTTCACGGGGACCTGGAAACCTCTAAGTCAGTGGGATGGCTCTAGCTCACAAGGTGGGATCACTCCATTTTCCCAAAGAAACATCAAGAAAGCTTTTCATTTCATTTGAAACTATTTTGTTAGAAACCAAAAATCTTCTACAATGAAGAATATCATGATGAAATGAAGAATGTTCACTTCTCAAAATCAAAGAGCACTTTATAGGTTCGCTTGCATACAGAGAATGGTATGGAGGGATATACCCCAAGGAAGCATGAAGAGAGAGGCATGGAAGATTTTTAACTGTTTCTTAATTTATCTTTAGGTGTAGTGCGTGTTACCCTCAGCATATTTTAAATTTAATTAATTAAAAATATACGGGTAGCTCAGTTGGTTAGAGCATCTCCCTGATACACCAAAGTTGCAGGTTTAATTCCTAGTCAGGGCACATACAAGAATCAACTAATCTATAATAATAAAAGCACAATATGCTAATTAGACTGGACGTCTTTCTGGACGACCTTCCGGACAAAGCCAGGGCTGCGAGGGAAGCCCGGATCCCAGGTGCCAGAGGGAAGCCAGTGCTGGCAGCCAGGGGAAGGAAGGCCTGCTCTTTCACGAATTTCATGCATTGGACCTCTAGTGAATACATAAATAAGTAGAACAACAAATCTCTCTCTCTTTCTCTCTTTCTCTTTCTCTCTAAAAAGAAAATCAGGGAGAACCAAGCTGGTGGCGTAAGCAAACACCTGTACTCGCCGCCTCCCACAACCACATTAAAATTACAACTAAAATACAGAACAAGCATCATCCAGAACCGCTGGTTAGACACCCACGTGTGCTGCTTTTTAACCAGGAGGGAGATCGTCTCTGCAGAAGCCACCTGAAGGAGCAAGGAATCCCAGCCCCACACCAGACCCCCAGCCTGGGTCCCAGAGCTTCGGAAAGAAGTCCCTACAGGCATTAAGAACTACAGCCGTAAAAACCAGTGCAGATTGGGGCTCAGTGACACACAGGCTGCTGGAAACCAGCTGCTCCTCTTAAAAGGTCTGCACCATGAATTGAACTTACAAGCTCCAGCACCAGGGAGAGGCTCTCGGGAACACAGACACATATGAGGAGAAACTGGACTGTCTGGCATCGGGACAGGAACTCAGGGGCAGCTTTCTCCCAGGTGGAGGTGCTCACAGACACCATTGTTCCTATTCTGGGACCTTCCTGGTGGCAGGGCTGACTGGCAGCCATTTCTGTTTGCTCCACCCTGGTGATTCCCTAAGACCCCACCCCATCCAATTTATAACCCCTCCCAAGCCGTGTGCAGCAGCTTTGTCATATGAATGGCCTGTCCTTGCTCAGACTAAAACCTGTCAAACAAGCTGCAGCTGGGCCAGGGATCCCCAAACCTATCAATAAAAGGCCCAAGACCCGGCACCAGCACCAGCCTGCCTTGCTTCACAGCTGGGCCTTGTCTGGGCATTTCCAAACCCGATACAAAGAGGAGGAATCTACAGATTTCTCTTTAGTTCCTGCTGGGTGGCCCCAGGCAGTGGCTGACTTTACACCTCCCTGGAGACCCAAGAGCCAATGTACCCAGTGGTCAGTATGAGACCATACCAGATTACAACTCTTCACATCCATAAGCAACACACTTAAGGGGCAGACTCAGTGAGCCCCAAAGCCCCACTGAAGCAAGTCCTGCTCCACAGGGGTGTCTCCTGCACAGCAGCTCTCCCACTGTAGTCACAGCTGGTCCTCACAGCCAATTGGCCTGGAGGTCAATTCCTCTCAGTGACACCAACAGCCATCAAGGGTCAACTACAACAAGATTGTGCACACAGCCCACAAAGAGGGGTGCACGTAGAGCACCCAGCTCAGGTGACTGTGGAGGCTGAGCCACTGGGCCCTATAGAACACCTACTACACAAGGCCACTCTACCAATTCAAGGAGACGTAGCAGCTCTACCCAATACTTAGAAACAAACACAGGGAAGCAGCCAAAATGCAGAGACAAAGAAACATGTCACAAATGAGAGAAATGGAAGAAAGCAAACTACTGGCTATAGAGTTCAAAAACACGGTTTTAAGGTTACTCAAAAATCTTCTAGAAGCCTCCAAGGGACTTAGTGAAACTTTCAAGAACCTTAATGGGAATGCCAAAAAAAAAAAAAAAAAAAAAAAAAAAGGAAAAGGACCAATCAGAAATTAAGCATACACTGACTGAAATAAAGAATAATATATGGGGATTCAACAGTAGACTAGAGTATCCTGAGAATCAAATCAATGATTTGTAATATGAGGAAGCAATAAACACCCAGAAGAGCAAAAAGAAAAAGAATCTAAAAAGATGAAGATAGTGTAAGGAGCCTCTGGGACAGCCATGGGCAAACTACGGCCCGCGGGCCGGATCCGGCCCGTTCGGCTGTTCTATCTGGCCCGCGGAGCCGAAAGAGCGGAGGGTTCTCTTGCTCTCCCCTCCGCTCCTTTACTTTGAATTTATATTAGTTCACACAAACACTCCATCCATGCTTTTGTTCTGGCCCTCCGGTCCAGTTTAAGAACCCATTGTGGCCCTCGAGTCAAAAAGTTTGCCCACCCCTGCTCTGGGACAACTTCAAGTGTACCAACATCCAAATTATGGGGGTGCCAGAAGAGAGAGAGCAAGATATTGAAAACCTATTTGAAGAAATAATGACAGAAAACTTCCCCCACCTGGTGAAAGAAATATACTTACAAGTCCAGGTAGCGCAGAGAACCCCAAACAAGAGGAACCCAAAGAGGACCACACCAAGACACATCATAATTAAAATGTCAAGGGCTAAAGACAAAGAGAGAATCTTAAAAGCAGCAAGAAAAAAGCAGATAGTTACCTACAAGGGAGTGCCCGTATGGCTGTCATCTGACTTCTCAACAGAAACTATGCAGGCCAGAAGGGAATGGCAAGAAATATTCAAAGTGATGAATAGCAAGGACCTACAACCAAGATTACTCTACCCAGCAAAGCTATCATTTAGAATTGAGAGTCAGATAAAGAGCTTCACAGATAAGAAAAAGCTAAAGGAGTTCATCACTGCCAAACCAGTATTATATGAAATGCTGAAAGGTATTCTTTAAGAAGAGGAAGAAGAAGAAAAAGAAAAAGATAAAAAATATGAACAACAAAATGGCAACAAATACGTATCTATCAACAATTGAATCTAAAAATTAAACAAATAAGAAATCTAATGAACAGAATAAACTGATGAATAAAATAGAATCATAGGCATGGAAATGGAACAGACTAATGATTCTCAGAGGAAAGGGGAGGTGGGGAGTGGGAAGAGATTAAACAAAGATCTTACATATATTCATTACCTATGCACACAGACAATAGGGTGGCAAAGGCCTGGGGCTGGACAGGAACCTGGTGGAGGGGAGCTATAGGGGAGAAAAAGAGGGACATCTGTAATAATCTCAACAATAAAGATTTTAAATAATAATAATAATTTTAAAAATTAAAAAAATAAAATCAATAAATAAAAATAGAAAGAAAATTAAAAATAATATATGGAAATAAACACATGGCAAGATAAAAAAGGTCAGGTAATTTCACCAGTTTGTAGGTTCTCTTTGATAAGAAAACTTGAAAAAGAGTTGTGGGGCCCTGGCTTATAGGGCTCAGCTGGTTGAGCATTATCCCATGCACGAAAGGTCCCAGTTTGATTCCAGGTCAGGGCATATACCCAGGTTGCAGATTCGACCCCCAGTCAGGGTACAAACACTGATTGATGTTTCTCTCTCTTCCTCTCCCTCTAAAATATCAATAAAAACATGTTCTTTAAAGAAAGAAAGGAGTTATGAAAACTCAGTGAAAAATAAATTTCAACAAAATTACTGGTAGGACTTCTGGGGTGCCTTGCAAGGGTAGCAAGTTTGAGATGCATACCTAGGTATCACTTCATTATATTGATTATATTTCTAAATCCTAAAAATGATTTATTAAATTCAAATTTACCCCCTGATAAAATAATAATTTGATAAAAAGAGACTAAAACCACATTCTACTTAGCAAGGGAACTAGCTTAAGTTTGGTCTGTGATACAGAAACCTAGCTGAAAGAGTAGAGAACTAGGTCTGAGAACTCATTATTTCTTTAGGACAAGGAATGTTCACCAGAAAGAAAATATACCAAGGGAAGGGGGTATAGAGAAATAAATTCAGGTCAAGGATGATATGCTAGTGAGTGAGGGGGCTCATTCTAAGCATGTCATGACACTCTCTGTCACCGCTCCCATGAAGTTCCACCTGACCAGTGAGGTAAAGGGGCTAGTATAGACAAATAAGGAAAAACTAAATGAGCTAGGACACATTTTCTGAAGTTTTGCCAGCAACCAGAGACAGAATTCTCTGTCCAGAAAACAAAGCAAAGCACTTTCCACTGGTACAGAAGCCAGAGATGATAATTGCTCAGAAATCCACCCAAATTATCATTGTAAAGTAGACAGTCTTCTACACAGTGTGGTCTGAAAGATATTGGACAAATACATATACTGCTATAATCCCCACCTCCAACTGAGGCATGATCAAGAAAAGTTGATAAGGCACTGCCTACAATCCAGCAATTCTGCTCATAGGCATACTCCCTAACACATCTCCTTGGAAATGTTCACTAGAAGATATTCATAAGAATGTTAATAGTTGCAATATTTGCACCAGAAAACATTGGAAACAATAGACCTTATATATATACTAGAGGCCCAGTGCACAAAAATGTGTGCACTCGGGGGTCCCTCAGCCCAGCCTGCACCCTCTTGCAGTCCAGGAGCCCTCGGGGGATGTCCAACTGATGGCTTAGGCCCACTCTTAAGCCATCAGTTAGACATCCTTAGCGCTGCCACAGAGGCGGGAGAGTCTCCCACCACCACCGCTGTGCTCGCCAGCTGTCAACCTGGCTTGTGGCCGAGCGACACTCCCCCTGTGGGAGCACACTGACCACCAGGGGGCAGCTCCTGAATTGAGTGTCTGCCCCCTGGTGGTCTTGCGCGTCATAGCGAAGTTATTCCACCATTCAGTCAATTTGCATATTACCCTTTTATTATATATGATATATATACATATATATAATTTCATAATAAAACATTTTATAACATTAAAAATGAATTTAAAATAAGACAAAATAAAGATTCTCCTAGAATATTACTAGGAAGGACAAGCAAGGAACAGGTCTGAAGGTCCAGATGAAGGGGTATTTATGTGATTTTTCCATAGGCCAAGAAGAAAACTATGGGATAGACTATGAATGCATTGTATCCAAAACTCTCCTTGCTGTGACTTCCAGAGCCTCCATTTCTCCTTCTTTGAGCACATCTCATAGCATCTTTCTTCTCACACTGATCTTCTTTTGGTTCCTCCAAAAATTCCCCGTTGATTACTTAGGATATGTGCACTCTCAGTTCCTTCCTCTCACTGGAAATTCTCTTTCCTCAATCTCCCTGAAGTTTATCTTTATTAGCTTGTGTGTCACCTCTAGCTTGTGAAGTCTTCTCTAACAACCAAAATAAAAAATAGTAATCAGCCATCCTACTATCCTGTTTTATTTTCTTTGAGCTTGTGTTTTATGTATTTATCACGCACACACACACATACACACACTCACATACACACACTACTGGAATTTAAGCTCTAAAGATATATGGACACCATCCCTTTCACCACTGTATTTCCAGGCTCCGGAATATCACCTGCACAGAGAATGGTTTGGAGGGATATACCCCAAGGAAGTATGAAGAGAGAGGCATAGAAGGTTTTTAACTGTTTCTTAATTTATCTTTGGGTGTTTTGCTTGTTATGCTCAGCATATTTTAAATTTAATTAATTAAGAAAAATATACTTCTAGCTCAGTTTGGTTAGAGCATTCACAAAATAATTTTTGAATATTTTTAAGTAAATTCACTCAAGGTGGGAATGAGGAATCTGCATTTTCCAAATTTCTCCCCAAGTGATTCTAATAATCAGGGCATTTAGAAAAGAGTGACTAAACATATTTCATGTTTTATTACCTGACTCTCTGATTTATAGAAAAGTTTCTCTGTTGGAATTCACAGTGGCCCTTCAGGTAAATGAAATCCCCTGAAATTGCCAGTACTGCCTGGCATCCTTTTAATTCCAGCAACAGAGATCATTGTAGTTAGTATAAGGAGGCAGGTCTCAAGACCACATATCATTTCTATTGTTACCTGTGAAATAAATATTTATTGGGGATGGAACCATCACTCATGTATTTACTTCCTTCTTATACTTTAATAAAGTTCTGACTTGAATTGAAATAAGGTTATTTCTATCTGCTGCATACTTTCAAGTTCATTTTAATTACCTAGACTTCTTGGATGTATTATTTTCATTTCACCTTATATATTTGAAAAATGAAGATCTATCTGTATGCAATGCAATAAAGTATATCAGTGTACTATGCTCCGTAATACTATATTATAATTTTCAGCATGTTTATTCTTATCAAGTTTGAAATATCACATATATCATCTATCACTTCACTGCATTCTTGTTTGCAGTCAAAGCATTAGTATGGCTTGCCAGGCTTCTGTTTAAATGCTTCTTGTATTATCAAATTGTTATATATATAAATAAACAGGCAAAACACAAAATTTAAAAACTGCCACTCTCTTTGAGACTAGAACCTTGAGAAGGTTAAAAGATTAGGGTGTTTAGTTTTCTGGATAATCTGTTAATAATATTGAGGGCAATATAAACATTAGTAATAGATATGATTTATATAATACCTGTAACTGCTATGAGATAGTCATTAAGCAATACATGTTTAATAACTTAAGCTTAACAATTCTCTAAGATAGGCATTGCTGTTTTTCCCATTTTACAAGTAAGTACACTGATATACAAATGGATTGAGTAATTTGTCCTGGGTCACAAGTCTAGGAATGAAAGAGCTGGATTCAAATCCAAGTGTTATATATCCAGAGTCTATTCTTACAACCACTGGGCTATTTATAGCTAATTGTTACCTGTAACATGGGTCATTCACAAATATTTTTCTTTGAAATTGTAGTAATCAAATAAAAATATTTGATTTTAAATAAAGATATTGTTCTTAAATATGGACAAACACTTAAAGAACAATTATCTTTATCTTTACACACATAAACATTTCACATTTTCTAATTGTTTCTCTAATTATTAAGGGCAATCTATGTTTATTTATCAGAGCCTCTGTTAGATAAACATGATTGTTGTCACAGCAGGGTTTAATATTCAAAAATGGTTACATCTTGTCCTAGCCAGTTTGGCTCAGTGGATAGAGCATTGGCCCATGGACTGAAGGGTCCCAGGTTCAATTCTGGTCAATGTACCTTGGTTGCAGGTTCAATCCCCGGCCCCAGGTTGGGGTGCATGTGGGAGGCAATCAATTGATGTGTCTTTCTCACAGCTATGTTTCTCTGTGTGTCTCTCTCCCTTCCTTCCACTCTCTCTAAAAATAAATGGAAAAATATCCTTGGCTAAGGATTAATAGGAAAAAAGGGGGGGAGGGCTACATCTTGAAAGGTACAATGCAGGAAGAGGAAGTTTAACAATACTTAAGGGATTTGCTTTCTGTTGTGTGATTAGAAAATTGCCATCACCTGTGAAGTATGACTCATATCTGAGCACTCCAGCACTTTATCTCTTTCAAAAGTAATCTTTTTAGCAAAACTGAACTAAAATATACAACTATTTGAAACATAGCATATGTGTGTTTTTTTCCATTTCAACTCATTTGATCTCTGGCCTTGGATGTGGGGATAATGGTGGTTATTTTTAAGTAGGAGATAAGAGAATAAAGTAGAAAAACAAGTGTTCTGCAAGGAAATTCTGCAAGGAAATGGTCTTCATTTTAGTGGCAAGAAATGAAAGAGAGTGGTATAGTGCTGGGAAAGCATCCTATTCACAGTACTTTACCTCTGAGAGCTGACCACTCTTTCCTCACTATAATCTTACCTCTACTGCATATTAGTCACATCATCTCTACACTGCACACCATCTGTAGGTCGTAACTGGAAAAACTTTATTCTTGCAGATTATTTCTTCAATCCTCATTTCAGTAGAAATAGGAAAAAGTAATGAATAAATGTAGAAAACTTTAGTTTTTATGATGACCCAACCCTTCTACTTCTGATCGTCTGAGGCACTTATCGCCGTCCAAGAGAAGTGATTGCAGTGACATTTGTCTTCTCTTGTCTGATTCCTCCCACAGAAATGTGTTACTTGAGGAATCATCTTTAATGCATTTTTGTTTCATTTTAAATGTCCATCAGAATGTTTTGTATATTAGAAGTACAAAATAAGTGAATAAAGTCATCATGAAAAGAATGAATAAAAATTGTTTTAAATTGCACTCTATAACATTGTGATTTTAAAAGCACAAAAAATTTCTGATGCATTTCTCTAGCTTTCCTTTTTTGTGTGAAATTTTATCTTTCTGTGACATTTCTACCTTTGGCAGAATCTTTATTCCCTATTTCAATTATCTCTTAAACTCAAAATCAACCTATTTTTACTATTAACAAAATTTACTGGAAATTATCATATATATTCATCCCTTCCTATGTTATAAAAGATCAATCTATACTAATAAAAGGGTAATATGCTAATTAGACTGGGTTGACTGGACATCTTCCAGATGTCCAACTTCCTTCCAGAAAAAGCCACAGTGGTGGGGGCTGAGGCAGAGGCGGTTAGGGGCAATCAGGCCAGCAGGGAAGCAAGCAGTTAGGAGGTGATCAGGCTGTCAGGGGAGGGCAGTTAGGGTGATCAAGCTGTCAGGGGAGGGCAGTTGGGAGCGATCAGGCCAGCAGGAGAGGGCAGTTAGGGGCGATCAGGCCAGCAGGGGAGTGGTTAGGGGGCGATCAGACCAGCAGGCAGAGGCAATTAGGGGCTATCAGGCAGATAGGCAGAGGTGGTTAGGAGCAATCAGGCAGGCAGGCAGGCAGGCAGGCGAGCGGTTAGGAGCCAGCAGTCCCAGATTGTGAGAGGGATGTCCGACAGCTGGGATTGGGCCTAAACCAGCAGTCACACATTCCCTGAAGGGTCCCAGATTGGAGAGGGTGCAGACCTGGCTGAGGGATATGGCCCCTGTGCACGAATTTCATGCACCGGGCCTCTAGTAAAGGATAAAAAACAAAAAAATTAATAAAAATTTAAAAGGAAAGGCAAACAAGGCACCATAGTACATCAAACAAAACTGCATTTAAATCCTATACAGCAGCCCAGCTGGCATGGCTCAGTGGTTGAGCACTGATCTATGAACCAGGAGGTCATGGTTCGATTCCAGTGAGGGCTGCCTGGGCTTGATCCTCAGCGTGGGGCATGCAGAAGGCAGCCAATTAATGATTATCTCTTATCATTGATGTTTCTCTCTCCTTCTCTCTCTAAAATCAATAAATATATATATATTTTTTAAATGTTTAAATAAATAAATCCTGTACAGCTACTTATAAAATGAGTGCTTGGGGCATATTAATTAATTTTCTAATTCTTGGTTTCCAAATTTAAGAAAAAAAGAAAATATGTATTTCATAGGGTCATTTTAAGCGTTAACTAAAACATCATATATGATCAGTATGGTGCTTGCCCCATTGCAAGTATTCATGTACTGGTGTTCATTACCATTATTAGTTTTTATTATTATGTTATTAATTATAACAAAAATTATCAATACCTATTGGTAATAAAGTAAGTTGATCAACATATTGGCATGATATTGATAACATAATTATCAATAATAATAGAATTATCAAGAGCAACACTAAATTTATAATATAACTGAGAGGGAAAATCAAAAGTTGGGGGAACCCATCTTGAAATGTAGGTAACCAACCACCTCTGAGTGGTGGGAAAGAAGACTTTTGCTGGCTGGCCATTCAATATGAAACAACAGGAAGTGACTGTGTTTCCATCCAAACAGATTACAATGTAAATATTATAAAAATCTGGCTTAGATAACATTTACAGAAAGAAATTGAATACATACAAAATGTAATAGGTGATTTTAAAAAATCTTGATCTTTAATGTAGAATTTTTGTTTAAGAGCTTCAGTTTTGGGGAAAGACCACATAGATTGCATGCAGAGTTCATTGCTACTGTTAGAGGGCAACTAACAATCTAAGTAGCAGTTTGTGAGAACATGTTTTAAAGTGGGCAATGTTTCTCATAAAAGCGTTTTTTCAAAAAAAAAACAAACAACATATGAGGATTATTTATTACCACTAGTTTTTCTGAAGAATAAAGCATTAAGTTATCACCTAAGGTTTTGTTTGTTTAGGAGAGTTCTGGGGATCTGAAACAAAAATATTGTTCTGCTGTAAAGACTGGGCCCTATGAAGCCTGAGTCTTTTTCACCACTTGTGCTAATTTTTGAGTTTCCCGTAAAAATAAAATATGTGCCACAAATGGAAAAAAACAAAGATTATAATTTCAACTCTGAGCCATGTGTGGTGAAAAATAAACAAAAGTTGTTGTCAGTGAAAACTTAGCTTGTTGCAATGTTTCTTATTTTCCTCTGCCCTGGTTCACACTTTCACTTCTGTTCCTATACTTTTGTTTATCGGTGGCTTGCTGTCAAAACAGTACCTTGCAAACCAAGGCAAGAAATAAGAGATCATTCGCTTTACCAGACTCCCGTGTCCCCTTTACCTTCCCTACCCTTCAATCTTCTAAAGATCTAATCAGAATGAATTCAATTAAATGACCTCTTGAGTATTTTTTATAATTATAATAATTTTATTTTCATGGATCTATAGTTAAAATACCACTGGGAGTACAACTTTGTGGCCATACCTTGAGATTAGATTGATATGCAAGGACTAGAGGCAAAGGGAAAGAGCTGTCTTTTTCAAATGACAGATTGCAGATGCTTCAAAAAGATGCTTATTTCCAAGAGGCAGCCTTCTATGTGCAAAATCATTATCAGCCCTGAATTCAATTTACTGCAAGTTGAAATACAAGGACAGTTTGGTATTCTCATAAGCACCTGGCTTAAAAACTGACAAACTTTTATTTGAAGAGATTTCTTTTTCTTGAAAGCAATAGAAAGTTTCTAAAGAAATACAATGATGCAGCAGTTATTTGGGGCAATATTCTATGCAAGCAGAATTATGGTTATAAATTTTAATACGTGGTGATAAAGTAAATATTGAGACTCAGAAGGAAAGTAAATGACACCTTACAAATCATAACATGTATAGAGCAGATTGTGGAAATTATAGTAGTTGGAGAAAAATGTCTGAATCCCCATGACTAGTTGTGGCTGGTCTCAGGCCACTGGCTGAGTCTCAGTGCTAAAACATGTAGATAATTGATTACTGGATTACTGCACATAAGATCACAGCTCACTTACATGCTGCCCAGGCCTCATATCAGTATATAGTTTATCTCATATCAGTATATAGTTTATCTGCATAGAAGAATTTTCATAAATAAAGGCAATAACCACAGGCTAAGAATTAGAAGCTTGACTAAGAGATAAGATGTGTGAAGGTCAGAAGAAGTTTCAGATCAATAAAGAAAAAAAAACTATAAAGAGAAGAAAATTTTAAAATTGACAATAAAAAAGAGGAATAAAATAAATGTTTCTTTCCTAAAAGTGAAAGGATTTTGCGTGTAATCCCTGCTTTTCTCTGAGAAGGAAAGGTAACTCCACAGAGCTCTGACTGTTGATAATTACAGAGTAACTTTCTGATTTCTGCAAAGTGGGAAAGAGATCGAAGTTCATCAAAAGCATTAGCAAAAGCAATTGCTTGCTGTGTCACGATTCAGAAGCTCTCGCCTTCTTCTTTCCCTCTCAGCAAGTCTCAGCAAGGAAGTGAGTCCCCAGGACCAACAAACACGTGGTGGCACCTGGCAGAAAGAGGGAAAATGAGAGGAGACCGCCTGCTTTCTATCAGCAATCATGTTAATATTAACCTTTTTCTTTAACCGAACCTGTTAATTTAATACTTTTCCAGTAAAGTTTACAAGGAATGTTCATGAGAAAAGACACTAATTTGTTTAGGG
This sequence comes from Plecotus auritus, assembly GCF_963455305.1. Classification (NCBI taxonomy): domain Eukaryota; kingdom Metazoa; phylum Chordata; class Mammalia; order Chiroptera; family Vespertilionidae; genus Plecotus; species Plecotus auritus. Next base: position 14,476,321 of record NC_137775.1, read on the forward strand.
TAAAACCATTTTCTCAGCTATAAAATACACTAAATAGCCCTGCCAGCGTGGCTCACTGGTTGAGCGTCGACCTATAAACCTGGAGGTCACAGTTCGATTCCTGGTCAGGACACATGCCCAGGGTTGCAGGTTTGATCCCCAATAGGGGATGTTCAGGAGGCAGCTGATCAATGGTTCTCTCTCATCACTGATATTTCTATCTCTCTCTCCCTCTCCCTTCCTCTCTGAAATCAATAAAAATATATTTTTAAAAATACACTAAAGAAATGAAGATATTTATAAAATTTTATCCAGGGTATCTTGAGTCAGCAAGAGGGACTTTGAAGGAATATGTATAAATCATTTTAATTTGTCATTATAAATATTTTTATATCAAGCCAGAGAAGTTTTTCCCAAAAGGTTTTGAAAAACTTTTTTCAAATTCGTATACTATGGTGTTTAATCCACAAGGTGTTCTGCCCCCAAATTGGTTCTGTGGCAGAATTACTATGATTTGGATAAAAAGCAATCATTCAGTGTGACTTGAGTAGGGAGGCTGTGTTTGTGTGTACTAGGATATGTGAAAAATTGTGGCAAATGAAAAATCTGTTAAGAAAAGATGAGGCTACCCTGTATATCACATTTATGATGATGGAATTCACCCCATGAATAGTTAGGAGCCAATAAAGGAGCTGCATTAGTCATTTTCATGCTCTAGCTGTGTGTTAGGACAATTGTCCTGGCAACATGTTTGACGGCTACTAGCATTATAGCAACTGAGCTCAGTTACTAACTTTCGAGAACAGGAATAAACAGATAGATTGACAGGTAGTTAAAGAAGGTAAAAGGGAGATATTGCTGAACATCATGTCCAGTTCTCAGTATAGTCAAGATCATCTGGTCTATGAAGAAGGTCTGGGGCAGAATTCCAGCTAGCTGAGGCTTTTTCAAGAGGTTACTGAGTTTATATTATGTTTAAGCTTTGCTCCTTGATTTGAAATGAAGATTAAAAACTGAAAAGCAATTTTCTTTAGTTGATCATTTTTGAGAAAAGAAAAACCTGCTTATAATAAAAAATTATCAGGCATACTTTTCTTGACATCATGTTCAACATTAGGCAGATAAATTCTTAAGTTTTTCATGCCAAATCTTTTCCTCATCTTCATTGCTATATGAAAATATCTTTGTGTATTTGTTGATTAGCTTTATTCTTGTTTAAAAGTTCACTTGATTGAATTTAGTGAACAGTTTATATTGATTTTACCTAAAATAGTGTTTACTCAACACTTCATCTTACTTCTCTTTATAATCTTGGTTTATTTATGCACCGAAGTGATTTAGTTACCTTAATAGTAAGAAAATCAGATCTTAATTATCCACTATGAGAAGAGAAATAAGATGGGTCATTGACACTCAAAAATAAAATTAAAAATCATATTATTTTGAATATACTTCCTCCAATATGAGTTGTTTTCTGGCTGAGCTGCTGAGAAAAAGACATGTGTAAATTTTACTCTCCTTGTCCCCAAATTTAATATAAGCAAGTCACCTAAAATGTAAGATAACTGTAGAAGCCATATGTCTGATAATCAGTCCAAGACTAGGAAAGAATATACAATGCCTTTGAAATGGTTTGGGTTGCAACATCTTGATTCGCCCTATTTACAGTGAGAAATTATCCATTTTGCTCTCACATTTGAGAACTGCAGGAGAAGAGTAGTGAAATGATGTAAATTGATCTTCACTTAACCTATCCATGGAGCAAGCTGCTTTGATTTGAAATATTCATTGAATGTGTGTGCAATAACTATGGCTAGCTCAAACGTATTCCAGGGGATACAACTACTTATTATGTTCATGGAGTTCTGCCAATCTACTCTGTTTGGAAAGTAGGTCATAATTAAAAAGGAATCACTCCATTTCACTGGCATTTCTGCTTAAGCCGAAGAGTCAGAATTAAGCAAAATCATGTTAAGAGGCACTTCTGTAACAGCAGGAGCGATTCGTCTTCCTTTTAAACTAGGCTGTTAGTTTACTCTTCAGTATTGCTTTCTCCATGACTGTTTTTTTTTTTTTTTTTACTAACCAAAAAGATGATATAAGACAAATGGATTCACAGGGTTCCATGCCTTATTTTAGGCATGGGTGTTACTTATGCCCATTTTCAGGCACTTTTTTATTAAGGGCTTTCCCTTGTAAAAGTTCATCAATATCTCTTTAACTGAATTGGCATTAATTGTGAAAGATATTTATCTACTGAGAGTAGGGGAGTAAGGCATTTACATTTCTTGGGAATTAGTCTGAGAAAAATCAAAACAATATTTAAGGTGTAAAGTTCTTTGACTAAGTCAGCTCTTGAAAACATCTAAATAATGGACAAAAGACTTGGTTAGATTTTATAAGTATATAAGCAAAATATATATAAGATTAACTTTTCTACACCACCCTCCCAATCAAGATTAACTTGTAACCCAAGTAATAGCTGTGCAATGCATCCTGAATCTATGAAAAACATTGTGAAAGTTTCCTATCTTAATTTCAGGAAATTTATTCACTAAGAGAATATGATTCTTTTCATTGTGTAAGCAAAATCCTGTCTACATTACCAGTCAACGACCAAGACGGAGAGTCAGGGATTAAATATCCCTTCCCACCCATGAATGGTTTTCAGACAGCACAGGACTGACTCCTTGAGAGAAGAAAAACAATCTGAGCCATAAAATTGCACCACCTTATAGCTAGTGATGAAGGCAATGTCCAGGCTGAAGCTGGAGTGGCTGAAATGCAAGAGAGCCCAATAGTTTATCTACATTAAAAAGTCAGAAACTAAGAATGTATGGTTCAGTACTGAGTTAGTTTCTCCATTAATAACAGCTCCTTGGGGGGCCTTTACTAAGGCTGTCAGAATTAGTGATAAAGAGCAGTTCGCCAGCCTCTGGGGGCTCACTAGTTGCAACATAAGGCTCACAATTACTATCCACTTTCACACACGTCAGACCTTCACAAGAGGGACATGCAGCCCGAGCCGATTTGGTCAGTAGATAGAGTGTCGGCTTGTGAATTAAAGGGTCCCAGGTTCGATTCCAGTCAAGGACACATGCCCAGGTTTCAGGCTCGATCTCCAGTAGGGGACTTGCAGGAGACAATCAATCAATGGTTCTCTCTCATCATCGATGTTTCTATCGCTCTCTCCCTCTCCCTTCCTCTCAATAATCAATAAAAATATATTTTTAAAAAAGCAAAACAAGAGGAATTGGGTTAAAGGAAGACTATACCCTATTCCTAGAGGAAATGGGGATTGTTCCACCCCATCTCTTGACTGAAATGAAGTGCCCCACTGAGGTAACAGAAACGTCAGTGTACTCTTCCTATGTCTGGCAGTTCCTGAACTTAGTGAACCAGCTGAAGTTCTGTGGGCACACAAGAGTCAGGGAAGTGACCCTGAAATCTACACTCTCCCTTCTAGTCCTCTGCTGTTTGAAATACTAGCCAGAGGAACTACCCTCCCCACATTCACTATTACTACCGAGCAGCATGGGTAATATAGGCTCTAAAATCCTGTCAGGATCACCAGAATGTTGAACAAGATGGGAAGCTGGGAAAGTGTCCTGCAGGTCTTTCTGTTAAAGGGGTGTTACCTTGCTGTCACATTTGGGGTGGGTATATCAGATTCCAGTCTTGTAGTGGCCCGAGGATGGTTCTTTCGATTTAGATAAATTAACGTATTTTCTGGGGCTCGTGGGCCTCATCCTAAGTAAGTAAATTACTGGTATTTATGAGATGGATATCATTCTAAGACAAAAAATCAAAATGATTTGGATAGTCAGAAGAAAAGATTGAAAAAATGGAAGAGAAGACATGAGAACTCAAGGCTCTTTGCCTTTCACAGAACCTCCTCCTCCTTTCTCCGTTGTCCCTGCTCCCTCTCTCCCCCTGTATCTCTTTATTCCTCCTTGCCTCACACTGATTTTGGTGAAGGCGAGGGAATGATCTTTTAAACAGGTGATTCCTTCTATTACTGGGTTTCCCTATAAAGAAGAATAAGAGCACAACGCCTTTAGCTGGTAGTGAAATTACCTGTTCTGTGTGAGGACACAGGCTTATGTGCCCTGTGGCCCTGCCCTGAGTCCACTTGACGTCTTAGCCCAATTCCACCTGCAAGAGTCCCTTATCAGCCACACGCCATGTAGCCAGGGGAGCAGACATGATAAAGAGGCCTGATCAGAGACCTGTCTAGCTGAGCATTAGATAAAAGATTGTGTCCTTCTGTAAAGGCAACACTAATCACTTGGAAAAAGCCAAACAAACCAGCTGTTAAGCTGATGAATGAAGAGAAACCGAAGTACCTTGTAATTTCAATTTTTCTTATCTCAGTGTGAGGAAAACCAGCCCTTCCTATTTGGATCGCATTTGAGAAGCTACCTAGGACTCCCGATCTTCCACACACCTTTTTTGCCCAATGATATTATGCATGTAATGGCTTCTTCTCCCTGTGTTCCAGAAACTTTGCAGAGATACCCCAGAGCATGTGTTCATGCATGGAGAGGAACAGTGGGTGCTGTAATCAGTTCTGCAAATGGCAGATTTTGCTCCTTTAAAGGAGTAAGCATGACAGGGTACAAGTCACCACATCAAGAAATATGGCAGCCAAGGGCAGCTGACTATCCCCCACCATACACAAGTATAGAAAAACCCATCTTCATTTTTTATAACATAGTAAAATTAACTAGTATGCATCAAGTACTCTAGACTTAAATTTGACACAAAAATGTTTTAACTCATTTGATTGGAAGGATGATGTAGAAAAAATCTAATTAACAACAGAAATCTGACATTTATAGATAGAAACTGTAAAAGATAAATTTAATATAATTTGATTAACTTTGGGATGTAAGTTTTCTTCAGGACAAGTATACCTCCATAGATTTAGATGACTATTATAATAGTATAAATACTGATTGATGTACATCCAAAAAAAATACCCTTAGGGTAAGTTTGTCCTCAAAACTTAAAAAAAATTAGAGACACTTATTTTAAACACTGGAAGTTTAATTTTCACCTTTCAATGTCTGTCTCTTAATAAAACTTTGACACTAGATGATGGACATAGGTACCTTTTATTTTATACTAGAGGCCCGGTGCACGAAATTTGTGCATGGGGGAGGGGTGTCCCTCAGCCCAGCCTGCACCCTCTCCAATCTGGGACCCCACTGGGATTGGGCTTAAACAGACAGTTGGACATCCCTCTCACAATCCAGGACTGCTGGCTCCCAAACACTCACCTGCCTGCCTGCCTGATTGCCCCTAACCGCTTCTGCCTGTCAGCCTGATCACCCCCTAACCACTTCCCTGCCAGCCTGATCGACAGCTAACTGCTTCCCTGCGAGCCCAATTGCCCTCCCCTGCAGGCCTGGTCACCCCTAACTGCCCTCCTCTGCTGGCCCGGTCACCCCTAAATGCCCTCCCTTGCCAGCCTGGTTGCCCGCAACTTCCCTCCCCTGCAGGCCATCTTGTGGCGGCCATTTTGTGTCCAGATGGAAGCAGTCATCCTTGACCACATGGGGGTGGCCATCTTGTGTGTTGGAGTGATGGTCAACTGGCATATTACCCTTTTATTAGGTAGGATTTGGGAAAAATTATTGGAAATGATAGAATAATTACTAAAGGGCTTAAATTGTCATATAAATAGGATTGCTACTTATCTGATTGGCTGAAACATAGGAGAAATTTATTACACCTTGCAAAGAATTTTCTTAATTAAGTATTCAGAACATCAGGCTCTAGCATTAAGCTACTCTTTAGACTTAGATTGGGTAATACTGTATACCTCATAAGAAAATATGCAAAATATTCATACATAATAGTAATACTAATCATTTAAAATGAAAGCAATAACAACATCACAACTATCTGTAAAAATCAAACTAAGAAAAATATGTTTGCATTGCTAATCAAAAATATGATTTAACCATTCACAATTGGTATAATACATTTAAAGATTATTCTTCCAAGGAAAATAATGTACTGACTTAAAAATTCAGTAATTCTGTTATTCTACAGTAATTCTGATAATTACTTTGCTTTGCTATAGATGTGCTGGATATTTGATAGCCTCAATTTATATAGATAAAGATAGAATCAGCCATAGAAATTATTAGAAGACTATAATGTCACTATTTAATAATAGTACAGAGAGGAGGTTGTAAATGGTAAATACAAATTAAAAATAAGATGTTTAATTCTCCCTCTTGAAAATAATAAAGGACAATCAGCATCCCTGCTCCCTCTTCTTAGATTGTTAAATTTAAAATGTTTAGAATTGCAAATTCTTTCTTTGCCTCTTTGAAATGTATTTAAATACTTTTAGATACATTTAAGCTACTTTATTGAGGTATGATTAACATGTACATGTTGTACATATTTAATGCACATAATTTTATGAGTGTGGAGATACATATGCATCTGTGAGTAATCACCACCATCAAGGTCATAGACATGTCCAATAACAACCAAGGTTTCCTCCTACCCCTGTATCATCATCATTATTATCTGTGTGTGCGTGTGTGTGTGTGTGTGTGTGTGTGTGTGTGTGTGTGTGGTAATATCTCCCATCTTAAAAAAATTTAAGTATACAATACAGATGGTTAGCTATGGACACTGTGCTGCATAGTAGATCTTCAGAACTGTGTTGCATAACTGAAACTTTGTACCTTTTGGGCAGCACCTCCCCATTCCCCCTTTAAAGCCCCTAAAAATTGCCATCTTACTCTCTGCTTCTATGAGTTCAACTTGTTTAGATTCTCACTTGTTAAGTGAGGTCATTTCATTTAGCATAATGTTTCCAGGTCCATTCATGTTGTTTCTAAATGGCAGAATTTCCTTCTTTTTACAAAGCCAAATTATATCTCACTAGAGGCCCGGTGCATGAAACTCGTGCACGGGGCGGGGGGGGTGTCCCTCAGCCCAGCCTGCACCCTCTCCAATCTGGGACCCCTCGAGGGATGTCCAACTGCCCATTTAGGCCTGATCTCATATTACTCTCAGTAGGATCAGGCCTAAATGGGCAGTTGGACATCCCTCTCACAATCCAGGACTGCTGGCTCCCAACTGCTCACCTGCCTGCCTTCCTGATTGCCCCTAACCGCTTCTGCCTGCCAGCCTGATCGCCCCCTAACCACTCCCCTGCCAGCCCGATTGCCCCTAACTGCCCTCCCCTGCCAGCCTGGTCACCCCCAACTGCCCTCCCCTTCAAACCTGGTCACCCCCAACTGCCCTCCCCTTCAGGCCTGGTCACCCCCAATTGCTCTCCCCTGCAAGCCAGGGTCCCCTCCAACCGCCCTTCCCTGAAGGCCCGGTCAACTTCCCTCCTCTGCCAGCCTGGTCACCCCTAACTGCCCTCTGCTGCAGGCTTGATCACCCACAACTGCCCTCCCTTGTAGGCCTGGTCCCTCCCAACTGCCCTCCCCTGCTGGCCATCTTGTGGCAGCCATCTTGTATCCACATGGGGGCAGCCATCTTGTGTGTTGGAGTGATGGTCAATTTGCATATTACTCTTTTATTATATAGTATTGTATGTGTAGACTACATTTTCTTTATTTATTTACCCATTAATGGGCATTAAGGTTGTTTCCACCACTTGTTTATTGGGAATAATGGTGCAATGAACATGGAAGTGCCCAGAAATGGGATTACTGGATCAGATAGTAGTTCTGTTTTTGTGAGGAATCTCCATACTGTTTTCCAAAAAGCTGTACCTTTACATTCCCACTAATAGTGTACCAGGGTTCCCTTTTATTCGTATCCTCACCAGCACTTACCTTAGTCTATAGATTCAGAAAAAGCATTATAACAAAATCTAAACACTATGTAAACCAGGACTTAAAATTATCTTATTCACTCTAAAAATGGGCACCTAGAAAGGCCTCAGTTAAAATCTAAATAAAAGGCAAAATAATGAACATTTGCACCTTAATACAGTATCTAGAACAAAGGAAGATTATTTACTCTCACCAGTTAAGTTCCACTGGCCACTCTAGACATTGAACAAAGGCAAGAAAAGAACAAAAAGCACAAAGTTTAAAGGGGGAGCCCAGTGGGTGTGCTCAGTGGTTGAACATCGATCTCTGAATCAGAAGGTCACGGTTCCATTCCCAGTCAGGGCACATACCCAGGCTGCAGGCTTAATCCCCAGTGTGGGGTGTACAGAAAGCAGCCCATCTATGATTCTCTCTCAGCATTGCTGTTTCTCTCTCTCTCTCCTCTCTCTCTCTCTCTGAAATCAATAAAAATATGTTTTTAAAAAAGATTAAAAGGGGGAAAATAAACTGTATTCATAGAAGAATGACTAAACTATAAAGCAAATACTAGAATTAGTGAATTTTTCAATGTCACAGGATACAAAGGCAATATACAAAACATTTTTTTCTATATAATTATATAAAACAAATTTTAAAAATAAAATGTAAAAAACTCCATTTTCAATAGCATCAGCAACTACAAAAATACTTAAATGTAATATAAGTTGTGCAACATTTCTAAACTAAAATATTCAATATGGTCCTAAGATAAATTAAAGAAGACCAAAATAAATTGAGAAATAGAACATGGCCATGAATTGACAGATTCAATATCATTAATATAGCTCTATAGCCCTAGCCAGTTTGGCTCTGTGGAGAGAGTATCAACCCGCAAATTGAAGGGTCCCAGGTTCAATTCAGGACAAGGGCATGTACGTGGGTTGCAGGTTTGATACCCGGCCCTGGTCAGGGGCCTGTGCAGGAGGCAAGCAATCGATGTGTCTCTCTTACACCGATGTTTCTCTCTCTCTCTGACTCTCCCCCTCCCTTCTACTCTTTCTCTAAAAAAAAAAAAAAAAAAAAAAAAAAAAAAAAAAAAAAATCAATGGAAAAATATCCTCTATTTAGGATTAACAACAACAACAAAAAGAAAGTACTGTATATTGTTATAAAGATTTATTGCAATTCTAATCATAATCCCAGCAGGAGTTTATAGAAATTGACTAGTTGACTCTAAAATTTATATAATAATGAAAAAGACCAAGAGTAGACAAAAAAAATCTTAATAAAGCAGAACAAAGTTTCAGGACTTGTACTACCTGACTTCAAGAATTATTACAAAGCTGCAGTAATCAAGACAAGGCGGTATTATCTTAAAAATAAATAGATCAATAAAACATTTTAGAAAACATATTCACTTAATTTTAACAAGGATGTCAATGCAATTCACGAGAGAAAGGAATGTCTCCATTAAATGATGCTGAAACAAGTAAATATTTATACAGAAAGAAATTGAACCTCAATACTTACCTTACAGTACACTTGAAAATTGACTTGATATGAGTCATCGACCTAAATATAAAGGTTAAAAGTATAAAATGCCTAGAAGATATGGAGTAAATATCTTCATGACATAGTATAGCCACAGATTATTTTGCCACATCACAAATAGGAAGAACTATGAAAGAAAGAACAGGAATTGCATAGACTTCTTCAAAATTAAAAAATTGTGCTCATCAAAAGGCATATTAAAAAATGAATAGGCAAACAAAAGCCTAGAGAAACATTAATAAAAGATATATTTGGCAAAGGACTTGTTTTTATAACATACAAAGAAGTCCTACAAATCAATAGTAATATGAAGTTTTTAAAAATGGTTAAGGACTGAAACACTTCACAAAGGAAGGCATATAAATGACAGATAATCACATGAAAAGGTCTTCAATATCATTAGGGAAACGCATATTAAAACCACAGTGAAATACCATTACATAAACACTCGCATTGCTAAAATGAAAAAGACTGGCAACTCCAAATGTGGGAAGGATGAAGAGAAAGTGAAAATCTCATACATTGAGAGAAAACCAAGATGGCGGCATAGGTAAGCACCTAAACTGCTGCCTCGCATAACAATTTCAAAACTACAACTAAAAGACAGAACGGACACCATCCAGAACCACAGGAAAGCTGGCTGAGTGGAAATTCTACAACTAGAAGGAAAGAGAAAAGCTCACAGAGAATTGGAGGTACGGCAAAGGGTCTATGTGCATGCAGAGAGGAAGGGCGGCTGAGAGCCTGGCTGACTTTCTCTGGCGGAAGGGGGAAGGAAGCCCCCAACCGCACTGAACCCCAGTTCTGACTGCACTGAACCCCAGTTCCGGGCGAGCCCCTGGGGACCCACGCTCTTGTGGAGGAGTCTGGACTCTCGGGCAGAGACTCAGGAGCCAGGGAAGGCGGAGGTCTGAAGGCGTGCGCGCCAGTGCGCACAAAGGCTGCGGAGGTTGCCACAGGCTTTCCCTAGTGGAAGGGAGTCAGAGGCTCCTGACTGCACTGAGCCCCAGTTCTGACTGCAGTGAACCCTAGTTCCAGGCGAGCCCCTGGGGACCCACGCTCTTGTGGGGGGAGTCTGGACTCTCGGGCGGAGACTCGGGAGCCGGGAAGGCAGAGGTCTGAAGGCGTGCACGTGCGCGCAAGGGCAAGGCTGACGGGAAGCCAAGACTGAGACTCCACCCCACCAAGCTGAGCACAGAGGCTATTGCAATTTGGCAAGTATAATCCTATAAGGCTGTCTCCAGCACCGAACTTCTCCCAGCATAGACACAGCTGATCCTTACAGCCAACTGGCCTGGAGGTCAATTCTTCCCAGTGATACCAACAACAATAAAGACTTAATTACAACAAGGCTGTACACACAGTCCACAAAGGGGTGCACCAAGAGTGTCCACCTCAGGTTAACTGGGGAGGCAGACCCACTGGGCCATATTGGAAACCTAGCACACAAATCTACCCTACCAACTCAGGGAAGCAATGAAAATGCGGCGTCAAAGAAACAGATCACAAACGAAAGAAATGGAGGAAAACAAACGACTGGATATATAATTCAAAACCACGGTTATAAGGCTTTTTAAGAATATCCTAGAAAAGGCCGATAAATATAACGAGACCCTCGAAGATATGAAAAAGGACCAACTAGAAATTAAACATACACTGACTGAAATAAAAAATATTATACAGAGACCCAAAAACAGACAAGAGGAACACAAAAATCAAGTCAAAGAATTGAAATACAAAGAAGCAAAAAACACTCAACCGAAAAAGCAAAAAGCAAAAAAAAAAATCCAAAAAGTTGAAGATAGTGTAAGAAGACTCTGGGACAACTTCAAGCGTACCAACATCAGAATTATGGGGGTGCCAGAAGAAGAGAGAGAGCAAGATACTGAAAACCTATTTGAAGAAATAATGACAGAAAACTTCCCCCACCTGGTGAAAGAAATAGACTTACAAGTCCAGGAAGCGCACAGAACCCCAAACAAAAGGAATCCAAAGAGGACCACACCAAGACACATCATAATTAAAATGCCAAGAGCAAAAGACAAAGAGAGAATATTAAAAGCAGCAAGAGAAAAACAGTTAATTACCTACAAGGGAGCACCCATACGACTGTCAGCTGATTTCTCAACAGAAACTATGCAGGCCAGACGGGAGTGGCAAGAAATTTTCAATGTGATGAATAGCAAGAACCTACAACCAAGATTACTCTACCCAGCAAAGCTATCATTCAGAATTGAAGGGCAGATAAAGAGCTTCACAGATAAGAAAAAGCTGAAGGAGTTCATCACCACCAAACCAGTATTATATGAAATGCTGAAAGGTATTCTTAAAGAAGAGGAAGAAGAAAAAAGTAAAGAGAAAAATTATGAACAACAAATACATATCTCTCAACAAGTGAACCTAAAAATCAAGTGAATTAAAAACCTGAGGAACAGAATAATCTGGTGAATATAATAGAATCAGGGGCATAGAAAGGGAGTGGACTGATAATTCTCAGGGGGAAAGGGGTATGGGGGGTTCATGAAGAGACTGGACAAAAATCATACACCCATGGATGAGGTCAGTGGGGGGAGGTAAGGGCAGAAGGTGGGGTGGGAACTGGGTGGAGGGGAGCTATGGGGGGAAAAAGGAGAAACAATTGTAATAATCTGAATAAAGATTTATTAAAATTAAAAAAAAAGAAAATCTCATACATTGCTAGTGGGAATGTGAAAAGGTACAATCACTTTGGGAAATGGTTTATCAATTTCCTTTTAAAAATTAAGCAAACATCTATCATAAGGCCCGGAAATTCTTAGATATTTATCAAAGACAAATGAAAATGCATGTCTACAAAAAAGAGGAATATACAAAACTTTTATCATCATAATAACTCTGAGTTTTTAACATGAATTTGATTATTTGGACAAATAAGATGGACTAGGACATTCAAACTTTCATTCAGTATTTCACCTTCATCTATTACAAACCAACAAATAAAAACAAACAGACAACTGTTTCCAGGGACCAAGAGTTCCCAGCCCTGAGCTAGACAGGACAGGGTAGAAAGTACTCTGGGCTCTGATCTCAGTTTAAATCTCATTATGACAAAGATTTCCCAAATTTATGATTCTAAGTTGCTTTCCGTTTGTTTTATATAGTTCATTCTCACTTTCTGAATTTATTTTACTATTCAGCCATGTAAAAAGAAAGCAAATATATTCTTTTGGGAACAAAAGCATATAAGAACCTAATAAAAATAAAAGGAAAAAGCAATGGTTACTAATACTCTGTTTTAAATGCCCATTGTCTCCCCCTCCCCCGCCCCAAACTCGAAAGGACTTTATTCCTTTTCTCTTTCTGCAAACAAAATGGTTACAATCGTTAGAGAGACAATTATGTTGTCCAAAAGGTTCTCTGGAGAGTGAGTGACCTGCTCTGGGTCACAGAAGTGTGGAGCTGCGGCTCATTCTCCAGGAGTGATGATGACACATCGCTGCGGAGCGTGTGCTGGCCTGCCAGTCTCGGGCTAAGCAATTCACTGTGTGTCGTTTCCATTCCGAGAGTGACAGTGTTTCCTCTGCCTCAGCCCACAGCCTCCTCAGCAGGGAGCCCCTGCTGACCTGCACGGCTCAGCAGCTCCGGGCACTCCGCAGGGTGTTGTCTAATGAACTCCATGTGACAACTGATATTTAATGGTGACAAAGTCATCGATCCAGGGCTGTGTTACAAATCATATACTTGTTGCGTGGAGGTAGAGCAAACACACCTCTGTCATTCAACGTAATCTTAAGTGTGGGTGACCAACTCTTCACGCCTGCATAAGTGACAGTTTTCATGATTAATTCCAGGGACCAGATGGATGGGCAATTTGAAGATCAAGGCAGTTAATTTTCTCAGAGGTACTAGTTATCTTTTCCCAACAGGAGGAAGAATTAACATTTATTGAGAGCCCAGGCCCATTGTTAAATGTTTAACGGAAATGACCTCATCAATTACCCCCCTTACAAATAAAGAAACTGATACTCAAGAAATGTAAAGTTGTCCAAGGTCATGCAGCTAATAGGTTTTGGAGGACAAGAATTAAACCCCAGGTTCTATGATGTCCAAGCATTCTAACACCAACTCATTAATCTTTTTTTTTCTTTTACATGAAAAATAAAATCTTATTGACTGAACCACTTACACAGCAAAGACTGTGGGGGAAAAATACACACATTTGTAGAAAAAGTGTGTCAATGAGTCTGTTTAAAAATGTTTACTATAAATCTTTTTTTTTATTCAATCAGAAGAGCTTAATCTCTGTTGCCTACAGAAATGACAGTAAACAGAGGGCACACTTATGCAAAGGTTGAGAATCATCTCTTCAAGGGGGAAATGCTTCAGTAAAAAAACATAAATATGCAAATATCTGAAACTTAAAAGCAGAAAATATTGCACTATAAAACTAAAAGGAAGGGACAACCTCTGAAAATCCGCTAATAATGCTGTATAAGCATCAGTGTGCAGACTAGATGCAGTAGGCTGGTGACAGACTTGCATTTTAACATCCATTAAACTCATATACCACTGTGATATCAAAGGAAATGAGCAAATTGCAAGCAAAGAATAGTTTCATGAAAATCTAACAATATTAACTATTGACTTTCTGACAGACCAGCTGAAAATATAGCGGTTACTTCAAACATCTAGATGAAAAGTAAGAAAAAAAATCAGTTAATAAGTTTTCAGAATACAAGATGACCAATACTAGGTTTAATAATCTGATATATCAAGTTAAACAAAAATAAAGACAAGAAAAAGGAAGGGAAATGTATGTTTCCTCTGTGAGTATGCTTGTATAAGGTATACTATAAAGAATTGGATAACCAGCCCTAACCGGTTTGGCTGTGGATAGAGCATCGGCCTGTGGACCGAAGGGTCCCAGGTTCGATTCTGGTCAAGGGCATGTACCTTGGTTGCGGGCACATCCCCAGAGGGGAGTGTGCAGGAGGCAGCTGGTCAATGTTTCTCTATCATCGATGTTTCTAACTCTCTATCCCTCTGCCTTCCTCTCTGTAAAAAAATCAATAAAATATATTAAAAAAAAAAAAAAGAATTGGATAACCAAAGGACAGGTTTGAAGAAAGTAGGATTGTAATGAATTTGAAAATATTGAGTTTTAAAATTATTTTATTTTCTAAATTTCAGTTATTTTCCCAAATGCTCAACGGTACAGGATTCAGGGTTTATTTCCACCATTTTTAATATGAAATTTATAATACAGAGTATTGCATATTTTAATTTCCACCAATTTTTACCGGTGAAGTTTTTGCCTAAAGAGTTACTAATATAATTGTTTTGAATAAGAATTTTTTAGTGTTCAATCTCAAAGAAACTTATGTAACCACAAAGATATCAGAGAATATTTGATATTAGACAAGGGCTCATAAGGTCAGGCAAAGCAAAAATTGCACCAAACAGACGTGCCAGCATAGCTCAGTGGTTGAGCATTGACCTATGAACCAGGAGGTCACGGTTCGATTCTTGGTCAGGGCACATGTGTAGGGAGTACAGGAGGCAGCCGATCAATAATTCTCTCTCATCACTGATGTTTCTATCACTCTCTCCTTCTCCCTTTCTCTCTGAAATCAATAAAAATATATATTAAAAGATTGCACCAAGCTTTTAAATGGGTAAGAAGGACTTTTTATTCAAGGCTATTGCTCTAGGGGACAGAGACCAGAACTAATGTCTGAACCCAGCTTTGCTGAAACAAACAGCAGGGAGAAGTTTGAAGCACGCTCATTACTCCACTGCTGCAGAAAACGGTCTCCGTGCCTCTGACGAACGGCCTTTTCAGAAATCGCTGGTTAATTTCTGATCTTGAAATGTAATGAGCTTTTCTTAGACCTTGTCTTTTTCAGTTCTTATAGCATCTGGCACAACTGATCAACCACCTCTTCCTTAGAACAACTTCTAGGAGAACAAACCTTTTCCTTATTCCAAGTGCTATCACTTGCAGAATTCACCTTGCTTTTAAAAGCAAGATTGCAAAATCACATGACCACTGATGGCTGTGCGTGTTGATCACTGGGCCAGTGCCACTGTCACTATGCCACACTGTTGAGATAGCATGGTTCAGTGGATAGGATCCGAGTTTGTAATTAGAACCAATTTTCCATTCTAATGCTCACTTTTACATTACATTCGCAGCATTGCAGTTTCCTTATGTGTGAAATAGGAATAGCTGTGCCCACAAAATAAGACTATGGCTGGAATTACAGCATAACCCAAGGTAAGTCCCTAACTAAATTCTGTCACGTTTGGCACACAGTAGATAAGGTTATTTAAATCTCCAAACCATTATCGACATACTCAACAACTTAGCAACTAGAAACTGAATGTCTCCTAGTTCTGAGAGATGAAACAGCGATTAAATAAAAACGGAGCTTGTAAAAATGTGCACACTGACTACTCACCACTTTTCTCTCCACTTCTGCAATACTGCATTATCCAGATTCTCTCCTACTGCTTTGCTCACTCCATTCCTTTATGCTTTTCTTGGTGAGTAACATAAAAACAATTTACCCTTTTAAAAGCAAGACTTTTTTATCTTATAAAGTGTTTGTGCTGAATTTCTCTTAATTAGCTTGGTTATTGAATTTTTAAGATTGGAAGCAATAGGGTTTTTTTAATGTATTTCAAAGAGGAAGAGAGAGGGGGAGAGTGACAGAAATATCAATGATGAGAGAGAATCATTGGTCAGCTACCTCCTGCATGCCCTACACTGGGGTTCAAGCCCATAACTGGAGCATGTGCCCTGGCTGGGAATTGAATTGTGACCTTTTGATTCATATGTAGATGCTCAACCATTGAGCCACACAGGCCAGACAGGAGCAACAGGTTTTAATCATTGATCAAAAAAACATGTATTTGGGATTGAGTATCCAAAGTTAAGTTATGAGGTACTATTTAGTGAATAAATTATATTATAAAAGAACAATAGTTTGTATTTTCAACAAAAAATAAGAATCTTAGAATTTTAACCTGGAAAGAATGCAGAAATTAAGTAGTGAGATAAATAGAATTCACATGATCACACTATAGTCTACTAGTACTCTCAGCATTTTGCAGAAACTGTATCTGAGATACTGTTGGTACTTTTGTTATTTTGATCAGGTATACCCAGTCTCTGTAATACTGATATGCAAAAACAAGTTAATACTTTGAGCATTCTTTTGTTGCTATTTGGGGTGGGGTTTCAGTTGTCTTTAATCCAAAGAACATGAAACATGTGACACTGTGGATTTGGGAATGTGAGGGAAAGCATATTTACTTGATATATGGTATATGGAAATGTGCTCTTCACTTGAAAAATTATTGAAGCTTGTATCTTTTGTTGTTTATAGCCTGTGTAACCTATTGGGAAAGGAATTTAATGGCAATCCTGAGCGGATAAAGAATATGCAAAAGTTCAATATGATGGAGCCTAGAGTTATAATTCAGTTCTAGCACACCACATGTCTTTATGACATTGGTGCTTTAAAAAGGTTATTCTCCATAGTAAACAGAAAAAAATATTTTCATACGTTTTTAAAGTGTTTTAAATGCCACAAATATGTTCATTTTTACTTTTTTTAAAAAACCTTCTTTCTTCAAATAGTGCTCCATCAAAAGGCAACTTAAGGGCTCTTCATAATGTGTTCAATCCTGATTTCAACTGGCAAGTCAGTCAAGTGTTTTTCTGACTGTTCACTTATATCAATGTAGAATTTTGTCAGTCAGATATTATTTTCTTAGTCTAGATAATATTTTCTAAGCTTAAAGAAACAGAAGAAAGTATAGATATATATTTTAAATAAAAATGGAATTTTTTGGTATTTAAGTTTGAGGTTAACGTTTTAATATTGACTGGAAAATTAGAAGAAAAAATGCAGAAAACAGATTTAATGAGAGTTTAGAATAAAATTTGGACTATTTCAAAATTGTTATAAAAGTTTGTTTCTTTAAACCTTCTAGCATCTTCTGTGCAATTTACAGCACTGCTCATCTCTTGTTCATTTCTGTCAAATCATAGAACCTCTGCAGTTCCCATAGTAACTTATCAAGACTTACAACTAAAAGTGTCATCCTTTGAAATACTAAAAAATTGTAATGACATATAATATTAATAAATTCAAAGAACAGGATAAAAAGACATTTTTTTTTTGTGAAACCTTGTTTTTCAGAAATTCTTTACTTATACTGTATGTTATTCTCTTTAAGCCAAGACAATTTGCCTACCCATGGCACATTTTTAGCCTCAAAATTTTCAGTAGAAGTTTTAAGTAAAATCTCACTAACCATTTAGATCCATATAAGTAAACTATGAGCTCCATTTAAGTAAATTATAGATACATTTTGAATTAGTGATGCTCTGAGAAATTTTAAAAATAAAATTTTGGATGCAATTTAATTTTATTTCTCCTTGCAAATTAAATTCACTGGTGTTTAATTTTCAAAGGTTTCAGCATATCCCCTCATTATATTCAGCTTGATGGCAATTATCCCTTATTTCAAAACTGTATTGTTGAATTGCCTTATACTTAATAATTCACACAATTGAATCTACTTTATATTCTCAATAGAGAATTATAAATACAGTGACATTTGTATGTACTCTAGACACTCAGGTTCTTCAACCTAAAAATGTATCAGGTTTTAGTAGTACTGTCATAGACATAACAGATTGATAGAGATTCCAAACTGGGCTGATTTTATACAATAACTAGTGGCCCGGTGCACTAATTCATGCACATTGAAAGAAAATTAATTAGAAGAAATATTTTAATATTGCTATTCACCCTTTCTCTGTAATAGAAGTGTCAACCAAATTTATGATTGACAATGAGAGATGGAAACACATGTGTGCAATTGGCATCAGTGACAGCTTTATATGTATCGTGCATGCACAAGTCAACTTAGTCTTTTATATATATAGAATAAACTTGCTTAATTAGACCTGCTTTCTGATGTAGCTAAACTTTTTCCAGCCCAGTGAAGCACCCCAACTTCTCTTTCAGGTAATTCTCTGTCAGCAACACAGCAGTAAATATCAACACAAAGCAGATTATTATTGTAGGTCATGCAGGGAGAACAAAGGGTGAAATATTTAACTGCAGCAGTGTTTGACTATATTCTGCACAGTGAGAAAACCTGAAGTCATTTTTAAGGTCTACCATTTCTTATTTCTTTTCAGTCAGGTCAAATTTCTAAGCTTTCTAAATCTTTGTTTTTCAGCTAATGAAAAGAAAATAAGATTCCACCGAGTCTCCTATCTACCTACTCCAGGACTTCTGTGAGGATCAAATGAGATGAAGCATGGGAAAATGCTTCACAGACATTTGGTTAAAGTGTAAAATGTTTCCACCTAGCTATAAAGCAAGTTGTGTTCCTGGGCTGAAGAAAATGCAAGGAGGCTAGTCACTAGGGAGAGGAAGCCAGGTGTTGCAATGTGATGTCATTACCCAGATGGACATTTACCATATTAGCCTCATATATATATATATATAAATATAGATATAATTCAAATGATGCCCTTTACCCCACCCAGAGTATACTACTTCAAAATATCTCTGCTGAAATTTCATTGTCATAGTTATTTACTTATCATTAGCAAACTCTTTTTTTAACTGTAAGTATGCATGGATGAGTTAGGTACCACTTATAAATGATTCAATACTTAATGCTGCTATTTAAATCATATCCCTTTTCAGAAAAAGTTCTGGCAAATTCAGAGGCTAGCCATCATTACTACTATCCAGCAAATATTAGGTAAAAAGTTAAAATGTAAGAAAAAAGATGGTGGCTGGCAGGACAGAGGTGAGGGAGAGGAAGTGAGTGAGTGAGGGTATGAAAGGAGAGTGTGTGGATGTGTGTGTGAGTGAGTAAGGGACAGTTAAAGCTCCGTATGAGCAGCAGGGGCTGGCAGACCAGGCTCTCTTGGACAAGGAGAGACTACCACCGCTGCAGGCACTCCCCGGACTGCAGGACTCCGGCACGGAGCCCACGCCATCTTGAAGGGGAGAATGGCCTTTTTTAGGAACTCATCAGCACCACCAACCAGACAGGCCTTGGAACTGCCCCGTGACCCAGCAGCCACTCCAGCCAAAATCCTGCTGCCCCAGCTGCAGACCCGCGGACCCTGGGACCTCCACCTCCAAAGGTGCACCCCTCAGCAGCAGTAAGTGCAACCTCCCCCTCCCCAGAGGCAGAACTCTGGACAACACATTCATGCATTTCCAGCGTACAGGCATCCAGGGCACACCACTCCGTAGACAGCACCTGGGAGCCACTGGGAGCCCCCACGGGTGTGATTTTGTACAGACAAGGGTGCACGGCCCTGCAGTAGAAATTCTGAACTCCCTCTTCCTGAATAACTGCCCATAGACACCCCAGCTGTGCAACTTCAGTGCCAGGGCCCCTCAGAGTGCGTCAGAGCTCTGCACCGGCAAAGGCACCTCCACACGTGCGCATTTCCAAGGAGCAGGACCCCTGAGCCCATCTATCCACAGGGCGCTCGTGGGAGCCACTGTGAACTGTCCCTGGGTGTGATCTTGGGCAAAGAGGGGTGCACTCCCCCCAGCAGTAGATATTCTGAATTCACTCATCCTGGTTACCTGCCCACAGGAGACTCAGTTACGCGGCTACACTGCCAGGGCCCTTCAGAGTGCTTCAGTGTGCCTTGCAGGCAAACGTACCGCGGATGCCCCTGTGAGCCACCACTGGGAGTGAGCACCTATCCACAACAGGTGCAGCAGCAAAAGCTGAGTCTGCCCACCCCACAACTATAGAACTCTGGACACCACAGTCACGCCTTTCCAGAGTGCAGGCCACCTGAGCCCCATCACCCCAACAGATGGTTCCTGGGTGCCACTGTGAGTCCCCACTGGGCCCACGCAATTTCAATCAAGGGTGCAAGACAGCAAAAATTGGGACACTCCCCTCCATGGCTGCTGAGTTCTAGGCACCACAGTTGTGCCTCTCAAGCTCACAGGCCTACATCAAGAGAACCCAAACAGCTCAAGTAGGGAGCTACACTAGATTACCAAGCCCAGGAGAACTAAGAGATTACACCAGTAGTACCATCCCCAAAAGAACCTGGGTAGCAAAGCAATTGGATCTACAATTAAAACATTACAGGAAGACATGGGAAGACAAAAAAAGCAGTCCCCAAAGGAAAGAAAAAGAGGAATCACCAGAAAGGAAGTTAAATGAAATTGAGGCTAGCAGCTTATCAGAGAAAGAATTCAGAGTACTGGTTATAAGGATGTTTAAACAGCTAGATGACAAATACACACAACTCAATGAAAATAATAAGGAGCTGAATGAGAATGTCGCCAACATGAGAAGGAACCAAGAGGAAATTAAGAACGACATAGCTGCAATGAAGAACACAATGGAAGGCTTAAACAGTAGACTAGAAGAGGCTGAGGACCGCATCAGCAAATTAGAAGACAAGGTAAGAAAAAACACACAAACACAGCAGCAACTGGAAAGAAGACTTAAAAAGCAAGAGGAGAGCCTAAGGGAGCTTTGGAACAACACAAAACGAAACAATATTCAAATAATAGGGATACCCGAAGGAGAGGAAGAGAAGCAAGGAATAGAAAACCTGTTTGAAGAAATAATGACAGAAAACTTCCCTGATATTGGCAAGAAAAAAACCATGCAAGTCCAAGAAGCACATAGAGTCCCAAACAAGATGAACCCTAAAAGACCGACACCAAGACACATAATTAGATTGGCGAACACTAACAACAAAGTAAGAATCTTAAAGGCTGCCAGAGAGAGACAGAAAGTTACCTACAAGCGTTCTCCTATTAGAATATCAATGGATTTCTCAACAGAAACACTCCAGGCCAGAAGGGAATGGAATGAAATATACAAAGTGATGCAAAGCAAGGGACTGAATCCAAGAATACTATACCCAGCAAGGCTATCATTCAAAATTGAAGGTGGAATCAGGAGCTTCACAGACAAAAAAGGGCTAAGAGAATTTATCACTACCAAGCCAGCAATGCAGGAGATGCTAAAGGGACTGCTGTAAAAAGAAGAAAGAGAAAGGCAAGAAGAAACACAAACATTAAGGAAAAATATGACAACTAACATGTACTTGTCAATAATAACATTAAACGTAAATGGATTAAATGCACCAATCAAAAGACATAGGGTAGCTGAATGGATAAGAAAACATGACCCATATATTTGCTGTCTGCAAGAGACCCACCTCAGAACAAAGGATTCACACAGACTGAGAGTGAAGGAATGGAAAAACATTTTCAGGCAAATGGAAATGAGAAAAAAGCTGGGGTTGCGATACTTATATATGATAAAATAGACCTCAAAGTAAAGGTCATAATAAGAGATAAGGAAGGCCAATACATAATACTAAAGGGAGCAATTCAATAAGAAGATATAACTCTGGTAAACATATATGCACCTAATACAGGAGCACCCAAATACATAAAACAACTTCTGGAAGATATCAAGGGAGAGATTGACAGCAATACAGTCATAGTAGGGGACTTTAATACCCCACTGACACCACTGGATAAATCAACTAAACAAAAAATCAGCAAAGAAACAGCAATCATAAATGACACCCTAGATCAGATGGACTTAATTGACATCTTTAGAACATTTCACCCCAAAGCTACAGAATATACATTCTTCTCCAGTGCACATGGAACATTTTCAAGGATAGACCACATATTAGGACACAGGCAAAGTCTCTTAAAATTCAAAAAGACAGAAATCACGTCAAGCATCTTCTCAGATCACAATGGCATAAAACTGGAAATCAACTACAATAAAAACAATACAAAATAATAAAACACTTGGAGACTAAATAGCATGCTATTAAACAATGACTGGGTTAGCAGAGAGATCAAAGAAGAAATAAAAAACATCATGGCAACAAATGACAATGAAAACACAACAATCCAAAATCTATGGGACACAGCGAAAGCAGTCTTGAGAGGGAAGTTCATAGCTCTACAAGTCTACTGCAAAAAAACAAGAAACAATGGTAATAAATTATCTAACCCTACAACTCAAAATGTTAGAATGAGAGCAACAAGAAAAGCCCAGTGTATGCAGAAGGAAGGAAATAATAAAGATCAGAGCAGAGATAAACAACATTGAAACCAAAGAAACAATACAAAAGATCAACAAAACCAAGAGTTGGTTCTTTGAAAGGATAAACAAGATTGATGAACCTCTAGCCAGGCTCACCAAGAAGCAAAGAGAGAGGATCCAAATAAACAAAATCAGAAATGAAAGAGGAGAAATAACAACAGACCCCACAGAAATACAATGGATTGTTTAAAAATATTATGAACAACTCTATTCCAACAAACTGGACAACTGGAGGAAATGGACATATTCCTAGAAAAATATAACCTTCCAAAACTCAATCAGGAAGAATATAAAAACCTCAATAGGCAAATAACTATGGAAGAAATTGAAGCAGTCATCAAAAAGCTTCCAGCAAACAAAAGCCCGGGGCCAGATGGCTTCACAGGGTAGTTTTATCAAACATTCAAAGAAGAACTAAAATCTATCCTCCTCAGACTATTTCAAACAATTCAAGAGGAAGGAATACTTCCAAGCTCATTCTGTGAAGCCAGTATCACCCTAATACCCAAACCAGATAAAGACAACACAATGAAAGAGAATTACAGGCTAATATCCCTCATGAACATAGATGCCAAAATCCTCAACAAAATTATAGCAAATCGGATCCAGCAGTACATCAGAAAGATCATACACCATGACCAAGTAGGATTTACCCCAGGGATGCAAGGATGGTACAATATCCGCAAATCAATAAACATGATACATCACATAAACAAATTGAGAGATAAAAATCGCATAGTCATATCAATTGATGCCAAAAAAGCATTTGACAAAATCCAACACCCATTTTTTTTTAAACATTTTCGTTTTAATTTAAACTACATAAACGTACATTGATTTGTCAAGTGCTTGCTATAAAGCCAAGGCCTTTTCATTTATTTTTTTAATATTTTTTATTAAGGTATTATATGTGTACATATATTACCATTGCCCCCCCCCACCCCACTCCCATACATGCCCTCACCCCCCAATGTTTTGCATCCGTTGGTTACTCTTATATGCATGCATATAAGTCCTTCAGTTGATCTCTTATTTCCCCCACCTCTCTCTAACCTTACCGCAGTAATTTGACAGTCTGTTTGATGCTTTACTGCCTCTGTATCTATCTTTTTGTTCATCATTTTATACTGTTTTTCATTATCCCCAAATGAGTGAGATCATGTGGTATTTTTCTTTCATTGACTGGCTTATTTCACTTAGCACAATGTTCTCTAATTCTATCAGGGTGCCTACAAATGGTAATAATTCCTTCTTTTTTATAGCAGTGTAGTATCCCATTGTGTAGATGTACCATAGTTTTCTGATCCAGTCATCTGCTGACGGGCACCTAGGCTGTTCCAACACCCATTTTTGATAAAAACTCTCAGCAAGGTGGGACTAGAAGGATCATACCTCAACATAATAAAAGCCATATATGACAAACCCACAGCCAAGATCATACTCAATGGGCAAAAACTAAAACCATTTCCTTTAAGAACAGGAACAAGACAGGGATGCCCGCATTCACCACTCCTGTTCACCATAGTACCTGGAAGTATTAGCCATTGCGATTAGACAAGAAGAAGAAATAAAAGGCATCCAAATTGGAAAACAAGAAGTAAAGCTGTCCTTATTCACAGATGACATGATACTATACATAGAAAACCCTAAAGACTCCATCAAAAAAATTTTAGACTTAATAAATGAATTCGGCAATGTAGCAGGATACAAAATTAATGCCAAGAAATCCATGGCATTTCTATACACCAATAGTGAACTTACAGAAAGAGAGACTAAAAAAGCAATCCCATTTACCATTGCACCAAAAAAAATTAAGATACCTAGGAATAAATTTAACTAAGGAGGTAAAAGACCTCTATTCAGAAACTACAGGACATTGCAAAAAGAAGATAGAGGAAGACATAAATAGATGGAAGAACATACCGTGTTCATGGATTGGTAGAATCAACATCATCAAAATGTCCATACTACCCAAAGCAATCTATAGATTCAATGCACTCCCCATTAAAATACCAATGGCATATTTCATAGACCTAGAAAGAACTCTCCAAAAATTCATCTGGAATAAAAAAAGACCCCGAATAGCCACAGCAATCCTGAGAAAGAAGAACAAAGTAGGAGGGATCTCAATACCAGATATCAAGCTGTATTACAAAGCCACTGTTCTCAAAACAGCCTGGTACTGGCACAAGAACAGACATATAGATCAATGGAATAGAATAGAGAACCCAGATATCGACCCAAACCACTATGCACAATTAATATTTGACAAAGGAGCCATGAACATACAATGGAGTCAAGACAGTCTCTTCAATAAATGGTGTTGGGAAAATTGGATAGATAGATGCAAAAAAATGAAACTAGATCACCAACTTACACCATACACAAAAATAAACTCAAAATGGATAAAGGACTTAAACGTAAGTCAGGAAACCCTAAAAATACTAGAAGAATCCACAGGCAGAGAAATCTCAGACATATGCCGAAGCAATTTCTTCACTGATACTGCTCCTAGGGCAATGGAAACTAAAGAGAAAATAAATAAATGGGACTACATCAAAATAAAAAGCTTTTGCACAGCAAAAGAAACCATCAACAAAACAACAAGAAAGCCCACTGTATGGGAGAGCATATTTGCAAATGTTATCACTGATAAAGGCTTAATCTCCAACATTTACAGGGAACTCATACAACTCAATAAAAGGAAGATAAACGACCCAATAAAAAAATGGGCAACGGACCTAAATAGATACTTTTCAAAAGAAGACAGAAGGAAAATCAAGAGACATATGAAAACATGCTCAAAGTCACTAATTATCCAAGAGATGCAAATCAAAATGACAATGCGGTACCATTTCACACCTGTCTGAATGGCAATCATTAACAAATCAACAAACGACAAGTGCTGGCAAGGATGCAGAGAAAAAGGAATCCTCGTGCACTGCTGGTGGGAATGCAGACTGGTGCAGCCACTGTGGAGAACAGTATGGAGTTTCCTCAAAAAAACTAAAAATAGAACTCCCATTTGACCCAGTAATCCCACTTCTAGGAATATATCCTAAGAAACTAGAAACACCAATCAGAAAAGATATATGCACCTCTATGTTAATAGCAGCACAATTCACCATAGCTAAGATTTAGAAACAGCCTAGGTGCCCATCAGCAGATAACTGGATCGGAAAACTATGGTACATCTACACAATAGAATACTACACTGCTATGAAAAAGAAGGAATTCTTACCATTTGCAGCAGCCTGGATGCAACTGGAGAGCATTAAGCTAAGTGAAATAAGCCAGTCAATGAAAGAAAAATACCACATGATCTCACTCATTTATGGATAATAAAGAACATTATAAACTGAGGAACAAAAAGATAGATACAGAGGCAGTAAAGCATCAAACAGATTGTCAAATTATAGCAGGAAGGTTGGGGAGGGGTGGGGGAGATAAGAGATCAACCGAAGGACTTGTATGCATGCATATAAGCATAACCAATGGACGCAAGACACTGGGGGGTGAGGGCATATATGGGAGTGGGGTGGGGGGGTAATGGGAAGATATATATGCATGTAATACCTTAATCAATAAAATATAAAAGAATGAAAAAAGGAGCACAATAAATATTAGATATCATTATCAAAAAAAAAAAATTAATGTAGTAGTGCTGAACCAAGAATACAATCCTGCCTGAT
The DNA here is from genome assembly GCF_963455305.1 of Plecotus auritus. Lineage (NCBI taxonomy): Eukaryota > Metazoa > Chordata > Mammalia > Chiroptera > Vespertilionidae > Plecotus > Plecotus auritus. The sequence goes on from NC_137775.1 coordinate 14,502,479, forward strand.
TTTAATTGGGCACAAGCAGTTAACAAACAGATTTGGAATAAGAAAAGACTTGGAAGGACAGCAAATTAAGCTTCATTCACCTAAAGATCCTTGAAGCAGGATTTAATAACATATATATGTTTGCCTCATGGTGTAATATTTGCCATGTGATCTTCTTTTCAAAGATTTTGCTAAAAGGTAATATATTATACTAGAGGCCCGGTGCATGAAATTCGTGCACAGGATGTGTGTTTCCCTAAACCCAGCCTGCACCCTCTCCAATCTGGGACCCCTCGAGGGATGTCCGACTGCCCGTTTAGGCCCGATCCTAAATGGGCAGTCGGACATCCTTCTCTCAATCCAGGACTGCTGGTTCCCAACTGCTCACCTGCCTGCCTTCCTGATTGCCCCTAACCACTTCTGCCTGCCAGCCTGATCACCCCATAACCACTCCCCTGCCAGCCTGATTGATGCCTAACTGCTCCCCTGACAGACTGTTTGCCCCTAACTGCCCTCCCCCGCAGGCCTGGTCACCCCTAACTGCCCTCCCCTGCAGGCCTGTTCACCCCTAACTGCCCTCCCCTGCAGGCCTGGTATCCCCCAACTGCTCTCCCCTGCAGGCTTGGGTCCCCCCCAACTGCCCTTTCCTGAAGGCCCGGTCGCCCCCAACTTCCCTCCTCTGCCAGCCTGGTCACCCCTAACTGCCCTCCTCTACAGGCTTGATCGCCCCCAACTGCCCTCCCTTGCAGGCCTGGTCCCTCCCAACTACCCTCCCCTGCTGGCCTTATCGCCCACAACTGGCCTCCTTTGCAGACCTGGTCCCTCCCAACTGCCCTCCCCTGCTGGCTATCTTGTGGCAGCCATCTTGTGTCCACATGGGGGCAGTCATCTTTGACCACATGGGGGCAGCCATATTGTGTGTTGGAGTGATGGTCAATTTGCATATTATTCTTTTATTAGATAGGATAGAGGCCTGGTGCATGGGTGGGCGTCGACTGGTTTGCCCTGAAGGGTGTCCCAGATCAGGGTGGGGGTTCCCTTGGGGCATGGTGTGGCCTGGGTGAGGGGCCTATGGTGGTTTGCAGGCTGGCCACACCCTCTGGCAACCCAAGCGGAGGCCCTGGTATCTGGGATTTATTTATCTTCTATAATTGAAACTTTGTAGCCAAGGCAGGCCTGGGCTGCGGAAGCTTGGCTTCCTCCATCCCCGGGGGCAACTCAAGCCTCCTGCTCTCTCCAGCTCTGTGGCTGCCGCCATTTTTGTTGGGATTTATTTATCTTCTATAATTGAAACTTTGTAGCCTTGAGTGGAGGCCTGGGCCCGCCAGGGTGTGTGGAAAGCTTGGCTTCCTCCATTGCCGGGGAAACCCAAGACTCCTGCTCTCTCCGTGGAGGCAGCCATCTTGGTTGGGTTAATTTGCATACTCTCTCCTGATTAGCTGGTGGGCGTTGGTTGTGGGTGTAGCGAAGGTATGGTCAATTTGCATATTACTCTTTTATTGGTAGGATTTTTAAAAGTAATGTACATTCTTTATTATTGGACCAGCATAGTAAATCAAATAAAAGTGAACATCATTCCATACACCTGTTTAGACAGTGTGTGGCAAAAATAGGTTTACAGTTGTGAGTACACAAAACACAGTATATTTTGTATCATTATTTATTAACTAGAGTCACAGTGCATGAATTCGTGCACCAGTGGGGTCCTTCGGCCTGGCCTGTGGGATCACGCCAAAACCGGCTCTCTGACACCCCCCCCCCCCCCCGAGAGGTTCTGGGTTGCGAGAGGGTGCAGGCTGAGGGACCTCACCAGTGCACGATTGGGGCTGGGGACGGACGTGAGAGGTAGGCCAGCTGGAGAGGGACTGCAGGAGGGCTCCAGGGCGCGTCCAGCCCGTCTTGCTCAGTCCCGATTGGCCAGACCCCAGCAGCAAGCTCACCTACCAATTGGAGCATCTTCCCCCAGGTGGTCAGTGCATGTCATAGTGAGCAGTTGAGTGGCCTTAGCATGTCATTAGCATATTACGCTTTGATTGGTTGAATGGCCAACTGGATGACCAGACACTTAGCATATTAGGCTTTTATTATATAGGATATATAGTATTATTTTCTATACAAACAACTACAAACCTATTTTGGCCCCACTCAATACAGAGAGAAATAGAAATTAGGTAGGCCCTAACCGGTTTGGCTCAGTGGATAGAGTGTCGGCCTGCGGACTGAAGGGTCCCAGGTTCCATTCTGGTCAAGGGCATGTACCTTGGTTGCGGGCACATCCCCAGTAGGGAGTGTGCAGGAGGCAGCTGATCGATGTTTCTCATTGATGTTTCTAACTCTCTATCCCTCTCTCTTCCTCTCTGTAAAAAAATCAAAATCAACAAAATATATATAAAAACGAAAGAAATTAGGTAAGCTGTAAATGCTATAATATTATACAGGCTATTAATATTACCTGAGTTTCATAAAAAAAATCTTAAGCAAAGCTGAGAAAACTTCTAAACTTCAGGTAATAGTTTAGATAGAATTAATAATTCTTTGTAAAAACAAAAAGGTTTTCTAAAAAATAAAAGCTTAATAAAAACACTAATAAATGGAATCTTTGTGTTTAAACACTTTATCAATTTCAGACAGTATTGATTTACCCTCTACTTAGAAAAAGAAGTGAAGAAATGCATCTACCACCCAAATACACTGTGTGTTATATTATTTTTACTATACTTAGTCTGCAAATGTATTTTTTTAAATCTACTCCAATCACAATTTCTCTTCCTCCACTCCACTGAAATCCCTTTAAAGATCTCCATATTACTAAATCCCATGGGCAATTATTTGTTTTTATTTTACATGCACCAATGTATTATTTAACACAATTGATCCTTCCATCATGGAAACACATTCTTCACTTGGCTTTAAGGACACGAGCTTTCTTTTCTGTCTCATGGACTTGTACCTTCACTTTGACCTTGTAACATTGCGGAGCTCTGAGACTCACGTTTTTGGGCCTCTTCTCCATTTACACTCACATCCACTTACATCCCTTTAGAAGCACTTATATAGAGGATCCCTAGTAACTCATGCTTTGTGACCTTTCCTGAATTTCAAACTCCTATGTCCAATTGTTTACTGGAACTTATTTCTCTTCTTTCTCATGCTTGACACTGGCAGCTTTGTCCAGAATTTCTGTTTTTCCCTATATATGAGGACGGATTTTCCTTGACACTACTCACACTTTAAATAACTAGGCTGGCACCCTCTCTTTCTGTTTGAGAACTGGAGTTTTGCTATTATATGCACTTTGGGTGTTTTTAAGGTGTGGGCAGGTTAGAGAGAAAACGCTCCCAATTGTTTGAATGCAGTCTTGTTTGGACAGTCAGGTCTCTGCTCTCTCTTTTGAGATTGTGTTAAGTGTCTTTAGCAGAATTCATTTCACTGAGCTCAGGTGTGTATTCTTGTGGAAGGATACACTTGAATTTTTCATCATCCTCCTGGAACACAGTGCCCCCTGGTGGTTCTTTTGGCCTCTGCTGAGGGCCTGAGACCCTGCTGGTGGCATAGAGAAGATGCTGTTCTTCAGGAGCTTTGCCTTATTACCTACCCTCTTAAGCTCCTATTCTAAGAATTTTTCAAATGTTCTCAATTCATCCTCTGTCCTATCTATGGCATTTGAGTGGAGAGAAGGATGAGGATTAAACTGCATACTGGAATCAGTTCCTTCTCAAAATGGGTATTATAAGGTATTTTGCAAATGTGGATGCTGTCAGTGAATTCCTTGCTGGTTGTGTCCGAGGGTGGTAATCGTCTACCCTTATTACGTCTTCTTCCTTTCTTCCCTAATAGCAAAGCATTTGTTCTCCTGTAGGGTAACGGCTGCTCATCACAGAAATCACATGTGGCAGCAGATGTGATAGTCGCCATGCTACCTTTGCCATTTTTTCCTCCTCTTCAGCCTTCTGCTGACATAAGACAAGGAGGGGAGAGGACTCCAGCCATTAACTTAAAACCTGAAAACAAAAGTCACACTCAGATGAAGTGGTGAAAAGCTGGAATAAGCCTGGGCATTGGTAGTTCCATGAACCCACCAAAATTCTCTTACGTGGGAATAAATAAACAGTACCTTATTAAGTAGACTACTATTTGAGACTTTTTATCACATGAAGTTAAACATAATTCTTTAAAAAATCTGTTCGTTTTGTTGCAGTGGGCAGCGAGTTAAATATTAGCTAAAGAGAAGGGAGCCAGACATCTAATTAAGCCAAATTAACTAGGAAGCTCCAGCTTCAGACACCCCAGGGGACAGCTGCATCCTCCGCCAAAGGGAAGTTAAGTCCCCAGCAGGCAGGAAAGACAGCTTTCCAATCTCCCCCGGGTATAACCAGCCCTTCACCTGGATCACCATGGGAGGGATAAACAGTAAAGGGGAAATTCCTCCGCTGGGTACATGTGCAGTAGAGGCCAAGGTAGCGCAGGGGGAGGACTTTCTACTAAATGTATGTGCAGTAGAAGCCAGATGATGTAGCAGAACTCTGAGGCATGCACAGTGGGAGCCAAATGGTGCCCTTCATGGGGGGTGGAGAGGAGGAGGGAGAGTCTAACCTGGGAAAAAGGACAGAATAAATGCACAAAACACGGGAAGATCCAAAAAAAGGATTGGATAGGGAAGGCACCAGAATAGCCCCAGGAAGAATTAGAAAGAGGATTGGTTAGTTTGAAAGAAAGCTGACCCCTTCCCAAACCCAAGAAGATATAATCAAAGCTTAAGAAAGGTCTGCAGTCCTGTGTGTGGCAGTCCTATGGGCCAAAGTCCAGCACCAAAAGGCCAGAGTGGAACAGAGACTAAGGCAGACTACTGGAGCTTCCGATGCAGATGCTGAGTCATGACACAGCATCTCTGGGTCCTGGGCCTCCTCCTGGGCCTGGTGAGGACAAGGGCAGGCCTGCATCCCCAGAGGCTGGGCTTCTTGAAAAGCAAAATGGAGCTATGCCACCTGGTCATGGATGAGGCAGTCCTTTGTTTTCACTCCAGCAAATCTTACCACTGTGTCTCAAATCCTCCTCTGCATGGATCCCTGAAGTGCTTTTCCTGTGAAACTGTGGAAAAATCCTATTTCCAGAATGGTCTGGCAGACTAGCATAGGTCCTTGTCCAAGTCCAACAACAGTTTTACTAATTTATGTTCAATGTGACAAATATTGAATAAGGGGAGATTCTGTGATCCAACTTTGTCCCTCCATTATCATGTCATGCATATATTTGTATGGTGATTTGTGATTTTAAAAGTATTTCCACATATAGACATGTAGGTTTAGATTCATATACAGTATCTATACTAATAAAAGGGTAATATGCAAATTGGTCATGACCCCCTCACAGTAACAACCAAACAGCATGTTGCGTGGGGCGACCAGGCCAGTAGGGGGGTTAGCGAGGGATGACCAAATGACTGACCAACAGGCTGAGTGGGGTGACTAGGCTGGCGGGGGGGGGGGGGGGGTGGTAGTTGGGGGTGACCAAGCCAGCGGGGGGGGGGGGTCAGTTAGGGGCAACCAGGCTGGCAGAGGGGGGCAGTTGGGGGTGACCAGGCTGGCGGGGGGGGGGAAGTTAGGGATGACCAGGCTGGCAGGGGGAGCAATTAGGGGCAATCAGGCAAGCAGGCAGGTGAGCAGTTAGGAGCCAGCATTCCCAGATTGTGAGAGGGATGTCCAACTGCCAGTTTCAGACATCCCCCAAGGGATCCTGGATTGGAGAGGGTCCAAGCTGGGCTGAGGGGACCCCTCCCCTGTGCACAGATTTCATGCACCAGGCCCCTAGTACATATATATTTTTGTTAAATTCTCACACATTTTGTCATAAAGTTGTTCATAATATTCCCTTAATATGTTCTAACCTCCTCTATCTCTGTATTTGTCTATTTTTCCTTCCTAATATTTTGTTTGTTTTTTGTGGGTTTGTTTTTTTTTTTTAGCAATTTCACAAAGTTTCTCTATTTTTAAATTTTGCAAAGACTCAACTTTTGTCTTTTTTCATGCTATTTTAGTTCTGTTTCCTATTTCATTAATTTCACTTTTTACCTTTATCTCCTTTCTTCACTTAGCATAATACCATCTAGGTCCATCCATGTTGTCACAAATGGTAAGATTGCATTCTTTTCTATGGCTAAGTAATATTCCATTGTATATATGTACCACATCTTCTTTATCTTATTGTCTATTGATGGACACTCGGGTAGCTTCCATATCTTGGCTATTATAAATAACTAGAGGTCCGGTGCACAAAATTCATGCACTGAGGGCAGGGGGTGTCCCTCAGCCCAGCCTGTGCTCTCGCAGTCCAGGACCCCTTGGGGGATGTCCACCTGCAAGCTTAGGCCCGCTCCTTAGGACATCCCTCTCACAATCCGGGACCCCTCTCTCCTTACCACCCGCCTGCTCACTGCCCCTTACTGCTCAGCTTGCTGCTCCTTAGCGCTGCCACAGAGGCTCAAGAGGCTCCCACCACCACCGCTGCGCTCGCCAGCTGTGAGCCAGGCTTCTGACTGAGCAGTGCTCCCCCTGTGGGAGCTCACTGACCACCAGGGAGCAGCTCCCACATTGAGCATCTGCCCCCTAGTGCTCAGTGCACATCATAGCGACTGGTTGTTCTAGTTGTTCTGCCATAATGGTCACTTAGGCTTTTATTATATAGACTAGAGGCTCAGAGTATGAAATTCATGCACTGGGGGGGAGGTGGTTGTCCCTCAGCCCAGCCTGCACCCTCTCCAATTTGGGACCCCTTGGGGGATGTCCAACTGCCCATTTAGGCCGGATCCCTGTGGGCCTGGTCCCCCCCAACTGCCCTCTCCTGCCAGCCTGGTCTCCTCTAACTGCCCTCCCCTACCAGCCTGGTCACCCCTAACTGCCCTCCCCTGCAGACCTGGTCGCCCCCAGCTGCCCTCCCCTGCAGACCTGGTCCCCCCCAGCTTCCCTCTCCTACAGGCCTGGTTGCCCCCAGCGGCCCTCCCCTGCAGACCTGGTCCCCCACCCCCGCTTCCCTCCCCTGCAGGCCTGGTTGCCCCCAACTGCCCTTCCCTGCAGGCCTGGTCACCTCCAACTGCCCTCCCCTGCAGGCCCGGTCACCTCCAACTGCCCTCCCCTGCTGGCCTGATCGCCCACAACTGCCATCCCCTGCCAGCCATCTTGTGGCAGCCATTTTGTGACCACATGGGGGTGGCCATCTTTGACAACATGGGGGCAGCCATCTTGTGCAAGGGCATGATGGTCAATTTGCATATTACCTCTTTGTTATATAGGACTAGTGGCCCAGTGCACGGAATTCGTGCACATTAAAAGGGGGACCCAGAGTCAAGTCCCTGCCCACCCACATGCACCTCAAAATCACATGAGACCCAGACCCGGCCGCCCCCCCCCCATTGGGCTAGATCCAAACCCAGCCAGTCCCACCCTTGTCAAGCCCCGCCGGACAGGGGGCATAGCCTCAGGTCCCCTGGCCCAGCGCCAGGATGGGGCGGGGGGCATGCCTTAAGGTCCCCCATCAAGCCCCACTAGGTTGGGGACACGGCCTGAGATCCCCTGTCAAGCCCTGTTGGGTGGGTGGCATGGCCTGAGGTCTCCCATCAAGCCCTGCCAGGTGGGGGGGCGCAGCCCCAGGTCCCCCGGCCCGGCACCGGGAGGGGGACACAGCCTCAGATCCCCCATCAAGCCCCACTGGCAGGGGGGGCAGCTTCAGGTCCCCAGTCAAGCCCCGCTGGGCAGGGGGGCCCAGCCTCAGGTCCCCTGGCTCGGTGCTGGGGCAGGGGATGCCACCTGCGGTCCCCCAGCCTGGTGCCAGGGTGGGGGGTGCGGCCTGTAGTTCCCTGTCAAGCCCCACCAGGTGGGGGGCACAGCCTGAGGTCCTCCGGCATGGCACTGGGGCGAGGGGAGCAGCCTGAGGTCCCTTAGCCCAGCACCAGGACAGGAAGCGCACCTTGAGGTCTCCTGTCAAGCCCCGCTGGGCCGGGGGGCCTCAGGTCCCCTGGCCTGGTGCCAGGGCAGGGATTGCAGCCTCAGGTCCCCCGGCCTGGTGCCAGGTCAGGGGGAAGGCCTGAAGTCCCCGTCAAGCCCTGCCAGGTGGGGGGTGTAGCCTGAGTTCCCCCAGCCTAGTGCCAAGGCAGGAGGCCCAGCCTGAGTTCCCCAGCCTGACGCCAGGGCGGGGGGCATGGCCTGAGGTCCCCTGTGAAGCCCTGCTGGGTGGGGGGTGTGGCCTGAGGTCCCCTGTCAAGCCCTGCCAGGTGGGTGACTCGGCCTGAGGTCCCCTATCAGGCCCCACAAGGGCAGGGGAGGGCATAGCCTCAGGTCCCTGCTGATTGCTTGTTAAGGCTCCTTAAGGGAACTTGGCCTCAGCTCTGGCTGCAGCCATCTTTGTGATGGAATGATGGTCATTTAGCATATTCCCTCTTTATTAGATAGGATGCTGCAATGAACATAGGGATGCATATATCTTTTCAAATTAGTGTTTTGGATTTCTTTGGATAAATACACAGAAGTGAAATTTCTGGGTCATAAGGCAATTCTATTTTTAATTTTTTGAGGTATCTCCATACTGTTTTCTATATTTGCATTTTCCAATTCACATTTTCTTGATTTACACTTTTTACTTTTATACTTTTGCTTATGTTTTACATGAGGAAACCAAGGCAAGGCTGAAAAATGTATCTAAGGTCACCCAACTAGTAAGAGATGGAGCCAAAACTAAAAAAAAAAAAAAAAAAAAAAAAAAAACTGAACAAACAAACACAGGTCACCTGATTCAAAATTCCCTGTTGTCTTTAATAATAATCACATTGACTGAATGCCCAGTTTGTGCCAAGTACTATACTAAGAGTTTTATATGTATTACTAGAGGCCCAGTGCACGAAATTCATGTACGGGAAGTGTGTGTCCCTCAGCCCAGCCTGCAACCTTTCCAATCTGGGACCCCTCGAGGGATGTCCGGCTGCCCATTTAGGCCCGATCCAAGACTGCTGGCTCCCAACTGCTCGCTTGCCTGACTTCTTGATTGCCCCTAACCACTTCTGCCTGCCAGCCTGATCACCCCCTTACCACTCCCCTGCCAGCCTGATTGATGCCTAACTGCTCCCCTGCCAGCCTGATTGCCCCTAACTGTCCTCCCCTGCAGGCCTGGTCACCCCTAACTGCCCTCGCCTGCCAGCCTGGTCACCCCTAACTTCCCTCCCCTGCAGGCCTGGGTCCCCCCCAACTGCCCTTCCCTGCAGTCCTGGTTGCCCCAACTTCCCTCCTCTGCTGGCCTGGTCACCTCTAACTTCCCTCCCCTGCAGGCTTGATCGCCCCCAACTGCCCTCCCCTGAAGGCCTGATCCCTCCCAACTGCCCTCCCCCGCTGGCCATCTTGTGGTGGCCATCTTGTGTCCACATGGGGGCAGCCATCTTTGACCACACGGGGGCAGCCATCTTGTGTGTTGGAGTGATGGTCAATTTGCATATTACTCTTTTATTAGATAGGATACCATTTTTTGTATTATATTCTATTACTTCTTCAGTTCATACATAGCATTGTTATGTGGTAGATGTTCTAATATACATTAAACAATAAATGGAAAAATAAAAAACCATTTGAAGGTAGTATTTTCTTTATTATATCAGATAAAGGGGACACTAAAGGCAAAACAGCTTTGGAATTGAAGGGGAAATTAATGGCTTTAAATCTAGGTTAGATGTGCACATGACTTCTTCCATTTCCAGCTGCTGTTGGTGAGTGCTTCAGGTCAGCCTATCTGCACTTTGGCACCTCTTGGATAGAAAGAATGTGTGTGTTGCTATTTTTGAAACTGCTAAGGGTGATAGGGACAGTTCCCTGATGTGAAACTCATCAGAAATTCAACTACTTTATTTAACCTATAATCTCAGCCATTTATGAAACTACTGGTTTGATATCAGAGCCTGAAATAATACTTCTCAGGAAGCTGCTCCAAAGGCCAGATCCTATGGAATGAGAGGGCCTGTTTTTTGTTTTTCCTTTTTTTAATTCTATGTTTAGATTATACCTGATTGCAAGACTCCCAAGTCTCCTAGATTGCCTCTTTTCAGCAGACATACAAAATACACGGAATAAGGTCTGTTTGAATAACGTTGACACTTCTTTAGTTTTATCTTCCTTTTTTATTTCTTTTTTTTTTAATATTGTATTGATTTCAGAGAGGTAGAGAGAGAGAAAGAGAGATAGGAAACATCAATGATGAGAGAAAATCATTGATTGGCTGCATCCAGCACGCCCCACAAGGGGGATCGAGCCCACAACCCAAGCATGTGACCTGATCTGTAATCAAACCCTGACCTCCTGTTTCGTAGGTCAATGCTCAACCACTGAGCCATGTCAGCAGGGCTTATCTGACTTTCTGTTTGAAGCCACTCAAGTCTAATTTGGATTGGATCTACTATTCAAAAAGAACGGGAAAAAAATCTGTACTGCACAAGAGAATTATGTCCTTGATTCTCTCTGAAAAACAGCCATCACATATATTTATGTATCTATTAATGGCACAGCTGCTATTATTTCACAGGTCTGCTGGTGGCAAGCTCTCAGTGCAAGCCAACTGTGCCCCAGACCCAAAGACCCTTTGGTCCAAGGCAAGGAGGCTAGGAGAGTTTTTCAATAGTTAACCCCTGAGGTTGTTTCATTGGAAGTCTACTTGGACCTTAACTCATTTACTTATTTAATAGGCTTTCGTTATTTCAGCACCTTCTATGGACTGTAACTTCCCTACCTATTTTTCAAGCTCATCTCTGGCATCCCCACTATAGGATGTCACTACCAGTTACAGGATGTTCCATTTACCTTCCTGGACATGAAACTCTATTGTTCTTCATTCCCACTCTTTGATGCCTTTAAGAGTAATCTCAACTAAGTGAAATAAGTCAGTTGGAGAAAAATAAATATCACATGATCTCACTCACTTGTGGAATACAATGAACAGCATAATCTGATGAACAAAAACAGATCCAGAGACAGATAAGCATGGATCAGACCATCAAACCTCAGAGGGAAGGCAGGGGAGGGTGGGGATAAGGGGGAGAGATCAACCAAAGGACGTGTATGCATGCATATAAGCCTAACCAATGGACATAGACACTAGGGGGGTGAGGGCATGAATGGGGAGGGGTGGGGGGCAATAGGGGAATAAGGACACATATGTAATACCATAATCAATAAAGAAAAAGAGAGAGAAAAGAAAAGGGAAGAAAAGAAAAGAAAAGAAAAGAAAAGAAAAGAAAAGAAAAGAAAAGAAAAGAAAAGAAAAGAGAAGAGAAAAGTTGTTGATTAAAAAAAAAAGAAGAGTAATCTCAGTTAGGGAGCACCCATGTCTGTTTTGCTTAACACATCGTTCTCAGCAGCTAGCAGAGTGCTTCATACATGGCTATGTGTTTAAACATCTACACTAATAAAAGAGAAAAATGCTAATTGACCATACCTCTGCTACACCCGCAGCCAATCAGGCATGATATGCAAATTAAGCCAACAAAGATGGAGCATAAATTTGCATATGCAGGAGGGGCGGGCTGTGCCTGATGCCTGATGCCAGGTCCAGGCCACCATTGGGGACCAGGCAGGCCATGTGGGCAGTGCCTGATGCCACCTGCGAGTTCCAGGCCGCCATCAGGGACAGGTAGGCCATGTGGGCAGCACCTGACGCTGCCTGCGGCTTCCAGGCAGCCATCGGGGTTGGGCAGGCCTGACAGGCTGCGCCTGACGCCGCTGCGGGGTCCAGGCCGTCATCGAGGACCTGGGTAGGAGTGGGTGGCCAGGGTCTCTGGAATCACTGTCTGCCCCCGGGCCACCTGTGGACACCGGTGGAGCAGGCCAGGGTTGAACATTTTAATGAAAATGGGATGCCTGTTCCCCGGCCCACAGCACCCGGTCCCTGGCGAGGAGAGGGCAGTGGGCAGTTAGCAGGCACCAGGGCTTGGAAGGGACTGGGAGCAACCTGCAGGCATGCTACCAGGAAGAGGTGCTGAACCATGATGACGCAGAGGGCTGGCTGATGGAGGCGCACAAAGGTGCAAATGAGGCGGCTCTTGCTAGTGCTGAGCTTGAAAAGAGCATCCACAGCCTGATGGACTAAATCGCCTTTCTAAAGAAGGTGCATGAAAAGGAGATGGCCGAGCTGCAGGCGCAGATCCAGTATGCTCAGATCTCCGTGGAGATGGACATGTCCTCCAAGTCCGACCTCTCTGCCACGCTCAAGGACATCTGTGCCCAGTACGAGAAGCTGGCTGCCAAGAACATGCAGAATGCAGAAGAATGATGCAAGAGCTGCTTCACCGTGCTGACCGAGAGCACTGCCAAGAACACCTATGGGGTGCGCGCCGCCAAGGAGGAGGTGTCTGAAAGCCGCCGCCTGCTCAAGGCCAAGACCCTGGAGATCAAAGCATGCTGGGGCATGAACTAAGCTCTGGGAAAGCAGCTGTGAGAGTTGGAGAATAAGCAGAACTCCCACGTTAGTGCTAAGCAGGACACAATCAACAAATTAGAAAATGAGTTGAGAAGTACAAAGAGTGAAATGGCATGATATTTAAAAGAATACCAGGACCTCCTCAATGTGGCTTTGGACATTGACATTGCAGCTTACAGGAAACTCTTGGAAGGTGAGGAGACCCAGCTCAGTTTCACCAGCGTGGGAAGCATAGCCAGTGGCTATTCCCAGAGTTCCCAGATCTTTGGTCAATCTGCCTACGGTGGTTTACAGACTAGCTCCTACTTGATGTCTGCCTGCTCCTTCCCTTCTTAATATACCAGCCACGTCCAGGAGGAGCAGATTGAGGTGGAGGAGACCACTGAGGCTGCAAAAGCCGAGGAAGCTAAGGATGAACCCCCCCTCTGAAGGAGAATCTGAAGAGGAGGAGAAGGAGAAGGAAGTGGCTGATGAAGAGGAAGAAGAGGAAGAGGAAGAAGGTGCCAAGGAAGAATTTGAGGATGCAAAGGAGGAAGAAGAAGGAGGTGAAGGTAAAGGAGAAGATGCCCAAGAAGCTGAGGAATAGAAGAAAGATGAAGGTGCTGGGGAGGAGCAAGCAACCAAGAAAAGATTAAGCCCCCCTTTCCTTAATTATTTCAGGAATAATCCTCCTGAAACCAGGTCAGCCCCGTCACCAAGCAAGCAGCTGAGTCCCTGAAACTATATGAATTAAGAAGTCAACATTCTGAGGTGACTCAGGTTGGACATGAAATGTTGTGCTATGACTTTTCTCCTTATGCAGAGTATCTGTTTGCTTGCAGAGTGGCTTCCTGGCTTGCTGCCAGCCTGTGCATGGTCCATGCTTATGAGTTCAGGATCTATGACAATGTGAATAATTCAGATGTTTACAATAAAAACACATGAATACATGAATTCACTGATGTTAATGTTAAACTTCATGGAAAAAATAGTCCTTTGAATCTTTGGTGGTTAGAAATTAAAGACCTCAAATCATGTGCAATAAACAGTAAATAAAGTTACACTGAATGACAAAAAAAAATACATTAGGGGCCAGGAAACGTTCAAAGAACTGGGGAACTATCCCCAAATCAGAAAGGGAAGTCACAGGGTGTATATTATTGCTATGAATACAGTATTTCTACTACTCACAACATATACAATGTAATGTATTAGATGCCTTCCTATCGCATGAAGTATGTATTCTCATAGAGTAATACTGGTACATATGTTATAGTTATGGCAGTATGTCATATCTTATCTATATTAATAAAAGGGTAATATGCTAATTAGACCATGAGACCTTCCAGAAGTCATTCCGGACAAAGCCATGGTGGCAGGGCCGAGGCAGAGGCGGTTGATCAAGCCAGGAGGGGAAGGCAGTTGGGGGTGATCAGGCCAGGAGGGGAGGGCAGTTGGGGGTGAGCAGGCTGGCAGAGGGGACCAATTAGTGGTGAGCAGGCCAGCAGGGTGGTGCAGTTGGGGGCAATCAGGCCAGCAGGCAGAATGGTTAGGGGTGATCAAGCAGGCAGGCAGGTGAGCAGTTAGGAGCCAGCAGTCTCGGATTGCAAGGGGGTTGTCCGACTACCAGTTTAGGCTCAATCCCAGATTGGAGAGGATGCAGGCCGGGCTGAGAGACATCCCCCCCACCCCGTGCATGAATTTCATGCACCGGGCCACTTTTATTAGTCTACACTAATAAAAGAGAAACATGCAAATTGACCATCCCTCCACTACGCCCACCAGCCAATCAGGAGCAAGTATGCAAATTAACCCAACAAAGATGGCAGCGGCCACAGAGCTGGAGCAAGCAGGAGGCTTGGGTTGCCCCCAGTGACGGAGGAAGCCAAGCTTCCCGCCCACCCTGGCCCCCACTCAAGGAGTGGCTGGGGGCCTGGGTCACTGGGGGCAACCCAGGCTTCCAGCCCACTCTGGCCACCGCTGAAGGAGGGGCTGGGGGCCTGGGTCACTGGGGGGCATGGCCAGCCTGAAAATGGCCCTCAGCCCCTAACCCAAGATGGACACACTCCCATGGGGTGAGGGTCCCCACTGGGGGGCTTGGCCAGCCTGCAAACAGCCATCAGCCCCTCACTCAGGCTGGCCAGGCACCCCAGTGGGGACCCCCACCCTGAAGGGTGTGTGGCCAGCCTGAAAATGACCCTCAACCCCTCACCCAGGCCAGCCAGACACCCCAGTGGGACCCCCCACCCTGAAGGGGGTGTGGCCAGCCTTAAAATGGCCCTCAGCCCCTTACCCAAACTGGCCATGCCCTCATGGGGTAAGAGTCCCCACTGGGGGGCGTGGCCAGCCTGCAAACAGCCATCAGCCCCTCACCCGGGCTGGCCAAGCACCCCAGCGAGGACCTCCACCCTGAAGGGGGTGTTGCCAGCCTGAAAACAGCCCTCAGCCCCTCACGCAGGCTGGCCACATTCCCATGGGGTGAAGGTCCCCACTGGGGGGCTTGGCCAGCCTGCAAACAGCCATCAGCCCGTCACCCAGGCTGGCCAGTCACCCCAGCAGGGACCCTCACCCCATGGGGGCGTGGCTGGCCTTGCAAACCACCTCCGGCCCCTCACCCAGGCCACCCCACACCCCAAGGGAACCCCACCCTGATCTGGGATACCCTTCAGGGCAAACCAGCTGACCCCACCCATGCACCAGGCCTCTATCTATACTAATAAAAGGGTAATATGCTAATTAGACTGGGAGACATTCCATAAGACCTTCTGGACGTTCTTCTGGACAAAGCCATGGTGGCGGGGCTGAGGTAGAGGCAGTTAGAGGCCAAGAGGGGAGGGCAGTTGTGGGTGATCAGGCCAGGATGGGACAGCAGTTGTGGGTGATCAGGCCAGTTGGAGGGGGCCGTTGGGGGTGATCAGGCTGGCGGGGGGGGGGGGAGTTGGGGGTGAGCAGGCTGTCAGTGGGGGTCAGTTGGAGGTAATCAGGACAGCGGCGGGGGGGTGCAGTTTGGAGTGAGCAGGCCAGCAGAGGGGCAGTTGGGGGCGAGCAGGCCAGTGGGGAGGAAAGGTGGGGGCGAGCAGGCCAGCAGAGGGGCAGTTGGGGGCGAGCAGGCCAGTGGGGAGGAAAGGTGGGGGCAAGCGGGCCAGCAGGGAGGGCAGTTGGGGGCGAGCACACTGGCATGGGGGGCAGTTGGGGGTGATCAGGCTGGGGGGGGCATTTGGGGATAATCAGGCTGGCAGTGGGGGGCAGTTGGGGGCAAGCAGGCCGGCAGGCAGAGCAGTTAGGAGCCAGCAGTCCTGGATTGTGAGAGGGATGTCCGACTGCCAGTTTAGACCTGATCCCTGTAAATTGGCAGTAGGACATCCTTCGAGGGGTCCCAGATTGGAGAGGGTGCAGAGCGGGCTGAGGGATACCTCCCCCCATGCACGAATTTCATGCACCAGGCCACTAGTCAAAGAATAATCTTAACACTGGTATGAACTATTGTTAAACTTTCAGATTCCATCTCTTTCCCAGCTCGCACCTCCACATCCCCACGTCACCTGTCTCCATGTAGGCTCCCATGCCAGTGTGGACACACAGAGAACACTGCTCCCTGACGGGTCCCTCTTTTCCATTTTCTTACTCAGTGGCTCCTCTGGGATTCTCAGACTTGTCTTCTACCTGACTTTGACATCTTTCTTAGCAAGTCAAAACTGTGAGAGCACAAAGCCTGCCATGGAAAACAGACAGATTTTTGGGGAAGGAAAGGGCATTACTAGTGGGTATTTGACAGGGCTGGCTTTGTAAATAATCAGTTATTTCATGTGCAAGGCTATATAAGGAGGTGTGTCGGGGGAAGAAGAGTCAGTTACCAGGGAGTTTTAATTAGAACAAAGGTCACGGCTGTGCTGCATATGTTTTTGTAAGATACAATATCTAATTGTTAGGCAGTTAGATTGTGCTTATTTCAGACTGTCGGGGGGTTTTCTTTTTTCTTTTTGGTTCAATGAGACAGTGTAGTGCATCTTCACAGATCGCTGACCATTGCTCGAAGCATTGTGATGATAACTGCATTTAACGTTATTGAGTTGGAGTTTAAATAAATTACACAGAGGTCAAAGAACACATATTTGGTGTTCTCCAAACAGCCTGAACCAGTGAATCATAGCTTCTGAGAGGAAGGAAAATGTTTTTAAAGTACTGACACCCGGGTTTCACTGCTGACTTTTTCTTTGGGCATGCCATATTTTGTAAAAACAAATAACTGTGTAAATGACCCAGTCAAATTTTTTTAGGCTATATGAAAAATTTTTAGATACCTTTAACTAGATTAATACTATGTAATTTGTACTAAAACTCAGCTGATCATATACTTTGAACTCTAATGCTGAACAATAAGAGTATAGAATTTATGGTTAAATAGAGACAGAAAAAAGTCCATCATTGAAACATTTTCATATATATTTTTGACTTCTGTAGATTTTTTTAAAAGGTTGTAGTATTTTAAAAATCATCAGTATCATTTTTTTTAAACCTTGTTTGGGTAGCTTTCTAATTTATTCATTAATCACATTTAAAATTAGATAATGACATTTAAATACATAATATTTTTATTTTTTAAAAGTCTGTAAGTAGATAACTGAGCTCCACCTATTTGCCAGACTTTGTTTTAGAGGCTTCCATATATTATCTTATTTACTCTGTACCACAACTACAGCATATTGATGCACATACACAGGTTTCAGGATTGAACCCTGACCAGGGATGGAACCTGCAACCTGAGCATGTGCCCTGACCTCAAATCAAACCCATGACCTTTTGGTGTACAAGACGACACTCCAACCAACTGAGCCACATCAGCCAAGGCCTTCTGCCCATTTTTAATCAGACTGTTTGTTTTTTATGTTGGGTTGCATGAGTTTTTAAATATATTTAGGATATTAACCCCTTACTGGATATCTCATTAGCCAATATCTTCTTCCGTTCAGTAGGTTGCCTTTTATTAATGACTAGAGGCCTGGTGCACGAAATTTGTGCATGGCTGGGGTCCCTAGGCCTGGCCGGTGATCAGGGCCTTTCAGGGCCGTCTTGCCCAGTCCTGATCTGGGCAGGGCTGGCCAGGGCCTGCTGGCCAGGGGTAGGGATCACTGGAGGTTGGCTAGCTGTGGGAAGTTGGCTGTGGAGCACACTGACCACCAGAGGGCAGCTCCTGCATTGAGCATCTGCCCCCTGGTCATCAGTGCGTGTCATAGCAACTGGTTGACTGGTCATTCCAGTCGTTCTGGTCATTCTGGTCGTTCAGTTGTAACAGTCACTTAGGCTTTTATATATATAGATTTCCTTCACTGTGCAAAGCTCTTTAGTTTGATGTAGTTTCATTTGTTTATCTTTGCTTTTGTTATCTTTGCTGAGAAGACATCTCTAAAAAATATTGCTAAGAGTGATGCTAAAGAATTCACAGCCTATGTTTTCTTCTAAGAGTTTTATGGTTTCAAGTCTTAAATTTGTCTTTGAGTGTGTTTTTTTACATAGTGTAAAAAATTATCTAGTTTTATTTTTTTGAAGGTAGCTTTCCAGTTTTCCCAACACTATTTATTGAAGGGACTGTATTTTCCCCACTGTATATTCTTGCTACTTTTGTCATAGATTTCATTGATGAGTACCACCATACTGAAAGTTAGAACTAAAATATATGAACAAACCAGTCTCTGTTGACATTTTTTAAATATATTTTTATTGATTTCAGAGAGGAAGGGAGAGGGAGAGAAAGATAGAAACATCAATAATGAGAGAGAATCATTTGATTAGCTGCCTCCTGCATGCCCCACACTAGGGATTGAACCTGGCTGCCTGGTTCATACGTCGGCCCTCAGCCACTGAGCCAAGCTGGCCAGGGTTTTGTTGATATTTTAAGCCTCTGAATAAACCCTCATTTAAGACTTCAATTATATGAATAGAAAATTTCCCTTTGTGTTTAAGACAGTTTAAGTTCTCTATTATTTACAATTGAAAGTATCCTAATTTATACCAGGCATTTAACCTCTGGTTTCAAAAAATTCACCTAGCAACTTAAAGGCAAAACAAAGACTGAAACCCAGGTATTTAGATTGCCATTCCTGTAGATTTCTTGTTAAATGTTCTCAAAGATTTTAAAAGTCTCATTTTCATCTCCAATCATAATTGTAGCTCCCTTTTTAAACTTATGTATGATAATCTCAGACCCTTGTGCAAAACAGTTTGTTTTATTATTTGTTTCTTGGGGAAAATAATGTTTAAAAAAAACACTAAAATAGCAAACTATATAAAAGTGAAGCCTTCAATGGTTCCCTAAAAGCTATTATTCTATTATAAGACATTAGTTAAGCATTTAATCTGAACCAGGTTCCGTGAAAGAAATGGGAAAAATAAACCCCTCAGAGCCCGATTGTTGAAGCAAGGAAATGAATATATAATGACAGTAGACGTGTTAGATCTTAAAGGAGAGATAACTGTAAAATACTGTGAGGGCTGTAGGCTACCCTACAGAAATTGAAAAAAGCTTTCCATGAGGCATAGAATTTAAGTTTGAATTATAGAGAGGTTTTACTTAGAGGTTTGGGAAGACTTGCTAGGCCAGAAAATTAGCACAAATATGAAACTGTACTTATTTAATGAAAATGGTAGAAGATCACAAAGAAAAACGAGACATTATTATTTTTACTAATTAATTAAGATCAAATGTGCACCTTACACATTTCATCTAAAAGGATACAAGCAATCTATTTATAATCTCTTAAAAATTCTTTAATTTGACCTCTAATATCTCTAGGTCCTATTATTTTAGATACTTCTACAGTATTCCAAATTTATGTAGAAAAAAGGTATAATGTCACCAACACATCACAAATAGTTTCATAATTCTGTATGAGGCCAAAGATGGTTCTAGAAAGGAATGGAATAAATGGAAATGGTGCAGCTGTACAAAGTGTGACCTAAAGGGAACTTACAGACCCACTTGCCAAAGACTGTCTACCTCACTCATCGGCCACTAGGCTCCTAGATGCGTCTTCAAAATAAAGCCCTGGAAGGTGAAGGCTTTTCATTGGTGAAGAATGATGACTCTACTAGAGCAAGAGGAAGCAGAGACTTTCAGAGCGTAAAGGAAAGGAACAGAGTGGGTGGACCATGCTGAGGAGGGTGGGCCCCACAGGGGCCATGCTGAAGTCTTGGAGTCCTGGGGTATGGAGGCAACAAAAGGCAACAGAAGGAGAACAGAGGCAATCCAAGTCACTAGTTAGAGTTTATTCCTAGTAAGCAGCCATGAAGAACTCGTAGGAAGTGGTTGGTTTGCACAGTTTAATACAGGAAACTTTAAGGGAAGACAAAAGTTTTAATGGGTGACACATCGATAAATATATATATGTATATATATACATATATATATGTGTGTGTGTGTGTGTGTGTGTGTGTGTGTGTATCCCCCTTTCAACAGAGGGAATTTTTTAGGAAAAGAGCAAGAATAAGAGAATACTGAAAGTAGTTAAATCTCTTTTTTTCCATAACATTTCTGGTTTCATGGTACAAAATTAAATAGACCCCTATATTTTGAAATAAAGAAGGAAAAAAGTAAATAATACAGCTGACCCAGCAACATTCCAAATGGAAACATGAGTCAAAGAGCTTGCTAAGTTGGGGGTTAGCCAAGCTATCCTATTCTAGATTATTTACAGTCAGTAAAAGCTTATCTGCAATTCTAAGACTGCAGACTTCTGTTTTCTAATCTGAATAAGAAGTACACTTTGCCACGGGTTTTGGAAGAAAACCACTGCTTTACATTATGTTTTTCTATTTATGTTCACAGACCTACAGTTCTTAGTGGCTAGAAGACTCCTCTGATAAGAATAAGAATAATAGCTCCTAGAGCAATTACTTCATGCCAGACCTTGTTATAAATCAGTCACTTGTGTGTGTGTGTTTATAGTATCCTCCAACAGGACTATGAGCTGTGATTATTATTACAAATGTATAGATGGAATGCATTGGGTGGGGTGTCTCTTCCCTATGCCACACAGTGAGTGATTGAACTGGACAAGAACCAGGAATGCAGACCCAATCTGTCCTCTGCCTGTCTGTTGGGTGGATAGTTCTCCTTTAATCTGCCAATTTTTATATCACAGGCTCAAAGCAAATATGATAACAGCTGTAATTGTGTTTAGGAAATATTAATTCGTATATTCAGGTGGAACTAGGAATCAAGAAACCTGGGCGTGTAACCTCATTCTGTCCCAGACATGCCACCTTCTCTTTGGATGTGTTCTTCATACCCATCTATCATCAATCTTTCACCTGTACTTTAGAAATGTAATATTCTTTTAAAAATGCTAATGGTATAGGATCTTAGAACTACACTAGCTAAACTTGACTGAGTATGGTGTCTACCTTTCTGACATGCTTGAAGTAATTGCAGGGCACCGTGTCTTTTTGGCTCTAAATTGCAGCCTGTGTTAACTTTTTATTCAAAAAAAAAAAAGCATCTGGTTTGTCTCCATCTGATTTTATCTAATTTCAGGGCATATACCATGTCTTCTTTATTAGTATCTTCTGAAGTAACATGCATCCTCAACATAACAGATCCTCAATAAAAACACAACTCAAGTATGTTACCCTTTGCCAACTTTAGTAGAACCGTAAAAGATAAAGAAACAAGGTTTTCTATAAGGTTTGGAGTGTATGCCAGGGCTACTCATGTTTAGAATGTAAATGCCAGAAGAACGAGAAAATGTTGATGGATTCTTGAAGGGAGGTAGGTATACATTCCTCAGAGGAAGCCTGAAGAACTCATACACTGGCCTGGAACAGCCGAGTAATCATTGCCCTGGCAAGTAAATATATATCAATATTTAATTAGAAAGAGTACCAGTGGTGATACATATATCAAGTATTATATATACATATAAATATATATATATCAAACACTACATATACACATATATATCATACACATGGGATTGCTTATGAATGATTCCATTTTAAATAGTCCAACCATCACATTGTACGTGTCCCTCTTTTCAATTGGAATGGGTGTTTGTAAGATATAGAATTTTATTATGGAAGCTATTCTTCTTATTCATGTATTACTTTTCTTGGAGTTCAGGGTACCTGTCCTCTTCCAGTGCCGATTTGCTTGGTGCCTGAGGAGAGAGACATTTTTTAAATATTTTTATTGATTTTAGAGATGAAAGGAGAGGGGGAGAGAGAGAGAGAGATAGAGAGAGAGAGAAACATCAGTGATGAGAGAGAATCACTGATTGGCTGCCTCCTGCACACCCTCCCCTGGGGATCAAGCCCACAACCCGGGCATGTGTGCTGACCGGGAATCAACCTGTGACCTCCTGGTTCACAGGTCGATAATCAGCCACTGAGCCATGCTGGGTCGGGCTGGGGAGGGACATCTTTATGCTTTCCTCGCTGGGTACCTCCCACCAAAATTTTCATCAGAATTTTGATGCACTGTATTAGTTAGCCTTCCCTCAGAAATACTGATTCTTAAGTATAATTTCCTATTTTTTCCCAAATACACTGTGTGTATTCGGTAGCTGCCTGTGGCTCTGTTTCTCCACAGGTTTAGTAGTTCTTGTTTATTTTTTTTTTTTCTTCTTGTTTGCTTTTAGGCACTCATCACCAAAGAAGTGTTCCAGCTGCTTCTGAGTTGCCTCCGCAGCCATGGCTTGGGGCTACAATGTGCCAGTTGCTGTGGGCTGCCTGTCAGCTACGCTCTTATTTACAGCTGGTGGCAGCCTCCATGCCTCTGACTTCCTTCCTGCATTCATACAAATTAATAAAATGTCAGTGCCCAAAATGTACGTGCTGAAGTTTCGAAACCCAGATTTAAGTTACCACAGAGGCTGCTCTTTTATCATCTTCACAGAAGTTTCCTGGCGAATGACAGCCGTTCAGTGGCAACAGAAATAAAACCCTGTCTAGAAACTGCAGGTAAGCCCCACAAGCTCAGTTATTTCCAACATCAGACAGGCTTCTGAAATGTTTAATGTCTTTTCTCCACCTACCCTAGACCCAGCTTACTTTTCATAATGATGACTAGGACCTCTCACCAAACAAATTCAGTCCTATCAATCGCTGTGCCTACTGGATCCTGAAAGCGCTCAATATTTGAGTCCTACAGTTTTACCCTGCATGTTCCACATACACTACTTTGTACTTACAAAGTGTTACATTTCAGTAACTAGGAAATCTTACTAGGAGTTCTTTCCCTAGTAAGAACAGGAGCGTGAGAGTAAGTGCTATGCATTCTACCTCTTCAGTGTTTTTTTTATATCACTTTCACGAGTCTGGAAATATTGGAAAACACTCTCTAGTGTATGTGAAATTTATCTCATTGAAAAACTTTAAAGATTTTTTTTCACACCTAGAAGCAGTGAGAGTATAGAGGTCGGGGGGAGAAACGCTCATAAATTTGGTGTCACTATAAATCATTGCAACCATTCATACAGACATTTTGTTGTTAAAATGCCTTTAAAAATCTGTCAAAAATGTTAAGTGTACCTACCTCTGAATCAGGAATTGCACTTCAAGGTGGCTAGTCTATGAATATTATCACTCAAGCGAATAAAGATGATTACAGCATTTTGTAATAGCATTACTTTTATTAGCAATAAAAATGGAGTCAATCTGAACATCCATCAGAATGAGACTGGTTAAATAGTGGTATATTCACACCATGGACTATGAAGCAGAGCTTTTAAAAATAAAGCAAAACTATACGTAATAAGACAAAGAAAGTTCACACTGTCCTGTTAAGGAAAATCAACCAAAAACCACAAGCAAACAAGCAACAAACAAACAAAAAATATACAAGAAATTACAGAATAAGGTATAACAATGCATTCTGGTAGCACATGTACGTGCGGAAGATGTGTGTTTGCATGTAAAATGGAGAAGGGACAAGGAGTTACTTTGACTTTGACTAATATTTCAGATTGTCTTATTTAATTAACAAGTATTTGAATGACTATTATGTTCCAGATACTTTGCTGGGTAATGATTTTATTTTCATGCTTTCACCAACTGTACTTCTTGAGTCACTTAAAATATTTGCTTTCAAATATATGTTTTCTAACCATAAGTATTATCATGGTTCATCATAGAATGTATGCCTTTAAGAGTGCTGAAATTTGTATATACAGGTCATGCAAGGAAATGGCAAGACTATATTCGAAACAAGTCAGTGCTCCAGGCATATAGAATTCACTCAGCTTATCAAGGCTGTATTATGTGTAATCCCTAAAAAATATATATCTATATCAAGGTGCATGATGCAAATTTTACTTATGGATGCATACTAAGTTTTATAGAAGTTACTTTTAAAAGGGTGGGCTTTCTAGCTAGGCCATAAAGAAAATAACTAATTGTCTTAAAAGCTGCCACACACTTCTGCTGAGCATTACATGGAACCATAGTACCACCAATTGGACATGACTATAGCTATCACCTTGTCCTTAATTGTGGATGAAAGTCATATGTTGCTGTGATAAATATCACAGTGGTTTGGAACAGACAGACCTAATGCAAAATATTTCTCAACCACTTAGTAATGTATGATCAGGTACAACCTACTTAAAACCACTGCTTTGTTTTTTCCATCAGTAAATAGAGATACTGAATATAAGTTAGTTCAGATGGTTAATGCATGTAAAGCATTCAACATGCCCTGGCCAGGTGTTCAGTTGGCTGGAGCATTGTCCCATATACCAAAAGATTGGGGGTTCAATTCCTACTCAGGGCATGTACTCAGGTTGCAGGTTAGATCCCAGGTGGGGCACTTAAGGGGGGCAACCAATTGATGTCTCCCCCCACCCCGCCCCCACCCCGCCACCATGTCCCTCTCTCTCTAAAATGAATAAAAACATATCCTCCAGTGAGGATTTAAAAAATAAAATAAATAAAGCACTCAACACATAGTAAGCAATATATAAGTATTTTCTGATACTATCTATACTAATAATAAAGGAATATGCAAATTGTCCAGGACACTGTCACAGTAAGAGTAATGACCGAACAGCAGGCTGCATGGGCCGGCAGGGGGGTTAGTGAGGGATGACCAAATGACTGAACAACAGGCCATGTGGGGTGACCAGGCCAGTGGGGGGGGGCAGTTAGGGGTGACCAGGCTGGCAGAGAGAGGCAGTTGGGGGCGACCAGGCCAGCAGGGGGGACAGTAAGGGGCAACCAGGCCAGTGGGGGGGGGGCAGTTAGGGGCAATCAGGCAGGCAAGCAGGTGAGCAGTTAGGAGCCAGCAGTCCCAGATTGTGAGAGGGATGTCCCAGATTGTGAGAGGGATGTCCATCCCCGGGATCAGGCCTAAACCGGCAGTCAGACATCCCCCAAGGGGTCCTGGATTGGAGAGGGTGCAGGCTGGGCTGAGGGGACCCCCCACCCCCGTGCACGAATTTTGTGCACTGGGCCTCTAGTCTTTATAATAATGGTAATGATGGAATTTAGAATATGTGATTCTTTGGGAGATACTAATTCTTTAGAGGATCTATTTATATGTTTTGTAATATTGTTCCCATCAGTTTACTAGTTTCTTATTGCTGCTGAAACAAATTGCCGTAAACTTAGTGGCTTAACATAACACAATTTTATTATCTTATGGTTCAGAAGTCTGCATTCCTTTTGAAGGCATTAAGGGATAGTCCCTAATTCTTTCCCTTTCCCAATTTCTAGAGAGCACCTGCATTCCTTGGCTTGTGGCCTCATCCTCCACTTTCAAAGTCAGCAATGGCTTGACAAATCTTCCTCGAGTTACACTGATATGCCACCACTATAGTCAAATCTCCCTCTTCCTTCTTCTAATAAGGGCCATTGTAATTACATTGAGCTGAGCTGTACCAGGTATAACCCAAGATAATTTCCCCCTCTAAATTTAGTCACATATTCAAAGTCTTTTTTACCATGTACAGTAACATTGCAAGTCTTGGGGATTTGGAAGTTGGCATCATCGTGGGGCAATTATTCAGCCTACTACAGCTAGTAAATAAATTCAGACTGGTTTGAATAAGTTCTCAAAAATTCTGTTTCTATCACAATGAATCTGTAACAGGCTACACAGCCAAAAAACTTGTAGTGGCATTCATCTGTTACTATTGGAGCAGTGTGCTGGTTTTAAGAAACACAGGATGACAGAACACTTATTTCCATTGCCCTTAAGGAGCCCTGGGATCAAAACAGACAAACTAATTCTTATAGTATAACATATTGTGCTGGGGAGCTAAAGAGATTTAGTCAGGGAAAGCTTCAGAGAATGAATTATTCTTAGAAGAAGGAAGGACTAAAGGAGTATAAAATCCCCAGCAGATAAAGTAGGTAGGAGAAGGAAGATTGCAGGCTAAGGGAAAGGAAGGAACATATACAATGGCAGACAAGATTTAAGAGTATGGGATGTCCAGGGAAAAGCAATAGTTCAATTTGGCAGAAGCAGAAAATTCAGATTAAAAAGTGGTGAGAGATGGGGCTTGAAAATCAGTCAGGAGTAAAAGAAATTTAAATTCTGTCATGAGTCCCACTATAATTATCCACTGAGATGGTCAGACTATATATGCCCATCAGTCAGCAATTAATCAGTACTCAGATGTAACAGAATCAGGTACTCCCTTGAGAGAATTTGTAATTTCCTACTTAACCATATGTCCTTTATCAGACATCCTCTAAGACTACGAAGAAATTCTGAATCTCATTAGAATGTATGACCTGCAAGCAACCTTAAAACCATCTTTTCAAGAATACCCCAGAGCAGTGGTCGGCAAACTGCAGCTCTTTGGCCCCTTGCATGTGGCTCTTCCACAAAATACCACGTGCGGCGCGCACATACAGGGCGACTGAAACTTCGTGGCCCATGCACAGAAGCCGGTTTTCGGCTCTCAAAAGAAATTTCAATCGTTGTACTGTTGATATTTGGCTCTGTTGACTAATGAGTTTGCCGACCACTGGTCTAGAGTGTGTTTTATTAAATGCTAGATCGGGGTGATACAAATAGATGGCTTTCAGAAGAAATTTTGTGGTCAAAGGATTTGTAAACCACTGTATATTACATACCATATATATTTTATCTTTATTGTTGAGAGTATTACAGATGCTCCCCATTTTCCCTCATTGCCCCCCTCCACTCAGTTCCCACCCCACCCCAGGCATTCACTGCACTATTGTCTGTGTCCATGGATTATACATACCATATTTTGAGATTAAAAATTCATATGATTATATTAGCATATGATACATTATGTAAAAATAAATTATTTTTACTCAGAATTTCATAGCTTTTGTAACCATAGAAAATTTATTTTTTCCTGATTTGGTATTTTCCCAGAAGACCCATGTAGGTGAGTCTATTGGACAACATTATGGAAAATGACTCCACTCCAGTGCTTCTCAAAGGCTGCTCCTGGCCAGCACCATCAGCAAGCACCAGGCACTGGTTAGAAATGCGAATTCCTAGGCCTCACCTCAGACCTGAGTCAGAAACTCCGGAGGCGGGGCTTAGCACACTGTGTTTAGACCATCTCTCCTGGTGATTCTGATGCCTTAAAGTGAGAACCACTGTTTTACTGCTGTCTGCTTGCAGAGCTGAGAATGCTCAGCTCCAGCGTGCTGGAGTGCTCCTTTAGCCCCGGGAGGTCGGAATTTAATTGGGGCATTGTCAAGTCTTGGCCCCCTCGCCCCCGACTCAAGTTTCAAATTATTCTAGCACTTGATCATCCACTCGTCCTGATGCTCCACAGTGACACGCAATTCCAGCATCGGGCCTCAGGGGCACAAGCGGTGCAGTTGCTCTCCCTGTAGAGGGTTTGTTTCTCTGTGCTGTGATTCTGTACTCTAGGTAGTACTGACAACTTGAATGGACATAGTACATCTTAATGTAGCCTCTATTCTTGTTCTAAGACAAATGGCAGGTCAAATTATTGTTTCCTTATTTGCAAAAAAAAAAAAAAATGTTTTTCCTATCTTTTATCTAAGAAATGGTTTGGAAAACCCCATGATCCTTCTCTGTAGGCTACCTTGTCTTTCTCAACTGGTCTGGAGGTAATCTAGCATCCTAAAGTATTACTAACATATGATTAGAAGAGAAAGGCTAACTAGTCAAGCAAGAAGGATGAGGGGACCAAATTTATATCTTGCCCTTTGAGAGTTCGCATTGTTTTCTATGCCCAAATTTTTACTCTACCTTGGGCACTTGTATTTGTTTACCCTATTTGTCATGTAAATGCAATATACTTTGAACTCAATTTTCAGCTTGACAAATGCTCTGTTATAAGAAATGCAATTATTATGAACATTAAACTTATTCTTATTGGATTCACTAATTTTCTAATGAATGACATTTTCACTCATGGATAACAGTGCAGTGCTTTATTTTAGAGATGCCATTAGAAATATTTTGAAATGAGGAGAAAGGGTTATTTTCCCCAACTCGTTTGGTCCCATTTATTTATTTCACTTAAAAATACTCATCTAGCCTTTATTGTATGCTAAGCCTTATCTCAGCACTTTATAGTAAATGTTAACTTACTCACTTTCATAGTAACCCCATTAAGTAGATACTACTATTATACCCATTTTACAGATGAAGACACTGACTAGAGGCTTTAAATAACTTGCCCAAGACTCACACAACTAAGTGCTGGAAATTGGATTGGCATGCTTTCCCCCAGTGCTAACAATATACTTTTCCCTTTATTTTATAAGTAATTTTATGACCAATAATCCTCATTGATTCAGCCACATACCTATAAAATATAAATTTGTGATATGAATTATGAATATGCTATTATTTGAATTTTATCTCATAGAAGGCAGCATGTTTACTAACATGTTATGTTTGAAAAAAGGCCCTAGAATTATTACAATTAAAATAAATTTTAATTAATCGGATAGCATATCTTGTATAGTCTCCCAACCTATGTGAAGATGGGCAGTGGCTAAAGATTTCATTCTTTTGATCATTTTACTCTTTTCAGAAAATTTCTCTAGGAGTAATTGTAATTTCATCTGGGTAAATATAGCCATACTGTCTTGGCTTTCCTAGAAATTTGTTTCTCACCAAAATTGTTAATAAAAGAAAATGCACTATTTTAGTTGATATTATACTGAAACATTTTTATGACTTCCAGATCCTAAGTTTTTTTAAAGTACTTATTTTGGGCAATTCATAAGTTATATAAATGTCTAACCACTATGCTGTACACCTGAAACTAATGTGATATTGAATGTCAACTGTAATTTCAAAAAATCAAAAACAAATAAATAAAAGTATTTATTTTGAAAAAGTAGTTTTGAAGTTTCAAGTGTTACACTAAAATCAATTTTTTGTTTGATTAATACAATAAAAACTCAATCCTACCAATAGAAATAAATAAACCATGGCCACATTATTATTTTCATTATAAGTTTGATGGAATATTGTCTTAAGAAGAGATACACTGACAGCAATGAAAAACAAGACATCAGAAATTCCATTTACGTGCAGGTGGTGGTGTTATTTACTGCCACCATTCATGTTACCACCAGACTTCTTAAATTTACACAGAGGGAATATATTCTCTCAGCTTGTGACAGCTGGAGGGGAAATCACACTGGTAGAAATACATCCTTATAAATGGCTCAAAAAGACGTGCTCTAATGCTGTTCAACTTCTTTATAATTGGAAAGGCAGACAGCAATAATTATAACATATTAAATTTTAATTTTTTTTTAAGTTTTCTTTTACATGGTTTGCTTTCCAATTGAGTTTTGCCTTCTTTATCATCTTTCTCTTCTTAAGGTTATAAACAACCACAACTACCACAAAACTAATCCAAATAGAATTTTCCATTGTCACCTTTCTTCCTTATATTTTTCTAATGTTAGCTTACTCAACTCAAATTTAAATTTAGGGCTCTCCGTTTTTATAAAATGTGTTGAGATATTTTCTAGAGCAGTGATTTTTTTTTCAGACATTTGTGTCTCATGGCTCTGGGTTGCTGTGAACACATCATAAATGTCCTGGCAAATTTAACAAGCATGCAATATTTTTTTAACTATAACTGAAGACTCAAATTGTTATGGTGATTTCTGTCAGACAAAATAGTGTGTTAAAGAAAAATACAAAGCATTAAGTTCAGGTCAATACCAAAAAGAACGTGTTTATGTTTATATGCAAGAGCTCTGACTACTAATCTTTTAAGAAAATGAACTCAGACCCAGCCAGCCTGGCTCAGTGGTTGAGTGTCAACCTATGCACCAGGAGGTCACATTTCGATTCCCGGTCAGGGCACATGCCTGGGTTGCGGGCTTAATCCCCAGTGCGGGGCATGCAGGAGGCAGCTGATCAGTGATCATCATTGATGTTTCTCTCTCTCTCTTTCTCTCTGAAATCAATAAAAATATATTTTTTAAAAGAAAATGAACTCAGGGAAGTAGCTGTTCTACCCAAATAGGATGTTGAAGGGTAACCAAATGAAGACAGTGATACCGGTAATTATTGATCCTTTTAATCAATATGTAGTCAAAACTACACATTGGCACCTGTTAACTGCTGGACAGACATTTTTACATACTCTAGAATAAAACCACTCAGTCCAGCATTTTTAAAATTATAGTTCTTCTTGAAATCATCCCAGTCTCATAATTGTTTTTAATTTTTGTGTGTCATTATTATTATACTGTACTAGTGGCCGGCGCATGGATTCGTGCACACTGAAAGGAAACTAACCTCTCTGGTTGCAGAATGCATCACCCAAGAACCGCCACTGCCAAGTCACCACAGCTCAGCAGCTCCTGCATTGAGCATCTGCATTGTGTGCATCATATGTACTGGCTGGTCAGACAGTCAGATGGTCAGATGGTCACTTACCTTTTATTGTACTGTATTGTGGTGAAAAGTTTCATAGATTCAAATAGTCACATATTTTCCTCAAATGCAGAAAGAATGAAAACCACAGCTGGAAAGAACCCTGTGATTTCTTGAAAATACTATCCTGAAGAGAAAGAATCCTAGTTTATGCTTGTCATGCTCATCACTGCCTTCTGTATAGCAACACATAAACTTGGCCTTTTAAGATTAAGATAGTGTCTCTCAAATTTAAATTTTACTTATGTGGTTGACCCAATAAACCCTTTAAACCCTGATTATCTGAAAATCCAGCTAAAGACAAAATATGTCATTCTTCCTTCTAATTAATGAGCAGATTGAACAGCAGGGAAAGGGCAGCAGGGATTTTCATCCATTAGCAGTGGCCTAACTCACTACAAATGAACCTACTGAAAGCAGCATCGAGGTTAAGGCCAAAAATTCCAGTAAATACCTGTCAAAACCTGGAATTTTAGAAGGTCATAATGCAAGCTGACTCTCACACCAGGTCATTTATATCTTTCAATATGCACTTTAGCCACAAGGGCAATAACAGCAGTTATTGATTTAGCTTGCAGTGGTTTAGTTTTGGATGAGATAAGAATAGTAATATCTGACTCTGTAGCATAATTGATGTTAAGCTTGATCAATATTTCAATGAAGACATGGGAAATTATGAAAACCCTCAAACTTCTATGGTTATACTAGTAGTTAAGATATATCAACACATAAGACCTTGATTAGCATTTAATAATGTTTTAAAAGTATTTCTAAACACTATAGGAAATGTACCTAAGAGTAATGCAATTGCTCTTCTAAGGAGAAAATAAACGCTCAAGGAAACTGAAGGAAGTGCACAGTTGAGACACTACTCTTGTGCTCACACCACCTTTGTGACCAATGGAAATAGTAACCTTATTACGGTGCTTTTATAAATAAAGATTTTAAAATGAACTTCATAGAACTGTTCCAAGACTGAGAATTATCTAGACCTTATCAACTTATAAACCAGGAGCTGATGATGAGTCAATGTTTTAACAATTGTATTTCAAGCTATAATGAGCTTCACTTATCAGATTTCTGAAGCAATATGAACAAGAAGCATTAATAAAAATATAAAAAGTTTAACTCCTTTTCTACTCATTTATGTTGTAGCGGTGAAAGTGTTTTGTTTCTAACTTAAAAAAGTGAAAGCTTCTAGTTGCTGTCCCTTCAAACACTGATTTTTAAAATCCAAGGAAGTGCAAGCAGCGCATGGAAAGGCTTATATGGAAAAGTCCAATGGAGTCCCCAGCCCTTGGCTGCACCTGAGCATCTAGCCAACAATCACTCTCAATGTGCTTCCCGTATGAGTGAGACTTCTAAATTGTGGATTCTCCGGGTGCCTATCAAGCCAGCCCAGAGGGCAAACCCTGGGGCAGACATAATCCTTGCCTGAGAAGCACTTCCCAAACACAAAATCATGAGCAAATATATAATTGTGGTTGTTTTAAGTCACTAAAACAGTGTTCTGTTTTTTAATGCAATAGAAAGTCAGAAGTTATTTTGTATCTGGGTGTATGGGGAAGTTGGGGTAGGGGTGGGAGTTTTCCTTAATAAAAATCTACAATATGCTCTAACCGGTTTGGCTCAGTGGATGGAGCGTCAGCCTACTGACTGAAGGGTCCCAGGTTCGATTCCAATCAAGGGCATGTACCTTGGTTGCGGGCACATCCCCAGTCGGGGGTGTGCAGGAGGCAGCTGATCGATGTTTCTCTGTCATCGATGTTTCTAACTCTCTATCCCTCTCCCTTCCTTTCTGTAAAAAAAAAACAATAAAATATATTTAGAAAAAAAAAATCTACAATATGTGGCAATGAATTTGGAAGTTCATGGTAGGTGCATAATGGAAATGTCTTAAAGAGAGTTACTAGTAAGAGCTGAAAGGCTGTGAGCAGAGTTTTAATGAACAAGTTGTCATTGTGGGCTTAGGGGAACATAAGAACATGTTATTGAAAACTGAAAAATAGATCCTTGTTATGTAGTGGCAGAAATTTTAGCAAAACTGTCACCTGCAGGAATGTACAATATAGAAAATATACCTAACTGTAAGAAATTTTCCAGATAAAATACTACAATTACCTCCTGGATTCTTCTTGCTACCTATTTAAAAAAGAGAGAGAGAGCCAGAACGACCAACCATCTCACTTTCATTCAGTAAAGAACAGCACTAAAGTTTTTCTTAAGGAGTCCACTGTCATTGGAGGCATGCCTGTGTTCAATCAAAAACTGGCTCAGACCCAGCTGACGTGGCTCAGTGGTTGAAAGTCAGCCTATGAACCAGGAGGTCATGGCCCTGGTTGCAGGCTCAATCCCCAGTGTGGGGCATGCAGGAGGCAGCCGCTCTATGATTTTCTCTCATCATTGATGTTCTCCCTTTCTCTCCCTCTCCCTTCCTCTCTGAAATCAATAAAAATACATTAAAAAAAAAAAACACTGGCTGAGTGGTTCAGTCATTTTGTTGTGAAGTTTCTGCTCTTACATTGTACATAATAGTGCTGGTGTTAAAACGGAGGTAGAATAAAAATTCTTTATTGGAAGGCAGCAACAGAAATGTAAGAGAGATAAACTAATGATAAGATGCTTTTTTTTTTTAGGGATCCAGCAGAAATATATGAGATCAATAAACTTTTTTTTCCTGCTCTTATTTTGAATTAAAAGGAGTTATAATTAAGAGTCTTCTCATCGGTTTCTGTGAAATACTTATGTTGAGTTGAGCCTTACAAGGTGCAACACAGAAGTACCCAGCCACACACGTAACTATTCAGTTTCAACCCATTGATTATGAATTATACTCACACTGCTCTAAGCATGCCCTTGTATGAATATGCTGATGGAAAGTGGAGCTAGATGAGTTGCATCATCATAATATTCAACTCTTTGCCTGCAATTTAGAGCCAAATGTGTGTTGAAGTGTTTTCCTGTCTATGTATTGCCTTCTTTCCAGCACCTGTCAAGATATGATTGAAAATAGTGATACAGTCTTTTAAGGCTCAAAGAAAATCCTGACATGTGATGTATTAAAGCACCCTATGATTTCAGACAGCTTTTGCAACTGCTTCTCTTTGATATATCAGTGCGCTGAATTGGGCATGAGTTTTTATCCTTTTCAACATGTTCCAACACATTCATGACCTACCAGTTATTTTCTAGAACACCCAAACCCTCCCTTAAGCCTCGCTGAAGTCTCCAACATCAGTAAGAAATGACAATTTCTTGAGCTAAGTACTCAGTTATACAGTAATTCATGCTGTCTCCCTTTTTTAATGCTGTCCCATTGGGTATTAATAATGTTCAGATTTATTTTTCATAATTTAAAGCTTGCCTTATAAAATATTAAAATGCTTATTAATGCTAGGCAAAGTGGCAAAGGCACTAATATATACAGCAAGCAGCACAGCGCTGTTCTTAAGCCTCATACTAATTAGCCACACATAAAAATATCTCCATTAAAGTTTGTCTTTGTTGTTCAGAAGCAAATAGAAAAGGGGACATATTTAAGGACCCTTAGGACAAGCTAGTGTTTATCTGAAACTGTAGCCATTGGCTCAAATGGGTTAAATAATACTTATGAACACATAAATATTATTTAACCCATTATACAATACTTTTTAAAGGTTTGTTACCTTCTTACTCAAAAGTAGAAAATAGTACATTCCCATACATTACTAAAACCCAATGAAAAATCATACATTTTCAAACTATGAATCTTCTGTGTTTCTCAGTCAGTCACTACCTGGTCTAGCACTTTTTCCCCCCAAGAATAATAATGAATTCAAGTCCTTTAATTTGCCTTTCTGGCCGACTCCTGTAATCTGCATTTGTAAGGTAACTAAAAGGATCTAAAGATTATATGTGAACCCTCTGCCCATGGAACATTACTGTATTTATATAGTGTTTGGTTCAGCTAATCTCATTAATCAGTAAATAAAATCATTTTACAAAATCATAGATTATAGTGTGTGGTATTCACATTTTTATAAACAGAAAGTTACTAACTTTGAACTTCTGACTTCAGTCGCCAATACAGTGGTCAACATCAAGAAAGATTAAGGAAAAATTAAATAAATACTATGGACTAACTGATTCATTACTAATTTTAACAACATGAAACTTGTAGAAACGTGCTTCATAGGACTTTTTCAAATAAAGATGCTTTTAACCTATTTGCCACTTGCTGATCTTTGCTAGAATAGAGAATAAACAGAAGAAATTAAGCACAATGCAAAATAGATACCATTGCTGGGATTTTGTGCATACTGCTATTGCACGAATTTTACCAACAAGCTCAAGTTAATGAATTAGTCACCGATAAGCACTTCTGTCCTGTACGTTAATACCAATTTTGTATCTCTCCTCCAGATGGCCTGTTTGTTTCCACTGTAAGAATGCATCTTGCCTCTCACTATTACTAGTGCGTGTCATCCCCTGAGCCTCAGTTTTCCACTCTGATAGAAATAATGAGTGAAATGGAAATAAGCGTACCTACCTCAAAGGAAAGAAGTAATGAGACAATTTACATAAATCACTAATCACAATGTAATCCCTTAAAATACATCAGCTCTCATTGCCGTGTTAAACATATACAAAGTAGTAAAGTTCTGAAATGGTTACAATTAATGTGTTCATTGATATAAAATTTACACTGATCTCACTCATTTATGGAATATAATGAACAACATAAACTGATGAATAAAAACAGATCCAGAGACAGAGAAACATCAATCAGAACGTCAAACCTCAGGGAAGGTAGGGGACGGTGGGGTAAGGGGGAGAGATCAACCAAAGGACTTATATGCATGCATATAAGCCTAATCAATAGGACTTACATGCATGCATATAAGCCACACAGACAACAGGGGGGTAAGGGCATGAATGGGGGTGGGGGGTGGGGGGTAATGAGGGAATAAGGACACATATGTTATACCTTAATCAATAAAGAAATTTTAAAAAAATTTACACTGAAAGCTTAGGTGGTTATGTAAATTATGAAGGAAGTAATAGGAAAGAAGGCATTGTAAATGGCAACTGGATGAATACTTTCCATGTCCTGAGTCTAGAGCAAAATGCCATCATTCTGAAGACTTTCTGTGTTTATGCTTCTTTACATTATGAAATTTATTTAAATTTCCGATAGATGTTGACTTTTAGAGTACATAGATTAAGGTCGATGTTTTTAAGAAGTATCTTGTAAAAAAATGTATTATGACATTCACCTGGGTAAGGTGGACAAGACAAATTTGCCTGATCATTTTTAATAGATTATGAGTTGGACTGTGGGAGAGTGGAGTTTTATGTGAATGCACACAGGAAACAAGGTATGGCGAACAGTTAGATAACTAAGTGCAAACTGACTGGCAGGAATATTAACAGGAAGTGATTTTCAATGGAGGGCACATAATGACTGATGCCTGTGCCTTAGCATGCATTGCTATTCATAGAATATGACCATATGAATTATGGAATATGATAACTCAAGAGACTATAAGAAATTCTTGTCTACATTGTTGGACTAAGATTAAATTCTTGTTGGTGTGAAACCTACTGAGAATAATAGGTCCGTTATGAACCGTAGGCCCAGAAGTTTAATATGCACTGCTTTGTGTTGTTTTTGTCAGTTTGCTGTTTTCTCTTAATCCCTAAGGTTTTCAGAGACCAAAAGTTAAATAGGATTAAGAAATAGGAAACTTTTCTCTTTTCTTCTCTCTTCCTCCTCTCTCTCTCTCTCTTCCCCCCACCCCCAATGGATAATCTGGAAGGATTAGAGAAGCATAGCACCTTACTGTAGGTGATAGGATTCATAACTTAATAAAAAAGCATATAAATGTGTTTTGTTCACTTCATATTTATTAAGAGAGTTTTTCAGATACATGACTGAACACTAAGCTTAGGATACAGAAATATCTGCTGAAGGACCTTATTGGTTCCTCTGCAGTATGTAATGTATGTATGATGTTTCTCTCTATTTTTCATATAAAAATGTATAACTTTAGAATACTGAGCCTTCTGAATTTACTTTTACTTAAGTCTCCCCCCTCCATATTATGGTGAATTTTTACCACTTTTACTATATATTATGGAATCTTTTATTAATATACAGTGGTATTACACACCATTTTTAGGAAACTAGAGAAAGCTATCCCCAGAAAAAGCTCAAATGTCTACAGAGATGCATATGGAGACATACACGCTTTCCTACCTTATCAAGGGACTCATACATATTCTGAAGCCCATCCCTAGACCCATCAGGACCAGAAATAAAGACATTATCATCAAAGATTATTTTAACACGAGGACATGTAATGTTTATGCTTTTGAGAGTTCCCAGGGCTTTGAATCAAAATACATGATTTCCTCTCTAAACTCCCCTCCTTGTTTTACTTTAGCATGATAAATTTATAAAAACATGTGGTATCTAAGGTCCCTTCAGACCTAAAATTCTCTAGGTTTATGCAAAAATAAGTTTCTTTAAGACAAAGAAAAACTGTGTTTGAGAATTACAAAAAAAAAATATTTACAGAATGTAAAGTTTTTTGTTTTTCTATAGCTTAACATAAATGTTCAATAGAAAATGCATGTGCCATCTGAATCTTGTTAATATTCATAACTTTAGAGCTTTATGTAATCTCATATATTGGAGGAAAAATAAATTAGTTCATAAGAGTTATATTTACACTAGAGGCCCAGTGCATGAAAATTCATGCACCTCAGGGGGGTGTCCCTCAGCCCAGCCTGCTCCTCTCACAGTCCGGGACCCCTCAGGGGCAGGAGGCAACCTGGCAATCAGGGGAAGGCGATGCCCCATCACACCTCTGCTGCTTCCACTGCTGGTAGCGCAAGCCTCGGCCAGCCCTGGTTACCTGAGCCTCAGGCGGCCCTGGGTGGCTGGGCAGCCACCATCCAAGGGTTGCCTGCGCCTCGGGCCCGCCCTGGTTGGCTGGGGGCTGAAGGGACTGGGGGACTCTGGAGGCAGGCATGGGGAGCAGCCGGGCCTGCCTCCAGGAGGGCCTGGCCTTGCCACACACCTGCCGCCCCAGGGGGCTGAGGGGACTGGGCGCTGCCATCTTGTGGCTGTGAGCACTGCCATCTTTGAGGGTGGGGCAGTCAGCTAGCATATTCCCTCTTTATTAGATAGGATATGATGATTTGAACTATTTTGCATATGTTCTATTTTTCAGGCCTGGTTTAGTTACATTAAATAATAAATTAATTGACTGGGAAGTATATGAATGAATCAGACATTTAAATAGCAAATTCAGTTTTAAAAATGATAACATCGTTTTTCAGTAAGTGCCTCAGTGTTTAGAAGGAATTGATACTCACTGACTATTTATACTAACTTAGCCTTGCGCATTGACAAAGAAAAAATGTACTGTCATCAACAAACCTGACTCCAAAGGTGGAGTTAGCTTAATTTTAAAGTTTAAAAAGTAAAGAATGAACCTATTTTACTTGGAAAT
The DNA here is from genome assembly GCF_963455305.1 of Plecotus auritus. NCBI lineage: Eukaryota > Metazoa > Chordata > Mammalia > Chiroptera > Vespertilionidae > Plecotus > Plecotus auritus. The sequence goes on from NC_137775.1 coordinate 14,540,240, forward strand.
GTCTTAGTACACATCTCTTCCATCACTGACTTCAATACCACTTTTGAACACATGGGCTAAAACAGGGGTGGGCAAACTTTTTGACTCGAGGGCCACAATGGGTTCTTAAACTGGACTGGAGGGCCGGAGCAAAAGCATGGATGGAGTGTTTGTGTGAACTACCGTAATATAAATTCAAAGTAAAGGAGCGGAGGGGAGAGCAAGAGAACCGGATAGAACAGCCAGATCCGGCCCGCGGGCTGTAGTTTGCCCAAGGCTGGGCTAAAATATTAAATTAGAAATATAATCTAATTCTCCTCCTCTAGAAATTAGGAGAACCCTATAAGAAAAACTAGAGAGGATGTATTCCACTTGGTTTAAAAGAAGGATTGATTCAAAACTCCCATTCTGCCAGAGAATATCTTGCTCAGAAATAGATGGAACACACTGTCACAGAATCCTCCACTTGACACTTAAGAACGTGCTAGCACTTAGTACCGGGAAAAAATTGTGAGTCTAGAGAAAAAAACATATATTCTAGAAACATTGGAAAAATGTAAAAATCTAAGTGAAATTGATAACTTGGGGAAGGAGGGATATAAATAATAAAAAAGATTCAAAAAGAAGCAGTAGTCTACACAGAGAGGAATAGAAAAATGGAAGACACAAATCATTATGCCAGAATTGTGAACTGGATATTTTCATTGTTACTTAAACTGCTCCAGAGAAGAGAAAAGAAAGAAAAATTTGCAAATTATTTTTATGAGACAAATATAATGTAATGTTAGCACAAAAACATGACAATATCAGATAAAAAGGACATTACTGATAAATATTTCTCATGGGTATTAGACAGAAATCTATAATATTAGCAAAGTAAATCCAATAGCACGTTAAAATGTAATATATAAAGACCATAAAAGGGATTTATTCCAGGAACACAAGAGTGAATCAATATTAAGCAAGTCATTAAGTTAATCCATCATGGTAATAGATCTAAGGAGAAAAAGCACATGAATATCTCTTCATATCTTATAAGACACTTGACAACATTCAAAATCCTTTTATGTTAAAAGCATTCAATAAAAGAAAGTGATTTAACTTCCTTAACAGACACACACAAACAAACACACAAGCCATTATGGACCTTATGTGAAACAATAGAAGCATTCCTGCTAACAAAAGAAACAAAAAAAGGATTCTTACTATCTCCATTATAATTAAGCATTGAACAGGAATAACTGACAAGAGAAAGCAATTATATAAAAGAATTTTAAAGAACCAGGTAAACCTATCTCTATATCCATTGATAACCTATCTCTCTCTATATCTGAAAATCATCAACCATAAGTATTAACAGAAATACTGTTATAAAAATAAGGGGAAAAGTTATTAATTTTAGTAAAGTCCAACTTAATTTTTGTGCTTTTGGTGTTGTACCTAAAAAATCATCGCCAAACTCAAAGTTACTTAGAATTTTTTCCTGTTATCATCTAGGACTTTTACATTTTTGCATTTTACATTTAGGTCTATGATAAATTTCAAGTTTATTTCTATGAAATGTGAAAGTTTGTTTCTACATTTATTTATTTATTTTATTTTATTTGCATATGGATAACCAATTGTTCTGGCACCATTGATTGACAAACATTATTTCTTTATTGACTTGCCTTGCTATTTTCCAAAACATTATTTTACTACTAGAGGCTTGGTGCATGACATTCGTGCACTGGGGGTAGGGGGGTCCCTCAGCCCGGCCTGTGCCCTCTCGCAGTCCAGGACCCCTCAGGGGATGTCCTGAGGGGTCTTTAGCACTGCTGTGGAGGCAGGAGAGGCTCCCACCACCGCCCCTGTGCTCGCCGGCCGTGAGTCCAGCTTCTGGCTGAGCGGCACTTCCCCTGTGGGAGTGCACTGACCACCAGGGGGCAGCTCCTGCTTGAGCATCTGCCCCCTGGTGGTCAGTGTGCATCATAGTGACCAATCATTCCGCTGTTCAGTCGATTTGCATATTAGCATTTTATTATATAGGATATTTGTATGGGTATATTTCTGGGGTTTCTATTCTGTTTCACTGACATATTTGTCTCGTATTTGGCCAATATTACACTGTGTTAGTTACTACGGTTTCATATTAAATCTTAAAGGTAAACTCAGTCTTTCACCTTTGTTCTTCAGAGTTGTGTTCACTGTTCTGGGTCTTTTTGCCTTCCTATGTAAACTTTAGAATAAGTTTGTGAAACAGGAATTTTAGGGGAATATAGGCAGGTTTAGGGAATTTTTAGAATTGGGGTCCATGGGGAAAAAAAGCCACAGGGCTACAGATGGAGAGAAGGTACATCTCCATAACACAAGGAAGCCAGGTGCAGTTACATTTCCATAAGACAAGGAAACAGCAACAGGTATATTTCCATAAGACAAGGAGCTGGAAATAGCCAAAAGGTCTATATTTACAAAATAAAGAAGGAAGAAAGCCCAGAAAGAAAAGAACAATGAGGAAGGAGGGCATCACATGTCCATGTGGTGTTTGACCTTTGAGTTCAGGAGTTGCTATAGTGACCAAATCAAAAAGGGGGATAGTGGCCAATCAGAGGGAATATCCAGACACAAACTTGCAGCCTTTATAAACGGTGGAAGAAGGGACAGGGTGGGACCCTTTCCCCCTCCCCACGTGAGAGTCCATTCTGTGGGACTCTTTCCCTCTCCCCACGTGGGAGTCTGTACTTGTTCAATAAATCTCCACCTTTGCTATATTACCCTCTGTCCGTGGATTCATTCTTTGACTCCAGTGAACAAAGAATCTGGGTTCCAGTCCAAAAATTCCATTCATTTGCATATATCCACACACAAAAAAATCTTGCTAGGATTTGCACTTAGATTGTATTGAATCTATAGATCAAGCTAGGAACTTGATCATGACATATTTCTCCATTTATATAGAGATTCTTTAATCTTATTGATCAGAGTTTTGTAGTTTTCCTCATAAATCCATAACACATTTTTATAAGATTTAGACCTAAATTTTCATTTATTTTTTTTTTTACTGTTAATGAAAATGTTATTGTTTTCTTAATTACAAATTCCAATTTTCATTGATGATATACAGGAGAGCAATTGACTTACATATATTAACCTTGTATCCTTCAACTTTGCTCTAACTGCTTATTTCTGGAGCTATTTGCTATTCTTTGGGATTTTCTACATAGTCAGTCTTCTGTGAACAAAGATGGCTTTATTCTTTCCCAACTTTTTATTTCCTTTTTAAAACTGCATTATCTAGGATGCCTAGTACAATGCTATATAGGAATGGTGAGAAGGGACATCAGTTTCTTGTTCATCTTAAGGGGAAGATATCTAGTTTCTCATCATTAAATTAGCTGTAGGTTTTTGTAGATGTTCTTAATTTGTTCAGAAAGTTTTCTTTTTCTAAATTAGCTAAGTTTTATTACTCCTTTTTAAAAATATATATTTTATGGATTTCAGAAAGGAAGGGAGAGGGTTAGAGACATAGAAACATCAATGATGAGAGAGTACCAATGATTGGCTGCCCCCTGCACGCCCCACACTGGGGATTGAGCCCAGAACCCGGGCATATGCCCTGACCAGGAATCAAACTGTGACCTCCTGGTTCATTTGACACTCAACCACTGAGCCACACCAGCTGGGCAAAATTTGCTGTTTTTATCATGAATGGATGTTGCAGTTTGTGAAATGCTTTTCTGCGATGATCATACGATCTTTCTTCTTTACCTTATTGTTATGAATGATAACATTAATTGATTTTTGAATGTTGAACCAGCCTCTCATATCTGAAATAAGTACTATTTGGTTAGTGTAAAGTTCTTTTTATACATTGCTGGATCTGAATTGTTAATATTGTGTTGAAGATTTTGCAACCATGTGCCTGAGAGATAGTGATGTGTAGTTTTCCTTTCTTGTAATGTCTATAACTAGTTTTTGCATAAAGAAATGCTCACTTCATTTCTATTTCCTTGAAGATATTTTAAAGAATTGCTATCATTTCTTTCATAAATGTTTGATTAGAATTCACCAATGAAGCCATCTGGATTTGATTCTTTCTGTTTTAGAAGATATAAGTGTTTAATTTTATGTGTCAACTTGACTGGGCCATGGAATGCCCAGACATTTTGTCAAACATTATTCTGGATGCGTCTATAATGGTGCTTTTGGATGAGATTAACATTTGAATCAGTAAACTGAGTAAATCCGATTGCCTTCTCTAATGTGGTGCCATCAGTTGAAGGCTTGCTTGACTCTCTCCTACAAGTAGGAGGGAATTCCCACGGCCTGATTGCCTTGAGTTGGGACATCTGTCTTTTCCTCCCTTCAGTTTGAAACTGAAACATCTGCTCTCCGTGGGTCTGAAGCCTGTTAGCGTTCACGCTGGAACTTACTGGCCTTCCTGGTTCTCAGGGCTTTGGGCCTGCACTGAAACTATGCCACTGGCTCTCCAGCTGATGGGCTGAAGATCCTGGGGCTTCTCAGCCTCCAAAATCACATGAGTCAACTCCTTAAAATAAGGTTCAGTTTCTCTAAAGAACCCCTGCTAATGCAGAAGTTAATAACTACAGTATTCATTCAATTCCCTTAATCAACATCAGCTTATTTTTATCATTTCTCCTTCTATAGTTTGTGTCTTTCAAGAAATTGGTCCATTTCATCTAAATAGTCAATTTGTGGACATATTATTTCTTTACTATCCTTTCTGAGTCCATCTGATGAATAGTTATGATCCCTCTTTCATTTCTACTGTTATTAATTTGTGATTTTCTCTTTTTTCTTAGTTAGCCTGGCTAGTTTTATCAATTTTATTGATCTGTTCAAAGAACCAGATTTTGCATTTTAGACACATTAATTTTCCCTAAGTATTTGTCAATATTTTTATAAGTAGCTTTTTAATTTTGTTTGTGCTACCCTTTGTTGTCCTTCCTTTTTAAATTGCTTAATGTGTATGCAGTCAAACATGTAAATCTTTTCTGACTTCTGGGTTTCTGAATTCGCCTGAGATCCTCTCACTCTACCTCTCCTCCCCAAGGTGGGCCCAGGAAATACAATGAGAATAAAGAGATAGAGTATAACTTTGTAGTGCCATATATTCTTTTCATTTCTTTTATAATAATGAAACCACTTAGTATTTCTTATTTAAGTAAACAAGGGATATAGTGGGTTTTTGACAGAATACTCTAAATACCTATAGTGTTGTTATTGCTGTTATTATCCTATCTAATAAAAGAGAAACATGCAAATTGACCGTACCTCTGCTACGCCCACCAGCCAATCAGGAGTGAGTATGCAAATTAACCCAACCAAGATTGCAGTTAATTTGCACATCCAGGTGCAGAGCGAAGACTGAAGACAGCGTAGAAGGAAGCCAAGTGCTGCAGAAGGGAGCAAAGATGCGGAGAAGCAAGCAGGGCGGCGGAGATGGGAGGGAAGCAGGCAGGGCGGCGGAGAAGGCCGCAGGAAGCCATATTCTTGCAGAAATCTTCCTGCAACGGGCCTCTAGTTTTTAATAAATGTTGAAATGTATATGGAGAATAAATAAACTTGATGACTATTAATAACTTTCTTCCAGTATAATTAGCATAATAGTGCTATCCTACAAATACGTTATTAAAGTCACTAATTGCTCTATGAAAAGTATTTGCCTTAGAGATTTTATAACTCATTGGTACTGTAATGAAATTCATTGAACCTAGCAATATAATAAAAAGAGTTGTTAATGTGGTGCAAATGTGCAGTTTTATTGATTTTAGTGTGATATTAAGATAAACATGGCTCATGTATTAAGAATTCAATACTTTGGATATGCTGGATAATAAAATAAAGAGTCCCACTCAGTTCATAACAAATTGGTCCTGGCACATACACTGATAGAGAGGCAGAAGGCAAAGGCTGGACTTCAGTCATTGGAGCGTGTGTGGGACTTCTCCCAGGCCTTCATTCCACTGTGGAAGTAAAGACCAAGTCCGTCTTCCTCTCTCATCCACATCTTCCCATTCCACAGGCTCACAGCTGCTATCACAGCAGAACAGGGCCCCTCACTTCTTAACTCATGGTATGTACTGTCTGTATTACCCATTTCATACACATTTAAAACTAGGAGCCAACCTTAACATGAAGTAGCATTGCAGAATTTGTTTTTTTATGCATTGATGCCCTTTTTGCCAACATATTTCAAGCATTTTGAGTGCAATGGGCATAGTCCTTGAGAATAAAACATATTTATAAATACACCTTTATTTGATATCATATTGTGCATTTGTGAGCACAAAATATTCTATAACGTTTTGTTGAAATTAGTCTGTATTCATTTCTGTCCTCTCCATTGCATAATAGGTAATGGATTACTGACAATGTAATACTAAACTACATATGACTAAACTGCATGGTAATGATTTAATCCCCTTCAAAACTGTTCTCAATGTCTTTTTAAGCAAGTAAACAGGAACAGGCTCTTTACATTTTTTTTTGTGTTTGTATATATAATCAACATAACCAACAGAGAACATATAGCTACATAAAGAAACTCTCAAGCTCAAAGGTTAAAAAACAAACTAATTTGCCAGTTTGGCAATGTGTCTCTCTCTAGAAACCAATGAAAAAAAATATCCTCGGGTGAGTATTTAAAACAAAACAAAACAAAAACCATATTAAAAACTTGATCAGAGACCTAGCCAATTTGGCTCAGTGGATAGAGCATCGGCCTGCAGACTGAAGGGTCCCGGGTTTGATTCCAGTCCTGGGCATGTTGCGGGCTGGATCCCCACAGGAGGCATGCAGGAGGCAGCCAATCAGTGATTCTCTCTCATCATTGATGTTTCTATCTCTCCCTCTTCCTTCCTCTCTGAAATCAATAAAAATATTTTTAAATAATAAAAATAAAATACTTGTGTATTTGAAAAACAAAACTTGAACAGACCCCTCACTAAAGAGGATGTAAGGATGGTAAACAAGCACCTGAAAAGATCTTCAGTACCATTAGCCAACAGGGAAATAAAAACTAACGCAATGATAGAATATCACTACACACTATTACAATGACTAAAATAAATAAGCACTTAAGACCACGCTCTGGCAAGGATGCAGAGAAACTGGAGCTCTCTCACCTTGCTGGTGGGGTTGCAGAGTGGTACAGCCACTCTGAAAAACAGTTTCACAGTTTCTTACAAAGTACACTCATATTCACCAGGCGACTCAGCAATGCCACTCCTGAGTACATAAATGTTTACCGCAGCTATATCTATAATATCCAAAACCTTGAAACAAAACAGTCTCAAAATATCACATATTTTAAAAGTCCCTTTATATGCCATTCTTGAAGAGGCAAAACCCCAATGATGGAGAACAGCTGAGTGGTTGTCAGGGCTTTGATGGAAGCACGTGACTATAAAAAGATACATGAGGAAGTTTCGGGGGCCATAGAACTGCTCCATGTTGTGACAGTGGTGGTGGCCCTTACACGAATCCAAACAAGTCCATTTTATTGTATAAGTTAAAAAATTAATTAAATTGCTGCGAAGCAAATAACAGACAATGCTAGAATAGAAGAAAAGAAAGACACTTTGGTGATCGAACATTGATTATGCCTGCCATAATGATTTTCTATTAAACTTTTACTTCTTTGATAGTGAAATGATAAAACCATGCATTTGGTTTCCTATGAATCCTGAATATAATATTTTTTGTGCCTGGTGGATGCCCCAACACATGATGCCTGAATGATGGCTATCGGTTCACATGTTGTACACCACTTAAACACTCTGGGACAGGGCGAAATTTCTGTTTGGGGATTTTTTGCCAGCTTCTATAGCTTTTGAATTATGTGGTACAAACTACCCATGTCATTTTCTATAAATCTGGTAATAAATTTCTCTCCCATCTGAATTGTACACACAGCAACAAGAACATAAATGTAATACATTCTGACACAAGGGGTGGGGTAGGGATAGGCTGGAGAATTATGCATTTCTCATTCTTCTATATATGGGTAGGAGCATTAACTGTTGCTGGCTAAGTTCTAGCTCAGGTCATTACTTTCTCCCCCAAAATTCCCACTATCATTTTAATTGAACAACTTATGTTCTACTTCCTGCCTTAAATCATCTCCCTAAGCCTATTTTCAATAGCTGCAGAAACACATCTACTCTGATGTGAAATTTAAGAGGCTTTGGATATAAACATTTTCACAGAAAAAGTAGTTCAACTTTTTTTTTTTTTTTTTTTTTATTGTCCTAAGTTTTACACATGTCTCCTTTTTCCCCTCCCACCCCGGGCAAGCCCCCACCGCCCCAGTGTCTGTGTCCATTGGTTATGCTAATATGCATGCATAGAAACACTGGCCAGCCACACCTATTTGTAAGTTTTCAGCTGGGGCATCAGAAGGTAAAGGCTGAAATCTAAATGTCAAGCCTAGGTGATTATAAGGTGCTTTGATGCAGGAAATGAGGCTTTATTATTATAATTAGATACAAAAGGCCTTCTTTTGAAGATGGATTAGGTCAGCAGATCCCAAACTTGCTTGATTTATTTGAGGCACTAGCTTAACATATTTTCAGGCCTTTCTTGGAAATCGAAGGGAAAGAGAAGCTGTTGCATAAGAAAATGTGACCTTATGAACCCTCCTTTATCTTCCCTGTGCAAAGTCGAAAGTCAATTCCTCATCTGCCAGCCATACAAGACTCTCATGTCAAGACAGGCTACACAGTGGATTCACCAGATAGGACACTAAAATAGTGATGCCTCATCCCACCACAAAAGACTGACTTGATAGCTTTGAGAAGAGGAGTAGGTATTGGCATTTTCAAAGCGCTCCAGCTGATTGAGAACCACTGAATAGGGGTGGTTCTAGAATAATCTAAAAGAAGAGTAATGATGAGTCTACACTGGCTATCTGACAACACTAGAGTAGCCCATTGGCTTCTGCAGAGCTACAGTGACTGAGCAGGAAGCATATACAAGCTCTGGAATGACACAGAATTGGGGTTTGAATCCCAGATCCACCAATTTTATTGTGATTTATTGCTACTTAAAAGACAACTTGCCACCCAGCCTGCATGGTTCAGTGAACCAGGAGGTCATGGTTCGATTCCCAGTCGGGCACATGCCTGGGTTTCAGGTTCAATCCCCAGGGGCCATGCAAGAGCCAGCCATCATTGATGTTTCTCTTTCTCACTCCCCTTCTCCCTTCCTCTCTGAAATCAATATATTGATTCTCTCCTATGTATCAAGTGCTCTTTTAAGTGCTTAAAATACATTAGTAAACAAACCAGATAGTCAATAACAACTTATTTTCATATATAATAGCATACATGACTAAAACAATTCTTAACACTCTGGGGAATTTTAACCATGATAAATCTGCAGCATGAGCTCAGGACTCAACTGCCTTGCAAAATTAAGGGAAAGAGAAAAAAAAGAAGACCAGCACCAAGTAGGAGGACCTAGAAGGCCAGCAATAAAGCCAACTCTAGAAAAAGAGAACAGAAAGAAATACTGATAGAGTGTTAATTTCAACATCTCACTCACTCCTCCACACCTCAGTTACCGCAACCCCCTCTTCTATTTCTACCCTCATCATTAACAAGAATAGTTTTACCATTTGGCATTCTCAGTACCCCTTGCTTTATTCCCAGGGCCTCAGGTCTCACAACACCATCTACTGAGGTAATACATAGGACCTGTTTCCTTAACCACGAATAATCTGATCATTGGATCACTAACACTGCCTCTCCAATTAATTATTCACTGACAAATATGTTCTGAGAGGCTTCTTAGAAATCAGGCTCTGGGTTCTAGGCATAGGAGATATAACAATAAATAAGGCATTATTCTCCCTTATAATATTTATATTCTAGAGAGGATATAGATAGATGATATAGAATACACACACACACACACATATAGATAGATATTTTGTGTAGCATATATACATTATAAATGTGTATATATATATATATATACACTAATACACTATATACAATGTGTTTATATATATATAAATGTGTGCGTGTGTAACAAGTCACAGGTAGATATCAGAATCAACTGGGTATTTTTTCAAAATACAGTCATATATATTTTAATTCAGTAGATCTGCACAAATAAAATTTAGAAAGTAATTCTTATAGGTATATTGTATTCCAAATCATTGCACCAAAAAAAAAAAAAAGAATTAGATTAAAATTAAGTGAAAAGCTTTCTCTTCCACCATCCCATCCCATCTGTGGGAAAAAATGTTTAGCCAAACATTGCTGACGGCAATAATGTGCATAATCTGGTGTTTATTTTATGCTCCTTCATAACACAGACATTCACTTAAAGAATGGTAATATTTTAAAGTACCTTTAATTGTTCACGGGAGAGCCCAATTTTTCCCAAATCATTCCTAATGCAAGAGCCTGTTTAATCAGAGAGCGACAGCTATGGTATCTCAAATCTGTAATGGTAAGTAACAAAATCTTCAATAGCTTCGCTAAATAGAATGTTTTTTAAGTAGGAACAAGGGTAGAGCCTGTATTTTTCTTTCCGTTCACATTTTCAAGACTGGTGTTTGGCTCTGTTTATCTTTCCTGAAAGGTGTGAGGCCTCATGCCCTGCTTCATTGTTGTTACTGCTTCCCTAAAAGAAGCTGACAGGCAGGTCTCTCAGTATTCCTTTCCATTGTCATGCACGCCAGAATGTTCCGGTTGTTTCATTGTGATAGAAACGACATCACATTTGACCTGAGTTGTTCTCCCTATGGATCAATGAAAAACTACAAGCCCTAGACTGCTTCTTGTTCTCCTGGGTTGTACTTAATCACCATTAGGCTTAGTAACTTACTAGAGGCCCAATGCACGAAATTCAAGTAAGAGTAGGCCTTCCTTCCCCCGGCTGCTGGCACTGGCTTCCCTCTGGCACCCGGGACCCAGGCTTCCCTCGAAGCCCCAGTTTCATCCGGAAGGTCCTCGGAAGGACTACGGGTCTAATTAGCATATTACGCTTTTATTATTATAGATTTTTAGGTCAGTAGTAAGCAACATGGCATAGCACAACCAACCCCATACCCTAAATATTTTTATTTTCAGGGAAGATCTTGAATTTTAAAAGATATTTAGTGGATTAAAAGAGGGAAAGAATGAAATCAAGCAAGAGAGGAAGGGAGGAGGCAAGAGAGGAAGGAAGGAACGAAGGAAAGAAGGAAGAAAGGGAGGGAGGGAGGGAGGAAGGGAGGGAGGGAAGAGGAAGGAGAAGAGAGAAGAAAAGAAAGGAAGACAAAAATTCTAAGATTTTGATTTAAAAGCAAGGTGTATTATAATTCCCCTTGATGAATTAGTTTTGTTTTTGATTTTATCTTAAATATGTGATTAACAGGTGACTTTAATAAATTTAGAAAAAAATCCTATCCTTGACAAGTTTTTTTTCTATGAATTCAGTGTTTTTCTTTCTTAATTATACAAGAAATACATGATCTATATAAAAGTTCAATATTCACACAGGTACCAAAACATGAAACTAATCTGCTACCTCAATCTCTCCTACTGTCAACAGTCCTTTCCCCTTGTTCTAATATAAATATATGACATGAATACATGGCAATGCGTGAATGATTAGACCAGTGGTCGGCAAACTCATTAGTCAACAGAGCGGCAAACCGCAGCTCGAGAGCCGCATGTGGCTGGCGAGCCGCAGTTTGCCGACCACTGTATTAGACATTGCAGTCAAGAAGGCTTGGGTTTAAATCCTGGCTCTTCCACCTCCCAGCTGTGTAATCTTGTGTGTATTAGAAAGCATTAATGACCTTAGTTTCCTCAACTGTGAAAAGAGATAATAATGATACCTTCTTGCAGGGTTACCAAAATAATTTAATTATCTAAGCCATTCAAATTCATGCAATAAATTAAGCTATTATTCTTTCCATTTTCTTCATTTTTTTAAATGTTCTTGACTTTTTTACAATGAAATAATGCAATTAGTTAATATTTGCTATTTTTCATTTTAATATTTATTTACTTAATTTTTAATAGACTATTTTTTGGAGCAATTTTAAGTTCACAGCAAAATTGAGAGGAAGGTCCAGAGATTTCCTATTTACCCTCACTCTTATCCATTATCAACATCATCCACCTGAATGTTACATTTGTTATAATTGATGAACCTGCATTGACACATTATCATCACCCAAAGACCATAGTTTACATTAGGGGTCACTCTTGGTGTTGTATATTTTATGGTTTGGACAAATTTATAATGGCAAGTATATACCATTTTATACATAGTGGTTTCACTATTTAAAAAATTTTACTGCATACTAATATTCTAGAAATACATTTTATGTAAAAAGAATATTTCTTGCTTATCTTTACATTAATGCCAGCTGCAAAATTTTATGATATTCTGTTTTTTATTTACCTGTGTGTTTTGCTGACATAGGCTAACCTTCCTGTATATAAAGATATGGTCACTCTGCTAGAGTGTTCCAGACCCAATATAGACATATCAATCACAGTCTTCTCATGAAAGAAATAGTAGAACATTACATAGAGTTATGACAAAGTCTAATCATGGGACCAAAAAAATGAGTACAAATAAATGTCAACAAAATATGCTCAATGCATATATTATAAATGGGCTATAGAGACAGACCAACTTGTTTCTGAATCCTAGCTTTGTCATTTTCACTATAACCTTAGGCTATCATGACTATCTGCCTCCATTTCCTTAACTATAAAATAAGATTTTAATACCAGTCATTTGGGTTATTGAAATGATAAGTGATGATCTATCATAAGCTCCTAATACAGTCTGTATATAGTAATTATGGATGTCTACTAGATTAATAGTTAGAGGAAATGTAGACAGAGGATATAAATACATATAATATTGCAGAGTGAGAAAGGTAACAGGAATACCTATGACATAGAATAGTCTTCTCTTGAAATAGATTGCAGCAAGATAGCTTTAATCATTTACATAATCCCTGACCAGATGTGGATGAGGGCAATGAGAAGCTCATGGTCAAAATCATCTCTTTGGCTGCCTGCCAAAATGCCTCATATGTCACCATTAGAATTATTATATTCATGTTCTTACTAAAATGCAATGCTCATGGAAGGGGATACATCATAAGTTATTGTCAGTATGCCTTTAAGAAAAATGATTAAAGCTAGTTTAGAGCATGGCGCTCTTGGTAAGGGAAATAGAAGGTGAGGGAACATGTGGTGGGGGAAATTATGTGAGTGTATGAGGGAGAGTGGAACTAAAAGACAGATGAGGGAAATAATTATATCTAAGACTAAAGTACAAACAGTCCAAAAGGCAAATTCCCTCTCTTTTATTTAAGAAAACAACATACAGGCCCGGCTGGCATGATTCAGTGGTTGAGCATCAACCTATGAACCAGGAGGTCATGGTTTGATTCCTGGTCAGGGCACATGCCCAGGTTGCAGGCTTGATCCCCAGTGGAAGGCATGCAGGAGGCAGCCGATCAATGATTCTCTCTCATCACTGATGTTTCTATCTCTCTCTCTCCCTCTTCCTTCCTCTCTGAAATCAATAAGATAGATTTTTAAAAAATAAAGAAGGGCCAACTATACCTATTTCTAAAATAAAAAAAAAGAAAACGACATAAAGCCACCGTTATAAATACACCTTACAGAACAGAATTGTAATAACATCCATCATCCCATCATCAATGATAAAAGGGGGAAAACTCTTGGAGACTACACCTTGCAAATACAGTGGTCCCCTCTCATCTGCAGTTTTGTTTTCTGTGGTTTCAGTTACCCTTGGTCAACAGCAATCAGAAAACATTCAATGAAAAGTTCCAGAAATTTTGAGAGAGAGAGATCATATTCATGTAACTTTTACTACAGTATCTATACTAATAAAAGCCTAGGTGGCCCTCGCGCCCTCATGTCATCACAAGATGGTTGCACCATGTCATCACAAGATGGCCGCCCCCACATCATCACAAGATGGCCACCACATGATGGCCGCCACAAGATGTCTGGCAGGGGAGAGCAGTTGTGGGTGATCAAGCCGGCAGGGGAGGGCAGTTGGGGGCAAACAGGCCAGCAGGGGAGGGCAATTGGGGGTGATCGGGTCAGCAGGGGAGGGCAGTTGGGGGGCGACTAAGCTGGCAGAGGAGGGCAGTTGGGGGTGACTGGGCCAGCAGGGGAGGGAACTTGGGGGCAATCGGGCTGGCAGGTAGAAGCGGTTAGAGATAATCAGGCAGGCAGGCAGGCGAGTGATTAGGAGCCAGCAGTCCCAGATTGTGAGGGGGGTCAGGCCTAAACTGGCAGTTGGACATCCCCCAAGGGGTCCCAGATTGGAGAGGGTGAAGGCTGGGCTGAGGGACACCCCCCCCCAGTGCACAAATTTTGTGCATCGGGCCTCTAGTGTTCTTATAATTGTTCTATTTTATTATTAATTACTAGAGGCCTGATGCACGAAATTCATGCAAGGGGCTCAGCCCTTGCAGCCCCAGCTTCCTCCAGAAGGTTGTCCGGACTGTCGTTCTGCTGTTCGGTCTAATTAGCATGTTAGCTCTTTATCATATGGGATTGTTGTTAAACCCTTACTATGCCTAATTTATAAATTCAACTTCATCATAGGTATTTTTGTATAGAAAAAAACAAACAGTGTGTGTATAGGGCTCAGTGCTATCCACAGTTTCTAGAATTGGGAATTTTGGAACATATCCACCATGGCTAAGGAAGGACTACGTATTGCCACAGCTACAGGCTCTCTGATTTATGGCAATGTTCAGAATTGGGACTGTCTCCGTTCTGAAGCACTGCAACATGCTATAAAAGTACACTCTGAATCACAGGACATAAAACAGCATGTTGAGGGAGAGATATTCCAAGTCAAAAATAATGGCAATAAAGTAGTTGTGACTATGTGGTTTTATTTTGTTAACTAAGTCTTGGCTACACTTTAGTGCACTCTGTAGAAGCTAGAGCCGTGACAGTTATATGCAACTACATGGATTTCCCTTTCCAATAAGTATTTTCAAGAATAATACACTACGCTGCACTCCGAAATTAGAGAAGCAAGTGAATATTTTTAAGGAATATATACATATTTCTGTGACAAATTAACAAGAATTCATTCTTTTTTTAAATTACCTGTAGTTTACCTGTAAATAGATTAAAATATAAATAAGCCCTATTTTAATCATTAATGCTTAGTGGGTCCTGTAAGTTTGTGTGTGTCTGTTTTAATTTTGAATCCTCAAAAAGAAAAGCACAAATGTATTACAGAAAGTTCAGGGTTCATTTAGTCATCAAATCAATTAGATATGAATGCTGCTGCTTTCCTGAAAGAACATTCTGTAATGTCTTTTTTTTTCTTTTTTTTAATGCTCACCTGAGGATATTTTTTCTATTGATTTCCAGAGAGCGTGGAAGGAAAAGGGAGGAGGGAGAGAGAGAGAGAGAGAAACGGACATGAGAGAGGCACACCAATTGTGTGTTGTCTTTCACACGTGCCACTGCTGGGGCTGGGGAACCTGCAACTGAGGTACATGCCCTTGACCGGGAATTGAACCCATAACCGTTCAGTCTATGGGCCGATGCTCTAACCACTTAGCAAAGCCGGCCAGGGCACATTCTGTATATCTTGATTAGAACTCAATCAATCTCAAAATTCAGAATAGTTTGATAGGTTCAATCTTAAACTATAAAGTTTAAGAAATATTTTTAAATGAGGGTTTAACTCTACAACTTACTATAAACAACAATTACTATAAACAATTATATACCTTTTCAAGATATTTTTAAACAACATTTGTTAAACAAAAATTCCTGGTTCAATGTGCTGAATTAAAACAATTTTTCTCCATGTAGTTAGTAAATACCTTGCTTTTCTTTCTATTCTATCTTAAAAAATTGACATTTCCCATCCTTTTAAGAAAATAAAGGAAGAAAAACAAGATACATAACCAATGGACACAGACACCAGGGGGGTGAGTGCATGAGCGAAGGTGGGGGCAATGAGGGGATAAGGACACATATGTAATACCTTAATCAATAAAGAAAAACAAAAAACAAGATACAGATCATGCTTGCATGAACTCTCCATGATACAGGTCCATCAACATGAATCAATCAGGAATCAATAGGAGGTGACAGAGCAGTAGTGAGAGTCCTGCATTTTGCTAAGTACTAGAATATGGAGGCATTCTAAGAATTAAGTCCAGAGATAAGCTAAAACTGTGTATTGTACATCCTAATCTGTATGCAGAATAACCTTTTAGTACTAAATCAAAAGGAGGCTCTGAACTGAAAATATACCGACTAAGAAAGCGTTTGTTCCATATACTGTAAAAGAATATTAAGTAGACCTCTGCTAGTCAGATTGAAAAACAAAGATTACTAAAATGAGCAAGGTTTCAATGTCCTCTCTCCAATGACTCAAAGTGACATAAATTATTGCACAAGTACAAATGCTTCTTTGATCACATTACTGTGACAGATTATTTTGAAACCATTATAAGCAAGCAATTCATTAGTTTTTCAAAGCATGCCTTAGACTTTGAAGCTATATCTTAAACAAATCCCCAATTACAATTTGTTAGTATGGTCCTACTATTCAACATGTTATTTATAATATTTAATTTCAATCTAATATCTTATGCTAGTAATAAGACATCAGTTCAATAAGATAGGTTTATAAGCTAATAATTGGTTATTGTTGAAAATTACTTTACTAATAGCCTAACTCCTTAAAAGCATCAGCGATGGCCTAGGTACAATAACACTGGAAACATCACAAGGCAAATGAAAAAGAACAACTGGCTTAAAAAAACTATAAGATTTAAATTTAAACCTAAATTCTGAAACGCTTATTAGGAAGAGTGAATAGAGCAAATGAGTTACTTATCAGTAACAATTGGGGGAGGTAAGTCCTAATTGAATTTGCAAGAATAAAAAAACAAAGGTGCAAGAATTCTGTATATTGTTTGAAAGAAACTGTGTAAGAGCATTTGGATATTCTTAGTAAAGTTTTATTACAAAAGATAAATTTTAATTGTGTAAAGTTAAGTGTTGACTTGAATTCTTGACTTAATGTATGGCTACATGGAAGTAGGCTGTAGGAATTGCTTCAGATAGGACCTGTATTTTCCCCCTGAAATATAATCAGATTGAATTGTCAGTTAAAATATCTAAGTTTTATATTGTGAATATGAAGAAGATAACCTTGAATAATCACTTTTAATAGAAGTTATCAAATGTCATCTCTACCTCTGAAAAACCAAAATATGGGGTATGTAACATTTGAACCCTTATTATTTTTCTTCCCCTGACACAAAGAAGATAATGTCCATTCCCCTAGCCAAGACCGAGCTTTTCACAAGTGCCTATGTATATTATTCTCTCCTACCTTCTGCAGGACTATCTTCATCAATTATTCTTTTCATTTCTGCATAATCCTTTCTTTTGTTTTTTTACTGCCTCTACTCATTTGAATTAGAAAATTCAACATGTTCTGGTTTTTCCAATGTAATTTAAAATTTTTTTTCTATTTGCCCTTGCCAGCTTGGCTCGGTTAGAACGTCAGCCTGAGGATTGAAGGGTCTCGGGTTCAATTCTGGTCAAGGACACATACCCTGGTTACAGGCTCCTCCCCAGCCCAGGCCCTGGTTGGGGTGCAGGCAGGAGGCAACCAATCTATGTGTTTCTCTCACATCAATATTTCTCTATCTCTCCCTCTTTCTTCCACTCTAAAAAAAAAAAGGAAAAATATCCTTGGGTGGGGATTAAAAATTTTTTTTTTTCTATTTGCCACATTTCCCTTCAGTTACAGTACCTTTTCACTCTCTTCTTTTTGTAGGCAGGTTTGAGTTTGGTGTTGAAAAAACAAATAAGGAACACATTCATCTAAAGATTTCTATTTTATTTATGAGCTCAGGAAGTAATGTCAGATTTTGGAAACAGTTGATAAGCTTGGAATAATCATCATAAAGACAAAAGATGAGCTTCCAGAGATACATATTGAGGTTCTCAAGCTATTAGAGGAACCATAGCTGATATCAACCTTCTCATTCTAAGTATATATGTTAAGAACTAGATGTCTTTGGTAGAGAAAAAAATAAGATAAATTATTTCACTTAATAAAATTGTTAAATTTGACTATGAAAACTAACGCTTGAGCTTGTGATTTCAATAATTACCTTGAACCTATTTTAATGTGTGCTTCCACATTTGAACATATTTAAATATAAACCAAACTTATTTATCCAATCATCTATCAAAGGACACTATGAATGTTTCCTAATCTTGGCCACTATGAATAATGCTGCAATAATCATAGAGATACATTTATCTACAAATAAATGTTTCCAAATTTGGGGGTACATACTCAAAATAAGGGTTGCTGTATTACATATATACAATGAAATACCACTCAGCCATAAGAAAAGATGCAATAGTGCCATTGGCAACAACATGAATGCATCTTGAGAATGTCATGCTAAACAAAATAAGTCAGACAGAAAAAGTCAAGAATCATATAATTTTACTCATATACAGGATATAAAACTAAAAACAACAGATGAACAAACAAGAGAAACAAAAACTCATAGACACAGACAACAGTACTAGCATGGTGGCTGCCAGAGAGCAAGGGTGATGGTGGTATGGTAGTAAAAGGTAAAGGGGGTCAAGTATTGGTGATGGAAGGAGATTTGGCTTTGGGTGGTAAGCACAGAAGATGTCTCATAGAATTGTACACCTGAAATCGATATAACTTTATTAATCAATGCCACCCCAATAAAAATCAACCAATTGGTCATTACTGATAAGCTTTTGAATTTCTGAATTTTAGTTCCATGTGAACATTTTAAATGTAAATTTTACTCTTGTGGTAATTAGGCATTTTAAATGTGTGACTTTATATTCAAAAAACAACAATATGTTCTCTGGGTTGAGATGTGGTCTCACTTCAAGAGTGTTCATTAAAAAAAAAACCCACAAAGGACGCAACAGTAGTAGATTGAGATTCAGTGTAGAGGTACAAGAAAGATACAGAACGATTTGTTGAATCTACATCGAGCTTCAATTCCCGATTCGAGTCTATTCCTAATATGAATTCAAGCCTTTATTTAGAGCCCATAAAATTCTTACATAATGCCTCATTTTTAGATAAGCTTACTAACATTTTTCTAGTCGCTTATAGTGCAAAATTTCTAGCTAAATCATCTGCAGAGACAAGATTTTCAGAGGAGTTGTTTCTGTAAGCCATCTCTACTTACACACTTCCCATCACTCAAAGGACTACAGTCTACCTTCCACCTATACTATTTAAGCAACATAAAGACCAAATGGAGCATCTTTTACTTTACTCCATCAATGATTCAAAATCATGTCACATTTTTTTTAGTTTCCTTCATAAATGGACCATAATATTTTTGCATAGGCTTGTGTTTTACTTGGAGTTGCTACTCACACTGGGTTTTCTTCTGTTTCTAAAACTTTCCACTGTTTCTTTCTGAGGTTCCTCATTTACCCCCATGGACATATAAGCACACGCACTGTTGTCTTGCTCTGGTCAATACCCGTTCACCCTAAAGTTCCCGATTTTAATGTCACGTCTACGTTGAGACCTTCTCTTACTCCACCGACATAAATCAAGTGTCCTTGTTTTACTCTCATAGCATGTGATATTTCTTTATAGAAATGATCACAATTTATAGTTGTGCTATAATTGTTTAATATCTATCCAAAATCCTACCCACTCGACATCCTTTAGGAAACTGTGGGCCCCTGCAGTTAGATGGTATATTCATTTTATTTAACACTACCATGTATGTCCTGTGCTTTCCCATAGTTCATGCCTAATAAATGGCAATACTTCCTGTCTAATTTAAAAATAGGTTGGTGTTTATTGAGCCAAGATTCTTTTAGTACTCATACTACTCTTTGGTTACTGGTATAAGGCAAGTATTCTGGGGCTATTATTTCTTTCAAATGTGTAATTCCCAAAGCCTGAATAGGAAACAGTTTTCTTCTTGTGTGTCAATGATCATTAACTAATGCTGGCTATCTAGAATGCTGTCTTGAGACAGACTCTGCAGCTAAGTTCAGCAGGAGAGAGTAATGCGACAGATAAATTATCTCTGCTAGAGAAAAAGGAGAACTTGGTAGAGTATAGCTCTTGATTTTCACGTTTGATGTCCTTAGCCTACAAAAATTATATCACCCAGGGTATTAACTACATACCTAAGCTGAGTAATTGTCTTATTTGAGTTATTGTTCAAACTGAGTTCCAAGATCATCTAATTATTATACCGGATTGAAAGAAAAAGAGGCATAAAATTTAACTAGTCCAAACTCTTTTGTAGCCTGAATCCATTCAAAATGTCTCTTGGAGGAAATCAGTGGATGGACCCTACTTTGAATATCATATTACTAAATCAAGGCTCAGAAGATTTTAATGTCCTCTCTGGCTCCAGCTCTTAAGTATCCTGAACTCACAAGTTTAATTTGTCCATCCGGAAAATGAAGATTATACAACTTTACAGAAGTAACTATTAAATGAAACTATATAATATTTTAAAAGTTATACTTACTCAGATTTTTGTGAAAACAAATATTTATTTCTTAATAATGGCTTTCATCTTGATGTGATGGAATAGTGAGTGGCAAAACATCGAAAGATGGTAACTTAGGTCAATTTCTAAAAATAACTACTTTGATTTGAAGCAGTAACGCATATCAGGAACAAAAAAGGATCCAACCTTGGATATAATTCCAGAAAAAAAAATTTAATAGTCTTATTTAGAATTAATACCACTTAACTCTTAGGAATTAGAACTCAGCAATTCAGGTTTCATTATGTAAACACCTTTGGCATTTCATTTACTTTCTGAGCACAAACAGCTGGCAAGACAACAGAAGTACAAGATTATTTGAAAATTAGTTCTTGAGTTAATTCTTAAAATGGCTCTAGGACAGAGCAAATGTTCCAATTCATTGTGTGTTATTTGAAATTAGTATTTTCTTCTTGATAAAAAATATAACAATTTTTAAGGTAAAATATGTTTGGAGCCCAGTAAATAAACAACATCAAGAAAAACAAACACAAATATTATAGTTCATCTTACTCCCATGTTATAATGCAGACGTTGTCGTTAATAATATTTATGTTCCTTCCTTAATCTTACCTTCAATCCAGCATCCCACTTTCTGTTTCTAAGAATCTTTAATACTACAATTCCAATCACTTTTTAAAATACCCTCTGTGACCTACAATAAATTGATTATACGAGCTTCCATCACTCCCATTGCATTCATTATCCAGATTAGATTCCATGCTTCTTCATTAAAATCGCTTGTACCGTATAAACTTCAAAGGCTTTTATTGTACCAAGCTAAATCTCAACTCTGGTCAAGTTCAGCTTACTGTCTACTCCATGCAGCCATGTCACCCTTAAATTTATGACCACAAACCTCAGGTGAGTCTAGTGCAGTAATGAATCTATTAGTACCTCCTATTTTCTCTTCTCAAACCTCTCCTACCTCTTCCTTTATCCTCACTTCAGATCATGCCTTGCTTCCAGTTTTACTGAAACACACAAGCAACAAGAAGGGCCTACCGAAGCATTAACCATTCCTTATTGATCCAAGAGCTGCATGTCTCTGCTTATACTCACTTCTCATTGCAAGAACCATTTGTGCTCTTATCCTAAAGCCAACCTACTATGCACTCGATCACATCCCTTTTGCCAGAGGAATGCCATCTCATCGCTTTGGCAACTTTCCCCATTTTCCCCAACATTTCTTTTTCGACTACATTTTTCTTATTCACAAATATTACGTTTATCATCTTAAAACAAAAACAAAAAACAAGCAAAACAAAAATGCTTGACCCCCTTATTCTTATCTAACTACAGCCCTTTATCTCTGCGCACTTTTACAGCAACACTTCTTAAAATATTTAACCGTCTTTGCCGCCTTCTTCAATTCTTTCTTGAACTTACCCCAATCAAGCTTTCACCTTACCGCTCTACCAACAGCATCCTCCACAATGTCACCAAAGACTCATGCTGCTGAGTTCATTAATCAATTTTCAGTCCTCTTATTACTTGATATATCAGCAATATTTGATATAACTGATGTCAGTAGCTACACTTCAGTCTTCTCTGCTGGCCCTCTCCATCTCCCTAACTTCTAAGCACTGGAGTATGTATGAACTCAAGCCTATAAATGCACTCCCTACCTAATCTAGCATTGCATTTTTTTAATATATTTTTATTAATTTCAGAGAGGAAGGGAGAGGGAGAGAGAGATAGAAACATCAATGATGAGGGAGAATCATTGATTGGCTGCCTCCTGCACGGCCCCCACTGGGGATCGAGCCCGAAACCCGGGCATGTGCCCTTGACTGGAATCAAACCTAGGACCCTTCAATCCGCAGGCTGACGCTCTATACACTGAGCCAAACCAGCTAGGGTTAGCAATGCATTTTTAAATTCCATCTATAAATTAATTTTTAAATGTTTAACTTCATTAGATAGCTCTACCTTGAACCCTAGACCTGTAGTTACAATTATCTGTTTGAAGACCTAATAAGCATCTCAAATTTTATAGGTCCAAACCAAATTCCCAGTATTCTCCCCAAAATTTGCTTCTCCTAACATTCTACTTTTCTGTAGTAGCAACTCCAATCATCTGGTTGGTCAGAACAAAAACCCAGAATCATGTTTGAATCATTTTTTTTCTTTCACAGCTCAAATCAATCTATTAACTAATCCTACTAGATTTTCATTTAAAACACCCCTTAATCTGCACACTTCTCATGACCTCCACTCCTGCCATGGTCAAGGCATTACCACCTCTGGCCTAAGCTAGTGGAAAAGCCATCAATATTGTTTCTCTGTCTTCTGCTACTATCCCCCTTGCTCACTGTGCTCCAGACACACTAGCTTCCTTGAAGACTTTGAAACAGAACGGCCATGCTCCTGCTCAGTCTTTGCCCTTGCTGTTCCCTCTGCCCCGGTTGTTCTTCCTCCAATTATCCACATGCCTCATTTCTACTTACTCCTTCAGATAGTTTTTCAAATACCCCTTTTTGGTAATGCCTTCCTTACTTACTACTATATCCCATCCCTTCTCGCTACCTATCTTTAGTAGAAATTTTATAATAATGACATATATAATATATATTTGATATATGAATTACTGTATTCTATATGGTAGGTCAGATGTCAGCATTGTTTTTCAAAGTAGGATACATTAACTATTCAACGCATCAGTCATTAATATAGTTCATTACATTCCTTTGGCATCCTTTAATTTTCTTGTTGACCTGACAACCTAACTACATAGAAAAAATTGCTACTTTGTAAATATAATGAATATATTAATATATGATTAATAGAAAGATTGAATTAGCTTTAGAAGAAAAACAATAGGCTTAAGATTATTATAAAATCTGTTCATTTCCTTAAGTATTTAATCACAGTCTAATTCACATCACTCATCTTAAAATGAATATAAGCTTTAAAAGGAAAGCAATGATTTGCTTCTAAAATTTCTTATAATGGTGCATTATTTTGAGCAAATTAATATGAAATCTGTACCAAGTAAAAGGTCTTAGTAGCAACAACACTATTTTTCAAAATGTCAGTGATGATTTTTAAAAGCAAATAAACAAAATCATTAAATGTACAAAAAATGCAAGGGTTCACTTGATTGAAGCCTTTAAGGCAACATTTGCAAGCCTAATCAGTAGTCTAAACTGGTACTCTCCAATTTTATCATTCATTATCATACAACTACCTGAGGGGCTGGCTAAAATGTAGATCTGAATCTCATCCCCAAGCTTTGGACTTAGTAAATCTGGGATGAGGCCTGATGATTTGCATTTTTATCAATTCTCCAAGTGATGTTAATTTAGAAAACACACTTTGAAAACAATTGGATTAAACTGTCATACAGATTTACTGAAAGATAAACTCTTTTCAGATAAAATTGCCACTCTTTCTTCAGGCTTCAAGAAAAGAGATGGTATTCATTTTTGTTGTTGGTTTATGTTAGAATTTCCTTTTGTCCAGTATGGGATTCAGACCACCCTTCACTCCACCAAAACACCACCACCAAAACACAGCAATTTCAGGGCCACATGGCTTTAGACCATGTATCCAATAATATTGTGATGCATGAAGCTACAGCTATACTCTTTGGTCTATATATGACTCTCTACTATGTTATTTTGGGAAAAGGAAATCCAGAATAAAATGGACAGCAGTCACCAACCTTTCGGACCTCATGGACCACCAGTGGTCCATGGACCACCAATTGGTGACTGCTGCTCTAGAGTATCACAGATAATTATGTCAAAACCAAAGCAATAGCACTTCAGAGAGCACGATTCTGTGGTTTTGTTCTTGACTAGAGGCCCGGTGCATGAAATTCATGCACTCCGGGTGGGGGGGTGGGAGGGGGTCCCTCAGCCCAAGCCTGCTCCCTCTTGCAGTCCGGGACCCCTTGGGGGATGTCCACCTGCTAGTAGGTGGACATCCCTCTCATAGTTCGGGGCTCTCGCAGTCCAGGACCACTCGCTCCTTACTTCCCGCCTGCAGCAGAGGTGGGAGCGGCTCCCGCCACTGCCCCTGTGCTCGCCAGCTGTGAGCCCAGCTTCTGGCTGAGCGGCGCTCCCCCTGTGGGAGTGCACTGACCACCAGGGGGCAGCTCCTATGTTGAATGTCTGCCCCCTGGTGGCCAGTGGTCATTCTGCCATTCAGTCAATTTGCATATTAGGGTTTTATTATATAGGATTTACTAATTAGATATTCAGATGAATCTTAAAATCCAATTGACACCATAAAGAAAAAAAACAACCCTTAACTTTTCCACCATGACCTGTAATTTTCATTGACATGTTGCTATTAAAATATCTTCTGATTTAATATAGATCATGTTAAAACCATCTTTTCTCTTCAAACTTTTTTAAAGGTTAAAGGGTTATGGCCCTAGCTGGTGTGGCTCAGAGGTTGAACATTGACCTATGAACCAGGAGGTCACAGTTTGATTCCTGATCAGGGCACATGCCCAGGTTGCAGGCTCAGTCATGGGGTCATGCAGGAAACAGTGGATTAATGATTCTCTCTCATCATTGATGTTCCTATCTCTCTCCCTCTCACTTCCTCTCTGAAATCAATAAAAATATATTTTAAAAAAAAGATTAAAGGGCTATGAACTGAGATTTCTTTTTAATTAGACTGTGATGTATACTTCTGACTGGAAAGCAGTTAATGTGTTTGGTTCACTGTAAAGTATGGCCTGATTGAGAAAAATGAGATTCTGGCACACCCAAGGTTTCTCTCTTCCTTTTATTTACTGTCCTTGATAATCAGGTAACTGAGAAGACAACCCCTCAAATGAGCACAGTACATCACAGATAGTTATCATGACCAAGCCTGCTGAAAAGACAACATTTGTTTCCTCTATTGCTCTGAAGACTCCTAGTTTCAGCCGCTTCCTTTGCAGAGCTCCCATTCCCTTCAGCCTGTTAGTAGGTAATGCAACACCCACTAGTATTTCATTCTGCTACATTTGAATTTTAAAGGGAATGAGCTCTAAGGCATTTTTATTTAAAATACTGATATCACTCATCTATAAATTTCACACACTAAGGTACCTTGCACAAACATGTACATATTAAGGTTTTTGAAAATATGTAGTACTTTTTCATTGAAAATGTTGACACCAAATAGGAATATTAAAGCCACTGCAATACAGTCCCCTGAGATATAGTGGCACACAATTATAAAGATGAAAGCTTTCATCTGGGCTCACAAAATTTTGGCAGATATATGTCTTCAATAATGGTTTAATTAATGAATTTAATTCTGAATCTATATTTTTAATTAATGTCTTGGAGTGTTGCAGATTTTAGTGATTAAACTCGAACTAGAAAAAATATAATAAAAGCTCAGAACCAGAATTTGTGTGGAAATAAAAGACTGGATGCAGTCTATAGGTTTTTCTAACCATACAGAATTTCTTAGCATAGGATGTGCCAGAAGAACATCTACAGTTTTAAAAACTCAAAAGCTACCATGACTTTTCATTACAAAAGAAAAGCTAACCTATATGAAAAAATTAAAAGTATTGATTTAACAACCCTGCCAAGGTAATCTGAGTTTGGCACACTTTATGTCTCTATGGCATGACATTAGAAATAAAATCCAAGGACCTAAATGAAGCATTTCAGTGTGTGAAAGGTAATGAAAATTAAGATACTGAAATAGAGAATAAAATTGTATTTGATTTATATGAAAAGAAAAAGCTCTTGATCATTAGTTACTATCTAATAGTCTTCTCAGTTCCTCACTAATAAGTGAAAAATTAATTGCCCTAGGCAGTGTGCTCAATGGTTAGAGCATTGGTCTGGGCAAGGAAGGGTCTCAGGTTCCATTCCTAGTCAAGGGCTCATACCTGGGTTCTGGGTTTCCTCCCTGCTCTCGGTAGGGGCATGTGCAGGAGACAATCAGTCTATGTGTCTCTTTCACATCAATGTTTCTCTCTCTTTCTCTCTCTCTCCCTCCCTCCCTTCCACTCTCTGAGAAAAATATCCTTCCACTCTTTGAGAAAAATATCTTCAGGTGAGGATTAACAAACAAACAAAAAAGTAAAAAAATCTATAAACCTTGTGATAAATACCAATAATAAAATATGAGATGACTTAAAATAAACAAAAGCAGACTAGGATTCTAATTGTATTTCATTTCTTTCACTGTTAAGGAATGAAATACAATTTCAAAAATACAAACCCTCTTTTTCTCACAAAAAGAAAACAGTTTACTTATCAGTGATTTCCCATTAATACTAGAAATTGAAATCTCTGCCATAATCTAATTGTACTTGCAAGACCCAACATGGCTGCTAATGAGATTCAGCAGCAGAAAGCAATAAGACAAATGATTACTGGGGCTTCATTTATCCCTTTGTATTTGTACCTTTTTTATATTCTACTCTATTTTTTAAATGATTAATGATACTTTCATAATTATAGTATAACAAGATAACAGATGAGAAAATAAATACAATGAAAAGTAAAGATCAGAAATAACATGAAGTAGGATTAAATATGTAGGTATAGATGATGATATAGATCAGCAACTTTTAAATGCTGTACCACAAGAGGCACACTGGTGTACCACAAAAATTTTTTAAACCTGGAATACCTGACTATTTCATCAGGGGCACTGACCTCTTTCCCTTTAGATTGTCAGATAAAAAAATGACAACAGCCAATACAACAATAACCAGCTGATGTGAATGAAGCAAAATTATACCTATTTTTTTGTCAGATTATCAAAAAATATAATACATTTATTGGTGTCCTGTAGAATTTTAGTAATTAATTTATGTGTGCCATGAGATGAAAAAGGTTAAAAATCACTGATATAGATAATGGTAGATATCCTATATAATAAAAGGGTAATATGCAAATAGACGAAACGGCAGAACAAATTAAAAAACCAATCAAAGCATAATATGCTAATGATATGCTAAGGCTGCTGAATGGCTCGCTATGACGTGCACTGACCACCAGGGGGCAGACAGTCAACTGGTCAACCAGTTGCTATGATGTCCACAGACCACCAGGGGGCAGATGCTCTGACCGGTAGGTTAGCTTGCTGCTGGGGTCCAGCCGATAGGGACTGAGCAGGATGGGCTGGACACGCCCTGGAGCCCTCCTGCGTTCCCTCCTGGGCCCGATCATGCACCAGTGGGGTCCCTCAGCCTGGCCTGTGCCTTCTCACAATCCAGGACCCCTCGGGGGATGTTGGGGAGCTTGTTTCAGCTCGAGCCCACATGCCACTCCCCTTGGGAGGACACCAGATGCAGGGCTCATGGCTGGCGAGTGCTGCTATGGCAGCGCAAGCCTCTCCCAATCAAGACTGATTGGGCATGAGCCCGCAGCAGGCGCAGTGGGGCCGGGATGAGTGGGAGCAGCAGGTAGGAGCTGCAGGCAGCGTTGGACTGTGGGTTTTAGCCCAATCCCTGAAGGCCACCCAGAGGGACCCCATCTGTGCACGAATTCATGCACCGGGCCTCTAGTATAGATATAATACAGATACAAATATAGATATCGATTATCCTATATAATAAAAGCCTAATATGCAAATTGACCATCACTCCAACACACAAGATGGTCACCCCCATGTAGTCTAAAGATGGCTGCCCCCATGTGGACACAAGATGGCTACCACAAGATGGCCAGCAGGGGAGGGCAGTTGTGGGCGATCAGGCCAGCAGGGGAGGGCAGTTGGGAGGGACCAGGCCTGCAAGGGAGAGCAGTTGGGGGGACCAGGCCTGCAGGGGAGGGCAGTTAGGGGCAATCGGGCTGGCAGGGGAGCAGTTAGGCGTCCATCAGGCTGGCAGGGGAGTGGTTAGGGAGTGATCAGGCTGGCAGGCAGAAGTGGTTAGGGGCAACCAGGCAGGCAGGCAGGTGAGCAGTTGGGAACCAGCAGTCCTGGATTGTGAGAGGGATGTCCAACTGCCCGTTTAGGCCCAATCCTGGTGGGATCTGGCCTAAACGGGCAGTCGGACATCCCTCGAGGGATCTCAGATTGGAGAGGGTGCAGGCTGGGCTGAGGGACACACACACACCACCACCACCCTGTGCACAAATTTTGTGCACTGGGCCTCTAGTATATACCATAAACTTCTATGGTTACTATAAATTTGCCTCCAGGCTTAAATATTTTAACTCAGAAAGTCATATTTTCTGAAATCTTTAATCTTATAAAACCAATAATGATCAAATGTAAATTAAGATAGTTGAATCATAATAATTTCTCATTTGTTTCTAATATTCTTCATATTTCTCTATAGTCCTCCCCTAAAGTTTCCAGACTTTATATTTTGCAACTGGAAAATAGACTGAATTTTAACTCCTCTTATCTGCTATTAACATTGATTTGCATGGTAAAAATTACTTATATTTGACATATAAAGAATTCTAATACATTATTTTCTGCATTTCTCTTATATCATCACCATTCATCTGCATTTCAAGTTCATTACTCCTGTGAGGAAATCACACATACACAAAAACTCTCCGTTTTGCATTATTAATAAGAACAATAAGCGTAAGATTAAGCATTTACTGCTAATGGGGTCAGGAGTCATTGACTAGCAGAATAGCACTACTGCCTTTTCAGCTTTTATCTAAAGTACATGCTGGGTGCCTTTAACCAACCATTTAATCTCTTAAACTTTTAAATCTCATTTCTTCTTTTAAATCCTCTTTTCTTGTTTTGTTTGGTCGCCTAACCCTTGAAGTTCTCTTAGATAAGCTCTAAATTCAGTTGAAATAATCCCTATTGATTCTTGTGTGTCTCATAAAACTTAAGAGCAAGAAAACAAACTCAGATCAAAAGCTGAAATAAATGTCACTGAACTAATAAAAACAATGAATGCATTTAATATTTAAGCCAACAGTAGATATTTAAGGCAGAAAGCACTCAATAATAGCAAACACTTCATACACTTTCTAAATACTCAGTTATTCCTTATTTAGCCCTACATGGTGATTGCTGTTATTATTCCCATTTTCAGATGAGGGAACTGATGAGATGCACATTAAATAGTGTGTCCAAAGTCACACCGCTAGTGAGAAATGGAGGTGCCATTCTAACTCTGCTCCAGTTTGTGCTTGAATCTCTAAATTGCATCCCCTAAAGAGAACTGGTCACAGGCAACCCTTTTGCTCACGCCCTTTCCTAGCAATTTAACATTACAAATAACGCATAATCTAGTTTAACTTGTCCTTCCAATGTGTAGTATATATTTAAAATATATTTCTATTTCTTATATGTGTAAAGAAAAGCCAAAAGAGAGCAATAGCAGATGAGTTATTTAACAGAGATGACCCAAGCAGCGTGTGGCTCAGTGGTTGAGCATTGACCTATGAATCAGGAAGTCAGAGTTCAATTCCCAGTCAGGGTACTGGGTTGTGGACTGGATCCCCCATGGGGGGCATACAGGAGGCAGCCAATCAATGATTCTCTCTCATCATCGAGGTTGCTATCTCTCTCTCCCTCTCCCTTCCTCTCTGAAATCAATAAAAATATATTTAAAAACAGAGATGATTAACCCCTAAATAGATATACTCTTAAATCCCCAAGCTAGTTTGTTAATCACCTGTTTGTGTAATTTTCTAGGTTCCCAAATATTAGTGACTTTTAGACATTTTGAAAATCAAGCTGTTAAATTTACCTTAACATCTAATAAATATTGGCTAAATATTCTAATACACCTAAATGTCAAATCATAAATTTCAGTTCACTTGACAAGAATACTATCTATTACTTATTGCTTCTATGATTATGACTCAAATGATGGACAATCTGCATAGTAAATACTTTCAAACTGTAATAGTGCAAAGAAACAATGGGTTAGAATAAATTAAAAGTATAAAGTTGTTTCTATTCTTTCGATTTTGCCTATGAATAGGTGAGGATCCTGAGTTTGCATTTCTGGGTTCAGGCCAATACAATAAACCTTTATTGAGCACCTATTGTCTTTAAAACTCTGAGCTAGGTCCTGGGGAACAGGGAGCCATTTGCTTTCATGAAATTTAAAATCAACTAGAATGAATCAAATATGTATAGAATACAATGCAAACTGCTAAGAAAAGAAAAGAATAAAATGCTATTAAAACTTACATACACATAAAAATTGAGCTTAAACTTTATTCAGGACTGGGTCCTGATAATTAAATAGGGTTTTTTTTGCTGTTTGTTTTTTATTTATTTCAGAGAGGAAGGGAGAGGGAAGAGAGACATAGAAACATCAATGATGAGAGAGTCATTGATGGCTGCCTCTTGCATGTCCCACACTGGGGATCGAGCCCATAACCCAGGCATGTGCCCTGACCAGGAATCGGACCATGACCTCTTGATTCATAGGTCAATGCTCAACCACTGAGCCACACCAGCCAGGCTGATAATTAAATAGACTTTATAGGTAGAAATGGGAGGAAGATTACTACTAATGGAAAAAAACATTAAGAGCAAGGACCAAGTGCCATAGAAAATCAATGCAGGCTCTGAGTGGCAGCTACTAAGCAGTGTGCAATGGCCCAAGAAGTAGAAGTGAAATAGCCACTTGGATTCAGATGATGGGAGCCTTGAATTTCAAGAAAGAATGTAAGTGGAAATCAAGAGGATTATGAAATCAGAGAATCCTATCTAATGGAGACCGAGGAAGAGGCTCTGAGCAAAGCTGAGGTGCCCTTAGGGGGCATGGCTTAAGGCGTTGTTGGGCAGACGGGGGCGTAATGGGAATAAACAAAATGACATGACCAGCATGAGGGGCATAGCGAGGTGTAAGGGGGCGTAGCCAAGATGGCCACCCACATGAACCTCATCCCAGTAGCAAGCGCAGGGGTTTGTGCTCAGAGCATTCGGGTAAGGTCCCATGGCGCGGGGAGGGGTGTCCCGGGTCTTGCACAATTTCACTCGATGGGACGACTAGTAATGTAATAAGATGGGATTTAAGAAACTTCTTTTGCAGCAGTGAGCAAAACTGACTGGAAGGGCTAAAGGCCAGAGACATGGGAAGGCCAATTAGGAAGTTATTGCACTTGTCCAAGCTGTTGGAATTGAGGGTGTGGGTCTGGTCACTGAGAATGTTTACAGAAAGGAGGAGATGGATGTAAGAGAAACTACAGAGGTAGAATAAACTTTTCTTGGCAATTTCTTAGACTTCATTTCTGAGATAGAGAAAGGAAAATTAATTCTAAAATGCCATGTCTAGTCGAATGTAAAAAAAATATATATGAAGCCCCCATTAACACAGCAAAAAATCATGGAGATGTTGTTAAGACAAGTTTGATTGTGGGCATGATCAATGTGAGGTAGTCAGGTAAAATCTATGTAACATACCTATCAAACTTTTATTAATTTTGAGTATGGTATTCAATGGAGAGCTATTAAGGGGATAGATGTATATTTGAGAATATAAATATAAATGATAGTTGAAATTATGGCAATAAATGATATGGCAGAGAAAAAGAAATAATAATAATAATAATAATAATAATAATAATAATTTAGAAGAGGAAACCTGAGAATAGATTCTTGGAGATTAAATATTCAGAAATAATAGGAAAGGAGAGTTAGGAAGGAAATGTCAAAAGGTTAGCACAGAACAATTACACAGAAGCCAAAGAATAAATTTTCATAAAAAATGATAATACAGTAGAAAAGAGTGAGACATGAGAAGAAGCTATTTGATTTTATAACTAGGTGACCTTTTATAGGGAAACTTTAGAAGAGTGATAGGGATAAAAGCTGTGTTTCCAGGTAGTGAACAGGCAGTGAGAAAGTACAGATATGGAGTATAGATTTACAGAAGTAAAAGCACAGAGTAGGTTTATCAAGTTATTAAATGGCAACATATACTGTTGAATTTGTTATATTATTTACCTTAATTTATCTTAATTACTTTTGGTAGCCCAGCATGGGAACCCTATCCTATGTTTGTGGATGTCCACTGTATAAATTTTGATGTGTGACATTAAAAGCTAGAAAGACAAGACACTCCCTTAAGCTACATCTAGCAGCTGGAGCAAGAACACAGAACTAGGGCTTATCCCTGCACACACTTTTGTCCACAACTTTGATTCTGGAGCAAGGCACAGAGACAAGTGGGGAGAATGGAAAATTTCTTTCAGGATCAGCACTAGAAACATCTTATTTCTAGAAGCAGCAGAACTAAGTGCCGGCAACACATCTGTTGACGGCAGTGGTGAAAATGGCACTTCTCAAGCCATATCTGAAATATGATTTTAGCTGTAGACCTGGCTTCACAATCCACCTTGGTTTTCTTCCATTGTTGAGTTTGTTTGTCGAGGCTTCCAGACAATTTAGAGAGCTACTCAATATGCTTTAAATGCATGGTTCACCTGTGTAAATCAACTGGAATTAACTTCTGTTTGTTTTCTACAGCTAAGAATCCTGCTTGACACAGGGGTATGACAAGAGATCAAGCTAACTAGAATTTTAGGCTTGACAATATTTGAAATGTCTGACCATGGTAAGAAAGCAAGTGAAAAGAGTAAAGGGTTAATTTTATGGAGTAATGAAAGGTCAATGTGGACTTGAAAACTTGATGACAATAAATAATGAGTTCATAGGAACAAAAGAGAGAGAGGTTACAGGAGCATTTAACAGTTCAATGTAGCAGAAGTCAACAGGTGATATGGCTCCATGCTTTCTAGACAACTACATGGAATCAATTTGATCTTGCTACTAACTACACACTCTTAAGGAGTGGCTGCCATGCTAACAGGAAACAGAGTCCATATTTGGGCATTAATTGATGCCACTGCCTTTCCTCTTCTCAAACAGTTTCCTTAGTCTCTTCATTCCAGTACATCATGTGGTTCTCCCTGGCTGACTTGATATCACCTTATTTACTTTAAATTCCTTTTAAATATTTATATCCAAGTTATACTTGCATACGGTAAAAATTGAAAAGGAAAATAAAAGCATATAATGGAAAACAACAGTTTCTGGCTCTAACTCTTCCCAGTTTAGTCTTGTTCCCCAGAGATAAACAGTACAAAATGACTGGGAATGGAAATCTTCAAAAATACATACAAAATAGAATTACTATAAGTTTATATAACTCTGGAAACTTCAGAAAGTGTCAAAACAGGACTCCTGTGTTGGGTGCGCTTGTTTGTGTGTGCGTGCACATTTGCCTTTTTGTCTATTTATTTTTTGCATTTATTTGGTTTGGGAGTTGTCTCTTTGACATAGACTGAATTTCTGGGCTTAGAGACAGAGACTGAAGGGTGGAAATAGCCGTATTGTAAGTAATCAAGGTGAAGCACAAATCAAAGTTTACAGTTTCTCATATTTCATTTGCCTAAGTATCTACGGTAGGTGTTTTTAATTATAAGTGACAGGTCAATTTTTTAAAAAAATAGTTATCTTCCCCAAAGAAAAACTTATGTTTAGTTGCAATGTATGCAAATTAAGACTGCATCTAAATAATACTTTAGAATTTAAAAATCACAAACCACACAGTATGGCTCAGCGGTTGAGCGTAGACCTATGAATCAGGAGGTCACAGTTTGATTCCTGGTCAAAGCCCATGCCTGGATTGCAGGCTTGATCTCCAGTGTGGGGTGTGCAGGAGGCAACAGATCAATGATTCTCTCTCATCATTGATGTTTCTATCTCTCTTTCCCTCTCATTTCCTCTCTGAAATCAATAAAAAACATATAATTTTTAAAATCACAAACCCAGCTAACTTCAACTACCTAGATTACATAAAAATTTGTTATCAGAATATTTGAAAATTTTAATAATGCATCTTAGGGTTAGGGCTGTAAAAATGCTATAAAAAATATCTAGTTTATCAACCTTCCCAATGGAGAAACTTCTTTGAAATATTTCTAATTCAGGGCATCTAAATATTGGAAAATTCTAATTATTAAAAAGATCTACCTTATTTTCAGCTGATTTTCTTTCATAATGTTTTCTCTTTTGTCAAAGTTATCTTGTCTGCAATAACACAGCTTAAATAGCCTTCATTTTCCAAAACCTTAAACTATTGAATAAAACAATTTATTTCTCCTAGGTAATATTCTCAGAAACTTTAATTACTTTTCATCTGAAGCCCAAAAGCTGTCAGTCTTTCTTAAAATGTGGTGACCTGAATTGAACACAATATTCCAGGCAGTATATCATTGGTACAAACAGCTCACAGGATCAGAATGTTCCGTTTCTAGCAATGCAGCCTCAGAAGGAAGCAACTTTCTCTGACAAATGTAGTATCATACCGACTCTGTGGTGTCCACAGTCCTAAGTGCTTTTCCTATGAACTGCTCTCAAGCTAGGTCTCCCTTTATACCACCCCATTTGCATGAATTCTGTATGTATGACTTAAAGCGGGAAGTGGTGTTTTCACTGAGTATTCCCATTTAACAATGTTTTCAGCCATCATTCCCTTGCTCAAGCACAGCACAATCCAACAAATTATTTCAAAAACCACAGAATATGTTATAGGCTTGCTTTAGGCTTGACATAATGAAGCTGCCAACAATTTTTTACTCAAGTGAAATAAATAGCTCTAATAATTATGTATTTGTTTAGTGTTATTATTCCTCAAGGCATTTTTTAATTATTGATTTACAACCGATCATGTGATATAGACAAAAAGAAGTTTTTGCTATGCTAGTACATCCCACATGTGAAAATATACTAGCCTTACATTCATACAAAATCTTGAAAATCCTTCTAGGGAAAGCTGCTCCCCACTTGGGAGCAGGCACAGATAACTGCTTTTGTGGTAGTTCTCCAGTCTGAGCTCTTCATACTTCCTACATTTCTCTTTTCATTCTAAATGTTTTATCAACAACAAAATTCTTTCTGCCAGTATCTTTCTTTGAATGGTCATCATTTCTCCTCATGCTTTCAGGATTTCCTTTGGGGAAATAACCAGGGAAGTTATAGGAATGACCGTTGGGTATAAGAAATTTTTAGCTTCTTTGACTTAGCTTCAAAAGACAAGGGAAACAAGATTATGCTGAGCGAAATAAGCGGGTCAGAGAAAGAGAAGTATCACATTATCTCACTCATATGTGGAATTTAATGAACCGAATAACTAATGATCAAAAATAGTCCCAGAGACATACATAGAAGCATGAATAGACTGTTGAACCTCAGAGGGAAGGCAGGAGGGTGGGTGGGAAGAGATCAACCAATGAACTTGTATTCATATATGCATAGCCCATGGACAAACAATGGGGTGGTGAGGGTCTGGGGGGCGGGGCACAGGAGCGAGCTGGAAGAGGTTAATGGGGGTGGGGGGAGGACCTATGTAATACTTTCAACAATAAAGATTTTTAAAAAAGAAAAAAGACAAGGGAAACAAACAATTATTGAGCCTCCTCCACTGTGCAGGCACTAGACTGAGATATTCCACACATATCGCATTTCAGTCTTTTAAGATCTTATAAAAGCCATATTATTTTCACTTTATAAATTTAAAAAAATTAGCAGAAATGGAAAGCAGGGGTTAAGTATTATATTTAGCACAATATCTGAATGTAATTCAGCTGAGATTCAAAAGCAGATTTTTCTAATTCTGTATTCATTCTCTCTCCTCTAAAAGAGCTTAGGTTAGTGAAATTCATTATGCTTTTTAGGGAATTCAGAATTCTTTTAAGCACCCAAAAAATTTTGGCTCTCGACATAGAGAGATTCTGCAGGAACATTAGAATCCCGGTTTCCATATGTAGTAGAGCTTTAAATTGGAACACTGTTTTAAGGAGCTTTTAGGTAAAGAAACAGACTGATTAGATTATTTCCTAGTTTATAGTAAAGTTGGACAATATTCACAAATTCCGTTTCATGGCCCACTAGTGAGAGTTTACAGACAATCAAGAGGCCCCAGGAGACTCCACGGAACTCAGATGCGGTGGGAGAGCAGAGTTGCATAAGGCATCTGCTGCACTGCCATCACTCGCTTATGAATGTGATGATCTCGTTCCACCTACTTCTCCCAATTTCAAGATGAACATGTTACCCATCCTACTCATCCTTTCATCTCCCAACTGTTTGAATTCCTTTGCAAAGATGAAGTCATACGGTGATGTATTTCATGTTGTCTTTTGCCTTTCCTGGGTTCAAAAACAGCTCGGTCTGTTCAAAATTTCCATATCCTGAAAGAATGTACAACAAGGCTTTTGTGCGTCAATGGTATTCTTTTTTACAGATGGCTGGCTTGCTTACCAGCTGTAGTTTGATAGTTATTGCAGTTAGTTTACTTAGAAAATGAAAGCTTCACTCTGGAGCACGAGGGTATTTGACACATAGCTTCCAAATCCAATGCCCTTCTAATTGCACTGGCATACTCGGACGACCGTGCCTGACCTTGCTCATAAATACCTGATTCAGAAGTGTAGGTGCTAGCCTGGGTTTAAAAACCCCTTCAAGAGCACTCGGTAATCAACAGACAAGTTAAGAATTCTACTTCTTCACAACTCTAAGTGAGAGAGGGAGAGGACCATTTCACCCTTGGAATGGAGATGGGAACACCAAACCCTGATCATTATCAGGAAGAGAAGAATATTTAATCTACCTTGTCGTTAATATCTTAGCTTGCACACAAGGAGCACCAGGACCTTGGCTTCAAGAAGCCTCTAGTTACCAGGAACGTGGTGAGAGACAACTCGGTTGTTCTTTTACATCACATTGCTCAATTGTTGTTCCTGTCATTACTGTGATACAATAGAAATATGTATAATGTGTTGTCAGGACTGCTAATGACAGTGACTAAAAAAATTGTCTAAACTGAATGTCTGGAGGAATACCAAGAAAACCCCATGATCAAAACCATTTTTTCCAACCAGATGCTACACACTTAGAATGTCACCAATTTTGTGTTTCTATCTTTGACCTGTATTTGTATTCTTAGGATTAACCACATGTTTAACATAAAGACTTTTCAGATTGCTTTTCTCTGAATAGGAGAAACCTAGAATTAACAATTTTATGTAATACTAACATGGAAATAAGTTTTTGTATCATTATTAAGTGAAAAAGATAAATTACATGTATATGTACATGTATGTATCTATTATTATGATCACAACTATTTAAGATAAAAAAAACATAGAAAAATACTAGAAAGAAATACAACAAAATAGTAACAATCAGTTTTACTAGGAGTGTGGATTCTTATACTAGTATTTACTGGTTCGGTATTTTCTAAATTTATATATATACTAGAAGCCCGATGCACAAAATTCGTGCAAGGGGTTCCGCCCTCGCAGCCCCGGCTTCATCCAGAAGGTCGTCCAGAAGGACATCCGGAAGGTCGTTTGGCTCTCTGGTCTAATTAGCATATTACACTTTTATTATTATAGATATGAGTGTGTAGATATATATATATATATATATATATATATATATATATATAGTAGTAATCCTCACCCAAGGATATTTTTTCGATCAATTTTCTTGAGAGAGTGGAAGGGAGGGAGGGAGAGGAGGGAAAAAGAGAGAGAGAGAAACATCCCTGTGAGAGAGAGAGACATCGATGGGTTGCCCCCTGCACACACCCCAACAGCTGGAACCAAACCTAGGTTTAGGTCCACACCCTTGGCCAGGAATTGAACCTGCCACCCTTCAGTTCCCAGGCCACCACTCCAACCACTGAGCACACTGGCCAGGGCTTATGTATATTTTTTAATCAATTTTTATTTTTTAAATATATTTTTATTAACTTCAGAGAGAAAGGAAGTAGGAGAGAGAAAGAAACATCAATGATGAGAGAGAATCATCAACTGGCTGCCTTCTGTATGTCCCACACTGGGGATCAAGCCTGCAACCCGGTCATGTGCCCTGACTGGGAAGTGAACCATGACCTCCTGGTTCATAGGTCGATATTCAATCACCGAGCCACGCCAGCTGGGCTTAACTAGATTTTTTAAATGACAGTAAGCTCTGGAAAAAAATGTTCAGTATGCATGT
This sequence comes from Plecotus auritus, assembly GCF_963455305.1. Classification (NCBI taxonomy): domain Eukaryota; kingdom Metazoa; phylum Chordata; class Mammalia; order Chiroptera; family Vespertilionidae; genus Plecotus; species Plecotus auritus. The sequence goes on from NC_137775.1 coordinate 14,578,731, forward strand.
CCCATTGTTGGAAAGGGTACAGAGAAAGACTGGCACTAAAAGCTGACTCCTACGCACTCTCATTGCTCCTCATCCTATAAATGGCCTGTCTGGCTCTCCAGAGTTGTTAGCATCTAGGAATCCTTCCCACTTCACTCACAATTTTGTCTGCGATGTGTCGCCCTGACCTTGGTCAGTTCTCATGCTCTACATTCAGAGTTGTTTAGGGACTTCTCTGTAACTTTCCCTATGTCTGCAAGTGCTTACTTTCTACATATCACTTTCACATCCCTCCCTATTCAATTTTTGTCCTATCTGTATCTCCCTTTAATTCCTTTAAGAGGTCGCCTTTGCCCAGAAAAGGTATTTGAAATATCTTTGCACAAACATCAATGCACTCTTCTTTGAAAGATTTCTCTTCTGTGGGATTTTATGTTCCCCATCCTGGACACTGATTTGTTCCCAGGTGGGATAGATGGGCAAGCACCTTCCCACATCACTCACATCTTCCTGGGCATGTGTCTAAATGGCCTTTGTTTAGTCCCTTCCCCCAGCGATCAGCAGGAACAGGCTTGGAGAATGTTAAATGCAGCTTTTTTTTACAAAGCTGTATAAACGGTCTGCCTATATTAACTAGTCTTCCCTTTCCTCCTTTCCTGTTAAATAATAACCAGGTTATTACAATGGCATCAATATGATGGTGAGACTGGGAGAAGATGCAGCTGGAGGGAGAAAACTTGGTCCCTTACTGTCCTTTGGAAACATATAAAATCTTTTGGAAGCTTCTTACTTTTAAAAAAAATTTTTTTTTATTGATTTCAGAAAGAAAGGGAGAGAGAGAGATAGAACATCAATGATGAGAGAGAATCATTGATCGGCTGCCTCCTGCACGCCCCACACTGGGGATCAAGCCCACAACCTGGGCATGTGACGGGGAAACAAACCGTGACCTCCTGGTTCATAGGTCAATGCTCATCCACTGACCCACACGGGCTGAGGAAGCTTCTTACTTTTGGGGTCACAACTATAAAATTTCTTATGTTTCTGCTGGACAGTGGGCTCAGGCTTAATTTATGTTATCCCGGAATTTCAGTGAACCTGGGGGACATACATAACAGACGCCACCTGCTCTTTAACATTAATGTCATTTGGAGATAAAAAAAAAAAAAATGGAAAGAGAGATAGACTCCATGTAGATCCACACACTATTTACATGCTAGCTGAATAGTGAAACCAGAGGAAAACTGTGGTGGTACAAGGAACTCAAAGCTTTTCAGCGAGCTGAAACTGGTTTGGCTCAGTGGATAGAGCGTCAGCCTGCGGACTGAAAGGTCCCAGGTTTGATTCCAGTCAAGGGCACGTGCCTTGGTTGCGGGCACATCCCCAGTGGGGGGTGTGCAGGAGGCAGCTGATCGATGTTTCTCTCTCATCAATGTTTCTAGCTCTCTATCCCTCTCCTCTCTCTTCCTCTCTGTAAAAAATCAATAAAATATATTTTTAAAAAAAAGCTTTTCAGCAAGCTATGCTGAATTGGGTAGTTTAAAGCAGGAAAACTTTATATAACAAAAGGGGAAATAATATTAAAATACTTCCTTTATCTCCTTTAAATTGAAAGAGAAAAAAACAAATATCATACTTGTCTGTTCCTGAGAACAGGTAAGATCTGTCAGGCTTCATGTATCAATAGGAAATAATACAGAATCTACATTTAAAACAGGAGCCTCTTTCAAAGTACAGCATGGTCATTTTGGTCTGTAATTTACATAAAGTGTTTTCATCTTGTAGATATATTTGTTAATGTTAAAGTCATACCTTCAAAATATTTTAAACTTAAAATTTTATCTATGAATAGAAATTAATATAAAGTGGAAATGGAAGTAGTTTATTTCTGAAAGTCAGCAAAATAGTTCCAGCCATCGGTTACAATAAATATGACACTTAGTAGTTCCTGAAATAGGTTAATGGATAGAGAAAGACATAAGAGAATAAAATGTAATGGAGAATTATTCTGTTTTCTCTTAACTTTCCTATATTCACTTGCAAATTCATCATTCAGCTTAGAAATAACGTGTTGTGAAACCAGTGGATCGACCTTGCCCAAAGAGTTAAAGTAGCTCTCAGCTTCCCTGAACCAGCATCCTCAATAAACCAGAGTGCTGCGTGGCTCGGCCCCAGCTAACCTCACAGTCTTGCTACATCTGAGAAGACCAACACAAATCAGATGAGAAATTGAGATGCTGACCCCAAACTCCAGATGACAATGCCTGCTTTCAAATTCACAGTCTTTCTTAATACAACTCACCCTTGCTCTCCTAATTTTAATGAAATCCTGAAAGAAATATATATTATTCTGAAAATAAGATTTCTGGTTGCATTTGGCACTTTACACCCTTAAGGTTTCTGAAAATTGCTAAATAGATCAGCTGCTTTATGAGTTTTCAGGAGAGACATGAGAAATCTTAAACCATGCCCAATATTTCTTTTGAATCATAACCATAGATTTTTCTTTCCTTTCTGTTAACTCTAACTCTAGTAGTCCCTTAAACACCTGATTTAATGCCTAACAATGACTTCTTAAGAGGGCATGGTATCTGGAAATTTTATTGATATTCTATCATTAACAGACTTCTTTGATTTCTACTTTAAGGCTTTTAAAGAGGTTTGCCTTAGCCCTGACCAGTTTGGTTCAGTGGATAGAGCGTCGGCCTGCGGATTGAAAGGTCCCAGGTTTGATTCCAGTCAAGGGTATGTACCTTGGTTGTGGGCACATCCCCAATAGGAGGTGTGCAGGCGGCAGCTGATCGATGTTTCTCTCTCATCGATGTTTCTAGCTCTCTATCCCTTTCTCTTCCTCTCTGTAAAAAATCAATAAAATATATTTTTTAAAAAGAAGTTTGCCTTACTTATAATATGACCTCACTTTAAAAATATTTATTTATTTATATTGATGTATAAGTGATATGCAATATTATATTATTTTCAAAGTGTGCAACATAATGATTTGACATTTGTATACATTGTGAAATAATCACAATAGGTTCTCTTACTGTCACTATACAAAGCTTGCACAATATTTTTGCTTATATTCCCCATGATTTACATACCAATGAGTTATTTATTTTATAACTGGAAGTTTGTACGAACTTCTTAAACCTTCTCACCCCACCCCCAACCCTTCCTCTCTGGCAACCGCAAATCTGTTCACTGTATCTGAGTCTGGGTTTGTGTTGTTTTGCTTTTGTTGTTGTTGTTGTTGTTAATCCTCACCAGAGGATATTTTTTATTTTTTCATTGATTTTTAGGGAGAGTGGAAGAGAGAGGGAGAGACAGAGAGAAACATTGATGTGAGAGAAACACATCGATTGGTTGCCTCCTTCACGAGCCCTGACAAGCAGTCCCGGTCCGGACGGGGGCGGAGCCTTCAACCAAGGTACATGCCCTTGACTAGATTCAAACGTGGGACCCTTTGGTCTGCAGGCTGATGCTCTATCCACTGAGAAAAATGGCTGGCTGTTAGTTTTGCTTTTAAGATTCCACATGTAAGTGAAATCATACAATATTTGTCTTTCTATATCTGACTTATTTCACTCAGTATGATACTCTCAAGTTTCACCTATGTCATCACAAATGTCAAGATTTCATCCATCTCTATGTTTATATATATAAACATTTTTTTTAGCCATTCATCCATCAATGGATACCTGGGTTGTGTCCATATATTATCAATTGCAAATAATGCAGCAGTGAACATGGGCATGTGCATATATATTTTTGAATTAGTGTTTTTATTTTCCTTGGATAAATACTCAGAAGTAAAACTGCTGGATCATATGGTAGTTTTTTAATTTCTAAGTAACCTTCACGCTGTTTTTCATAATGGCTGAACCAATTGACACTCCTACCAACAGTGTACACATGCTCCCTTTTCTCCACACCCTCACAGTACTTGTTATTTTTGTCTTTTTGCCAGTAGTATTTTGACAGGTGTGAGATGATATGTCATGATGGTTTTGATTTGCATTTCCCTGATGATTAGTGATGTTAAGTGTCTTTTTATGTGCCTGTTGGCCATATGTATTTCTTCCTTGAAAAAAAAAAAGTCTATTCAGATCCTCTGCCCATTTTTTAGTTGGACTTTTTGTTATTGAGTTGTATGCATTCCTTACAGATTTTGGATACTAACCTCTTGCCAGATATACTAGTATAATTGTCAAATATCTTCTCCCATCCCTTAGGTTGCCTGTTTATTCACTTTGCAGAAGCTATTTAGCTTGATGTAGTCCCATTTGTTTTTGTTGACTTTGCTTTTGGAGTCATATCCCCCACAATTTTTCCCAAGACCGTGTAAGGAGCTTACTGCCAATGTTTCTTCTAGCAGTCTTATGGTTTCAAGGTTTACAATAAAGTCTTCAGCACATTTTGAATTAATTTTTTGTATGTAGTGTAAAACTGTAGTCTGGTTTTATTTTTTTGCATGCTTCTGTTCAGTTTTCCCAATATCAACATTATTTATTGACAAGACTCTTTACCCATATTGTATGTTCTTTCCTTTTTATAGTCAAATATTAATTGACTACATAGGCATGGGTTTATTTCTGGGACTCTTGTTCAGGGAGCTGCATTCCCCTGTGTCCATGTGGCTCACAGCCATGTGGGACTCTTCAATGGACTAATGGGCTTTAACTGCCTCAGATGTTGAACCACACCCACTGCAACATGGAATGGAAGCTCTGGACACTGGCTTTGCTTTTGGCTTTACTGGAACCCCAGCTGCACCTTTTTCAGGACTGGCTTAAGGGGCATGAGGCATTGGAACCCGAAGAATGTAACTTCCTATAAATAAAGCCCTTTTCCACATTCTCCCATGGGGCATCTAAAAATTCTTATTTCAATGGTATCCCAAGGCCCTCAATCCCATTCCCATAAGCAAAATACCATAAACACCCATATCCATGGGCAAGTAGGGGACATTGAAGGGAACAATATCAGGTGGGAAGGAAATGATTCACTAGACTTGCATTCTATACTTTCCCTACATGGGAGTGGGGCAGCAACCCCCAAAAGAAGAAGGAAGTGAACTTGCAGATTCCTTTGTTAAGTATACTAATGATAGGCTTCCAGGCAGGTACTCTAGTGCTATTTCCTAGAAAGGCTTTATGGATAGAATGCTTGTAGCACCATGTACCTGTTCTGTCTAGGATTGCCTATGGAAAAATACAATTAAACAACTAATGATTTTTAAAAAATAAAACTGGAGTTTATGAATCAAGAGAAATAACATGTAAGCTATGTAATTATCATCCTATATAATAAAAGGCCAGGACCATAAGCGTAACGACCAGAACGTCTACTTGATCAGTCACCATGAGGTGCATTGACCACCTCTAGGTCCTTCCCCCAAGCCCTGCAGGATCCGAATGCGGAACCACAGCGAACGGGGGGGGGGGGGGGGGGGTTGGTAACAGGGTGGGACTGGGGACTGTTGAGCGCGGCGGGTGGCGGGTGGCGGGTGGCGGGTGGCGGGTGGCAGTGAGCATTCAGTGGTGAGCAGCGGCGAACATCATGGGGCGGTGGCAGCAAGCTTCGTGGAGCGTTGCGGGTCGGGGAGCATCGTGGGGCATCGCGGAGTGTTGGACATTGCCCTGATGGCAGGCTGGGCCTAGGGACCCTACTTGCACACGATTTCGTGCTCTGGGCCTCTAGAGACGTGTTATGAGTGGAACAGTATCGTTTGTATGTCATTTAGTGACACACATCACTTTGAGAGGCCATATGTTAAATCATAAGCAGAGCGTTTAACAAAACAGGACCTGGGAAGTGACATTGGCTTTGTCAGACCTTACCAGGCTTCACTATTCCTTGAAATTGCTTGATCCTTGCAGTTATTAGGAAAGCTGATATAAGGTAAAATCTTTGACTCTCATACGTGTGATTTAATAATCAGATCTGTTGTGTTATCTCATCAAGGGAAATAAGTCATGGCTGCCCTTTTTTAATATATATCTATTGACTTCAGAGAGGAATGGAGATGGAGAGAAAGCTAGAAACATCAGTAAGAGAGAATCACTGATTGGCTGCCTCCAGCATGCCCCCTACTGGGGATCAAGCTTGCAACCAGGCATGTGCCAACGACCAGAATCAAACCCAGAACCCTTCAGTCTGCAGGCCAATGCTCTATCCACTGAGCCAAACCAGTTAGGGGATGGCTGCCCTTTGGGTCCTAAGACATTTCTGATCCTCTGTTATACATGTGAGTTGTTGACATGTTATGATCCTCAACATTCATCCAAAAGCTCTGAGATATCTGGACTTCAGCAGACATTCGGCACCTTATTTCAAAAATCAAAATTCCCAATATCTTAATCTTCATGAACTAAAGCCTGGAAAACTTATATCCTTGCACTTTAACATCAATCTTACATTTGTTGAGGATTCTGGTTAAGCCAAGTTATTAAATTATGTTTGTTTTAAGCAGATATTCTAATTCAAATACTATAATAAAGCAGGTAATAGACATTCAAAACCTTTCTGCCTTTGACAGTACCCTTCCAATGAAAGGACAGTTTTCTTCCCCTAGTATTTCTAACTTTATTTTAATATCAGACTTCTGTGCATTAATAACATTCTAACAGATAATTTCATATAATATTGTAAGCTTAGTAAATCTACATTAGTCATTTTGAATGTTACTAGTATACTGATACATGCAAATTTAGATAATTATTCATAAAGCATTTCTTTTATTCCTAGACACGGTACTATGCTAAAACCTAGAATAAATATAAAATACAATCATGATTCTTTCTTGAGAGAGTGTTTAATATGCATAGAAAGTAAATCAGGTAACCAGATAATTAAAGTGAAATGTGATAAATGTTAGATTAAGTGTTGAGTGCTATGGAAACACAGAGAAAGAATTGATGAGCTGGAAGGAGGAGTCAATAGATTCCTCTGAATGTGTGACTATTGGTCTGAGTCCTGAAGACTCCATAGGAAGTCAGGCCATTATGTGCAGGAAGATGGAAAGGATATTTTGCTTAGAGGAAAGAGCAGGCATGCAAGCAATGCATGAATGATGATTGCTCAGAGACAGATAAGAGAGTGTATGAAATGACTGGAAGGCAAAAGATGTGCTGGCGTGCAATCAAAGTCTCTGGTAAAATACCATTTTAGAAGCTATTGCTGTAGCTCTGACGTGAGATTTTGATGGGCTCAATTAAGCAGTGGCAAAGAATTTTATTAAAACATGATAAAAATAGGGGAGATTCAGTAGGTGTACTGAGTTGATATGAGTGGAAAAATAAAGGAATAAAGGCAGATTTGCAGGAGTAGGAGGCCTATAGGCCTTTGGGTTGAATCACTGGGGTGATGAGATTACAGGTGGAAAAGCAGGTGTGTTGAGAGGCAGGCAGAGACCATAATTTCAACCCACTGAACTACTCCCAATTATCTGAGCAAACTATAACTTATATTCTGAATAGTTCACAGAGGTGTAAGCACTTTACTGTTTATTTGTCTTTATTATATACCCTCCTCACATACCATCACCATTATTTCTTAGCCTTTCTTATTCCTCTAAACTTTAAGGTCCTCCAGGGCAGAAGCAATGCTCATTCCTTTAAACTATCACAAAATAAACGTATGAGCATTAATATTTTCTGTTTTTAGTATTTTTATGCCTTTTATAAATATTAGTAGTACCAAATTTGATTAGCATCAAATTAAGTTGAGTATCAATAGAAAAACCTGCATACATCTTAAGAATCAGATATAGGCATGGTTATTCACCATTGCCTGTAGACATTGTCAAATGTTTTCTTGTGTGTAAGCACACAGTTTAGTATTCATGTGTGTACATTGAATAGCCAGGATGAGAAATAATAGCAGTAGTAGTAATCCTTCGGTGGTTCTTGGAGCACTCAAAACATTTGAAAAGACAATTAGTTATCATTGTTGTTGGCAAATGATGTCTGGTTTTTTATAATCCTCATCAGCCAGTGAGTCAAGAATCAATGAATTTGTAACTTCGAGTTTGGTTGCTTTTTTGCTTTATTATTCCACCAGTGTAAAAATGTGTGTCCCTTTAGTTGGTTACCTTTCTTAGTTCTCTCTAGGACAGCCGTGGGCAAACTACGGCCCGCGGGCCGGATCCGGCCTGTTCGGCTGTTCTATCCGGCCCGCGGAGCCGAAAGAGCGGAGGGTTCTCTTGCTCTCCCCTCCGCTCCTTCACCAGCAGCAGTGTTAACATGGCAACGTCGGGAAACACGGCCGCAGCTCCTTCTTCTGAGTGGGCGGATTTATATCCCCCATTCAGTAGAAGGAACAACCTCTCAGTCTTCCAGAGGCTCCTTGTAATGCCCGCGGACTCGTCCCCCGACATCACCCTGGGAATGCGTAGACACCTTATCTTGGTGATGGAGGGAGACACGCCCCTGGAGAGCACAGTATCAGAGCATTAGCTAAAAAGGAGACCAACAACACTGTTCCCACTGAAGTTGATGTTTTAAAGACCAAAAACCTTTCAACCCAGTCTACATTGCCATCTACATCTACGTCCCGGGCATAATTTGGAAGTTGCACTAAAGAAAATGTTTAATTTACTGTTTACACATTTTGTTCTTTTCTATTTGTTTTAGTTTTAAATTATTTTATTATATTTAAGTTTAATTTGAAAGGCTTTTGTACCTTTCCTTTGTTAGGCAATTTTATTTTGCCTTTGCCATCTTCAATATAAGGTATGTTATTGTGCTATGATTCCTCCATTTTTTGAAGTTTCAAATTATAATAATTAGTGTTTACATTCTTCTTGTTAAAATGTTTGAAATGAATAAAACTATTGAAATAAAAAAAAAAAGACGGTACCCTTCTATGTAATGATGTTTACTTTGAATTTATATTAGTTCACACAAACACTCCATCCATGCTTTTGTTCCGGCCCTCCGGTCCAGTTTAAGAACCCGTTGTGGCCCTCGCGTCAAAAAGTTTGCCCACCCCTGCCCTAGGAGCAGGCGCTTTTTCTTTCCTAGGCAGTTTCTTCCAACTACTTTCCAAATTTTCCAACGAAGTATAAAAACCCCATAGTGTGAGAAAACTTTGCCATTTCCACTGAGTTCGTTTCAGTTAACTCAAATTTTAAGATCAGTCCCAAGGCCCACATGATACATCTTTTAGAACAAACGAATAAGTCTAAAAATATATATCAACAGCTCACACATCACAAGCCTGGAGAATTATGAATGGGGCACTTTTCCTGAAATACTTATCCTTTGAATATGAGCTCTAATAACTGTGTTTGTTTAATTTCCAACAGAAATGTCTACCAAAGCCCTAACCAGTTTGGCTCAGTGGATAGAGTGTTGGCCTGCGGACTGAAGGGTCCCGGGTTTGATTTCGGTCAAGGGCATGTACCTTGGTTGCGGGCACATCCCCAGTAGGGGGTGTGCAGGAGGCAGCTGATTGATGTTTCTCTCTCCTGGATGTTTCTAACTCTCTATCTCTCTCCCTTCCTCTCTGTAAAAAATCAATAAAATATATTTTTAAAAAATTAAAAAAATAAAAATAAATGTCTACCGAAGCTGGAGTATTTCCTACTACTATTTTCTCAGAAAGATTTCTGTGTTTTGAAACAATATAACCATTAACATTCATAGCTGCTGCTTCTTGTTGCTTTATTTTTCTAGGAAAAAAACTACTTTTGGTGTTTGGTATTTAGACATTTTGTCAAAAGGACTATTCAGAAATTAAGTCAATGGATTCTGTATGCCGTTGCTCCCAACTCTCATCTGAGAGCTAACAGGGAGTCTGACCAGGCTTCACTCACTCTCAAGCGCCGTTATTACTGGGAACATTAAACTATATCACCCTTTAAGTTCATTTTTAATCCAAAAAAAAAAACAAACGAACCCTGTATTTTAATGTGTGGCAGACACTTAATACCAGAGAATATTCTTTTTTAAAAAATCACTCAAAATGTCAAAATTATAAATTGCTACAAGTTCCTTTATCCATGCTGTTTTGAAGCAACCAAGGACTCCAGGGCATACAAATGCTGGAAATTTCCATTATGAAGTCTGCTGTGGTTCAAGCAGTTCCGAGTGAAGTAGGACACTCAGGGTACTTAGAGGATTTTAATATGATGTGATTTCCTGGGGAACTTCCAGATAATTAGAATTAACCCCAAGCCAAATGCAAATTTCCCGAGGCAGTTCTGTTTCATGGTGGGTCTCCCAGATTTGGACCTATCCAATCAGGGTACCAGTCTGGATGGTTGAAGGGCAGTGCCATCAAGGATATCACTGTGGTAAAATCAGACTTCCCTCATTAATGGGTGACTCAAGGATGCTCTGAGAATGGAAAATCATGTTCTTGAAAAGCCTCTGCTTTTCCTCCTAGCAATGCCAGTCAGTGAGCATTAACTCACTGTTAGATAAGAAACCAGTAAATGGACAGATGATTTTCCTTATCTGGGATTAAGAAGGAAAATAACATTTAAGAGCCTATAATATACTGGAAACCATGTAAAGCACTTTATTCAATGTTTCCAAGAATCCTAAAAGGAAGTTATCATTATTTCTATTCTTCATAGGAGGATTCCTAATCATAAAAGACAATATCCTAAAAATAATAGCTGCTTTATTTATATATTTTTTTATTTTCTAGTTTTGTGTTCATTTTTAAAATACTCTAAACAAAGAGAAATCCTTCAGAGGATTTGTTCATGTCACTCATCTATTTATGATATTTCACTGGTTTTCATAAAAGGATGAAGACTACATCTTTAATATAATCCTGAGGCTCTCTGTACCATCTCTCCAGTCTCTCAATGGGCCACATTCCTTTCTTCCCTCTAATGTTCCAGATAAACATCTCTTCTCTAATGTTCCTTTTGCTTCCAGTTTTCCCAATGTGATGACCCCTTCCTACCCTAGGGAGCATATGCTGTCCTATCCATTCAAGGAGATTTCTCCAATCCTCTCCACTCTCAATTCATCAAGCTACCTTCTATTAATCCTATATAATAAAACCCTAATATTCAAATTGAAAGAATGGCAGAATGACCGGTCACTATGACATGCACTGAGCACCAGGGGGAAGATGCTTAATGTAGGAGCTGCCCCCTGGTGGTCAGTGTGCTCCCACAGAGGGAGTGCCACTCAGCCAGAAGCTGGGCTCACGGCTGGCGAGCACAGCGGTGGTGGCAAGAGCCTCTCCCACCTCCACTGCAGGTGGGTGGTAAGGAGCGAGGGGTCCCGGACTACAAGAGCCCCAGACTGCAAGAAGTCATGTCTGATTGCAAGAGGACATCCCCTGATGGGTCCTGGACTGCAAGAGGGTGCAAGTCAGGCTGAGGGACTCCCCCAAGTGTACAAATTTTGTGCACTGGGCCTCTAGTTCTTGAAAAAATAGCATTTCCTTGGGGTAGTTATATTCCTGTAAGACTACTGAAATACATATTTTGGTACTATGAGGGCACACATTAAATATTGTTATATGTTATATAACAAGGTGTCCTCTTTATAGTCCTTCAAAGTATCCTCTATTTAATCTCTAGAGTATGTATTACCATTTTAATTACTTAACTATTCTTAACCATATACTTTTCATATCACCTATAAATGCAAGACCTAAAAGGCTATGAGCATATCTGCTTCTTTTACTGCTATACCCTTGACCTAGAACTGTACTTAACACATAGTAGGTGCTCAGTGAATTATTTGCTGAACGAATGAGTGAACCACTATTCTGCACAATTAGCTTCCTTATTTCACTTCAAAAAAATCTTAGGTAAGTTTACTCTGAGTTAACATTTTCAAGGATTATTTTTTCAATTTTGTTCTTACTCTTAAAAGCACATGGCTACCTTTCTATGAAATATGTGAATTCACAGGTTGTAACATGTTAAAACATCAAATAAGATAAACATCAAATAAAAGACTGTTGTTTTCACTCTTGAAGCCAAGGACTACATTTGCATCTGTATAGTTTATTATTATGTGATTTAACCTACACTCAACAAAACAACATTTTGTTTCTTGACACTCTCATTTAAAGTACTTTTTTGTTGGTTCTGATAAATGTGTACTTTGGAGAGCTTTAAAGGAAATTTGTAATTGAGTAAAAAGAAATCCATCCACCAAAAACATAGCCTGACATTCATTATACTACTAACACTTTATTAAATGAAATAACACGCATTTGGGTATCTGTGTAAAAGAAGAATGGTACACGCTTAGTTTTGCAACATCTATCTTGTGTGACCCCTTTGCAGCCTGAAACACTGTTGACTGGTCCTTTTGTGAATTGCTCCTCTGGGTTTCTATGACACCAAGATTTTCCTTCTAATTGTCCTCCCTCCTCTCCTATTGTTCACCACCACTCCCTTTTCTAGTTTCTCTTGAACTATGTGTTCCCTAAATAAGTGTCTATTGAAAGGTCACTGTGCTCTGGTGCTGACCTGCATTGATGCTGGAAACACAACGATAAGGAAGACAAATACCGTCTTTATCCTCAAGAGGCACAAACTTCCAGTTATAAGATAAACAAGTCATGAAGATGCAATGTACAGCATAAGTAATATCCTATCTAATAAAAGAGTAATATGCAAATTAACCATCATTCTGCTACACCACAAGCCACGCCCACAAGCCACGCCCACCAGCCAATCAGGAGCAGATATGCAAAAAAAGCCAACCAAGATGGCTATGGCCACAGAGAGCAGGAGGGAGGCTTGGGTTTCCCTGGCAATGGAGGAAGCCAAGCTTTCTGCCTGCCCTTGCCGGCCTAGGCCTCCACTCAAGGCTACAAAGTTTCAATGATAGAAGATACATAAACCCAAATAGAAATGGCATCAGCCATGGAGCTGGAAAGAGCAGGAGGCTAGGGTTGCCCCCGGTGATGGAGGAAGCCAAGCTTTCTGCACACCCTGGCCAGCCCAGGCCTCCGCTTAAGGCTACAAAGTTTCAATTATAGAAGATACATAAATACCAAAAAAAAATGTCTGACACCACGGAGCAAGCAGAAGGCTTGGCTCCGCTCCAGGCTACAAAGTTTCAATTGTAGAAGATAAATAAACCCCAGATCCCAGGGCCTCCGCTTAGGTCACCAGGGGATGTGGCCTGCCTGCAAACCACCACAGGCCCCTCGCCGAGGCCACCTCACGTCTCAAGGGAACCCCCACCCTTATCCGGGACATCCTTCAGGGAAAACCAGCTGGCCCGCACCCATGCACCAGGCCTCTATCCTATCTAATAAAAGAGTAATATGCAGATTGACCATCACTCCAACACACAAGATGGCTGCCCCCTGTGGTCAAAGATCCTGCCCCCATGTGGACACAAGATGGCCAGCAGGGGAGGGCAGTTGGGAGGGACCAGGCCTGCAAGGGAGGGTAATTAGGGGTGACCAGGCCAGCAGAGGAGGGAAGTTGGGGGCAACGAGGCCTGCAGGGAAAGGCAGTTGGGAGGGACCCAGGCCTGCAGGGGAGAGCAGTTAGGGGTGACCAGGCCTGCAGGGGAGGGCAGTTAGGGGTGACCAGGCAGGCAGGGGAGGGAAGTTAGGGGAAAACAGGCTGGCAGGGGAGCAGTTAGGCATCAATCAGGCTGGCAGGCAGAAGCGGTTAGGGGCAATCAGGAAGGTATGCAGGCAAGCAGTTGGGAGCCAGCAGTCCTGGATTGTGAGAGGGATGTCCGACTGCCCATTTAGGCCCGATCCCCGGATTGGGCCTAAATGGGCAGTCGGACATCCCTTGAGAGGTCCCAGATTGGAGAGGGTGCAGGCTGGGCTGAGGGACAACCCCCCCCCCTCCAGTGCACGAATTTCGTGCACCAGGCCTCTAGTAGATAATGATATTGTATCAACTTTGTACAGAAGTAAATGATAACTAGATTTACTGTGGTGATCATTTTGACATGTATATAAATGTCAAATCACTATGTTTTAGCCTGAAAAATAATATAATATTTGTCAATTCTACCACAATAAAAAAAAAACCCTGTTTTATTATATAAATCCATCCTAAGTCTACCTTACTATAGCACAGGGTGGGGCAAAAGTAAGTTTATACTTATTCATGTGGAAAATAATAGAATAATTAATAAATAATAATACAAGAATAAACTCAGGTCCTCACAACTGTAAACCTCCTTTTGCCCTACACTGTATAAAATCAAGTCATTCTAATATAAATTCACAGTTTTAAAAAAAGTTATCAAAGGAAGTTACTATGCATTTAGGGAGGATCCAAGTTTAGTATAAATCCAATGAAGTTTTACAACTTTAAATTGCCTGAGTTTATTAAGAAAACACTTGAAATCTTCTCTGTAACTCTGCTCTCATTTCTCCAGATCCCCTAAGAGCTGTCAGGTGCATCCTTGGAACTGCATTGCTTTTGTTTTCATCAGTTCACATATTCTTGACATTTCCCTATTGCTTGTCAAAATAATTAATATCTGGCATGGAAGAAACAGGTAGGCTGCATTTTAATATACACTTTTTGAGAGAAACATGGTTAAAGAAGTAGTCCATGAAAAGTGAGCTTTCCGTCTTTGACCTTTGTTGCATTGCAACACCTTTCTGATCTGCTTTACAAATGATGGTCACGGCTGTCATCTCCAAACAGTTAACAGAGCTCATTTTCAAGAGAATTTCTCGCCAAAGTTTTGAAAAATTTTGGATATTAATCAATTTAGGGTCCACTTCACAGTCATTGAAAATAAATATAACACATACATTCTATGGGATAAGGCTGAAAGCTTATGAGAACTTGAAGAGCCTACCACGCTGAGTATATAATTTTTGCCTGTATATCAATAAACATATGTAAGCCAAATGTATATTCTTGCCAGCTATAAATAAGCCATTGACCACATTTCTGTGTGACCCTGGAGTGAAAAGCCCTGGTAAGTTAGCAGATAGAATTCTTTTCACAATCTACTCTAAAACATGCTGATTCACTTTCACAGGGTCTGACAAGTACCTGGCATCTTCCACCCTCCCCTCTGGATGCAGAGCACGTTTAGCATTACATCATTCTCCACATAACACACCTGGCGTTTTTAAGGCCCTACTGCCTTTGCTTTTAGTCCATGGCAGTGATTTGCAATCTTTTTCATCTCATGGTACACATAAACTAATGACTAAAATACCATGGCACACCAAAAAAAAATTTTTTTTGCTGATCTGAAAGTAGGTATAATTTAGATTCTTTCACACCCAATGGCTATTGTTGTATTGGCTGTTATAATTTTTTTATTTGACAATCTCAGGGATAAGAGGTCAGTGCCCCTGACTAAATAGTCAGGTATTTCAGGTTTTAAAAATTCTTGTGATACACCAACTGATAATCACTGGTCTTATGGCTACAAACTTTTGTTCCTTAAGTCACTCTCTGGAGTTAGTTAAATCAACGTGAAGTACACAGTCCCTTAAAGTGGGCAAATGTAACATATTAATATACTAGAGGCCTGATGCACGAAGATTCGTGCAAGAATGGGCCTTCCTTCCTCTGGCTGCGAGCACTGCCTTCGCTCCAGCCAGAGCTGCCTTTCCTGCAGCCCAGAGCTGCCTTTCTCCAGCCTGGAGCCACCTTTCTGCCTTCCCATGCTGCCCAGAGACCCAGAGCTGCTGGGGCAGTGTGGAGTATGCAAATTAACCCACCATCTTTGTTGGGTTGATTTGCATACTCACTCCTGGTTGGCTGGTGGGCGTCGCGAAGGTATGGTCAATTTGCATTTCTCTTTTATTAGTGTAGATTATTCCAGGAACCAGACTTCAAAAGTACTAATGAAATCACAAATATTTTGAAAAAAGAAAATATAGTTTTCCTCCCAATATGCTACTTTCCTTAAATCATTTTTTTTACAAACTGACAGTAATTAATCAAAAGGGTTGCAAAAATCACACATGTTCTTAGAGCATTTCATAACAAATACTTTTCTCTACTGGAAGACTCAATGACATAAGGGCAATAAAGGTGTTTAATGGCTTTTAAAGGCTCCAAAATGTGTGCAATCTATAAGACTTTTGCTTCAGAATTTCAGATAACCATAAAAAATGTATTTTTAAAAACCTTGGTTTCCAAAATCCTTAAAAATATTTTTTTAAAAGAAGTAATTAGGTAGTACTCTTGGCGGTCCAGATCTGTCTCGTGCTTCAACAGTGTTTGGATGGAACAGGCCCAGGGATGCCCCTTATTCCAGCCTCCGGCCACTCTCCTGCGTCTTATCCAGTCACCACCTTCAGAACCACCTCCGGGACCAGCCAACACACCGGTTGCTTTTCTGCCTTAACTCCTTATTTCCGAACAACCACGAGCTCCCAGATTCATCAATTATTCCACTGAGGGGGAGGCTGCGGTCAAACACCTGGCCAGCCTGCATTTGCAGGCCTCCCACACCCACCTCTCTCTGGGCTTCTATTCCACTGTGATGATGTGGCTCTCAAGGGCGTGGGTCACTAATTCCGTGAGTTAACGGAGAAGAAGCCGAGGGCGCTGAGCGTCTCTTCAAGTTGCAAAACCAGCCCAGCACAGTGGCCGCATTCTCTCCAGGACGAGCTGAAGCCTCCCCAAGAGGAGTGGGCAAAACTCAGGGCGCCATGGGAGCCGTCCTGGCCTTGGAGAGGAACCTGAACCAGGCCCTGGTGGAGCTGCAGGCCCTGGGTTCCACCCACACAGACCCTCAGCTCTGGGACTTCCTGGACCTGGAGAACCACTTCCTGGGGGAGGAGGTGACACTCATCAAGAAGATGGGCTACACCTGACTCACCTCCGCAGGTGCCGGCCCCCAGGCTGGGCTGGGCGAGTATCTCTTCAAAAGGCTCACCCTCAAGCACAAGCAGGAGCCTGTGGAGCCCAGAGGCCTTTGAGGGGCCCCTCTGCATCCCCCTGGTGTCTGGCTTTTACCTGAGCCTCTGCCCCAAACTACTAGCCATTCTTTTAACCACCCTGACGCCCTCTCCCATGCATTGGACCAAAAGAAACAATAAAGCTTTTTGCAGAAAAAAGAAAGAAAAGAAAAGAAGTAATTATTAGAGTTGAAAAATAAGTTTTGTGTAAGTGTCTAGCAGAGTGTCTAGCACAGAGCAGACTCAGGAAAATCAAGATTCTCTTTCCTCATCCTTCTCTTACCAAAAATATGTGGGTAAAATTTTGTAATACACAAGCTTAGAGACTTTTCAGAGATGCTAAAATAGCCTCTTCTAACAGCAGTTTTCATATCCTGGATATTTATTTGATTTTATTTTTACTTATTATTGTTCTTTAAAATCCTTAATTGATGTTATAAAAGGCAATTGCATCAAAGCAGACAGTTTTATATGCTTTTATGAAAGTTTAAGATAAACCATTGTAGAAATGAAATTGCTTTTCTTTTGGAACTATTTGATTTCAAAATGCTACACAATATCCCAAATAATAAACTTCCCCCCTGTTGATGCCTAAAAATCCTTTAACAGAAGGCAACTCTTTTATTCCACAATTATAGAGTAGGCTTAAATATGCAAATGTAATTTGAAAAGAGTATTAATTTAACTTTAACTCACCTTGTTGTGTCGTAAGTCAATGAGCGAGATACAAGACGCCTTAATGACCCAATTAATTAGGAGTCGTTTATTGCGTACGGCCCAGAGGGAGGTGTCTCTTCCAAATCTCTGAGCCCCGTCACACAAGAAGTTTCCTAGGTTTATACCTTTTCAGCTTCTCTGTCTGCAGATTTCACAGAGAGCTCTGTGTGGGTTATTATTACAGACAGTTGTAACCTTGAATACATAATGAGTTAGTACTTGGCATAAGAATATGGGAATTATTATCAGTATTAGTCTATATTGGTCTATTACATTGGATGGCTAGCTTGCAAGGTCAGACAGTTAAGTTTATCTTTTTCTATTATTTAAACTAAAAACAAAGTCATTTTATAGAATAAGAGACTGTCAAAGTGACGGAGTTTACAATGACAGAGTTTACAAGACTAGGGATTATCTAACAATAGCAGAGACTTTCAAACAGCAGTTTTTTATACAAGATGGAGGTTACTATGCTTCAACCTCAAAGTTAAAGAGGCTAATTTGTGAGCCCCTTTGCAAATCAGTTTTTAATGAAAAAGATTAAAGAGTGCTAGTAATTCCACTTCTGAGAATATATCCTAAGAATCCCGAAACACTAATTTGAAAGAATATATGCACCCCCATGTTCACTGCAGTGTTATTTGCAATAGCCAGGATCTGAAAACAGCCCAAGTGTCCATCAGTAGATGTGTGGATGAAAACAATTGGGCTACATTTACACAATGGAATACTACCCGGGGTAAAAAGGTTACCTTTTGCTACAGCATGGCTGGACCTGGAGATCATTACGCTAAGTGAAATAAGCCAGTCAGAGGAAAACAAATACTGTATGATCTCACTTATATGTGGAATCTAATGAACAAAATAAACTGAGGAATAAAATGGAAGCAGCGGCATGGAATCATGGAACAGACTGACAGTTGTCAAAGGGTATGGGGGGAAGGGAGACCGGATAAAAGAAGATGAAGGAATTAACCAAAGAACATATGTACATAGTACCTAGTCCTAGACACAGACAGGTATGGTGATAGGCAGAGAAAAAGGAGGTGGGGTTGAGGGCAAGGTGGGCAAAGGGCGGGGGGCAGGTGGAATAGAGAAAGAAATACACTTTGCTGCCATGGGCGCACGAGGCAGTGTGCAGATGGTGTTTTACTGAGTCGTATACTACAGACCTGTATGGTTTTGTGAACCAATGTCACCCCAATTAATTCGATTAAAATATAATGAAATAAATAAAGCTAAAAACAAAGAGTGCTATGGGGTGAGGTGAGAATGAAGGCAAGGAGTGAAGGGGAAATGAATTATCAAGGGCAAACTTTGCCTTTTACCAACAGACTCCTCTGCTGCCTTTGTTTTCCTGTTTCTTTCTTTCCCTCTGTCTGATGTCAAACACTCCTTGTTGGAGAGCGGGAATTTTTGAGCATGCTTACTACTACCATTCCAGAGAGGCCGTGGACTATGCCCCAGATAGAGTTGTCAGTGCTGACACCAGGCCAGGCCTTGAGATACGGTCTCATGGCCCCTTCCCAGCACGTAGGCCTTCTTTCATAGATCACTGTCAGCTTTCTGAAGAACAGGATGACCCTGTGAATAACATGGTCGTCAATGGCATGATCCTGACGTTGCTTAGGAAAAACTATTTTGTCTTAAATTGCCTGCTCTGCAAAAACAGGATGTGGTTAATGTGCTTAAAAGTGGTCCTGCACAAAGGGTCGGGGCTGCTCTCTGGACTCCCTGCGTGGAGAAAGGCAGAGCAGTCGCCGGCCGGCTGGCCAGACAGCTGGCTGGCTAATAAAAGCTCCCTACATTTTAATTTGTTCTGGACTCCAGTGGTCATTCACTCCCGCTTGCTCCACAACATCCTTTCCTTGGGAGGGTGACAGCTGTGTGCGTATTTCCAGGATTGTGAAGGTCGAGAGGAACCAAGCTAGACATGCCCCCATGCAATCTTTTTAGGTGTTCTAGATTCAAGAATTGATCTAGTGGTGGGACTTAAAAGGTTAAAAGAAAAAGATCCGTTGCAATTTCCATTGTGTTGTTTTCCTGGCGCTAAAATGATAGAAAATGATTCCTCCCGTCCTTTTTAAAAGAAGCCTTGCTGCTATGGTAACAGGTTAACATCTAGTCTTAATATATACAAGTCATGAAAAACTGAATTTATGGAGATTTTTCAGGGCTATAGTATACATTTTTTTTCAAACTTAAAAGTCAATTGCTTTATATAATCCTCATTCACTCCCTTCCCCTTTAAAAGAAGACCAAAAAAAAAAAAAAAAACAAACATTAAATCTATATCTGTGATTTACAAGGCATATTTACTACTTTATTTTCTCTTTGAATTCTCTTGCCCTTCTAAACTTCTTGAGGTGTGCTGAAGGTCAAGCTATGTGGATATTTGTTTCCATTGATTAAAGTCCAATAACCAGTGGGTGGTAAAGCTGAGTGAAGTTCAGAAAATTGCAGGGCAGACACACAAGTCAGAGATGCAAGGTACAACGGATTTGTGGAACAGCACGGGCCTGTGTAATTTAACATGACCTTTTTGGTTTTCTATGAGGGAGTGTACTATTCAGTGACAATTAGGGGAAGTTAGTATGAACTGTGTGAGGTTTATTGAGTCTGAAATTTTATATTGAATGTCTTGGCCTGATTTCCTAGCAGCTACAAAGTTTGCATCAAGAGATATTTGGATTTTTGTTCCTGAAAACATTATCTAGAACCTAATCTCCTTCTCCTTTACTTTTTCTGCTCTTCTCCCCACTTCTAACACTTCTACCATGGGAAGAGCCCACTTAAATAATTTCCTGAAGATTAAAACTCCTTCAGAGACATCTTAGTATTTAACATTTATAATGAGAGAGTTCTTCCCTTTTGGTGTAAGAAAGATCACAGCTAAAAATAACTAAATATCAAAGGCTGTTAGAAAAAAAAGAAGATGCTTGAATGTAGATTATATCCAATTTTTATGCTGTTTTTGTGAGATTGTTTTGCTTATTCTTCTTTTGTTTATTTTTTTGTTTGTTTTGTGCTTCAGCTTTCCCTTGCCTCAATCCATATTAGTTGGTGTTGTAGTTTGTATTAATCCCCAGGCACTTATTGCTGGCATTTGCTGGGATTAGTGATTGTTCTATTGGAGTTTTATCCCCAATATATATAGTCTGTTCCCCTTTCTCTCTTAGTCACTTTCTTGTCTCTCTTACTTTTTTTTTCTCCTTACTTTCCCTTTTCCCAATTTCATTTTCACACTCCTTTTTTCTTTTTTTCTTTCTTTCTTTCTTTTTTCCTCTTCTTCTTTCTCTCCTATCACCTAATTTGCCTTTCTCTGGTGGTCACCTTTATTGGAGGTTATTAATATCGTGAATACATTCCTGTTCAGTGCCTTGTGAGTTGTACCTGGTAGTGCTGTATTTTGTGCCTTTAAATCAACCCAGGAGAGAGAGAACTACATAACCAGACACCCAGAGAAGAGAGACCATGGGGAGACAAAGAAGCAGCCCGCATATGAAAGAAAAGCAGGCATCACCAGAAAAGGAAGTAAACGAAATGGAGGCAAGCAACCTTCCAGAAAAAGAATTCAGAGAAATGGTCATAAGGTGGCTGAAAAGAATGGAAGACAAATTCGACAATATGAGCAAGAACCAAGAGGAAATGAAGAAGAACCAAGAAGAAATGAAAAATGACATCGCTGCTGTAAAGAACTCAATAGAAAGCATCAAGAGTAGACTAGAAGAAGCAGAGGACCGCATCAGTGAGCTAGAAGACAAGATGGAAAAAAATACCCAAGAAAAGCAACTTCTAGAAAAAAAAATTAAAAGGCAGGAGGAGAGTCTAAGGGAACTTTGGGACAACACGAAACAAAACAACATCCGCATAATAGGGGTTCCAGAAGGAAAGGAAGCTGAGCAAGGAATAGAAAACCTCTTTGAAGAAATAATGACAGAAAATTTCCCAGATATAGGGAAGAAAAAACCCACACAAATCCAAGAAGCTCACAGAGTCCCAAGCAAAATGAACCCCAAAAGACCGACGCCAAGGCACATTATAATTAAATTGGCAAACACCAACGACAAAGTAAGAATCTTAAAAGCAGCAAGAGAGAGACAGAAAGTTACATACAAAGGAACCCCCATCAGACTAGCAACTGATTTCTCAACAGAAACTCATCAGGCCAGAAGGGAATGGAATGAAATATACAAAGTCATGCAAAGGAAGGGGCTGAATCCAAGAATACTGTACCCAGCAAGGCTGTCAATCAAAATTGAAGGTGAAATCAGGAGCTTCACAGACAAAAAAGGACTAAGGGAATTTATTACCACCAAACCAGCAATGCAAGAAATGCTAAAGGGTCTACTGTAAAAAAAAAAAAAAAAGAAAGAAAGAAACAGGAAGCGAAGAAGTAACACAGGGGTAAAGAATAGGAATGGCGACAAATAAGTACCTATCAATAATAACTTTAAATGTAAATGGATTAAATGCCCCAATCAAAAGACATAGGGTAACAGATTGGATAAGAAAACACGACCCATATATCTGCTGTCTACAAGAAACCCACCTCAGAAAAAAAGACGCACACAGACTGAGGGTGAAGGGATGGAAAAAGGTTTTCCAGGCAAATGGAACTGAAAAAAAAGCTGGGGTAGCAATACTTATTTCTGACAAATTAGATCTCAAACTGAAGGACATAACAAGAGATAAGGAAGGCCATTTCATAATACTAAAGGGAGCAATCCAACAAGAAGAAATAACTCTAGTAAACATATATGCACCCAATACAGGAGCACCCAAATACATAAAAAAACTCCTGGAGGATATTAAGGGAGACATTGACAGCAATACAATCATAGTAGGAGACTTTAATACCCCACTATCACCATTGGACAAATCCTCTAAACAAAACATCAGCAAAGAAACATCAATCCTAAATGACTCACTAGACCAGATGGAATTAATTGACATCTTCAGAACATTTCACCCCAAAGCCACAGAATATACATTCTTCTCAAGCGCACATGGGTCATTTTCAAAGATAGACCATATGTTGGGACATAGGCAAAGTCTCTTCAAATTCAAGAAGATAGAAATCATATCAAGCATCTTCTCAGACCACAGTGGCATAAAACTGGAAATCAACTACAATAAAAACAACCCAAAGAAATCAAACACATGGAGACTAAACAGCATGCTATTAAACCATGACTGGGTTACCAGAGAGATCAAAGAAGAAATAAAAAACATCATGACAACAAATGACAATGAAAACACTACAATCCAAAATCTATGGGACACAGCGAAAGCAGTCTTGAGAGGGAAGTTCATAGCTCTACAAGCCTACTGCAAAAAACAAGAAACAGGGGTAATAAATTATCTAACCCAACAACTCAAAGAGTTAGAAAAAGAGCAACAAGAAAAGCCCAGTGTAAGCAGAAGGAAGGAAATAATAAAGATCAGAGCACAGATAAACGACATAGAGACCAAAGAAACAATACAAAAGATCAACAAAACCAAGAGCTGGTTCTTTGAAAGGATAAACAAGATTGATGAACCTCTAGCCAGGCTCACCAAGAAGCAAAGGGAGAGGACCCAAATAAACAAGATCAGAAATGAAAGAGGTGAAATAACAACAGATCCCGCCGAAATACAAAGGATTGTTAAAAAATACTACGAACAACTCTATTCCAACAAACTGGACAACCTGGAGGAAATGGACATATTCCTAGAAAAATATAACCTTCCAAAACTCAATCAGGAAGAATCTAAACAGCTCAACATGCCAGTAACTATGGAAGAAATTGAAGCAGTCATCAAAGAGCTTCCGGCAAACAAAAGCCCGGGGCCAGACGGCTTCACAGGAGAGTTCTACCAAACATTCAAGGAAGAACTAAAACCTATCCTCCTCAGACTATTCCAAAAAATTCAAGAGGAAGGAACACTTCCCAGCTCCTTCTATGAAGCCAGCATCACCCTAATACAAAAACCAGATAAAGACAACACAATGAAGGAGAATTACAGGCCAATATCCCTCATGAATGTAGATGCCAAAATCCTCAATAAAATTCTAGCAAATAGGATCCAGCAGTACATCAGAAAGATCATACACCATGACCAAGTAGGATTTATCCCAGGAATGCAAGGATGGTTCAATATCCGCAAATCAATAAATGTGATACATCACATAAACAAATTGAGAGATAAAAATCACATAGTCATATCAATTGATGCAGAAAAAGCATTTGACAAAATCCAACACCCTTTCTTGATAAAAACTCTCAACAAGGTGGGAATAGAAGGATCATACCTCAACATCATAAAAGCTATATATGATAAACCCACAGCTAACATCATACTCAATGGGCAAAAACTAAAACCATTTCCCCTAAGAACAGGAACAAGACAGGGATGCCCACTCTCACCACTCCTGTTTGACATAGTACTGGAAGTATTAGCCACTGCAATTAGACAAGAAGAAGAAATAAAAGGCATCCAAATTGGAAAAGAAGAAGTAAAGCTGTCCTTATTTGCAGATGACATGATATTGTACATAAAAAACCCGAAAGACTCCATCAAAAAACTAACAGACTTAATAAATGAATTCGGCAATGTAGCAGGATACAAAATTAACACCAAGAAATCTATGGCATTTCTATACACCAACAATGAACTTACAGAAAGAGAGACTAAAAAAGCAATCCCATTTTCCATCGCACCAAAAAAATTAAGATACTTAGGAATAAACCTAACCAAGGAGGTAAAAGACCTATATGCGGAAAACTACAGGACACTGAAAAAAGAGATAGAGGAAGATGTAAACAGATGGAAGAACATACCATGTTCATGGATTGGTAGAATCAACATCATTAAAATGTCCATACTACCCAAAGCAATCTATAGATTCAATGCACTCCCCATTAAAATACCAACGGCGTATTTCACAGACCTAGAAAGAACTCTCCAAAAATTCATCTGGAATAAAAAAAGACCCCGAATAGCCACAGCAATCCTGAGAAAGAAGAATAAAGTAGGAGGGATCTCAATACCAGATTTCAAGCTGTATTACAAAGCCACTGTCATCAAAACAGCCTGGTACTGGCACAAGAACAGACATATAGATCAATGGAACAGAATAGAGAATCCAGATATCGACCCAAACCAATATGCGCATTTAATATTTGACAAAGGAGGCATGAGCATACAATGGAGTCAAGACAGTCTCTTTAATAAATGGTGTTGGGAAAATTGGACAGATACATGCAAAAAAATGAAACTAGATCACCAACTTACACCATACACAAAAATAAACTCAAAATGGGTACAGGACTTAAATATAAGATGGGAAACCATAAAAATACTAGAGGAATCCACAGGCAGCAAAATCTCAGACATATGCCAAAAGAACTTTTTCAGTGATACTGCGCCTAGGGTAATGGAAGCCAAACAGAAAATAAACAAATGGGACTACATCAAAATAAAAAGCTTTTGCACAGCAAAAGAAACCATCAACAAAACAACAAGAAACCCCACTGTATGGGAGAACATATTTGCAAATGGTATCACTGATAAAGGTTTAATTTCCAACATCTACAGGCAGCTTATACAACTTAATAAAAGGAAGATAAATGATCCAATAAAAAAATGGGCAACGGACCTAAATAGAAGCTTTTCGAAAGAAGACAGAAGGAAGGCCAAGAGACACATGAAAACATGCTCAAAGTCACTAATTATCCGAGAGATGCAAATCAAAACAACAATGCGATACCATCTCACACCTGTCAGAATGGCTATCATCAACAAATCAACAAACGACAAGTGTTGGCGAGGATGCGGAGAAAAAGGAACCCTCGTGCACTGCTGGTGGGAATGCAGACTGGTGCAGCCACTGTGGAGAACAGTATGGAGTTTCCTCAAAAAACTGAAAATGGAACTCCCATTTGACCCAGTAATCCCACTCCTAGGAATATATCCTAAGAAACCAGAAACACCAATCAGAAAGGATATATGCACCCCTATGTTCATAGCAGCACAATTTACAATAGCTAAGATTTGGAAACAGCCTAAATGCCCATCAGCAGATGACTGGATCAGAAAACTATGGTACATCTACACAATGGAATACTATGCTGCCGTAAAAAAGAAGGAATTACTACCATTTGTAGGCACTTGGATGGAATTAGAGAACATTATGCTAAGTGAAATAAGCCAGTCAATGAAAGAAAAATACCACATGATCCCACTCATTTGGGGATAATGAAAAACATTATAAACTGATGAACAAAAAGATAGTTACAGAGGCAGTAAAGCATCAAACAGACTGTCAAATTACAGTGGTAAGGTTAGGGAGAGGTGGGGGAAATAAGAGATCAACTGAAGGTCTTATATGCATGTATATAAGAGTAACCAACGGATGCAAAACATTGGGGGGTGAGGGCATATATGGGAGTGGGGTGGGGGTCGGGGGCAATGATAAGATATGTACACATATAATACCTTAATAAAAATTTGAAAAAAAAAAAAAAAAAAGAAAAAAAAAAAAAAAAAAAAAAAAAAGAAAAAAAAGAAGAGAAATGCATACACATTTAGATTTTTTTTTCTTTTCTAAGAAGGTGGGTCGTATATCTTGTTAATTTATGCCTGTAGGATAAAATTATTTATTATGAATCAAAATTTACCTTAACTGTAATTAAAAGATCATTACCTTTTAGGGTTCTCTCTCTGTGAATGGCCATTTTTCATTTGGCTAATGTCAACAGTCTTACTGTAGTTATTTTTCCTGTGTATATTCTCAAGCTCTTTGGTACTATAATTCTTGACTTCAGGGAAAAATATTTTACCATTTGAACTTTGTGTATGCTCAAGCATTAATTGCAATCATTTCCTATACTTTTATTTTGAAAATAAATCAGTATATACTTTTATTTTGAAAATAGATCAGGATTCCCTAAAGACTACTTATTCCTTTCCAAAAAGTGTAAGATTAGGTACACAGAGTAACCTGGAGAAGAAGTCATTTGGCCACATTTATCACAAATGTCTCTCTTTTCTATTGTGCAATCAGAAAAAGTATGAGGCTGTGGTGTTGAACCATTCAAAGAAATACTGTGTTTAATGTATTAAGAAGCTTTGAAAAGTGGGAAATCATTTTTCCTTTTATTTGTGCTTTTGGAATTAAAACCAAGAGAACTATAGTTGTGATATAAATCATGTTGGAAATGAAATTCTGTAAAATAAATTAATCTTTCAAGGTGTTCAAATAATGTTATAATTTATTGACAGTATGAAGTTAGCATATGCTAAAGAATTAGATAGACTCTCCAGCAATAAATTAAATGAGAGTTTGAATTATAGATCAGGATTTCATTAATGTTAACTGATTTTTATTATATTTTTATTTCTAATATTAAACAAAAGGATAGCAAAACACTTGGAATTCCAGTATTTTATTTTAGTTTAACCTTGCCATTAATAAATTAGGAACTAACCAGAATTTTGGATCTAGAAAAGTATAAATTTTTTTTTTCCCAGCAGAAACAAAAGTGTTCTTTTTCAAGGTCAAATTATTAGTATAGTCATTTCAATTGGTCACTCTAGTTACATTTTGTAACATAAAATTTAAATAAAAAATATAATCCTGAGTTAGAAAACTCTAGTAATAATTTTACAGACTGTGTCTAAGTTTATACCTTTTTTAACCAATTTAAGTAAATCAAATGTAATTTTAAGTAATACAATGGAATATTACTCAGTAGTAAAAAATAAGGAAATCTTACCATCTGTGACACCATGGATGGACATGGAGAATGTTAAGTGAAATAAGCCAGTCAGAGAAAGACAAATACCATATGATTTCACTCATATGTGGAAAAACAAACAAAGTAGAAACAGATTCACAGATACAGAAAACAGACTGACAGCTGTCAGAGGAGAGTGGTAGGGGGCTGGGTAAAAAAGGTTAAGGGATTAAGCAAAAAAAACAAAACAAACAAACAAAAAACAGCCTCATCTGGTGATTACCTCATCTGAAAGGGAAAGGGAGATGGAGGTAGGTAGGAGGGTAAAAGGAGGTAAGTGGTGAGGAAGGAGACTTGCCTTGGGGTGATGAGGCTAATCAACGTGACTGGGCACTAGCCTCCCACTGCATGCAGCTCCAGGAGGATAGAGGTATCCATAGGGTAGGCACTACAGATATATGTAGACCACCCAGCTAATCCCAATGGTTAGAGGCAATGCGTTTTAGCTTATAAGACACCCAATCTGAGTCTAGAGAAGTACGTAGAGGTAAGAAAAAGCAATGTTTTCTAAGGGAGGGTGGAAACAGACAAAGAGACATTGAAAATACACAAAGGCAGAAAGATGAGGAATGAGTTTTTAAGAAAGTACAGTAGTTTGATTTTACTGAAATTTAAACGGTAAAGCATTGAATGGTAGCACATTCAGCTAGAAAGGGAAGCAGATCATTGAAAGCCTTTTAGCAAAGTTTGGTTTTACCTTGTAGGCAATGAAAGGCTAATACATGGTTTTAAGCAAGGGAGTGAAAAAGTTTAGTTGTATCGTTTGGATAAAATAAAATAAAACATATGTGAAGGTTTGAGGAAGGCATATGCAGAGTCAAGAAACCACAAAATAAATCATTTGAAGCAGTCCAGGCAAGAAAAAATGAGGGTCTGAACCACAGCAGGGAAAAGAGGCAAGAAATGAGAGATCAATTAAACACATGCTTAGGAGGTAGAATTAGAAGAATTTAGCATGACAATCTAGTGGCTGTGGGAAATAAATATTGTAACTTTTGTTTTTTATCTTATAAGAAATAGGCTTTCCTTACATTTAATATGTGGATTGATAGTACATGTAAATAAAACCTAAATTACCCTTTCTGCCTCCACTTTCTCCTCCCCACCTCATTCATTAATCCTCTATAGTCTACTTTATTCTCTCATCACTCTCATAAAATTACCATCAATAATGTCCTTTTCTCTGTTAATCTCATCCTGCTCAACTTCTCTATGATATTTGATTCTCCTCTCATTATAGACTCTCCTCTTGACTCATAATATGATTTCCTTTGGCTTTCCTCTTATTTACTAAGTTCTCTCAGTCCTATTTATTGCTTTATCTTTTTGCTAAAATATTGACCTCCCTGCCCTTCTCTCCCATTAATCCCCTCCCCCCACGTACACCTCAATACAAACACTTTAAAGAGTTGATCACTGTCCTGAAGAATCCTATTAACCAGTTCATTGAACAATACTATACATAACACTGCAAACACATTTATAGAACTTGAAGTGACCAGATATAAATTACTATACAAAGCATTGTAGTACATCAAGAGTTTAAGAAAGCACATGATAGAAGATTCAGTTGTTAAGGTAATTCATTAAGGTAGAGCTATCAGAGGAGCTGTGTTGAAGAAGCTCTCTCTCTGATCTGTTAACTTGGAAAAGATGAACATTTTCTCTCATTCTCACAGTGCTAAAGAAAACTGCGTCAGTAATCAGTCCTGTGTGTTTAATGATCCTTCAGCCATTTTAATTCATAATGAAATAATGAAAAATATATCTGGTTAAGTTCTAAGTCATAGGCTTTACCATCACTTTGTACATGATCCACATGATGACCAATTAAATAAAATTTGCTCAGCTTTTATCAAATGCTGGGTAGATAGATTTGAAGATGGCTGAATATTCTCTTTATAAATGACTTCTTAATGTGCTCAAAGCTATCCTATGAGTGGTTTTGCTTCTTTGTCTTAGTGTCATAACCATCAAGAGTTGGTGTCACACAGAGTTGGTTCAAATCCCTACATGACCTTTGGTTAGCAGTGCAGCCTTCTGTTTATTACTTGATCTAAGACTTCATTTCCTCATAAGTATGTTACAAACAATTATATGTACATACAATAATTAGAATATTGTTGTGAGAATCAACGAGATGATTTGTGTGAAAGAGCCTGACCTAAAGAGGGTACTTACTAAATGTGAAACCTTCCCTTTCTTTCATTTCCTACAAATTGGGACTATTTTTTTGTGTATGTCTGTTTTACCTTTCATTTATACAGCAAATAAAACATTACTTTAAAAAAAAGTTAAAATCAGGTTGTTGTTGTTTTTTATGTCCCCTGTTTTCTTCTCTTTCCCTACTCCACCCAGCCCTGGCCCTACCCTAGGCCTCCCACACTATTGTCTGTGTCCATGGGTTATGCATATATGCATATAAATTCTTTGGCTAATTTCTTGCTGTCACTTTCACCCCCTCCCTTCTGAGATCTATCATTCTGTTCCATGCATCCATGCCTCTGGACCTATTTTGTTTGTCAGTTTATTTTGTTCATTAGATTCCACATATAAGTGAGATCACATGATATTTGTCTTTCTCTAACTGGCTTCTTTCACATAGCATAGTCTCCAGGTCCATCCATGCTGTTGCAAAAGATAAGAGCTCCTAAGAGCTCCTAATTTTTTACAGCTAATAATATTCCACTGTGTAAATGTACTATCACTTTTTTTTTTTTTTGCTTTTTTAAGAAAATATGTTTTTATTGATTTCAGAAAGAGGAAGGGAGAGGGAGAGGATAGAAACATCAATGATGAGAGAAAATCTTTGATCAGCTGCCTCTTGCACGGCTGCCAGTGGGGATCCAGCCCGCAACCCAGGCATGTGCCCTGACTGGGAATTGAATCATGACCTCTTGGTTCATGGGTTGACTCTCAATCACTGAGCCACCGGCCAGCCTACCAGGGCTTTTTTATCCACTCATCTACTGATGGGCACTTGAGCTGTTTCCAGATCTTAGGTATTGTAAATAATGCTGCTATAAACATAAGGGTGCATATAATCTTTCTGATTGGTGTTTCAAGATTCTTAGGATATAGTCCCAAAAGTGGAATCACTGAGTCAAATGGCAGTTTTATTTTTCATTTTTTGAGGAAACTCCATACTGCTTTCCATAATGGTTCCACCAGTCTGCAGTCCCACCAGCAGTGTCCTAGGGATCCCTTTCCCCACATCCTCACCAGCTCTTGTTGTTTGTTGATATACTGATGCTAGCCATTCTGGCAGGTGTGAGGTGATATCTCATTGTAGTTTTAATTTGCATCTCTCTGATTATTAGTGACATTAAGCAGTTTTTCATAAGTCTATTGGCCATCTGTATGTCCTCTTTGGAGAAGTATCTATACAGGTCCTTTGCCCATTTTTTTATTGCATTTTCTTCCTGGTGTTGAGTTGTATGAGTTCTTTGTATGTTTTGCAAATTAACCCATCTTCAGATGTATCATTGGTGAATAAGTTCTCCCATACAGTGGATTCCCTTTTCATTTTGTTGGTGACTTCTTTTGCTGTGCAGAAGCTCTTTAGTTTGATGTAGTCCAATTTGTTTATTTTTCTTCTTTGTTTCCCTTGCCCTGGGCGATATATTGGTGAAAATACTGCTATGTGAGATGTCTGAGGATTTACTGCCTATGTTTTCTTTGAGGATTTTTATTGTTTCACAACTTACATTTAAGTCTTTTATCCGTTTTTATTTTATTCTTGTGTGTGGTGTAAGTTGGTGTAGTTTCTTTTTTTTTTTTTTTGCATGTACCTGTCCAATTTTCCCAATACCAATTATTGAAGAGACTATCTTTACTCCATTGTATGCTCTTGCCTCCTTTGCCAAATATTAATTTACTAAAGGCCCAGTGCACAAAATTCATGCCAGGGGCGGGGGCAGGGTGGGGGGGAGGGTGTCCCTCAGCCCAGCCTGCACCCTCTCCAATCTGGGACCCCTTGAGGGATGTCCGACCACCTGTTTAGGCCCGATCCCAGGCAGTCAGACATCCCTCTCATAATCCAGGACTGCTGGCTCCCAACTGCTCACCTGCCTTGGCCTGATTGCCCCTAACCGCTTCTGCCTGCCAGCCTGATCACCCCCTAACCACTCCCCTGCCAACCTGATCGACACCTAACTGCTCCCCGGCCAGCCCGATTGCCCCTAACTGCCCTCCCCTGCCAGTCTGGTCACCCCTAACTGTACTCCCCTGCAGGCCTGGTCCCCTCCAACTGCCCTCCCCTGCTGGACCAGTCACCCCTAACTGCCCTCCCCTGCAGGCCTGCCCCCCCCAACTGCCCTCCACTGCCAGCCCAGTCACCCCTAACTGCCCTCCCTGCTGGCCTGATCGCCACAACTGCCCTCCCCTAGGCCTGGTCCCCCCCAACTACCCTCCCCTGCAGGCCTGGTCCCCCCACATCTGCCCTCCCCTGCAGCCTGGTCCCCCCAACTGCCCTCCCCTTCAGGCCTGGTCCCCCAAAACTACCCTCCCCTCAGGCCTGGTCCCCCCAACTACCCTCCCCTGCAGGCCTGGTCCCCCTACATCTGCCCTCTCCTGCAGCCTGGTACCCCTCAACTGCCCTCCTCTGCCGGCCCAGTCACCCCTAACTGCCCTCCCCTGCAGGCTTGGTCCCTCCCAACTGTCCTCCCCTTCAGGCCTGGTCCCCCCAAACTGCCCTCCCTTGCTGGCCTGGTCTCTCCCAACTGCCCTCCTCTGCTGGCCTGGTCACCCCTAACTGCCCACAACTGCCCTCCCCTGCAGGCCATCTTGTGTCCACATGGGGGCAGCCATCTTTGACCACATGGGGGCGGCCATCTTGTGTCTTGGAGTGATGGTCAATTTGCATATTACTCTTTTATTAGATAGGATTATACTAGCATGTGTAGATTTCTGGGGTCTCTGTTTTGTTCCATTGGCCTATATGTCTATTCTTATGCCAGTACCAGGCTGTTTTGATTATAATGACTTTGTGTTATATTTTGATATTTGGTATTGTGGCCCCTCCAACTTTGTTCTTCTTTCTCGAGATTGCTGATGGTATTCAGGGTCTTTTTTGGTTCCATATACATTTTTGGAATATTTGTTCTAGATTTGTGAAATATGCCATTGGCATTTTAATAGATTGTGTTGAATTTGTAGATTGCTTTTGTTAGTATGGATATTTTAATGATGTTAATACTTCCAATCCATGAACACAGTATATGCTTCCACTTGTTTGTATCTTCCTCTATTTCCTTTTTCAATGTTCTATAGTTTTCTGAGAAAAGGTCCTTTACTTCCTTGGTTAAGGTTATTCCCTGGTATCTTTTTGTTGTTACAATGATAAATGGGATTTTTTTTAATTTTAATTTTATTTTTTTTAGTTTCTCTTTCTGAGAGTTCATTAATGGTGTATAAAAATGCCATCAATTTCTGGATCTTAATTTTGTATCCTGCTACTTTGCCAAATTTATTTATTAAATCTAGCAGTTTTTGGAGGAGTCTTTAGGGTTTCTATGTACAATAGCATGTCATCTGCAAATAGTGACAGCTTTAATTTCTCCTTTCCAATTTGGATGCCTTTTATTTATTCTTGTCTGATTGCTGTGGCTAGGACTTCCAGTACGACATTGGATAAGACTGGTGAAAACAGCCCAGGCTGCTGTGGCTCATTTGGTTTCCTGCTGCTTATTCCCATGTGCCAAAAGGTCGTTGGTTTGATTCCTGTTCAGGGCACATGCCTGGCTCAGTCCCCAGTAGAGTGTGTGCAGGAGGCAACCACTCAATGTTTCTCTCTCTCTCTCTCTCTCTCTCTCTCCCTCTCTCTCTAAAATCAATAAAAACATATATTTTTTTAAAAAAGAGTGGTGAAAGTGGACATCCCTGCCTTTTTCCTGGTCTTAAGAAAGACACTTGTAGTTATTCTCATTAAGTATGATGTTGGCTGTAGGTTTCTCATATATGGCCTTTATTATGTTGAGGTATGATCCCTCTGTTTCCACTTTGCTGAGAGTTTTTATCATAAATGGGTGCTGTATTTTGTCAAATGCCTTTTCTGTGTCTATTGATATGATCTTGTTATTTCTATGCTTTGTTTTGTTTATGTGATGTATCACATTTGTTTATTTGAAAATATTGTGCCAGCCTTGCATCCCTGGAATAAATCCCATTTGGTCATGGTGTATAATCTTTTTAATGTATTGCTGGATCCAATTTGTTAATATTTTGTGGAGGATTCTAGCATATGTGTTCATGAGGAATATTGGCCTGTAATTTTCTTTCTTTGTAGTGTCTTTATCTGGTTTTGGAATTGTTTCCAAATTGTTGGCTTTATGAATGTACAGCAATATGCCTTACACCTCGCTTTAGCATACTGTGTTTGACATTCCCAAGAAAACTTAAATACATATATCTTCTGTTGAACACATTGTATGCTATCACTTTAAGACTTATGATAGAAATAATTATAAAGATATTGCCAATCTATCATTATGATGGCTCTGCACACTTTTCTGCTGCTTATTCTCGTCTATTTTATTTTTAAAGAATATTATATGGTTCTTTTTACTATAGAGAAGGTAATGAAAATTAGAAATCCATGTAGGAAAATGTGCAAGAAAAATTATACAAATGGGAACTGGGTGGACATTAAAATTTGGGGGAGGAGGAAATGTTATGGCAGTCCACATAAAATATGGAAAAAACCTTCACAGATAAAATAATTAAGTTACCGGAATATCTCTAACACTAGTAAGAATAAAATGTTATGGGAAAGACTTAAAATCAGTAGCCACTGAGGAGTTCTAAGGTAGGCCAAGGTTAATTCAATGACAAAATGTAGCGCTTCTTGGGGAAAGAAATTAATGTACTTTTTTGTCCACTAAAAAATGGCTATATAGAATTCACTACAGAAATGGAGATGTCCATTTTTCCTAGGAGGAGAGAAATAAATGGATTTGTAGGAGATCAATATTGCTTGAAGAGCAGAAGAAACATTAACTTATAAAACCTAGTTCACTTGGGATTCATTCTAAAGGTGAAGAGAGTGGCAAATGTTAGGGGAAATCTCTATAGGCTATATTTCACATCTCCCTGTAAATTAGGATGGGACCTAATCTACAAAAAATTATATTAAAAATTATATAAAAAAGAACTTTAAAAATCATAATGAAGATAGTGTTACTTTTATTTGCAGAGTCTTCCAGAAATGTGCTAGAATTTTTTTTTCCTCTGACTCATTTTAACTCACAGTTTTCAGTTATTGGCTCTAACTGGTATGACTCCTTCAGCAATTTCTAAATTTTTAAAGTTAAGATTGCTTTGCATTTAAGATGCTTTGGCAAGTGTTGTAATGAGAATTTTAAATCCATGCGAAATCTCTTGAAGTTTTAAATGAGGCCATCAAAGAGAACATACACCAGATGGAACCAGTGATTGATCCAAAGCCTGGAGTCTTGCTTTTAATTTTTTGTTTCCCAGTGAGGAGAAATTTTGCAAAATACCCTCTCTTCCTAAAGACTTAAAATAAAATGCATAGTTAAAATAGAGGCACTGTACTTTAGGTATGTGACATAATGGAAAGGAGAAAATCTTACGCCACATCCTGATCGAGAAACAGGGAGGCCACTCTAAAGAGAATGTGAAGGTGTCCAGTTGGGGTTCCTGTTTTGCTACTAGTGCCAGGTTCATTTTTCACAACTGTGTCTCAGCTCTACTCACTGATTGACGAAAACCACATAAAAACACTCTTACAGATTGAATTGTGTGCCCCAAAAGTCATATGTTGAAGCCCTAGTCTCCACGGTGATTATATTTGGAGACCAGTCTTTTAAGAAAATAATTCGGGTTAAGTGAGTTCATAATGTGGGGCCCTAATCCAATTGGACTTGTCTCCTGGTAAGAAGAGAGACACCAGAAGAGACACCAGAGATCACTCTCTCGTCACAGGCACCCAGAGGAAAGGCCAGGTGAGGACACAGTGAGAAGTCAGCTATCTGCAAGCCAGGAAGAGGGGCATCACATCTAACAAGCCTGCTCGCCCCGTGATCTTGGACTTCCTGCTATGATGGTCTGAGCATACTCACACAGAGACTTTCAGCCAAAACCACACAGCCAAGCCTTCCCCAAATTCTTGATCCACAAGGATTGTGACCCTCGTTTGAAGTAAATAAATTTGGTGTGATTTGTTACACAACAATAGATTATTAGGAACTGGCCTTGAAGCATCGTATCAGGGTGCATGCATAACTAATTATAAAACCAAGTGCTACATTGGTTATGTATCAAATTCTATGAGCTAGGAAGTAAGCAAAAGGAGGGCTGAAGGTTTTTGAACTGGAAATTTTAAAATATTAAGGAGCCCTAGCCGGTTTGGCTCATGGATAGAGTGTTGGCCCATGGACTGAAGGGTCCTGGGTTCAATTCTGGGCAAGGGCACATACCTTCTTTGCAGACTCTATCACCGGCTTTGGTCAGGGCCCTTCCAGGAGGCAACCAATTGATGTGTCTCTCTCACATCGATGTTTTTCTCTCTGCCTCTCCCCCGCCCTTCAACTCTCTCTACAAATCAATGAAAAAAGTATCCTCGTGAGCATTAACCACAACAAAATTTTTTTTTCAATAATTGACAAATGGAGACCAAGGCTGACAAAAGCCTAGAT
Source organism: Plecotus auritus (assembly GCF_963455305.1). Classification (NCBI taxonomy): domain Eukaryota; kingdom Metazoa; phylum Chordata; class Mammalia; order Chiroptera; family Vespertilionidae; genus Plecotus; species Plecotus auritus. Next base: position 14,614,708 of record NC_137775.1, read on the forward strand.
GCGTTCCAACTAGGAGAAATTTGTCCTCCAAATTTCACAGGTTGCAGCCCTGATCTCCCATGTGACTCTGTTAGAGACAGAGCCATTAAAAACGTAAGGTTAAATGAGGTCTTACAGGTGGAGCCCTGAGCCATTAGAACTGATGCCATTATAAGTCGTAGAAGAGAAACCAGAGCACTGTCTCTGCCGAGTGAGGAGATGCTGAGGAGGCATTTGCCTGCAGGCCAGGAAGAGGACCCTCAGAGCATCTGCCCAAGCTGGCACCCGATCTCAGACTGCAGCTTCCGGAACTGTGAGAAAATACATTTCTTTCATTGAAACCGCCCATTCTATGGCATTTTATTATGGCAAACTGAGCTTACTAATACAGGTGACGTCACACTTTTTCAGGACTTAATTAGAATGGTAGATGTGGAAGAAAACAAAATTTGCGCAATTGTCTGAGCCACACATTAGTGTATGAGCAACCTCCAGGCAGGAGTTCTGTTCACTGCAGATCCCCAGCACATGGATCATGGCCTTCTTCTAAGCCTTACTAATGACTACAGGAAGAGTGAAAGGAAGGAAAGAGGGGTTAGAAAACTGAACATTTCCAATGATATGAAAACTCATGCCCTCTAGGTAGGATCTCTAAGAGAACCCAGAGATAGGAACCTTCCAGAGAGAAAAGGTAGAAAAATGAGGTTAAGTAATAAAATACTGCCAAAATGGAGAAAGCCTCTGTGGATTATGGAGTTAACCAAGGGTCAGCAGTATGCAAAAGGCTGGTTTGATTTTTTGCTTGTGCTTTAGGCCACTCATTCTCAAACCTTCGTTCCTACTCGGTACTCCTTCATAATTATTCAGTGCTGGTATTGCTTCGCAGTCTCCAACAGCTCTTTCTCTGCTGACTTCAGTTTCTCCACAGGCTTCCCTGCAGTCACTGTTCAATTCCTAAATGTTAATCCACGTCTAGTCTTGGACACTTTACATGCAAAGAGTGTAAATAAATGCACCTCACGGAGGTCATTTTAAGAGTTTAAAACTTTTTAAAGGCCAACCACATCCAAAATAATCACTAAGAGGAAAAAAGCCATTAATTGTACATCAAAGAATTCAAAAGGCAATGCAAAGCAGGAAGTGAAAGATAAGCAGAAAAAGTTCAAATCCAACATCTTCTTATTATCCTCCTTGATGATTTGTAGAGATAGAGGACAGACCATCTGACAACTCATGCTCAAAACCAACGTCAAATACACCTGAACAGGCTATAAATACTGACTGATTGGAACGAATGAAAGAGGTGTGTAATTGGGTCAAATGAAAAGATTTTTTTCTTGCACAATTGGACTAGATGTAACTATCAAATAATTTTCCACAAATCACCCACTGAAATCAATACGTTGCTTAGCAAGTTGCATGCTGTATCAGCTGATTCAGATGTAGCATTTAGGGTTTTCTAATACAGAGTATGAAATATAGTATCCCCTGATAGACGGAATGATGATCAATTCAACGTTTAGTCTCTGACAAATATTTAACACGGAACTTACTCATGTTCTTGGGGATTTTGAAAATAGAGTTGTCTTGAACTTTTGTTTACATCTCTAATGCAGCCATATTTTAGTTTCTGGAAGGAAATAGTTTCTAATGACTCCACATTGATTTAGTTGGTCTCTACAGTACTGACACGCTCATTTGACAGAGAGCGATTCCTTTGGGAGTTAACGGCCCCAGACTTTGGTTAGCCTGGCTTCACCTGGACTTCTTACATTGCATTCAGTGTGTAGGTATTCCCGTATTTCCCTGCACCTGACAGGGCAAGGCTGCTCACTCATATTACATCTTCACTCCTCATCCCCTATTCTCTGACAACCTGTGAATAATGAGTGAGTCTTCACTGGGTGATTGCTTTGTAAAGAGAAATGAATAATTTATCTGATAATCATGCTCATCTATCAGACTATGCATTTTTCCCTAATAAGTGATTTTGCTATGTTTGCTTAAACCTTATGCTGAATTTTTCATGAGTTGGATGAGTGCTTTCCAGCATCTGTTTATAAAGTCAACTTTTTTTTTTCTTATGAAATGAAATCTTGGGAGATGAGTGCAAGATAACTGGGTTTTTAGAAAGGTATGTTACCTTTCAGAATGGAGACTCTCTGCCTGAGTGATTTCACTGTTTTCAAATGTTTTGTGTAAATGATCACATGCTGTTCAGCATATTGTGCATCATTTGCACACTTCCTTGAAAAACCAATTTGTACTTAGTGCTTTGAAAGATGGGAATGTTGGGAGCTGAGTACTTATATTCAAGAGGGTACTCATTAAAAAAATCAAGTATTTTCAATGAATAACATCTGAAGGTCTGAACACTAAAATCCCCTACTTAAAAGTCAAGCTTCAAATCTTAAGAAAAAAGCTAATATGTCTGAGAATATTAAAGGCATAAAAGCATATTTTATTCTCTGAGTGATTACTACTGAGGAAATGGAAGATTAAATAGGAGAAAATACAATGGAGAGACAGAAATTTTAAATAATTATTTATAAAATAAGACACAACTTATACATTTCGAAGGAAGTGTTAATATTGTAAAAAATCATCTACATAGTAATTTGCAGTTTCAAAAGTACCTTTAAATGATTATAATGTTTAATATATTTTTAAATAATTGGAAGTTTATAATTTTAATCTATTTAAGAGACATATTCAACCTAAAGTACATTTAACTTTTAGAAACTTAGTAGAAACAAAAAAATATAAATGCATTTAGTTCTTCAGTTCCTATGTAAATGAGAATTATATTTGGTAAATGTGTTTTGCTTTTGATGTATAATAATCATTTTGACTTCTTTCATTTAAAAAAATAGGCTCTTTGGTACTCAAGTAATTGTATTACAATTGAGTTTTTGACTAAAATGTGAAGATGTAAAGAGAAGAGATCATATCTTATTTAAGTTTATATCACCGGTGCCCAGCAAAGTGTTTGGCACGTACGAGGCATGTAACTAACTGTTGCATGCATGTTTGTCAATGGCAAATAAATAGAAATCTATTTTTCCACTACCAAGAAAATAGTGAAAATGCTCACTTAAGAACTAGGTTGTGGCAAGGCTTAGTCCAAAATGGACTGGAATTAAGGAAAATGTGGGTCAAACTTAATGCAAATATTAATGGTCAGAACTTAAAATTAGACCCTTGCTCTTAGTAAAAACATTAGAATTTAGCTTAGAAAATGATAACATATGAAATTTGTATAGTGTTGTATAATTTAGTAAACAAGTTCATATTATCTTATTTGCTCCTCCTTCCCAGGATTTAGATATTAATATTTAATTTTATTTGTTCTATTTAATTGAAGGATAGCAGAGATACAGGAAAGTGCATAAAGAACTCTTGTGTTAAGTGTACAGCATAATTTTTTACAAATAGATGGGCCTGAGTAACTCACACCAACATGAAGATATAAAACATTTCCAGAATCCCATAAGCTTTCCACTATTCTTCATCTATTATCACAGATCAGTTCTGCTTGTTATTGTACTTTATACAGCTAGAATCATAAAATAAATATGTCTTTGTGTGTGACTACTATAGGTCAGTATAACATCTATAAATTTCATCCATGTTATAACATGTACCAGAGTTAGCAATTTTGCAATGCTGCACAGATTCCATTGCATAAATATACCAATGGAATATTGAGCTTTTCTCCTGTTGATGTTGTTTGCAGTTTTGTGTTATTTTTAATAAAACTGTAAAAATTTTGTATACATCTATTTGTTGACATATGTACTCATTTGTCTTTTATTGTAACTGGAAGTAACATTTCTTGGCCATAGTTACACATACGCATAGAAGATGCAAAACAGTTTTTTAAGTGGTTATTCAATTTTATACTCTGACCAGCAACAACATATGTTTCATATCCTCCAGATTCTTGCCACTCTTCATATTGTCCTTTTAAATTTTAACCATCAGGTGAATATATAGTAATATTTTATTGTCGATTATTCTCATTTTTAAAATGAGAAAACTAAATTTACAGCAATTTACATGGCTTTCCCATAATTTCATATATAGTAGAAGTTATGACCCTTATCTTGGTTTCATGGGTCTACACTTATTTCTTTACTTTTTCTATTACATAATGCTAATGCTTTTCCTTTTTGTCCCCTTTCCTTCTGTCTTTTCTTGTCTTTGTAATTTTGATTACAAACATGCAGAAAAGTAGAGAGGCATATAAGAAATATCCGTATACCCATAACTTAGATTTAACAATTATTTACATTTTGCCATATTTATGTCGTTTTTGCTAAAAATTTAAAAATGTACTATATTCACTATGACATTTCACCCTTAACTATTTCATTATGCACTTCTAAAATTGGTGCCAATTACATGCCATCATTAAACAAAAGAACCAGGAATACTTGTTTTTTTTTAAAGTCTAAGTATTATAGAACATGGCATAGCTAAACATTTCCTTATGTATGTATTTAACATTTATTAAAACTCTACAATGTGTTTAGACACTGGGTACAGTGCAAGATAGTGGATATACACCAAAATACCAAATGCAAGTGATATTGAGGGGGAAAAAGTTAATTAAAGAATGTGTTTTGGTCTTTGGATTACTATTAACAAAACAGTCTTTTCCTCACATATAATTTCCATTCTCAGGAGAAATTGATTGACCTTTTATTTCTACTATGATTACTAATGGGTGGAACACCAGATGAAAGGAGTCTGCATTCATTCTGAATAGACAATCAAATGAAGCACATGCACTGTTCTCAGTGCAAACTGCATGAGATTGTTCTTGTTGCTCCAATTAATATTGGAGTTTGTTTAAATATTCATGGCATGAGTAGAGCAAATATGTGCAATAAAAGTTTCTTGTATTTTTTTGTATCTATTTCCCATAAAAGTTTGGGCCACTAAGTGTGTGGGCCCAGTACTACCAATATAGCACAGAGCTGACAGCTGGTTTGAAATTGCTGCCATTTTTAAACCCCCATGAGTCTTGAAACTATTGACTACCACTTATTACTGCTCAATGACTTTTATAGGTTATTTAGAGTCGCCCAACCATTATCTTAAAAAGGGAAATAAAATCAAAGATTCCTACCTGCTGGAAAGGTTTCTTCTGAATAGGAGAATGAAAATGATTTCTTCTTAAGAAGGAATTGCTCATGGCCATTTGGACCTTCTGTTGATTACACATCTGCCAGCCAGTTCTGTAAAGTATCACCATCTCAGTTCCCTCAACATTTCCTCTAGAGCGGTGGTTCTCAACCTTCCTAATGCCATGACCTTTTAATACAGTTCCTCATGTTGTGGTGACCCCCAACCATAAAATTATTTTCGTTGCTACTTCATAACTGTAATTTTGCTACTGTTAATGAATCATAATGTAAATATCTGTGTTTTCCGATGGTCTTAGGCTCCACAAGTTGAGAACCGCTAGCAGGGTCGCCTAAGACCATTGGAAAACACAGATATTTACATTACGATTCATAACAGTAGCAAAATTACAGTTATGAAGTAGCAACAAAAATAATTTTATGGTTGGGGGTCACCACAACATGAGGAACTATATTAAAGGGTCGCAGCATTAGGAAGGTTGAGAACCACTGCTCTAGAGGCTGTACCAGGAGCAGAACAAGGTCCAGCTTGCCAGCCAGAAGAAGTGAGCGCTTAGTGTAAGGCCATGAAGAAAGTGAGCCCTTATATGAGTTCACGTAATGTCAGTCGGATCCACATTGGAAATTATTTCCAGAGCTGGAGACAAGTCCAGAAAGCAATCGTTTTGCTTACGAGAGTCACTGATTGTCTTTGGTGTTCAGTATGTTGGTGAAAATTATGGCTCTTTTGTTGGATTGGTTCGGGGGGTGGAGGGAGGACAGGGTGTCAGAATATGATCTTCAGTGGAAATAAAAACAGAAGTTTAGAAGTACAACTTCTACATCCTAACTAAAATCCAAACAGTTGAAACTCACCACTTCAGTCTGGCTGGTGTGGCTCAGTGATAGTAGAATAGATAGACTAAATTAACTTCCTCAGAAGCAGAACTGGAGAAGTAACAAGGGTGTGGTATCAGGCAAAGTGTAAATTTTAGATAAACTTCAGTCTGATCACTTACAAGTTGAAAGTTACCACACCTGCCCAGCCAGCATTTGAGCACCAACCTATGAACCAGGAGGTCATGGTTCAATTCCTGGTCAGGGCACTTGCCTGGGTTGTGGGCTCCCTCTCTAGTAGGGGGTGTGCAGGAGGCAGCCAACCAACGATTCTCTCTCATCATTGATGTTTCTATCTCTCTCTCCCTCTCCCTTCCTCTCTGAAATCAACAATATATAAACATAAATAAATAAATAAAATAAAAATAAATAAATAAAAGTTACCACACCTCAGAGTTCCCTGACTTGAAAAAAGGTAGCAGAAGCTTAATAATCACAACGTTTATGGGGAAGAAGCGAGAGGAAAGACACAATTTGTAGCTCTTCTGGCCCTCCACAGCCAATGGCCTCCAGTATCTAACAGCAGTCCTCTGAAAACGAGCTGTGGGCACTTGCTGTTGGAAAAGAAAACCCACCAAATATGAGGGACTCTGAGTGGAACACTGACATTATTCACTTAAAGCCACCTCTTGTACCATTCAGATTCACTGGCATCTCACATTAAATTTACTTCATCCTGTTATGGATTCAATTATTTGTGATCAAACACTTAGTAACTTGAATAGAGTAAGATAAAGAATTGTTATTATAATAGGGGATTAGGGTAGCAAAGGAGTAGCTAGTAGAAAGCAAATAAAATTCTAAGTAATATAAGAATGACAAAAAGAAAGAAAAACCACTACCCTCAAGGCTGAGATAGAGCCCCAAGGAAAAATCCTACTTAATATAAATCCATGAGTATTTGGGAAAAGATAAGGGAGAATTAGACACATTTAGAAAACGTTAAAGTTATTGTTTTGTTAAATGAAATATAAGTATTAATTTTTAAATAGGTGAGAAGGTAGAAAAACAAACAGGAAGACAAATTAAAATATGAGATTTAAAAATTGCAAATATATAATAATTATAAATTCACATTGATTTAAAGTTGAAAAGTTCTGTTGTCAAACTGTATTTTAAAAATCTGGCTACATGCTCATCACAAAAAAATACATTTAAAACATAGAATATGCAAAGCTTGAAAGTTAAGGAATGGAAAAGTGTATATCAAACCAAATGATGTTGCTCTGCTGACATCAGATAAAACACTTTAAGTCTAAAACCTTCATTAGAGTCTCTAAATAACAGTAAAATATTTAATTCACCAAGAAGAGATGAAACTATTCTAGACATACTAGCATAAAATAAAATAAAATGCCCCAAAGATATACAAAGCAAAGCCCGGCCAGCGTGGCTCAGTGGTTGAGCATCGACCTATGAACCAGGAGGTCAAGGTTGGATTCCCCGTCAGGGCACATGCCCGGGTTGGGGCTTGATCCCCAGTGTGGGGCATGCAGGAGGCGGCCGATCAGTGCTTCTCTCTCATCATTGATGTTTCTATCTCTCTCTCTCCCTTCATCTCTGAAATCAATAAAAATATATTTTTAAAAAAGATATATAAAGTAAAATTGAATTATAGAAAGAAACTAACAAATCTAGGTGATTTTAATACAGGTCTAAATCACTGCTATGTCATCGAAGATATATAAGGAAATTAAAAATACATTTATAGACTACTAACAAGCATAATTTTAGGTGTACCGGTTAATAATGTGGATTTTGTAATCAAAGAAAACACGATAATATCAAGAGAAACATCAAAAGTGCTTTATTCAAAGAAATGTCCATCGCTAGCTACACATTTCCCCATCTTTCAGGTAATTTGTGGGTACCGTCCCAATAGAACTTTTCTTGTTTTGAGGCAAACCATTCAGAGACCCAATTTTCCACTTTTTTGTATGTTTTGAAGTGCTGCTCAGAAAGTGCATGTGCCATTGATCGGAACAAGTGGTAATCTGAAGGAGCAAGGTCTGGTAAATATGGCAGGTGGGTTAATACTTCCCAGGCAAGATCTTTTAATGTGTCTTTAACTGGTTTTGAAGTGTGCAGTGGTGCGTTATCATGAAGCAAAATTACTTTGCCGTGTCTTCTGGCCCATTCTGGTCATTTCACGATCAAAGCATGGTTCAAATTGACCTGGATGTTCTTTTTCTTTCACATCAAAATCATCACTTTTAAAGCATTTAAAACCAGCATTCACAAGTATCTTGAGATGGAGCATGTTCACCATAAGCTTCCCAAAGTATATGATAACTTTCAGCAGCACTTTTCTTCAAAATAAATTAATGAATTAAAACTGCCCGCAAATGCTCTTTTTTAGGCATGAAATTTGACATTTTTAAGTGTAAAAATATCTATGATGTTAACACCTTCAGCAAATTTGACATATGAGTTTTTGAAACTTGTCAATACAACAAAATATCATATATATCAAATTGCATATATATCAACATGAGGATTAACAAAAACAAACAAACAAAAATATTTAAGAGTAAATAAATACAAATCCTTAGAGGCAAATAATAGTGAAATACTAACATACCAAATATTTAAAGATGCAGTGACAGCAGACCTACAAGGAAAAATTAAATTAAAAATTGAAAATATATAATAATTATAAATTATTTTCATTTTAAATAAGATATTCTTAAAATGAATAAATTAAGTTCTTCACTTAGAACTTAATAAAATAAAAATAGAATACATTTAAATAAAAAAGGGAAGAAATAATACAGTTAAAAGCAATTTTTAAAAAATAAAGACACAATGGGGATAATCAACAAAGTCAAAATTCAGTTCTTTGGAAAGAGTAATATACTAGACAACTTCTGGTAAAATCTCATAAAAACGAGGAAAGAAGGCACAGACAAATAGTATTTGAATGCAAAAGAAGACATAACTATAGACACAAGAAAAAATACTAACTTTATGCCAATATAGTTAAATACTTAATAAAATGGATATTTTTTCCTTTTTTAATATATTTTTTCATTGATTTTAAAGAGGAAGAGAAAGATAGAAACATCAATGATGAGAGGGAATCATTGCTTGCCTGCTTCCTGCACGTTGGACCGAGCCCACAACCCAGGCATGTGCCCTTGACCGGAATCGAACCTGGGACCCTTTGGTCCGCAGGCCGACGCTCTATCCACCGATCCAGGGCAAAACAGATATATTTCTTAAAAATATAACTTACCAACTTAGAAAAGAAATAATAGCCTAAGAAGTTCCACAAATGTTTTTTAAATTAAAAGTGTAGCTACAGTGGGCTGACCAGTTGAATAAACTCCCACCCCCACCTCCCCAAAAAATTTAAAGTAAAATAGCAAAGAAAAAAAAATCCAAACAAAGCTACAACTAAATGGCATGTTAACACCACAAACTCCAATATAAAACAGAACATGTGGTATCAGTGTGCCCAACAAGAAGCAAAAGTAAAGCAAAAGAACTTTGAGAAGCCCAGAAATTGAATTGTCAGCAGGCATTCACCCCTAAAGCAGAGTTCCTACTCAGTAGGCCAGTGTGAGAGATCTGTGACAGAGCTCACCGGTAAGAGGGAGGGGAACACAACAGTCAGGTGTTGCTGGGGCAATATGGGCCGGAGGAACTTTTGAAAGTAGCCAACCAAAACTCTCTTTCAGGAAAAAATCCTACCAAAGAGGAGATTTTACACTGAATCTAAATTGAGCAAGAAAGGAAAAAAGTGGCTAAGAAAAGGGATGGTACAGATAAAAATCAGAAGGAAACACATCCCAGAAAGGTCATATTTTTGACACTTCCGAACATGCACAGAAGAGGGAGCCCTAGAGCCATGAAGCTAGAAGTTTCTCCAGCCCACAGGCTAATGAGTCCAAGAAAATCAATTGTACTTCTACTTGAGTAACAGAAAAGGCAGTCCAATTCTGAACAAAGTTATGTAACAAAGCTTTGTAAATTTCTCCCTTTGAAGACTAGAAAAATATTTATTGAACCAGGTATTTATTAAGTAGTAACTATTTATTGTAGTATAAGCTCAAATGACACATGACAAACTGAGATGACATGTTGTGTGGAGCTTATTAGTATCCACTGTTCTCAAGTCTTAGCAAAAAACACACAGATAGATGAGGTAGAGGTAGAGGTAGAGGTAGAGGTAGAGGTAGAGGTAGAGGTAGAGGTAGAGGTAGAGGTAGAGGTAGAGGTAGAGGTAGAGGTATGTACGTACATATATATAAATCTATAATACATATTATAGATTATATACATATAGATTATATATGTATATATGCTACCATAATATACATAAAACTCAGAGATGTGGAATTTTTGCTTCATGTTGTCTTATAGTTAAAATAAATTGCTGGGTTATTAAAATATCTTGAACCATTTAAGGACATTTTTAGTAATAGTAGAGAAGATTGAAGATGTTTACACAGTGATGAATGACAACATAAACCCAGCTCTATTAAATTCAGGAGTTTGCTTCATTAATGTCAGTAATTATTTCAAGCAATGACTTCCCAGAGGAAAAGTGGTCTGTTCCACTAGAGAAACAACATAACAATAGCGTTTGGCTATTGTACAGATTTACAATTCTACCAAAACTCATTAGTTTGGGCTTTTCTGTTCTTTCTTAAAACGCCCATGGTGGGTAATGAAATTGGACGAAATAACTAAAAGAAATAGGCGCATGCTTGTACAAGTGTCAGTTGTAAGTAGGGTCCAGATTCTGATTGAATACGAAGCCTTTGACTTTGTGTCAGCGGGGCCCTAATTGAGTTTCCATTTTTTCAGGCTTAAGTTCTAAAATTTTCAGCTTACTTTTTGTTTCCTTTTAACTTTTGTTGGCTGGGGCATCTTTACTAAAAATATATGTATTTCTTTCTGTACAAATATGAGTCTGTGGGATGTGATTGCAGCCACTTATGTAACAGCCAGAGAAAATCTTGTCAAATAGATGTTTGAGGTAACCATATAAATTCAGAATCTAAAAATATATTTAAAATATTTAATATGCTATTAAAAGTATAGCATCAGCAGTAACATTTCAACTGAGCACAGATAATTCCATTAAAAAGATAAATCCAATGATAAAAATTCTGAAATAAAGACTTCCTGTTACGTTTTGATAAATAGTTAAATTACTTTTTGTCACTTTTTTACTGTTTTCCTTTTTCCATTCTACTTTGCTTTGCGAGGTTAAAAGTAAAACTATTATTTCCAATAAAAAACATACAAGCAAATGTGTTTGGCTTGGATTATTGAAGTAGTCTCAACTAATCTCACCTCCACTCCTGCCCCTCTCTATCCCTGACCACTATCTGTTCTGTTTAATCAATATCTTTCTGTCATATTTATCATCCTCATTCCAAAATCCTGTCAGAATAATATCATATATATATATATATATATCAAATATATAAATATATATACATATATTTAATCCATAACAGCTTTGCAGATTGAAGTAGGGAATATAAAAAACAAACAAACACAAAGATCATGATGATTCCTGCAAGATGGAAAGAAGGGACTAAACAGGGTGGGGTGGAAATAGGTGTACAGTTGTTGATGTAGGAAATAACACAATAATTAATAACAATGTAAGAATAAACTCTATGTTGTGCATACTCATAACTGTATAGCTACATTTTTGTTTCACCCTGTATTGAGAAGTAAGCTCAAGTTGGAGATAAATCTTAAATAGACACAGAGAAACACAGATCCAATGCAAAAGCTATCCCAGGTTAGGGAACCAAGGCAGAAATCAAAGTTGAGTACTTTCTTAAAACATGGGACATTGTACAAAGAAGGAGCTAGGGCTCCTGGGTTGGGGGTCAGAGGGTTATTGCAGAGTCAGTCTACCTTCTTGGTTCATACATGCACAGAGTAAAATCGGCCAGTGGAGGAGCTTAATGCATGTTTGTTGAGTAAATTAATAAATGAATGAAGACAGATTACTTCCCTTATACACCAGTCTTGAGGAAATCAGTAGCCTGAATTATAATCCTGGAGGCACTCAGCTCCAGACCGACAGTCCGAGAAATTTCAATTCCACCCACTGCTCCTAAGAAACTGGAAAAATCAGGAGAAAATCTCTAGTGACAACCTATTCCAAGGGCTCACATTATCTCAACTCCCAACATCAATTCACTGTTGCTCCTAAACTCCTACTCTTCAGATTCAGCTTTCACTGCAATAGCAATTTATCACTCTCCAGTTATTTCTGACAATTCTCTGTTGTGGGTGCTACCATTCCTTCCCAACTCATCCCCGGGAGCTAGAGCTCCTTCCACCCCTTTGTGCTCAAATAACAATTTACTCTCTCTCACACACAAACACACGTATACACGTACAGGCTTTGTTTAACAACACATTGCTCATATGAGTATTTTTATGCATCTTGGTTTTTGCATTCCAGAGTGCTTCATGGAAACCCTTCAGGTTAGCTGACAGAGTTCAGACTTGTCTTACTGATTTAATCAGCCCTTTTCCTGTTAATGAGCATCTGCTTTGTTTCCAGTTTTTCATCATCAGGAACAATGCAGCCATACATATTCTTGCACCAAGGTGTTTCTTATGGGTGCCTGTCTTTCTGTGGGAATCCACTTAGGAGAGATTGCTGGGTCCAAAGGTATACGCATTTTTAATTTTAATACATGTTTCTAGATTGCTTTCCAACACTTTGCTTCTCTGCCAACTCTAAAGTATTGTTCTAGAGGTTTCCCTTTTTCGTACAATTTTTTAAAATTTCTATCTTAATAATTTTCAAATATTCGGCATCTTAAAGGATGACATTACTGATATTACTTTCCATTAAACACTGTTCAATACAAATTTTATGGATCTAAGCACTATAGTTTCTCTTAATTTTCCAACCTTATCTGTACTAGTAATTTTCCCATCAAGAAGAAAACAAAAAGGAACCTAAACAGATGGTTTTTTCCTACTATTTTCCTGGGCAAGTATCCTTAAAACTCAATTTACAGCCAAAGTTACTATAATGCTTTCAAATCTTGCCTTGCAGTATTCAAATAAAGAATTAGCTCCCCTATACAGTATATCTCTATGCTAAAAAATGGTTTTACTGTTAAGTCAGGATTTTATGTAAACTGCAATTAAAGAGAGTGGGAATAAGATGAAGCTACATAGAATAGAGGCAGCAGTTTTTCACTGTTTTTTTATATCCAAAGACAAATTATTTTCTTGATTAATACTTGAATATAATTTTTGAAGTGTCAAAAACCCACTAAATACTGGTCAATTATGATTATAAACCAGATTCAAAAAGAGTTCAGACTTGTCTTACTGATTTATCTATGGAAAAAGAACACCACAGGACTACCATATTCTCTAGCATTATCTTAAAATTATGTTTTATTTAAACTAAAGTGCATGTGTGTTTATACAATAGGATGAGTATCCACTGACTTTACAAGAAATGTATCATTGTGCAATCAGTGATAACTGACTTATAGCTCTCACCAAGAGTGCTTTTAATGAGAAATACATATTTTAGTGCCTAGTATGCCCACAGCTCTTGCTGTTTTATAATCACATTTAATAAGTTTATCTTGAAAATGTCAGTGGAATCTAGGAAGGGGATCCCCTGAAATTTTATCAGGCACCTGGGCCTCACTGTGAATTAAGCTTCAGTAACATGGCGCAGAATATCAGAACCAGACGTTAGTCTGGGACGATCCCAGGGAGTCACATCAGTCTGCACCCTGGTTTGACCAGAAGAAACAAGGCCACAACCATGCAGGTGCTGAGCTGCTCAGGGTACACGACTAGAGTACCTGCTTACGGACATTCTGTCCTAGTGTTCTTCCCTGCACTATGTGATATGACATAATTTGAAGACATTAAAGTTAGGTAAAGCCCTAGCCCAGTGGTCGGCAAACTCATTAGAGCAGCAAACCGCGGCTCGCGAGCTGCATGTGGCTCGTGAGCCGCAGTTTGCCGACCACTGCCCTAACCTGAGGAATAGAGAACAGGATGTCTTCGAAGGAGATCAGAAAGGGTCCCCTAAGGAGAATTAATGCAAATAAAGATGCGGGCAGGTGACGGAGAAGAGGTACTGATAAATGTCCTAATCAACAGCTTTCTCCAGGGCCAATGCTATAGACACACAGCATTTTAAAACAGCATTAATCCTGAGGAGGAGAATAATGGCGGCGGAATAGACAGACGTGTTCCGAGCCTTGTCCCGGAGCAGAAAGAAAGAACAGCTGAGGGTCGCGCAAGGAGTGTTTGTTGGCTAGTTGGGAGACAGCTGAATTCCAGAAGGAGGTGGGGGACTGCTGAACGGGGTTCCCCTGACCTGGCAGCAAGAACTGCGGCTGGGTCCCCTCCCGGAGCTGCGGGCTTGGACGCGGAGTCTGCGCCATCTTGATCCGGAAAGTGGAGCTTATCTGAAGCCTGAGAATCCACAACTGCGGCACCCCAGGAACAGCTGCGAGCCCCAGAACAACGCTCCCCAACTGGCGCAAGCACACGGGTTCAGAGAAGCTCTACACTCCACCACGGAAAGGTCAGATTTCGCCTGGGATAAGGTGAGGTCTCTGGTCCCGGCGGGAGAGAGGAACGCGCGTTTTGCGGGAGCTGGAGGACCAGGGAAGTCTGTGCCTAGAAAAATCCGTGGCTGTAGGGGCTGGCGTGATCTGTGACTGTGGAAAGGGGTCCTCAGAGCTGCTAAGAGAAGGGCACTCTAAAAAGCAACCCATTTTGATCTGAAGTGCAGGGACACCCTAAGAATTTCAGGCAGTCCAGACTTACGCGCAGCCCGTGCGCTCCCTGGGTGCCTGGGCTCACTCGCAGTCCCGGAGTTCGCACACTTGGGCTTTTTCCTCTTCAAATCCTTGCTTCTGATTACTAAGCCCAATACATAGGATCACCCAGTTGGGGACACCCTGGGAGACTGCAGGGGAAGGTTGTTTTTCTGGAACCTGGGGATCGGAGCGGGGAGTGACCATCAGAGAGTCAGCTCTGAGGCAGACCACTCCCACAGGCCCGAGTGCCACAGGGAAAGAAGGCTCTAACACTCCCTAGAGAGGCCATAGATAGACCCGGAAGTCAATCCAGAAACACTGCCACCCAGGGGCTGAATCACAAATTGACTCTTGTGTAATCAAAAATAAAGGAATACGAGAAATTAAGACACACCGCCTGCTTAAAATCAGGACTGGCTTACAACACCGAAGAGCAGTGGATCGCAGGGAACTGCAATACTGTCTGGACTGAGAAACAGGCGTGCCAAACAGAAAAACAGAGGAAGTGAATGACCTTCACTACTCCACATTTTATTTTTACCTTTTATTTTTTTTTATTTTTTTATTTTTTTTTAATTTTCATTTTTTGCATCTTTTAATCAAGAAACTTTTTTTTCTTTTTTCATCACTTGATTTTGCCTTTTTAATGATTACATTTTTATTTTCAATCCGTATTATTACTACTGCTATTTTATCTTTTTTTTTTTTTTTTAAAGTGTCATTTTATTTTCTCTTCATTTTATTTTGGGATTAGGGTTCTACATTCTATTTTTTATCTTTCCTTTAGCATCGTTTTACTCTATCTCAACTCTACCTTTAGGCCATCACTCTCTTCCTAACCTCCCCCTTTTCAGTGTCCTGTTTGTCTTACCCTTTTACTGCTTTAGATTTTCCCTATTCTTTCTGTTTACCCCTTGTTAAAATTTCACCCTACTTACATATCTAATCTCCAATCCCCTGCTCCAAGTCCACATACACCTCTCCCTTCGCTGTCTGAGTTATCCATAAACTTGTCCTTATCTCTGTCCTTTTGTTGTTGTTTGCTTGAATGTAGATTATATCCAATTTTTATGCTTTTTTTGTGAGATTGTTTTGCTTATTCTTCTTTTGTTTATTCTTTTGTTTGTTTTGTGCTTCAGCTTTCCCTTGCCTCACTCCATATTAGTTGGTGTTGTAGTTTGTACTAATCCCCAGGCACTTGTTGCTGGCATTTGCTGGGATTAGTGATTGTTCTATTGGAGTTTTATCCCCAATATATATAAAGTCTGTTCCCCTTTCTCTCTTAGTCAATTTCTTGTCTCTTACTTTTTTTTTTCTCTTTACTTTCCCTTTTCCCAATTTCATTTTCACACTCCTTTTTTCTTTTTTTCTTTCTTTCTTTCTTTTTTCCTCTTCTTCTTTCTCTCCTATCACCTAATTTGCCTTTCTCTGGTGGTCACCTTTATTGGAGGTTATTAATATCGTGAATACATTCCTGTTCAGTGCCTTGTGAGTTGTACCTGGTAGTGCTGTATTTTGTGCCTTTAAATCAACCCAGGAGAGAGAGAACTACATAACCAGACACCCAGAGAAGAGAGACCATGGGGAGACAAAGAAGCAGCCCGCATATGAAAGAAAAGCAGGCATCACCAGAAAAGGAAGTAAACGAAATGGAGGCAAGCAACCTTCCAGAAAAAGAATTCAGAGAAATGGTCATAAGGTGGCTGAAAAGAATGGAAGACAAATTCGACAATATGAGCAAGAACCAACAGGAAATGAAGAAGAACCAAGAAGAAATGAAAAATGACATCGCTGCTGTAAAGAACTCAATAGAAAGCATCAAGAGTAGACTAGAAGAAGCAGAGGACCGCATCAGTGAGCTAGAAGACAAGATGGAAAAAAATACCCAAGAAAAGCAACTTCTAGAAAAAAAAATTAAAAGGCAGGAGGAGAGTCTAAGGGAACTTTGGGACAACACGAAACAAAACAACATCCGCATAATAGGGGTGCCAGAAGGAAAGGAAGCTGAGCAAGGAATAGAAAACCTCTTTGAAGAAATAATGACAGAAAATTTCCCAGATATAGGGAAGAAAAAACCCACACAAATCCAAGAAGCTCACAGAGTCCCAAGCAAAATGAACCCCAAAAGACCGACGCCAAGGCACATTATAATTAAATTGGCAAACACCAACGACAAAGTAAGAATCTTAAAAGCAGCAAGAGAGAGACAGAAAGTTACATACAAAGGAACCCCCATCAGACTAGCAACTGATTTCTCAACAGAAACTCATCAGGCCAGAAGGGAATGGAATGAAATATACAAAGTCATGCAAAGGAAGGGGCTGAATCCAAGAATACTGTACCCAGCAAGGCTGTCAATCAAAATTGAAGGTGAAATCAGGAGCTTCACAGACAAAAAAGGACTAAGGGAATTTATTACCACCAAACCAGCAATGCAAGAAATGCTAAAGGGTCTACTGTAAAAAAAAAAAAAAAGAAAGAAAGAAAGAAAGAAACAGGAAGCGAAGAAGTAACACAGGGGTAAAGAATAGGAATGGCGACAAATAAGTACCTATCAATAATAACTTTAAATGTAAATGGATTAAATGCCCCAATCAAAAGACATAGGGTAACAGATTGGATAAGAAAACACGACCCATATATCTGCTGTCTACAAGAAACCCACCTCAGAAAAAAAGACGCACACAGACTGAGGGTGAAGGGATGGAAAAAGGTTTTCCAGGCAAATGGAACTGAAAAAAAAGCTGGGGTAGCAATACTTATTTCTGACAAATTAGATCTCAAACTGAAGGACATAACAAGAGATAAGGAAGGCCATTTCATAATACTAAAGGGAGCAATCCAACAAGAAGAAATAACTCTGGTAAACATATATGCACCCAATACAGGAGCACCCAAATACATAAAAAAACTCCTGGAGGATATCAAGGGAGACATTGACAGCAATACAATCATAGTAGGAGACTTTAATACCCCACTATCACCATTGGACAAATCCTCTAAACAAAACATCAGCAAAGAAACATCAATCCTAAATGACTCACTAGACCAGATGGAATTAATTGACATCTTCAGAACATTTCACCCCAAAGCCACAGAATATACATTCTTCTCAAGCGCACATGGGTCATTTTCAAAGATAGACCATATGTTGGGACATAGGCAAAGTCTCTTCAAATTCAAGAAGATAGAAATCATATCAAGCATCTTCTCAGACCACAGTGGCATAAAACTGGAAATCAACTACAATAAAAACAACCCAAAGAAATCAAACACATGGAGACTAAACAGCATGCTATTAAACCATGACTGGGTTACCAGAGAGATCAAAGAAGAAATAAAAAACATCATGACAACAAATGACAATGAAAACACTACAATCCAAAATCTATGGGACACAGCGAAAGCAGTCTTGAGAGGGAAGTTCATAGCTCTACAAGCCTACTGCAAAAAACAAGAAACAGGGCTAATAAATTACCTAACCCAACAACTCAAAGAGTTAGAAAAAGAGCAACAAGAAAAGCCCAGTGTAAGCAGAAGGAAGGAAATAATAAAGATCAGAGCACAGATAAACGACATAGAGACCAAAGAAACAATACAAAAGATCAACAAAACCAAGAGCTGGTTCTTTGAAAGGATAAACAAGATTGATGAACCTCTAGCCAGGCTCACCAAGAAGCAAAGGGAGAGGACCCAAATAAACAAGATCAGAAATGAAAGAGGTGAAATAACAACAGATCCCGCCGAAATACAAAGGATTGTTAAAAAATACTACGAACAACTCTATTCCAACAAACTGGACAACCTGGAGGAAATGGACATATTCCTAGAAAAATATAACCTTCCAAAACTCAATCAGGAAGAATCTAAACAGCTCAACATGCCAGTAACTATGGAAGAAATTGAAGCAGTCATCAAAGAGCTTCCGGCAAACAAAAGCCCGGGGCCAGATGGCTTCACAGGAGAGTTCTACCAAACATTCAAGGAAGAACTAAAACCTATCCTCCTCAGACTATTCCAAAAAATTCAAGAGGAAGGAACACTTCCAAGCTCCTTCTATGAAGCCAGCATCACCCTAATACCAAAACCAGATAAAGACAACACAATGAAAGAGAATTACAGGCCAATATCCCTCATGAATGTAGATGCCAAAATCCTCAACAAAATTCTAGCAAATAGGATCCAGCAGTACATCAGAAAGATCATACACCATGACCAAGTAGGGTTTATCCCAGGAATGCAAGGATGGTTCAATATCCGCAAATCAATAAATGTGATACATCACATAAACAAATTGAGAGATAAAAATCACATAGTCATATCAATTGATGCAGAAAAAGCATTTGACAAAATCCAACACCCTTTCTTGATAAAAACTCTCAACAAGGTGGGAATAGAAGGATCATACCTCAACATCATAAAAGCTATATATGATAAACCCACAGCTAACATCATACTCAATGGGCAAAAACTAAAACCATTTCCCCTAAGAACAGGAACAAGACAGGGATGCCCACTCTCACCACTCCTGTTTGACATAGTACTGGAAGTATTAGCCACTGCAATTAGACAAGAAGAAGAAATAAAAGGCATCCAAATTGGAAAAGAAGAAGTAAAGCTGTCCTTATTTGCAGATGACATGATATTGTACATAAAAAACCCGAAAGACTCCATCAAAAAACTAACAGACTTAATAAATGAATTCGGCAATGTAGCAGGATACAAAATTAACACCAAGAAATCTATGGCATTTCTATACACCAACAATGAACTTACAGAAAGAGAGACTAAAAAAGCAATCCCATTTTCCATCGCACCAAAAAAATTAAGATACTTAGGAATAAACCTAACCAAGGAGGTAAAAGACCTATATGCGGAAAACTACAGGACACTGAAAAAAGAGATAGAGGAAGATGTAAACAGATGGAAGAACATACCATGTTCATGGATTGGTAGAATCAACATCATTAAAATGTCCATACTACCCAAAGCAATCTATAGATTCAATGCACTCCCCATTAAAATACCAACGGCGTATTTCACAGACCTAGAAAGAACTCTCCAAAAATTCATCTGGAATAAAAAAAGACCCCGAATAGCCACAGCAATCCTGAGAAAGAAGAATAAAGTAGGAGGGATCTCAATACCAGATTTCAAGCTGTATTACAAAGCCACTGTCATCAAAACAGCCTGGTACTGGCACAAGAACAGACATATAGATCAATGGAACAGAATAGAGAATCCAGATATCGACCCAAACCAATATGCGTACTTAATATTTGACAAAGGAGGCATGAGCATACAATGGAGTCAAGACAGTCTCTTTAATAAATGGTGTTGGGAAAATTGGACAGATACATGCAAAAAAATGAAACTAGATCACCAACTTACACCATACACAAAAATAAACTCAAAATGGGTACAGGACTTAAATATAAGACGGGAAACCATAAAAATACTAGAGGAATCCACAGGCAGCAAAATCTCAGACATTTGCCAAAAGAACTTTTTCAGTGATACTGCCCCTAGGGCAATGGAAGCCAAACAGAAAATAAACAAATGGGACTACATCAAAATAAAAAGCTTTTGCACAGCAAAAGAAACCATCAACAAAACAACAAGAAACCCCACTGTATGGGAGAACATATTTGCAAATGGTATCACTGATAAAGGTTTAATTTCCAACATCTACAGGCAGCTTATACAACTTAATAAAAGGAAGATAAATGATCCAATAAAAAAATGGGCAACGGACCTAAATAGACACTTTTCGAAAGAAGACAGAAGGAAGGCCAAGAGACACATGAAAACATGCTCAAAGTCACTAATTATCCGAGAGATGCAAATCAAAACAACAATGCGATACCATCTCACACCTGTCAGAATGGCTATCATCAACAAATCAACAAACGACAAGTGTTGGCGAGGATGCGGAGAAAAAGGAACCCTCGTGCACTGCTGGTGGGAATGCAGACTGGTGCAGCCACTGTGGAGAACAGTATGGAGTTTCCTCAAAAAACTGAAAATGGAACTCCCATTTGACCCAGTAATCCCACTCCTAGGAATATATCCTAAGAAACCAGAAACACCAATCAGAAAGGATATATGCACCCCTATGTTCATAGCAGCACAATTTACAATAGCTAAGATTTGGAAACAGCCTAGGTGCCCATCAGCAGATGACTGGATCAGAAAACTATGGTACATCTACACAATGGAATACTATGCTGCCGTAAAAAAGAAGGAATTACTACCATTTGTAGGCACTTGGATGGAATTAGAGAACATTATGCTAAGTGAAATAAGCCAGTCAATGAAAGAAAAATACCACATGATCCCACTCATTTGGGGATAATGAAAAACATTATAAACTGATGAACAAAAAGGTAGTTACAGAGGCAGTAAAGCATCAAACAGACTGTCAAATTACAGTGGTAAGGTTAGGGAGAGGTGGGGGAAATAAGAGATCAACTGAAGGACTTATATGCATGTATATAAGAGTAACCAACGGATGCAAAACATTGGGGGGTGAGGGCATGTATGGGAGTGGGGTGGGGGTGGGGGGCAATGGTAAGATATGTACACATATAATACCTTAATAAAAATTTGAAAAAAAAAAATAAAAAAAAAAAAATAATAAAACAGCATTAATCCTATTGTTAAGACCCTCTCACAGAGCAAAAATAGTACCAATGATGGCCTTTCACAGTTACATACTTTCTTCTACTCTCTGTGATTGTTTTATACAGTCAGGAAGATTCTGAACAGGGCTTTCTTTTAGTTTTGCTCTCATTAAGGTCTCATAAACTCAATTACTTAATATTCCTTAAGAAATATAGCTCGAAATAATTACTTCATTAGAAAAATGTAGCATTGTTCCTTCTAGCTATCTTGAATAGATTCCTATTCTAAAGTTGCTGAATGTTTTAGTTGTCCTTTTATTATGAGAAACATGTTGTGTGATGCCACCTGTAGGTCTTTGAATACAATAGATCACTATACAAAATATAGAGTATTTTTGATAATTTTCCTTGGACTTATTCTGTCTTTTCAATAATATTAGGCATGTTGTATGTATTCAGCTAGATCTGTCACTTCTAATTCCTGTCTGTTTTTGTGTATTTCTTTAATTCTCACTTGAGGATATTTTTTTTTTATTGCTTTTTCAGAGAAAGAGTGGAAGAGAGGGAAAGAGAAACATCGATGTGAGAGAGACACATCAACTGGTTGCTTCCTACACTCACCCCAACTGGGGCCGGGGGGTCGACTGGCAACCCAGGAGGGCTGATGCTCACTGAGTACCCGTCAGGACTTGTTTTGCTTGATTTTTTCATTTAACTCTTTAGGGAGAATTGGGTTTTCTGCTATCCTGGTGAGCCCAAGGCTGAGACACTTCTCAAGGCTGAGCCCTAATTCAGCTTTCTTCCCCAGGACGGGATGTAGCCTCAATGTGAAGTGTGGGTCAAGAACCAGCAGGACCAAAGTTTGTAAACATTTTTTTCAACCAGAGGAACATGAAGAGTATGAGCAAGCTCTCTCTGAGTACAGATATAAGCTCAAACATAAAATAATGGGGACAAGAGAAATAGAGTTTTTTTCTAATCTTACATCACACTTCGCAGATTCACTGGCAAATAAGCTTCCCTAATTACTGACTTAGGGGCCGAGAACCTACGCTAAATATGCTGCATCTACTCCTGTTCAAAATGGCCTCCTCGCTCCTGATAACTTTCTACATCCTTGGCTAAGTAGATCAGGAACTTAATCTAACCTTATCTTACCTGCATGCATATTTTAGTCTTCCTGCTAATCCTGAGCCCAACTGAAAAGCCCTTCTATTTACACACTCCAGTGCCTTTTCTGATCCCTGTTACAATTTTCCGGTGAGCAGTGGTTTTACATTCATTGAAGACAATCAAACTTGGGAATATTTTTTCAATGTACAAATGATTCTAAGTATCAAAATGAAGAAAGTCGAATTAGGTTACATTTGCTAAAAATTATCATATAGGATAATGTTTAAAATAGATAACTGTGATCAAATTTAAGTTCGCTGATGAGATTGCTACCCTAATGGCTCTCTTTAGATGTCCTAGCCTTCATCTACAGAATTAAGACTTCGATAGTACACGTATCTGCTAGTTAATTGATATTGTTGTAAACAACCTGGGTTATTAATTATCAGGGAAGGCAAATATTATAGGCAAGTCTGGGTGACATAGGGAAGGTATTTTCCTGTCAGTTACACCTGGGAACAGGACATTGCCAAGAGTAGGCATGACCACAGCAAACCAGGAAGAGCTGAGATACATAAGCGCCTAAACAAAGGAGTTCTCCCTCTTGGTTCTCACTCCAGGCTGCAGGACTCTTACGCTCCTGAATTCACCCACATGACCCACAGCCATGTGGACTCCACACAATGGACTGATGGACTGGAACTAGCCTGATGCTGTGCTGGACCCAACTCCACCATGGAATGGAAACTCTGGACACTGGCTTTGCTTTTAGCTCTGCTGAACCCCTAGCTGCGCTGCTTCCAGAACTGGTTTAAAGGAAATGGGACTTCAGAAATGCAGGGATGTAATTCCATGCAAATAAAGATCACTCATCTTCCCATATGAATCTTAGATAATTCTTTTTCTCAAGATATTATGAGGACCCAACCCCTCAATACTCAGTGGGAAAAGGGATGCCCCACTTCCACCAGGAGCTTCCACCAATAGCAAAATGGTATCTATTATGTCCACAGAACCGTTTGCTAGTTGGTAAAGATATCAATGAAGGATACAAAGAAACTTTCTTAATTGTAATTACTAGACAATATGCTTAGATTCTCAATATGAAATCAACTAAAACACTATATAATTAAGAACATGCCCATCTGCACACATCCAAAATTATTAAAAAGAGGGACAGGAATGGGGAAACTCAAAGAAGCAAACAGGGTATTCAATACTATCCATACTAATAAAGAGCTAACATGCTAATGGTCTATATGCCGTAATGGGTAATGACCAAGTCATTAGCATATTAGTTGGGGTGTTGCTCCGGAGACACAGCTGAAGTGGGGAGGTGCCCGGAGGAGGCGGGACCATCCCGTGCCAGGGAGGGCAGGGGTGAGAGCCCATAGCGCCCCCCTCACCAGTCCTTCGCCACCCACCGCTCGCACTCTGAGTGCCCCGGCCCACCTGCCAGGGGAAGGAGCACAGCGCAGCAGGCTTCCACGCTCTCCTCTTGTGCCATGACAGGGCGGAGCCACCGCGTTACTCTGGAGACTGGGTGGAAGCAGGAAGGCGCCCAGAGAAGGCGGACGGCCCGAGGTGACTAGAGGGACTGAGGGCGGGGCTTGACGTGGCCAGAGAAGGCCAGAGGGTTTGGGGGCTGGGCCAGGCACACTGGAGCTCTGTGTGGACAGGTTCAGGTGTCAAGGCAGGGCTGCAGGTGGGTGGGCGGCACCAGGCGATTTCACGCGCTGGGCTCC
This sequence comes from Plecotus auritus, assembly GCF_963455305.1. Classification (NCBI taxonomy): domain Eukaryota; kingdom Metazoa; phylum Chordata; class Mammalia; order Chiroptera; family Vespertilionidae; genus Plecotus; species Plecotus auritus. The sequence goes on from NC_137775.1 coordinate 14,638,983, forward strand.
TAGTATACAATAATAAACAACCATATTATTTCAATCACTTAATGCAAGATTGATTTCTTCCTCAGTTCACAGTCCAATGTGGGTTGACAGGAGATTTTGCTCTTCACAAATTCAAGCATCCAGGCTCCAGGGACACCAAGAAAGAGAAAAGAAAACTCATAGAGAGAGCACACCTGCTATTTGTGCTTTGGTTTGCTCATTAACACTGGTTAAGCTGATCAAACACCCTGCGGTATACTTAGCCCAGGAAGAGGAAACTGACGGCGAACATCACCAACTCTGCCATACCCATCATCCATTCTAATGAATACATTTTTCAAGTCAAAATAATTTCATGACATTAAACAAAATATTAATTTGAAAATTTTGCTTTGAGGGCAACTAAAAGAAAAATGTAGACAGTTATGGACACAATATGAAGTATTTTGTTTCCCATTTTCTGGTGATTTCCAGTAAAACTAGAGTTAATTATATTGGATGTTGTAAAAGAAAAGATTATATTTTAGAGGTGCTCTATAAGAAATGAATTTTAGCATTTTTATAAAAGGTTAAATAAAAATGTGCTATTCAATAAAAAATAGCAGATATATATCCTGATAACAGCAGTTCAACATTTAAATCCTGAATTAGATGATCAAACTTGAACAGCCAACATTTTAATAACTGTCTCCCCGAAAGTATCTCAAATGCACTCTATTAGCAAACACGACAGTTCAATTATTTCCATGGTGCTTAGCATTTCATGATGGCCTATTGCCAATAGAAGATTATGGGGTGGGAAACATGCCAAAGAAGTTAAATGATTTTAAAGGCTAAGATATTGCTAGTGCTGAAAATTTAGGTTTATATGAAGCTAACGACCTTGACCCTGTTTAAACTCATCAGATAAGTAAATATATTGGCACCAACTTAATAACTCTCTTACTATCCTAAAGAAAAGCAGATGTTAATTTTGCTACAAAGAATATTATTAAAACTCTATGTCACATAAAAGGAAATATTAATTTATCACTTGAAAATAGAAAACAATTTAAAAATGCACTGATAGCCCATGGTACATCAATCTGGTCTACATCACTAAATCTAGAATATGAAAAATTAATCTATTAAAACAGAAATAAAAATTGGAGAAACTACAAAAATATGCCTAACATTGAATTGCTCAGGACTTTTATTTCTTTTCTGTCATATTTAACTAGTAAGGAAAACATAAGAAAAATATAATCTGTTACTCCCACAAAAATCTGAATGAGGGAATAGAACCATAGGTAACCAAGTGCCTTATCCACATAGGAATTTAATTAAGGCATATTGAGTGACTAAACGAATAAATACAGTTGAAAGAGGATTGAATTTAAAGGTTCCAGACCATGCTAACACCAACTAGCCACACAATGGCAAATAGGTATAATTGATTGAATGCTTAGAAGAGTAAATTAGAGCACCCCATAATTTAATGATCATAAATTCAAGTAGAATTCTGTTGAGAAGTTAACATGAATTTATAAGACTTATTCTACCTTCCCATACTCTTTGGCATGAGAAAGCATAACTATAAAGATTAAATTTTGAAAACGGATATTCCAAGTTTTATATATGTGCACTTAAATTTTCATAAATTTATATACATTGTATCATAAAAAAAAGTTTATTACAATTCTGTACAATGTATGAGGTTCCTTCACAAATTAAAAATAAATCTGTCCTACAGACTTATCCTATATAATAAATAGGTAATATGCAAATTGAGAGTCACGTCATTACAAGATGGCTGCGCTCACAGTGGAGGCAGGGATCCCGTAACACAAGATGGCTGCACCCACAGCAGAGGCAGGGTTCCCATAACACAAGATGGCTGCACTCACAGCAGAGGCAGGGATCCCGTAACACAAGATGGCTGCACCCACAGCAGAGGCAGGGATCCCGTAACACAAGATGGCTGTGCTCACAGAGGAGGCAGGGTTCCCGTAACACAAGATGGCTGTGCCCATAGTGGAGGCTAGGTTCCGTAAGGAGCCTTAACGAGCAATCAGCAGAAACCTGAGGCTGCATGACACTGGGCCGGGGCGGGGGGCCTGAGAATGTGCCCCCTGCCCCAGCACTGGGCCAGGGGACCTCAGGCCATGCTCCCCGCCCAGCAGGACTTGAAGAGGGACCTCAGACTGCATCCCCCACCCAGCAGGGCTTAATGGGGGACCTCAAGGCACACTCCCACCCTGGTGCTGGGCCTGGAGACCTCAGGCCACTCCTCCTGCTCTGGCCAGGGGACCTCAGGCCACGCCCCCCGCCCCGACGCTGGGCCAGGGGACCTGAGGCTGCGCCCCCTGCCCGGCGGGGCTTGATGGGTCCGGATCTTGCCCAGTGGGGGTGGGGCCAGCCAGGTCTGGGTCTTGCATGATTTCAACGCACGTGCGGTTGGGCGGGGACTTGACTCTGGGTCCCGCAGTGTGCCTCAGACTCTGACAGGAGGAAGATTTTCATATACATTTTACTAATTTTCTTTCATCTCTGACACTTCCATTATAAAGGGCAAATAGCAATATTAAAATATTTCCTCTTAATTAATTCCCTTTTGATGTGCACGAATTTTGTGCACCAGGCCACTAGTACTTTAAATAATTGAAAACAAAACTGAGAGGCAAGAGAGGACTGTATTTATTTCTATTCTAAAGAGTATTCTTAAAATAAAAACAGGTGCAAAAATAATTCACAGTGTTAGCAATACAATAGCTAACACGTTAATAGCATAGCTATCATTGGTATTTATTCACCAAATTGCTCATTGTTTATGTCACTGTTCATAAGATATTTATCAAATGAAAATCAAAGCTTTCTGGCTCCAGCTGAAGTCAATTTTCCAAAATGTAATTGTTATTATCTAGATCTTACTTCAGTTTCCAGTCAAAATCACCAATGGATATTACAAAATTAAGGTATAATTTCTTCTCCACTCGCATTTCTAATTACCATGTAAGAAATTTTAAAAAGAAATAAAGCTGTAGGTTTCTTAGGACCAATAACAATACTCGGGAACAGAATGAAAGGGAATGGACCCATAAACATGTATTACAGGTTCTGTGGAACAGCTTTTCAAAATTAAGTTTGAAGTACACTACTAGTAATCTTGGTGTTTTGGGTCACCTAGGACTCTCTTACTTATATCAGCCAGAGATAAAGTGAGCAATATGTCAAATTAACTTGCTCAATTTTCTTTTCTCTACTTTTTCAATGCCCTTTAAGAACACCATTACTGAGAAGCTACTGTTGGCATTTACAACATAAGACCTGATTTTGGAAGGTTGATACTGCAATAGCTTAAATATCACAAAATTGAAAACTGTACAGTACCAGATGTTTCAACATCCTAAAAGGAAATTGAGTTTGTGGGTGAGCCATTTTGGGTTGAAAAGTGTGGGGGGGGAGCTTCAGAATGGTTTTAATGGTTGACTTAAAAACTTGTTGAAATTGCTGACTGAAAAATTAACAATTTAATATTTTTATGTATTATCCTTCATATATTAAATGTGACAAGTTATAATATAAGAAAATAGACACTAACATATTATATTAATCTCATTGAAACAGAGACTTCTATTTAAATAAAACATATTGTTAATTTAAAATAATTTAGAAATCTATTCTCCTTAATGTTTTCAATTCAGTACAAATCAAATCTATCACCAAGGAAAATGCATAACTAATGAGAGTGAAATGCTTATCAGTATGAAATAACTAATCTATCTTTTAAATGAACCATGTAGAGACTCCATTTCACATGGAAAATTATAAATTGATATAGGTATCAAAAGCAATTCCTAGAAAAACAATTATGTCTGGGGATGACATTTTTCCTACAACTTGCCATGGTAAATATCATTTGTTCCTCCACATGTCAAATAAGCAGTTGTGGTTTTGTCTATTTTCCTTAAATGTGCAGACAAAAAAAAAAATAAAGAAAACAACTGTCTTTTCCTTGACTCTCTGGACTCTTTCTGGCTAGTAAAGCAATCATTTACAATATTGCTGTTTCTTTCCAAACTCGTTAAGAAAATATTTTAAACATCTGGTGAAATAGGATATCTAAGCAGGAAATACCTATGAAACATGAAGGGCCATAGGTTAGCTAGATCTGATTCTATAACAACCATACAAAAAATCAATCTTATAAAAATGAATTCATTTCATACCAAAAATTGAGCAAATGCCTACTGGAATACATTATTATATTAATAAACTCTCAGTATTGATTTATAATATGTATATTCACAAATCATATGTTGTTATGAATACAGATAGAAAACAATAGTGTCCCTTCATTTCCTTTTAAAATAAATAAAACATAAAATTAAATTGTATGTTTCATGATCTATGTGCTCTGCACTCTAATGTTCCGCATGTCTCTCAGCAACACTGGTCGGTAGTTTTGTTCCAAAATTTCCATGTATTCAAAGTAATCATTCACTCGAAACCCATGCAGTGCTTCTTCCTGTCAAAAATGTAAAGCGAACAGTTCATTAGTTCAGATAAAGAGACACAATTCTAAGTTTATGAACTTTAAATAGTTGATGTATCACTTTTTTCAGCTACAAACAAGGAATTTCATGTTGTTAGTAAATGTGTACTGTTTTTTATTTAGTAGACTGTGTATGTATATGATAGCAAGAAATCATGTACCTATAAAATAAGGTTATCTGTTTTCAAACCAAAAAATGCTATACAGCTAACAAAAAATAAAACAAACTCTTAGATAATGAAATTTTCCTAAGAGATAATGAAATCTTCCTAAGAAGACATACAAATGGCCAACAGATATAAGGAAAGATGCTCGACTTCACTATTAGAAAAATGTAAATCAAAACTACAATGCGATAACACCTCACAACTGTTAGAATGGCTATTTATCAACAAGTCAAGTAATAGCCATTCAAGTGGTTGTGGAGAAAAGAATTCTCATTCACTGCTGATGGGAATGTAAACTGGTACAGCCACTATGGAAAACAGTAAGGAGCCTCCTCAAAAAATTAAGAATAGAGCTACCATATGACCCAGCCATCCCTCTTCCGAGTATCCATCAGAAAAACTTGAAAACATTTATCCACAAAGATATATGCACCCCTATGTTCATTGCAGCACCATTCAAAGTGGCCAAGACATGGAATTTACTCTACACTGAGATCACTTAACCGTGTCCTTCAATGGATGAATGGATAAAGATGTAGTGCATACATACTATGAAATACTATTCAACCATAAGAAAAGATGAAATACTGCCATTTGTGACAACATGGATGGACCTTTAGAATTTTATGCTGAGCCAAATAAGTCAGAAAAAAGTTAAGAACCATATATCACTGATAAGTAGAATATAAAACTGAAACTCCTGGATACAGTATGGAGGTTACCAGAGGGAAGGGGAGGGGGTGTAGTAAAGAGTAAAGGGAGCCAATACATGGTGATGTAAGATGATTTGACTTTGAGTGGTGGGCATACAATGCAATATACAGATCATGTATAATAGAAATATATACTTGAAACCTATATAATCTTATTAACCAATGTCACCCAATAAAAAGGAAAACAGTAAGGTAAGTCACTTTGAGTGGGTTAAATAGGAATAAAGAGTTGATTTTTAATTGCCAGGAAGTGATATAAAATTTACCACAAAAGGTGTAGAATTGACTCTACACTGAGATCACTTAACAAAGAGTTTGCAATAATGTCAAATTTCACATAAGAAGCAACAAATGATATAATAACAGTCACATAAGAGAAGGGGTTTTGTGAACACAGCTCTGCTTTTTACCCTTGGTAGACATGACCCTTTGTATGCTGTGTCTGACCGATAGTATGAAAAATAACCTTACCAGATCAAAGGGGTAGAAACACAAACAACCTACAAGTTATGTTTCTTCTGGTGGGTCCCTCCTGGGATACTTAGTAAAATTAAAAATGCCTGGATATTGCCCTAGCTGGTTAGGTTCAGTGGATAGAGCATTGGCCTGCGGACTGAAGGGTCCTGGGTTCGATTCCAGCCAAGGCCACATGCCAGAGTTATGGGCTCGATCTCCAGTGGGAGGCATGCAGGAGGCAGCCGATCAATGATTCTTTCTCATCTTTGATGTTTCTATATATCTCTCCCTCTCCAATCCTCTCTGAAATCAATAAAAACATATTTCAAAAACAATGCCTGGATATCATATTTCAAAAAGTTTTGAATCCTGATTTTGGCATTCTGGATTCAAGCTCCAAAGTTGACATTTTTACATAGTCTAAAAGTTTCGAGCTACTTGAGAATTTGTACTGAAATGTGACAACTGAGGCCTCTGTCATGAAAATTCTGTTTTAAAACATCTGGGAGTGTCTAGATATCTGAGCTTTGATAAGCCCCCTAGTGATTCTTAGCATCAGGGAAGTTTAAATAGTGTGGTTTGGGACAGAATATGAGGTTCTTAAACATTTAGAATAGAGTATGTGGCTCTTAAAGATTTTTAATTCAGCTGAAAGGCATATGTCATGACTAGAGAGATGATTCCATTTTGGCTGGGTACATGAAGAAACAGATCTTGATCAGATGCAACGTACACGAATGTTCCTGAGGTAGAACTGAAGTTTCTGTCAGTGCCAGGTATTACTATGATATGTTATACTAAGACCTCTTGGGGCTAGAGGGAAGAAATGGGAACAAAAGTGTATAGTCTAGCTTTTAACTCAGTAGAAAACCCGGTTTCTTTTGCTGTATTCTCTACACATCTCTTTCTTAAACGAGAACAAGAGAGGGATGGGAGAGGCATGAACAGGAATGTAGAAACTCAAATAAGTTATTTTTAAGAACCTGTAATGTGCCAGATAATGTTTAAAAGTACTTTTATACAGATATCATCTCATTTCATTCCTCAAAAACCTTATGTAATACGTATTATTCCACATTCAATTATACAGATGAAGAAACTGAAGCATAGAAAAGTAAAGCAACATGCTCCGGGTTACACAGTTAGCAACAGAGCCAGAATTTTAATTCAGGTGACCTCAAGTGATATAAGGACGGCGGTGCAGAAAACATCTGTAAACCACAGTTTACATGATACTGAACGTGTTTTATCTATCCCCTCAGATAGTGAATTATTTGTAATATGTATACTTTTGTCTCTTAAAGCTTAGCACTCCGTTGGTTTTTCTCAGTGTGATCTCCATATCTTAGCCTGCCAACATGTCTTGGAGCTACAGCTGCAATAGCAACACACAAAGAAAATCCCGCTTGACAACTGACTGATTGGGATGAAATTAATCTGATTTTTTCATAATTTTAAATTGATTTTGCCATAATATGCAAGATTTACTTGAAGCATTTTAATTAAGAATTTTGAGCCTTCACAGTATAATATTCACTGGAAGGCAGTATTTTCTTGGCCTGGCATTTCAGTGACATTTGTCCCCAGGTTGAATTCACAAACTAAAATCAAGATCACTGCCAGCCTATTGGCATGCTGAGAGGAATGCAATAAGGCCAGTCTGTATGTGTGTCTTCTGTACTTTAGATATTCAAGCTGGCTGAGATATTTGAGAATACTTATTTTGTTGGATGATATTTTTGTCTGGACTCCAGAATTTCTAAACCACCATCTGTCACAGATAAAAATGTCCAGGACCCCATGTCCAAGGACTACGTTCTTTTTTTTTTTTTTTTAATATACCGTCTATTAATTTCAGAGAGGGAGAGGGAGAGAGAAACATCAATGATGAGAGAGAATCATTATTTGGCTGCCTCCTGCATGCCTCACATTGGGGATCGAGCCTGCAACCTAGGCATGTGCCCTGACTGGTAATTGAACTGTGACCTCCTGGTTCATAAGTCGATGCTCAAGTGCTGAGCCACACCAGCCAGGCAGGACTATGTTCTTTAGCATGCCTTCAGAAGCTGTCATCTAGCTCAGCACTGACCTATTAATCACCATAGTGTGGGAATAATGCACTTAGCTGATGTATTATCCAACCCACATTTTTGTTGTCTGCAATGATATTGTGAAGAAGACAATACTTTGCTGATAGCAATTTATATTCATAGTATTTATACAATCTAATATTTAGTGGTTTAATCAAAAGAGAAAAAATAAGTTTTTGCTGTTGTTTTATTTTTTAGTAAACTTGGGTTGCCTATGAATGTTCAGCAGCTTCTGGTATAAAAAATTCCAAGTAGTATTTGACTGATCATGAAGAACTATTCGGTAGGCTAGTACATATGCAGGCATTGCATCTAGACTCTTGATTACCTGATATAAAATCTTGAACTGAAACCCAAATAAATACAAATAGGTTAATGTTTTCTTTATGCTTCTCACATGTCACTTTCTGTCTATACATGAAATTAAACCAGGAAAAGAAATTGCATAATTTCAATCTTCTGGAACCATTTCATTATCTGAAAACTAGAGGCCAGCGCGCTCGAAATCGTGTGCAAGTAGCTCGCTTCCGCTTGCCTCAGCTGGCCGCCCTGCCCTCTGCAGCTTATAGCTCTCCACCGCTAGTAGCTCGCGCCCACCCCGTCCCGCCCGCTGCTCGAGCCCCTGCTCATTTGGTCATTCCACGTTATGGCGTCACAGCCACAGGCCTTTTATTAGTATATATTATCAGGATAACTGATAATAAAGAAAAACATGTTTGTGTTTGTCAATATTTTGGAAATTAATTCGGTTGGGCCTGATTATTTGAACTTATTTACAACAATCAGATATCTGTTTTATCTACTTTTATATCTATCTACTTCTAGAGGCCCGATGCACAAAATTCGTGCCAGGGGCTCGGCCCTCACAGCCCCGGCTGGTCCTCGCAGCCCCGGCCGGCCCTTGCAGCCCCTCACAGCCTCAGCCGGCCCTCACAGCCCCGGCTTCATCTTGATGGTCATCCGGAGGGACGTCCAGAAGGCTGATTGGCTGTTCAGTCTAATTAGCATAATAGCTATTATATAGGATTCCATTTCCTTTTAAAGATTAGTTTATTATAAAAGAAGTATTGGGAGGACAGGTGAGGGATGGAGGTGGTCAATGGGGGGGGAAAGAGGGAGACATCTGTAATACTTTCAACAATAAAGATTGATATAAAAATTTTACAAAAAAGGTATGAGCCCATTCTTTAAAAATAAAAAGTCCACCTAAATAAATACAAATATATATATGACAAGTAAAAGTCTTGTATTATACTTCAGCTTCTTTCCTCTCAGGAGTAATTATTACTGAATATGTAGAGTCAGAAAATAACATGTAATTTAAAAGAATATTAGCATGGCTAGGACAGGTACTAACGGAGAATTGTTAAGGTTTTTTTTTCTCCCTTAGTACTAGGCTGAGATTTTAGATCAGAAAGTATAAAGCATAATTTCCAAGGTTTAATCCCTATGACTATAAAAGAGGAATTTTTGAATCATACAGCTATTCCTGACTTAAGGGATCTCCTAAGGGATATATAAAAAATCACTTCATTAATCAAAATTTCATTATTGGTTAACATGTCAGTAAGTGAAAAATGGTGTACATAAGTTTATGTACTTTGCAAACAAGAGGGCAGGACTTAATAGAGTAGTTAAAGGGGTAGTAAATGCATATTTAAATAAACTACACTGGAATTTATCTCACAGGAAAAATAACTGCCCACCAAAGAGATCAGTGAAGCTGAGACCTACCTGCTTGGGGAAAAAAAAAAAGTAAAGTCAATATCCGACAGGCATTCTTTCTAATCCCTTAGATGACTGCAAACAGCAGGAGTAAGAAGTAAGGTTTGTTCCAGGACAAGTATTAACGATTAATTCTTTGCCAGTGTGTCCTTAATTTGGATTTAAACCAATTCAATTAAAATTTTAGTAATTTAAATATGACTTAGTTAGTAAAGATAATTTTCTCCTCTCATTTAAAAATTCTTTCATTTTAAATTGATAGCACTATGCACAGAGAACAACAGAGTTTTGGGACACATTTAATGAGGTCACCGTTTGCAAACTCTATTACAATTTTCCCGGCAGTAGTCAAAAAAGAGATAAAACTGCAATAATCACCATTAATCAGATTTAGAGATGATAAAATATAAATACACACTTGTGGCAGGAAGGAATATAAGTGACAATCCTTTGAAGAATTTAGTAATGTTTGTTATTCAATGTGACTAAAACTAAGTTCATTCATCTTTCCCTTTATATTTATTTATATTTTTGTTTATTCTATCAACAAGTATTTATTGAGCACCCACTATGTATTAGGTGCTGTTCCAGGCATTGAAAGTACATTAGTAAACAATATAGACAAAATCAAAATTCTTGTGGAGCTTACTCATTTTACTGGGGAAGATTGACAAAAATATATATAAAATAATTTCAGCTAGTTATAAATACTGCAAGAAAAATTAAAGTAGGATAAGAAAATAGAAAATTAGGGAATACACAAATATGAGTTCGGGAAATTTTCACACTCAAAAGCCCCTATAACTGACTATGTAGCTGATGAAAAAAAACACTTCTTGCTAAAAAAAAAATTCATATTTGGTCTTCATCATAATTCCCTTTTGTTTAACCACACCTGTACTCCAATTACCTCTTGCAGGTCCTTTTTTTCATTTTCTACCTTAGTTTTCCTCCTATATGTACAACCATTGTCTTGGCATACTTTTTCATTAAGAATGTTTCTAAGATCATAATTCTAGTGATATATGATAATTTGAGACCTTTTTCATTAAGTACTTATGAAATAAACATACTTGATAGTTTGGCAATCAAATGATCAACGACATTTATTTACAGAAAGTCATCATTTAATGGAAAAGAGCTCAGACAAATATGTAATGGTAAAGAATAAAAATAAAATTAATTTACATACACATTAGTCACTGACCTAGAGAAAAACTAGCAAATGATAAATATTGGTTTTGGTGTATGTATGTCAATGTGTGCCTGTGAGATGATAAAGGTAATAGAGGAAAACATACTTTAAATTCAAGGAAAGATTTTAACTTAAGACAAATAGAGTTGTTCAAAAGTCACATTATTGTGAATGAGAAAATAAGCAACTATGTCTTGTTCTAAAATATTACCTTATACATGAAAATGACTTTTTTAAAAAAGTGTTATAAAACCTTTTATAAAAAATAGCTGGAAGTTTAGAAAAATATAGAATATGAAGGTATAAGAAATTATATCAAATGTTTTTTTAAAAAAAGTATTAAACCTCTGTATTAACAAAGCAACTTAAACTTTAATTGACTAAGTAAGATATAGCAATATAAAACCAACATGCCTTTTGGCATAGCACACTGGTTAAAAGCAAAATTTTGAATCCAGACAGCTTAACTTCACATGCCAGGTCCATCACCACCTGTATAATTTGGGGCAATTTACTTAATTCGGTTCCTCGGTTTCCTCATCTCTAAAATTAGGATGATAAGAGTACCTACCTCAAAAGGTTGTTTTTTAGGATTATATGAGTCTAGAAAAATATCTGACATTAAGCACCCCATAAAGATTAGCTATTAACTCTTAACTATTTTCCCTTCAGATAGAAAGACACTTACTTTTAGGAAGACCTGCAGATCTTGAGTCTGAGTGTGCTGTAGAATGTCTTGCTGTAGATGTTTGAAGATAGCTATACAGATATACACTTGATAATCAGGACCAAGGAAAATACAAGTAGCAATATAATGGCAGATTTCTATCCAATCTAAATAATTCCAAAAACACTGAGTTATCCATTGCAGACAAATCTGGAAAAAAAAGAAATCAGTTCTTTAGAAAGTCTGTATGACTATATTTGACTTTCAAAAAGCAATAACCAATAACTCACATAAAACCAATGAAGAGCTTAGCATTTAATCAAAATAGAAAGACATTCTGCACATAAGCCTATAAGTATGTTTCACCTATTCGCTTAGTGCATGAAAAAACTTTCATAGCCTTGGGACTCGGGACTTGGGGGCAACTGATGGTGTTCACACTGTACAAATGCCTATTGCTAAATGCCCTCTTAACTCATATTGTCCTCTTCTTATCCATAACACCAGTCTGCTCTCTACAGTTAACAAATGCTGAGAGACTATTTTAATTCAGAGGTGGAATTTTTTCTACCCTACCTATAATCACAGATGTATAATTATGCAGATAACAGATTGCTAAATGTTACATTAATGCAAATGGACTCTCGCTGAATCAGAAAACAATTTAAACCAAACAGAATTATATAACACAAAAATTGAAAGCTAATGAAGAGAATAATTAAAAAATGAGTCTTTCTAAAAAAATCATTTCTCTTACTTTTTGAATAATATTTGTTCTGATTATAAAAGAGATACATGTCTGTTGTGGACAAACAGAAAAGTTTAAGAAAAAATAATCAGAGATCAACATTGCTAACATTTTGGTACATTAATGTTATGGATGGAATTGTGTATTCCCTTAAAAAGTATGTCAAAGTCCTAACCCCACTACCTATGAATGTGACATTATTTGGAATAAGGGTCTTAAAGAAGTAATCAAGATAAGATGAGGTCATAGGGTAAACCCTATTCCAATGTGACTGGCAACCATATAAAAAAGGAAAATTTGGACAAAGAGAACCACACTCAGAGGGAAGATGCTGGAAAGCCACACACAGAAAATGTCAGCCTGGAAGACAAATGACTGATGTACCTGGGAGCCAAGAAACATCTAAGGCGACTAGGAGCTAGGAAGGAAGCACCAAACAGTCTTCACTGGTGTGTGCAGAGGGAACATAGCCTTGCCAACACTTTCATTTTGATTCCCAGTCTCCAGATCTCTGGGACAGTACATTTCTGTTGTTCTCAGCAGCCCAGTTTATAATACTTTGATACTGCAGTCTTGGGACATTAAGACAATTAATTATTTTCCAATATTTTAGTTTTCACAATGATCAACAAATTACCACTGAGGAAAGATTTCCTTTATTGAACCTATCTTCTCCTACTGTCTTATGTCTTAGGGAGAAGGGAGGGATAAATGGGAACAGACAGGGTGGCTTATCTCAATTTATCGTAGATACAAAAGATACAGAGACATAAATTTTATTTTGCTCTATCACTTTGTCCCTTTAAAAAGTTTCTAAAATTTGTTTTATACCTCTGATTCCAATTTTTGGTACACTGATTCCATTTTTAACTGCCCTTACATATTATAATAGTTTACTACAGCTGCCATAACAAAGAACCGGAGACTGGGTGAGTTACACAACAGAAAATTATCTTCTTACAATTCTGGAGAAGTCCAAAATCAAGGTGTTGGCAGGGTTGGTTTCTTGAGGCCAATCTCTTTTGGTTTATAGATGGCAGCTTTCTTTCATATTCATATGGTCTTCCCTCTGTACATGTCTGCATCCAAATCTGCTCTTCCTTTAAGGACACCACTCATATTGGGTAAGGGTGTACCCTAATGACCTCATTATAATGTAATTACCACTTTTAAAGACCTTATCTCTAAATAGTCACATGCTAAGGTACTGGGGATTAAAACTTCAACATATGAATTTGGGGGGGATATAATTCAGCCCGTACCAGATGGTATCAATGAATTTTTGTTTTCCATATATTATTACTCATGTCAGCCATTAAACTTCAAATTTCAGCCATTATGGGCATATCTTTTCATATCATCTTCTGGTCATATTTTCTATTTTGTTATTGATAATGCCAACTATACATGATCAAATATTTCCTTCTGTTTTTTATTGTAATTCTGTTTTCAGGTATAAAATTTTCCTTTATAAATATTAAGTTCCCTTCTGTTATGCTCCAAAATCTTTTCATTGAGCTTACAAGTTAACTCAATATTGAATTAGAATATGTCTATAAATGTCTAATATTTGTCAATAAGCAGAATATAGTTAATTTTCTTTGGTCCCAACTTCAATGTCCACTTGACATTGATAGTATTCTTCTCCCAGACCTTGGCCAGGAGGGTAAGTTGGCATGCAGAGCTCATTACCAACTTCTACTGCCCACCAAATACCCACATAATGTGGCTCTACTGGACTGGGAAGAAAAATACCTCCTGCTCCCTCCTGACTACATAGGTTAAAGCATTCAATGATTCTTTGACTAGAAGAGATACTTTCAATTCATTTAAAGCACTGTTGCCAGGGTTCTCTGTGTCCTTTGCTACAGTTACTAATGCCAATCAACTTATGAGTAGGCTTCGTTAATAAAAATGAGAATCTCTGGATAAAGGAAGGAGAAACAGCTGAAGAGTGGAAATTAATACAATAATCCCTGTAGCCAGAGAGAGCAGGTCTCATTCAGTTGTAGGTTTCAGGGATAACTTATCAAGGAGACAAAGATGAAAAAGGCCACAGGTTTTGCCCATCTTTCTAGTTGGCCTCACTCTTCTACGGGCTGAATGGTGTGAAACTGCTGATCACTAACTCTGTCTAACCTATAACCTACCAACTTTATATGTTCCAACAACAGATCTGAAGTTAAAATGTATGTAGAGAGGTATTTATCCTCTTCCTTTATCCAAATTGGTTAAAAGAAAGTCACCCTAGAATCTGCAATTAGTTCTTCATTATATAGTTTCTAATGCCATTGCAATTTTCTGGCATTTATATACGTTCAAGCATTGTTTTATAGTAAACCAATGTTCTTTATACCTAATTACACTTTAAACATTTAAATAGCTTTTTAGGTTCATAAGGAAGAAAAATCACTTGCACAATATGTATAGAAATGTACCATATTTGGACAGATATTCAAGGATAAGAATCTGACAAGTAAAGATGGGGCACAGGGAGCGAGAAGGTATCATTTCAAGTAGCAGCATTAGCACATGAGGAGACGCAAAGCCTGGAACACATTTTTAAGTCTGACTCTGAGCAAGGGGCATTCCCAGTCTTGACATTCTGCTTTTCATTTGTATAATTTTACATTTTTAAAAAGCACTGTCACAAAATATGAATTATAAAATAGTTTTCTATAATTCTTCTTTCATGGTGGTGGTGGTGGCAGAGATCCAGCAAAAGAGTGTGTATCCTGAGGATTATCCAGGTTAGCCCACTTGCTGACACAGCACAGTGCAATAATCAGTGATATGCCAAGTGATGTTCCAAAGGAATTACAAGAGGCAAATCATTAAATATATGTTCTACTTAAGCCAGGAAAGTTAAAAATATTCAATGAGGACAGTTTTTAACAAAAGTAAAACTGGTCAAAAAGTTAATTAGAACATGTGATTTTCTGTTCATTTAAAAGGAAAGAATATATATTTTAATTTTTATTTCCTTTCCAACCTCAGTTACTTTTAAAAGAAACTCTTCAATAAATATATAATTCTAACTATATTTTTTTATTCTATTTGAGATTATTTTTACTCTACAGAGCTGTTATTTAGCAACCTACCTACAAATCTTTCATTTATCAAGCAATCCCAACCCATCAATTGTCTATAAATTAACAACTTGAAAAAGCACTGCTTCTAGTTAGATCAAAATGAATAAGCTTTTAAATATAAAATTAATACCCAAATAATTATTTAACCACGTATACCCACTTACTTAAAAGTAGTTTTCATGTTCTATATTAGCAATAAAATGGCAAATACTTCAATAAAACAATAACTATACTTTAAACATAAATTTATTAAAGTGGCTCACAAAGGGAACCATTAATAAGGCATTTTTAAGTTAGATAACTTAAGAAACGTAATATTACTGCTGAGAAATAATACTGTGGTTTGTATTAGATAAATCTGCTTGGTACATGTAAGCAGTTTCAAATTAACAAAAATATATCAAATTGATAAAGAGATGTCAAATTGATAAGCAGAATCCAAAATGATAGATACCAAATTGATATAGTAGGGCCTGAGTATCTTGATCTTGGAGCAATACTCTTAAAATTTGAGGTATTGCAAATTTTTCCCACAGTCTTTGGTAGTCTATTTTTAAATTATAGGATATATGTTAGGAACCAGTAAATGATTGGAGTTATTAGACAATATGCATTGTATTAATCCAGATAAGCATGGCAAAAATAAAATCTAAAGAACCTGTTGCTCCCTGACTTGGATTTTTAGAAGAATTGAAAGAATGGATTATTGAGCTTATAGCAAATATTTAAGTAACTACTTTCAATATATCTTTTCTACAAAAGGTATTTTGTAGAAAAATATATTTTATGATAGGCTCTCAGGAAGATACTTCACAGTACACACACACACACACACACACACACACACACAGAACATTAACTCTCTATACTGATGACAAGACATACATAGCATATTAAATGGACTTCTTATAGTCAATTGCAGATTAATGAATAAGACCAAAAAATTTTGTGATTCAAAATTCCCAGAAGTGTTTTATGTACAGACACAGTAAGAGCTAGAATTGGCTGAGGAAGAGTATCTCTTTCCACTACATGCAATTCTTTGCTATATTTAGACTTCTCATTAATTTTAGGAAATTGAAAACTCAGCAGGTCTAGTAACCGGATAAAAGTAAGTGTAAAAAAAATGACATAAGGGCTCTCCAAAATAAGTATAAAAGCACATGTCATTTTATGAAAACTACTACCTAATTAAGAGGAAAGTGCTTCCAGTAGGACAAATACAAGGGAATGGAGGATGGTTTACTATTAAGAAATCTATCCAATATGTCACATAAACAGGTCAAATAAGCTCCAAGATCAAGATACTCTTAACCATAAAACATCCGTGGCTACTGTCATGTGACCACATGTACAATTCCAGGCCCTAGAAAAGCCATTAAAACCTCTGATCCCAACAGCAGACACACAGCTCTAGGCTTTCTTGTTAGATTAGACACAGTATCTCACATAACAGATACTCAGTGCTGATACCAATTATTGCCCTTAGTTACTTAATCCATAAATTAGCCTTCTGAAGAAGATATTGTTTCCATTAACAAGCCTGCATCTCATAGACTTTCAGAATGTCTATACCTTTGAATAGCTGAACTTGAACTCGAATTCTGTGAATGGCTGGTACCTCCTATAAAGTAAACCTATCTGTTATAATAGGTCCAAAGAGAAGAAGCCAGTTTGGGGATTTAAACACAAAGGCATAAATACTTACAAAAATAGTTTTATTAATTTAAATATATGTCCTGTATCTGATGAGAATGTAATTTTCTTTAAAGACGATGAAATCTGGGAATTGAAGAAATGCTACTTCCTTATGAATTACCTGTGATGGTGCAAAACCAGACATGTGAAAAGCTGAAAACACAAGTGGCACCTCTGTCTTCAGCAGCATTTCAATATAGTGAATGCTGCAAAAATATATGGGATGGATGCCAGATTTTATAGTGTCAACAGGTAGGTACCTCTGCATAAAAAAGAGAAATTGAGAATTAATGAGTATGCAGCTAATTTAAAATGATCAAACATCTAAATCTTTTCCTCTGAATTGCGCTTCAAAATTAATGTGGTGGCATCACAAATAATGCAAATATTATAGTTACATAAATTTAAAAGTCAGAATGTTAAACTCTGTAGAAAGCATAAATCTCAATAAATGCAATATGATATACTTTCTGGTACACAGGAATGAAGTTGACATTTTGTAATTTGGCAACTTCAATCCTTTGTGGAATGATGAGGGTGAGTGTTGTATGAAAGAATAAATTAGTGAGTTCAGGAGTAATAAATGCTTTACTTTTTAAATACCTAGGATGTTTCAATATACTTACTCTTCTTGGCTTTGGTCAATGATTCCATAATGCTAAAAAGTTTTTGTCAGCTCTTAGAGGTATTTGCCTAATCCCCTTTTTCTAAGTTAATGTTAACCCAAATACAACTTGTGTTACTAATAACTGAAATTGGGTACTCCATAAGAAATTCGTCTCTAAAACGGGGAGGGGGGGTGTACTTAATGCATTCACATCAAAGTTCTCAGAGCAAGTATTTTATGAATATATTTTATACATATATATATGTATATTTATTTATATGTCCATATACTATATATGTGTAGATATATAAACACAAATATTTACAAACTTGTATTTTTCAGCAATATCTTCATAAACCTGGTTATTTTTTAAATTTAGCTGTTAGATATAATTTATTATCATGAATGTTCATAATGTTTTAATGAGTTAGTATAAATACAACATTTAACCACAACATCTTCTTTTAAAAACAAAAAATAAACTTGAAGAAAAATTCTTAGACCCGCAATTATATCTTATAGACTTATAATAAAAATTGATACTCAAATTAGATCTGAAGAATACATAATTAAGAAAGTTTCAGAAAGACATCTTATGTTCTTGCCTTTACTGTGCAATTCTTATTTTTAAACCTTTTTAATAAAAGAATGTTAATACTTTTATTTATTTATTTATTTATTTATTTATTTATTTATTTATTTATAAATCTTTATTCAGATTATTACAATTGTTTCTCCTTTTTCCCCCCATAGCTCCCCTCCACCCGGTTCCCACCCCACCTTCTGCCCTTACCTCCCCCCCCACTGTCCTCATCCATAGGTGTATGATTTTTGTCCAGTCTCTTCCTGAAACCCCCATACCCCTTTCCCCCTGAGAATTATCAGTCCACTCCCTTTCTATGCCCCTGATTCTATTATATTCACTAGATTATTCTGTTCCTCAGGTTTTTAATTCACTTGATTTTTAGGTTCACTTGTTGATAGATATGTATTTGTTGTTTATAATTTTTATCTTTACTTTTTTCTTCTTCCTCTTCTTTAAGAATACCTTTCAGCATTTCATATAATACTGGTTTGGTGGTGATGAACTCCTTTAGCTTTTTCTTGTCTGTGAAACTCTTTATCTGCCCTTCAATTCTGAATGATAGCTTTGCTGGGTAGAGTAATCTTGGTTGTAGGTTCTTGCTATTCATCACATTGAAAATTTCTTGCCACTACTGTCTGGCCTGCATAGTTTCTGTTGAAAAGTCAGCTGACAGTCGTATAGGTGCTCCCTTGTAGGTAACTAACTGTTTTTCTCTTGCTGCTTTTAATATTCTCTCTTTGTCTTTTGCTCTTGGCATTTTAATTATGATGTGCCTTGGTGTGGTCCTCTTTGGATTCCTTTTGTTTGGGGTTCTGTGGGCTTCCTGGACTTGTAAGTCTATTTCTTTCACCAGGTGGGGGAAGTTTTCGGTCATTATTTCTTCAAATAGGTTTTCAGTATCTTGCTCTCTCTCTTCTTCTGGCACCCCCATAATTCTGATGTTGGTGCGCTTGAAGTTGTCCCAGAGTCTTCTTACATTATCTTCAACTTTTTGGATTTTTTTTTTGCTTTTTGCTTTTTCGGTTGAGTGTTTTTTGCTTCTTTGTAATTCAATTCTTTGACTTGATTTTTGTGTTCCTCTTGTCTGTTTTTGGGTCTCTGTATAATATTTTTTATTTCAGTCAGTGTATGTTTAATTTCTAGTTGGTCCTTTTTCATATCTTCGAGGGTCTTGTTATATTTATCGGCCTTTTCTAGGATATTCTTAAAAAGCCTTATAACCGTGGTTTTGAATTCTATATCCAGTCGTTTGTTTTCCTCCATTTCTTTCGTTTGTGATCTGTTTCTTTGACGCTGAATTTTCACTGCTTCCCTGAGTTGGTAGGGTAAATTTGTGTGCTAGGTTTCCTATATGGCCCAGTGGGTCGGCCTCCCCAGTTAACGTAAGGTGGACACTCTTGGTGCACCCCTTTGTGGACTGTGTGTACAGCCTTGTTGTAGTTAAGTCTTGATTGTTGTTGTTATCACTGGGAGGAATTGACCTCCAGTCCAGTTGGCTGTAAGGATCAGCTGTGTCTATGCTGGGAGAAGTTCAGTGCTGGAGACAGCCTTATAGGATTAGACTTGCCAAATTGCAATAGCCTCTGTGCTCAGCTTGGATGGGGTGGAGTCTCAGGGCGGAGCAGACAGTCTTGGCTTCCCGTCAGCCTTGCCCTTGCGCGCACTCGTAGACCTCTGCCTTCCCCAGCTCCCGAGTCTCCGCCCGAGAGTCCAGACTCCGCCCACAAGAGCATAGGTCCCCAGGGGCTCGCCTGGAACTGGGGTTCAGTCAGTCAGAACTGGGGCTCAGTGCAGTCAGGAGCCTCTGACTCCCTTCCACTAGGGAAAGCCTGTGGCAACCTCCGCTTCCTTTGTGCGCACTGGCACGCGCGTGTCTTCAGTCCTCTGCCTTCCCCGGCTCCTGGGTCTTCGCCCGAGAGTCCAGACTCCCCCCACAAGAGCGTGGGTCCCCAGGGGCTCGCCTGGAACCGGGGTTCAGTGCAGTCAGAACTGGGGCCCAGTGCAGTCAGGAGCCTCCGACTCCTTTCCACTAGGGAAAGCCTGTGGCAACCTCCGCAGCCTTTGTGCACACTGGCACGCGTGCTCCTTCAGACCTCTGCCTTCCCCGGCTCCCGAGTCTCCGCCCGAGAGTCCAGACTCCCCCTGTAAGAGCGTGGGTCCCCAGAGGCTCACCCGGAACTGGGGTTCAGTGCAGTCAGAACTGGCGTTCAGTGCGGTCGGGGGCTTCCTTCCCCCTTCCGCCAGAGAAAGTCAGCCAGGCTCTCAGCCGCCCTTCCTCTCTGCGCGCACAAAGACCCTTTGCCGTACCTCCAATTCTCTGCGAGCTTTTCTCTTTCCTTCTAGTTGTAGAATTTTCACTCAGCCAGCTTTACTGTGGTTCTGGATGGTGTCCGTTCTGTCTTTTAGTTGTAGTTTTGAAATTGTTGTGCGAGGCAGCAGTTTAGGTGCTTACCTATGCCGCCATCTTGGTTTCTCCTGTTAATACTTTTAAATTAAAACAAACCAAACTCATATAAAACAATTACATAAGAAGTCAAATAATTTATTAGTGGTTTTCCAGTATTATCATTCATCATCATAAATGATGATTTACCATTTCACGTGCAGAAATATATATTTGTGGGAAAAGATATTTTGTAGAAAAATATATTTTATGATAGGCTCTCAGGAAGATACTTCACAGTGTACACACACACACACACACACACACACACACAAAGAACATTAACTCTCTATACTGATGATAAGACATACATAGCATATTAAATGGACTTCTTGTAGTCAATTGCAGATTAATGTCTAAGACCAAAAAATAACCTTTCTATTGAGTAAATAAAAATAATAATATGAACTGTACAATGTGTTTCATTAATGAGTACTTATAGAGTAAAATTAATGAATATAATAAACATATATAAAAGCAAAAGTCAACTTATACATACATAACATTTTAATTTTCAATACAAACTTATGTAATACTTTTCTGAATATATGTATAATGAATTCGTGCATGGGTGGGGTCCCTCTGGGTGGCCTGCAGGTATCGGGCCGAAACCTGCAGTCCAACGCCACCTGCAGCCCCTACCTGCCGCTCCCGCTCATTCCAGCCCCACTGTGCCTGCCGCAGGCTCGCACCCATTCGGTCCCGACTGGGAGAGGCTCGCGCTGCCATGGCAGCACTTGCAAGCCATGAGCCCTGCATCTGGCACCCTCCCAAGGGGAGTGGCCTGTGCAACTGGGCTGAAACCGGCTCTCCAACATCGCCCAAGGTGTCCCAGATTGCGAAAGGGCGCAGGCCAGGCTGAGGGACCCCACCAGTGCACGATCGGGTAGGAGATGGACCGCAAGAGGGCTCCAGGGCGTGGCTGGCCCATCTCGCTCAGTCCCGATCTGCAGGACCCCAGCAGCAAGCTAACCTACCAGTCGGAGCATCTGCCCCCTGGTGGTCAGTGCACGTCATAGTGAGTGGTTGAGCTACCTTAGCATACATATCATTAACATATTACACTTTGATTGGTTGTTCGGTTGTTCTGCTGTTCAGTCTATTTGCATATTACCCTTTCATTATATAGGATTAGAAGAAATCATGCCATACTTTTGGGTAACCAAAACAAGCTCCTAGCACCAAACCCTGCATAGAGTAGATTCGCAACAAATTATTGCCTTAATAACAAGAAAATATTCTATCCCTAACTGGTTTGGCTCAGTGGATAGAGCGTCAGCCTGCGGACTAAAGGGTCCCAGGTTCAGTTCTGGTCAAGGGCATGTACCGTGGTTGCAGGCACATCCCCAGTAGGGGGTGTGCAGGAGGCAGCTGATCGATGTTTCTCTCTCATCGATGTTTCTAACTCTCTATCCCTCTCCCTTCCTCTCTGTAAAAAATCAATAAAATATATTTAAAAAAAGAAAATATTCTAATAATTACACACAATCACAATAACTTAACTTATACTAATTTTATTAATTGCTCTATTAATTTCCATTTCATAACTCTAATTTATAGTAAATGGTGTTCATAAGCCCAGATCAATGACATCTCTGAGCCACATGGATACAAAAAGAGTATTCTGAATCACCAAACTATAAATTATGTTTGTTATACATTTAGTGTTTTGATGTATTTTGCTTAGTCACAATGCTCTAGAAGGATGGTAACTTTTATTAAAGGTAACTCAAAATAAAATCAGAACATCAGGTTAAGCAGATCACACGTAGGATAATAATAGCATTTACTATATCATCTAAGCAACATATAAACTGATATATATACTATGCTAAAATTGTGAAAAAATTACTGGCAAAACTTTTGGCTTGGAATATACTAGAAAGTGACATAATGTGAAACAAGGACTTTATAAAATAATTAACACTCAGTATTTTACTTTAGTGATTAAATATAGAAGGTATGTGCTTAAAAACAAAAAAGAAACATAGTAAGCAGTTTCTTATTTGTTTTTTCTTCCAGTATAGGTAGCTCTGATGGATCATTTTATTCCTGACACTAAAGAAACATCTAGTTCTGCCTGGCCCGTGACATATAAGAAAATGGAATCTTCAAATATAAATATGATTTACAGTTACATGTAAACAGGGAAGGTGCTTTGACGCTGGTTTTCTTTCCTACAAATGATTGGTCACATGACTTACTATTGCTAATGACCTGCAAATGCGTTACGTGACATACAATTTGCTGTAAAATTTAAATCTAAACGTATAGGGGACAAAAGCAACACAACTTTGGAAACTGGAAAGCAGAAAGACTGCAGGCCTGAAAAAGCTGAATCCTAAGTTAACAGTACAGAAAGCTGAGAACCAACCCAATTTACCCTGAAGAATCCTCAAAAGCCTCAAAAAGGGATGGCCAGGAATCTCTGGAAGTGGGGATAAAGAGGAAGGGGCTAAAATGAGAAGGACTGGATGAACCTTTGAGCCACCTGACCTCATGTTACCTGAGCAGAAGTCTAAAATGTTATTTTCTGGAGAGGATAAAACAGATTGTCTGGCTGAAAGGACACAAGACATCGTTAAGGACAGTAGTACCATACCAAAAGCACAGGAATTGTACAAAAAAGTTAAACACAATATATAAATGTGTATTTAAATTCTATTAGAATTTTTAACTCTAAACATCCTGTGTTGAATAAATATTATTTTGTGAGGAGTAACAGAGAACTGTGTGTGTGTGTGTGTGTATTGCCATCCCTTGACCTTCCTGTTGAACAACACTAGTTCATTCGAGTATTACTTTAGCCTGATTTTTCATCAGTGGAGTTTTGTGTTTATAGGAATATGAAATTATTTAATTTATTCTCCCTTTGATGTTTTTACTAGCAGACAAGGCATATATGAATGTTACTTTTGTTATAATTATTATTTGGGATTAGGTATTCCTATAGAAAAAACGAACTTCAACTTAGTATTTTCTTATGCTGTAATTTCACTAAGAAATTCTTTCTCACAAAATAAAAAATATTCATTCAATAGTTTTTTTATATATATAAAATTCTATAATTTACTGACAAGTTTAATATTTAACAATACATCTATTACCATGAATCATTTATTCAGATACCAGTAGGTAAGACACCAAATATTTGAGAAAATGTCAAATCTGCATCTTCACAGAGAATCAGTCAAAAGCATTCCCACAAAAAATGAATATAAATTAATACAGAATTCTCTACAAAGAAAATAAGATCCCAATTAATTTAAATAGGATTTGCCTTAAAATTTAAAATGGTTCTTTAAAAACAGGCTAAAAAGTCTTACAGAAACTTGCAGTCTTGGCAACCAAAGGAAAGCAGAGGTCAGAAGCCTGGAGAACTGCTGAAGAAATTGGAATGTTTTCTCTTTGTCCCCCAACATTATCATGAACAAAGACGATACAAACCAGTCATGGCCAGCATAACTCCCCTGCAGGCAGATTAAAAAGCAGTTAAGGAACTGTTATAATATTTTATGTTACAAAATGAAATATAACTCCTCCATAAATACTCATTTCCAGGATCTCTATAAGGAAAGATATATTAATGATACTTAGTCCTCATTTGTCTTTAATTAATTTATAAGATATTGATGTAAAATTAAATTTTATTAATAAAAATTACACATTAACTATTATAACGTACTCTTTTCTTTAATGTCCTGTGGAGGCCAATGGCACTAGCAACTGGAAAAAGAACCTTCTGCTTTGTAGAAATACACTTCTTGAAGTGATGGACACAAGAGTACCATCCTTTCTCTAGTTCAGGTTGTCTGCTAAATTACTAGCACAATCAAGAATTTTTTAAATCCACACATTTTTATATTCAGGAATGCAAATAGTTTGCAAATATTTTTTCTTCAAGTCAAATCCTATTTCTGCAATAAAATCAATACAAATAGAATATTATTTTTCTAGATTGCAATCTAATTTTAAAACTTTCTTATATATGTCTGAAAATATATTCCATTAACTTCAATTATTCAGTTGCAAATTCAATGAGTAAGAATGAACTTAATCACTATTCAATTTAATAAAATGCACATCTAAAATACAGAATAAAATGCTATGAAGATATATCAGAACAAATAAATCACTAATATATGTTAAAGTATTATTTTACTATTAGAGGCCCGGGGCACGAAATTTGTGCACGGGGGTGTGTGTCCCTCAGCCCAGCCTGCACCCTCTCCAATCTGGGACCCCTTGAGGGATGTCTGACTGCCCGTTTAGGCCCGATCCCAGTAAGCTCCCAACTGCTCGCCTGCCTGCCTTCTTGATTGCCCCTAACCGCTTCTGCCTGCCAGCCTGATCACCCCAACTGCTGGCTCCCAACTGCTCGCCTGCCTGCCTTCCTGATTGCCCCTAACTGCTTCTGCCTGCCAGCCTGACCACCCCCTAACCACTCCCCTGCCAGCCTGTTTGCCCCTAACTGCCCTTTCCTGCAGGCCTGGTCACCCCTAACTGCCCTCCCCTGCAGGCCTGGTCACCCCTAACTGTCCTCCCCTGCAGGCCTGGTCCCCCCTAACTGCTCTCCCCTGCAGGCCTGGGTACCCCCCAACTGCCCTTCCCTGCAGGCCTGGTCGCCCCCAACTTCCCTCCTCTGCCGGCCTGGTCCCCACCAACTGCCCTCCCCTGCAGGCCTGATCACCCCCAAATGCCCTCCTTTGCAGGCCTTGTCCCTCTCAACGGCCCTCCCCTGCTGGCCATCTTGTGGAGGCCATCTTGTGTCCACATGGGGGCAGCCATTTTTGACCACATGGGGACAGCCATCTAGTGTGTTGGAGTGACGGTCAATTTGCATATTACTCTTTTAGTAGATAGGGTAAAAGATATCCAATCAAAAACTTAAGAAAAGTGTATGAATAAAGTTGAACTGTGACTCCACTCAAAAAGGATATGAAGAGAAGATTTCACATGAGCTTGCTGCTGTGTCAGGAATCTCTCACAGTGCTTTAACACCCACGTAAGATCACTTTCGGCACTATCTTTCAACAGGTTGAGGAACTTGCCATACCTACATTAAAAATCCACAAAACATACAAAAGGATAAAGGTCAGGCCTTGTATGGTAAATTCATTTATAGAAATCTATCAAAGTGGAGTCCTCTTAAAATCTCAAGGTTTTAAGTTTTCAAATTTCTACCTCTGGCATAGCTACTTAAGGAAAAAATGACAATATACTAGTATGGTACCAATAATTATGATACATTTGGATTAGCAGTATTCATCTGGTAAATACTGGTTAACTTTAAAGGAAAATAAAACAATAATGAGAGAAAACATACATACCATAGATCAGTGATCGGCAAACTGCGGCTCGCAAGCCACGGTTTGCCGCTCTGTTAACTAATGAGTTTGCTGACCACTGGATAGGGGCTTAATCACAAGGAACAACAACAGCCTGTAATTACTGGAATCGAGAGTCTAGGTCAGTGGTCAGCAAACTCATTAGTCAACAGAGCGGCAAACCGCAGCTTGTGAGCCACAGTTTGCCGACCACTGCCATAGATTTACCAGTAGAATATAAATATTTTTTACCTGAACTTAATCTAAAACACAGAATATTGACAGAGTTGAATGTTAAATCTAAGAAGCAATTTTTGAGTTCATCTGGTCCAAAGATTTTAAATGGGAGTGGCATTTCCCAGGGGGCTGCTTTGGAAAGTTATGGGGGCATTTTTTATTGTCATAGTGACTGGGGCACCAATGGTAGTCGGTGAGTGAGGGCCAGGAGGTTAGACATGGGACAGCATGATAACAACGTGCAAATGCCCCGCCTGTTATTTTGCATGGATTAAAAAGATACTTATAATGATCTGAAACTAATTGTTTTATATAAAACTAGTGACCTGGTGCACGAAATTCTTGCACATTAAAAGGGGATTAATTAGAGGAAATAATTTAATATTGCTATTTGCCCTTTCTCTATAATAGAAGTGTCAGAGATGAAAGAAAATTAGTAAAATGTATATGAAAACCTTCCTCCTGTCAGAGTCTGGGGCTCACCACGGGACCCAGAGTCAAGTCCCCGCCCATCCACAGCAACTCAAAATCGCGTGAGACCCAGACCCGGCTGGCCACCCCGCATTGGGCAAGATCCAGACCCGGCCAGTCCCACCCTTGTCAAGCCCTGCGGGCAGGGGGCGTAGCCTCAGGTCCCCTGGCCTGGCGCCAGGACAGGGGGCATGGCCTGATGTCCCCTAGCCCAAAGCGGGGCTGAGGGTGTGCCCTGAGGTCCTCCGTCAAGCCCCGCCAGGTGGGGGACATGGCCAAGCCTTGCTGGGTGGGTGGCATGGCCTGAAGTCCCCCGTCAAGCCCAGCCAGGTGGGGGGGCGCAGCCTCAGGTCCCCTGGCCCAGCACCGGGAGGGGGGGGCGCAGCCTCAGGTCCCCCGTCAAGCCCCACCAGCAGGGGGACGCAGCCTCGGGTCCCCGTCAAGCCCTGCTGGGCGGGGGCACGGCTTGAGTTCCCCCGACCCAGCATTGGGGGTGCACCTTGAGGTCCCCCGTCAAGCCCCGCTGGGTGGGGGGCATGGCCTGAGGTCCCCTGTCAAGCCCCACCGAGCAGGGGGTGCAGTCTGAGGTCCCCCGGCCTGGTGCCGGGGTGAGGGGCGTGGCCTGAAGTCCCCTGTTAAGCCCCACCCAGTGGGGGGCACGGCCTGAGGTCCCCCGACCTGGCGCTGGGGCGGGGGGAGAAGCCTGAGGTCCCCTAGCCCAGCACCAGAACAGGAAGCGCACCTTGAGGTCCACTGTCAAGCCCTGCCTGGTGGGGGGTGCTGCCTGAGGTCCCTTGTCAAGCCCCACAGGGTTGGGGAGGAGGTAGCCTCAGGTCCCTGCTGATTGCTCATTAAGGCTCCTTATGGGAACTTGGCCTCAGCTGTGGGTGCAGCCATCTTTGTGATGGAGTGATGGTCAATTAGCATATTCCCTCTTTACTAGATAGGATGTTTTCCTATATTTTTTACATATTCTGAATGTAACCATGTGCAAATCAGGGAAAGCTAGTACTTTATTTGAAGCCTTTCTAAGCATTGTTCACCATTTTGGAAAGTCATTTTGCCAGTGGCAACTCTCTTACAGTATTTGAAGCACCAAAATAAAGCCTCTATTTGTAGCTGCCAGTCACAAAGATGAGTGTCAGCTATGTCTTATACTGTAGTTTTATACAAACATTTCATTATAAATCATTTTCCACTTATTTCTTACCAATAAGATGTTATAATAAATTTTAAAAATATGTGACTTATATTATCTATGGATTCCATTTCACAACAGAAATAGGGTATTTAAAATAAAAACAAGGTTGCAAAACTTAATCAATGTGTTATATGTTCTATGTAATAAAGGTGGGTGAGCTAGTATTAGTACCACAGTTTTCATTCTATAAAAAACAGTCTTATTAACATCTTTCACGTGTATCTTTCTAAAACTTCATTGTGATTCTGATCCTTCTGAATGAGACAGACTATCAAGATCCCCATTTAAAAGCAAGAATAAGGGTAGAGGTGGTCGAGGACTCAGCCCTTAACTCCCAGACTGCTCTTTAGCTTGTCTATCTCCTTTGAAAATTACAATTTGAGTACAAAACTTCAAACTACTCTAATTGGTTTATTCATTTTAACTTCTGCATCTATCCTTAAGATACTTTTGTATTCATCACCATAGCTTGATAATCTAATCATATTTTAGAAATGGCGTAATTGTGCTGCCAGTATTCTGATTTTTACGATGTTATTTCTGGGGAAAAACCTGATAGTCATAGAGGCTTAAATACACTGAAATTAAACCCTGAAATAATAATGAATCATAACTGATTTACCTATAGAGGTAATTTAATCATGTGCCAATATCCTAAAACTAAAATTATTTTCTGAATGATAAAATTCTTCATTTAAAATATACCAAAATAAAATATACTAAACAGTTGGTTGTTAAATTAAATACTATTAAGCACATATCAGGTAGATAAAAAAATTCTAGATATACAAAGGGAGGTATATTTCCCTGTAATATACCTGTCACTTTAAAAAAAAAATCTTTATTGTTGAAAGTATTACAGATGTTCCCTTTTTTCTCACATTGACCCTTCACAGCCCACCCCTGCTCCCCACCCCAGCCTTCACCTCCCTAGTGTCTGTGTTCATGGGTTATGCAGATAGGCATACAAGTTCTTTGGCTGATCTCTAACCACCCACCCACCTGACAGTCATTTTAATGCCAAGCTGCTGCACCAATGAAAGACTTTCGTTCTTCACATTTGCATCAGTAGCTAAAAACAATAGAAAATTGGGTTATAAAAATGTATAAAAGTCTGCATAATAATCACATTTTAATTGAAAATTGATGAAAGCAATATTTTTACATATTTTACTGTGAATTTTGAAAACACTGATGTATTTGTTCTTTTAAGAACTGTTAATTATATTTTCAAAGGAATTAAAAGGAAAAATTTTACAAATATCTTTTCTCCTATAAAAGCATTTTTAAAAGCATATTAAATACAAAACAACTAATCATAATTTTGAATCAATCTATTTTCACTTGGTTCTCAGAACACAAAAGCTATTAACTCCAAAACAGTCTAGAGTATTGCACTTTTGTTAAGCAAAGTATATATAACATTTTGAATTACAAATATATATACACATATGTGTATATATATGTATACATGTGTGCATATATATGTGTGTGTGTATGTATATACATATACATGTATATATATCCATTTACTTCTTAAAGATTTAAGCATGAGTGTCAGGAAGGAATAATCAGTATTCTACTTATAATGTACAATGTATGAGGGTGGAGTGAACAAGTTTCTTCCTGCAGGCGAATTCTCTGTGAAGTAGGAATTGTGATCTTCTACCAAAAGTGAAGAGGGATTCCCTTTTCTCCACATTCTCACCAACACTTCTTGTTTGCTGATTTATGATGATAGTTAGGTGAAATAAGCCAGTCAGAGAAAGACAAATACCATATGATTTCACGTATATGTGGAATATAATCAACAAAATAAACTAACAAACAAAATAGAAACAGACTTATACAGAGAATAGACTGTTAGAGGGGAGGGAGGAGAGGAGCTGGGTGAAAAAGGTAAAGGGATTAGGCAAAAAAACAACAACCTCATAGATAACAGTATGGTGATTATCAGAGGAAAAGGGGGGTAGGGGTAGGAGAGGGTAAAATGGGGATAAATGGTGATGAAAGGAGACTTGACTTGGGGTGGTGAACACACAATACAACATACAGATGTTGTATTATGAAACTGTTCCCCTGAAACCTATATAATTTTATTAATGTCACCCCAATAAATTCAATTAAAAAAGAAAAAAAAGCACCTGGAAAGATTTACCTATTAATAAAGTACAAAGACATTTTAAAACGTGAAGGAGGGGTTGTTCAGATGGAGAACCCTAAGAGAGGTTGAAAGTTTAGATTAGTCCTTGAGAACATTGGATGGCCAAGCTGACAATGAACACTAAAAAGCATCACTAGATAGCACTGAAGGTCTAGTTGAAACTTTCAGTTTTGGGCTGAAGAAATGGTAGTGTGCATATAC
Organism: Plecotus auritus; assembly: GCF_963455305.1. Lineage (NCBI taxonomy): Eukaryota > Metazoa > Chordata > Mammalia > Chiroptera > Vespertilionidae > Plecotus > Plecotus auritus. The sequence goes on from NC_137775.1 coordinate 14,669,284, forward strand.
ACAAATATACAAGATTAAGGAAATTGTCCAAAATCACATATAATCTAGTGGTAGAGCGGACCAAAGGCTACGTTTTCCGAATCTCATATCACAAATTTTCTTTCCCTCCCATTACATATTGGTGCATCGCACACTACCAATATAATCTGCTTAACTCGTGGACTCATTCATTCCTTGTAATAGACCTTTCTGATAAAGTAGGTGTAGCACACCAGGCTAGAAGCTATGGAGGATAAAAGATAAATAATACATCATGTTCTAAAGGAACTTTCCATGTAGTGTCAGAGATAAAATTTGTATATAAATAGCTCTAATTTTTTAAAGTGCTAAGAGGAGTAAGAGTGGTACAGATAAAATGTTATGTGAATTCAGAAGAGGGAGAGATTAGGAAGGCAAGGCATTTAAATTGAACCTTAAAATATGGGTAGACTTGAGATCTATAGAGATAGGGAAGAACAAATCAAGCATCACTGTTATCAAACATCTACTCTTTGTACCAATAATAATTCATCTGTTAGCACTCTTAGAGTTAAGGTAACCTACTTCCCCTAGTTTACCTAGGACTTCCATGGTTTGACACTGAAAGTCTCATGCCCAGGAATTCCTCACAGGACCAGGCAAACTAAACTAGTTGGCCATCTATCTACCTAAAGTGGTTTTTTCTTATTATTTCTTTTTTTTTTAATTGTTTAAAGTATTACATATGTCTTCTTTTTCCCCTGATTGACACCCCGCCCCCCGCACCACTCCCGCCCCCCAGGACAAGCCCCCACTGCCTCAGTGTCTGTGCCCATTAGTTATGCTAATATGTATGCATCCAAGTCCTTTGGTTGATCTCTTATCCCCCCCACCCTCCCACCCCCGCCTTCTTGCTGAGGTTGGATGGTCTTATCAGTGTTTCTTATTCTCTGGATCTATTTTTGTTCATCAGTTTATGTTGTTCATTATATCCCACATATGAGTGAGAGCATGTGATATTTATCTTTCTCCGACTGACTTATTTCGCTTAGCCTAATGCTCTCCAGGTCCATCCACGCTGTTGCAAATGGTAAAAGTTCCTTCTTTTTTATAGCAGTGTAGTATTCCATTGTACAGATGTACCAGTTTTTTAATCCACTCATCTGCTGATGGGCACTTAGGCTGTTTCCAAATTTTAGCTATTATAAATTGTGCTGCTATGAACATAGGGGTGCATATGTTCTTTCTGACTGGTGTTTCTGGTTTCTTGGGATATATTCCCAGAAGTGGGATTACTGGGTCGAATGGGAGTTCCATTTTTAACTTTTTGCAGAATCTCCATACTGTTTTCCATAGTAGCTGCACTAGTCTGCATTCCCATAGAACAGTGGTAGGCAAACTGCGGCTTGCAAGCCATATGCGGCTCTTTGGCCCCTTGAGTGTTCTAACGCCACTTCCTCAAAATAGACTCGCCCAGGCCGAAAACCAACTTCTGCGCATGAGCCACAAAGTTTCAATCACAGTGTGCATGCGCACCCACATGTGGTATTTTGTGGAAGAGCCACACTCAAGGGGCCAAAGAGCCGCATGTGGCTTGCGAGCTGCGGTTTGCCGACCACTGCCATAGAGTGTTATTTTTTTCTTAAAGAATAGATAGATCGATAGATAGATGGATAGATGATAGTCAATTTCTAGATAAACTACATTTAAATTTTACTTTAGATCTGAACACAATCTTAGCAATATTGATAAACCTTGCCTATAATAACAATAGTTATGCTATATTGCATTTAGCTTAGAATTCCTTGCTATTTATAACTCTTACTGTGCTAACAGATGTACCTTCTATGTCTAGGGAAGAATGAGACCAGTTTTTCACTTCTAGCAACAGGTTAAGCAAGGGAGACTACCCAATATCTTCTCTTCAGATTTTTCAGACTGGATTGAAGTAGGGATTTCTCTCCTTATTAATCACAGGGCTATGAGGTGCCCTGGGTCTCCGGTAAGGGGAAAAATGCAGCATACAAGGAGAGGGAGAGACAGAGGAAGGAGAAAGACTGCTGAGGACACCTTTACCCCATTTATAGGAAACAATAATTCTGCCTCATTTTCTGCTTAGACAAAAAAAAAAGTTTGATTTTATTTTCCATCACTTGGTACCAAAAACATGTATGTCACAAATTATTTTCACTTTCACAAAATAAGGACCAATTTTTAAAACTATTAATCATCATTCATATGTTCACCATAACTTCAAATTCTTAGTCTTAACAACAGCATTTTTAAAATTCAGCATAATTTAAACACAGCTTTTGCCAATGTGCACTACAATCCAATCAGGTGAAATTCATTTGGGTAATGATCAGGAAGTTCTTTTTGTTTCAGTACCTGAATCTGTTCCTGGTGATCCTATATTCTATAATTATATTTTAATTTCCCAAGTTTAAATAAATAAAACTTTAGTGCTATAGTGTTGGTGACATCGACTGATTTTGCAAAATTTAAATAGTTTCAATAAGATAAACAAGCCAACTTTATATATTCCTATAGTCATGGTATATTCCTACCTCCTATCAACTATCATAATGTGATACGGCGATATTCATTTCTATAAACTATTGCCAATACAGTTTTAAGTTAAATTAGATAACAGAATTCTAATACATATAAAATTGTATTAAGCATGAAAAATATTTATCTTGATTAATATGCAGATCTGTGTGCTTGTAATAATACTAAAGCTGAGTAGATGAATGAGTAGATGAATGAATAAATGAATGAACAGACATCCACTGAACAACAAAATAAATGGTGTTTTATATATCAAACTAGAAGCAAGGTGGAGATGGAAATAGATGATTTGGACTTAAAAATATATTCTGGCCCTAACAGGTTTGGCTCAGTGGATAGAGCATCAGCCTGCAGACTGAAAGGTCCCAGGTTCGATTCCGGTCAAGGGCATGTACCTTGGTTGCGGGCACATCCCCAGTAGGAGGTGTGCAGGAGGCAGCTGATCGATGTTTCTCTCTCATCGATGTTTCTAACTCTCTATCCCTCTCCCTTCCTCTCTGTAAAAAATCAATAAAATATATTTAAATATATATATATATATATATATATATACACACACATATATATACATATATGTGTGTATATATATATATTCTGTATATTGAAATCAGTTAACAAGTAGATAATATGACTCCCTAATCCCTGGAATCTATAAAAAGCTTAATGAAGTAAGTTGTTGAAAAAATTCAACCAAACAATGACACCTATAGTGCCCTACTTACCCTAGTTACTTAGCAATGTGTAATTCAATCTCAGCATTAATATTCAAGCAACTATTTGAAATAACCAGTCATTTTAATTATAAATATCATAGTCTCAGAACAAAATGAGTTGAAAAAATTTTACTTAATATTCACTGATATCACTCACTCTGGCCATGCATTCTGTTCTATTTTTTGGTTTGCAGAGCCAGAACAAAGAGTAGTGGTTGAAGAAATCAAATCTATTCTGCCTGGCACTTGGCTAATGGCATGGAAAAAAATAAATTTTCAGAAGAGTAAAGACTTTCTCGAAGATGAATTCATGGTTGAAGAAGCAGTGACTGCTTGACTGTTTACTGACTCTCCTGAAGCCCTGCTGTATCGGTTATAAAGTGAGAGAACTCTCAATCACTCCAAGATATTAACCGGTCAGTATACTTCCTCCTAGATCCTTCCTTCCCCAAAGCAAGTCTGAAGATTCTGTTGCTTCTTTTTCAACATGTGGTTGTATCTATCTATTTTATTCAATTCGTAATGACTTAAAATCTAATTCCCGGTGACAAAGCTACTACTAATATAAGAGTCTGTCTCCTAACTGGCACTTCTCTTTCCACGTCTTTAATTATGCAATTACTCTGGCCCCATAAGTCTTCTCCTCTCCTATCTCTTTCATCTGTAATAGGAGTGCTAGTGCCATCCGTCCTGCTCTATTATCACGTCCTCCTCTTATCTTCCAGTATAGTCAACAGTGATCATCCTTTCTATTAAACACTATGGCACTCACAACAAAACCCTTAATTTGAAACAAAGTAGCCAGCTAAAAATGATCAGTTTTCCCTCATTTCTTCATTTTCTATCTTACCATATGCTGCCATTTACTTAATTCATCATTTTAGATGCATGCTCTATCTTCCTTCCTTGAGGAGAGGGATATTTATATTATACTAGAGGCCTGGTGCACGAAATTCGTGCATGGGTGGAGTCCCTAGGCCTGGTCGGTGATCAGGGCCAATTTTGGCCAGGCCAATCAGGGCTGGGCCGGAGAGGGGGTGACGGTCACCAGGCCGGGTGCAGAAGGAATGGACGCTGGACACCAGTGCTGCCATCGTCGGTGCCCCACCCCCATGTGGTTCCCCACCCTCCCTCCTCCTTCCCTCATTGCTGCGCCACCACCATGGTGAGTGGGTGGTGGGCCAATTGGGGCCTGCCGTCCGGGGGGAGAGACAGGGCATGAGAGGTTGGCCGGCAGCCCCAAGGAGGGAGCTGGCCCTCAGCTCCCCTGGGAGAGGGGCCGCATCCCCTGCCCCCATCCCTGGTTCCCCGTCCCAGCCTGTGGCCCGGCCCTGATCAGGCTATTGGGGCTTGCCAGCCAGGGGAAGGGACCGAGGAAGGTGACCAGCCAGGGGAGGTTGGCTATGAGAGTGCTCTGACCACCAGGGGGCAACTCCAGTGTTGAGTGTCTGCCCCCTGGTGGTCAGTGTGCATCATAGCTACCAGTCATTTGGGTCGCTTAGGCTTTTATATATATAGATACCTACTTGCAATATTAGAAAATACAAACATGCTCCATAAATGTAATAAAAAATAGCATATTTGTTGAATACCCAAAGAAAGTATAAAGGTGTTTAACTGTATATATTAAGTTTAAAAATATTTTAGTAGTCAAAAGACAGAACTGCAACTTTTTCAGTCTTTTGATTAACAACATAAAGAGAAAAGTAGTAACATTAAAATATTTACTACCTTAAAAGGACTACTTAATTTATCATCTCAAAGAAGCAATTATAGTAGAAGAAAATCCCAACTTGTTCCAGGGAATTGAGCCAACAAAACGTTAATGTCTGTTAAGATTTGGAAAGATACCTGTATGGATTTATAACCTGCAAATGTGCAGAACTTTCTCTGTTTGTTCTTTCCTCTTTGTTCAAGGGGATAAACAGCCAAACTAATTTGATTTTTTTCAGATTTTCAAATTTTATAATAGATTGAAATCCCAAGGGAGCTAACAGATGGATGACTGTGTTATTCTAATTTCAGCTACCTTAGGGTTTAGCAAACTGTCATTTTTAAAAAGACAATCAATTTCTCATTTCCAGAAACACGAAAAAGCATTGAATATATCTATTCAGCATTTGCTTTGAAATATCCTTATATCAAAACAGTTTATTTAAAGTAAATAAAGCAAAATTTCATAATAGCAAACCATTGTTCCACCAGCCAAAAAACAAATGATAAAGGATAAGGATAGCTAAGGCCATTGTAAGAAAACAATATTACCATCAAAATTATCATATAATAAATACTCAACAGTTAACCAATAGGAAGCCACTTTCTTTTTGGCTGTACTCTAAAATCCCAGTGATAGTTGTTCAACTGGAGCCTTTAAAGAAATTTAAATTCACAATCAGGGTTTATCTGCCTAGATACTACATTAAAAAAAGACCACACATGAGATCTCCCTGAGCATATTTTAGAAGTACAACAGAGGGTAGTAAATACAAGTGTACTGAGCAATCAGGTTGAATATTTGGATAGCACATATAACATAATGTTAATTTTAGATAATACAGAAAATATAATCCAAGAGAACAATGTGCCAAGGAAAGCTGTAGAAATTGGAGATTATTATGCTGCAGAATGGAGATCCCCACTCTTGACCATGCAAATCTCCATGATTACTACTGCTTACTGATTTCCTCTCTTACTCACAGACTTGAGCATTATTCCCTATATTCTTGCCATGTACGTTATTAGGTTCATTTATAAAGTTATAATTCTTTTCACAAATGCTTTTGTTAAAAATTGTCTTCACAGTTTCTGTATTCTTTCCTATTTACCTCAATTTTCTGATTTTAAATGCAATGATTATACCTACTCCATTCTTTTCTCAATATACCAACCACAGTGATCTTTTAACAATGTAAATCAGAGCATGTCAATCCTATGTTTAAGACCCTGCAATAACCTTCGAAATCTCTCCTCTATGACTTCCACACAAACAATGCTTCCCTCATTTCTTCTTAGCCATACTAGTCCTCTATGGTGTCTCTTGCTGAAATCCTCTTTCCCTGAAAATACCTATATATCTTGCACCCACTTCTGCTGGTCTGAACACTATTTAATATTGTAATCCTCACCCTCAACTGACACGCCCCAGCTCCCTGTCCTGCTGAAAAATTCTCATCTACCACCATACCATCTGACATATTGAATCTTTTACTTATTTATCATCTGTCTTCCTACCAGAAGGTCAATTCTATTAGGGCAAGATTTGTTTCTCTCCTTTGTTCAATGCTGTGTCTGAATGCTTAGAGAAGTTCTATCACATAGCAAAGGACAATATCCATTTGTTGAATACATGAATGTGTATGTGGTGAGGGAGAGAAGAGGAAGTTGGCAGTGCTGCTAACAGTTTAGTGTTCCTGAAAAATAAATGTGAGGCATGGAGAGAAAGAGATGATACTAGAGAGGAACAAAGGGCAAGCCTAATTTGAGGCCTCGGGCATCATGGTAAGAGTCTTATACTTTATGCAGTGGTCAATGGTGAGCTTCTATGGGGGAGAGAATGAGTGGATCAGATCTGAGCTGCAAATACCATTCTGAAAGCAGCATAAAGAATAACTCTGGAAGAAAATCAGACTCCAATTAGAGATCCCAGGTAAAGAGGCTATTGTAATACCCTAAACAGAAGTAATAGTGGCCTAAACTAACATAAAATAAAAGAGTAGAAATCAATATAAGTAGATGGGGTGGTGAGGGCCTGGGAGGGGTTGGGGGAGGATGGGAGCAGGCTGGAAGAGGTTAATGGGGGAAAAAGGAGCACCTATGTAACAATTTCAACAATAACGATTTAAATATATATATGTGTGTGTAGATAAATTTGAGATAGATTAAGAACACAGAATTAAAATGGTTTGGTAATTGGGAGGAAAATATGGGCGTAAGAGAGTTCATCCTTCCTTGGTTTCTGGTTTAGATGGACAGTAGATGACTATAATGCCAACCAAAATGGACAAGATAAGAAGAGGATGTATATCAAAAGGTACGATGAGGCAAAGTCCCTATTAGACATTTAGAATTTGCGGGTCTCTGTAGCACATCCAGGTGATGTTTACCTATTAAGCAGTTGGAAATATGAAAATAAAGCTTACAGTAGGTGTTTGAGTGGAAGATGTACATTTAGAAATCATCAATATGTGAGGTTTGTAAAACAGTACGAGCAGATGAGATCACGGTGGGGGGATGGGGGGTGAGTGGATTAAATGAGAGGAGTGGAAGACATCATCTTAAGGAAAAACAATTTTTAAGGGGTAGACAGATTAAAAGGGCCCAGAAAGGAGTTAAGAGCCCAGCCGGTGTGGCTCAGAGGTTGAGTGTCTACCTATGAATGAGGAGGTCACAGTTCAATTCCTGGACAGGGCACACGCCTGGGTTTTGGATTTGATCCCCATGGGAGGCATGCAGGAGGCAGCCAATCAGTGATTCTCTCTCATCATTGATGTTTCTATCTCTCTCTCCATCTCCCTTCCTCGCTGAAATCAACATATGTGTGTGTGTGTGTGTGTGTGTGTGTGTGTGTGTGTGTATATATATATATATATATATATATTATATATATATTAGAAAGTTATAAGGAAACTCAGACATTTACACCGAAGAGACTAAAAGATATATGGAATGTATATGAGAGATTTTTAGGAAGAGAAACCTTGTGCATATCTGTAATCTAATTACACATCTCTATGAAAAATATATTTGCACACTAAATACTTCTCAAAATTCAAAATGTACCTGTATATACTACGGAGGGAAAATAGCATTCCGATGGGCTTTCAGAGAGATGAAGCACAAATTTTTCAAGTAATTCTACTAAAGCTGTAATAAACAAGAGAATGATTAGAATATTAAAGGACACGAATAATACATGATAATGCATCTTTAAATAACAGACTGGTACATAAAAGTCATCTGAACATCTTTAGTTACGCCCTTAAGGGGGTCCAATTCAAAACACACAGCATTTTAATATTCTTAACAATGCTTCTGATATAAATTAAATTTTAATAGCTTCACTGAGAACCTATGAATGTAAAACTGGAAAAGAATCATCTGTTATCTTTAGATCCTCTAAGGATTACTTCAGAATGCTAAATGATTTCAATACAGAAAGAAAATTATCACTAATTAGACTACAATGTCTTATCGTAACTATTCACACATACAGAAAAAAAATTATGTGAAAAAAAATCAAGTCCAAGATCAATGAATAGTTCTCGTCCCTTTCAAAACCAGTGCATATTATTTGTTTTATATACTTTGCAACGGATGGTATATGTTCAAGGCAACTGAACCAAAAATAAGCTTGCCAGGGTAGGCAACGCACAGGATTTGTAGGGCAGTGAAGCTCTTTATTCCCTGAGATTCTATTATCCATAACTCAAGAAAATTAACTTAAGTCACGAAACCCTTCTTAACTTTAAACACAAACTAACTCTAGGATATTACTATCCAAAGCAGTATGCTATGTGCTGGTGAAAGTGAGTAAAACCAAGCAAAACCTGGGCAAAGGTAAAACAGTATAAGTTTTGCTTACCAAGACCTCTTAGACAGTTTTCTAAAAGAGCTTAGTAATCTCAGACTTTCATTTTAGTTCTCCAGGGTCACAAGTTTTCAGAAATCAATGGACTTCTGGAATTAGTATTATGAATTCTAGACAAGCTGGCACTAATCTTCAGGAAACACAGCGTCTGTTAATATGATTTTCATACCAAAAAAAAAAAAATTAGACAGTGCACTTACCACCTCCACTGATTTTATCAGGTTTGGCCTTCATCATTTTGCAAAATTGTCTTCGGCAGTTTTCTATCCACTCAGTTTGTTTATCAGACATCTTAAAGTGTAATAAAATTTTGCCAAGATCATTGTCTAATAAGAAAGAGAGCATGTACTGGTATTATTATAAGACACGCTAGATACATTGAAAAATAAGTATCAACATTAAGCATATAAAGATACAAATTCTATTTTTAAAAACACAGTATATGGCTTTCAAAGGAAAACATTTTTCTGTAATTACATCTTATACTATCAATTACTATTTACATTTATTAAAAACTCATAAAAAAGGATTCTTGATATACTCAAAGCTCATAAAATTGACTTATAACCATAATTCCTGAGTATTCTTGTTTTTATACAACATGACACATTACTGAGTATTTGATTTAGTAAACAGTGTGGACCTTAAGATTTCACTAAACTGACATGAACGTTATACTCAAACTATTAAATATAGAATTACAATATAATTCATTTATTCCACTTCTAGGCATATACCATACTCTAGATCCGTGGTCGGCAAACTGCGGCTCGCGAGCCACATGCAGCTCTTTGGCCCCTTGAGTGTGGCTCTTCCACAAAATACCACAGCCTGGGCATGTCTATTTTGAAGAAGTGGCTTTAGAAGAAGTTTAAGTTTCAAAAATTTGGCTCTCAAAAGAAATTTCAATCGTTGTACTGTTGATATTTGGCTCTGTTGACTAATGAGTTTGCCGACCACTGCTCTAGATCAATGAAAACATGCAGAAACTTGTACAGGACTGTTTATAGCAGCACTATTTATAGTGCCAAAAGGTGGAAACCACCCAAGTGTCCATCAGCAGACCAATGTGTAAACAAATTATATGACAGCTATACAACAGAATACTATTTGACCAAAAAAGGCAAGTACTTATGCATGCTACAACATGGATGAACCCTGAAAACATTATGCCAAGGCAAATAATCCAGTCACAAAGTATCACATACTCTATCATTCCATTCCTACAAAAGTCCAGACTAGAAAAATCTCTCGAGACAGAACGTAGATTAGTGATTGCTCCGGGCTGGGTGAGGAAAGGAGGGAAAGAGGGTACTGGAATTCTTTTTGAGGTGATAAAATGTTTTAACATTGTCTGTGGTGATGGCTGCACATATCTGTGGATATACTAAAAACCATAAAACTACACACTTTAAATTGGTGATGTGTATGGTATGTTAACTGCGTGTCAATAAAGCTGTTTTTAAAAAGTACAAAGACCCACATGTTGATACAGACTATGTAGGATAATTACTACAGAAACAGAAAAAACACGAGATGAAGTAAATGGCAAGGGAAATGAAATAATGGGGAAGGAATACGTTTGTTTATATACATGGCTCGCATCAGCTGTCACTCTGTTTACTTCTTAGAAATCCCTAAGGAGGTAAACTTTCAAGGAGGGCCCCTGGAGGGATGTACGGGTGAAGAGTGACTCCTAAGGGGTTCTTAGCAACATCCAGGAGTTCACTTGCATTAGGAGTCACTAATAGGGTTGAGGCTTTCGATGAGCAGCCATTTGAATTTCTAAGATCAAAGAAAGGCAATCAACACCAAGTAGCCTGACCTCCAGTGACTGTGAGCCAGTGCTGTGCTTCTGCTATTCTGTTGGGCCTGTTAAGAGGAAGAGAAACATACAGGCAATGACACACACAACATAAATTACTCTCCACTTAGAAGGTCAAGCCCCAGCTGAGTAAATATAAATCCAAATGGTTTCTAGATAAAGACAGTACAGTTGGCCCTCTACCTCCACATATGTGGAACTCACAGATATGAGGGCAGACTTGAGCCTCTGCACATTTTGGTATCCCTGGGGGTCACGGAACCACTTTCCCGCAGATATCCAAAAACATCTGCAGTGAATTATATAGGATACAGGGGTAACCTAAATTACAGATTATTTTATAATTCAGCCTGCATACACATTATAAAGGTAATAAATGAAGTGAATATAGGATGGCAGAAAGGGAAGTAAAAGGGGCAAATGTCTCCTATTATTGAGATAAGTCACCAATAACCAGAGCATGCTATCCAACCCCTCGAGCCATTTTTATTTCTCAGGATGGAAGCCCGGGATTCCCCTTCCTCCTGAGAGTAAGAAATCCCCACCTGAACACACCCAAGTGGAATGCAGTGGAGCAGACTGGCCGATTAGGGTAGGGGTGTAACAATTCCTAGGAGAGCTAAGTTTAGCTTAGGAACACAAAAACGAAACAAAAAAGATGGCTAACCATCTCACACTCTTCCTGTTTCAAAGAGGAAAGGCGTTATGAGCCAATCTTCAGTAGCTCACTTTAACACATGCTGACATGCCACCAATACTGCTTAAACCATTGTACAACACTCCTTTCTCCATTCACCTTGCCTTTCTTCTGCACAGGTAACAATGTTACTGCACTAACACATTTCCTCTTATCTATCTAAACGCTCACTTAACAGAGAGATGGTACTCTGACAAGTTATTTCCACCATATGAAAAAAGAAATGTTTCATAGGTATAGGATGATTTTCATATGTTCACATGTTACATTATAGGCATATACATGTACATATGTGTAGTTATACATGCATACACATATATGTACAAGTGTACATACAAAATATTAATCAGTAGCTTTCAAAGGGATTTTATATTTTAATGTGGTGACACTAAAATGTACACAAAGAAAAATAACTGAACCAGATGATACCTCAAGATTCTTATTTACAGATGAAGATAAATCATCTAATAGTTAACACTGATGCCGATGAACAAACAAGAAGCAATTTAATAGACGAGGAGATGCTAACTGTAGAAGGAGGGAAAACCTAGGAGCAGGGAGACAAATGAGAAAGATGTCACCCTATGCATACAACTGGAGTGATTTTTTCCCACAACAATGAAATGATATCGCAAATGACAACAAAAATAACACCTAACAGAATCAGTGAGTCATTAACTTCCAAATAAAAAAGGAAAATGAAATGTATATGAATACATGCCTTTAAAAAAGCAATTTGTGTCTTAAAATACTACTAGCCTAACCATAATTTTTTAAAGTACACAATGTTTAATTTACTGCACACTATTTAACCAGAGACATTACTTTCAAATTAGTTTTATACTGTTATAAATGCATTTGGCCCCACTTTTCTCATTTAGTTCATACAGACATCATCACTGTATTCTCTTAGGTACAATGAAAAGCCAGACATGATTCTGATTTCCTCTCATTTTCTGCCATCCTACTATGAGTACAGGATCAGTGACACATCAGCAACATCAGAGTGACATATATTTTATTAATATTTAATTCAAAATGTTATATCTCTTCCTGAGGTGCCTCCTGGGTGGTCGACTGGGGCCTAGATCATTCTATCCTGCTTAACAATAATCACAGTAGACACAGGACCACTATTATTATGAGGAATTATTAGGTACAGCTGTTAAATTGAGAAAAAAAAAGTCCCATGCAAACGTGTTTTAAGGACAAACAGAAAGACAATGGAAGTTACTGTCCAATACACTGGGGAAACATGGAATTAAAGAGGCTTCTAATTAACATGAAACAGAGCATATGACAGAAGAAAGTCAGTCACAAATACGTTGACCATTATAGGCTACAGAGAAGCCATTGGAGGGTTTCAATTTGAGGAGCAATATGATCCAAACCACATTTCAACAGCATTACACTGGCTGCTGTGTTGAGAACACACTGAACACTTAGCAGGTTACTACAAGGGAGAGATGACTGGCAGAGGATGGGTGAAAGTGGTTTATTTCAGATGAGTAGAGTCAAGAGCAAATGCTGACAGATTAGACGTAAGGTCTGAAGACAGAGAATTTAAGAATGCCTTCAGGTTTCTTGCCTAAAGAACCTGGAACACAAAGGTGCCATTCTGAAATGAGCAAGCACACCAAAGGAATATATCTGGAGGGAGTATCAGTTTATCCCAGACTTAAGTTTGATATGCTTATTGATACCTAGCGGAGATATCAAGTAGACAGTTAGATATGAGTACAAGGCTCAGGGTAGAGATAGGGGTTAGAAATACAAATCTGAGAGCAATCAGCATGGTCGACAGTATTTTAGTCATATGACTAGATGCGATCCTCCCAAGAGTGAAGTACAAAGACAAGTGAGGCCTGGAATACTCCAAAGTTTAGAGGTTGGAGAGAGGTGAGAGATTCAACAAAGTCCGAGGAAACAGAATTTGCAAAAAATGCAGGAGGAAAATTATGTAATGGATGTTCCTGAAAGCCACGGGAAGAAAAGTGTTTCAAAAAAGAGGGAGGCCCAGAAAGGTTCAGTGACAATGCTGGGTCTAGTAGGATAAGGACTGAGGTCTGACCAGGAGATTTTATCGTGATGGAGTGATGGGGTGAGAGCCTGATTAGCTTTCAAGTGGCTTCAAGACAGAATGGGAAGAGTAGCTGGAATACCAAGATTAGACAATTTCTGCAAGGAATTTTGCAGTAAAGGGACAGAAATGGGACTGTAGTGTGGGGGGAAATAGGTTCAAATTAAGATATTTGAAATATGGAAGAATTAACCCCATACTTATTGGCTTATGAAGAAGCCCAAACTCTCTAAAAAATAATAATAATAAAAAGAGAGAACTGATAGGTGCAGTATTTTCGAGAAGAAAGAAAGGGACACAGTGCACAAAGGGAGAAGCCAACTTCTGTAAATAACATAAGGAGTACATGAATAGTAATAAAACCCAAAATGGGCACAGATGCCACCGAGTTCATATGCATCAGGAGCACGTGGAAACTTTTTTTGACTGTTTCTTTTTCATCAGTAAAATAGGAACAAAGTTATCATCCGACAGCACAGATGGGGGGTTGAAGAAGGTCTGATGACAGATGTGAAATAGTCCTCCAGGAGACGAGGTGAGAAAACGGACCTGGGCACACGGCATCACTGCCTGGCGGCATCCTGGGCCCCAGGCGAACCACCGTCCGCAGCTCTATTCTGCCCCCGCCAGAGAGGTGGTTCTTACTCCCTTTTCTAAACCACGTGCACGAGTCAAGCAGGGAGTAAAATTATACTCTTCTGAGCACTGATTTCCGGGAATTGATGACATATGTTTTCCTATTCTAGATAAGTGTCCATTTACTCTTGCTTTTTTATTTCTGTCTGGCTTGTTCAATTTAAAATAAGTCAATTATTGAAGCAGCAGCCCTGTAGGTAGCTTGTTGTAAAAAAGAAAGACGAAGATATTTAAATGAAACTCTCTGCAACCTGAAAATTATTTTGGAAGGAAATATAGAGAGGTTTCCTTCAAACATCTGAAAAACTGTAATTAAAAGTCAATAGGACTTACATGCATGCATGTAAGCCTAATCAATGAACACAGAGTAGTGGAGGCATGATGGGAGGTGGGGGGTAATGGGGGAATAAGGACACAAATGTAATACCTTAATCAATAAAGAAATTTTTAAAAAAATAAAATTGATAATGTGAAAAAAAGGTCAATATATTTGGCCTCAAAAAGAAAAGTATATAAAAAAATAAAAATTAAAAAATAAATAAATAAAAAAAATAAAATAAAATAAGTCAATTATTTTTTTACCAAACTGTTTTGGAAAAAAATTATCAAATGTGGTAGTCACTCAATAAAACTAATCATGAATTTATTGTTAAAACAAAACTGATAAGTAACTATTTATTCCCAAGAGAAACTTAGCAGAGATCACCATATTATATCATAACTAGAGGCCCAGTGCACAAAATTCGTGCATGCGGGGGGCGGTATGTCCCTCAGCCCAGCCTGCACCCTCTCCAATCTGAGACCCCAGTAGGATCAGGCCTAAACGGGCAGTCTGACATCCCTCTCACAATCCAGGACTGCTGGCTCCCAACTGCTCGCCTGCCTGCCTTCCTGATTGCCCTTAACTGCTTCTGCCTGCCAGCCTAATCACCCCCTAACTACTCCCTGCCAGCCTGATTTATGCCTAACTGCTCCCCTGCCAGCCTGTTTGCCCCTAACTTCCCTCCCCTGCAGGCCTGGTAAACACTAACTGCCCTCCCCTGCAGGCCTGGTCACCCCTAACTGTCCTCCCCTGCAGGCCTGGTCACCCCCAACTGCCCTCCCCTGCAGGCCTGGTCCCCCCCAACTGCTCTCCCCTGCAGGCCTGGGTCCCCCCCAACTGCCCTTCCCTGCAGGCCTGGTCACCCCCAACTTCCCTCCTCTGCTGGCCTGGTCACCCCTAACTGCCCTCCCCTGCAGGCTTGATCGCCCCCAACTGCCCTTCCTTGCAGGCCTGGTTCCTCCCAACTGCCCTCCCGTGCTGGCCATCTTGTGGTGGCCATCCTGTGTCCACCGGGGGGCAGCCATCTTTGACCACATGGGGGCAGCCATCTTGTGTGTTGGAGTGACGATCAATTTGCATATTACTCTTTTATTAGATAGGATAAGGAAAAGAGATCAGGAGAGGAGTTGAGGCATCAAGAATGGACCAAGTCCCACACATCATCTTATCTTCAATGTCTAGGGAAGCACCTGATAATCAATGCTCCTAAAACATGTCAAATAAAAGGAGTGAGTGGAAGAATGATTGATGAAACCTAAAACAAGATGACAAAATATAAGGACTTATTAAAAAGACTAAAAGCAAGATTGAAAAACGAGAGTAACTTGAGAACAGTTTGGGTTCAGGAAAGATATGAGCCAAGTAGGAAAAGAGTCCAAATGATACTCTCTCAAGAGTCTCTTCTTGAAAAATACTTAATATCACTCCCATACCTCTGAAAGTAACAGATTAGGTCACACAAGAGGAAAACACAAAGACAAAATTTGTAAAGTGAGCTATAAAGACAAATACTAAAAAGTTTAAAAGCTCCCTCATCTTCTTTCCCTAACCTCTAAGTAAATAGAAAAAATAGAATTTTTGTTTCTATGCAATTGTGAAATATATAATGCATATCTCAAACACTGGATAGAAATAAAAATAATGTATCTTGATTTATGGTTTCTATTAATTCTTTTAAAGCAAATAAATGTAGGGAAAGGTAAATGGCATATAAAGTCGCACAAAGAAGAAAAAAATCCTTATTTTTCAACAATCATTCCATAGAATCTAACCTATGTGAAATCAATCTTATATTATTTCTTTCCAATGTACGTTTGATGGCATTATAAAGGAATTCATGTTGATTTAAGATTAAACTTCTCAAATTAATGAACAGTTTGTTTGTATATGTTTATATTTTATCTTATAATTCTCTAGTCTAAAAACTGGCTGAATTTTCATTGCTCTTATGAAAAAGTCTAAGCACCTGAACTTGAGCTACACTGGCCTTATGCCTGAGCTTAGCTTACCTGTCTCGTCTTATCTCTGGTGACTCTTACCCTCACATTACAAATCTCAGTCATCCTTGACCGACTCCTAGTTCTTTGAATTTGCTCCTTCTAACCTCCCTGTCATTTTTTCTGTCAAAAATTATCTTCTATAAACCAGAAAACACATATTTATACTTTATTCCTTGCTTTAAACATAATTTTCTTATTGTCTATTTAACTCCCATCACACTATATTACCATCCAATTACCTCATTACTTGAATATAATCTCTAAAAATTCATGAACTACTCTAAAGTGGTTATCTGAGTTTTTATTTTATTACATTTATACAATTTATATACTTTCAAGTCTTGATCACACAGATACTAAAAAATATTACTCTGTTGAATAAAGTTTTATATAAATAGAATGAATTAATAAAAAATCATTAGTTACTTTTTTAAACCAAAAAAATGTTCTGATAAAAATTATCTGGCATCATACAAATGTTAATTTCATAAGAAACTTGAAAAAATGAAAATGTACAAAGAAATAGGTATCTATATCCACATTCACAAACAGAAGGAAAATAGTTTTAATCTCCCTTCTCAATATTTTTCTTTTTTGAAATTATAACAAAAGCACTAAAATAACATGGCATTTGATAGCAAATATTTTACCTTGTTTTTGATCAGTATTTCTTGTACCTTCTGACAGATAGCAGTTTGGTAAAGGATATGATGAAAACATTGGCCAAGGATATGGATCATCACCCTAAAAATGAAGCAAGACAGATCACTTTCGAAAACAGTTTAAGATAGCATTGAATTTTAAGGTTTTCTGAAATATCATTCATAGAAATTGGCTTTGTTTTATAAAAATTTTAGAGTTGTGGTCCAACTAATCAAAAGCTATTTGACATTACAATTCAATGATCTAATGAATAATTACTAAAATGAAATATCGTAGAAACAACATTAAATAAGCAATAAAGACAAATATCTGGTAACTTGTTCTAGCAAGCAGGACTGAGAATGATGGCTTTAGTATTTCCGTCATGAAAGGAAAATTATGGTCTTCAAAAGAAACCTGCATTTCCTGTGTTGCTCACAAAACTGTTTCTTTTGTACTGTCAATCATTTCTACCTCATGTGCCCCAGAGTGACAGCCAAAGTAAAATGTACTTAATTAACAATAACAATAAAAATTCCAGCCCTTGCCCTAGCCAGGTAGCTCAGATAGTTAGAGTACCATCCCAATATGCCAAGGTTGTAAATTTAATTTCTGTTCAGGGCACATATAATAATCAACCAATGATTACATAAATAAGTGGAACAACAAAAATTGATCCCTCCCTCCCTCCCTTCTTCCCTCCCTCCTGCTCTCCTTCCCTCTCTTCCCCTCCCGCTCTCAAATAAATAAATAAAAATTTTAAAAAAACTTCCAGAGAAAACCAAACTATTAATATTGATAGAAAGAGAGGTACACAATAATGCCAATTAAATACAAAAGAATATAGACATCTAACAAAAATTAAGTGTCATGAAAGGGAAAGAAATCAAAACTAAAAAATTCAGACACAAAAGGAAGATGACAACTTTTTAATAACATAATACCCTACTCTGCAACACAAACTAGTACTCTTGACTCTTTGCCATGAAAAATAGTACTTTTGTTTTAAAGTATTTGCTTTCATCCTAAAGTTTTTCTAGTAATAAAAGTTCACCTCTGTGATATAGACATTTGATAGGTGCTGTTTAGTGTCATCTTACTTGTCCATGTTGCTTCAAAATATGTCAGGAAAACATTTCCCCTTCCTCTTACCCACTCACCTTCTGTAGCATCCTCGGAGGCAAAATTCGTTCCATTGGCCCACCAATAAGGTTTATTCTAACAAGAACGTGATTTCTCTCTATTGATAAGCCATCAATTATAAAATCTCTGAAAAATAAACATAGCAATTTTGTTATCTAATGGAATATAATTTAGTTTTAAAATCAAGTCACTAGAATGTAAAGAAAAAAGGCAGATAAAATTCTATAGAAAAGTCTGGAAAATAGATTATTTTTACTTAGAAATACAGATGGGCAAAAGTGGGTTTACACTTGTGAGTACACAAAACACAGCTTATATTTGTATTATTATTTATTAATTACTATATTTTTTCCATATGAACTGAAAAACTACTTTTGACCCACCCTATATATTCACTTTCTTTTTTCTTTTTCCTTTTTTTTCTGAGAATCGTAGTTTGCTCTTTTTCACATTGATGGCAGCCATGCTATCCTTTCTCAAGTTCTTCAGCTGCCTTAGTAGTATTTGCCCTATTTTGACTGCCCTTTGCTGACTTTTAAAACTCATTTGTGGCTACAAATTTTGATGATATGCTACCCCTCCACTCCCACTCAATCCTTGAGGTTACTTCTAGGATGAGAAAGGGGAAATATTAACTTACACGACCATATTTAAACCAGAAGTCTAAGTATTGCTTTGTTTTGGTTCCATTTCACTGTATCTAGCAAAGTAAACTAAGTCTGGAACATTTCTCCAAATTGATGACAGATTTTCTTTTAATTTTAAATGCATTTGGCTATTTTTGTCAGGTTCTGGGGAATGATATTGAGTTGGTATTTTTGACTCTTAAAAGCATCCACCAAAATTTTTCTCTCTATTTATGAAAGCTATTAAGTAGCTAAAACATGCAACTGCACAAAAATTCAAAAACCATAAAAGATATACAGTGAGAAGTATGCTTTCTTCCAGTCTCTCAGATTCTCCTCCAACCCCTACAGAGCTAACAATTCTTACAGTTTCTTTTTTGTCCTTGGAGGGTCTGTATAAAAACAAATGTGTTTATGTATGTATCCAAACGTTTCTTTATATTTATTCAAATGATACCACTGTATGCAATGTTGGTGCCTCTCCTTTTTCACTTAACTTTATCTTGGAGATAATTCTTTATCAAAACATATATAGCTGCTCTGTTCTAGAATCTGCATAGTATACAACTGTCCAAATGTGCCCTAAACGTTTAAACTCCCTGCTATGGATGGACATTAAAAAAATTTTTGTACGCTTTTATGACTATTCCAGAGTAAGTATCTTTGTATGTAGGCCATTGTGCTTGTTTGAATATATCTCTAAGATTATCGATGTATCCCTTAAAAAAAGCTAAACTCACTCTTTATCTTCTAGCTTTCTCTGCTAGAAAGCAAAGAATTGAGGGAGATATAATTGATATCAGGAAAGAAATGAGATTAATAAAAGAATATTTCCTTGACAAATATTACTGCATTTAAAGAAATGGGATTAAAATATGTTATTTTCATAATGATTTTATTACATTTTTAGTCAAGGTTTCCTTAAGTTCTGGACCCAGGGCCTTAAATTTAAAATCTGAATGTTGCTTTTAAGCAGCCTCCACACTTCTGCAGCTGTCAATACTATCCTTCTGTGTCAAACCTAGAGTACCCAGGAATGTGCCTGGTCTTCTATAATTTTCTAAGACCTAGCTAGGATAGAGGCACACTCTTTTTGAAAATTTCAGACCCAAAAATAATGCCAACTATTGAATGTGCATTCAATAAATGTCAGCAAATTGAGGTAATGGCATGTGTGATATATTAATAGAAAAATATACCAAGGCTCTAGCTGGTTTGGCTCAGTGGATAGAGCATCAGCCCTCAGACTGAGGGGTCCAAGGTTCACTTCCAGTCAAGGGCACGTACCTTGGTTACAGGCTCAATCCCTGGCTCTGGTCAGGGTGTGTGCAGGAGGCAACCAATAAATGTGCCTCTCTCACATCAATGTGTCTCTCCCCCTCCCTTCCACTCTCTCTAAAATTCAATGGAAAAATATCCTCGGGTGAGGATTAACAACAACAACAAAAATCAAGATATGATCATAACCTCATTTTTGTAATAATCAGTATTTATTGACTATGAACTAACATAACTAAGAGAATGGAGAAAAGAGTTCCTCTACAAGGGGCACAAAATAAAATGTCTTGTTTAATGGGTCATTTTCTCATGCAAATTGAATTTAAAATTGATACAACTTCATGGAACCATTAAAAAAGTTAGCACTCGTGGGGGGGGGGCGGTTAGAGAGCAACCAAAGGACTTGTATGCATGCATATTAGCATAACCAATGGACACAGACACTGGGGAAGTAGGGGCTTGCCCGGGGTGGAAATGGCTGGTGGGGGAGGGGGTGTGAATCAGGGAAAAAGGACACATACATAAAACTTTAGACAATAAAAATAATAAAATAAAAGATTTGCAACAATAACAAAAAGTTAGCACTTAACTAATTTACAAACAAAAACTAAGTTAAATAAAAACTCAGAAAGTAGTACTCTGCAAGCCACCTTCAAGAATATCTATCCTAATCTTTCTAACTGTGACATTTATGCTTTAATTGCTTTATTGCTGTTATTTAAATCTGTTGAATTCAGATAGTCCAGAAACATTAAACAAACTATATAGAAAATCACTCTCATAACAGAGCATCTGTAAAGAAAACTGTTGTTATTATCATGTCATAACAGACTTTATTTCCTTTTATTTTACCTGTGGCTCTCAGAGGTCTCTAAGATATTTTCTTCTTGAGCGTTTAGTAAGATTTCAGACACTTGATACTGAGTCTCTAATAGAAGAAGGGTGTCTAGATTACAGCATACCACACTTAATAACCTATGTAAAGAGAAACAATAAAAAGTAGATTTTATAAAATATATCCTAAAGATTTAGACTTTCTTGGTGTCTTGAATATCTAATCATAAAATTAGAAATTTTAAGAAGGATCAAATAGTTATTTCAGATATATTTTAATTAATTTGAATAGCAATTGACTTCAAAAGTTTTTCTTATGAAAATATTATTTAAAAACCATGGGTAACTTCTACTCAAGTTTTTAAAAAAATTTAAATCTAGAAATAGTAAGTTTTTTTTCTCAACTGCTAGTTAATTTAAAAGTTAATTAGCAAACATCAGCAAATTCATAAAAACAGCAAATTGCCACCACTTCTTTCCCCACAATTAGTTATAAAAGGAATTAACAGAATGATTTTGCTACCAATCCCGGAACTGTTTATTAGGTGAAATGTCAATGGATAACTTTATAATTTTCAGGTCAATCTGAGAACACCTAAATACACTGCTCTACCTTAACATTAAATAAAAGAGAGGTAAACAGAAATCATGTGGCTCCTACTGCCATACAAGAAGATGCGCCTGCACCATCCATGAAATACTCTTGCCAAGAAAACTGAACCTGAAACTAATCAAACTTAGGAGGATACTCAGATGGAAAACCTACCCCTCTTTTGCACCAGTGGAAATACAGCACAGCAGCAGGCAGATCCCCAGTTCTACTATAGTTCTTAGTAGTAGAAGGAATAAGGCAGAACACGTAGTTACAGACAAGCCAATTATTAATTACTGGTTATTGGCTATAGAGACAATTATTAATAAATAAAACTGACTTCCTCCATGGTAAGGTCAGCGGGGACAGCTCATAAAGGGGACAAACACACACAAATAAACTTGGGGTATATTGAAAAATGTCAGCTAACCAATAACACCCTAACTTCTCTTCAACATGAAGGTTCAGGGAGAACCTAGCGACCTTTCTGTTTTCCTTTTTTTAAAATATGTTTTTCTTTATTTCAGAGAGAGGAATAGAGAGGGGGAGAGGGACAGAAACATCAGTGATGAGAGAGAGAATCATTGATTGGCTGCCTCCTGCATGCCTCCTACTGGGGATCAAGCCCGCAATCCAGGCATGTGCCCTGAGACTAGGAATTGAAACATGACCTCCTGGTTCATGGGTCGATGCTCAACCACTGAGCCATGCCAGCCAGGCCCTTTCTCTTTTCTTTGGGCTACTAATTTAGTGAACATGTAATGAAAATGACCCTCAATGACCTCTAGCTTATGATTTGAAAGAAGGCTTCTATAGGCTCTAGAACAAGCATGTCAAACTCAAAGGCTAACATGGGCCTAATAAATGAGGCATGCGGCCCATAGGCCGCGAGTTTGACATGCTTGATCTAGAAGGACAATGAGATGATTCAAGATGAACTGGGAAAAATTCAGAAAGCAAAAAAAATCTGAGCTGAATTTTCCTCATTACAGAAGGAGTAAATCAAAACTTCAACAAATGATGTTAAGACTTTTAAGATCTTACAAGTACTGGGAATAATGTAAAGCTTAGCAAATTTGATCCAGCAATAAATTAAAAGAAGAGCATATTGCAACCAAGTACAGTTCATTCCAGGAAGGAAAGAATAGTTTAATATGAAAACGTTTCCTAATGTAATTCATGGCATCAATATGTAATAGAAAAGAACCACACAGTCATCTGAACAGATGATTAAAAGCTATTTGACTTAAGATTCAACATCCACTCTCTAGTCTCTGTCCTCCAAAAAAGACTAAGTAAATTAAAGAAAGGTTACTTCTCTGATTTACAAATCTATCTCAAGGCAAGAGCTAAAAGCATTCCCACTAAGGTCATGAAGAAGGCAAAGTCATCCATTATTATTTAACAGTGTGTTCTAAAAATTTAAGCCAATGCAAAGAACATGAGAGAAAAAAAAAATAGAAAGGCATGCTTTCTGAAAAGAGATAATGATATCCATTACTAGAGGATGATAAAACTGTTTATTTGGAAACTACTTCGTCCATGACATAAAGTTAAATTTACTTAATTTTAAGAAATATTGGCTAAATACCTACTAAGTATCTACCACTGTTTTAAGTACATCACTGAACACACATGCACAAAAATCCAAGTCTGTATGGAATGCAAATACTAGAGGAGGGGCACAGACAATGCACAAAGTAAAAAGTGAAAGCTAAAACAAAAACTGGAGAAGTGAACATAAAGTTCTAACAAGGAGGCAGTGTGGATGAATACCTGCACGCAATTTTAAATAGGAGGGTTAGGAAAGTTCCTCACCAACGTGGCACGTCAGTGAGGACCTAAAAAGAATGAGGAAGCAAACCAGGAAGTGATCTGGGGAAAAAGGGTTCCAGGCACAGCAAGCAGCCTGAGCAAAGGACCTAAGGGGAGAGTACATCTGGCATGCGTTAAGAACAGTAAAGGGGGCCATACAGCTGAAGGGGAATAAATAACAAAGAAGTATGAGGAGGTGAGGCCAAAGTAATGTTAGGGGTCCAGATCACCCGGGACTCTGTAAGGCCACTGTCAAGCTTTTCTTTGATGGCGTGAGAAACAGTGGAGTAAGGCTTTATCCTAGGAAATGAATACAGGGTTGAGATGATCTGATTTGTATTTTACTAGGTTCACTCTGGCTGGGACAGAGGTAGAGAAACCAGTTTAAAACAAACAAACAAACAAAAAAGCGATAGCAATAATTTAGATACCATAGTGGTTTAACACCAGGTACTGTCAGTAGACTATCTGTTAATTAAAAGAATGGCTCTGTGGGGGAACCCCCACACCCCTGGTACTCATGCCCTTGTGAGATTCCCTCCTCTTGAGTATATGCAGGACTTGTGACTTTCCTCTGGTCACAGTATGTTAAGGTGACAGGATGATGTGATCACACCTTCTGCTGGCTTTGAAGAAGCAAGCAGCCATGTTAAGAAAATGACACGGCAAGAACAACAGGTTGCTCCTAGGAGTTGAGGGCAGCCTTCGACTGACAACTGACAAGGACTTCTTAGCTCTGGGCAGCAAGAAAACGAGACCCTTAGTCCTAAAGCCATGAGGAAGTAATTCCAACAATCTGTGAGTTTGGAAACAGATCCTTCCCTAATTATATATATGAATGAGAATTATGTAGGGTGACCAGTAACAAAAAAATAATTTATTTATACCAGTAATAACCAATTAAAATATTACCATGGAGAAATATATTAAAATAGCAAAAAAGATAATAAAAAATGCACAGGACCTATATAAAGAGAGCTATAATTTATCATTGGAGAATGTAAAAAAATTCAATAGCAAGACAGCACCTATCAGGATAAGAATATTAAATATTATAAAGATATACATTATTTTCCAATTCAGTTATGAATTTAAATGCACATTGTGTAATAACTTAAAAATGTAAGGTTTTTATAGAGATCAACAAAATACCTCCACTAATAACCTAAAATAAATCTTTAAAAGAAAATAATAAAATGAATGAAGATAGTGCCCTCCATGGTCCCGGATCTGTCTCTTGCTTCAACAGTATTAGGATGGAACACAGACGCCCCTTCTTCCAACCTCCAACCACCCTCCAGCGTCTTATCCAGTCACCACCTTCAGAACCACCTCCGGGACCAGCCAACACACCGCTGTTGTTTTTTCTACCTTAACTCCTTATTGCTGAACAACCATGAGCTCCCAAATTCATCCATTATTCCTCCGAGGTAGAGGCTGCAGTCAACCACCTGGCCAGCCTGCCTCTCTGCCAGGGGTGGGCAAACTTTTTGACTCGAGGGCCACAATGGGTTCTTAAACTGGACCGGAGGGCCGGAACAAAAGCATGGATGGAGTGTTTGTGTGAACTAATATAAATTCAAAGTAAAGGAGCGGAGGGGAGAGCAAGAGAACCCTCCACTCTTTCGGCTCCGCGGGCCAGATAGAACAGCCGAACGGGCCGAATCCGGCCCGCGGGCCGTAGTTTGCCCACGGCTGCTCTGTGGCCTCCCACACCTGCCTCTCTCTGGGCTTCTATTCCACCTCCACAATGTGGCTCTCAAGGGCATGGGCCACCTATTCCAAGAGTTGGCAGGGAAGCGCGAGGGCTCTGAGCATCTCTTAAGAGATGCAAAATATGAAGTACTTAACCATATTCTAAATTGGGGAGGCATATAACATATTTAGTCTCACGATAGCTCTGTGGGAAAGGTAGAGTTACACTCCATTTCATATATGAGAAAACAGAGCTGGAGAGGTTAAGAATCTTGCCTAACATCACTCTGGCAATGTGGTTTCAGAATCCATGCTCTAAACCACTGGGTGATGCTGCCACATACAGCAGGTCCTCGGGTGACGTCGGAGACCTGTCCCTACACGATTTTCGCCGTAAGTGGGAACCCACCTACATAAGCACATACGTCACTCACGTGGAGCACAGACACAGCAGTAATGAAGTGACACAGTAACACAAATTAAAAGAAAGATGACAACTCCTGACCTTTACTTGTGGTAAATAAATAATAAAAAACATAAAGCACATATGTACATACGTCAAAATGACGGAACTTTTTCTTTTTTTTTTATAAATAAATGGGAGATGGCGACGTAACCACTAAACAACATATGTCGAGTCCGACGTAACCCGAGGACTGCCTGTACTGGGGAATGTAACATACGGCTACAAAAGACATAAGACCTCTATGGAAAGAAGAACATTTTAACGACAGTAATTAAAGAACACAACGTAAATGGAGACATTTTCCATGTTTACAGATTGGAAAGCTCAGTATTATAAAGATGTCAATTCATTCACTATTGTTCTATAAATTCAATCCAAATAAATTAAAATTCCAGTGGGCTAGTTTGAGAAGCTGATTCTAAAATTTATGTGGAAAGAAAAGGACTAAAAGTAGCCAAGATATTTTTGAAAACAAAGTGAAATAGAATTTCTCCCTCAGTTATTATAAATTATTGCAGAGCTGTAGTAATTAAAATAATGTGATATTTATACAAGGATATATAGAAAACAGAATATTCAGATTTTTGTAACACACTAAAGAGTCATATATGTATGTATTGCAAAGAGATATGTAGCTGAGCTAATGTTCTATGTGTAGCAGAGTTGTTTATAATAGCCAAAACTGGAAAACCGGACATAACTCAAATGTCCATTAACAGCATAATACATAAACAAAACAGAGTATATTTATACCATGAAATATTATACAGCAATAAAAATAAATTCATTGAAATGTATGCAACATTAATCTTAGAAAACATAAGGCTACAGAGAAAAGGTCAAACATGACAGGATATATAGTCAATTGTACCAATAATATAAAGTTAAAAAAAAACAAAATTAAAATATATTGTTCAGGAATACATAACTAGGTAATAAAAATATAAAGTAAATAAAAAATATATATAATGTAAATACCACAGAAGTCAAAATTGTGGTTATCACTGGGGACAAGGGAGGGAGTCATGATCAAACAAATGCATAGTGCTAGTTCTCTTCATTTACTTGGTTGGGATTAAGTGGACATTTATTTTACAACAAATTGTTAAGCTATATGTTTATATTTTATGCAAGATTTACATTTTTAATATTTCATTTGAAAAATTAAGTGTTATACTAGGGTAGGTAATGGGGAAAGATATATCACTATACCCATAAGAAGTATACATGTATATTAAACCAATGAACAAATTCAGAATACTAATAAAACAATGCATACTTGAATATTAGATTATGCATAAAGATTCTTGTAAGACCTGATAACAACTAATGCCATTTAACATTAAATTATGCAATTGTATAAAAAACAGATCTTTATGACTCATTAATTATACCAGCATTATTTGTATAAGCTAGCAGCTAGTGTAAACATGAAAAGAAAAGTAACTTTAAGATAATTTTATTTCTTTAGCCTAACCATAATATTAAGGCTAGGTTTACAAAGTGAACAGATTATTTTATATACACTAATCTAGAAAAATGATGTCTTAAAATTTACGTATTACTGAGGCTTATAAGCAATAAATTGTAAAGTTCAATTTTTTTTAGTTCCAAACCAAATTTCCCCAAGTTATGACAAAAGATTCTGCTCCTTACTTCCCACATAAAGCAAGCTGTTTATATCAAGAAGTATTCCAAAGAAAGTAAACAATTATCTAAGGTGAATCCAAATTCATGGATAAATTAGATAAAATTTTAATGGTACATTTTTGTTCTTTTATGATCAGAGATAAAGTATTAAAAATAATTTAAACTACATTTATGTAAAGGTATCAACAGTTACACAGGCAAATTTCAGAAGTATTTGTGTGTATGTGTGTGTGTTTTTCTCAGGATACCGTTAGATTAACTGTGCCCTAGGTGGCATTGCTCAGTGGTTAGAGCATCGGCTCAAGAACTGAAGGGTCCCAAATCGATTCTGGTCAAGGCCATGTACATGGGCTGCAGGTTCCCCAACCCAGTCGGGGTGCATGCAGGAGGCAACCGACTGATGTGACGATGTTTCTCTCATCTCTCCCCTTACTCTCTCCCTTCCCCCTCTCTAAAATCAATAGAAGAAATACCCTCCAGTGAGGACTAATAAAAAAATAGATTAACTTTATCCCTGGCTGGATAGCTCAATTCATTAGCGCATCTTCCGGATGTGCCAAGGTTGCAGGATTTTGTGCTAAACATTAAGACTCAAATTGCTCACTGCTCTTAAAAGATAATATATACATATTAAGAATATAACATTAATATTAACTTAAATTGACCCTACAAATTTTATGATATAGTTATGTTTTATAAATATTATCAAATATATATATACTAATTAAGAGCTTCTTATGCACTGCAAAAATGCTCCTAAGATGTTTCATTGTATAACCCCAAATCATTTACAAACATCCAATTTATCCCTGTAGCACCACAGACAGCTGCATAAATTGTTGATGCTTCCCGGCAGACATCCCAGCAGACATCAATGTATCTTTGAATATGCACCAACAAGCATAACTAGCATAATCTAGAACAGTCCTGGGCTAGATTGTTCTATTATCAGTTGGTCAGGATGTGAGGTGCACCAGCTCACACCAACCACGTTGTGAGCCCTCTGTAGGTTCCCTGTCATTGCTGACTGGAGGAGAGCCCACCGTGCCCTAAGTGAGCCATGATGCCAAGAGTTCTGCAGTTGAGCCTGAGGCCCTGATATTAACAGGAAGATACAGACATTGTTCTGCCTCAGATGCAAAGGGCACCTCCCAATCTAGTCTGGAAATGGGCATTTTATATCACTGCAAAGCTAGATTTTGAAATACAACACACTGTATAATTTATTTATTTTTCCCCTCCCCCTCTTTCCAACTCGTTACCCCTAAGTGATTTAAAAATTGCAAAGTCATGATGTAAAGGTCGATAATTCCTTATCTTTAAACCTTAAAACAAAGAATTTAGAATTTTTCAGCAACAAAATATAGTACATGTGGACTCTGGATCAATACCTCAGAATCAAGCACATTAATATTTCTTTGGGAAAAGATGTTTATATTCAAATCTGTCAGGTTAAATAGAAACTATAAAGTTTTACATCATTTCAGGTAAGATTAGGTACAGATAGAAAAATACATTATTAAAAAAATTAGTTTTTTAAAACTTTTTCTGAACTTCAGAATTTCCAATCAGAGATTGTGGCACTTGAACCAGATAATGCCAGTAGGCAGTCTGACTCCACAGTCCTCGTTACTACCATAATGCATGACTCAACTACTTTATATATATCAACAATGGAATGGCAAACTTTCTAGTGTAGGATAGCTTGACTCCATTTGGATATTATGAGAAAGCGCCCACTATGAAAATTAATGTATTTTATTCCCAGGAGCATTTCACTTCTTGGATTGCTTTGTACATGACTTAAAATCCTATCGTTAGATTTTTTGCCAGAAGAATAATAAAAATACTATTCTATCAAAAAAATGCAGAAAAGGGAAGAAATTCATTCAATATATCAATAGCAAGAGGCCAAAATCTATGTTCTATCATTACAAAACTCAGACACATACTTGTTATGCAAAAGGAGGTTCTACTGAATGGATTTTTCCTAATATTCCTCATCACAGGTTGCTATATGATGTATCTAATGTCCTACACAGAAAGTTAAAATTTAATGTGAAATTCATTTAGAGATAAAGTGCACATGATCCAATGAATTATAACAGCTGCAGCTTTTTTCCTATCTTCTTTGAACTATTAATGAATGGTTAAATGAAGTGCAGCTATTAATGAAAAGTTTCAGTACAAGATCTATAATATATATGTTTCAGTACAAGATATATAATATATACTACTATCAGAGAATTCTCATTTTAGAAAATTAATTGCTTTATTTCTTAGATAGAGATTTCTCCCTAACACACTCCCTTCATGCCCAAAAAATTTATTTTGCTAGTAGAAAGAAGAAAAAAATCACAAATCTAGGAAAATTTCTTTAATTCAGCTGATTTTCAAGGTAGTAATTAGTAGATAAGGAAGCAAGTTATATGTCTAAATATGACCAAAAGATTAAGAATTTATGCATCTCTATGGTCCAAACAAACACTTCTACTCCCCGCCGCAACCCCAGCCATTTGAACATGCTAAATAACATCTTAAGAAACATACACTCAACCAGAAAAATTTAAAACTTGGGAAATTGAAATTACTAGTAAATAATATGATTAACATAAAAGAGCAGAATGTGGGCCTCAAGATAAATCAGGTTTTTCTGAGCCTCTTTCAAGACTATATTATGGCAGGAGTCCAATCTAATACCAACCCAGGAAGCCCCAGTTGACTCCTGAGTAATCTGAATAGTCTGCAAAATGTCTCTAGTAAATCTAACAAAAGTGGAAGACACTGTAATAATATAGAACCTAAATGTGGACAATGGCCTTAATATAAAAACCTAATGGCTATAATTTACTTCATGTGTAATATTACAGGAAGATAAATTACCTTTAGATATGCTTTAAAGTAGTTTATTTTAAATATTTTTAAAAGTATATAGAACATACTTTTTGCATGCTTTTGCAACACTGAAATATTTCTCAAGTAAAGCTTAGCACCTTACCTCAGGCCAAAGATGTGTGATTGTTCATAGTTGAATAAAGAACGGATCTTAGCTTCAGAATTCAAAATTATAAGTCTATCAATAATATCCTGAAAAAGAAAGCCTTTGAGTGAGACTGTGCTTGACTGAAACCATTTAAAGAAAATCAAATCAACAAATATTTATTTAGATTTGTGGTTCTCAAATTTGGCTTTACATTTTAATCACCTAGGGCAGTGGTCGGCAAACCGCGGCTCGCGAGCCACATGTGGCTCTTTGGCCCCTTGAGTGTGGCTCTTCCACAAAATACCACAGCCTGGGCGAGTCTATTTTGAAGAAGTGGCTTTAGAAGAAGTTTAAGTTTTAAAAATTTGGCTCTCAAAAGAAATTTCAATCGTTATACTGTTGATATTTGGCTCTGTTGACTAATGAGTTTGCCAACCACTGACCTAGGGAGCTATAAAAAAAAAATGTCCAAGTCTCATTCCTAAAGATTCTGAATTAACTGGTTTGGGTATAATCTGGACATTAGGATTTGTGAAACTTCCTGAAATAAATTATCTAATGTTTAACCAAAGTGAAGAAATACTAATTTATATTCCACTAGAGGTCCGATGCATGAAATTTGTGCAAGAGTAGGCCTTCCTTCCTCCAGCTGCCTGCACCGGCTTCCCTCTGGCACCTGGGACCTGAGCTTCCCTCGCAGCCCCAGCTTTGTCCGGAAGGTCATCCAGAAGGATGTCCAGTCTAATTAGCATATTATACTTTTTTTATTATAGATTCTAGCTTATGAAGCCAGTTAAATACTGATTAAACTGCTAAAAATGTAAATTACTTTGAAAAACAAATATGAAATCTTCAAATGCGAAGCATGAACAGATTTGAATAGTTTTATCTAATAATTATTTGAGATTTTATTAATATATAATCTCTGTCTATGTAAATCAGTGGTTTCCAACACTGTTTAAACATTGGAATCACCTAGGGAACCAGATGATAGGTAGGTAGGTAGGTAGGTAGGTAGATAGATAGATAGATAGATATCCAGGCTCTATCCTAGAACAACTAAGTTATTATCAGTTGGGGTATGATTTTGGCATTAAAATTCTTTTAAAAGCTCTCCAAGTTGTTGCAATGGATAGCCAGGCATAAACATCACCGATGCACATGTAGGGAAAACCTGATGACCTTCGTGCCACCAGTTGTCCCAAACATTGACAATTTCAGCCTACCACACAATTTTGAGCACTCTATAAAAGCCTTTCTTCCTATAATGCCCTCCTTTTGTATATATCTTTGGGTTCAGGCCTAAGAAATCCTATCTAATAAAAGAGTAATATGCAAATTGACCGTCAATCCAACACACAAGATGGCCACCACAAGATGGCCAGCAGGGGAGGGCAGTTGTGGGTGATCAGGCCAGCAGGGGAGGGCAGTTGGAAGTGATAAGGCCTGCAGGGGATGGCAGTTGGGGGGGGACCAGGCCTGCAGGGGAGGGCAGTTGGGGGGGACCAGGCCTGCAGGGTAGGGCAGTTGGGGGCTACCAGGCCTGCAGGGGATGGCAGTTTGGGGGGACCAGTCCTGCAGAGAAGGGCAGTTGAAGGTGACCAGGCCTGCAGGGGATGGCAGTTGGTGGGGGGGGGGGGGGGGACCAGGCCTGCAGGGGAGGGCAGTTGAAGGGAACCAGGACAGCAGGGGAGAGCAGTTAGGGGCGACCAGGCCGGCAAGGGAAGGCAGTTTGGGGGGGGGGGGACCAGGCCTACAGGGAGGGCAGTTGGAGGTGACCAGGCCATCAGGGGAGGGCAGTTGGGGGCAACCAGGCTGGCAAGGGAGGGCAGTTAGGGGTTACTGGGTCGGCAGGGGAGAGCAGTTGGGGGCAATCGGGCTGGCATGGGAGCAGTTAGGCGTCGATCAGGCTGGCAGGGGAGTGGTTAGGGGGTGATCAGGCTGGCAGGCAGAAGCAGTTAGGGGCATTCAGGCAAGCAGGCAGGCAAGCGGTTGGGAACCAGCAGTCCTGGATTGTGAGAGGGATGTCTGACTGCCCGTTTTGGATCGGGCCTAAACGGGCAGTCGGATATCCCTTGAGGGGTCCCAGATTGGAGAGGGTGCAGGTTGGGCTGAGGGACACCCCTCTCCCCCGTGCACAAATTTCATGCACCGGGCCTCTAGTTTATTCATAAACAAACAATTGTTTCTCAAATTGCTCATTTTCCTAACCAAGAAACTTGCTTCCCTCAAGTGTGTTTAAAATCAAAATAATTATGTGACCAATAGGGCAAAGAAGGAAGGTGTTGCTAGGGAGTAAAGTCACATAATATATACTGATGTCTATGTGAGTGATAGAACAAATGTTATCAAATAAACCATAGGCCAGGGAATGAGTTTGTTAGGAGGATGTAATAGATAGTTCAAAATCACATTTTAAAAATACTGATCAAAACATAGTAAAAACCAGATTGTATGTAAACTTACCTAGTAAAGGTTTACACCTGACACTTAGGAATGCATTTACCATTCTACAGATATCTTGTAAAAAATGTGTAAGTAATATTAGCACAAGAACTTACAATCATCAAATATTAAATAAACTGCCTTAATAATCAAGAATAAAAAGATTTGAGATCTTAAAATAATGTGTCATTACTGTCTGCTGCTTTAGCTGGACATTCCTTGTTTCAAACATTGTGAAAGAATACAATTCATTCATATCCCCAGCTTCATCTTTATAGTCTCATTACTTGCCCCACTGCTTTCTCCCTCTCTTTACTAACTTCCCCACTCTGACAGCCCTGATTTAGCTCTGGTGACAGAGCCACAGAGCTCTCCTTGACTTTGCCCAGGCACCGGGATACTATCAAGTAAGTAGTCCTTGCAGTAGACACATGGAGAAATTTGTATGCTATGTAGTTCTTCAAACAGTATTTGTTCAAATAGGTACAGACTTTTAGTGCTTAATATTATAAAATTTAAGAAACTATCTACTATCACTTTTTTCCACAGTTAATCTTCACAGAGTGATCTGGAATTGATCATGTATCACTAGCTTTCTTTTGCCTAAGAGGAGGGAGACTGCCATTAGTTCCGTGCATAGCAGTTTCTGAAAGGATTATTATAGATTTCTCTTTATTCATAGGGTACTGGTACAAGTGACTGAAACTGGAATAGTCATCTGATTACTAAATTCAGACTATTTAATAGCTAATGATACCTAGTGACTCCAAAGTTCTAGCTCTGAATCCAAGTACTAGATACAGTAAGAATAAAGAAATACAGAATGTATTACCAACAAGCTAATGGAAGAATAGATTACAGCCATCTATCAGTGACAATGCATTTTCAGAAAACAAATGCTAGAGTAAATAATTTCTTCTTCAAAGGGGATTGCATTGATGGATCACCACTTAGGGAACAGAACACAACTCCCGGGAAGCCTGCCTTATGGAGAACTTCCGTTTCTAAGCACTGCAGCGCGTGTCAGGGAGGCAGTCACCTCAATCAGCAGCTTCCCAGCAGCAAGCTAGTCCAAGAAAGGCTTGGGATTCACAAAAACAGTCTGCAACTCTGTCTTTTTTAAAGGATATTATCCAGCTTGAGAATATAGTCAATAAGCCTTAGGCTGAAATGAGACCAAGACTAGAAAAACAAAGAGGAATATCTCTTCTATATAACTAATACATCTGAGTGCCCACTCTGTGTACACTTGTCTCAATGACCATGTGTGTACCATCTGACCCCTTTCACTTAAGAAAGGGCCAAGTGAAGGGTGAGAGTGGCCAATCATAATGCCAACATCCCTGCACCTGCACTGTTAGGAGTGGCTAGTGACTGGTTAGTCCCTGAACATCCATAAACAAACTTGGTCTGTTTAAGGAGGTGCTTCCTTGGAATTATTCAAAGCAGGGAGTTTCTCTGTCCACTCGGCTGTTATAACAGAATCCCACAGACTGGGTACCTTATAAACAATAGAAATCTTATTTCTCACAGTTCTGGAGGCAGAGTAGTCAAAGATCAAGGTGCCAGAAGATTCTGTGTCTGATGAGGGCCTACTTTCTGGTTCATAGACAGTTAAGTTTTCACGTGGCAGAAGGGGCAAGGGGCCTAACGCAGAAGTGAGCATGACTGTGCATAAAGGAACCCCAGTTTTAGCAAATAAAATTGTAAATAATTATGAAGAAAAAAAGAAGGGGCAAGGGATTCCTCTGGGGTCTCTTTTTATAAAGCACTAATCACCTTCTAAAGGCCCCACCTCCAAATAGCATCACATGGGGAGTTAGGTTTCAACGCAAGAATTGAATATTCAGTCTACAGCAGAGCGGTGGAGGAAAATGCCCCTCTTCTGTTTGGAGGGATAGTGCGTTAAATCCTGACAGTGTTCCCACGCCCAAAAAAGATGTCTATGTCCGAATTCCCTCCCAGAACCTATAATTGTTACCCTATTTGGAAAAAGGGTCTTTGCAGGGTAAGTAAATTAAATTAAGACCATCCTGGGTTATACAAGAAAGACAAAGAGAGGTTTAAGGCAGAAGAGGAGAAGGCCTTGGGAAAATAGAGGCAGAAAGTAGAGTTATGCAGCAACAAGCCACAAAATGCTGCAACAGCCAGAAGCTGGAAGAGGCAAGGAAGGCGTCTCCCCTGGAGCCTTTGGAGGGAACGTGGCCCTGCTGACCTCTTGCTTTCGGACTGTGAGAGAATAAATTTCTGTTGTTCTAAGCCACGTGGTTTGTGGTAATTTGTTATGAAATCTCTAGGAAATTAATACAAGGGGAGAGAGTGAAGATGTCAATATGGAGTAACAGGTAGTCCCGTGTCCTCTCCCAGTGAGAATGCCATCTGGAGAAGAAGAGCTTACTAATGATAATTACAGTAAACAATTATTTAGCAGTTATCTGCCAGGCAGTGATTTAACATTTTATGTTTCACTTAATTCATTTAATTGTCACAACAACCCTCAAATAGGAATGTTATTGCTCACTTTTAACAGGAAAAAACTAAGGTCTAACTTGTCCAAGGTCACACAGCTTTTAAGGGAGCAGAACCAGAAATCTAATCCAAGCAGCCTGGCTTCAGAAAAAAACTTGTAACAACTACACTATGTAATGCCTTCCAATAAAGCCACAATGGAGAACACAAGACAGAGGGGAAGAGAAGTCCACGAAAGGAGACCACGCAGGAGAGACCAGAGAAGCCTGAAGGGAACCAGAAGCAGTACCACCATCACAGAGGAGAGGACAGTAAGGACTGGATCAACTGTGCCAAATGCCGCAAGGTGGTAAATTAAGTTCAAGGAAAGACGGGCACATAAATGGCTAATTATAAAACTACTTTAGAAACACAATGATGCAAGTAAGCACACGTCAAAATTGACACACTTCAAGGAACAGAGAATATAAAATAAAAGTTGAATGAAAGAGTACCTATTTTTATATTTTATTGATATAAATTATCAAAAATTTCCCAAAGTAGGGAAAGTTTTAAAAAATTAACATGTTTAGAGTTAACAAGAATTAAAAAGTATTTAGAAGAGCAAAACTGTGAAAAAACACCACCACACAGGACAAGTGACCATAAAAATAAAAAGTAAAGATTAATAATGGAATTTCAGTATTAACCAAATAATTCTTTACTAATGTATATATACATATTTATGTGTGTTAATCCAAAAAACTTACATCTAAGATGATGAACTAAATATCTCTGGATGATTAAAACCAGCCCATCTGGGAGCAAGATTATGAAATAAATCTCAAATTAAATAAATATGTATATACTGCCCTCATGGGGCAGTTAATATGTAGTTCATTAAAATATAAGGAGAAAACATATTGCACTCCTCGAATACAGCTTATTCCTAATTATCCTAGCCAATAAGAGAGCAGCACTGGTGTGACTAACAACATGGTAAGTCACTTAAAAATCATTCATACACATATGTTATTTGTGCCAAATCTCTTCCCTTGGGGAGTGTTAACGTTGTATTCACTCCGATAGGTGTTGCAACTGTTAGGTGGCCTGGATCAAAGATTCTATTGGCAGAAAATTCAGAAACTGATATTCCATGAGTAAGTAAATCAGTCTTTAAATGTGTTCCTTTTTTTCTGTGTCATTTTTTTTCTGTCAAATTGCTTTTTCACTACAAATCTCCCAAAGTATCATCTATAAAAGGGAAAAGTTAAAAGAAGATTACTTACAATAATACATGTGGGAACTTCACGAAGAGAATATTCTGCTTTATTAGGAAGATCTTGATTGCCGACCAGCTCATAAATAGCAGGATAAGATAACAAGGTCACCAACCCTAGAAAAGACTGGGGGGAAGGGGCAAAGAAGGAAAAGTCATTTAAACAGCTCATTTTCTTCAACCACATCCACAGAAGAATCATTAATGTAAAGTTTTATAGCAGTATGACTACAAGAATTTTTTAAATAAGCCAAATTAATCCACATAAGTGTGAAAGACATACATACATGATAAGAACAAAATAGTTAACATTAACAATAATGTGTTGACAATGCGTAAGAACGACTGTAATAGAACAACCTTGAAAGTTGGAAAATACTTTAAAATATCATGTATCTCTTGAAAAGTGTGGTTCTGAGAAAAAATACTGAATGATCCGTATTTCTCATTCTTTGCATTTGTTATATCTGATGTGTAAGAAAATACCAGAGAATAATACTTAGGATCTTTGGAGCAAGAAAATAAAATCTATGTATTCTTCACTTAGGTCACAAAGCCATCTTTATCCTTTAACTACATTCACTGGAAATCCAACTACCCTAATTGTAATTCATTTTTTAAAGCCATAGCTTTTCCTATCAAAATCAGCTCATTTTCTGGTGCACTCTTCCCAAGTTAATCTCTCTATGAAGTTTTTAAGCTTCCAATCTCATTTTGCCATATTCAAGACAACCTGAATACTTTTTCTCAGACCCATTTCATTCTTTGGATCCCCTGTGCAAAAGCCTGCAGTGGTTGCCCATCACTAAACATCAAATCTAAACTCCTTTCCATGATTTTCAAGGCACTTTACTAATTGACCCTCTCTTCTCTCAGTCTCAAAAGCCCATTATTCCTCAGCATGAAGTCACCACTTCAGTCAATCGAATCTGCCTGTGCTTTTTCTTTTTTAATATATTTTTATTGATTTCAGAGAGGAAAGGAGAGGGAGAGAGAGAGAGAAACATCAATGATGAGAGAGAATCATTGACTGGCTGCCTCCTGCACGTCCTCCACCAGGTACAGAGCCTGCAAGTGGAATCGAACCCGGGACCCTTCAGTCTACAGGCTGACGCTCTTTCCACTGAGCCAAACCAGCCAGAGCCCTGTGATCTTTTTCAACTGACTGCTACATAAACAAACTTTTCTTATCCAGGAACATGCTCCTCCTACCCTCCCACATACTCATTATTGCACTTCATGAGCTGTCACATCCTTTTTTTCTAGAAGGCTTTCCAATTAACTCTATCCACCTCTAGAAGCCCTATATTTTGCTAATACTTACATGTTAGTTTGTATTGTATTAATTGTACTAATTTGTAACTATTAAATTTCCTGCTTGTCATTTTTAAAAAATTTTACTAAACTCAGAAAATTTAAGAATCAGACAAATTGAGTAAACAAATTTTAGGTACAATATTTTACCATAAAAGCTAAAGATTTATGTTTTTCAAAGATAGCATTATCAGATTGAGGATTGAATCTGATGAGTTTTATAAATGGGTATTAAATTTTCTCAAATGCTGTTTCCACTTCTATTGAAATCATTGGATGAGATTTCTCTTTATTCTGTTAATATGGTGAATTAGAGTTTCATTTTAGAATGCTAACCGAATTTTGAATGGCTGGGATAAACACCACTTGATCATAATGAACGATCGTTTTACATATTGCTATATACAACTTGATAATATTTTGTTAAATATTTTAAGTCTATATTCATCAGAAATATTAGTCTGTAATTTTCTTTTTTGGTAACATTTGTCTCATTTCCATGTCGGGTTTATGCTGGCCTCATAACACAAGTTAGAAACTGATTTCTCTATCTTTGTTTTCTGAAAGAATGTGTGTGATTGGTACTCTTTCTCCTATAAAGTTTCACAGAATTCACTGGTGAAACTATCTGGTTTTCTTAGCCGGAGGTTTTTGATAACAAATACAATTTTTTTAACTAATATGTAGCAATTTAGATTTTCTGTTTTATATTAGGTCCATTTTGGTAAGCATATTTTTAAGAAGTCTGCCACTTTTATCTTAGTTGAATTCATAACATAAAGCTGATCATACTATTCCATTATTGTTCTTTAATATCTGTCCAATCTTCAGTGGAGCACAAACTGATACCTGTCCTTGGGCAAATATATCTGTTAAATGTAGAATCTCAAGCAGTACTATTCTCTTCAGCTGTATTGACTTCCCTCCATTTCTTCTCTGTTTATTGCCATTCCAAAAAAATCAACTTATTTTTACGTTATTTTTCCTGAGTTTGATTTTTAAGTTATTTTTCCCAAGTTGTGTTTTCTACTGGAGGGGACTAGTCCACCAATACAGAAAGCAGAATTTCTATTTTTTGTTTTAATTTTGATAATTTTATGATACCATTTCAATGAAAATTTCCCAGGGTATCATAAAGTCAAAGTCAGGAATCATCATTTCATTTTAGTAAAACTATGAGAACATGTTAGATATGTAGAAGCCATCCTAACATATAAAAAGCCAGGGCCATCTCGACCAAAACAACCAGACGGACAACCGAACAGCAGGCTGCGTGGGGCGACAAGGCCGGCAGGGTGGGTTAGTGAGGGAAAACCAAACGACTGAACAGCAGGCTGCGTGGGGCGACCAGGCAGGCAGGCGGGCAGGTGGGGGCGACCAGGCCAGAGTGGGGGGGCAGTTGGGGGTGACCAGGCCGGCAATGAGGCAGTAAGGGTGACCAGGCCAGCGGGGGAAAGGGGGGCAGTTAGGGGCGACCAGGCCGGTGGCAAGGGGGGCAGTTGGGGGCAATCAGACAGGCAGGCAGGTGAGAAATTAGGAGCCAGCAGTCCTAGATTGTGAGAGGGATGTCCTGGATTGGAGAGGGTGCAGGCTGGGCTGAGGGGACACCCCCACCCCCATGCACAAATTTTGTGCACTGGGCCTCTAGTCTATAATAATAAAAGCGTAATATGCTAATTAGACCGGACGCACTTCCGTCATTCCAAATCCAGGGCTGCGAGGGAAGCCCAGGTCCTGGGTGCCAGAGGGAAGCTGGTGCTGGCATCTGGGGGAAGGAAGGCCTACTCTTGCACAAATTTCGTGTATCGGGCCTCTAGTTGAATTATAATAGAACACTGAGGAGAGTTTGGGGTATTTTTGCCACATTATTCTAAATGATAGTATCTTCTCTCTGCCTACCCCTTCTTCAAATAATCCTGACAATTTTCTTTTCTTTTATTTAATCTTCTCCCGATGATATTTTTCCATTGATTTTTAGAAAAAGTGGAAGAAAGAGAGAAAGACAGAGAGAAAAATAAATGTAAGAGTAACACACTGATTGGTTGCCTCCTGCACAAGCCCCAACCAGGGTCCAGGCCACGGAGGGGCCTGCAACCGAGGTATGTGCCCTTGACTAGAATCAAACCTGGGATCCTTTGGTCCACAGGCCAATACTCTATCCACTGAGCCAAACCAACTAGGGCACTGACAATTTTCTATTAGATTTGAGTTTAAGAGCAAAAAGCTTTCTTGCTGCTTTTATTTTGATTGGTTGGTTTTTGTGTCAGGGGTTTTGTGTATTTGCTTGTTTTATAACATGCTCTGGTGTTTATTACTCTTTAGTAAGGAAGAAAATGTATAATAAAAATATTATGAAAAAAATCCTTCCAAAAATAACTCCCAGAGAACCGTAGTATTTCTACAATTCATGAAATTTATTGTGAATTTTTTTTTAATTTAGAAATGAATAAAAGGAAGAAAAAAAATTAGGAAAAGCTGCTAATTGCAACTGAATAAAGATAAAGTCTGGATAAATTAATTTCTGAGAGATACACTTAAAATCTGTACATTATTAAATAAATCAAATCATCTCTTACCTTTTGACAGCTTTGGTCAATAGGATCCACTGGAGTGGCTCTGGGCTGGGTTACTCTAACATCATCTTTTCCACATTCCAGATTGCTCCATAATTCAGCTATAAGTGCATTAATGAACCCTAAAAAGAATTGTTTTACATCATATTTATGGTATGCTATTTCTTTGGATTATGGAGGAAAGATACAATTATCCCTCTAAATAGGTTGGTTCACATTAACAAAAGATACATACTAGGTGTCCCGGTTAATAATGGCAGATGTTGTAATCAAAGAACACACGATAATTTCAAGAGAAACATCAAAAGTGCTTTATTCAAAGTAATGTCCATCGCTAGCTACACATTTCCCTCACCTTTCAGATAATTTGTGGGTACTGTCCCAATAGAACTTTTCTTGTTTTGAGGCAAACCATTCAGAGACCCAATTTTCCACTTCTTCGTATGTTTTGAAATGCTGCTCAGAAAGTGCGTGTGCCATCGATCAGAACAAGTGGTAATCTGAAGGAGCAAGGTCTGGTGAATACGGCGGGTGGGTTAATACTTCCCAGGCAAGATCTTTTAACATGTCTTTAACTGGTTTTGAAGTGTGTGATGGTGCATCATCATGAAGCAAAATTACTTTGCCGTGTCTTCTAGCATATTCTGGTTGTTTCATGATCAAAGCGTGGTTCAAATTGATTATTTGTTGTTGGAAGCAATCAGCATTAATGGTTTCACCTGGTTTTAGAAGCTCATAATACACCACACCTTCCTGATCCCACCAAACGCAGAGCATTGTCTTCTTTCCAAAGCGATTTGGCCTTGCAGTCAATGTTGATGGTTGACCTGGATCAACCCATGATTTTGTGCGTTTGGGATTCTCAAAATAAATCCACTTTTCATCACCAGTCACAATTCGATGCAAAAAAGACTTTCATGCCATTGAAGCAACATTTTACTGATGACTTTTCCGTTTTCCATTTGTCTTTCGTTCAGTTGATGTGGCACCTATTTTCCTTCCTTTAAAATCTTTACCATTGCTTGTAAACAATCGGAAATTGTTTGCTGAGCAACGTTTAATCTTTCTGCAAGTTGTTATTGAGTTTGACACGCATCTTCATCCAATAATGCTTGTAATTGTTGGTCTTCAAACTTTTACGGTTGACCTGGATGTTCTTTGTCTTTCACGTCGAAATCATCACTTTTAAAGCGTTTAAACCAGCGTTCACAAGTACCTTGAGATGGAGCATGTTCACCATAAGCTTCCCAAAGTATTCAGCAGCACTTTTCTTCAAAATAAAGTAATGAATTATAACTTCCCACAAATGTTTTGACATGAAATTTGACATTTTTAAGTGTAAAAATATCTATGATGTTAACACCTTTCAGAAAATTTGACATATGAAGTTTTGAAGCCTGTTGTCAATACAACAAAATAGCATACATATCAAATCGCATATATGTCAACATATGTGTAACTCCATCTATTGAAAAAAATCCACATTATTAACCAGTACACCTAGTAACCTCTTGGTAGAAATTATATTTGCTATTGTTAATATACCTTTATACCTCATTAACATAAAACTATAATGTTTAAATTCTGAAAGATTATTTTT
Source organism: Plecotus auritus (assembly GCF_963455305.1). Taxonomy (NCBI): domain Eukaryota; kingdom Metazoa; phylum Chordata; class Mammalia; order Chiroptera; family Vespertilionidae; genus Plecotus; species Plecotus auritus. Next base: position 14,711,056 of record NC_137775.1, read on the forward strand.
CTATAGAACTGAATCACATGGAAATATGTAAAACAGAACATCGAATAATCAAATCAGTAATTTTATAGGAACAGCATTCGAGGAGAAAGTCTCCCCTCGGTATAAAAAAAAATATATAGGCTCTGAAATTAAGGATTAGCAGGGTTAAACTACAAAGCTGACAGCTTATCGGTGCATGTCTTTAGAAAAATCCAAGGGTTGCCATGAAGCATAAATGGGATCATTTCTAATAGAGTTCCTAATATAGTACCTAGGACATCTTAGGAACTCAGGAGGTTGGTCTTCCTTCCTTTGTCCTGTGAAAATATGCATTTAACCCTCTCAAGAAAAGTTTGATATTGTGAAGCTCAGAAGTTTAATTACTTAAGCAATAGAGAAATCTGAGATAAATCTAGTCTTCAAATGATTTCATTAATGTGCCCTGAGGACTTAATAAATTGAATTTTATTCTAAATAGAAGAATAAGCAGTTCAGCTTAGCACAACTTTTACCAGGAAACATTTTTCATAATAAAGGAAGTTCAAAATAGTTCAGTCAAAAAACATTTAAAATATGCTATAGAAAAAGATTTTTATTTACTAAGAGAATCAACAGTGATCACTGATGTTATGATCCAACTCTAAGCCTTGAAAAATATAATCATAGCATCTCTAGTAGAGATTACATCTTGTCTCCAGTTCAGGGTTCAGATAATCTTAAGATACAATATCTTAAATTCCCAATATTTGAAGTTTTTAGAAATCTAATCCACAGTGGATAATACCTGCCAACTGCAAACTGCAAAGACAGTGGTGAAAGTTAAGTGGTGACAGGGAAGCTTTCAAGAAGGGAAAAGGGAAAAGGGAGTGTGGCAAGGATATCTATATATATCAATCTATCTATCTATCTATATATACACTGGTATAAAAGCCTACTATGCAAATTGTCCCCATGGGAGATCGACCAAAAGACCAATCTCTTGCTATGATGTGCGCTGACCACCAGTGGGAGGCACAGAACGAAGAAAGGCCCCGGCCAGCAACCGGCAGCGGGGGGAGGGAAGCCCCAGCCAGCAGCTGGCAGAAGATGAGGGCAACTTCTTAAAGCATCAAATATTTTTCAGTTTAGTTTATGATGTGCCATTGTTCTGAGGAAAGAGAAAAAGTTTGTATATATTTCACAGGGAAAGAAAATCCCAATAGCATTTCCTTTTCCTAAACCTTGTTCATGGATTGGTAGAATCAACATCATTAAATTGTCCATACTACGCAAAGCAATCTATAGATTCAATGCAATCCCCATTAAAATACCAACAGCATATTTCAAAGACCTAGAACAAAATCTCCAAAAAGTCATCTGGAATAAAAAAAAAGACCCCGAATAGCTGCAGCAATCTTGAAAAAGAACAATGTTGGAGGGATCACAATACCAGATATCAAGCTATATTACAAAGCCACTGTTCTCAAAACTGCCCAGTACTGGCACAAGAACAGACATATAGACCAATGGATAAGAATAGAGAACCCAGAAATTGATCCAAGCCATTAGGCTCAATTAATATTTGACAAAGGAGGCAAGAGCATACAATGGAGTCAAGACAGTCTCTTCAATAAAAGGTGTTGGGAAAATTGGACAGATAGATGCAAAAAAATGAAACCAGTCTTACATCATACACCAATTTACATCATACACAAAAATAAACTCAAAATGGATAAAGGACTTAAACATAAGATGGGAAACCATAAAAATCTTAGAGAAATCCACAGGCAGCAAAATAGCAGACATACATTGTAGTAATATCTTCACCGACACAGCTCCGAGGGCAATGGAAACTAAAGAGAATATAAACAACTGGGACTACATCAATATAAAAAGCTCCTGCACAGCAAAAGAAACCATCAACAAAACAATAAGAAAGCCCACTGCATTGGAGAACATATTTGCCAATGTTATCTTCGAAAGGGTTTAATCTCCAAAATTTATAGGGAACTCATACAACTTAACAAAGGAAGATAAACAATTCAAACAAAAGATGGGCAAAGGGCATAAATAGACACTTTTCGAAAGAGGACATGCAGAAGGCCAAGAGACATATGAAAACATGCTCAAAGTCACTAATCATCCGAAAGATGCAAATCAAACACAATGAGGTACCATCTCACAGCTTCAGAATAGCTATCATCAACAAATCAACAAACGACAAGTACTGGAGAGGATGTGGAGAAAAAGGAACCCTTGTGCACAGACTGGTGCAGCCACTGTGGAAAACAGTATGGCGTTTCCTCAAAAAATTAAAAATGGAACTGCCATTTGACCCAGTAATCCCACTTCTAGGAATATATCCCAATAAAACAGAAACACCAATCAGAAAGGGTATATGCACCCCTATGTTCATAGCAGCACAATTCACCATAGCTAAGATTTGGAAACAGCCTAAGTGCCCATCAGCTAATGAGTGGGATTAGAAAACTGTGGTACATCTACACAATGGAATACTATGCTGCGGTAAAAAAGAAAGAATTCTTACCATTTGCAACAGCATGGATGGAACTGGAGAGCATTATGCTAAGCGAAATAAGCCAGTCAGAGAAAGATAAATATCACATGATCTCACTCACTTGTGGAATATAATGAACAACATAAACTCATGAACAAAAACAGAAACAGAGACACAGAAGCATAAAACAGACTGTCCAACCTATGAGGGAAGGCACAGGGTGAGGGGGTAAGAGATCAACCAAAGGACTTGTATGCATGCATATGAGCATAACCAATGGATACAGACAGTAGGGGGAGGTGAGGGCATGTGCTGGGGGTAGGGGTGGCTGGGGAGAGGTTAATGGTGGGAAAAGGAGACTCATGTAATACTTTAAACAATAAAGAATTTAAATTATAAAAAAAAAAAAAAAAAGAAAACCCTATAACTTTTTTTGACCTAAGGCCTAATGTGGGAAAAATAACTTTAGAGTAGTATCCTGATACTTGACCCTGCCAGTTAAATTTTCCATTGGCTTACTCATTATATTTAAATTATAATTTTTACTAGAGGCCCGATGCATGAAATTCATGCAAGGGGCTCGGCCCTCGTAGCCCCAGCCACCTCGGCCCTCGCAGCCCTGGCTGCCTCATGGCCCTGGCTGCCTCGTGCCCTCACAGCCCTGCCACCCACGCACTGGTCGTTCTGGAAGGTCGTTCCACTGTCTGGCCTAATTAGCATATTAGCTCTTTATTATATAGGATTAAAAGAAAAAACGTACCTGAACTTTGTAGTGCTATTGTACCTGCTGCTGTTGATGCCACTTGGGTAACCAAAACTCCATAGTCAAACTTTTTATGCCTGCTGATCTAAAAAACATAAATAAGGAACAACCATGAGAGGCAGGAAAACGCAGCATATTAATATTTACTTACGTGTTACATGTAGAGTTACTAATTTTTTATATTAAAATACCAGACATAAAACAAACAAAAAAAAAAAACCCCAGACATTATTTCAAGTAAAGATAAGAGTGGCAAAAACAAACTCAGAAACTATCATAATTGAGTTAATATTAATGTAATATTTTTGACAATTTAATTTCAGATCTAGGTTCTTGTCCCAGCCAGGTAACTAAGTAGCTTTTTGATCTTGAACAAGTCACTTCTCTCTCTAGGTCTATCTGTCTTCATACATAAAATAAGGGACTTTAACAAGATATAAAGTAAGATTCCTTCCAACTCCAAATTCTGTTAGCTTATTATTTAATTTTTTAGATTGGTTCTTCAATGATAAATTTCCTCATCAATAAATCTGTATTGACTGCAAGTTTTTTAACAGGGCTTTTAAGTAATCAAACAACTTTAAAAAGTACAATGGTATCTTCTTAAAAATTATAATTACTTTTAAAGGCAATATGATTTTTTTCCCTAAGGAAGGGAATCTATATAATAAAGAGGTAATATGCAAATTAACCCTCACACCCTCACAAGATGGCTGCCTACGACCAGGCCAGCAGGGGGGTTAGTGAGGGACGACCAAACGACTGAACAAGCAGGCTGCGTGGGGCGACCAGGCCAGCAGGGGGCTTAGTGAGGGATGACCAAACGACTGAACAGCAGGCTGCCTACGACCAGGCCGGCAGCGGGGTTAGTGAGGGATGACCAAACGACTGAACAGCAGGCTGCATGGGGCGACCAGGCTGGCAGGGGGGTTAGTGAGGGATGACCAAACGACTGAACAAGCAGGCTATGTAGGGCAACCAGGCCAGCAGGGGGCTTAGTGAGGGAAGACTAAACGAATGAACAGCAGGCTGAATGGGGTGACCAGGCTGGTCGGGAGGGGGGGGGGGAGAAATTGGGGGCGACCAGGCCAGCGGGGGGGCAGTTGGGGGCGACTAGGCTGGCAGGGAGGGCAGTGAGGGGTGACTAGGCTGGCAGGGGGGCATTTGGGGGCAACCAGGCCAGCTGGGGGGGCAATAAGGGGCAACCAGGCGGTGGGGGTGGGCAGTTAGGAGCAACCAGGCTGGCAGGAGAGGGCAGTTGGGGGCGAACAGGCCAGCAGGGGAAGGGAGTTGGGAGAGACCGGGCCGGCAGAGGAGGGCAGTTGGGGGCAACTGGGCCGGCAGGGGAGGGCAGTTGGGAGTGATCAGGCCGGCAGGGGAGTGGTTAGGGGGCAATCAGGCTGGCAGGCAGAAGCGGTTAGGGGCAATCAGGCAGGCAGGCAGATAAGAGGTTAGGAGTCATAAGTCCCAGATCGGGCCTAAACCGGCAGTCGGACATCCCCCAAGGGGTCCCAGATTGGAAAGGGTGCAGGCTGGGCTGAGGGACACCCCCCCCCCCCGCAGTGCATGAATTTCGTGCACGGGCCTCTAGTCTATATATATAAAAGCCTAAGCGACAATCCAACTGTTCGACTGTTCGACCGTTCGCCTGGTAGCTATGATGAGCAATGACCACCAGGGGCAGATGCTCCGACCAGCAGAGGAGGGAGCCTGATTCCTCACAGAATTGGCTGTGGGTTCGGTTGCTGCTGGGGCACTGCCGACCCCGAATCTGCTTCACACCCCAGATCCAGAGAGGAAGGAGGAGGGAGCCAGTGGGCATCCAGGTCCTGGGGGCTGGGTCTGCAGGAGGGGGCTCGCAATCCAGGACCCCTTGGGGGATGTTAGAGAGCCGGTTTCAGCCCAATTCCCACAGGCCAGGCTGACAAACCCCACCAGTGCACGAATCCATACACTGGGCCGGTTTTGGCCCAATCCCTACAGGCCAGGCCAAGGGATCCCATCAGTGCACTAATCCATGCACCAGACCTCTAGTTTTACATATAAAATACTCTCCAGCAAAGAATGTTTAGCATTAATGTACAGATTTCTAAAGAGTGTTGTAGAAAACCTTAAACAACTTATTTCACAGAGAATATTATACATATATTCATGGTAAAGTACAAAAATGAGTATCTCTCTTAGCAGAAATCAGAATAAGGAGATAACAAAGACATTATATAATGTTCTTCTGTCTCAGACTTTGGCTAAAATCAGATTGGCTTATAAAATGTCTGACGTCTAAACAGAGGTAACCACTTAGAAATTTATATTTTTTCAACATTTCATTAAAATAATATGTTTCAATAAAATTTTAAAAATATAGGCTGTACAGTCAGTTTTAAGGACAAAAACACTAAGGACCATGCAAGTTAGGTTAATTTCTTCAATTTTCTGCTATTTGTGTCTTTATTATTTGCCTTCCTTTTTCTATTTTTATTACTCATATTTCTCTTTTTCTTAATTTGCCATCCAATAGTTCTACGATTAGATGACATAGAAGTAAGATAAATGTCTATCCTTTTCCCAGTTGCCTTACTCTGTAACAACTGAAAAAACACCTTACTCAATCACCCCCACCGATCCTGCTGATCCAAACATTAGAAACGTTGGGGCTTCCCAGATTCACACTAAGTACTGAAAGGAAGGAGCAGAAGAAAACCACAGAGAAGTTAGAGATGCTTTGCTAACAAGACTCAGACTCCATGGACACTGTGAAAGACAAATCTGAGTTCTAGTCTTACTTCTTCTGTCAGTTACTAGAGCATAAGCAGAACATTTAACAAGCCTGGGTCTCCACTTTCTCTTCAGCACAATTAAGGAAATAGCCTAATGGCTTTCTTACCAGGTAAGTGAGGATCTAAATTTTCAAAAAGTGTTGTGAATAGCATAGAGCACCATTTGAGTACTGTAATAACTTCTAAGATTATAAGTTTCTGAGATCCGGGAAACAATTACTTCTATTATAACCACCAGTGTGGTACAAAGGAAGACAAGATTGTCTTAAAATTTGTGAATGTGAAAAATGGTATCTAGTCATAGGTGTATTATCACAAGAGTAAAATTGGATACACGGTTTCATGTATCTCAATGATTTAAAAAAATGTATTTGAATGGCTTGAATATTTTCAAAAATGTAAACACAAAAGTGAAAACCCAAATGGTCAACTAGTACTCAAAGAGATTCAAATTCACCATCAGATAAATTCCGATTAGAACAACACAATTTCATTTATGTAAACTATATTTGATATAGTCTGAATGTACGTCCCCAAAAAATTCATGTTAAAATCCTAACCTCCCAAAGGTAATAGTAAATGGGGCCTTTAGGAGGTGATTAGGTCATGAAAGAGGAGTGGCCTTATGAGTGGGATTAGTGGTCTTATAAAAAAAGATCATTGAGCCCTAACTGGTTTTGCTCAGTGGATAGAGCGTCAGCCTGTGGACTGAAGGGTCCCAGGTTCGATTCCCATCAAGGGCATGTACCTTGGTTGCAGGCACATCCCCAGTGGGGAGTGCACAGGAGGCAACTGATGGATGTTTCTCTCTCATCGATGTTTCTAACTCTCTATCCCTCTCCCTTCCTCTCTGTAAAAAATCAATAAAATATATATATATTTTTAAAAAAGATCACTGAGAGCTCCCTTGCTCCTGCCATGTGAGGGCCTTCACCTGACCATGCTAGCATCCAGATCTTGGACTTTCAGCCTCTGCAACTGTGAGCAATAAACCTACTTACAAGCCACCCAGACTGTAGTATTTTGTAATAGCAGCCTGAATAGACTAAGATAATATTATACAAGAAGTATGCACATTCAAAAACATTACACATAGCACATTGGTATGAAGCCTGGAGTAGGGGAATACATGCAGAGTAAATCAGGACTGATAGGAGAATAAAATTAATCAAGAGAGAAATCTTGCATGGACAGATGGGAACATTATGCCATGAAATGAAACATGTAAACAACTAAATTCTCTATACTTGAGGTCCATTTAAACAAATAAAAACACATCTGCACATACCAGCCTAGTATAATAAACAGATGTTCATATGTTTTATTTATAAAGAGATGTTCTGGCCCCTCCCTCAGGAACTACTTAATCTACATTGGCAAAAGCAATCCTAAAAAGTTAACTATTTGTTTTTTACAGGCTTAAACAAAAGCAGGAAATTACAATGACAACTAAGGAAGAACAAATACAATATATACAAAAGCCTAAGCGATGGTACAATCAAACAACCGGTCAACCAGTCGCTATTACATGCACTGGCCACGAGGGGGCAGACGCTCAATGCAGGAGCTGCCCCCTGGTGGTCAGTGCGCTGCTCAGCCAGAAGCCGGGCTCACAGCTGGCTAGCACAGCTGTGGTGGCGGGAGCCTCTCCTGATTCCACAGCAGCATTACCGAGCGGCAGGTGCTGCAGGCCGGGATGAGCACCAGCAGCACGGCTCCCGGCCCCGGCTCGGGCTCCTTCCTGGCCGCCTGCCGCTTGGCGCACTACTACATCCCTTAGGGAATGTCTGACTGCCGGTTAAGGTCCGATCCCCACACCAATCCGTGCACGAATCCATGCACCGGGCCTCTACTGATATTTATAAGCAGGCAACCTAATAACATCGAAAAACAGCTGCCAGAGACAGAGAATAAAGGCATACTATCTATGATCCTAAAAAGCTCAGAGGTCTAAGGATATTCACCGTGACAGCAAAAACTGAATATACCTCTATGACCTCTATCTGAGAAAAGGCTGTATTATATTATAAATTTTATTTAACAGTAGCAATAATAAAATCCCTCTTCAAATATTTGTTTCTTTTCAAATGTGAGGCCTACATTGCCATGGACACATACATTTAAACCCAATAGGTTTTTCTCCTGAGGTTCCACCCAGTTTTAGTATATCCAGATGTTTGATAGCACCTTTATAAAACACCTGGATAATTAACTGAATTTTTCAATTGCATAGGCTTGTTTGCCATCCTGTAACTACACCCATAGATACCAACATCAACTCTCTAATGCTTTCCTAAAAAACAAAATCAAGTTAAACATTACAGTGCTGTATGGTTTTTTAACTCAGGTTTAATAACCTCTTCAAGCACAGAAAACAGGATAATGTTCTTAACGGCTTTTAAAGCAACAAAAATTCCTTTTGCCTGTGGCAGATGGTAATTCGTACCTGTAATTTTTTTGCATATCGGTTGAACATAAATGTCACACATTCACTGATGGCACCTGTTTTTTGAAGAAGTAGTAGTCCTTTAGGGGTGGCAGCAAAATTTAGTAAACCATCTAACAAATTCTCTTCCCAAGCCATACTGAAACAGGTAAAGAAAAGGTATAAGTTTCTTTATTTATACTCAAATGGAATAAGAGATATTTTAGCTTAATACTACTGATAATTAAATTTACAGAGTACATATTGGTTGCAAAGTATTCAATAAATGTTTAAAAATATGATAAAAAGCATCGTTTCCTCAATAGTGAACTCTTTTAATACTTTTATTGATTTTTAGAGAAAGGAAGGGAGAGTGGGAGAGAGAGAAACATCAATGTGAGAGCGAAACATCCAGGGATCGAGTCCGCAACCCAGGCATGTGTCCTCAATGGAAATAGATCCAACAACCTTTCAGTGCATGGTATGAGCCACACCCGTCAGGAAATAGGATATTTTTCCATTGATTTTTAGAGAGAGTGGAAGAGGACAGAGAGAGAGAGAGAAACATCAATGTGAGAGCGAAACATCCAGGGATCGAGTCCGCAACCCAGGCATGTGTCCTCAATGGAAATAGATCCAACAACCTTTCAGTGCATGGTATGAGCCACACCCGTCAGGAAATAGGATATTTTTCCATTGATTTTTAGAGAGAGTGGAAGAGGACAGAGAGAGAGAGAGAAACATCAATGTGAGAGAGACACATCAATTGGTTGCCTCCCAAACACCACCTGACCAGAGCCAGGAATCAAGCCTGCAACCAAGGTATGTGTCCTTGACTGGAATTGAACCCACAACCCTTCGGTCTGTGGGCCAACGTTCTAGCCACTGAGCCAAACTGGCCAGGGCAATAATTCTTTTATTCTTACATCTTCCATCCCAATAATTTTCCTTAACTGAATGTATCAAATATTCACTGCACATGTCATCATTTTTATTATATCTAGATTCTCTTACCCATGCTTAAATTGCCTTCCAATTATAATTCTGCTGTGCCTAGATTTCCCGAGCCCAAACTCTCCATTATTTTGAAATTTACTTCCTTTTCATTATAGAATATCTGTTTTCTGCCTTTCTAAAGCATCCCAGGCATATTATATTTATTTTCATAAGTTTTTATTATACTTTTAAAGAATGACCTTTTTTTTTCCCTCAGAACAGTTCTAAAAGGAAAGCTAGTAACATTCTCCAGAGGAAAAACCTGGAACAGTCACAAGGCATACTGTTAATAGGAGAGTGAAAGACAGAAATCTGGAAATACAGAAGGGGATATGAGAATTTCATTCAGAAATACCAGAATTAAGAGACAACATACTACCTACTGGATATTCCTAATTGTCTGGAAAGAAACTGTAGAGGTTAAAATAGTTGACTCCCAGTGTACCTTGCATGACCCTTATCATATAAATTGAACATACCATATTGCTATTTGTATTTATTCATTTGTTTTCTACACTACTAAATAAGCTCTCTGAAGTATATAGTTATCCTCAGAACTCAGCAAAAAAATTAGTCCAATAAACAGCTGAATGAATGAGTACAAAATGAATGAAAATAGACTTCCAAAAATACAGATCTAAAATTTACCTCAAAAATGAATTGCAGAAATGTTTTTTTCTCACTCCTTCACCAAAGAAAAAAATGCCAGTTGATTCAAGTTTATGACAACTATATCATAAAAAGTCAATTCTCTAAAAACTAGCTGTAATTGTTTTTTAAATTATTACACTGTTTAAAAAATGCAAAAGGCTTTTTGATTGACTGGTTGGTTTGCTTTGACCTACCCAAAAACCAACGTTAGTTTTTGGATTTCTCTTCAGAGTGGCCTTCAAGATTCTTATCTAATTATGATCTGTTTATACTACACCAGCACTCAAGAAGAGAATCCAGAAAGATATGTCACCACATCTTAATTAAATATATATATATGTATTTCGATTCATCTGTCAACTTCTTGAGACAATGAACCCAACAGCTCACACTCCTGTCTCATCTTTGGGGCTCATCCAGGACCGCCGGAGGGACGATCAGCCTTTGCTGTTGGACTGAAGTGGTCCATTTACCTGTGCACATCAAAGCCCATTAAGACACCAACAGAAGTTTGCACCCAAGAAACCCCAGGACAAGATAAGCAACAAACCAGCCATGGCTGACGTCAGGACCAGCTGACCTCCTGCCCTGGTACCGCCTATCCATCAGTGGAGACCACAGCCCTGAGAGGACACACCTGGAAGGCTACTGAATATTCTATTGAGATCTTTCCCTGGGACCTCCCTTGAAGTCTCCACCCTTAAAACCCTTCGGATGGAGGGCCCAGTGCACTCTTCAACCCGGGAGTAGCCCGTGGCCTTTCCCTTTTCCTTCTCTCTCCCCATCATTCCTTTCTCAGGCACGTTACCATTAGCTTCCTCACTCCCAAGCTCCAAGGGCCCTTCCTTTACGTCCCTAACTCATTTCCTAAGCCCATTTATTCTAGGAATTACTTCTTCTACCTCTGTCATTTACCCAATAAATGTTCTCTTACAAAAATAAATAATGCATATTTCCCCCATTAATCTGACTTATTGATATCTATGAAGAAACAGAGACTTCTAAATTTAAAATGAGTATAAATACTGATGTAAATTATTTCCCCTTCCAAAGTCTTATTAAAACACATTCTCACATATTTTGAAAAATCACAATTTAAATATACATGGACTTCATTGGCATTCGAAAATACTTTCCTTCTACTGAACTCCCTAGTTAGGTTTCCAATATTAGTATTTGGTAATTCTCCAAATTTTCTGGAAACAACTTCACATGTCAAGTTTCCTAACCCAAAATGTAAATACAGAATGAAGCAAGTATAATAAATATTGCTAGATTTTTTAAAGTTATAAATCTGATCTCTAAACTTCCAGGTATAATTTTCCTTGGTCCTATATATAATTTGCCTTCCCATAAAATGTTTTTGCTACAGTAGTCTGTTACATTCTCATTTTTAAAAATATTTCAGCAATTATGTTTTTAATTTAATCAATTATACTTACAGGTTTTGGGATTCCTGGCTTACCGAAGAGACAGAATCTGAACCCTCTACTGGAGTAGGAATTCTTTCTGATACCAAATTTGTCTAAAACATAACAGATTAATTTGCACTCTTTTTTCACTGATAGCATCACTCACATTCCTCATGCTACACTTTTTTAAAATTACCTACAAAGGTTAAATTTAGTTCTTAATTAAATATCATTTAAAGTATTTCCTTATATGTATATACGTATAACCCATGGACACAGACAATAGTGTAGTGAAGGGCTGAGGAGGGCATGGGAGTGGGATGGAGGAGGTTAATGGGGGGGGGGGGTTGGGACATCTGTAATACTTCATTAATTAAGATAAATTTTTAAAGTACTTCATAAATAAAGCATATGAATGTGGAAAAAAAGACAGTCTATTGATATATATTATAATTGACTATTGCTACATTATAATCTACAGTGTCCATAACAAAAATCCAGCGTCTGTAAAAACTGCACAGAAGTAATTTCCAAAGAGGAATGTCAGTCTATGCAAAGATAATTTATCTAAGCTTCTCCTGCCAGAAGAAAAGACTTTGTAGTACCATTAGGTCCTAGAACTGTGTTCTAGAGAGAGGAAATACTAAAGTCATCCTGTGCCAAATTAAAAAACATTACGCCCTCCAGAGAACTATGACGCTAAAGAAGTCACATTTGCCCCGTAAAATACTATTTTAACTGCAATATGACACTACAATAGTAATTATATTTGAAATAAAGATTTGCAGGGAGGGAGAAAAAACTTGAAAATACTTACCTTCTTCCATGCATTTGCTATAGATTCATGCAAACCATAAGGAGTTAACACTTGCAAGCCTTCACAAGTACCATATATTTGGCAACATGTGGAAATAAAAGCTCCTTTCACCATGGGCAACATTTCCGATCCAGAAAAAATAGAAATATCTTCATCAAGAAGTTTTTTCAAAAACTGGGCTATTTTATGAGCACCTGTAGAACTAACAGAAGATACCTAAAGGTGATTCCAAGATTGTAAATCATGAATTTATAAATTACCAAAGGCTAGCTTTATCACACATTCCTCATCTGGTTGGCTTGCTTTTAGTTCTCCTCTAACCTTTTCTCTGACATATCTATATTCTTGTTCCCACCCATGTGCAGAAGTCTAATAATGAGAGCATTTTCAGTAGAACAGAGGGAAAATGTAATAGAAAAAGCGTGTGGTTTAATCTGTCATGAGTAATCGGCTATCCTGGTCATCTGTTTTTTGCTTAATGGCTGTGGTATCTTTCCAAATCTCTCTGAGCCCAGTAGCTAGCTATTGTCATCTATTCCCAGAATTCTCTTTTTTCCTCTGCATAGTCCATAATCCTGGTTACTCCTTCAACTTTCTGATGATCTAATACATGGTCGGCAAACTCATTAGTCAACAGAGCCAAATATCAACAGTACAACGATTGAAATTTCTTTTGAGAGCCAAATTTTTGAAACTTAAACTTCTTCTAATACCACTTCTTCAAAATAGACTCGCCCAGGCCATGGTATTTTGTGGAAGAGCCACACTCAAGGGGCCAAAGAACCGCATGTGGCTCGCAAGCCGCAGTTTGCCGACCACGGATCTAATATGTTATTAGTGGATGGTCAGGAAACTATACCTAAAATAGTTATCCACATTTTCATTAACATATAGCATGGCATCTTAGAAATTTTGAGTCAGATTTACAAAATATGCTAATAATTCCACAAATTATTTAAAACACAGACATATACCTTTTTTCTTCAGAAGAGTTCATATTTTCTCCATAAAGAAGTAAGGTAAGCCCTTCTTCTACAGATGCAATTCTTGCCAAAATATCAGCTATGTAAATTAAAGCTGCTTCAGAGCAATGTGGAGCAGGCTGTACATTAAAAAGAGAACAGAGTCACATAATTTGATGACATGCTAACATATCACAGACTAAAATTCAAGGGCAGTAGTGTAATCTAATAAAGTTATATTGCCACAACAAAAAGAAAGTTATGACTGTTTGGCTGTGAAATAATATGCCTGAATTAAATGTAACATTAGATTAGAGCTCTTACCAGCATAGTTGATGAGGAAAATTCATACAGACTTTTTACGCAAATCAGTTATTGTTATTAAGACAATTGAGAGAACTGCTGCTGTTACAATTTTAGGTGTAATTCTTATGGACAAATGCAGTAGCTTCTCTATTTCCATTTTGCCCTTTATTTCCCACTCACTGGGTTCCTGTACAGGCATACCTGGAGACATTTAGGTTCAGTCCTGACCATGGCAATAAAAGGGGGTAATCTTCTGGCTGGTGGAGGGTCTTGCCTCCAATTTGTAAAAAACGTAACATCTGTAAAGTGCAATAAATCTAAGCAGAATAAAATAAGGTTTACCTGTACATCCTATCTAATTTTATTATACAGTCTTTAACACACTACCATCCTTTTTAAGGGATAGCATCCTTTCCTACAACTAACTAGTCATAAGTTGTAGGTCTAAGGACAGCCAATTCATGGGCTGGCCAATAGCCAATGATGTCCCCTAATGAGAAAACATAGGCTGGACCAATCATATTTCCTCATTTTTTATTTTAAATGAATGTACTAGAAATATTTGCCAGTGTATAGCAAATTAGTACAAAGCAAATACTAAAAACTAGAGTCATGTTTATGCAAGAAACCCATCAAGGTGCCAAAGTCTACTAAAGTTCCTATTCTTTCTGGGACCTACTTATTTACCTGTACCTGCAGGGATGCCAATATTCATATTCTCTACAGTAAACCTGATTATACATTGCAACTAATATATTCCAATTCCAATAAATTCAGTGGCTTAACTTAACTAATGAGTCAGGTATATTCACCTGAAGAATTCCTAATTATATCAGACATTGTTAGTCTATTTCATACTAGATATCTTTCTTAGAGCAACTTCTCTGCCTAGAACACTTTCCTTCTCTCATAGAAACACAGTTTACGGAGGCAACCAATAGATGTGTCAAAAGAAAATAAGAAGTTAAAGATGTATAAAAGCAAAGACACAAACAATTTCTATGGCTTAAGATCCAAGAACACATTTCTCAGGTCTGGTATATAGTTTATATTTACAACACTATATTATGGCATTTTATTAAATTAAGCTGTATTAGGTATTCTATTTGTTTCTTCTCTATTTTGTTTTCTGAAGGTTGCCTATAAGACCATCAAAATAATTTATCATTATATCCTCTTAATTTCCCAGAATTTCATACTTTGTACCGCATTCACATAAATGCTTAATGTTTTCTGAATGAGCAGTGAATAATGAATACATGGATAGGTGACCAATTGCCCAGTCCATTGAGAGAGATGAAACAATAAAAACACTACATAACACAGATATGGAAAGACAAAAACATTTGGCTTAATTTTTTTTGGTGTTTTTTTTTTTTGGGGGGGGTGGTGTTTTTGGTTTATTTTAGAGAGAGAGAGAGACAGAGAGCACACACTCTATGGTGTCTCTTCTTTTTTAAATATGTTTTTTATTGATTTTTACAGAGAAGGGGAGACAGAGGACAGAAACATCAATGAGAGAGAAACATCGATCAGCTGCCTCCTGCACAGCCCCTACTAGAGATCAAGCCTACAACCCTGGTATGTGCCCTGATCGGGAATCAAAGTGGTGATCTCTTGTTCATGGGTCAATGCTCAACCGCTGAGCCACAATGGCCAGGCAACTTTTAACTTAATGATAAACTTATTGATAAACTTTGAGTCATTCCCCAGAAGCTGAAGTCACAGAAGTGGAAGGATATATTATAGACAGCAGTACTAGTAGTGGTACCAGTTCTGCCACCTGTTAAATATCTGACCTTTAACAAGTCACTCCTTTGAGCCTCAGCTGTGAGGATTACATAATATGAAGAAATATACTGTACAAATTGTAGAGAGACATACAAATGTTAGGAACCAGGATGTTTATGAGCTTTTTTCCTCAAGTAACATTAGTTCTTCATATAAAACGGAGCTGGCTCTTCAGAAAAACAATCACATTTCCAAAGGCTATAGAATTGCCATTAAAACAAATAATAAAACATTCACAAGATTTATTAGATTTAAAACACAAATAGCTTTTTAATAGAATAACTTTTCTTAGTCCTTACAACCATCAGCTCTAAGCCTAACCAGAAAAAAAGAATTTTAAAATGTTATATGTATTTTTCTCCCATATTGTCATAACTAATAAATCAACTGACTGCATAAACTATAATTTAACAATAAATAAAAATCTGTTGGCATAAAATACATTCTTATGTGGAAAAATTGTGTAATAAAATAATTTTTAAATATATCAAACTTAGAAATAAAACCCCATTGAATAGTCACTAATACCCAACTAAGAGACTTTTTCTCTTTAGTAAATAATACCAACCTTAGTTCCTTTCATTACATTATGAATAGGCTGAAGAAGTGCCTCAACCACAGGTTTGTTACATAAGCATTCGATTGCACATTCTTTTTGATCACAGAGTATCTGTAGAACTTCAGTCACCATAGCTGCAGGAGAGTAATTCTCTGTAATGGGAGAAGTATTTTTTTTAATTAAACCTTTAGACATTAAATGCTTAATATATCTTTTAGTTATGGGTTAGCTATTACTGTTCAAAAAAAGTTCAACATCAAGATTAAACAGTTTGAAAAACCACACAACTCAATGCCCAAAGAATGATGTAATATCAAATTGTAACCTAAAACTTAAGGAGATATCATCTAGCTTAACATATCTTCAAGTTAATAAAAAGTGAATAAATGACAAAATACGAATGCCAAAAGACAACAATATAAGATCACTCGCTGTTTGACATTAAATCATTGCCTGACAGCGAGGATGGGTTAGAAGCAAATTTAGAGCTTTTCTCCTCCTGGCAAATACTTACTTTATCTTTTATTATTATACTAGTGGCCCGGTGCATGAAATTCGTGCAGGGGGGGGGGGTGTTTCTCAGCCCAGCCTGCAACCTCTCCAATCTGGGACCCCTTGAAGGATGCCCTACTGCTGGTTTACAGGGATCAGACCTAAACCGGCAGTCAGACATCCCTCTCACAATCCGGGACTGCTAGCTCCAGCCGCTCACCTGCCTGCCTGCCTGCATGATTGCCCCTAACCACTCTGCCTGCCGGCCTGCTCGCCCCCAACTGCCCTCTGCCGCTGGCCTGCTCAACCCCAAATGCCCCCCCGCCAGCCTGATCACCCCCAACTGCCCCCCCTGCTGGCCTGCTCACCCCCACCTTTCCTCCCCACTGGACTGCTCATGCCCAACTGCCCCCCTACTGGCCTGCTCACTCCAAACTGGCCCCCCCTGCTGTCCTGATCACCTCCAACTGACCCCCACTGACAGCTTACTCACCCCCAACTTCTTCCTGCTGGTCTGCTTACCCCCAATGGCCCCACCCCCCACCAGCCTGATCACCCACAACTGCCGTCCCATCCTGGCCTGATCACCCTCTGGTGACCCAAGCTCCCAGCCCCTCCTTTTTTCCTTTTCTTTTTTTTTTCAGCGCCTCCTTGAGTGGAGGTCAATGCCAGCTGGAAGCAAGTATCTGGGATTTATTTATCTTCTATAACTGAAACTTTGTAGCCTTGAGCGGAGGCCAGGGCCAGCCAGGGCTGGCAGGAAGCTTGGCTTCCTCCATCACTGGGGACAACCCAAGCCTCCTGCTCACTCTAGCTCCGTGGCCACCGCCATTTTTCTTGGGATTTATTTATCTTCTATAATTGAAACTTTGTAGGCTTGAGAGGAGGCCAGGGCCAGCCAAGGCGGGCGGGAAGCTTGGCTTCCTCCATTGCCAGGGCAACCCAAGCCTCCTGATCACTCCAGCTCCGTGGCTGCCGCTATCTTGGTTGGGTTAATTTGCATGCTCACTCCTGATTGGCTGGTGGGCGTGGCTTGTGGGCATAGCAGAGGTACAGTCAATTTGCATGTTTCTCTTTTATTAGTGTAGAGTAGAGGCCCGGTGCATGGAATTCGTACACGGGGGGCGTGTCCCTCAGCCCAGCCTGCACCCTCTCCAATCTGGGATCCCTCTCACAATCCAGGACTGCTGGCTCCCAACTGCTCACCTGCCTGCCTTCCTGATTGCCCCTAACCTCTTCTGCCTGCCAGCCTGATTGATGCCTAACTGCTGCCTTGCCAGCCTGATTGCCCCTAACTGCCCTCCCCTGCAGGCCTGGTCACCCCTAACTGCCCTCCCCTGCAGGCTTGATCGCCCCCAACTGCCCTTCCTTTCAGGCCTCGTCCCTCCCAACTGTCCTCCCCTGCTGGCCTGATCGCCCACAACTGCTCTCCCTTGCAGGTCTGGTCCCTCCCAACTGCCCTCCCCTGCTGACCATCTTGTGGCGGCCATCTTGTGTCCACAAGGGGGCAGCCATCTTTGACCACATGGGGGCAGCCATCTTGTGTGTTGGAGTGATGGTCAATTTGCATATTACTCTTTTATTAGATAGGATATAATATTACATGTATTCAGGATTCTGGTAGAAAATTAGTCATTAAGACAAAATAATGGCCAAAAAGAAGGGTGCAGAGAGGAGAAACTTTCCAGTAGACTAGTATATTCTCTATAAACAAAGTACAATGAATGAGCATATTTTAAATTTTTCTTTTAAAATACAGTATACATAAATGTAACATGAGAAATGGTCATTAAAATAAATGTGATATTTTTAGTTTCATAAACTAATGAATTTTCATATTATTTGACCTAATCTACTACAAAAATAGTGTTTTATGTGAAGAAACTAAGAAACCAAAGTTAGCAATGCACAGTTGTCCTAGAAAGATACAATCCTATCTAATAAAACCCTAATATGCGAATCAACTGAACAGTGGAACGACCAGTCACTATGACACGCACTGACCACCAGGGGGCAGATGCTCAATACAGGAGCTGCCCCTGGTGGTCAGTGCACTCCCACAGGGGGAGCGCAGCTCACCCAGAAGCTGGGCTCACAGCTGGTGAGCGCAGCAGCAGTGGAGAGCTGCCTCCACAGCAGCACTATGAACCCGTGGGGAGTGGACTTAATGGGCAGGCGGACATCCCCCAAGGGGTCTTGACTGTGAGAGAGCACAGGCCGGGCTGAGGGACCCCATCCCCGCTCCCCCACCCAGTGCACAAATGTCGTGCACCGGGCCTCTAGTATTAAAATAATACCAATGTTCTAAATTTGTTATAATATTCAGTACTCCATGAATACACTAAGACTTCAAGTTAATACTTAACAAAAGAAAATGGAAAAAGAAAGTGAAGTAATTTTTTTCAACCATCTCCAGATGAGAAACGCTGTTTGCAATGAGAGTGATTATTGATGAGCATATGGCCATCATTCATCCATCCAATTATCTATTATTTTTTAGTATCTACTGTATGCCAGACACTATGCCAAACACTGTAGGCAGGAGTAAAGAAGATTAAAAACAGTTCACTATGCCCTGGCCAGTGTGGCTCAGTTGGTGGGGCATCATCCCATGCACCGAGAGGTCACAGGTCCAATTCCCAGTCAGGGCACATGCCCAGATTACAACCTGATTCCCAGGCCTGCAGGAGGCAGCCCACTGATGGTTCCCTCTCATCACTGATGTTTCTTTCGCTCTCTCTCCCTCTTTTTCCCTCGCTCTCTAAAAAGAAATAAAAATATTTTGCAAAAGTCAACTAGATGGTAAACCAAGACATTAACAACTGTTATAACAAAGAAGAAAATTTTTATCATAAAGGAAGCACAGTATGTTGTAGGAGCATAGAGCAGGGGAACCTAGCCTAGTACTTTATAGATGTAAATGCTGTAAAGGCAGAAAGAATTCTGAGAGCCATTGTTAGGACTAGCAAGCTGTTATAACTGCACACATATACCACATCTGTCAGTTACTACATCTATCAATTATATATGGCTCAAACCATTTTTTCTATGATTCAGTTAAGTTTCTCTCAGAATTTGTGCCAACATTTCTAGAGTAACTTCCAGGTTTAGGACACTATGGGCCTACGGATTATGAGGGTGTTCAGATAAAGTATTAGAAACTTTCATTGATATTAAAAAGAAAATTATGTTATTTTTAAAAGGTTAATATTTGAAATACTTTTTAAATATTAAACACTAATAGGCATTTTACTAAAAAACATAAAGGTGTGATGTTGGGGTTTTTTGGTTTTATTCTTTAGTAAGAAGAAAAGATCCTGAAGTTTTGGGAGTGAGCTGAAACAAGCAAGATAATCAAAACATCCAGGAATATATAAAAAATAAAAAAATTAAATAAATAAAATCCTATCTAATAAAAGAGTAATATGCAGATTGACCATCACTCCAACACACAAAATGACTGCCCCCATGTGGTCAAAGATCCTGCCCCCATGTGGACACAAGATGGCCGCCACAAGATGACCAGCAGGGGAGGGCAGTTGGGAGGGACCAGGCCTGCAAGGGAGGGCAGTTGTGGATGATCAGGCCAGCAGGGGAGGGCAGTTGGGAGGGACCAGGCCTGCAAGGGAGGGCAGTTGGGGGCAATCAAGCCTGCAGGGGAGGGCAGTTAGGGGTGACCAAGCCGGCAGAGGAGGGAAGTTGGGGGTGACCAGGCCTGCAGGGAAAGGCAGTTGGGGGGGACCAGGCCTGCAGGGGAGGGCAGTTAGGGGAAAACAGGCTGGCATGGGAGCAGTTAGGCATCAATCAGGCTGGCAGGGGAGGGGTTAGGGGGTAATCAGGCTGGCAGGCAGAAGCGGTTAGGGGCAATCAGGAAGGCAGGCAGGTGAGCAGTTGGGAGCCAGCAGTCCTGGATTGTGAGAGGGATGTCCGACTGCCCGTAGGATCGGGCCTATACGGGCAGTCGGACATCCCTCGAGGGGTCCAAGATTGGAGAGGGTGCAGGCTGGGCTGAGGGACAACACCCCCGCGTGCACGAATTTCATGCACCAGGTGTCTAGTATACATATATGTATCAGTACCTTATCAATGGATCATCCCTTAATAGCATTTCTTAAGAACATCTTAATCTTAATAAACAACAATATTAAAATTCCCAGCAAAATTGATTTTAAATAAAAAGGCAGATTAGAAACATCTTAAAACATCAATGAAAAAATTTTAATTTCATGGTTTACTTCCAGGACCAATGTAATTTATTATGAATAATACTGCATTTTATGAAACCTCTCAACTTAACTAGGTCAATCACTCAAAACATCTAGACAATAGAATATTTACATATTTCTTGGATGTAAATATTTAAAATATTTAAATATTTTAAAATAGAAGCACAGTTACCTAAATGTGCAGCTGATGTCATCTTTGGACAACTTGGTGAGTAATAGATAAGTTGGATAAACAGAACCAGAAGATCTGTAAGGGATACTGAATCTTCAAAAAGAAGCATAAAATAATTATTTTCTAGCACAGACCTACAACTTAAAAAAAAAAAATTTAGCTGAGCTTTCGATTCTGAGTTTTCACAGAGACTGTGGTATAATCAGGGAGAAGTGGGCTATAATCAGAAGAAAGAAGACTCCAGAAAAATAAATTAAACATAGTAAATTAAAAGATGGCAAGTAATGCAGTAGTTTCTTTAGTGACAGTGAAGTTTTGCTATTTATGTTGGACAAATCAGTTAATATAAACCTACCATAGAAAGTTCTACCAATCTGATCAGGACTGTTTTATTTTATTCAATTAGGAGCAATACAATTCAGCTTGATGTGTTGGTCCAGCTAACTTATCTAAATAAAACTGTAGAACTGAGGTCAGAAAACAAATTTTGAACCAGATAGTAACGATTTTAGACTTTGTGGTCAAATAGTATCTCTCATAAATAATTCTGATCTTGACAATATGCAAGTGAACAATTGTGGCCATTTTCCAATAAGACTTTATGTATAACAAATTTGGTATTTACATATTTTTCACATGTCACAAAATATTCTTTGTTTACTTTTTGCAATAATTTAAGAACATAGAAACCATTCTTGGCTCACAAGCCATATAAAACAATGTACCAGTTTTGGCCCAATTGCTATAGTTTACCAACCTCTACTACAGAATCTTCACCTAAAAAATTCTAGTGAAATTACATGTGAAACTTAAAAGTAAATGTTGACCTATGCTAATACAATAAAATAGATTTCTCAAAACTGAGTTTATAGAAGACCTATGATACCTGATAGGCCAAAATGTAGATGTTAAAAGTCAATAAAGTGCTAAATAAATAACAAATGATAGACATAAACTTCAATTAAGTATCTGCAATAACATCACAAGTATATATTAATCTTTCTATTTTTATAGTCTAACAATATCCTTTTAAATGGCAGCTCTTCTCTTCAAAGTCAGTTCTCTACTGAGTGCCCATTATGCCTAGAATTATACTACCACAGGAAATAAAAGAGAAATATGTAAAACTGTTTTTTCAAGGAGCTCACCATCAGCCTAACAAAGATTTAGTTAAGTAAAACAAGGAAACAGTACAAAAAAATGTGTTCAAAATGAAGATACACTTAACAGGACTGGAAAACTCTAACCACTATGGTCTAAAGCTAGAAGTGGTGTGTTGTTTTTTTTTTTAATTTTTAAAGATATGGCCAGATTAAATGATTTTCTGGGGGAGTCACAAGATTCAAAATATAGTTGTATTCCTAGCTATGATTTTTTACAACAAAAGGATACAAAGCAAAATCAAAAGAGAAAACGAGCGTAAGGTGAGTCCGAAACAAACCAGATGCAAGAGTGGAAGGGTCCTCTCCCAGAGAAATCCACAGAGTACACTCAGTTCTTGACAACACATATAAAATGCTGTCTACCAAGGCAGCTTATTAGAGACTTGTTGCCCAAGGTGTTTACTGTGAGTTAATCACACAGCACCCTCTGCCTAGCACACACCAGGACTCCAGACACCCAGAAGGAAGGCAGATATTCGGCATAAACCACACTGTGTACAGTACAGTGAACCAGTTCTGGGAACAGTGAGATATCCAAGTTCCCAGCTGCCAGCCAAGGTCCAACCTTGCAAGAGGTCTTTCTAAGGATAGCAGTCTCGAGCCAGCTATGTGTACACACACACACACACACACACACACACAGAATACGCAACACAGACAATATGTGGCCCACAAAACCGAAAATATTTACTATCTGGCATGTTACAGAAAAAGTTTGCTGATCTTTATACTATATTCCTAGTATAGACTTAAAGTTTTAAGGGAGGTAAAGAAGATAATGAATAGCATGTGCTGAAGTTTGATGGGGAAAACATTAAATGGGAATTAGGGAAACAATAACATAGCAAAATATCAAATGATGCAAGGCTTTGCAGTTTATAAAACAGTGCTCTCAAACCTCACGTTTGTTATCATCACAATTCTGTGAGCCCAGCCACACTGACATCATTATTCCATTATTCCCAATAAAGAAAATGAAACTACAGTTAAGTGATTAACCCAAAAGATCACCACCAGTGTATAGGGAAAGGGAACCAGAACTTAAAATGATAATATAGACTAGTTCTAAATCCATCTTCCAGTTCTAAATCCAGAACTGGATAGCGCACTTATATGTGTAGGATTTTGAAAGGCAGGGAGAAATAAGGTAAGCATGAAAGGCTAGATGAATAGAAAAAAAAAAACTACACATGAAAGAAAAAGCACATACTGGAAAAGAACAAAAATATAAAAGGTATGTTGCTAAGTACCATAGAAGAGACCATATGACATCTCCAAGTTTAATAATCCATAGTACATTAATCTTACCATACTCATTTATCCTGAGTATGGCATACTCATTTATCCTGATTGTACATACCTTTTCTATTCCTCAGCTTTATGGGAAACAGCTTTCTGCCTTGTGTATAGATCAATAATCTTCCCAAAAGGCACAATGAGTGGATGAAATAAATATATTGTAATTCTTGCCCTGAGTAGTAGAAAGTTTTCTGTTTGTTCCCTTAAAAGAGAAGCAAACAATTACATTTATTTTAATGCCATTATGTTTTATAGTACCTGTCATCATTCCCTTCTAAACATTAAACAAGTTTGCGGTCTATAATGTAGACACTTGGTATAAATTTTAAAAAATCATTTTCTCTTTTTTCTTAATTTAAATTCTTTATTGTTGAAAGTATTACATATGTCTCCTTTTTCCCCCATTGATTGCTCCCACCCCCCAACCCCCCAGCACATGCCCTCGCCCCCCTACTGTCTGTATCCATTGGTTATGCTTATCTGCATGCATACAAGTCCTTTGGTTGTAAAAAATCATTTTCTTACTGTTTCCTAAGATCCCTTGACACCTAACTCTCTGGAGAAAAGCATTCCTATAAAACTTAACAAGCTCAGAAAAGTGCAATATACATAGAGCATTCATTCTAAAACAAAACAACAACAATAAAGCCTAAGTTTGTCAGAGTTATCTGTCATCAAGAAAGACTTCAAGAATAAGTTAAAGAAGGGAGGAAATCCATAGAAAACATCAGTTAGTGTTTAATTCTACCAATTAAGTCAATGCTACAAAAGTTCCTATTATAACCTTGTTAGCAAATGAAACGAGTCTCTGAAATACAGAAACCCTCTAATATATTATTCGTTCACCCATACATTCAAGATCTACTGAGTACCTGTTTTATACAAGATGTTGAACTATTTGCTGGTGTCAAAAACCATTAAGAAGCATTAAATTGGGCTTCCATTTCAGAGTACAGTAAATAGTGTGGAATAGCCAGAGAATAAGGAGGACAAATGGGAAAGACAAGAGGGTAGAGGGTATCAGGGCAAAGCACAGAAGATTTAACTACAGAAGCAACATAGGCCTTATCGAGAGGCAATTGGGATGATACAAAAGGGTTTTAAGCAGAAAAGTAATTATCAAATATGCATGTGAAAACCTGACTCTGATGGCAACATAAAAGGTGAATGGAAGAAGGTCAAGGCTTGAAATAAGATTCATCCCAAAAAATCATGAACAAAAGCATCAGCAAAAAGAATGGAGAAGAGCAGGTAGATAAAAATAAATGTTTAAGAAAAGAAAATCAATATGCCTTAGAGAGGACTGTATGTGAAATATTAAAGAATAAAAAAATTTTCAAGTTCCTAACTCAAATATCTATGTATGTAGTGAATTTGTCTTCTATTTGACTAATTCTAAAGGGGGAAATAAAAACAGGTCTAAAAAGAGAAAAAAGTTATTTCATTCCTCAATATTTTAATATTGAAAGCCTATGGGGCATCCAGATAGTTACAATATACATGTAAATATAGAATATTTGAAGCCACAAGAGTGAATGGCTCTCCCAAGAGAGAACAGGTAGACTAAGGTGAGAAAAGAACAAAGGGCAAAACTTTTGTGAGTACAAACATATAAAGAAAAGAAAAGAGCCTTTCAAGTGACTAAGAATTTGTTGGATAAGAATGAGGAAATCCAAAACAGAATGGTAGCAGGAAGAGAAGGGAAAGGGTCAACAGAGACCAATGCTGTAAAACGAGGAAAAGAAAGAGGGAGAATTGATAATGGGAAGGTCACGGGGTGGCAGAAATAGAAGCCTCATTTTTGTGGCTAAAAAGTGAGTAAGAAAAAAAAGGTGAATAAGAGGTAAAGAAATGTGGCCTGGGTATATAAAAAATAATTCGAAGAGTTTTCTCTGAAGGGAAGCAGAGACAAGGTACATGTGAACTTGCTCAGTTTTTTATATGAAAGACCTACAAGGAGGTCTAGAGGATACAGGGGAAGGAACCAATACAAAGGGAGACACAGTAACAAGGAAAGCAATGTCCTGGTTTTGAAACAAAAACAAAGAATACCAAACAGGAACAAAATCAAGAACAGACGGAGACCAATCTGGAACAGAAGGAAACGCCTCCATTGTGGCCCAGAGAAAGGAGATATCAATAAAGGCATACAAACATGTGTTTGCATGCACAGAAGCAGGATACGTGGGGAATTCATATCTGCAAAGTTCCATTTTTCTTAGTGAAGTAGGATGCAAGGTCTTCTCTCGAGAGAAAAGAGGGCAGGGGCAAGGCACGGGGCTTGACGAGACTGGTGAAGGCTTGCAATAGCTATCATGAAACAACGAAGAAAGAACATCTAAGAGGATCCTAAAGTAACACAAAGAGCAGCTGTAGTTAGAAAAATATATGCGCACTATCAATTTACAACACAAATGCTCTCTGCTCAATTTCCTAAGGACCAGAGAATATGGAAGCTTGGACTGATCGAAAGTTGGGAAACTGGAGGCAGGAAACTCTGAAAGAAAATAAATAGCAAAAATTTTGAAAGAAATGGCAGAAGAAAGCAGGAAGCACCCTGAGAAAAAAGGAAAGAAAGAAAAGTCACTAAGGGCTGGTAGAATTGGGGGGTGAGGGGGGGGGGCAGGGGCTGGTAAAGCACTGGATAAAAACATCTTAATATCAAGAAATTAGAAAAATCTATAAATTTATAAAAGAGATATTTACATAAACTTATCTACCCTTTTCTTTTTTATCTTTTTCTTCTTCTTGAAGAATAAACTCTGGCTTCTGTATTTTCTCCTCCACTATAAAACACTGGCTTTTGAAGCCCATTAATTATTGGTGTTTAACCATTTTTCTTGCTTGAGCTAGATGAAAAATTTACCCAGGGATTAAAAAAAATAAAATAAGGTATCCTATCTAATAAAAGAGTAATATGCAAATTGACTTTCACTCCAACACACAAGATGGCTGCCCCCATGTGGTCAAAGATGGCTGCCCCCATGTGGACACAAGATGGCCACTACAAGATGGCCAGCAAGGGAGGGCAGTTTGGAGGGACCAGGCCTGCAAGGAAGGGCAGTTGTGGATGATCAGGCCAGCAGGGGAGGGCAGTTGGGAGGGACCAGGCCTGCAAGGGAGAGCAGTTGGGGGAGATCAAGCCTACAGGGGAGGGCAGTTAGGGGTGACCAGGACTGCAGGGGAGGGCAGTTAGGGGTGACCAGTCCTGCAGGGGAGGGCAGTTAGGGGCAAACAGGCTGGCAGGGGAGCAGCTAGGCATCAATCAGGCTGGCAGGGGAGTGGTTAGGGGTTGATCAGGCTAGCAGGCAGAAGTGGTTAGGGGCAATCAGGAAGTAGGCAGGCGAGCGGTTGGGAGCCAGCAGTCCTGGATTGTGAGAGGGATGTCTGATGGGATCAGGCCTACTAAACGGGCAGTCGGACATCCCTCGAGGGGTCCCAGATTGGAGAGGGTGCAGGCTGGGCTGAGGGACACCCCCCCGCCATGCACGAATTTCATCCACCAGGCCTCTAGTCTTCATATAATCAAAGAACTTACTCTTTACTTAGAGAAGTGATAAAATAACATAACAGAATGAGAAATTCACATGGCAGGTTGTGTGATGTAAGTAAAAGAGCAATAAAAATCCAAAATAGGCAGATAATCTTTTGTGAACATTTTAAAATAAAGTTTATTCTTTCACAATAAATAAGATATATATTAGTGTAAAGGATGCGGATATGGGCAGTAGGAGTAGGAATAACAAAGATATATAAGCACTGATCTGCAGAAGAATGTGACTGTACCCCTAGCCGGTTTGGCTCAGTGGATAGAGTGTCAGCCTGCGGACCAAAGGTTTCGATTCCAGTGAAGGGCATGTACCTTGATTGAAGGCTCCTTCCTGGCCTGGGCCCTGGTAAGGGTTCGTGCAGGAGGCAACCAACTGATGTGTTTTTCTCACATCAGTGTTTCTCTTCCACTCTCCCTACAAATCAATGGAAAACATATCCTCTGGCCAGGATTAACAAAATAAAATAAAAAAGAATCTGACTGTAAAAGAAGATTCATTTTAATCACTAATTAGAGATAAAATTTAGATAAAGAGAGATTAGGGCCAGATTATAAATCATCTAGGTTATAATAGCTCAGACTGAGGATAATCAGAGAAGAATCACAGGATGGGGTGAGTTGTCTAATAATAAAATAGTATCTTATAGAATTTTCTTCCTACTAAAATGTATAAGTGACAATTAAATGACTGATACACTAGAGAAAAAATGAGCAGCATATTATTGCAGTATAACATATTAGAACATAAACTCTAATATAAATTAAAGAACTGCCTTTGGTAAGAAACAGTATGATGATACATTAATTTCAAATGTAGATAGCTTATAAAAAGCCATCATTATGGTATATAGTTTAAATTTGTGAAAATAGTTTACATTAGCAAAAGTGATCTGATTTTACCATGTTACTAACAACTGTTAAAAAAATAAGAGTTACTACTAAGCTGTACCATTTTTTTAAGTACAGAACAAAGAAAACTATACTTACCACAATGCTTTGAATGTCCCACAATCTCATCGGTTTTCATAGTCTCACATAACTCAAAGTACTGAACACACTGCTGAACTGCTGCAGTTATCTAATAAAATAATAACTTATTAATTATAGAAATTTGCAGCCTAAAAGTCCTGGTATGTGCTAGGCAGAGGGTGCCTACATAACCAACCCCCCGTTTTAAAAAATGGGCAGTCTTTAATGAGTTTCTTTGTTAGACAACATTTCATATGAGCTGTCACAATGTGATACTGGGGAAAAGACATGGAAGCTTATGCTTGGTGTCCTCCAGGCTTCACCAAATGAGCCTTCTCCCTATGCCAATTTTGCTTCGTATCCTCTTTCTGTTATAAATCATAGCTGGGATTATGATTATATGCTGAGTACTGAGTCTTCGAAGAAAATCATCAAATCTGGGGGTGGTCATGGGGACCCCTTCCCATATTTATCTATCTCCTCTAAATCAAACTTTAGAGATTCAGATCAATAATATAAAACTGCCTCCTAAAAATCTAAATTTCAAATTAGGTATGATCAAATCTAAAACCTTTCCAACTCCCCTATTTTTCTTTTACTTTGTTACTTATCTCCATGAATGACATTAGTCACTCAATTAAGTCTTCACTCACTCCCCATTCAAAAAGCCAAGTTCTTTAAATCCTACATTCTAAATATGGTATTCCTGAGTCCATCCATTCATCCCAATTCACTCTGTTAAGAGCCCTAATTCATATTTCTATCATTTTTTGCTTGGATTACTGAGAAGACTCTTCTTAATCTTTTTGCTTCAACACTTGTTCCCTATCTCCACCTAGCACCTTAAACCCATTTTCCAAATATTCCAAAGCCTTACTATGATGTTACTTCAATACTTAAAAACCTACCAGTGGCTCACCACACCTCCTGAATAAATGCCAATATCCTAAAGTTGACATTATACAAAAACTCTTTATGATCTGACAGTCTTATACCTCTGATCCTCTAGATAGCTCCCTGCCCTAATCACACGCTTTCACAAACAAATACAGATGTACATCTACCTTTGTAAAAATCAGTCACCAATAGCCAATTCAACATGCAACCAAATAACTAATTCATCAAAAGCAAATTCACTGGGAAATTTCACCAATCAAAACACGCCAATTAGATTTGAAACACACTCCAACCTAACGTTTACATTAAATCAACACTGTCATTTGCAAAAGGGAAGGAGCTGAAGATTTCCTTGAAGAATGTCTTTTCTATTTTTATGGAATTATGCTCTGCGCTATGCATATGTGGAATAAACTGAAGTTAATTGACACATACCCAATTTAAAGCACCTAAGAATGTTTTAAACACCTTCACCCACTTAATATTAGCTTTCAGAGAACTGATTTTCAAGAAATTTCCCTAATATCAATTCACATTTCTCTTGGCAATGTATGTCCAGTCATATAAAATATGTGCAGTTTCCATACGTATTATGTGTTTTCCAAATCCTAAGCCTTTAAACATGCTACTATATTGCCCTGAAATATTTTCCTACAACTACCAAAAGCAACCCCCTCATTTTTCCAGGATAGTACCTATTCATTAAGAATAAAAAAAATTCCCCACCATCCTCAGAAAAGTGTAATTTGTTTTATAGATGACTTCAATCTACTTAATAAATCAATGATAAAGCTATATAACCATGGTAACAGGTATCCAACAGAACAAGTTTAAAATTTTGTAAATCAATATATGTCAAATATATCAATGAACATACTTCTGAAAGCCGAGCAATTAGTGTTAGCTGCTTGCTTCTGAAAATCAGCCAATAACAGACACACTCCAGGCAGCACATTTGTAAAAGCCAGTCAGTCAGCAACAATCTCACCTGAGATCTCTTCTACAATTGGCTGAACTCATTCTCCTCTCTGAAAGCCCATCACTCCCTGAGTTCCAAGCTTTTCCCCAAACCATATCCGATGAAGAATCTGCTTTGCTTAACTTAAGTAAGCAATACATTCAGCTTTATGCACTGTTTCAGATTGAACAATGGTCTTAATCCTGGAACTACCATTAAAATTACCTTGAAGACTCTGACTTGGCAACATTCAGTGGGAACTTCAAAGAGTTGTTCACTGAGCCCCCTCGAGTCCCAAACTCTCATAGCCCTTCAGATCTGCCATCTTGTGAGTCTGTGTCAACAATAACTTTAGCTCCAACTTGCTTCATGAGCGTTCATTGAAAAATTTGTTATCCTATGATTTGTAATGAAATTTGTACAAAGTGAGAGAAACCAAGATGGCGGCATAGGTAAACACCTGAAATTGCTGCCTCGCACAACCAGTTCAAAACTACAACTAAAAAACAAAATGGACATCATCCAGAACCACAGGAAGGCTGGCTGAGTGGAAATTCTACAACCAAAAGGAAAGAGAAAAGCACACTGAGACTCAGAGGAGGTGAGGAAGTAAACTGCAGAGGTATGAGGTGCATGCGTGGAGAGGGCTGGCAACTGAGTACGCTGTTGTCTTTTTCATTCGGGAGACACAAGCTCCTGACTGCTCTGAACTCCAGTTCCGGGTGAGACTCTGGGACCCAGACTCATACAGGGAGAAACTGGACTGTCTGGCTTCGGGCGGAACTCGAGGGCGGCTTTCTCTCAGAGGTATTTGCAGCAATTACCGAGGGACACTGAGACCCAGGGGCCTCTTGGGGCAGGGCTGAGGATCAGCCATAGCTGTTTGCTCTGCCCTGTTGATTCCCTGAGACCCTGCCTCCCAAGCTGTGGGCAGAGGCTATTGCATATGAATGGCCTGGACCTTTGCAATCTAAAATTACCTAACAAACTGCAGCTGGGTCAGAGAGCCCCAGAGCCACCAAAAGAAGGCCCAAGGCCCCACAGCAGCTTGCATTGCTTCACAGCTGGGCCTCATCTGGGCACCTCCAAACCCCAAACAAAGAAGCGGAATCTGCGGATCTCTCCATAGCTCCTGCTGGGTAGCTTCAGGCAGAGGCTAAATTTTCACCTCCTTGGAGATCCAAGAACCAGTGTACCCAGTGGTCAGAGTGGGACCATCCAAATTACAACTCCTCAGATCCATAAGGGACACACTCAGGGGGCAGACTCAGTGAGCACCAAAGCCCCACTGAAGCAAGTCTTGCCCCATAAGGGTGTCTCCAGAACAAAAGTTCTCCCATCATAGACACAGCTGATCCTCACAGCCAATTCCTCCCAGTGATACCAACAACAATCAAGGCTTCACTACAACAAGACTGTGCACACAGCCCACAAAGGGGTGCACCAAGAGTGTCCACCTCAGGTGACTGGGGAGGCTGAGCGACTGGGCCCTACAGGAAACCTAGCACACAATGCCACTCTATCAACTCAGGGAAGCAGCCAAAATTCCGAGACAAAGAAACAGGTCACAAATGACAGAAATGGAGGAAAGCAAATGACTGGATATAGAGTTCAAAACCACAGTTATAAGGTTTTTCAAGAATCTTCTAGAAACCACCAATAAATTTAGTGAGACCCTCGAGGATATGAAAAAGGACCAACTAGAAATTAAGCATACACTGACTGAAATAAAGAATAATATACAGAGATCCAACAGCAGACTAGAGCAGTGGTCAGCAAACTGATGACTAATGAGTTTGCTGACCACTGGGATAGGGGCTTAATCACAAGGAACAACAACAGCCTGTAATTATTGGAATCGAGAGTCTAGGTCAGTGGTCGGCAAACTCATTAGTCAACAGAGCCGCATGTGCCTTGCGAGCCGCAGTTTGCCGACCACTGGACTAGAGGATTGCAAGAATCAAGTCAAAGATTTGAAATACGAAGAAGAAAAAAACACCCAACTGGAAAAGCAAAAAGAAAAAATAATCCAAAAATATGAAGATAGTGTAAGGAGCCTCTGGGACAACCTCAAGCGTACCAACATCCGAATTATGGGGGTGCCAGAAGAAGAGAGAGAGCAAGATACTGAAAACCTATTTGAAGAAATAATGTCAGAAAACTTCCCCCACCTGGTGAAAGAAATAGAATTACAAGTCCAGGAAGCATACAGAACCCCAAACAAAAGGAAACCAAAGAGGACCACACCAAGACACATCATAATTAAAATTCCAAGAGCAAAAGACAAAGAGAGAATATTAAAAGCAGCAAGAGAAAAACAGTTAGTTACCTACAAGGGAGCACCCATACGACTGTCAGCTGATTTCTCAACAGAAACTATGCAGGCCAGAAGGGAGTGGCAAGAAATATTCAAAGTAATGAATAGCAAGAACCTACAACCAAGATTACTCTACCCAGCAAAGCTATCATTCAGAACTGAAGGTCAGATAAAGAGCTTCACAGATAAGAAAAAACTAAAGGAGTTCATCACCGCCAAACCAGTATTATATGAAATGCTGAAAGGTATTCTGTAAGAAGATGAAGAAGAAGAAAAAGGTAAGGATAAAAATTATAAACAACAAATACATATCTATCAACAAGTGAATCTAAAAATCAAGTAAATAAAAAATCTGATGAACAGAATAAATTGGTGAATATAATAGAATCAGGGGCATAGAAAGGGAGTGGAATGACCATTCTCGGGGGGGAAAGGGATGTCAGGGGTACGGGAAGAGACTGGACACCTATGGATAAGGACGGGGTGGGGGGGGTTAGGGCAGAGGGTGGGGTGGTAACTGGGTGGAGGGGAGCTATTGGGGAAAAAAAGAGGAACAACTGTAATAATCTGAACAATAAAGATTTATTTAAAAAAAGAAATCTGTACAAAGTAACTTTTTGTTCTAGAGAGGCACCATTGGGTAAAAATTTGTGCTACTAACCTGCTTATTCTTTGCTTGTTTTGCTTGCTATGTGTAGAATCTTGACTCCTGTTTTATTCTGGTTTGTCCTGCATCTACTGAGTATCCCATAGTGAACAGGAAGCATAGTCCAATCCAATCAATGCAAGCCAACTCTGAGATTACCAGCTAACAGCAAAAATATAGTCCAAAGCAACTGGTCAAGCTGCCTTGAACTCCTACAAAAACTTTATGAGGACATTCCCTGGGTTGTCAATTCATGAAAGAGGGCAGTCAATGATTGTCATATCAATGACCATATCATCCCTTTCCAGCTTCTGCTTGGTCAGAACCCGAGATAACATTTATAAGCACACACTATTGCCCAAAAAATTCAGTGATGTGTTTATGTTTGTCATGAGTTTCTCTAAGTCAAAGCTGAAACCTTCTCCTGATAGAACTCCCTCTTTCTAGATAAACTTGCTCCTGCAAGCCTACTTCTTAGTCAATACCTTGGTAAAAAGCAACAACAAATATGGCTTAGAATGACAAGTGCCATTACGGAAAAATAAATACACTTAACAGAAGTCCTAAAGAATAAGGACACAAAAGAGCAAAGAATAGTCAGCTTCCTTAACTGTGAACTTGAAACACTATCTCCAAAATAATCTCTCGAAGACTCTTTCGTTCATTTCCACTCAAACCTTCAGAAACCCATCTCCTCGCACCCATCTCTACCCAGCTTTACCTTTACAACCCACTTACACCCACTTCTGTTCCCCCTACTCCTTTCCTCACTTCTTAAATGTGCCACATTTTATTTCAGAAAAGGTACAATCTCAGCAGAGAAACAATCACATCATATAATATCCCCTTTAAATTACAGGAGCAGAAAGCAGATCTAGAGTCAGTAAATTTAAAACTAGTCTACAGAGTCCAATTAAAAATATAAAGAATAATTTTCCTAAACCTCAGGAAGATAGATAGAAACTTGCTGTAAAATTCAGGATCTAATTTGATACTCATTCTCCTGCACAATCAATATATACCAAGATGAGAGGAGGGTGTGTGTTAAAAATATACTATAGTATGCCCTGGCTGGTTTGGCTCAGTGGATAGAGTGTCAGCCTGGGGACTGAAGGATCCCAGGTTCGATTCCGGCCAAGGGCATGTACCTTGGTTGCAGGCACATCCCCAGTAGGGGGTGTGCAGGAAGTAGGTGATCGATGCTTCTCTTTCA
Organism: Plecotus auritus; assembly: GCF_963455305.1. Taxonomy (NCBI): domain Eukaryota; kingdom Metazoa; phylum Chordata; class Mammalia; order Chiroptera; family Vespertilionidae; genus Plecotus; species Plecotus auritus. The sequence continues at coordinate 14,744,893 of NC_137775.1, forward strand.
TCGATGTTTCTAACTCTCTCTCCCTCTCCCTTCCTCTCTGTAAAAAATCAATAAAATATATATATTTTTTAAAATACTATGGCAAGAAAAACCTATGATAGGAAAAACAAAGAGAATTTAAATAACCTAGTTGTCAATGTTTTTTAATGACTTTGACAGGACAAGAAAAATTGGAAATGCACTAAATAAAGCCATTTCAGAAGTCGTTCACTTAAGGGTGGGTGGACAAAGATTCAAGTTGTCAAAAATAAAAGGTTAAACGTTTATGCTGATAGCCAAATGCTTTTCAAATATTTCATGACTTTGCAATGGAAATAAAGCCCTCAATTTCCTCAGATATCTCTTTTTAAAAATGACAACACAGCCCGGCCAGCATGATCAGTGGTTGAGCCTGGACCTGTGTATAAACAAGGAGGTCACCTTTGGATTCCGGATCAGGGCACATGCCTGGTTGCAGGTCAATCCCCCGTGTGGGGTGAGCAGGAGGCAGCAGATCAATGATTCTCTCTCACCATTGATGTTTCTCTCTCTCTCTCCCTCTCCCTTCCTCTCTAAAATCAATAAAAATGTATTTTTTTAAATGACAGCACATACACATAAATTATTTGTTGTCTAATGCTACCTACTGAAAATGTCATAAATGTCATAACTGTAACAAATAAAATTGCACAGAGTAGCCACAAACCAGGTATTAGTTATAAAATGAAATTAAAGAAAATTAAAAACTCAGTTTCTCAGTTTCCCTAGCTAATGGCTCCCCTATTGGACAATACAGACATTCCATTTTTGCAGAAACTGTTATCAGACAGCGCTGAAGAGAAGCCAGAAGAAATGCTATAGCAGGTAACCAGGCTAAGTAGGCTGCTATGACTGAAGTCCTTATGACAGGAACTCTTACAGAACAAAAGACAAATCCATGGAGTGATCCAAAGTGTCCACTGTAGATGCACAAAATCTGATAAATTCTGAAAGGAAAATGGGAACAAACAGATCTTGCATCCATTTTTCCCAATGTTTTTTACAAAAGTTGGGCCAAGTTCTTTTTTTTTTTTTTTTTTTTTAATATATTTTATTGATATTTCACAGAGAGGAAGGGAGAGGGATAGAGAGCTAGAAACATCGATGAGAGAGAAACATCGATCAGCTGCCTCCTGCACACCCCCTACTGGGGATGTGCCCGCAACCAGGTTACATGCCCTTGACCGGAATCGAACCCGGGACCCTTCCGTCCGCAGGCCGACGCTCTATCCACTGAGCCAAACCGGTTTCGGCCCAAGTTCTTTTTAATATATATATACAAAATACTTTTATATTTTATAAATTTAGGAAAGCTTTTTAAGAGAAATGAAGTTTAAGTTGAAATCTCATGCAAGTTTGACCCATTATTTACAGGAAATAAAGTATTTGACCAAGTCGATAAAATAGTAAATTTGTTTATAATAATGTAACTATTTGCAGGCTAAAAATTGGTGATGGGGCCTCTGTGTTAGCAACAGTGAATTATTTGTATGCCAAACCATAGGGGTAAAATAATCATTCCGCTCTTTGTTTTTTCTCCTTTCTCTATTCTCACAACAAATTTTCACTTAAAATGGGAATGGGAGAGAAATGAGATGTGGAAAGACTTTATTTCAATTCAGTTTGTCTAAAGATTTTGAAGCACCTATTACCTCTACAAATAAATTCCATTACTTTTATTCAATATCCCTCTTCTCATTTCTGAAGCTCAATTCTTTTGATTCTCAAACACAAAACAATTACTGTTCTCTTTCTTTCATTTTATGCTCTACTGCCTTCACCCAAAAATTCACAATTCCATGAATCTTTCCCTTCACCTGACTTCTAAACTCAAGATTCTAACTAAATAAACCATATTTATCATCTCAAAGTCACATTAGCATAATTATATTTTAATAAAATTTTCATGTTTGTCACAATTACCTGAATTGCTGACTTCTTTTCCATTTCTTTCACTGCCCTTACATATATTTCTACTAAGCAGCAATAAATATTAAACGTTTTTGCTCAAATAATTTTATAGTATTAGTTTATATTTGGTGTAACTTGGATCAATTTTTGCAAAAGCATATATCATTCTGAGGTTTTTCATTCAACTTTTAGTCAAAACCACAGATATACTTTATAGAACTCACTCCCTTATAAGTACCTAATATGAATTAAATTACATAATACTTTCAAAAAATGGCTTATATCTCAAACTAGCTTGTTTAGCAACGAAACTACTATGCAGTTATGTACTTCCTAATCGTTATCTTGACTGTATTTTAAGTCCCTACTTTTATCCTTTTATGTTTCATGCAATGGTAGTTTAAAAGTCACATGAAAGGGGAACTCCTTCATTATTCAATACTGGTTATCACTCAGTTTTGCACATTCAAGTTATTACATCATATATTTTTTGTGATAATATGTCTCAACATAAAAACAGAAATATAGACATACCAGAGATTTATATTTCTTTTCAAGAAGTCTTAGTACAACAGTTCTGCTACAATATCCATGCTAAAATTAGGAGAGAAACAATGGTATTTAATTTAATATTCAAGCTATACCATTCAAAATGTATTTTTCTTACATAATTTCCAATAATATCATATATTACGTAATAACTTAGTTTCAAGTTATTATAATCAGTGCCAAACAGGTTTTTCTATGTATAATAGATTATGAGCACAGCAATCACAAGAATCCAAATTATATCAAAAACTATGAGTTTACTGACAGACCAGTAGAAAAACTTTGTATCCCTCAATTGTGACCAGTCTCCATACTAAGCTATATTAAATATGTTTTTATTAATTTCAGAGAGAGGAAGGGAGAGGGAGAGATAACATTAATGATGAGAAATAATCATTGATCAGCTGCCTCCTGCACGCCCCCTACTGGGGATCGAGCCCGCAAACCAGGCCTGTGCCCTGAGACTGGGAATTGAGCCATGACCTCCTGGTTCATAGGTTGATGCTCAACCACTGAGCAACACTGCCCAGGCCATAGTAAGCTATTTTAAAACCACCACCACCAAAAAACAAATCTGACTACCAGTGTATGACACAGCCTAAAGGAAAAATACAAAAGTGAGCATGGGGGTTGAAAATCTCAACCCTTACACTATAGAAGATACTGTACTATCTACATATGCAGAAATTTGACAATGATGAAATGCTCTGAAGGGACAGTATCTTAACCATGCTTTGCCAATCATATTTTTTAAAAGATTCAAAGTGGCAAAAGATCTTTCATTCTCTCCTTAGAGCTAAATATGGATGTGATTAAAACATGCTTCATTTGCATTGTACAAAGCAAGGGGAAAATACACATGAATATTATTTCCCTAAATTATATTAGATATCATTAGTGTTCAATGTGGTTTCTTCATTTTACTTGAGAATAAAAATTAGTAAATAATACTATTAAGTTAAATATATCAGAATTCTGGGGAATAGAGTTTAATTAAATGGGGGTTTAGTTAACTAAGGATTAATCAAATCCTGTGTGTTTTAAACTCATAGCTGAAAACGTTTTCAAAACCATTAATCCTTTTCAGGTTTAATAAGAGAAATATGTTGACCTACAATTAAGCTATTGTGCTGAGTAATAAATGAACATATTGCTGTTTTGCATGGCAAGTCCTGGGGCCAGCCCTTCCCTTCCCCACAAATATACAATGTTCAGTAGACAGGTTGAAAGGGACAAAGATCTGAGAACATAAGCCAACACTGCTGCTACTACTGCCAGACACAGACCTCTCTTATTCAACAGCAGATGAGAGAGGTAACAGTATAAGGATCTCTTTACTCTTAATATTAGGTTCAATTCGAGGACAATGGTAAGCTCCATAGGAAATCACCATCATTCAGGCTTTAAACACATTTCCCAACTACAGGTTCAGGAAGAGGCAAATCAAGGAATATTTTCAGACATATCACCTAAGTCAGCGAAAAGTGAGCATAGAATCTTTACGTTCTACCATACCTGCTTTAAAAATTTGATGTTTTTAAACTAAAGATGCCCAGATTTGGATAGGTCATTCAGCTTAATAAGTTCAAATGGATTCAAAACCCTATTCTGGCCTGGCCAGTATGGCTCAGTTGGCTGAGCATCATTCCATGCACCAGGAGGTCTCCAGATTGATTCCAGATCAGGGCATATGCCCAGGTTACAGGCTCCAGTAGGGACATGCAGGAAGCAGCCAATCGAAGTCTCTCCTTGATGTTTCTATCTCCCTGTCCCTTCCTCTCTCTGAAATCAATAAAAATATATTTTAAAAAACAAAACTATTCTAGCTTTGTTGCTCACAAGAAAAACAATCTTTACTAGATAACAATCTTGAACAAATAATTTAACTTCTCTGTATCTCAGTTGCTGCATCTGTAAAATGGAATAATAATACTACCTATCTCATATATTGTTATAAAAAGTAAGTTAACACATATAAACACAATTATAACTTTTAGTACACAACAAACATCAAACATTACCTATTCTTTGAAATATAGCTATGCACTGAAAGGTATAAAAACTTATTTCATTTTTTCTCACCATCCACTTTTTGAACCACACAGCCTTGGCATCAACCAATACAAGAAAGTAGATGGGATGTAAAATCTTTTGTGAGGCAAGATGACTTTGATCACGTTTAACTGATAATAAGGACAAAGTACTCTCCACAATTTCTTCCATGTACCTTAAAGATTGGGAAAGAAAAAACAAATGTTATTATATATATATACACACACAAATACACATCTATAATAATAAAAACATAATATGCTAATTAGACCGGACGTCCTTCCGGATGAAGCCGGGGAAGCCTGGGTCCCCGGTGCCAGAGAGAAGCCGGTGCCGGCAGCTGGGGGAAAGAAGACCTACTCTTGCATGAATTTCGTGCACCAGGCCTCTAGTATATATATGTAAAAACTGGTGATACACTTTATATTTGTGAAACGATAGTGTTAAGTAACCTTTAGAAACAACTTTTTTTTATATTTCAGTAAATAGCTTTTTTGCTTTAGAAACTTATATTCTTTCTATTTCAACACTGTCTCTCCAAATTTAACTTTATACTCACATATGCTCTTATAGCCATATTAAAAATGTTTAAATTAAAAGGAAAATTTAAAGAACACTTAAGGAACTTATCCAAAGTAACAGAGACCAATAATGAAAGAACCGGAAACTACACCTCTTTTTACCTTGTGTAAAACGATGGAAAATGATACCTGCATAGAGCCATTCACAAAGCTAAGTACAAAACATGAAAAGCCATGGAGCAGACTGACATACCTCGATATGGGGCTGGGGAAACGAGAAGAGATAAACCAAAGAACTTATATACTTATAGGCACAGCCCATGGACACGGGCAATAGGATAGTGAAGACCTGGGGGGGTCAGTAGGGGCTGGGAGGAGGGGGTGAAGGGAAGGATTGGGAAATATCTGTAACACTATCAACAATAAAAAATATATTTTTTAAAAATGAAAAGCTAAAAAATAAAACTTTATGAATTCTTTCCCAAGTACATAAATCAATTAAGACTCTCTCTACTCTTTCTCTTTGAAATGTATGTGGGATAGTAACACTCCTATATTTTATGTGGGCATAAATTAGAGGACTTACTTCTTAGGGTGACGAATCCAGAAAGATGGAGCCTCTTTCTGATATTCATTTAGAAGACGAACCTAAAAAGCAGTGTATGACAGTTCTCAAAAAATTAGAATTCTTAAATACAGAATTATTTAAATAAGTAAAAGCATACTATAGCAAATGAATACCTTTCTAAGTAAGCGGATCACATTAGGATTAGTTACATCTATGCCAGTTGAAACAGTAGGAATATGATTTTCTCTAGAAAGAAAGTATAACTCCAAATATTTAGCTGAAAAGAAAAAGTAAAAAATATATATATGACTAGTATACCATTGAATTATAGTGCTCTCTGAAAAGAAAAGTTAGTTCTGATCCATTTTTCTTAAATACAAATAAAAGAAAAAAACATTTTTTAAACGATGTAACAACATACCTAAGCTTGTATAAATTTCCTTGGTCATATGGAATGGTGAAAGTGTAAATGTCTGGGCATAGAATTTTAAAATCCGGTCCTATGGAAATAAAACAAAAGATTTGCATCCAAAATTCTTACAGAAATAAATTAGAGATGAATCATTTTTCACACAGTAAAAACTTAGAAAATAAATCATGCAGAAACTTGTGTAGGAATGTACCTATAAAGAAAGACACATTCTTGTGTTGGTCAGGAAAAAGTAAAACTGATTAACTCATAGTAAATCTAAGGCAGCAGGATACTGTCGTAAAATCTGGTAATAGTAGATACAGTCATGGGCTGGGTGGTGAGGTTTAACAGAGGAAGGTACAATGTAATGTTCTGAAAGAAACAAAAAAAACACCTGTTTCCGAGTCCAACATTTGTTGCCTTTTATTTAATTGCTGACATATGTAGGGCTCTAATAATATTGCCTATTCCCAAGAAAAAGTATTATGCATTAATGTATTTTCAGAACTTTATATTATTAAAACTTAAAGTATAAACTAGCACAAGGCAAATTAATTAAATGAGATAATAGGTATAGTTAGAACAGTACCTGGCTCTAGTAGGTACTTAAAAATGATAGCATTACTATCATTTCAACTATACCAACTTTAATATTAAGATCTGATTCAACTTCCAACTAAATGAAAACATAAAATTGCCTCAAATGTTCTACTCTGGGGGAGAAAATAATCACCTTACCTATATTAAATATTAGCATAATATGCTTACAGAAAATGGTTACCCAACTTACTAAAATATGTTCTAATAATTCCAAGAGTCCTGCTAAACACAGGATATTAAATTCTTTGGGAAGTCTATTTTTATAGTTGAAGCAATTGATGGGTATCTGTCACACTTCAAATACTATACACTTCAGTCAGTTACACCTTAAGAATCCTTTAGAGTAGGAATGAATAGAATCAAACTCAAAAATGAATTTGAATCAAGCATAAGTTCCAAATGAAAAAAATACCATACCTTGTTTTGTACTCCGAAATGATTTGTTCTATTACCATTTCCCCTCTTTAAAAACTTCTCCCAATTTTATTAACTTACCTCTTGACACTGACTCTTACTGAGTAATCTATAATAATAAAAGTGTAATATGCTAATTAGACCAGACGTCCTTCCAGACAACCTACCAGACGAAGCTGGGGCTGTGAGGGAAGCCCGGGTCCCAGGTGCCAGAGAGAAGCCAGTGCCGGCAGCCGGGGGAAGGGAGGCCTACTCTTGCACGAATTTCGTGCATCTAGTGATCTATAATGGCCAAATAAAACCACTTATATTGACCCACTAGGATCCTTACTGTGTTTATAAAATTGTCATATAATTTTTTAAATAATTATAGGAAACCTATCTTTGCTAAGTAGAAGAAAAACACAGGAAAATTTACAATTGCATTTCCTGTTAGAGAGCCTTGAAATATTAAATGTGAACCTAAAATATGTTTTTCCCTGCTGAAGTTCCTGGATCATTGAATTAATTTGGAGTTTTTTGTGTTTGTTTTGGTTTTTGTTTTACAGAAGTCTGCATCACCTTCTGGTGTTAGCAAGGCTCAACTGTATTCAGGTATTAAGTAATTAAACACCTCCCCCCCTTATAAAAATAACAAACCAATTGTTTACAACCTACCTCTGTTTACAAATCCTATATAATAAGGATGTAATATGCAAATGGTCGTTATGCCGTGAAGCGTAACGACCGACCACGTAATGACCAGATCACGGATCAGCAGAAGGGTGGAGCAGCGAGCTAAAAGCAGGGGGCGGAGAGCTACAGGAGGGGACAGGGCAGCAAGCTATGAGGGTGGACCGGGGTGGGGGGTGGTGGTGGTGGAGGGAGCTACAGGAGGGCGGCAGCGAGCTACTGGCTACAAGCGGGTGGCGGAGAGCTACAGGAGAGGACAGGGGGAGCGGGGGGGAGTGGAGAGGGGGAGCTACAGGAGGGTGGGGCAGCAGGCACAGAGCTACTGGAGGGCGGCAGCGAGCTACTGGTGAGCTACTGGCGCACGGATTTGTGCACAGGGCTACTAGTATAATTATATCTTCATTGATGGAAGAGTGATTTTTTTAATGTATTTTTATTGATTTCAGAGAGGAAGGGAGAGGGAGAGAGAGATAGAAACATCAATGATGAGTGAGAATCATTGACCCGCTACCTCCTGCACGCCCCCTACTGGGGATCGAGCCCACAACCTGGGCATGTGCCCCTGACCAGAACTGAACCTGGGACCTTCCAGCCCACAGACCGACACTCTAGCCACTGAGCCAAAATGGCTAGGGCAGTGGTCGGCAAACTCATTAGTCAACAGAGCGGCAAACCGCGGCTCGCGACCACTGGGCTAGGGCAATGGAAGAGTGATTTTAAACACACAAATGTACTGAGATTTTTCTTATAACTGCTTGTTTACTGTCTTCTCTACTAGAATGTAAGTTCTATGAAGTCAGACACAATGTGTTACCAGCACCTAAACTAAAATGATGTACACTGTAAGTATTCAACACATACTGATTAAACAGTTAAAAATATTTAACTCGGCACTAATGTCTCAAAAATTCTGTACAAACATGCTATATCAAATTTAAAGCCAAATTTTTCTTCACTGACATAACAATTATGAAGAAAAAGACTCTCTAAAAAGACCCAATTTGTATTCAAATGTGATGCTAGGATATAGTCAGGATTTTTATTTAATTCAAATACTAAATATAGCCAAGAATTACTATACTTTTTAATATCTTATTTTTAATCAGACACTAAGTATTCCTGAGAACTTACATACAAATCATTTTTACAATCACTTATCTCTATGGACTTCATAGAATTTGGGGAATTTTCTGTATTTGCATTATGATTCACCTCAATTATCTTCTAACTCTTAACTTTATACTTTTCTAACTTCTCTTCTTAAGCAGTTAAGCCATCTCTAAATAAATGCATAGGTATCCTTATGAATCCTTTGGAATAAATTCTAAATAATCATTTTAGTTCAAATTTTAATAATCCACAAACTCTTTCAAAAACACTTTAAAATTCTTTTAAAATCATTTTCTTAATTTAAAGACAGTGATACAGACTTGGATATCCCTTTATAAGATGAAACAAAATGGACTAGGTAAAACAGTTTACTATAATTTGTCAATGAAGAGTGATATTGACCATACTTTGAATCTGATCATGAAATAGTAACTTAATTCCTTTAAAAACTCTTAACAATTCAAAAGCTGGAACTGAAATTTCATGAACATTTGAGCTACTGTTAAAGAAAATTATCATATTCCATTTGCTTCTGATAGAGAAAACAAATTATTTTTAATATTTCTGTGAGCGTTTCCTTACACTAAACACAGGATCCGGATCTGAGAGAGATGCTGTCAGTTTCTCACAGAGAGTGGTCCAGTTCTCACAGTTCAGCACATCAGATGGCGGAGCTGAACACAGCATGTGCAAGACTTCATATCTGACCTGTAATTTTTTAAAAGAGTTTTATTAATACTCAGCTGCTAGAATAAGACCAATTCTCCAGATGTTTAACAAACACTGAAAGGCAAAGTCTGGATGATTGTTTTAAAGAGGCTACTGAAAAGAATCAGATGTCCTTTTATAAAACAACTAGAGACCCGGTGCACGAAATTTGTGCAAAAGCAGGCCTTCCTTCCCCCAGCTGCCAGCACCGGCTTCCCTCTGGCACCCGGGACCCGGGCTTCCCTCACAGCCCTGGCTTCATCTGGAAGGTCGTCCGGAAGGACATCCGGTCTAATTAGCATATTACTCTTTTATTATTATAGAAGATTCTTAAGAACTCATTTTTAAAACTACATGTTTTTAAGCCAGAAAAGAAATGGGTTATTTTATGTAAAGCGAAAATAAAACACTAAGTGTGTTAGACCTGCGACCTGGAGTCCCCCAAGCGGGAGAGGAGGAAGGGTGGTGGTGGCAGAACTGGATCACCAGGGCAAGGTTTTCCAGCGGCTGGTCCCACAGGCTGCCCCAAGGGAGTGGCTGGTCCTACAGTTTGAAGGCTTTCACGGTGAAACATTCCCATTCCAGGAAATAAGAAATTCTCCCAAAACAATCTATACTTGTTTTGCTGCTACACCCGATTTTCTGACCTTGTAACCACTGAGGTGGAAAAAAAGTCATTCAGCAGCATGATGCAAAATTGAATTTCTGTATTTTCACAGAAAGCTTACTTCTTAATCATTTTTCTCAAAATCCAATCAGAATTCACTCAAAAGCGTGTGACCCAAGGGACAGCAGTGGAGAATAATAGCTCTACTCCAATTATGAAAGGTGGCAAAGCTTCTCCCCCACTCACTCTCCAAGTAGTGAGCATAATACACTGATTCCAGCCTTCCCTCAAAACCTGGTTGTTTCCCAGCTGAAAGAACCAATGCCTAGAGATTTAAAAAAAAAAAAAAAGTGAGAAATCAGAGACAAGAGCTGAGACCTCAGGAAACCAGGCACTCTGAAATAGGGTGTCAGGTTTTAGGTAAAAAAAGATCGAATCCACATGTGTTTTAGAAAGAATTCCTCAATACAACTTTATTCATGATATGGTTTAGGGAGGACTATGAAGAGTTTCCAAAAACATTTCTCTTTTTCAGCTAACTTTTAAGACAAAAATGACATTAAGAATTTCCTACTTGCACCCTGGACAGTGTGGCTCAGTTGGTTGGAGAGTTGTCCCAAGCACCCAAGGGTCACAGGTTTGAATCCTGGTCAGGGCATATACCAGCCTTGGGCAAACTACGGCCCACGGGCCGGATCCGGCTGTTCTATCCGGTTCTCTTGCTCTCCCCTCCGCTCCTTTACTTTGAATTTATATTAGTTCACACAAACACTCCATCCATGCTTTTGTTCCGGCCCTCCGGTCCAGTTTAAGAACCCATTGTGGCCCTCGAGTCAAAAAGTTTGCCCACCCCTGGCATATACCCAGGTTCAGGTTCCAACTCAGGTTTCAGGTTCCAACCCAAGACAGAGCACGTAAGGGAAGCAGCACATCGATGTCTCTCTTTCACCTCTCTCTCTCTCTCTCTCCCTCTCTCTCTCTCTCTCTCTCTCTCTCCCCCCCCCCCCGCCCCCACCCCTCCTCCCTCCCTCTCTCTTCTTCTCTCTATAAAATCAATAAAAATAAAATTAAAACTTCCCCGGGGCCAGTTTTTCTCAGTGGTTAGTGATTTCTTTTTTTTTCTTCAAAGAAATCACTAAAATATCATATACAAAGCAACAGTGAAGGAACTGTTTGGGGGAAAACTGCTCAAAACTTCAGCCCTTCAAAATTAAAGCTAGGAATAAAAATTTCCTCTTCCAAACCATGACTACTCTCTAAGGAGAGTGTCCCTTACTCTGACCTTTCATTTCAAGACTGAGAAGTCTAGCAGGCCGATCAGTCTAGTATTGTCTAGTTTTGTCATAACAGTAAAGACAATCTTCAAAAAGAAACAGCCCAGCTGCTTTCTGATTCTAATCATATATATAAACGCATACAGATGAACTTGACAGTTATCCTTTAAACGTACCTCTTTGGGTTGCCCTGGATCCAACTGGTCTAAAATCAATTGTAATTTTCCTTGACAAAATTTGTAACTCTGTAACACAATTGACAGAACAGCCATTTATTTAGTAGACTTTCAGGAGTACTGCTATAAATGATTTTTAAATATAATTCCAAGCAAAAAAAAAAGCATTCAGAACAAGAGAAAGGGATGATCTATTTTGGTTTGGCAGCAAATATAGAATTTTTCCCCCCCCCAGGGCATTTAAATGGGAGCTGAATGTCCCAGAACAGTGTACCTTCGTGCAAATGAAAACTATTATTATTTGCTGAGCAACTGCAATGTGTAGAACATAATAAGACTCAAAAGACATAAAGCCAAAATGTTTTGTACTCAGAAATGTGAGATGAATAATACTGAAAAATAAAACAACATAAACAAGAAGGCACTAATAGCACCCTGGGCATAACCACGATGCTGCTTGAACTTTTAGTCCTTTTCTTTCCTGAGCCTTTCTCCATGCCTCAGATAGAGTGTAATCACTCACTGAACATGTAATTCCAGAAGATGTTATTTCATGAGCTAAATCTTTACTATTAGATTTTATTGTTCCTTTTCCTCCTGAATCTTAAAACTAGAAAGCAGAAAAATAACCTGGCTAATAAAGCATGCACTGAAGCTCGTGTTTATTAAACACCATCTTAAGACATAAATACAAAACTACACAACACACCTGATTGAATGACGAATCACTGTCAGAGCAATTGTCTGTGCAGTAACTATTGCTTTTCTCCTTTTGGATTTTTTTCTGCCTCTCTCGACTTCGCATCTCATCTTCTTCAAACTTGTCAATCATAGATTCCACCACTACCATCATGCTGTTTTTCAGGGAATGCATCATTTCTTTGTATCTTAAATTCAAAGCAGTCTCAGTAAGAAAAAGACTATGATCAGAAATTAAAATATTCAACTAAACTATCTGACTACTTTTTCTGTAATATCCCTTTAAGAACACAATTCTAAAGAGAAAAAAAAATCTAAGCAGTTTTTCTTAAAGAACTACTGGTACAACAGAATGTACATGACAGTAATAAAAATTAATAGGGACCCAAAAACAAGTATTTTGAAGGTTTTTTTCATCTGGTTACTTGGACAGAATCTAAGGCAAGATGGATTCCAGTAATTAGCAACTCATCTGTTAATAGCACACTAACAAAACACAGCCTATTTATTCTACACTTGCATGTTTTATTTCTCTCTTTCTCTATCCTCCCTCTATTTTCTTTCCTTCCTTATCCCCTGCCTATTCTTTCTATCTATAAGCACCTGTAAACACAATTTAGACCTAAGTAAGAATTAAGCTGTCAGTGGCTCTTTTCAGTAGAGGTTAGAGAACCCACTGTCAGGGAAGTTAGAAAAGGGATTCCTGCCCTAGCTGGTTTTGCTCAGTGGTTAGAGCGTCAGCCTATAGACTGAAGGATCCCGGGTTCTATTCCGGTCAAGGGCACATGCCCAGGTTGGGGGCTTGATCCCCAGTGCGGGGCATGCAGGAGGCAGCCGATCAGTGACTCTCTCCCATCATTGATATTTCTATCTCTCCCTCCCTCTCCGGAGCTTCCTCTCTCTGAAATCAATAAAATATATTTGAAAAAGAAAGAAAAAGAGAGACAGAAAGAGAGAAAGAAAAAGAGAGAAAGAGAGCGAGAGAGAGCGAAAGGAAGGAAGGAAGGAAGGAAGGAAGGAAGGAAGGAAGGAAGGAAGGAAGGAAGGAAGGAAGGAAAGGGAGGAAAGGGAGGAAAGGGAGGAAAGGGAGGAAAGGGAGGAAAGGGAGGAAAGGGAGGAAAGGGAGGAAAGGGAGGAAAGGGAGGAAAGGAAGGAAGGGAGGAAGGGAGGAAAGGGAGGAAAGGGAGGAAAGGGAGGAAAGGGAGGAAAGGGAGGAAAGGGAGGAAAGGGAGGAAAGGGAGGAAGGAAGGAAGGAAGGAAGGAAGGAAGGAAGGAAGGAAGGAAGGAAGGAAGGAAGGAAGGAAGAAAAGAGAAGAGAGGAAGGAAGGAAGGAAGGAAGGGAGGGAGGGAGGGAGGGAGAGAGGGAGGGAGGGAGGGAGGGAGGGAGGGAGGGAGGGAGGGAGGGAGGGAAAGAGAGGAAAGGGATTCCTGAAATTAGTAGGAGTTTGAACTGGATAACTTCTAAGATCCCATTCAGCACTGTGGATCTAAAACTCTCAAAAAGAACTTATAATAAATGTCCCCATTTATTAAGTGCAAAATCTCAAGCATCCATATTTATATTAAACTATGATCTGCAATACACTAGAAATAAAATTTTAGGGCTAAATGGGACCATAAAAAAATCTAGTCCACCCCTTTATTTTACAAATGAGCAATATGTGATCTGACCATTTAAATTTCTAAATTTCATATATATTTAAATAAAGATTTAAATAAACATAGTGAGTAAAGTACTAAATTTGGAGTCAGAAAACCTGAATTAAAATCCTGACAACCTACCAGCTCTGTCATCATAAATCAGTCTCTTTTTCCTCAACTACAAATGAGATTAAGAAAAACACAATCTAGCTTAACTATTTTACATGGCTATAGCAAGAAATAATTGAGAATATATATCTCAAAATTCCTTGTAAATATAAAGCACAATACAAATATTTATTATTACTATAATAATGGTGATAAATTAGGAACATAAGCACAGAAACTTTCCTTTTTTATATTTCTGGTTAATAGGTCATTGTAAATGTATAAATCAAAGGAAGGACAAGTAAGGTACTCTCTCTCATAAAAGCCATAAAACCATGGTGGGGGATTTGGATAGAAATAGCAGAGTGAGATTTTAAAGTTTAAAGATTTTAAAATATATTTTAAATGATATAAATTACATATTATATATATAATTAATTTCTATATATAATTTAAAATATATTCTTATGTGTTTGGTCATATTATTGAACAACTAACTAGAGGCCTGGTGCACAAATTCGTGCATGGGGCGGGGAGGAACAATGGGAGGTTGGCTGGCAGGCCCCATCTAGTTGTGTAGATGTGTTGAGGTAGCGGCAAGCAAAGACCACAGACAGAGCGCTGCAAGACGGCCTAAACACCAGCTATGCTCTGAGGTGGAAATACAGCTCTACTTCGCTGCCCGCACTCAGGCCACCTCACTCTCCCCGGGGCAGAGTTGCTGACAGACAGACAGGTCGTCTCTCCTACCTCAGCCGCACATTTTCTCAGGGCTCCACCCCCAAGCATAATAGGTAGCTGACTTTGGCCAATGGTGGCACACTGCCATAGGAGCTCTAGCCAATTAGAAGTTGGGAGCCTGGAAAGGCGCAGGGCCAAGCTAGAAGTGGCTGACAGGGACAGAAGGGCGAGCGGCGCAGTATGGTGGCAGAGGTAAGAGAGCGGTGGTGCTTACTTTACCTCTTTGCAGTTGCTGCCTTGCCACTTCTGCCCCCTCCGAGCTGCTACTGTCTCGGTCAGCCTCAGGGTCACTCTCCTCCTACAGGCTTCCTGGACCCAGATTCTCCGGTGGCCAGAGTCTTAGCTGGCAGGAGGGACTAGCCAGAGGGAAGGGCTCAGGAGGTTGGCTGGCCACGAGCTGCAGGAGGTTGGCTGTGGGACTGCACTGACCACCAAGGGCAGCCGGGGTGGGGGGGGTGCAGGAAGGGGGGACTGCAGAAGGTTGGCCGTGGGAGTGCACTGACCACCAAGGGCAGCTTCTGAGTTGAGCATCTGCCCCTTGGTGGTCAGTGAGCATCATAGCGACCAGTCATTCCAGTCATTCTGGTCATTCGGTTGAAACGGTCACTTAAGCTTTTATATATATAGATATGATTTACATGATATGTAATTATAAATAAATTAATATAATACATATTATCTATGTATATATTTTTTAATCCCCAGCATTATATGAGTCATATGTCATACTGGTACTTCCAGACAATGGAATACTACTCAGTGCTAAAAAGAAATGAGTTATCAAACCATGAAAAGACATGGAAACTTAAATGAACATTATTAAGCCAAACGGAAAGGTCCCATACTGTATGGTTTCAACTATCTAAACTTGTGGAAAAGGCAAAGTGTGGAGACTGTAAAAGGACCAGTGAGTGCCAGAGACTGGGAGGAGGGGGTATTAGGTAGAATACAGAGGATTTTTAGAGCAGTGAACTACTCTGTAAGATGCTCTCATAGTAGACATATATCATTATAAATTTTTCCAAACCCCATAGAATGCACAACACCAAGAGAAAATGCTAATGCAATCTACAAACAATGAGTAATAATGAGTAATATGAGTAATATGAATAATAATGATACATCAATGTAGGCTCTCAATTAAAACAAATGTACCACTCTCGTGGGGAATGCTGATAATGGGGAAGTCTCTGCATGTATAGGAGCCGGGGGCATAGGGGAAAGAAATATGTACCTTCTGCTCAATTTTGCTATGAAGCTAAAGCAACTCTAAAAAATAAAGTCTATTAAAGAAAAGTGAAGGAGTACATCACACAAACAATTAGGAAAAGGGTGAATTCAAATCCCTTCGCTTGCTTGAGAACAAGGCCAGTGTGGCTAGAGCCAGGTCAGAGGAGATATGATAAGAAATGAGGTAGGAGAGGTGGCAAGGCTCACAGTCGGCCTTGTAAGCTACAAAAGAAACTGGATTTTACTATGAATGAGATGAGAAACCTTTGGAAAGTGTTATGTGGAAGAGTGGCACCATCTGATTCAGTTTCAAGGAATCTTCTGGCTGCTATGCATAAGGGAAATAGACTGGGGGGAGGGGCATTGGTTAGGAGTGCTTTCAGGGAGCCCTGTTGCGAGAAAAATTACTATAAAATATTATTGTAGGCATACTCACTCTTTAGATTCCTGAGTTCTTTTAGTAACATGCTGCACAACTGTGTCATAGCCAGATTCCTCACCCTGGTTCCGATCGGCTGTCCATTTCTCCATTTCATCTTCAATCATAGACCCTAACGTGTTGCATATATGCTGTCTGAGGTACTTCACAAATTCATAGCTGAAACCAATATGTTAAAAGTGCAGTAAGTATGATGAACTCAGTAACCACATCCAGAAAAAGTGTTAGCACAGAAAGATTTGTGACATATTCAAATTTCTTACTTTCAAGTAGAATTAAATTCCTCATCCCAAATCATAGAACACAGTGGGAGGTAAGGGGAGAGCAAATTTCGGGACCAACCCAACCCTTAGTGGGTTAGGAGTCTTTTCACACCTTTGAAATGCTCCCCCATCTTTAATGTGTGATGCACATTAAAGGAAAGGGAAAGCCGTTGTTAAAGATTTTTACGATTATTCAAGCTGATGAGGAAAACCAAGCTGGAGTAACAGCAATTGTGAAGGAATAAATAGGAAAAGGTTAAGCTCCAATCATTAGAAGGAGTTTGTGTACATTTTGAAAGTGGTAACTGACCTAAATCCCACCTAATCAGATCTTTTCTGTTTACAGAGAAAACTATCTCAGGCGATCTCTAATATATTTCCTTCATATTGTTAGGTTCATGCTAACGTTAAAATCAGTTTGCAAACTTAGACAATATAACAAACGTGAGAGGTTTAGAATTCCTAAAGTGGATAATTATTTTATGAAACATGTTTACTGAAAATAAAGAGCAATGATTATAATTGATATCATGATTTTAAAAGGTCAGAGTTTTGTGGTCTCTCAAATGACAAAGATAACTAAACACACTGGAGTTCACTAATTTAAATTCACTGGTAGGTTCTTCTGTAAAACAAAGAATAAACCCAATTCAACAAATATTATTGTGTTCCTTCCATATCAAACCAAAATATCAGGAACAGGGTTACAATCATTAGATTCGGTATTTTTTTTTTTATTATTATTATTAAAACTACACAGTAGCCGAAACCGGTTTGGCTCAGTGGATAGAGCGTCGGCCTGCAGACTGAAAGGTCCCAGGTTCGATTCCGATCAAGGGCATGTACCTTGGTTGCGGGCACGTCCCCAGTAGGGGGTGTGCAGGAGGCAGCTGATCGATGTTTTTCTCTCATCGATGTTTCTAACTCTCTATCCCTCTCCCTTCCTCTCTGTAAAAAATCAATAAAAATAAAAAAAAAATACACAGTAGTTCTCCCTTATCTGAGGTTTCTCTTTCCGCCGTTTCAATTACCCACGTTCAACTGTTGTCTAAAAATATTAAATAAAAAATTCCATAAGTAAACAAGAAATAAATAAGAACCAATAAGCTTTAAATTGAGGCATGATGAATTGCTTGCCTTCCTGCTCCATCCCTCTCTAGACACGAATCATCCCTCTGTCCAGCATATCCACACTGGATAGGTTCCCTGCTCATTACTCACTTAGCCATCTCAGTTATCAGATTAGCTGTTAGAGGTATCGCAGTGCTTGGGTTCAAGTAAAACTTATTTTACTTCATCATGGCTCCAAAGCACAAGAATAGTGATGCTGACAATTTGGATATGCCAAAGAGAAGCTGTGAAGTGCTTCCTTTAAGTGAAAAGGTTTGTATGAATAGAAAAAACATAGTGTATCTATAGGGTTTGGTACTATCCTAGGTTTCAGGAACCCACTGGGGGTCTTGAAATATATCCTCCTGGGATAAGAGGGGACTGCTATAACACAATCATCATTGAAATGCAAGTATTTCATGGCTGCATATCAGAATCACCGAGAGAGCTTTTCCAAAACGCCAAGGCCCAGCCTCTGCCACTCCTCTTCGGCCAGACCCCAGGATATTTTGATTCATCAGTATTTTTTTAAACAGCCTTCAACTGATCAAAACCAGGGCTGTCTGTTTTACAGGGGCCAGTCCAAGCATAAAAATTTACACAACACAGGCACACATGATGAAAGCAATGTTCTCTTCCCTACCTCTCTCCCCACTCACAGGCCTCAAATGCTTGCTGCCACTTTTAGAGAAAGGGGGGAAACGTGGACTTTTTAGAAAATGCCAAGAGTTTACAGTAGAAAAATGGAAGAGGCTATGGAAAGCACAGATAGTTCAGGCCAGTTGCCCTCTGGGGCAAATCACCAGACAGGGCTATCCTGCGGTTTCTCTCCAAATGACTACGTTTCCTCCCACTTTATTACACTACCTGAAATTCCATTACTTACAGACTCTTTTTTTTCCTCCCCAGAGAGGAAGGGAGAGGGAGAGACAGATAAAAATGTCAACGAAGAGCCCTAACCGGTTTGGCTCAGTGGATAGAGCATGGGCCTGCAGACTCAAGGGTCCCGGGATCGATTCCAATCAAGGGCATGTACCTTGGCTGTGGGCACATACCCAGTAGGGAGTGTACAGGAGGCAGCTGATAGATGTTTCTCTCTCATCGATGTTTCTAACTCTCTATCCCTCTCCCTTCCTCTCTGTAAAAAAAATCAATAAAACATATATATTTTTTTTAAATGTCAACGAAGAAAATGATTGATGGGCTGCTTCCTGCACGCCCCCTACTGGGGATCTAGCCCTAACCGGGGCATGTGCCCTGACCAGGAATCAAACCGTGACCTCTGGTTCATGGGTCAATGCTCAACCACTGGCTGGGCAAGACTCAATTATCTTAGCAATCATTTTCTTACAAAAATGCCAAAAGCCTAGAGACACCAGCTTCCCCTGTAAGTCTGTTTAATAAGATTATTTTTCTTGCTAATGCCATGGCAACAGCAGGTGGGTTTAAGAAAGCAATGTTCTGATAGTGGAGATGGGAGAACAGATATTCTGAAGTATGAAACACTTTGGGAAGCAATACATCGCTAAGTGACTCAAGAACATCTAATATTCAAAGAGAGTTAAGTCAGTGAAAAAAAGAAGACAATGCAAGTATGAGCACCTGAACTAATCGACCTTTAGAATCTCTTCCAACTCTGAGACTGTAAGATTCTATGAAAATACCAAAGACAAGTATCTCCTCTCCCTATCATCTCCTACATAGAGATTCCTTCCTCCTAAGGCACATATCTCAGGCTAGTGCAGATAACACATGAATTTTACCATCTATACTTTTAACACTACAAACTACTCAACTACTGTTAGGATTATAAATCTTACTTTTATTTTGAGTATGTCTAGATCAGCCGTGGGCAAACTACGGCCCGCGGGCCGGATCCCAGCCTTTCTATCCGGCCCGCGGAGCCGAAAGAGCGGAGGGTTCTCTTGCTCTCCCCTCCGCTCCTTTACTTTGAATTTATATTAGTTCACACAAACACTCCATCCATGCTTTTGTTCCGGCCCGCCGGTCCAGTTTAAGAACCCATTGTGGCCCTCGAGTCAAAAAGTTTGCTCACCCCTGGTCTAGATTAATTTAGGTAGGTCTCAAGTAAATATCTTTAGTAAATAGTAAACATTAACTATGCAAGTTAATGAGCAGGAATTTAATTAACTAATTTAATCTTGCTGAAGAAGAGTAAATTACATTATTATAACATTTGTTAGCCTGCTGAGAAGAACCACAATGATCCATCTTTAGCTTGAAAAAAAAAGCATTTTAAAATTGACACAGCTAAAGCAGTAATTATAGGCAATTGTGTAGCCTTAAATGCTTATATTTAAAAAAAAAAAGAAAAGCTGCAAATTAATGAGCTAAGCATTGATTACAAAAGTTTTAAAAGTTTCTCTCAAAGAAAAAATACAAAGAGCAGAAATTAACATACAATAACAGCTATTAGTAGTGAATTTAATGAAGAAATAAACAAGAAATTCATGGAAATACAAAAAAACAACTACATGTATAACCAAACACTAATGAAATTAGAAACTCTACATTAACAAAAATTCTTTCCACACTTTTAAAAACTCCTTTGAGATTCTGGTGAAAAAGTATATGCTTCCCCCATAAAACTGCAAACAAACACAAACTGTTGCGTAAAATCTATAATAATAAAAGCGTAATATGCTAATTAGACCGGACAACTGAATGACCTTCCGGACGTCCTTCTGGACGAAGCTGGGGCTGCGAAGGCGGAGCCCCTTGCACGAATTTCGTGCATCGGGCCTCTAGTATTAAATAAAGGGCTCCAGGGTCCCTGATGCCCATATATGAAATGAGTAGGCGTTTCAGAGAAGGATAACTAACTTCAGGACACTCAAGAAACAATTAAAACGCCATCTCTGTAAGGTCAAAATAAAATGCAAACACTAAAGTATAAATACCACTACTACTGATAAATTGAGACACCAGCATAGGTATACGATTCAATGGCTTAATTTAAATTATGATTCAAATCAAAAGAAAAACACAGGTGTCTAAAGAAGCATATCCAAATGGTAGCTCTCTCCCTAAACTTCCTAACCCTTCCCAACCCAAAGGACTCCATGCTCATACTACACTTGGATTCCTCACACGCATAACAGAAATCTGAGCGTGGGCTGTATCCCTTTACAGAAACCGGAGCTATTCCACAGGACATTGACCACCTCGCTCCAGTATTCCTGCAGACCTCAGGATGGATCATTGGTGCCGCCACCGAAATAGCAGATCAGCAAAGGAACAAGAATCTTTGGAACTCAAATGCTTTTTGTTATCGTGACAGGAATACTTAGAAATAATAGAATTACTCCTAAGAGAACATGAATAATTTATAATTAATTACTGTGTTGCCGAGGAGAAAAATAATGGAGAATTAGGATATGTTGGTGAGGCAATAAAAACAAAGCAAGCAGATGCTTTGGAAAATAAGGAAAGAATAAATAATTTCGGTATTTGGGTAAATGAAATAATGAACCTCCAACTTGGGTGCTATTTTAACAATAATCAAATGCACTTTTTTTAAATTCAACTACATTTTTACTTTTCTGGGTCAGCTGTTTTGTTTGCTTAAAGACAACAAAAGCAATTTTACTTGTGAAAATTTTCATCAGTTTCCTCCAGATGTAAGAGGATCTCCTCGGCGCACTCGAGGGAGGGAGCACCAGTGATTTTCTCCTTCACGCTCTGGAACAGCTGCCTCAGCATCACCTGTAGCATCTCCTGGTCCTCTCCGGAGAAATGGGCCATCCTGTCGCATTCAAACGCCCATTACTCCGGGTCCGAGCAAACGCCGCGCACTGCGCACGCGCGCCCCCACCAGCCCGGCCTGCGCGCTGCGCCGTTCCCAGGGAGACCGCGAAACGCGTTGGGGTGGGCCCTTGGCTGCCCGCGCGTCGCTCAGGGAAACCAGTCACCTTGCTTTGGGAAAGCAGGGGTCCGCGAGGCCCCGCCTTCGTTACTTGTTACTGCTGGTCTTCAGTACCCACAGCGCTCAAGGTGCCCCGTACATAACCACAAAAAAAAAATCTCGGGAGGAGCGGACGGGTGGGCCTGACGGCGAGTCGGCGGCGCTACGCGTGACGTCAGCACGTCCGCGTGGCTCCTTGGGAGGGAGGCAGTGCCGGTGAACGGCTCGCGGAGTTCCGGGAGGACTGGCCGCGCTCGCTTTCCTTACCTTGGGGATTGTCGGTGGGGGAGGGGAAGAGTGCGAAGGAAGAGGGTCAAGAAAAGAAAGACAACAGAAGTGAAACAAAGTTGCTGTAAAGTTTCAGTTGAAGAGGGAATGGACTTGAACCGCTGCAGTGCTGTTTTCCTTTAACAGCTAATCCTGTAAGGACTTGCTGAGAAGTATGAAGAGTGCGCCCTCAGAATCTTACAGACACAAAGAAATGAGAGAACACAGCTCGGTGCAGCGGAGTGTTAGGCTAGAGCAGTGGTCGGCAAACTGTGGCTCCCGAGCCACCTGCGGCTCATTGCCGCTCTGTTGACTAATGAGTCTGCCGACCACTGACCTAGACTCTCGATTCCAATAGTTACAGGCTGTTGTTGTGCCTTGTGATTAAGCCCCTATCCCAGGGGTCGGCAAACTCATTAGTCAATGTGGCTCGCTAGCCACAGTTTGCCGACCACTGGTCCCTAGTACTATAAACTCTGTCATTATAAACTCTGTCACTTTAAGACAGTCGGTTATTCTGTAAAATGACTTTGTTTTTATTTCAAATAATAGAAAAAGATAAACTTAACTGTCTGACCTTGCAAGCTAGCCATCCAATTGAATAGACTAAAATAGACTAATACTGATAACAATTCCCATATTCTTATGCCAAGTACAAACTCATTATGTATTCAAGGTTACAACTGTCTGTAACAGTAACTCACACAGAGCCTTTTGTAATATCTGCAAACAAAGAGGCTTGAAAAGTATAAATACAGGAGACTTCCTGTATGTGGGGCTCAGAGATTTGGAAAAGACACCTCCCGCTGGGGGCGTCTTGTATTCATTCACTGATTTACGATACCACGTATCTTGCAAGCATTATGGCACAATTGGATTTCAGAGTGACACCCTAAGAAGTTACATGTAAAGCTCACTGTGCAGGAAGCTTGGTGCATAATCACATTTCCTCATCACGTTTTCAATCTAGATAAATCCCCAGACCATAGTCATGTCCAAGCTACTGAAAAGTGGCTCAGTGTCAATAAATTCTCTTATCCAGCCTTATACTTTACTCCCCCTCCAACAGCATCTGGTAGACTTCACATGTTAGCCAGGATCAATGGACTCTGATGCCTATGCTATTACTTCCAGGGGCAAAAATATATGTCTTTGCCGGTCCTAGCAGCATGTTCTTGGTAAAAAAAAAAAAAAAAATCATGCTTAAAAAATCTGATTGGGTCAATTAGATATTATCCCATTATCCAATACCTGATGTTTCTAATAGGATGATATTGTTATGATGGCTTGAACTGCTGGTTTTCTTTATATCTGTTCTGTGCATGGTGGACTTTTGCCAAGGTGCTGATTTTTGTTTTAAACATATATGAACACAGTAGAAGTGTCAGTTGCCTAAACCATGGTTGTTGCTTTTTGTGTGTTTGCTTTAATCAGAAACAAAAACTAGGCTGTAGGCATAGATGCTTAGGACTCATGGATTTGCAATGAGATAGCACATTTACAAGGGTAATAAAGGCCTTGAATTTGGGGAAAATGTTTAAAAATTATTGGATGTGATTATTATATTTGCCCATTTCTATAACTTTGAATTGAATATTTTCACAGAACTTGCCCAGGTCTGACATATCCTATATAATAAAAGCCTAATATGCAAATCGACTGAATGGTGGAATGGCTGGTGGAACGACCTGTCGCTATGATGCGCACTGACCACCAGGGGGCAGATGCTCAATGCAGGAGCTGCCCCCAGCCCACAGGCCCCAGGCTAGCCAAGGTGGGTGCCAGTGGGCCTTCCCCCCATTGCCTCACCGGTCGCCCCACAGAGGGAGGCGACCTGCAGCAGCAGGGGCAGCGGGGGCGGCGGGGCCAGCAAACAGGCGGTGCCAGGCCAGCCAAGGTGGGTGCCAGCAAGGGCTCCCCCAATTGCCCCGCTGATCACACCACAGGTCGGCCCTAACCACCAGCCAGGCCTAGAGACCCTACCCATGCACACTAGTATTCTAATAAGGGAGTAAAAATACTACTTGTAAGCTACCATAGAACTATAGCATGTGTGAACACAAGGCAATAGCCAAATTCAGGAATAAAAGGCCTAAGTTGAAAGTCTCTATGATCAGCACAAATGCCCATAAAATCTCACAGAGCTGTTTATTGGGCACTGAAATATGGCTACCATCTCCACTGAAATTGTTTCAAACACATAAAAGCTGCAGACAAGTGTATAGAGTGCTTTCCAGAAAATGTCACATTTCAATGACCATGTTTGCCAGCCCATACACAACCAAGAAAAGGCATAAAACATTACCTTCCAAAGTATGCAAGTGTATTTAATTTGCAAAACCTAATTCAGGTCCATCGTGAACACTAGCTACAAGGGAGTCTAAAATTGTCATTGATAGTGCCACAACCCTTGCAGAACAGAAAGGCACAGGAGGAGTGTGGGTTTGGAGGTGAAAGAGTCAATCTGTAGTAATCACCACTGTGGCAAACAGCACCATAAAATCTAGAAAAAAAACTTGATCATCCATGGACACAGCTGAGCAAGAATTCAATTTAACTCCCACAACTAACTGACTGACTGAATATTTTTGTATTCATTCAACTAGCGAGACTCTATATATAAGCCATAGCCTTTCACCTTTGCCTTTGGTTTTCCATCTCTTGTATGTACCTATAACTAATTATTTTTAAAATGTATTTTAGGGTATGGTAAACACTCAGTAAATTATATAATTCATAGGTTACTCATAACATTGCTTTGCTTTTATTTAGTTTTGGTGGTCAATATACAATTTCATATTTATAGACATGTTTAAAACCAAGAAATATTGAACCAGTGGAATGAAAACAAGCTCAGCCAGTTCTGCTGTAAAGATACCACTCTGGTAATAAAAGTATTTCTTTGAGATAAACATACAATCCTATGAGAAAGAAATAATAAAAACAAAACAAAATGCGACTTATTACTTCACAGCATTATTTATAGTTTTATATCCAGTAATTATGAAGTGCTAAGGTGCTTTTAATATACTAAGCATTATTTGAAATAATTTCAACACTTAGTTGGTGTATTTATGTAGTTTAACTGAAACTCAAACCAGAACAGTTACAAAACCATATCAGTTTGTGCCCAGCTTGACACTGGTAATAAATTTCAAAGCTCATGCATTCCCTGATTAGCCCAAGTACATTAGTGTTCGGTTAGGAAACAGGTTTAAAGAGTCTTTGTGTCATTGATTCTCAGAAACATGGTCATCTAGATTATTAGAGACCAAGATTATACATTGTAAGAGAGGAATAAAACTTTTTCCTGCGGGCAGGGGCTCCATTATTTATCAAAGATTATGCAATCAATATTCTGCACCAGAGCCTACCCTGTTGCAAGTTTTGGGGAAACATTGATTGTGTCTCTTATTTCTGGAGCCACGTTGGGAACATCCTCCCTCTCTCAGCTCCGGGCCAGCAGGTTCAAGCAAGCGACACAGCTTGAGTCAATTTAACCTGGTTTGTAATCCAATGAAAGAGACTTGCTATCTTCTCTGCTTACTTCTCCCAATCATAGGCCACTACAGGGATTTTTTTTTTTTAATCACACAAAACACACATATCACACACCACAGCAGTCAAATGGCAAAAATGTAAATGGGATAAACCACAGGAAAGAAAGAACAAGATTAAAACATAATCATAAAGCATCAAATATATAAGTATAATGAACATTGCCACAGACCTTCTAATTTATAAAAACCATCTCACCTCAAGGTGACACCAATATGTGCCCAGCTGGTGTGGCTCAGTGGTTGAGCATCAACCCTTGTACCCAGAGGTCCCCAGTTTGATTCCCCATCAGGGCACATGCCCAGGTTGCAGGCTTAATCCCCAGTAGAGGGTGTGCAGGAGGCAGACAATAATTCTCTCTCATCACTGATGTGTCTATCTCTCTCTCCTTCTCCCTTCTTCTCTGAAATCAATTAAAAAAATAATAAAAATAAATAAAACAAGGTAACTATTTTAACTGTACAAAATTAGCAAAGTTTTAGAGCATAAATATATTTAGGGTTGAATAATAGTTAATGAAATAATTACTCTTTTGTGGAGAGCAGCTACAGCATTTGGACAGGTTCAAGCCTCAGACTGACTTGTGGCAAAGCCACAGACAAGTCCCAGCTTGGAGGGCAAAGCCCTCCCAGCACAAATTATAGCCAAAAGGCTATGGTTGTAAGCTTGACCTTATAGTCCGACCCTGCAGTCCTAGGTAGCTAAGGGATGTGGGCTGCAGAGGGGAGGGGGAGGTGCAGCAAGTGCTGCCTAAACAAAGCTTGGTAGAGTTCAGAGAATGGCAACAACTGGAAAGAAGCAGATTTTAAACTCACAAGAACATTGTAGACATCTTGCCCTTGTTTTGCTTTGTGTGATCTGACTATAAAATAAAGCTTCCGCTTACAGACCGTGTCACTGTTTCCTCATCCAGGCACAGTGATCCACCTGGCCCCAACTGTATTCTCTTGTCTGTTTTTTTTAATCCTTCACCGCCCCTCCTCAGGTTCACCCCTAGCTGTGCTGGACACAGTTCACTCTTTTACAGTGCTTTTAGGAGTACAAATAAGCAAAGTCTTCCTGGGAAGGAAATCGGCAATACGTTATCAAGAACTTTTGACTCAGTAATTCCATTTCTAGGAACCTACTCCAAAGTTCAGAGATGCAGTTGATGGATTCATTATAAGAATGTTTACAGACAAGTTACTTGTAACTTTAAAAAATTGGAAAACCTCCTAAATACTTCATAATGTGTTGAAGGTTAAATAAATTAGAGTGCAGCCATATGCTGTTAATGTCATCCATTTTAAAAAATGTTTTCTGTGAATTTTTAACAGCATTCATAGGGGAAATATTCACATTTTAAATAGAAAAATTTGAATGTAGTTTATATAGATTCACTCAATATGTATTTATCAAATGTCTATAATGTGCAACGCATGATCATGTATTAGGCAATACACACACACACATAACACAGCTATAAGTGAAAATTTCTTCTACCATAATTGCAATATTAGTATATATAATTCTGGACCTTAAAATATCTTAGTGCAAGGATAGTATAAGTACACTAAGCCCTCACTCACTATAAAAGAAAGCCAATGGATTACATCTAAAGTTGATAGATTGGCAAATAATGGCATGGTTGTAATATATTGACTTACTAAGAAAACTATCAAGGAAGTGAAAACAAACATTTGAATATGATTTCTTCTGAGAACTTGAAACTGCGATGGGGTTGGGGCATCAATGAGGCTCTTGCTTTTTGTAATATGCTCTACTACGCTACTTGGTTTTCATGAACATATATTTGTACTTTCATTTTATAAACAATGCCCTTTTAAAAGCTGGTAGTTCATGGGAGACCAATAAATAGCACTCCTCTTTCTCACTCAAGGTCAGAAGTAACCGAGAGGTAAACAAAGAAGTCAGACAGCTGGAGATAAAATATCTACTTCATTAAAAGTTTAATTGAAGAATGTGACTTATGTATCTAGCACAACAGGCCTGCTAATATTTCACCACTAAATTAGCCTTTATCCACCCTATAGCATAGCTGTAAAACAGCAGGCTACCCACACAGTGGCAGGCAGAGAGCAGAATAGAATGCATGCATGCTGTACCACGAGGCTGAAGTTAAAACTCAAAAGGAAAGGAGTGGAAGCAGATGTATTCTGTTTCTTCTTCTAGAGTCATTGATCATCTCCACAAAATCTCTCTCCAGCCATCTACTAATCAAACATATATCAAACATATGTTATGTGCTAGACACTTTGCTACATGACATGCTAGGCCCAGTGAACAATAAGATAGGTAAGACAAGACTGCTGTCCTCAATAGCTCACAGTCTGGTGGGAGAAACATGTCACATGTAAAGGAGACATGTATACAAATAATTAGACAGGATGCTACAGATCATTTTGAATGATTCCCTCTAGTTCTAAGAACCTGTGCTGAGGAGATCTTTCAGTTCATCAATTATATATTTATAGAAAGATTTTTTTTTTTTACTTTTAATCTTGGCATATATATTTATATTATCTAAGCAAAGTTGTAATTGTGTAACTTAAATTCTTCAGCTGCCCGTATCCCTATGTTACTTTTGAAATCTGTTTTTCAAGACAGTTTTTTCATATATAGATTTAAAATATCTTATGATATTTAATATTTTTAGTTGTAGTTTTCAAATTTGCCCCGGCCCGCGGGGCAACAACGAGGGCATGCAGGAACCACCTAAGAGAATGAAACAAACAAGGAACGCGAAGAACGGAGGCAAGACAGGGTTCTGATCAAGCCTCGTTTTTTATTCGAGCGTTGCCGTATATAAGCACTCAGGAGGGGAGGGGTAGGATAAGGAGTTGCCATGGGATGATTGGTTGGGGACTGGGTATCTGTCCTAGCTGATTGGTTACTCTGATGTGGGAGGTTCTTCTGGCCTTTGGCGCTCACGGGCTTCTTTGGCGCGCGGGGGCTTTCTTTGTCCTTGCTCAATCAGGAAGTAGGGCTGACCAGGAAGTGAGACCGAACTCTGCTTTTATGGCTCCCGGCACAAATTTATTGATATTAAGTCTCACAACAGTAAAACTGACCATATTCTTTTCTTTTCCAGGTACTTTTCCTGTTGGTACTATGAACACTAGGATAATGTATTTTGAAGATAGAAAGGCACTAAAATACTCTTTGAATTGGAAAAAGCAATATATTTAATAGAATTTGGTGACTAATCTTTTCTGTAATATTTTTTCTAATACAGATTAAAAAATTACTAACATAGCCCATTAATACCCAAAATATTCTAGTGAATTATAAAATTCTAGTAAAATGTCAGAAGTACTGTTTACATTACCAACCGTAAGATCTGAGTAATTTTTAAAGCACTTACCATTTCAAAAGACTTATTTTGCTATTAAGCAAGGTCACCTGTACAATATATCTTTGTTATAACCAGAAACACACTACAAGAGCATCTTATTGAATTTTTTTATCCCTTTATTTTTTCATCCCCATTTATCCCCCCTATACCTTCCTCCTCCTCCAGCACCCACCCCTCCCCACCTCAATCACCACGCTATTGTCTATGTCTATGAATTCTTTCCCCTTTTATTTTTCCTTTTTGCTCAATCCCTTCAGCGCCTCCACCCTGCCCAGCAGCCTGCTCTCTTATCTATGAGTCTGTCTGTCTGCATTACTGGATTTTTATGATGTAAAATTTATTTGGCCTGTTAGGTATGACAACTTGAACATACGCGTTTATTTCTACTCTGTACAGAAACTCCACTAAAATGATGATAAAGAAATACAAAAGATATAAACCCACAAGGACAAAGAGAATGCTGAGAGGAGATATCAGAATTTGGTCTGTTCAAGTGTGGAGACTCTATGTGAGGGTTTACCTACTCAGACGTAGGCGGACAGCCAGTGCCCTCGCCGCTGTTTGTGGGCCTGGATCAGGCCCTGTCTTCCGTCACTGGCTTGTACCGCTGTGTTCTCGCACTTACTCTCACTTCTCCTATTCAACATAGTACTGGAAATCCTAGCCAGAGTAGCCAGGCAGGAAAAAAAATAGAAGGCATTCAGACTGGAAAGGAAGAAGTAAATTATCTTTGTTTGCAGATTATCTGATCTTATAAAGATAAAATCCTAGACTCCACCCCCCCCCCAAAAAAAAACCCTGTTAATATTAATAAATGAATTTAGTAAAGTTGTGGGATATAAAATCAACATACAGAAATGTGTTTCTATACATTAATAATGAAACACCTGAAAAAAAAAATGTAAAGAAAACAATCCCATTCACAATAGCATCAAAAACAATAAAATACTTAGGAATAAAGTTAACTAAGGAGATGAAAAATCTGTACACTGAAAAATACACTGAGGCAGGAAAAAGATAAATAAAATGTTCAAGGTCACACAACCCAGCTGGTAGATAGTGGTACTGTATTCAAAACCAAATAGTCTGGCCCTAGCTGGTTTGGCTCAGTGGATAGATCATCAGTGGACTGAAGGGTCTCGGGTTTGATTCCAATCAATAGCACATGCCCGGGTTGCAGGCTCGATCCCCATTGGGGGGCCTGCAGGAGGGGGCTAATCAATGATTCTCTCTCATCATTCATGTTTCTATCTCTCTCCCCCGTCCTCTCTGAAATCAATAAAAATATATTTTTTTAAATGTAAAACAATACATTTTTTATAAAGAACAATACCAGACAGTCTGGTTTAGAAGGTGCCTTCTTAACTTCTGTATTATACTATCTCTTCAAACAAAGCTTATAACTAATTTATAAACTATAAAATATTTTATTACTGGTACTTGCCCAAATACAAAAAAAATATTGAAATGTAAAGGCATTTCATAATTAATAACAAAGCATATATAAGGAAATAAAATTTATTAATATGAATTTCAAAACAGTCCTACTCTCAATGGTATAAATAATATACTTTTAACTGCATTTCATTTACTCCAATTCATCTACTCATTTTGTTTTCCAGCTAGAGCTGGAAATTGTTACCATTACTGAGTAATGCACACACAAATCTATTTGAGAAAAAATAGCAAGTCACTTTTTTTCTGCATTTTTCTTCTTAAGTGAGGGGGGGGAGGAAATAGTATGTCTATATTTGGCAAAACTAATAGATATAAATCCTATTGTTGAATGTGGGTTGCTTCCTGAGAAAGTTATATCAGATTTCTCCATTGTTGCTTTAGGGGCATAATAGAGCTGATGGGTGTGAACCTGAGGACACAGATTTCAGTTAAAATTCATGGTCACTTTAGAGAGTAATGTATGTAACAGAAATGTGGAAATGGCCTTAGCAAAGCCCCAAAAGGGTCAATCTATGGACAAACATATCCAGTGATCACCATGGTAACAATCGTGATAGCTATGGAGTGACCCTTCCTTCACCATCTCAAAAGATAGTTCTCTGAGGATGAACTATTCTGAGGCTGTACCGATCATCTCTCTAGTTATTGAAATAAAATTGCCACTTTTATAGGGAATTGTCTAGAAAATGACTTTCTCATGGAAAAACAGTACGTAAGGGACTATTTTGAGAATGGTGAGAGCATTAGTAACATTCTAAGAAGGATTCCCAGAATCACCTAGACTAGGCTGATTTCCAAACCATCCTATTGTGCTGTTCCATAGGACTCCCTAAATGTGGAATTTAAAAACCTAAAACCTTCTTAATTTGTAGATGAGTTCATCTGCAAAGCTGTTTAGTTGACTCTGAACATATTTTGTGCTGTTTTTGTGAGTGATCTTTCTATTGGGAAGAAATGAATACCCTAAGGGAGACCCTCAGGAAGATCTCATTTGGGAAACTTGACATTTCTGCCACACCATGTAATAATGTATTTTTCTCTTCATGGGAATTAGGCGAGAGTAACAGACTATAATTTTTGTCTGCAGTTCCTACTCAAAGAACTGTCAGGATCCATGGATCTGTCCTAGAAAACAAACTGCTATCTCTGCTGGAGAAGAGAGTTTCTTGCCCTTTGTAAACCCTCAGCTCAAAGCAATTGTGCTTAGGCATCAGTCTTATTGTTTCTGTTTCTATGAAGGATAAGGAGACACTTGCCCTCAGTGCCCCAGATGAGGCCTGAGGATTATGAGTGGGTCTTACCAGGGGCCCACAATTTCTTCCTTGAAGAGAATGATAAAAGAGGTTGGGACACTTTCACACCTTCTGAGATTAACCCAGTCCTGTTGGTAGAAGCTCCACTGTAGGTGTGGAGCAAGCTCTTTGTCATTTACTCCCATCTCTGGAACTCAAAACCATTTGGAAAATTAAAGGATCCCACCTTCAAGCAGATGGCAGGAAGAGTGCAGGTAGTATCTGGACATTGCTTGTCACCCATGAGATCCAATAAAGGGACAGTGAAAGGGTTTTGACTGATGTCTCTATCTTGAAGACTTATTATCTTTCCCTTTGTGATATAACAATTTCAACAAGTAGGCTAACCCCAAATGTGCCGTCTGTAAGACTAAAGCAAATAAAACTATATATAATAAGCACTATAGTGAATTAAATTTTGTTCCACTGCAGTAGAGGTCAACAACTCCAATACTGCTATCCAGGTATGTTGGAATTGATAAACTGAGTGAGGAGATGGTGGAGCCAGGCATCTCACTGTTAGAGTGAGTGTTTACAGATAAACAAGCAGGGGAGGCTAGAATGATTCATGTGGTTATGGATTAAAGTTGGAGACATCAGTATGGTTTCAGGTTTAGCTTAATATAGATACAGATGGTTACACATAGGAATACTAACATGGGTGAGTATACACATATGTATTTTCTTGTTGTATCTGTGGCGTGGGCCTAAAGACAATGAAACCCCAAAAGTACAGAGCATACCTAGTATTCAAATCTGGCTTCTAAGATCATTATCCAGTAAAAGGAACAAGGGATCCTTGGATAAATGGCTAATTCTAGGACTGGCATAGGCAATACATGACATGCCTGGATCATCTTGTAGTGTCAGAAAGGAAAGAGGTGCTCAAAATAAAACAAAGCCTTATAATGATGGGGATATGTCAAAGGGACAAGGAAGCAAACTCAGATAGCTCCCAATGACTAAATATGTCACAATTTAAAGTAGTATTGAACTATAACCAAGCATAAAATTAATCCCCATGAGTTTGTACTAATATAAATGAATGACAAAATAAATAAATGAGAAGAGACAATCTATCACACAGAAGAATTCCAAATACAGAAGGTCCTTGACTTATGATGGTTTTGCATAAGACTTTTCAAGTTTACGATGATGAGAAAGCAATACACATTCAGTAGAAACCATATTTAGAATTTAGAATTTTGCTATTTTCCCGGGTTAGGGATATGTGGCCATCTCTAGTGATATGGAGCAGGGACAGCAAGCCTCAGCTCCCAGTCAGACACATGATCATGAAGGTAAACAACCAATACTCTACAGTATATTGTCACTTACAGTATTTTCAACTTACGACTGGATTTATCAGGACTTAATGCCAATCATAAATCGAGGAACATCTGTAATTTATGTAGACACTCAGCCCTTCAGTTGGAGCATAACTCCCACTCCTTACAGATGAGCTAAGTGCCATGACTTCCTTCCAAAATTACCACATGGAAAGAAAAGAGTAATTTTACAGTGGAGAAACTTGGCAATCACTACCTCAGTCAGGTAATCAAATTCAACATCAATAGTTTAAGTCATGTTGACAGCATGTATCTTTGATACCATGGGATGAAAACAGCATTTTACCTCTGATTCTTCCTCTCAGAACTCACAAAGCCATTCTAATAGTGAGAAAAATATCAGGAAAACCATAATTGAGGGACATTCTACAAAATACCTATCCAATACACTTCTAAACTATCAGGGCCATCAAAAACAAGTCTGAAAATGTGTCACAGCCAAGAAAAGCTTAAGGAAATGTGACAATTAAATATACTGTGGTATCCTGAATGAGATCCTGAAATAATAGAAGGACATTTGGTAAAAAGAAAGAAAATGTAAATGAAGTCGTTACATATTTGTATAGACTTTGGTTAATAGTACTGTATCAATATTGGTTCATTAAATGTAATAAATGTACCACATTTAAGTAAGATGTTAATAATAGGGGAAACTGGGAAATATCTGGTAATCCTCTATACAATTATTTCAATTTTTTTGTAACTCTAAAACTTTTCTAAAATATAAAGTGTATTAGAAAAAAAGGACACATCTCACTGTGTGTCTAGTTGAATTTATGGTCTTTTTACAAGCACAGGCAGCCTTCTCTGATTTAATGTACTTTTGAAGTGTTCTTACCAAAAGATCAATTTAAAATCTTAAATAATCTATATATAAAAAAGCCTAAGTGACCGGAATGCCAGAACAACTGGAATGACCAGAATGACCAGTCGCTATGACATGTATTGACCACAAGGGGGCAGACGTTCAATGTAGGAGCTGCCCCCTGGTGGTCAGTGCACTCCCACAGTGAGCCTCTCATGGTCCTTCCCCCCATCCAGCAGGCCCTGACTGGCAGCCGGCAGCTGGCAGGAAGACCCTGGCCTGCAGCCTGTGGCCGGCAGGAAGGTGCGGCTGGCCGGGGGGAGGAGCTGTGGGAGGGAAGGCCCCAGCTGGCAGCTGGAAGGCCCCAATTGGATCTGATCGACAGCCAAGCCTAGAGACCCCACCCATGGTAATTTCATGCACCAGGCCTCTAGTCCTATATAATAAAAGGCTAATATGTAAATTATCCCCTCGGGAGTTCTACAGGGAGACCAGAAGTTTGATCACTCACTATGACATGCACTGACCACCAGGGGGCAGCACATAACATGGTGGGCAACCAGCAGTGGTGGTGGGGTGCTGAGGGAGTGAGGGAAGGAGGAGGCTGGGAGGCAGGGAATGACATGGTGGCAGTGCATGGGTGGTGAGGGAAGGAGGAGATGGGGAGGTGGGGAAGTGGGGAGACAGGGAACCTGATCAGCCCTGATGGCCAGCCAGGCCTAGGAACTTTACCCATGCACAAAGTTCATGCACCAGGCCTCTAGTGTTTAATATAATATATGAATCTTTTTAAAAATATATTTTTATTGATTTCAGAGAGGAAGGAAGAGGGAGAGAGATAGAAACATCAATGATGAGAGAGAATCATTAATTGGCTCTTTCTGCACACCCCACACTGGGGATCGGGCCCGCAACGCAGGCATGTGCCCTGACTGAGAATTGAATCATGACCTCCTGGTTCACAGGTCAATGCTCAACCCCTGAGCTACACCAGCCAGGCAATATATGAATCATTGACAAAAGAATTACATGTTCTAGGTAACTGGTGAACTAACACAGAGATATCCTATCAAATAAAAGAGAAACATGCAAATTGACCGTACCTCCACTACACCCACAAGCCACACCCACCAGCCAATCAGGAGCGAATATGCAAATTAACCCAACAAATATGGTGGCAGCCATGAAGCTGGAGCAAGCTGGAGGCTTGGGTTGCCCCTGACAATGGAGGAAGCCAAGCTTCCCGCCCTCCCTGGCTGGCCCTGGCCTCTGCTCAAGGCTACAAAGTTTCAATTATAGAAGATAAATAAATCCCAGATACCAGGGCCTCCGCTTGAGTTGCCGGGGGGCATGGCTGGCCTGCAAACCACCACAGGCCCCTCACCCAGGCCGCCTCATGCCCCAAGGGAACCCCCACCCTGATCCGGGACACCCTTCAGGGCAAACCAGCCAGCCCCCACCCATGCACCAGGCCTCTATCCTATCTAATAAAAGAGTAATATGCAAATTGACCATCACTCCAACACAAGATGGCTGCCCCCATGTGGTCAAATATGGCTGCCCCCATGTGGACACAAGATGGCCTCCACAAGATGGCCAGCAGGGGAGGGTAGCTGGGAGGGACCAGGCCTCCAGGGGAGGGCAGTTAGGGATAACCAGGCCTGCAGGGGAGGGCAGTTAGGGGCAAACAGGCTGGCAGGGGAGCAGTTAGGCATCAATCAGGCTGGCAGGGGAGTGGTTAGGGGGTGATCAGGCTGGCAGGGAGAAGTGGTTTGAGGCAATCAGGAAGGCATGCAGGCAAGCAGTTGGGAGCCAGCAGTCCTGGATTGTGAGAGGGATGTCCGACTGCCTGTTTAGGCTCGATCCTGGTAGGATCAGGCCTAAACGGGCAGTCGGACATCCCTCGAGGGGTCCCAGATTGGAGAGGGTGCAGGCTGGGCTGAGGGACACACCCCCCATGCACAAATTTCATGCATCGGGCCTCTAATATAAATATAAAGTTATACCTTGCTCCTTTGTCCTGTATTATTAATAGTCAGGTATATGTCCTTGAGATTATTCATCATGTCACAAAAACATATACACATATATAAAGTTTTTTAATGAATTATAATATATACATTACTATAGATTTTAATTTATCACTTCATGTTGCATCACTCATGAACATTCTTTCAGAAAAAATATATTGAGTCAACTCTCTATATAACATCACAAAATTCCATATTATGAGACTACTAGAGTTTTATCTAACCATAACTTTATGGATCCTATTAAGGTTTCCAGATTTTACATTCTCTTTAATTTAGTAAATATCTCTTACAGATATCCTGCTACACTTGTGCTTTTATTTCTATAGAGTAGATTCCTTGTAGTATATGAGCATTTTCATTTAAATAGGTTTTCGAAGTTTACTTTCCAAAAAACTAGGAAATAAGCATTCTAATTAACAATAAATATCCTCACCAAACTAGGTGTCTCTCTTTTAGAGTTTTACCAATTTGATGAATAAAAATGACATCTCATTATTGTTTTAATTTCCATTTCCTTGACTAATAGAATGAACATCTTTTCATATATTTATTTATCATTTGGATGTTCTTTCATGTGCTTTCCTATTCAGTCTGTGTCCATTGTTTTCTTTTTTTATTGGATTGTCTGGGTGTTTTTTTTTTTTTCTTAACAAGTTTGGAGATATTCTTAATTAGGAATATTATCCCATTATGCCATCTATAGCATAGAGTTAATAATATGACTACTGCAAATACTTATTGTGAGAATTAAATTATTTGATATATGTAAAGCACTTGGAATGGTGCCTGGTTTTTGGCAAGTGCTTGTTAAATAATAGTTCTTATTTTAATTATTTCTACTATTTCCCCCAAAAGCATTTACCTTTGGAACTCATTTGGGATATAGTAATTTGCTATAAAACATGTTTTTAATTATGAGTAGACAAATATGCCTACTTTTCCTTTGTATCTTACTTACAAAGGTCCTAATAGTCATTTTATATATAAATTGTCTCCTATAATTTTTTCTAATATTTCTATTGTCTTGGTCTTAACATTTAGACCTTTAATCAATCTTGGGTTTGGTTTGATATATGGGATGAGAGGAAGGTCCTGTTTTTTATTTTGTTTTTATCCCCATTGTGGATAACCATTAACACAATTTATTAAATACTAAATAACCCTTTATCCATTAATTGATATACCACTATTGTAATATATTTTTTCCTAATTATTGAAATCTCTCTTATAATTCAATTATAATTTGCTAGAATTCTTCCTAAAGTGTTTTTGTTAGACAGGATATATAATTGTTGTCCTTTCTGAATCCTTACAAACTCAAAATGCCCTTCATTTGCTCCCATGGGTAAAGGGCTATTCTGAAGAATGATTTCTTCTCTGACAACCCTTTTGTCTCAGTAGACTGTTGTCATTATTTTGCTGCATGCTTGTTTCTGATATTACAGATGAGAAGTCTGATACTGGTTGTTAATCTCTTTTTTCTTTCTTGAAAGAGCTTCCTTTATCCTTGCATTGCAGAAATATTACCATGTCATCCTCTTTCAAATGAATCCTGTCTGAGACATAGTGAGCCTTGTAAATCTGTAGTCTTTGTCAGCAAAGGACATTTTATTTTCTGCCTGTTACTTCTCTGTTTATTCTTTTTTTCTCTTTCTGAAACTACAATTTTACTAGTTTCTGACTCCTGAAACTATCCTCTAAGTCTCTTCTCTTTTCCTCATAATTTCAAGATCTCCTGGTGTTTTTTGTTTCTCTTTTAACTTTTTTCACTTAACTCTCCAAACTATTAATTTCTCAGAAGGGGTCTCTTTTTTCTTTCAGTTAATCTAATGAGATTTTTTAAAAAAATCAAATTCTGGAAAGTATTTTGTGCTAAAATTTTCTCTCTTGAACTTTCATTGCTTTCTTTTTAAAGGTTAATTCTGCTTCTTCCACAACTTTTACTCCATTTAGCCATCAGGTTTTACCTTGGTCTTCTTTCTGGTTCCTGATTCTTCTCAAGTGATTAGCACTTCCTCTGTTCAGTCAGTCTGCTAGGCTCCTTCAAACAGGGACAAACGAGCAAGTGATAGAAGGTACAGCAGTTGGTTGGTTGGTTATCTTTTCTGGTGAGCCAGGTTTTTGCTTTGTTTTGTTTTGACATTACCTTTCTTTTGAAGCAGAAGAAAGAGCATCTTTGCTCTCTGGTCTCAACAAATGCAAACAATATCCCTCTTCCAACCACAGAGACAATGAAAAAATCAGCCCAGCTGTTCATTTGCTGGTTTCAGCTTGTTTGCTTCTTGGTCCATAGGCCCTTGGAAAGCACAACCCTCTTTAAGAAGGAACTGACCAGACTGCCAGTAATCCTGTTTCGAAACCTCCCCAGCCCTGGCTGGTTTGGCTTCATGGATAGAGCTTTGGCCTGAGGACTGAAGGGTCCCAGGCGCATGCCCAGGTTGTGGGCTAGATCCCCAATAGGGGGCGTGCAGGAAGCAGCTGACCAATGATTCTCATCACTGATGTTTCTATCTCTTTCTTCTTCTCCCTTCCTCTCTGAAATCAGTAAAAATATATTTTAAAAAAGAAACCTCCCCACTCAAATCCACCAATAGTCCCATCCCAACCTCACAATGTCATTTACCTGAAAGACTCTTTGGATTCATTTGACCTCCTCTTGTCCTATAGCCTTGATCTGTCTATCTGGAACTCTCTTCCCACCTCTCCTGCTTTTCTCAGGTTTCTGATCAAATATGACCTCCCAGAGAGGCCTTCTCTATTCATTCTATGTAAAATAGCAAAACCCATTCCTGTGTCCTTTTAACCTCTTCGATTTTTCATCATAGCAATCACCTTATTTTTCTTTTTCTTTTTTGTTCCATAGGCAAAGTAGAGAATAAGAAAAAATCTAGGATATGTGCTCAAGCCACTTTCTGTTTGAATACTCCCACCATGGACCATGTGAATTTTTCAATCCAATTGCTTTTATTTTCAAATAGATAAATTTGTGGAACTCCCGGTCAAAGATGACACATTGGACATATGCATCTATTTTAGTTCCCTCTTGAAACCACACTAAATTGATAATAAAGGATTTTTAAGAACCTGAATTCACAAAAGGGAGAATAGATGCAAAGATAACAGCTATGAAATTTTATAAGCTAGGAAGCAAATAGATAAGCAGGAAATGACTCAGCAGACCTGAGTAAAATTAATCTTAAAGTAGCAAAGGGGAAAGCTAAGAGCCAAGTGGGGGAACCTTATTTAATTAACAGAATTGCCTGAATACTCAGAAGTAGAAATGATCCCAGGTACACCTTGGGGATAACTGGGAATATATTCTCTGAAGAAATAAACAGGCGTGGATGGGTAGCACCAACTCGGGTTTTTTTTGGGTTTTTTTTACACCCAGGTCTCTGGGCTGTCTCATTATAAGAAGCTAGTAATAGTGCTTGCAACTCTGAGGATTGAAAACCATTTGGGGGGTAGAAGTAGATGAATGTGAGTTTTTCAGCATTTGATTGCTTCTAAATTTTGTACCACATATGTATTACCTATTTCAAAAACCAAAATAAAACACAGAGAGAGAGAGCTGAGAAAAAGAATGGCTTTAAACTTCTTGATAGCCAGTGGAAGATAGAGGCAATGGAATAATGCCTTTAAAATTAAGAAAAATTATTACTTATCATGTAATACTAGAGGCCCGGTGCATGAATTCGTGCATGGGTGGAGTCCCTCGGCCTGGCCAACAATTGGGGCCAATTGGCACCATCTTGCCCAGTCCTAATCAGGGCTAGCCAGCTAGGGGGAGGGACCACGGGAGTTTGGCCGGCCAGGGGAAGGGACTGCGGGAGGTTGGCCGGCTGAGGGAGGTTAATTGTGGGTCAGTGTGCATCATAGTGACCAGTCAAACAGTTGACCAGTTGACCAGTTGTAATGGTTGCTTAGGCTTTTATATATATAGATGGTAGATATGGAATTATCACCTAGAATTCCATGCATAGTTAAACTATCAATCAGGCATGAGAATAGAATAAAGATATTTAGATATTTCCACCATAAAAGGCTTCAAAATATAGGAACCATTTCTCAGGAAACTACTGAGAAATATATTTCAACAGTTACACTGGATAGACAAATATGCAGGTTGTGAGAAATAGAAAATGCAGCCCAGGAGAGAGACCAGGGTGAAGAGTGACTCCAGGATCGGCGAGCCCATGGATATTTAATCCAGGTAGAGCCGACCAGAGGCCTAAGAAACCTCCAGGGAGATTGCTTCTAAGAGATGAAATGGAGCTCCTAGCACACTTGAAAATCCTGAGAGGAATTTTAGAAAAATGCTTTGTGTCATTCTTGGTCCTGCTGGTCTTCTCTGCCAGTCTCCTCTGTGTTTTAGGAAGGATGGCCCCTGAAAACTGACTTTCCCAGGCTTCTAGTTAGCATGTGTCTCAGTCTGTTCAGGCTGCTATAGCAAGATGCCACACCCTGGGTGGCTTATAACAAAAAAGTTTATGTCTCACAATTCTAGAGGCTGAAAGTCTGAGGTCAGTGTGCCAGCCTGGTCAGGACGTGGGCCCTCTTCTGGTAACAGACTTCTTGCCATCCTCACCCAGCAGCAGGGACAAGGGAGCTCTCTCTGACCTCTTTTATAAGGGCATTCATCTCATTCATAAGGGCTCCACTCTCCAGACCTAATAACCTCTCAGAGACCCCACACCTCCTAATCCCATCACATGGGGCATTCGGATTTCAACGTAGGATTGATGGGGGACAGAAGCATTTGGACCATAGCAGCAAATTATGATTATCGCCACTGGTGAGAGTTTAGAGGAGAGAAAGGGAAGAGAAATCAGATTATTTATTTTCTTCCTTCCTTATCTTGAGCAGCTTCTTTAACAATATTGGTGTTTCCTTTTTGCCCCACCAGCATGGCTCAGTGATTGAGTGTTGACCTAATAGCCGTGGGCAAACTACGGCCCGCGGGCCGGATCCGGCTGTTCTATCTGGTTCTCTTGCTCTCCCCTCCGCTCCTTTACTTTGAATTTATATTAGTTCACACAAACACTCCATCCATGCTTTTGTTCCGGCCCTCCGGTCCAGTTTAAGAGCCCATTGTGGCCCTCAAGTCAAAAAGTTTGCCCACCCCTGAACTAGGAGGTCACAGTTTGATTTCCCATTAGGGCACATGCTCAGGCTACGGGCTCAGTTCCCAGTGTGGGGCACGCAGGAGGCAGCTGATCAATGTTTCTCTCTCATCATTGATGTTTCTATCTCTCTCCCTCTCCTTTCCTCTCTGAAATCAATAAATATATATACATATATATTTATAAAGAATTAATTATTTAACCATTACTCTTTCTGTGTCTTTTAAAATAACTTGATTCCTATTCAGTGTAGGCCCTCAACAAGACTGTGGGGTCTTGCTATAATACTTTGCAGTTTATAACCCTCTGTCAGATATATTTTTTCCTGTCATCCTCACAATACTCTATGTGATAGATGATACAGGATGAGACACTGTGGTTCAGAGAATTAAAGTGATTCTCCAAGGTCCTGCAACTGGAACATAAGGAGCTGGTATTCAAAACTAAGTGTTCCGATTGCAAATCCCTTTCCACATGGATTCCTTCTGATTTACAACAGGGCAGTGACTCCCTAACCTTAAGCCTGCCCTAGCAAATTACTCATGGTTTTTCTTTATCGTCAAAAAGTAGTGTGTCAAAAATCACTGTCAAATATTCTTAATCTGGTCAACTGTATTGCCCTTCTAAATTCACCTCCATACCAAATTACACATAGAGATTGCTTGGCCTGCAGGCCCAAGATTTTGAAATTTCTGTAGTGCCTGACAGAACTTTTTGATCCATCACATTTAGTCACATCAATCATATCACCTCAAAGAACACATTGTAAAGGAAATAATGTAACGTGATTGATGTGAACAGATGTGACATGGGACAATTAAGTTTCAGTTTAAGGACCCAAGAAGAAAAACACCTGATGCTCTATAAGGTTCACTACACAAAGACTCCATTGCTAACAGTATAAATATAATTTATAGGCCTTGTTTTCCCAAGTGGGAGAGAGAAGAAATACAATATGTGCAAATAGCATAAGGTATGTTTATCTACCATTCATGGGCAGAAAATTTCCTCTGAGTGTCTGAAATGCAATAGTTCCCATTGCATTTAGCAATGCTAATCCACGGTGGAAAAATGTGTTTTAGGAAATAAATTATTGATCATTATTATACATATGGATGAGAGCATTTCAAAATAATTCAAAACATATATTACTTTAAGAAAAATAAAGGATTTTATTAGACTTGAAATGTAAGTATTTTATTGGGAATATTCTTAAAGCATTTTAGATGCTAAATTTTTAAAAGGCATTTACATTGTTACGGAGGGTTATGACTATTCTTTTCAAGGTCTTCTTTTTGGTGAGTTTTACTTCATAATTTAAGCCTATGTAAAACAAAGATCAAAATGCATATATACCCACATATGTGTTACAAAAATAATAATCATTGGAGCCACTTTGAAATGAAGTTGGAGCTGCCATCCCAGAGAAACTTCCTTGCAAGCTTTACTCCTCAAACCTTCGTAATAGTAAAACTGGGCAAAATAACCATTAGACTGGACCTAAAGCAGCATTGTATTTCAAAACCTGCTTGCAAAGCTCCCAGGAAAGCAAACATTATGACTACCTGACTGAAAATGTAAGACATTCTTTAGAATTCGCATCACTGTGTTAGCTTATCTGCACCTATAGAAAATCCTTCCTTAGCTTATTAGCACCCATAGAAATTCCTTCCGTCTATTCATGTAATTATTCCCCTTCCCTTTCTCAGAAATACCCCTGGCCTTCACCTCCTAATCTGGACACTATTTTGGTCTCTGCCTAAAGCAGTGCTTTCTGAATAGCTATGTTTTTGAATCTCAAAAAGCCTCTCACTTTGGCTTTTTTATTTTTAGGTTAACAGTGTGTATACATAAAATTTTAAACTACTAATGTTTTTCCACTATATATTGAGAGATGTAACACTTGTAGATTTAAGTATCTCAGTGGAGAGAATAATTTTTAATCAACCCAGTGCTTTTAAAGCATATCTTCATTGCTCCTTTCTAATGTCCTCTATTATCTCTAGTACTCTATCTTACCTTCCTCTCTTCCTTTTTTTTTTTTCTCAGTTATTTTCAGATGCTGTACTCCTGTCTAGCCCCATGTGTTCACAGTTAGTGTTTCCTGGGAAGACTGTTGCACACACAGAACTATCTAGACAGGTAGTTGTGTGACCTTGGCCACGTGACTGAATTCTTGTTCCTAAGATTTCTTATCTTTATACTTGATAGAATTACGACTATATACTCACAGAGTAATTTGTGCAAATTAAACCAGCCAATTCTAAAATGCTTAACATATTTAGTAGATGCTCAATATATTAGTTTCTTTTC
Organism: Plecotus auritus; assembly: GCF_963455305.1. Taxonomy (NCBI): domain Eukaryota; kingdom Metazoa; phylum Chordata; class Mammalia; order Chiroptera; family Vespertilionidae; genus Plecotus; species Plecotus auritus. The sequence continues at coordinate 14,788,194 of NC_137775.1, forward strand.
TTCATTCATTTAGGGTTGACAGTTTAATCTCTTTGTTGAAGCTACAGTTTTTTTTAATATATTTTTATTGATTTCAGAGAAGAAGGGAGAGGGGGAGAGAGAGAGAAACATTAATGTTGAGTGAGAATAATTGATTAGCTGCCTCCTGCATGCCCCACCCTGGGGATCAAGCCTGCAATCCAGGCAGTCTCCAGACCAGGAATCGAACTGTGATCTCCTGGTTCATAGATCTGTTAGGATCGCCAAAGGAGGAATGCATGAGGCCAAAAGGGATAAAGAATTACAAATTTACTAGAGTCCCGATGCATGAAATTTGTGCAAGAGTAGGCCTTCCTTCCTCCGGCTGCCGGCACCGGCACTCGGGACCCAGGCTTCCCTTGCAGTCTCGGCTTCGTCTGGAAGGTTGTCCAGTCTAATTAGCATATTGCCCTTTTATTATTATAGATTATTATAGATTGTTACATCTGCTAGCAGAAGGACTAAGGCCAAAATGGCATCATCAGGGTAAAGTAGGGGCAGCGAGATATTTAGGTCTCTTGTAAAGGTCAGTCAGAGTGACCAGTGGGACCAGGTGCAGGTGGGGGCCAGGTGTAGGCGGCCACTGGAAAGTGGGTGAGGCGGTTTGCCGCAAGCCAAAGGCTGTTAATCATGAAACCTACAATGAGAATAACAGGAAAATCACTGGGAGGAGCAAGAGCCCCCAGCAGGGCATAATGGAGCGCAAGAATGTACCTAACAAGGTTGCCACTCAACCACTGAGCCAGGCCTGCTGGGCTGAAGCTACAGGTTTATCTCCCAATTTTGTATCTTACGTCTCTTCACTCGTGACCAAGAAAGGAGATGAAGATAAAAACTGCAGGTGTTTCCTCCTCTATCCCTTTTCTCATTTCAGTGCATGTTATGAAGCCTTTGGCATGGTGCCGCTATAGTAGGCAGTTAGATATGAGCAGAGTAGGAACAACGGGCCAGGTACTGAAGGCTGGCATCACAGAAAGCTCTGGGTGCCTAGCAGACAATTGTAGGGTGGGACCTCACCCCCAGGGTGACCTTTCTTCTCCTAGCATATCGCTAGTCATGCAGTTTAAACCCCTGACCTTTCATACAGATGGTCATGTGGTTCAGACCCTCCCCTAACCTTTCCTCCCCAGGTATGTCCTCAGCCATGCAGTAGAGGAGGAACAAAGGGGGCTGAAGAATAGCCTTGTACAACCCCCATATTCACCCTTGCATTAAGCCCTAGCGATAATATCTAGGCCTCAGTTGTACTTCAGCTCCAGGTCTAGAAAAGCAGCAGGGCGGGGGGGAGTGACCCCATGACTGACATCAGGATCAGCTGTGATAACCAATGACTCCCTTGCTCTGGGGCCCACCAATCATTTGAGGGAACATAGCTGGGTAGCTGATGAATATTCTATTGAGATCAACACCTGAGAACGCCAGATAAAAACGCTCAAGACCAAGTTCATCCTTGGGTGGGATGGTTCCATACACTATTTTTTCTGAAAAGCACTGCTGGTATCTACTGGGTCATTCCTCTAGGCCAGCCATGCTGCTAAATATTTTGCAGTGAACAGGACCATACCCAGGAACAACGAATTATATGGTCTAAAATGTCAGTAGAGGTGAAATTCAAATCTAGAATTACTATAAGAATGTGAGCCTTTCTCACTTCAACATTCCACAACTTGACTCTTCTCTTTACTGAGACTGTGAAATAATCTCTTCCAGGTAACAAGACATCTGTTTTTATTAACAACTGGAGGCCCGATGCACGAAATTCGTGCAAGAGTAGGCCTTTCTTTCCGCAGCTACCGGCACTGGCTTCCCTTCGGCACCCGGAAATTGGGGTTCCCTCTGGCCACAGGCACCCGGGACCCAGGCTTCCCTTGCAGCCCCTGCTTCAGCCAGAATGTCGTCAGGAAGGACGTCCTGTCTAATTAACATATTATGCTTTTATTATTATAGATGGGCTCCCCAGTTTCATGCTCAGTCTATTTCCAGCTGCTAATGAAGAGCGTGAAGTGGCTAAGGAGTTCCTTAGCCAACCTGCTGCTGCTCTCCATGGTCTGATCTCTCCCTCTAGTGGTAAGCATTGCAAATGCAGCTGAGAGGACGGAATTCCCAGTTCCCTGGCATCAATAGAAGGAGAGTGGTATTGGGAACCAGAGTACTAACAGACTGTCCCCTACCCTCTCAACTTCCAATAGCAAACATATTTTTGAAACATAACAGAACTTTAATGGTGTTTGGCATTCAGTAAAAGGCAGACATAATAATTTTTAAGTTTTCTGGACAGTAAGTTCTGGGGTTAGACAGAACACCTGTCATCTTCTTGCTTTGCATTAGGTGGGGAGAGTAAGAAGTGTTCAGTGCCTCTCCTCTGGCCTTTTCTAAACTACCACAGGGCATGGCAGCACACAGCTGCCTGCCTTGTGACCCTCCATAGAAACAGTCTTCCACAGTTACTATTGGCAACCCCATCAGAAGACAAATTAGTGGCCTATTCCACTGTGTAGTTCTGGCTCCCAACCAGGAGTTGACTGACCAGCTCTTTATCTTAAATCTAGGAAGAGCTCATAACATAAACCAATGATCTGGAAGGAACTATAAATGCCCCAGCAACTCCAAAGGTGCTTGATTTCACTGCAACCATACTCAACACAATCTACCTGTATACTGCCCCTCCTCTTCCCTTATCGCTCAAGGGGTGGGGTCCAGGCACTTGTGGTCTAATTCAGAGACCATTGTGATACAAAAAGGGGTGGGGACGGTGGATTTCTGTGTTTGTAGATGCAAATGTACTTGGTAAAACTATACAGAAAAGCAAGAAAATTAGTATCATAACAACAGATTTAGGTTACTGTAAGGGAAAAAGGAGAGGGCATGATGGGCTTCTAGGGAGCTCATTATACTCTCTTAACATAAAGAATAATGAGAGTGACATATGATACAAAATCTAAAACAATTATTTCAATGAATCTAAAACATATATTCTAAGTCATCATAAAAAAGGGGAGAATTATAATAAAAATGAAAGAAAATTTCTCAAGTGTCTATTGGCTCTTTTTACCATCGCCCAATCAATACCTGTGTATACTGGCTCAGGCAGCCTTATATAGTCAAGACTACCGTCTCCAGCCTGGCTGACATGGTTCAGTAGTTGAGCATCAACCTATGAACCAGGAGGTCACCAGTCCAATTCCAGGTCAAGGTACATACCTGGGTTGCAGGCTCCATCCCCAGTGGGGGGTGTGCAGGAGGCAGCCGATCAATGATTCTCAGCAATAATGTTTCTATCTCTCTCTCTCCCTTCCTCTCTGAAATTAATAAAAATATATTTTTAAAAAAAATTACAGCTCAGCCGGTGTAGCTCAGTGTTGAGTGTCGACCTATGAACCATGAGCTCACAGTCCGATTCCAAACAGGGCACATGCCCAGGATTCGGGCGCAATCCCCAGTAAGGGGCATGCAGGAAGCAGCCAATCAATGATTCTCTCTCATCATTGATGTTTCTATCTTTCTCTCCCTCTCCCTTCCTCTCTGAAATCAATAAAAATATATTTTTAAAAAATTATTGTCTCACCCTACCTGGTTTGGCTCTGTGGGTGGAGCATCAGCTTGCAGACTGAAGGGTCCCAGGTTCGATATAGTCAAGGGCACATGCCCATGTTGTGGACTAGAGCCCCAGTAGGGTGTGTGCAGGAGGCAGCTGATCAATGATTCTCAACATTGATGTTTCTATCTCTCTCCCTCTCCCTTCCTCTCTGAAATCAATAAAAATATATTTTTTAAAAATCACTGTCTCCTGCTGGCCCTGAAGGCCATTTTTCCATCTCTACTAGCAGAATTTGACCTGGAAATCTCTGCCTGTATCTCTTCCTTGTGGAAGTTGTCCACATCTTAGACTTGGAGGCCCAACTTTCCCAAAGAATGTTCTCTGGGGAGCCGAGGTTGCAGGGGGCCACAAACTTGCCTGAAGATCCTTTGGCCTGAAAACTTTGTAATCTTTCACTCCACCTGATCAGCAGATGGAATGAAAATTACTATAAATGGAAATGTAGAAAATAAACTAACTCTGAATATATTTAATGTTTAGATCGTATATTTAACATTCATAACATATTTAAACATTAATAACAGGATACAATAATTCCAAAATTTCACAGAAAGACCATTTATGTAAATTATTTTTATGATTGCAACTGAATGCTACTGTACATGAGCAGAACCTCTTAACACACAATGGCTTTGACAAAATTGCCCACATTCATTTAGCTCTTCATTTACTTAAAGCAAAGAATAATGAACATATTCTAATTACTACAAAAACCTATTTACTGTCCCATGATAATTTAAAATCTTTCTTACCTTTCCAATTTCAGGAAATTCCCTTAAAGGTTAATTTTTCAACCCTTCAACAATTCATAGATGTTTGGATGAATGAAAAAATGAATCACTCTGTCACTCAACAGATTTTACATATGGCTCCTATGGAGAAACAAAACTCTCATGGAGCAAATAGAACTGATAACTGATTTCAGAAGAGACACATTGAATGAGACAGTGTAACTGAAAACACCTTAGAATGAAGTTTGGAACATGATAAGGATTCAAGTAAGGTTACTAAAACCTCAATCTAAATGCAGCACTTCTCAGTTGCTTATTGTAACATATGCAAAAATATGAAAATTATAGAGACAATAATATCCAGAATAAAAAAGTCTTACCAAAAATAAGCATTCCAAAAATATTTGTTTTATGAATAAATTCATTCCAACAGTTCTTGGAGCTAATTATTATTTTAATAGATTTTCCTGTTTCTTTCCATGTGCTTTTTTTACAGAGGTGAGGTCACACTGTATCCATTACGTTATATATTCTGTCTTTATGGCTTTCTATTATGAAGTGTTCTTCCCTCATAAGTACTAAAAACCACTCAAAAATATAATTTTAATGGGTCCCTAAAGCATTTTATGTTCCTTAATTCACAATTCTCCTGTTGTTGGGCAATAGCATGGGTCAAGATTTTGTTTTCTGGTTTTTAGCATTTTTAACTAAAGCTATTATGAATATTGATATATATCTGCATCGCATCTGTTATTTCTTTTTTTAAAATATATTTTTATTGATTTCAGAGAGGGAGAGAGAGATAGAAACATCAATGATGAGAGAAAACCATTGATTGGTTGACTCCTGCATGCCCCCCACTGGGGATCGAGCCCTCAACCCCAGCATGCGTCCTTGACCAGAATTGAACCTGGGACTCTTTGGTCTGCAGGCTGATGTTCTATCCACTGAGCCAAACCAGCCAGGGCTGCATCTATTATTTCTTAACATTGATTCACAGGCCTGTTAAGAGGGTGAAATTGTATAGTAAATATTTATTAGTTATGTCTGACTGTCCTTCACTTCCCCTTCTTTTGGTGAGTGACAGCACATTACTTTGAAGGATCACCCTGTATCTCAGGAGGTTTGGGTAAAGCCGACTCCATCCCTGCCTCCAAGGTGCATGTCTGGGGATTTAGGACATTGGACCCTCCTGGCTGCAGTGACCGTTTCAGGACTGAAAGTGAGAGACAACTCAGGCACTTAGAGTCAGTCCTGGGTTTTTTTCCGCGAATTAAAGTGGAAAAGTCATCCCCTTTCATTAGGGATTGCTAACCTGCTATGATAGAAGCCCAATTTTCTAGTCTCTATAATTGAAAGCTAGAATTTTTTTTTTTTAAGGGAGATTCCTAATAACCTAATTTTAGTAGCAGATTCCATCCTGAAACTAGGATATAATAATTTCCTTTTTGACCTAAGCAAGTTGAGCAGAATCAGAGTTTGCCTTGCCAAAATATGACTTTAGGGATATTGATTATTTTAAGCTGGTTATTTTTAAAAACCAAAAGGTTCCGAGAGAGCCTTTGACCTTTTCCCTGAGTAAAAGAATTTAGATAGAGGCCCAGCTCCCGGAAGGGAGCTATCATTGTGGATAACTGTAGTTTAATATGAACTAGGCGTGATAGACAAGGAGGAACCTAGCAAGTCCCTTTGATCCAAGTCCTCTCTGTATCCTATTGTTAAAGATGGCCCAGCAAACATTTATTTACAAAAACATTTGCTCTTCTAACTCCCTGTGAATTACCTTCCTCTCCTTTGAAGTCCCAAACCACACACCCCACCCCTTTCTCCTGACCTGAAGATGGCATGCATATAAGCCTTAACTAACTGATCTGTTGATCTATCCTGGGGACCCCATCTTCTTAAGGAACTCCATATATATATATATATATATATATATATATATATATATATATATATATATATTAATTTGATCATTTTCCCCTGTTGATTGGTCTCATGTTATCCCTTGACTGGCTTTTTTAAAAATCAGCCTTATTGCTATTTCTAATAAAGTAAACTTTGATATTATGTACGTTCTGATCACCTAACCATTTCCCATCTTGCTGCCCAATTCCCCATACTCTTTCATAAGGAATTTATCAGAACCAATTCTGGAAGTCTCAAGGAAGGATAGTTTAAATGCTGAAAAGGCTATTAACACCAATTTTATTAAGTCTTTAAATTATAGCAACTAAGATTATAAAACCTCTTCTAAAAGTCAAAGACAACAAATGCCATCAGACTGTGGGGAGCTTAATTGGATTCTTTTAGCTCATTTTATCTAAAATATTCCTACAGCAACAAGTTTTCCAAAAATGCAAATTTGTCTAATATGTGTATGTCACACAACTCAAAAAGAGAGATAAAGCTATCTAATGGAAATTGTTATCGTGTTTGTGGAAGTAGATGAAATGGCTTTTCACCACACGCTGGTGGCCTTCTTTAGAAACACAGCAGCTTGATGCTTGACTATGATGTCTTTTGAAAGGTGGATAGAAATTCTATGATGATGCCAATATGACACTGCAAATGGTGGGAGGGAGCCATTGTTTCTCTCCCTTGCTGGGTATTTGAGTGTGAACAATGCCCCGTGTGTTTCATTACAGAAGAACGAGATCCCAGAAGTGCCCCATAGCATTGTCAGTTTACTTTCTTACTGAGGTGATTGTACTTCTAAGGGAAAACATAGGAATATTAAGTAGGGTTTTTTGTTTGTTTATTCCTTTGTTTGGTCTTTATCTTCCACTGGGAAGTAAGGTTCTTGAGCTCAGAGACCCACAGCACTCAGCATTGAAGCCTTAGTGCAGGGCAGTGCCAACCTGGCAGGGCACAATGGTTACTCTATTATAATAAATGGAGGGATAAATGAGCAAATAAATAAGGCCAGCTCTTTCTCGATTTTGTACGGGGAAATAGTATGTATATTATACTGAATTATAGTTCTATGTCATGTTGGTATCAGTACTAATAAACATTATGATAAAATATAATCAATTAACCTTTACTGAGTTTTTCTTACGTGCTAGGCACCATATTAAACACTTTATCTGCATGATCTTAATTCTTACACTAATTCTGAGGTGGATACTATTATTCTCATTTTACAGATGAGAAAACTAAAGAAATAGAGAAAAGCAGACACTTTCAATAGGAGCCCTTCCTCCCTGTTTTAACTTTTGGTATTTGTTTTATTTTGCTTAAGTGACTTGCCCAGGGCCACACTGCAATGTAACAAGAAAGCCGGTATTAGAACACAGTTTTGCAGATTATCAGATGAGAACAACTTCCTTATTACCAGAGGGACTTCGGTGTGTTTCAGAAACAGCGCAGTGGTCGGCAAACTCATTCGTCAGCAGAGCCAAATATCAACAGTACAACGATTGAAATTTCTTTTGAGAGCCACATTTTTTAAACTTAAACTTCTTCTAATGCCACTTCTTCAAAATAGACTCGCCCAGGCCGTGGTATTTTGTGGAAGAGCCACACTCAAGGGGCCAAAGAGCCGCATGTGGCTCGTGAGCCGCAGTTTGCCGACCACGGAGCTAGGGGATCTTTTTAAAAATATAGGTCCCTAACTGCTCCCATCCCAAGAATCAGATTTAGTATGTCTCTGGTGGATCCCAGTCATCCAGATTTAAAATAAGTCCACCAATTAAACATCATATTCTGCAAATTTGGCATCACTATTCTACAGCCTACTAGAGGGGTTCCAATGATTTAAAGCCTTTGTGAATACTCTTTGGACAATATTTTATTTATTTATTTCTAAATATATTTTTATTGATTTCAGAGAGGAAGGGAGAGGGAGAGAGAGATAGAAACATCAATGATGAGAGAGAATCATTGATTGCCTGCCTCCTGCACACCCCACACTGGAGATCAAGCCTGCAACCTGGGCATGTACCCTGACTGGGTATCGAACCATGACCTCCTGACTCATAGGTGAACACTCAACCACTGAGCCACACTGGCTGAGCTAAACAACATTTTAATGGTAAAAGTGTTTTTCATTGTGCCACACAGTCTGCCATCCCATCATCATCTGTGCCTATGGGTGGAGGGCTTAGCATATATACACAAATAAAACTAGGCTTGAAGTCTTCTGCCCGTAGACAGATTTGATTTTTAGAAAGAATCAGTGTTAAGAATTAGACCTTACACCAGAAACATAAAGGGCAAATTTATGCACATAATACATTAGAATGACACCTGCTGTGGAAGTATTTTTCTTCTTAAATACATGACTGTTAACTTTCTGAAATGTCTCACTATCAGTCTCAAAGCTTTGGAAACTAGAATGATAACCAATCACACACCTGAAAATTTCAGTAAATATAAAGGTTGGGTAATTTAGGGAAAGCAGGTGTAAAGTGAACAAACTATTTCCACCCACTGACATTGGTTTGCTAAATGATAGCCTGCCAAATTGTGTGTTATCTGGGTTAAAATGTAGCCTTTGTTCTGCAATTTGATTTCATGTTTGTGAACTTAAAGGAAATAATTTTCTAGCTTATAAACCTAATTCATCATGTGGGAAATGATTTAGAGAAAGACTGGAACAAAATCCACTCAGAGACCCATATCTTTCTATAAACACGAGCCTCTTAAAAAAAGGACTTACTTCTAAGTGCTAAATTGAGAAGAGATCTGCGCTCTAGTCATAGATATGTTTACTAGGGCCTCTCTAGATGTGGAGAGTAGGACAAAAAAAAAATAGAGAATCTCAAAGATATTTTAAGAGTAAGCGTTGGCAAATTTTTTTTTACAAAAATTAGAAACTGAACATTAAGTTTGGGGGCCATATTGTATTGGCTACAAGTACTCATTGTAGCACAAAAGCAGTCATTGACAATACATCCACAATGGTCATGACTGCATTCCAAGATAAAGTAAAATAAACCTTTATTTACAGATGTAATTCATCAATAAACAAGCCAGTCTTGGGTCCCTCCAGGGGAGTTTTAAACTTAAAACAGCTTATTGTAAATCATTAGTTAGCTGATTGACTTTTCCTTGGCCAAGATTAGGTCCCAGACTTCCAGGTGTCCCTGGAGATAATCATAGAGCTGTCCTAATCCAAAATAATGTTATCCTACACAAATTCCAATAAAACAATGGGCTGCTAAAACAAAAGAAATAGCACACATTGGGGGAAAATAACAGAATCTCAAGGACTTAACATTTATAATCTCTAGGACACAATTGAAAAGTACCAGACATATGAAAAATCAGATAAATGGAATGCACTGCCAATAGAAAAGAAAATTAACTAAGAGCAAGCCAGATCTGACCCAAGTTTAGGTATTAGAAGTTAAGGGTTTTAAAGTGGCTGTATTAACCTCAATGAAGTAAAACAAAATATGTTTATAATTGGAAAAAAGATATAAAAACCTCAGTAGAGAAATAAAAATAATGAAAAGGAAACCAAATAGAAATTCCAGAACCAAAAAAATTTATAATATGTTTAAAAAAAATCAATGGGTGCTGAGGTTCAAGGAGATAGGTGATGGTTAAAGGTGGAATAAATGGTGATGGAAGGAAATTTGACATGGGAATGAGAATGTAGTAGAAAAACATGTTTTTAATTGAAGATATAATGACAAAAATTTCCAAAATTTGATGAAAGACAAAAATTTTAGTTACAATGGTTTCAATATTAAAAACCAAAGATAAAAAGCAAATCTTAGGAGCAGCAACAGAAAAATGACACCTAACATATAAGAGAATAATAATTAACAGCTCACCTCTCAGAAATTATGATGCCAGAAAAGAGTAAAGCATTAAGCAAGAAAGCGCTTAAAGAAAAAAATCTGTTAACCCCCAATTCTATATTTAGTGGAAATATTCTTCAAAATAAAGAATCAAAATCTATAGAGTCATACTAATGCCATCATAATAAAAATCCAAACAGGTTTGTTTTTCTTATTTATTTTCTACTTTGTATGTGTCTGAAAATTGAGAAAATAATTTTAAAAAATTATATAGAAATGGATGTCCAAGTACAACCAACACAATCTGAAGAAAAACAAAGCTGGGGTACTTATACTATCCTATATTAAGATGGATCATAAAAGTATCATAATTAAGAGAACATGTTATTGGTGCAAAGATAGACAAACTGACCAATAGAACAGAAAAGAGAGTTCAGAAATAGACCGTGACATATGTGGTCACATGATTAACACCCAAGGTAACACTATGGTATAATGGGAAAAGGATGGTCTTTTTAATAAATGATAATGAATCAACTGAACTTTTATATTGACAAAATGTATTTTGAACTCTGTTTTATAACATACACAAAATCAATTGCAGTTATAAATGTGAAAGGTAGAAGGAAACATGGGAGAATATCTTCTTGATTTTGATTAAATTAGGCAAATATTTCTTTAAAAGATTATAAAAAGTGCCAATTATTTAAAAACTATAGGCCTGGTGCATGAAATTTGTGCATAGGGGTGGGGGTTATCCCTCAACCTGGCCTGCACCCTCTCTAATCTGGGACCCCTTGGGGGATGTCCAACTGCTGGTTTAGTCAGCAATTGGACATCCCTCTCACAATCCAGGACTGCTGGCTCCTAACTGCTTCCCTGCCTGCCTGCCTGAATGCCCCTAACCACTTCTGCCTGCCAGCCTGATCACCCCCCTAACCAATCCCCTGCCGGCCTGATCGCCCACAACTGCCCTCCCCTTCCAGCCTGATAATCCCCAACTGTCCTCCCCTGCCAGCCTGATCGCCCCCAACTGCCCTCCCCTGCCAGCCCGATCACCTACAACTGCCCTTCCTTGTCAGGACCTGCCTCCTCTGCCAGGACCCGCCTCCTCCATGCGAGGCGGCAGAGACGCCAGGACCGGCCTCCTCTGTGCTGCACGCAGCCACGGAATCTCCAGGCCTCACCGCATGGAGCGGCCCTGCCTCTGCTGTGTGTGTGGCCATCTTGTGGAGGCCATCTTGTGGTGGCCATCTCGTGACAATGTTGTGCGAGGGCGTCGTATGGCACCACCTAGGCTTTTATTATATAGGATGATAATTTAGATTGTATTAAATCTACCAATTTCTTTATCAAAAGGAATGATTAAGAAAGTAAAAATCAACCCAGAGGGGAAAAACAATATTCACAATATACTCATCAGACAAAGGAGTCATAGACAGAATAAAGTACTCCTACAAATCAACAAATAAGTATCAGCAAACTCAAAAGATCTGTACTAGAATGTTCAGAGAATTTTTAATTCCCCAAAATGGAAATTACCCAAAATGGGTAAAATCCCCCAAATGGAAATTACCCAAAAGTCCATTAATAGTAGGAAAGATAAAGTGTGGTATATTTATACAAGGATATATTACACATCAATAATATAATGAATGATCTATGACTGCCTGCAAGCAATAATATGGATGAAAGTGAAATCAGCCAGATACAAAAAAAAGTACATTTTTAAAGATTCCATTTAATTAAAAAGAAGGGAAAAACAGGAAAGACTAGATAGTGATAATCCTTGTGGGAGAAGTAATATAAGGAAGGGGCTTCAAGGAAAGCTACAGGATGCCATTGATGTGATTTCTCATTTCTTGATAAGCTATGAATTAAAAATTTGCAAAAATTTTCTTCAACCTACACATTTATGAAATGTTCTCTCTCTGCAGATGTGTTACACTTCAAAAGTTGGTATAAGAGAAAAAAGGGACAGAGAGGGAATTATCCAAAGCAAAAGTGACTACTAGACAGTCATTGGTTAAGGCAGAGTGGCAACTTGTAGCCTGGAATGCAGATCTTTTCATAGAAAGGCCACTCTCAGAAGGACCATTTGGCCTGGGCCTTCTAATCATGAAGGGCCTCAAATGTGGAGGTTTGATATAATTTCCAAATAAGATTACATATATAATTAGGAGATAAACTAACAATTTGAAAAGAAGAATATGTTCATCAAAAACCTTTAAACATTAAGGGCCTCATTCTGCCTCATGATGAATTATTAGGCAATTTTATGTAATAAGTCTTTTAACATGATATATGAATAGCTAACTTATATAGCTTTCTGGGGGATTTCATTAAAATAGTTAACTAGTTAATTTAAATATTAAAGTATACCACGCATTTTATAATCGGGCTTTGCCATGTCTTCATTTTTAAGGATATTGGAATCTCCTCCAAATGAATCTGACATCAAAATTGCCTGCACATAAAGCCACAGAAATGCTAAAGAAATAATAGGCTTTCCATAACTGTTTCTTGAATCTGAATCCAAAATTGCAGTTTTCATTGCCTCATTAAGGTCTAAAATAAAGATTGATTTTATGTCCTATCTGGTTTACTGGTCAATTCATTTAGAATGTATGTTAAAGCTGACTATATTTTAGAATTTAATCTAAACACACAATATGCTGTCTATTTATGGATGGGTATAATCAAGAGGTCTGATTCACAATTCTGTAGTTTTTTCCCCACTGGGTAAGTAAGCTGTTTTATAAAAAGCCAAGCAAGTTACTAAAACTCTTTACATAGAAACCCATGAAACAAGAATGATATCACTGACTCTGTTAATGCTTTAAAATTTTTTAAATACTGTATTGCCTATAATGATCATAATATTTTAATATTTAAAATCCATTAGTATTTTATTCAAGAATGTAAATAACTACTAATATTACTGACTAGAGCCCATTGCAATAGGGCTTCCTGCAGCAGTCTGCTTCCCTCCCTTCTCCCCCGCCCCGCCTGCTTCCCTCCCTTCTCTGCAGCCCCACTTACTTGCTTCTCCGCAGCTTCGTTCCCTTCTGCAACGCTTGGCTTCCTTCTATGCTGTCTTCAGTCTTCGCTCTACTCCTGGATATGCAAATTAACCGCCATCTTGGTTGGGTTAATTTGCATACTCGCTCCTGATTGGCTGGTGGGCATGGCTGGTGGGTATAGCGGATGTACGGTCAATTTGAATATTGCTCTTTTATTAGATAGGATGGGAGAATGGGTAACTAGAATGAATCCCACTCAATACCACATGAATCTCTAGTAGATTTAAAAGTCAACTGAACTTTCCAAACATATCGAGTCTGCTATTTTGACTGGGAAGTTTTTAAAACAGAATTGTCAGGAGAATATCAAATACCAGTTCTCTCTAATGTTTGCAAGATCAGAAGCCAAGTAATGACAACCTTCCTACCACTATTTCAACATGAGTGATCCAGGGCCAGGAAAACGGTAGGAGTGTGAGGTGGAGGGTGGGCTGGAGGAGGTCAAAGTGAAACAAAGGAAAGCCCATTGAGTATGACTAAATCTGAACTTCACATGATGTAGGATTCAAGCTATGAAGTAAATCATGTATGAAGTAAATTAAGTATTATGAAGTATTAAGAGCACATTCATTTTAAACTAAAAGCATTTACAATATTCATGCTTTATTTTAGGGGTAAATACATAACTTCTTAAGATGGGGGTCATTCACATGTAAAATAGTTAAAATATTCAGATGTATTATTATCCTCCCAATCTTCTGATACCTCCTTTCAATTCATGCTTTTCACTTTCACCCTGACCCCAGGAATCCAGAAGCTAATTCAGCTTTCTAATGTACTAAATTGTGCTATATAAAGCAGTGCATAATTACCCTGTTTTATGATGTCTATAATTTACTTTTAAAAATCTTAACAAAGATACCATACTGTAAATGTGTGTGTTGGTTTGCAGAAGTTACACAAAGCATCTAAATACTTAAGAATTCATGGTCTAAGGATGGGTGGAAATATACATCAGAAAGGCCACCTCAAAAGATGACTACAAGTGGTTCTGTATCCATGTCTTTGAAACACACCAGACATTTGCTAATTAGCATCCTGAATGTCCCATATGGATTTTCACTGGTTATGTTACTGCTTTGCTGATTAGCAGAATGAATGTTAGAAAGGCTTTCCTTGGTGAAATTAGTGGTATTCAACATATGTAGATTCAAATACTAGTGCCTTGACCCAAAAATGGTCCTGTGTCCCATCATTGGTTTGGAGGATAGCTGGTGGCTGAGGCTTTCTATTACAATACTAGTGGCCCAGTACACGAAATTCGTGCATGGGGGGCAGGGGAGGATCCCTCAGCCCAGCCTGCACCCTCTCCAATCGGGGACCCCTTGGGGGATGTCTGACTGCCGGTTTAGGCCCACAGGGATTGGGCCTAAACCGGCAGTCAGACATCCCTCTCGCAATCTGGGACCACTGGCTCCTAATGGCTCACCTGCCTGCCTGCCTGATCACCCCTAACTACCTCTGCCTGCCTGCCTGATCGCCCCTAACCTCTCTGCCTGCCTGATCACCCCTAACTGCCCTCCCCTGCCGGCCTGATCTCGGCCCCAACAGACCTCCCCTGCTGGCCTGATCTTGCCCCCAAAGGCCCTTCCCTGCCGGCCTGATCTCACCCCAACTGCCCTCCCCTGCCAGCCTGATCTCGCCCCCAACGGCCCTCCCCTGCTGGACTGATCACCCCTAACTGCCTCTGCCTGCCTGGTTACCCCCAACTGCCCTCCCCTGCTGGCCTGATCTCGCCCCCAACTGCTCTCCTCTGCCTGCCTGATCACCCCTAACTGCCCTCCCTTGCCAGCCTGATCTCGCCCCCAACTGCCCTCCCTTGCCAGCTTGATCTTGCCCCCAACTGCCCTCCCCTGTTGGCCTGATCTTGCCTCCAACGACCCTCCCCCACTGGCCTGATCTCGCCCCCAACTGCCCTCTCTGCCTTGGCCCCCACCACCATGGCTTTGCCCCGAAGGAAGTTGGACGTTCGGAAGACGGCCAATTGACCCAGTCTAATTAGCATATTACCTTTTTATTAGTATAGATGATGGTATTTCTGGAATATCGTCACTTCTGCCTTAAAAGAATTTTTCATGCAAGATGGTGGTCGCTGCGCTGAAAGAGAACAGACAGTTGGGGCTTCGCAGAGAATACGAAAAATGTTGTATGAAATGTTTAGCGCCTGCTTTCTCTCTCTTTTTTTTAAAAAAAATATGTTTTTATTGATTTTTAGAGAGAGAGGAAGGGAGAAGGATAGGAGAGGGATATAAACATCAATAAGAGAGAAGTATTATCGATTGACTGCCTCCTGGAGCCTGCAACCCGAGCACATGCCTGACCGGGAATTGAACCATGACCTCCTGGTTCCTGGGTCACCATCAACCACTAAGCCACACCAGCTGGGCTAGTACTTGCTTTCTAATAAGTGCTTACTGAATCAGTATCTAAATGTGAAGTCAAACTTGGTTCTAAGGCTTGTTTTACTTTAAGCTGGTACTAATGTAATGGGGAAAGAGCCTTAATACACCTCAATCTTTTGTGATGGCCATTAATAGATGCAGGGGAAAAAACACCTAAAAATTGTGCACAACCAAATTAACTTAGGTTAGTTCACAAACCCCTTGATTTATTTCTGTTTATTTCCATAAATATTTTTATCTCCAGTCCTTTAAAGCTCTTTTTGTAAGTCACAATGGTAAACTCATTTTGTTAATATTGTTTTACATTTACCAAGAATATGCTTTTATTTCCATTTTTGCCTTCGTAAAGACCCCAATGTCTTAATCCAAAGGTGGAACTTTCATGGTGGAAAATCTCGCCTCCATGAGAACAAGTAGTGAGATGGTTTTGGATTGAAAAGGCTTTGGCTGTCCTTAAAGCTATCTTTCATTGGGTGATAGTGTTCTAACTTTATACTTGGCTGGCCACGGGCACTAGTGTTTTGTTATAGATGACCACAAGAATGTCCAATAGTTTAACACACAGCTAAGTCTTCCGAAGATATGAAGTCTGCTCCAACAGTTTCAGACGTTGTTTTTATATCACAACAACCTGACACTAAAGTACTATCATTTCCAGTAGTAAATGAGTAATAAGAAAACTGGAGGCTCTCTTAAAAGTCTAGTGGGGGTTTTTAATTTTGTCATCGTAGAACCGTGAAGGCTGTAATATTTTTAATGCATATAGAATGTAAAGTTACTAGGATGCATGATTTCTTGGAGATAATTGTTTTCACCCTATCCTAAATGAAAGCTCTATTAAATTTAGGGGTGTCCATAAAGGACATGTACTGTATATAGCTGTCCATAGGTAGCCGGCCCTGTGCACCAAAGCCGACTTAGACATACAACAGAAAGGCATTTTAACGACTTTAGTAAGTGGTGCTATAACCAAGCATATAAATATTTCATTGGGGAATTTTTATCTCTACTGACTTCTGAAGCAATGCTAAGTCTTTCCTTTTTCTTTGGCATCAACCCAACAAACATGTAAATAATTGTGCTTATGCATTTGCTATTATATTTGTTCATGTTCTTAATTGTTTGCAAACATTTATGCACATAAAGGAATCAATGTATTTATAAAATGTTTTCTATGTTCTCCAAATTTCCACAGCCAAACACAAAATTATGGTAAATTATTATACTGACAAGATAACTACTTTGCTGAATAATTTTTAAGTAATTTTCATTATTTTGTCCTAAAATATTATATTTTCTCATTTCTTAGCTGATGTTCAGCTGACTTAAATTGTTAAAGCAAACAGCTGTCAATCTGTAAAAATGCCTTATTTTCTCTCCTTATAGGTGCAAAATAAAAAGTTTCAGATCCAAAATCTTTAGCTTTGGGGGTATAGTTCAGGGGTAGAGCATTTGACTGAAAAATTTCTATCTTTGCTTCTGACAATTTTTTTTAAGTGGGCACACCATTAATAGAATATTTAAAAATAGAAATCTCCTGTGGGATTATAGAGAACATGTTCCTTAAAAAACAAAACAAAACAAAAAAACTAGTATTATTTTTCTTACCATTATTTGCTTACTTTATAAAATTCAGTTTAAAAAACTCAAAGTCCAAAGCTAAATAAAGTACAACCTGATACTATTTTGTCTTCAAAGGATGACTAAAAAATTCTCAGTAGCATAGTTCCTGAGACACAGTAAATATTTGCTGAATTAATAAATGTAAATATTCACAGATGATCATAAAATTCAATCAAGCATAATAACAAAGGTGACATTTTTAAAAGAAAGTATTAAATGGATTACCAGTTACTTCCTTATGATGTTAATTTTCACTCTGTACAGAAGGTGGTGCCAAAGACATATGTATCCACTGACTGGAATTCTTTCCCATTAAACAAAACAAAAATTCTTCCCTAGACAAAAAAAAAACTTCTTTTGTGTGTAGGCTTACAGTGAGATTAATTGGGAATAGATGTGGGCTACAGATAGAGTTCAGATATTACTTAGGTTGAGACACACTTTGATCCTTAAATCTCTCTCAAGGATGATACAATGCTAAGTAAACGGGAAAGAAGTTTCAGTTAAGGGGATACTTTGGAGTTATAAAATAAATTGTCAGATCCCAGAAATATATCTACTGAAAAAGGATTCTAGCACAAGTCAGTAATATGATGGGAAATCTTCACTGCTCTAAGGGAAATACGGTTAATCAACTGCCATTGTTAAGAACCCATTCTGTCTGGTTTCACCAAAGTGGGTGGAGTATTTCTAAACCTGCATACTGCTGAGGTCCCAATGACCTTTCTCTCCTTCCTCACTGTGTATCATTAGATAAAATGGAAATCTGGTGCATAGAAAGGAATATACTGATGCTAATGAAAGGCACTCCAAAAGACAATGCAATCTAATTCCATTACAAAATAATTTTAGACCTTCCCAGTCTTGGATAATCCATTTATTCTACATTGCCTTTGGATTCCCACAGAGGTATTGCAAACTTTTCAACTCTGCTCAATTTGCCCTGACCTCAGTCAGCTGATAACCCACCTTCTTTGAGAGGCCGCCTTTAATCCTAGCTTCCTAATGTCCACACTCTCCACCTCCAAACCATTTTTTTCCTTTATAATCTGCATTCACTCTTGTTTCAAAGGAATAACTGTCATTTTTTCAAAGTTGAAACTCCTCACAGTGCCCAGTGGATATTTTCCTAACAGCAAGCCCACCTGTAGCCATTTTAAATGCCCTTCCCTTTTCCAGAGTCTACTTTGCCTCTTGGTTTCCTTTTTTCCCCTTGCATTAAATGAGGGAATCCACCGAGATGTGCACTGTGTTTGTGTGTGTGTGTGTTTTTGTGTGTGTATGTGTGTGTTTTGCATACTGCTTCAGCCCCTCTCTTACTAATCTCATCTGTACCTGTGGTTTCAAATATCAATTCTATGAACATAATCCCAAATCTTATAACAATTTTAATCTAAACCCCACAGTCCTTTTTTACGTTGCCAATCAGATATCTTTACCTAGCTATTTCAGTTCTTCAGACCAAAATATCCCAAATTGAAATCATTAAATCTCAGCCAATCAGTTCTTCCTCTGGACTTCCTCTTTGGTATTAGTAACTTTTTCCTAATCAAAACTCCAAGATCAGCTTCCACACCTCTCTTCCCTGTCCTCCTCACTCACTCGGCCATCAGTTTCTGATAATTCTACCTTCCTCTCCTTTCTTACTCCTAGTACCCCAGCTCTGGTTCTTATAACTCACTCCTCTACCATGTCGGTGTAAGAAACATCCAAATCTATAGAGAATTTTAACAAGAGTTTATCTAAGCCAAACTGGTGACTTATCCCTTGAGCAAGATCTCAAATGCTCCAGAGAATAATAGTTTATTTTTTTAAGTTTTCTTTATAGTTGTTTTACTTTTTTTAAATTACAGTTCACATTCAATGTTGTTTCGTATTAGTTTCAGTTGTGTAGCATAGTGGTCAGACGATCATATATTTCACAAAGTGCTTCCCTTGACATTTCCAGTACCCACCTGACACCATACAGAGTATTACAGCACCATTATTATTTTTTCTTTTTTATTACAATATTATTGACTGTATTTCCTATGCTGTAATTTACACCCCCGTGACTATTTTGCAACTACTAAATTGTACTTCTTAATCCCTTTACCTTTTCACCCAGTCCCTTAATCACCCTAACAGTTTTACAGTTTCTTGTATGAATTTGAAATTAAGGAAGAGACATAAGAAAGATTACATGGAGGTGGGAGATAGGAAGATGGGGATTGGATTACAGGATAGTTAAGATGATTTGCTCTTTTGAGGGTAATTACATCTTAGAAGGAGGAGTCTGATAGCGTGATTAAAGAGGTGTATTAGCCGAAACCGGTCTGGCTCAGTGGATAGAGCGTCGGCCTGCGGACTGAAGGGTCCCAGGTTCGATTCCGGTCAAGGGCACGTACCTTGGTTGCGGGCACATCCCCAGTGGGAGGTGTGCAGGAGGCAGCTGATCAATGTTTCTCTCTCATCGATGTTTCTAACTCTCTATCCCTCTCTCTTCCTCTCTGTAAAAAATCAATAAAATATATTAAAAAAAAAAAAAAGAGGTGTATTAATCTAGCTGCACAGAAACAATGGACAGGGCTTAAGGAAAAGATAAACCTTTTACTAAAGTTATATGAGCTCCCAGTTAGAAATTTATGAATTATTACAGCACCCCTTTTTCATCCACAGTCATTACAATATTCTCCTTAACAATCTCCAATCTATAGCCCCCAAATATTTTTGAATTTTTATGCTACTCATCCAAGTGATTCGCCAGAATTTCTGTGAGATGGGCATTTAAAGTCTTTAAAAATGAATCCATTCATCTCCTACAATTCCAGAAATTGATATTTGGAAACAGGTAAAAATTAAAAAATGCAGTTGGTTCTCAGATTAAGAAATATTTTTCACAATTCTGAAATAGAGCCTACTCTCCACTGTGCCAACAGTGCGCATTCCTCAAGGCACATGAATAAGAGAGCAAGGCCTGGCCAGGGTCACGATCATGGAAGCCTGCAGATGATGGACTGTAAGTGACTGCCTCTCATGCCCTCGAGCAGTGTGCCTGACTAGCAACCAGGCTGCGTCCGTTTCTTCAGCAGAGACAGGCTTGCCAATGGGAGATGATACCGTTTGGGGAAGTCAGTGTTGACGGTAATGAAATGGCATTGATGCTAGAGTGTGAGGTCTAATCGGAGTTACTACTTGGCATTTGGGGAAGCTGCTAAGTGTCCACGAGAGAAAACTGTGCTGTTAATGTTCAAACAGGGAAGCCATTCACAGTAACCATGTTTCTCTTGAGCATTATTATTCACTGGGTCACATTTTGGTGCCATTTTCACAAAAGGAGAGAAAATCACTTGAATGATCTTTTACGAAAGATCATGGGAAAATCATTTTAGAAATGTAAGCTATAGTGAGTACATCGTACATGTTAAGAGAACTATGTAATTAGTGGCTTAGCTGAGGAGATGGTTCAGGTGATATCCATGAGTCACTTAATTTGGTATAAAGAAGTTCTTAAGTTTTATTTCCAATTTGTCACATAAGCAACAGACTAAAAAGAAATTCTTAGATATCAAAGTCCTTTTATAGACCTAACAAAACATAATTGGAAATAAACACAATTTTTTGCTTTAGTGACCCTATTATAAAATAGTCAATTGCAACTTTTTTTCTTTCGTATAATTCTGAACTCATATTTTAGGAAACCTTTTTAATAAAATCAATAACTTCAGTAATATTTGCACTTGAATAATTTTACAAAAGTAAACCAAGTAATTATGTAAATTAAATGAAGCATGGAGTTCTTTTTTTAAAAAGAAAGGGAGAAGCAAGTTTCCTTATAATAAAAAGAATAAATCATATTTTCATGAATGTATTCTGAATCGAATGAAATAATTTTTAGTTAGGACAAAACATTTGAAAGAAAACTATATAAATACAAGATCAAAACAATACTTAGGGGTTACTGAACTCGAAAGTCAGGTTTCAATTTCTCCTTCTTTTTTTCTTCCCTAACTTAAAGAAAAAATAATAATCTTGAAAACAGTATAGCCAACACCGGAGAGAGCAAACTCATGTATTAAAACTATAACATTCCAAAAGGTGTTTCATTCATCATTTTAGTGAAATTATATCTAGAGAAAGGTATCTCCCAGAAAATATTTGCCCTGCTCCTTTTTTCTGATATTTGTATCATCGAGAAAAGGATAAGGATTAGTCAGCCGGGGTGAATCTGCTTTCTCTCCAAGAATAATAGCCAGAGATTTCCCTGCCCATCCTGGGGAGCATCACCGAAGCCTGTTTATGGGGAGTTCAACTAAGACTGCCCTTGGGTGTGGTGTCTGGGGAGTCCTCAGAAGGGCTGCCCACTCTAAGAAAGAGGCCACATGGCTCAGGACACCCCAACACAGGGTGCTGACCAGGAAGAGACATGGAAACGGTGGAAAGGGGCTAAAATGACCTGCTCAGCTCCACTGTCACTGGGCGGAGCGCTCGCTCTCCAGCAGGCTCTAGAGGAGATGGTCTCAAGGTTTGATGGTTCTGAGACCCACTTAATGCCAACTTATCACATCAGTATTTCAACAAAACTATCCTGACATTTCACTCCAAAGCAGATTCCGTGTCTAGTGCATTGGCATGAGTGGGACTGAGACACAAACTTTCAGTTCCCTGGAGATCCAACAGAGGTACAGCAGATCAAAATATATTATGTATAAAGTTATAAACATAGGGAAAGAGTGAAAATTCACCGCAGTCCAGCGGCTGGAAGGTGGCTTTGGGGTGGCAACACCACCACCTTTGTCCGTTTCCTCTCTCCTTTCTCTCTCCCATCCCCTCCATTTCCTTTGTTAATTGTCCCTAGTTAAAAGAAAAGGACTTAGATCATCAAATAACTCACACCTACCTTTAACGTCACACACCTTGGCCAATGTGAAACAAATTTGTACTACATTCTTTTCCTTCGTTTTTATTTACTATATATCTATATCTATATATCTATATCTATATATTACTTTAGAAAAGTTTGTAGGATTATAAAATACACAACTTTTTACTATCCCTGGACTGTTGGTAAAACAAGCACTAACTAAAACCAGTAATTGTTATCTGTAAAGAGTAGCAACAAGTAGCAGCACTCACGTCGCTCACGCCTTCATACCTCTCATCAGCAAGTTTAAACTACAACTTATCATCTCCACCTCGCTACTCCTCTTCGACCCCCCCCCCCGCATTCCCCCCCCCCGCACGCTCCCCGGCCTGCTCTCCTCTCTTCTCCCCGCCTTTCCTCTTCCCCGCCCCTCCCCACTAGCCCCTCCTCCTGGTTGAGTCAGTGGCTTGAAACTTTTAAAAGCTCTGTGCTCCAAGTTAGAAAAAAGCTTTTACGAGGTACCAGCACTTTTCTTTCATTAGGGGGAAGGAGTGAGGAAAGGACCAAACAGCAGCAGACTTTTAAACTTTCAGTACAGGCAGGTCTGGGTGCCTGAGCTTGCCTTTTCCTTTCCCTTCAGCCTCCAAGGAGTTCAATCAGTTGGCGTGCCTACTTCACTTCTTTTAAGAAAAAGAGTAAGTTTTTTTTTTTTTAATTTCTACCTACTCGTTTCTTTTTCTACAAGTAAAACTTCTCTCTAGTGTCTAAGTGTCTTCTATAAATGTACCTTTGCCATGATACTGTGATTGCAATGATGAACTTGAAAGTGTTTCTGGAGTTTGAAAGTTTAAAAGGAACGCTGGGTGTTTATTTTTGCGGGGGGGGGGGCTGTTAAGAAAAAAGTCTTTATTAACAATGCAACAGGTAAAATAAGGCTCAGATCTTCCTGATGAGAAGAAAGCACTGCTTTACTGGATAATTGGGTCTTCATTTTAGAATATGCTTTTACTTTTTCCGTAATCGGTAACAGTCTAGCTGCTTTGTAACTGGGGTGGAGGTGGGGGGGATTAGCTGGGGGCCTGGGGTGGGAATTTGACTGACAATGTCACAAGAATCAAAGTGCAAATTTGCTTGGCGCGCTCGCTGTGGCATTCTGCACTCCTTGCTCTTTTCACATGGAAATCTTGAGCGCTGTTCTATAGCCTTGCAAAGTAAGCTGCTTAAAGTGCTTTGTTAGGACCTAGCGGTTACTTGACTTCCACGTGGTCCCTTCCTAGAATTTCCCCCGGTAAACAAAAAGGTATAAGAGTCCGTGTTGAAATATTGAGGTTTTTAAAGCAACAGTTACTTTGTTTTCCCAACCACGGCGGAAAACTTTGGAGACCCTCAGGAGAGGCACTTTTTACCTAACCAGGTTGGCAATTCAGGAGGTGAAATCCCTTGCATGGGCGGTGGGTGGTTACTTACAAAGCAAGGGAGGGGTGGGGGAGGGCCACGGGACAGATGTTCAGAAAAGAGTGTGTTCCAGGGTGCTTTTCCACCACCGTCTCCTAAAACCAGAGCTCCTAGAAAGAATATGAATCGAAATTTCTTAAACAGCGTCCTGGAGGGAGCTAACTCCCCCCCACCCCCCACCCGCCGCCTGTGCGAACCTGTAGCAGACCTCAGAGCTCTGGGCGACGCTTAGGAGTGGGAGCTGCCGGTGGGCGAAGATGGATGTGCTGGTTTGTCATTAAAAGGGGTTCAGTCTCTTCAAAGCGCTTAAGGGCAACGCACTCGGTTAGCGTGCTCGCTGGGGATTTTGTCTAAGTCCACAAACCAGAACGGTTCGGTGTGACCTCGCCGTTTGAGCCACTTTGCACCGAGAATGCTGAAAAGCAATAGAAATGAAAGCTGAGCGGAGGCCGGAGGCCAGGGCACGTCCCGCAGCCCCGGGATGGGGAGAGGATGGGTGAGCCATCGCCCTCGGATCCTTCCTTACACGTCAAACCCAGCGCGGGTCCGAGTTCCGCCACCGAAGAGGAAGCAGGGGGTCGGGGAGGTTTTGGGGGGGGGGGGGGGGTCGGGGAAGGAACTGCGGGCCCAGTTGTAAAGGAAGAGCAAGTGATCAGTGTAATGAAGCGGGTCCATCTAACCTCTGTGCCCCATCCGCCGCGGATTGGGGTTTTTGTTTTTCCTCCTGTGAGTCCCTGCCGGACACGCGCCGGTCGGGAAATCTGAGTACCTTGGGATGACCGTGCTTAAACTGCACTTGTAGCTCCTGGAAGTTCTCAAAGCTTCCCAAGAATGTCGGGTAGGGCACGGACGCGGGGGGCGGGGGGGGGGTGGGGTGCATAATGGAACTAGCTAAGAGCTAATGACGTGTCCAAACACTGATCGGTACAGGATTCGGAAACTCAAACCTGCGGTTCCGAGCAGCGGAGCGCCCACCCTGTGCTCCTCGGTAGCCACCCAAATGTTTGCTGAGCATCTCTGACAAAGTGACCCCTACGCCCTCCTCCCACGCTGAGGCGTCCCTGTGCTGCTCCAGCCGTCAGACCAGGGGTGGGAAGAGGGAGCTGTACCCTTGGCAATACGGACATGGCTTTATTTGGAGGTGGGCTTCACTTCTTTTGCTTCCCGAACCAGGTTAGTCATGAGAAGATGCTTAATTTCACCTTCTGGGAAAGCGGGCAAACTTGAACTCAATCATAATCTATTTAAAAATTAGATTATGAGATTTTTTTTCTTAGAGAAGCCTAATCTTTTGTATAAGGATTACTGAAGATAAAAGCCCGTTCCTCATGCGGAGATCTCATTAAATTAACTCCATCCCCAAGGAAAGAAGCCGGTGAAGATAGGAAACACCTCAGGGAAGAGGAATGAACTCTCTGGGTAGGCCTGAGAGACGGGAAATCACACCCACGGCAGGAAGGATCTTCTGTCCGGGCAGTGTGTTGAATCCTGGGCTCCTGGAGCATGTTCACTCCTGTACCACGGAAGCGTGTTCCCCCAACATGGGATGCTTTGTAGTTCCCAAAGTCGGGGTGTATTTGTCACCTGGCCTTTGCCTGGAAAACGCAGCGGTAGTGTTTTGCTCTGGCTTTCCTCCCGGTGTAAACACGCCACGTTTTCCTAGTACCTACTGAAGTTGTACCTCCACACACTCAGCCCCTCGCCCTTCACCATGTGGTGTCTCCGTTGCTGGCTCTCCCTGGGAAATCGGGTTCCAAAGATACTCGGCAGAAAGGATCTAAAAGGGTGTGTTTTCAGATAAGGACAGTTGCCTTGTTACTTAAATGTTTCCAATTCCTGCATAGAGAAGGATGGAAAACTCAGGATAACAGTGCATTCTTCGGTTTCACTTATAGTAAGTATCCAGAGGTGTCCCTAGGTGTGAGCCTCAGAGACTTTATATGTGTTACATGTGTTACTGGGGGAAAGGAAATAATAGGAGAGTGACCAGTGATTAATACCTTCTACTCCACCTTTCCTGTTGTTCCGACTTCCCCTCAAGATTCTCAGCTGTTTGAATAGATTGTTGAAGCTTGTCCACGCTTACCAATTCAGCTCTGGAAAGAACAGCAGTTATCTTGTGTTACTATGTCAATATTCAATATAGATAAGTCACGTTAAAAACAATTCTCCATAGTTTCTTCTCCGTGGGAGGTTAAGCTAAATGACTTTAGCTTTAAAAAGTACCATACTCTAAATTGGAATTTCCTTACCTTTCTAAGTAATTTCTAAAAGATGTATGTTTTATGGAGTACTTAAATATCTACAGTAACATAAAAATAGTGTTCTTTTTACCAACTTCTGTGGGCCAGATACATTCTTTAAGATATGGCTTTTTTTATGATTTTGGGGGAGATGTCCCCAAATAGAAACACAAGGGCCCTAGCCGGTTTGGCTCAGTGGATAGAGCATTGGCCTGTGGACTAAAGGGTCCTGGGTTCGATTCCGATCAAGGGCACATGGCCCTGTTGCAGGCTTAATCCCCAGAAGGGGGTGTGCAAGAGGCAGCTGATCAAGGATTCTCTCTCATCATTGATGTTTCTATCTCTCCTTTTCCCTTCCTTTCTGAAATCAATAAAAAAAAATATATATATATATATTTTTTTTTTTTTTAAAAAAAAGAAAAAACACAAGGAAGGTAGATACTCTTCATGGCCTTTCTCCCTATCAATTGATAAAGAGCAAATTCTCATAAAGGGATTGCTAAAATAACAATATTAAACTCATTACAAGAGCATCTTGAAAACTTTTTAATTTTGATTACCATTAGGAAAATGTTAATCATTTCTTAGTTGTTATTTTGTTAAAGAAAAGATGCTAAATTAGAAAACAATGAGCTGTATTTACATCTAAAGATCTGTTAAAGAGTAATAGCTTAACTCTACTGAATTCTTAAGCGCTTCTTGTGCATGAGTTTTCTCATTTAGTGTTCATTGAAGGAAATATACTGGTCTGAATACACTGTAAGGGTCTTAGTGGGGTATGTTTATATGAAGACAAAATAATCACGCTTTTCAGTAAAAATTTGGAGGTGAGGGTGGGGGGAAACATCAAGAGTTGAGAAAAAAGTGTTTTTAAATCTGATGCTATAATAGAAGAACATGGCCTTTAACCTGTCCAGCACCCCTGAAGTGGGAGCAAAACTTGTGTTAACGGGGGAGCTGGGTGATAGCTGTTGCAGGGGATTGAATTGTCCCTGTTTGGCAGCCATCACCCGCCCTTTGGATGGAGTTCCTCACCCCTTAACCCCCATCTCATTGTTCTGTGGAGGCCCATGTAGGTTGGCTATGTGGTGAAGAGGAGTGAGAGCCAAGGAAAGAAACTCTTGTTGGTACGTTTTTCACCCCCCACAAAGATGTTATGCAGTTCAAAGCCATGCACAAATACCTGTGGAGATGTTACAAAGAAAATTGAAGGAGAATCAGGGAGCCAGAGGCAGGATTTTATTTTATTTTATTTTTATTTTTTAAAATATATTTTATTGATATTTCACAGAGAGGAAGGGAGAGGGATAGAGAGCTAGAAACATCAATGAGAGAGAAACATACCTCCCACTGAGGATGTGCCCGCAACCAAGGTACATGCCCTTGACCGGAATCGAACCCAGGACCTTTCAGTCCGCAGGCCAATGCTCTATCCACTGAGCCAAACTGGTTTCGGCGAGAGGCAGGATTTTTCATTGAATAAATGTTTACTACTACATGGAATTTGATACACAACAAAGTTAGGCTCACTGTCCAGATAGAAGGAAGCAAAGGCTGTGAATTTTCTGATAAACTGGGAATATTTTCCATGGCACTTGATAAATTAGGCAGCCTCCTGCATAGACTGAGACTGTGTAGTGATATTATATTCACCAGGGTGGACATCAGGTCTTGCTCCTCTTTCCTCTTCCGACCCCAACCTTCACCCAAGATTTATCATCCTTGAAATCAACACAAGTGTAAGCAGGCTATTTCTTCTTGCAGTCGCGTTCTCAGTGACAATAAAATCATGTGGTACAACCAGACTTAGAATACTACGGAAGTGGGGGACAACAGCATGGTTTTGTTGTTATTTTTAGATCTTAACCTGTAACAACCAACGGCCAAACTGAATAAACATCTGGGATACACGTTGTAGTTCTGCTGGCAGCCCAGGTCACGGGACCCTGGCTCAGCCTGCTCACGAAGCATTGGAAACATGTTGTTTCAGCAGACGGTTCTGTTTCAGGGATTGGCACTTGGAAATTTAATAGTCTGCCTAATATGAGATGCTTACAATACTTTTTTTCACTGTGAAAGTTCCATTTTTGGAACTTCAGAAGTTTGGGACACGTACAATTAAGAAAATCCCAAGGATATAATAAAATAGAAAACAAACCTGGTGAGACCTGTTTTTTGGGGGTTAGGATGGTTTTTTTTGTTTTTTGGATACAGGCCCCATTTAATTCATTCAATAGATATTTATTTATCTATTACTCTTATTCTTTTAAGCACTGGACTAGGCCCGTGGTTGGCAAACTGTGGCTCACGAGCCACATGCGGCTCCTTGGCCCGTTGCGTGTGGCTCTTCCACAAAATACCACGGCCTGGGCGAGTCTATTTTGAAGAAGTGGCATTAGAAGAAGTTTAAGTTTAAAAAATTTGGCTCTCAAAAGAAATTTCAATCGTTGTACTGTTGATATTTGGCTCTGTTGACTAATGAGTTTGCCGACCACTGGACTAGACGAAACAAACTCCCTCATGGAGCTCATATTGTAGTTGAGAAAAGCAGCTAGTAAAACCTTGTAATGGAGGGAGACAAACAAGGAACAGGTAAATACATAATATGTCAAATAGAGCTAAAGGCCATTAAGAAAAAGAGCTGGACCAGGGGAATAGGAAGTGACAGGGCTGGATTGATGGCTGCTGAGGTGTAACCAGAGGCAAGACCTCAAGTGAGGGTGTGAGCCATGCAGATGGGGCAGAGCTGATGGAGGCAGATCCGCTCCTTTGTTTATTTTTTCAGGATTGACTGTTTGAGGAGAGCAGGTTGGTAAGTTGACTAGGCTAAGAGCAGGAGTGGTGGTGACAGTCCTGGTCTGGGTTTTGGTGGGGAAGATAAGTCTGTAGTATTTGCTGATGGGTTGAAAATGGGTAATGGTGATTATGTGTGGGTATGAATATTACCAAACGAACATCTGGATGTTGTAACTGTAGAAGAATGGTCAAGACTGAGCCCACTCAGACATTTACTGCAAAGGACAGGGGTTCTTACAAAATGTTACAGACGTTGGGAGGGCTTGCATTTTAGCTTTGGGGCTTGAAATTTTTTGGTTTGGGGTGCATTAAAAACACACACATGCCATCCCCCCCCCCCCCAAGAAATCCATTAAATGATTTTGCCAGGAACTTCCATAGGCATTTCCTTATGCATTTTTAGATTTCATGATTTTATTCTTTCAAATATTAATGACCTTCATCTCCCCTATATGTTTATTTTCTATCATAAAAAGGTGATATAGGTATCAAGTCTCACTTTAGTTTTCAGCCATCCTACTCACCTTTCTTTTAAGTCCCCACTCTCAATTCACTACAGTTGTCTCTTCTTCGGAAAACCTTTAAAATTGAAAGCAAAATATTTTCTAATTCTAGTAATTATTAGGACATTAGTGAGATGAAGTGACTTGACTGCAGCCTTGGCACAGTGCTTTGTTCTTAAGGTTCTGGCAAACGAGATAGTCAAAAGTAATTTAAATTGAAGCTTTAATTTCATTTTTAATAAAGTATTTCAGTCCTTGTGCTCTTGGGGAGCAGCAGATGTCGGTGGTGACGCTGATGTGGAGGTGGGGGCAGTAAAGGGTGCACGAGCTCAGTTCCCAGGTGTCCAGGGAACCCCTGCTCCTCATGCTGTGCCCCTACCCTACCCCCCAACCTTCTTAGACCCTCTATCCCTCTGCTCTCCTGGATATTTTGAACCATTGTTTCCTAGCCTCATACCTCACTTCAGAATCACCTAGTGTGTTTATTTTTTATTTTTATTTTTTAAAGAAAAGAAACAAAAGCCCAGCCGGCGTAGCTCGGTGGTTGAGCATCGACCTATGAACCAGGAGGTCACGGTTCGATTCCCGGTCAGGGCACATGCCCGGGTTGCGGGCTCGATCTCCAGTGTGGGGCATGCAGGAGGCAGGCAATCAATGATTATCTCTAGTCATTGATGTTTCTATCTCTCTCTCTTCCTCTCTGAAATCAATAAAAATATATTTTTTTAAAAAAAGAAAAGAAACAAAAAACTGATTTCCTAGTCCCTCGCACCTCCCCAAAATCAGATTCATTCAGACTGGTGAGCGCCAGGAATATATGCTTTTAACGAATGCTGCCACGTGATTGTAATGTAGTACAAGAAGCACACTGTAAAGGGACCAGAGGGTCCTTGGGCAGTTCGCACCTGGGTGCCTGTGACTTTCGGCCTGTGGTCTAGATCACTTAAGGAATGTGCTCTAACATGGTACAAAGAAGGCACAAGAAGGGGAAGGCTGGTCCCGCTGCTGGCAAGCATTGACTCCCAATGAGAACTTTGCACAACTCCTTAACCTAGACCTTCATCTGCATAAGAAGTTCCAACTTTGGAACCTGGAGGTGAAGGCGTAAACACACATTGTATTCGTTTAGCTGCTGATGTTTTCCCACATGTCAAACAAGGAACATACCTGTATCTTAGTGAATATGAATGAGGCACATAGTCTATAAATCAATGCCAGGGATTCTATACACGTAATTATGCCCTCATAAAAGTACATTATTTTTTTTCAACTAAAACTTGAAAGAAATGAAAATATTAATGGGGGGAGGCAACCCTTTGACAGAACTTTTGATTCACAACAAAGTGAACAACTACCAAAAAAGGTTCCTACTATTTTTGTTACCTCTCCTTGAGAATCACTAACATGAGCCATCACATTAAAGATAATCTGATGATCTCTATGATAGTGGTAATGACAGGTATCTACATGTTACAGGATACTAGGTGTCCAATTGGATAATTCCTCTTATTCAGATGAAAGGGTATAACTCATTAATGCAAATGAAAACTGCGTGGGCGCTTAAAGGAAAGACAACTTTGCAATTAAGTTGTTGGTGTATTAATGAAGGACTACCCCCTAGAGATTTGCCCAATGACCTAATTCACGTACTGTGGGCGGATGGGGTATTTCTGTGGCATCTCAAAATCACATGAAAGTCAAGTTTTATTTCGAATAGACTGTAAAAAAATGTAGTAGTTAATTGCCACAAGCATCTCTACAATCCTGTTTTACTTTGAATAATGATCAAACATTGACCGAAATGACAACTTCTCGATGTGCCTGGTCACATTTCTAAATATGTTAAGTTTGTCATGAACTTTGTGTAAGTGTGATATGTATGCAAACAATTTACCATTTTACACTTGTTTCTGTAGTTCCCCACTTCCACCCCTCACCACAATTGGGATATCTGAGCAAAAGCAGATGACACTGGCAAAATATTGTAATTCTCTACAAACAGAATTAGGGCCAATTTACACATCATCACATAGAAACTGTCTATTGATATAGCTCCAAAAATTCTGTTGTTTGTTTGACCCTCGAGGGCTGTTCTTCTTCATTCTCCGTGTAGTATTTTCTGCTACATTGTAGGCTATTTTTTTCCTTTTACGTTCTCTCACCTTCAAACTGTTCATCAAAGCTAAATTACTCTCTCACACTTCAAGGCTTCCCGTGGTGATTTAACCCTCTTTGTCAACCCTACAATCCCTTGTTCTTGTTTGACTGCTCTTTTCACACATCAATTTTACTGTCCAACTTGTGACCACGGAATCTAAAATGGTCCTTCCTAAAAGTAAAAGGGATGCTCCCTTTTTTATGACCACTGGGAGAGCATTATTTCTGTGACCTGCCCAGTCACCTCCCACGCTTACCCCAGCATTCTTTGGCACCAGTGCGAGGCTGTCCTCGAAGATACCCATCATCTGTTAATTTAGATAGCTGGTGCTTAGTTTCACTTTATGGATCAGCCATCTCTTCGCTTCATTCAGGAAATTACAGGAAAGATTTCCATTTCATTTTTTTTTTTTTTTTCTGGCTCCATAGCCAGGAAATGCAAACATTAACAGGAACATAATGTTGCATCGTGGGGAAGAAGACTCCCTGGCTTTCATTTACTTCTTCCAAAGAGGAACGGCTCGTAGTTCAATACCAGATGAGAAAACTCTATATTCAAAGCATAATTCTAAGAAGCCTGTATAATCCTGCTTTTAGTTACACTATTTAAAATTTATTACTAAGCTTCTGGAAAGTCTTTGCTTCACTTGTTTTTAATTATTAAATAATCTTTGACTACTTCATCCTTTTCTAAATCCTCCCATTACTATTCTCTGCTGAAAATTAGACTATATTCTCTATGCCTGCCACATGTGATGTTACTTATTTCTTCCCAACTTTTGGCCCTCACCAAGATTGTATATATCAAAGCATGGAAACATTTCTAGCCGTAAGCCAGCTTTACTATAATTTTATAACCAGTGTGATGCATTGGAAAGCCTTGGACATGGGATCATAACTCTTTTTCTGACTCTACTGATAGCTAAATATTTCCTGTGCCCTTAAGACCTCAATTTTTCATCAGTTAAATGAGTTATTGGTAATTAGACATATAAAGTGAAATAAACAACTTTTGGGATACCTGCCATGTCTACAGACTTGGGCCTTTTTCTCATCTCCAATAATGGGGAAATTCTAGGCTTAGAGGCCCAAAACCCAGTAAGAAAACTTGAAGTAAGTATATAGAGCAATAAAAAAAATGAAAACCAATTGTTTTTGCTAGAGGTAAACTTGAAAGTGGTCTCTTTTATTTTCCAGGGTACAATTAGAAAGGAGACAGATTGAACTTTTAGTTGAAATGTAATGGGCATTTAGTTTTTGTTTTTAAAAGTAGGTTCCTGCATATAATGAGACATTGTGTCAAAATGGTGCATTTCAGTACAACATATTTTATTTGGGCAGAAGAAAGAATTCTGAACCACATAAGTCACTGCTTAGGATGAAACAGAAATATAAATGACCATACTATACAGAATACACAGATTGCACTTGAAATACCAAAGAGAAACATTTCAGAATACAATTAGGAATAAAGTGCTGTACAACAAGATTGAGGTTTGGAAACACGCATGTGTATGTGTGTTCATAGGTGTCCTCACCTCAGTTCTTAGATACCAGGCTTTAAAACATATATATTGATTTCAGAGAGGAAAGGAGAGGAAAAGAGAGATAGAAACATCAATGATGAGAGAGAATCATTGATGGGCTGTCTCCTACACGCCCCCACTGGGGATCAAGCCCACAACCTGGGCATATGCCCTGACCCGGAATCGAACCGTGACCTCCTGGTTCATAGGTCAACACTCAATCACTGAGCCACACCAGCTAGGTGATACCAGGCTTTTTGAATAACACACATCAGCATTTCGCTTAGGCAGGCATTCAGATACAGGCCTACCGGGCCAGAACTGTCATTTATCAGAGGGATAAAATAAGAGGCACTTAGCAGACAGGTGGCTCCTGAAATCACGTGCAGAGGCAGTGGTTGAGCAAGAGCAACTACTACAGCTTCACAGGTTAAGACTGCTGTTTAATTGGCACTTGGACTCTGTTGCTTCTGAGTCTTACGGCATCAGGAAAATGATAACCCCTTTTTACAGGGGTGGGGGCAGTGGCAAGGAGAATGGGGCAGGAAGAGTTTACTTTTGGTGGGTTTTCTTTTTGGAAGATTGCTAGAAAGATCTGAGACCTTTTGCAATACTCTGCTGAAAGAAACTGTATTAAACTAATAATTTGCAGTCTATGATCATTCAGTTGTCTTTTTGTTTCCTTTCAGAGGGCGCCCAGGCAACATGGGTGACTGGAGTGCCTTAGGCAAACTCCTTGACAAGGTTCAAGCCTATTCCACAGCCGGAGGGAAGGTGTGGCTGTCGGTGCTTTTCATCTTCCGAATCCTGCTGCTGGGAACAGCCGTTGAGTCAGCCTGGGGCGATGAGCAGTCTGCCTTTCGTTGTAACACCCAGCAGCCTGGTTGTGAGAACGTCTGCTATGACAAGTCCTTCCCCATCTCTCATGTGCGCTTCTGGGTCCTGCAGATCATCTTCGTGTCTGTTCCCACACTCTTGTACCTGGCTCATGTGTTCTACGTGATGCGAAAGGAAGAGAAGCTG
This sequence comes from Plecotus auritus, assembly GCF_963455305.1. Taxonomy (NCBI): domain Eukaryota; kingdom Metazoa; phylum Chordata; class Mammalia; order Chiroptera; family Vespertilionidae; genus Plecotus; species Plecotus auritus. The sequence goes on from NC_137775.1 coordinate 14,821,948, forward strand.
AACAAGAGGGAGGAGGAACTCAAAGTTGCCCAAACCGATGGGATGAATGTGGAGATGCACCTGAAGCAGATCGAAATAAAGAAGTTCAAGTATGGCATTGAAGAGCACGGCAAGGTGAAAATGCGCGGGGGCTTGCTGCGAACCTACATCATCAGCATCCTCTTTAAGTCCGTCTTCGAGGTGGCCTTCTTGCTGATCCAGTGGTACATCTATGGATTCACCTTGAGCGCCGTCTACACTTGCAAAAGAGATCCCTGCCCACATCAGGTGGACTGCTTCCTCTCGCGTCCCACGGAGAAAACCATCTTCATCATCTTCATGCTGGTAGTGTCCTTGGTGTCTCTTGCCTTGAACATCATCGAACTCTTCTATGTCTTCTTCAAGGGTGTTAAGGATCGTGTGAAGGGGAAGAGCGATCCTTACCACGCCAACACCGGCCCACTAAGCCCCTCCAAAGAGTGTGGATCTCCAAAATATACTTATTTCAATGGTTGCTCCTCGCCAACTGCTCCCCTCTCGCCCATGTCTCCTCCCGGGTACAAGCTGGTTACTGGAGACAGAAACAATTCTTCCTGTCGCAATTACAACAAGCAAGCAAGTGAGCAAAACTGGGCTAACTACAGTGCAGAACAAAATCGAATGGGGCAGGCAGGAAGCACCATCTCCAACTCCCACGCACAGCCTTTTGACTTCCCCGATGACAACCAGAATTCTAAAAAGCTAGCTGCTGGACACGAACTACAACCCCTAGCCATTGTGGACCAGCGGCCTGCCAGCAGAGCCAGCAGCCGCGCCAGCAGCCGACCTCGGCCCGATGACCTGGAGATCTAGATCCGGGCTTGCGAGCATCAAGCTTCCACTGAGTTGTGGAGAAGAAAAAGGTGCTGTAGAAAGTGCACCTTAGGTGTTCATTTTGTTCCAGTGAAGGTGGTACTCAACAGCCTTCGTCATGAGGCTTAGGAAACACAGAGATGTTAGAATACCTGGGTTCATTGGGGGTGCTTGGGATAGGCGGGTGGAGAGGGCGGGGGTAAGGGAGGTACATGTTGGTATTTAATGTAGTTGATTCAGAGGACTTCAGTTCTAATAAAAGTTGCATTAGGTGATACATAGGTAAGGGCTTTTTCTCTTCCCCCATACCCCTAAGAATAGTTCTGTGTATGTGAAAGAGTGGGTGATATTTTGGCTAAATACGTTTTGTTTTACCAAGAAACGGAAATAACTGTGTCCAGGAAAAAAAATACTTTCTGAACATCTTATTTTTTTTATCAAGAAAAAGACAGAGGATTGTCCTTCTATCCCTGCTAAAACATTCCATTGTTAAAATTTGCACTTTGAAGGTAAGCTTTCTAGGCCTGACCCTCCAGGTGTCAGTGGACTTGTGTTACTATATGTTTTATTGATATTAGTTAAGTTCAGACAAGGCCCACAGGAAAAGACTTTCCATGCATTTGCAAATCTCAGCCAAGTTCTATGTACATTCTTTCTTACATCCACTCACATTGTATTGCCATCACTTTTTCATCATTCCTCAACTACTATTCACATTCATTTAATGATTTCCGTAAACATTTTTTAAAAACAGTTGGTATGTCACTTAACATTTTTTGAGTTGAGTCAGGGAAGCAAGCCATGCTCAATATTTAACAATCACTTGTATGTGTATGTGTGTGAAAGAGTGTGTTTTATTTGTCATGTATTGGTACAAACAGATACAGAATAAACTCACAAACAGAATTGAAAATAATGTACCCACAGTGTTCAAATTTGAACCTTTCTCATGGATTTTGTGATGTGGGCCAATAATGGTGTTTACATTATAATTCCTGCTGTGCAAGTAAAGCACACTTTTTTCCTAAAATGTTTTTCCCTGTGTATCCTATTGTGGATACTGGTTTTGTTAACTATGATTCTTTTTTTTTCTTTCTTTTTTTTTTTTTTTTTTAGAATATAGCAATAATGCTATTGCTGAAAGAATGATTTTTTTTTCTGAAATGTAATCATTGATGCTTGAATGATAGAATTTTAGTACTGTAAACAGGCTTTAGTAATTAATGTGAGAGACTTAGAAGAAATGCTTAGAATGGACTAGTAAGTGTGCCTAAATGAATTTTGCAGTAACTGGCATTTTTGGTTTTGTCCTACTTAATGCACATTAATTCAGAACTTGTATTCTGTTAATGAGTTTGACAGACTTTTGGAGTGACCAGCAACTTTGATGTTTGCACTAAGATTTTATTTGGTATGCAAGAGAGATTGAAGGCAGTTCAGTAGTACACCTGTAACTAATTTATTTGAAATATATGTTAAAGAAATCTTCCAGTTTCTTCAGATGCCTTTTTGAAACTCATCACAGATGATTAGAGAAAATGCAGAGTATCATACCTTTCTTCTTGCATGCCATCTACATAAAACAGTTTTGTACAATGAGAAATACTAATTTGTTTGACATTCCATGTTAAACTACTGTCAAGTTCAACTTCATTGCATGTAATGTAGGCCTAGTAGTCCATGTGTTCTGGAGAGTGTTCTTTATTCAATAAAGTTTTAATTTAGTGTAATAATGGCCTCTACATCCTGTGTGATTTCTAAAACTTATTGTATCTATTCACAATCATCAAAGACATTTCCATTGGTTATGAGGATTTGGGCAAATAAGGATCACAAGATTCAGAAATTTTTGAAAGGACAATACTTACCATTGGCTGGGTTTACTACGGTAGTAGTGCAACAGTGTTAACATTTTTGGATATTCAACTGAGAAGAAAAAAGTATAGAAGTTAAATTTGGAATATGTCCAAGTGATGAGATTGCTGTGTCAAAAAAATGAAATATATCTATGATTTTATTATTTTAACATACAGAACATAAGATTTTGAAAAATCTTTTTAAAAATTTATCTTTATTGTTGAAAATATTGCTGATGTCCCATTTGTTTATTTGTTTGTTTTCCCATTGACCCCCTCTAACCCTCCCAGGCCTTCACCACTCTTGTCTGTCCATGGGCTAGGCATATAGGTTCCCTGGTCCCCACCTGCCCCCTAACCCCCACCTTTCTTCTGGAAATTCATCAGTCTGTTTCATGCTTCTATGTCTCTGGATCTATCTTGTTACCGGTTTATTGTGTTCATTAGATTACACATATGAGTGAGATCATGTGATACTTATCTCTGACTAGCATATTTCGCTTAGCATAATACTCTCCATGTCCATCCATGCTAAAAAATTCTTAATGCCCAAAGAAAACTAAATTATTTGGAGGAAGTAGAATAATTCTGGACAATTGATAATAAGTATATTAACATTTTTAGTCACATTTCCAGAAAGTTTTTTTAACTTATTAAAATTGTTTATATAAGTATTAGCACAAAGCTAACTCAGATTACTGGAACATAAAAATACTAATTTTGAAATAATTTAGTCTATTTCAGTTGCTTTTTTTTTCTATTTTGATTAACAAAAGTTATGAGATTTTCCTAAACTCAAAGGATTATTTAATATCAATTAACATAATAACGGCAGCAATTCAAGTATTATCATTGGATGGCTGAGAATCCAATGGGAGAGGCAGGTTTCCTCTGCCTAGCGTGTTTTCATTTAATATGGGGAATAAAGAAACTGAAGATTTGAATGAATGTGTTCGTGTATCCTACACAAGCAGGGTCACTGTGTGGATGGACAAGTGGTTCATACTACAGAATGTTCAAGAGTAGTAAGGTGGAATTAAAAATGGGGCTCTGGTGGTATGACGTGGGAGGGCAAGCTATATCTTTTGAGAAGTAGTGATAGTACATCCTAAACATTTCCCAACTTTATTGCTTTTCACTGTTCAAAAAAGCATTTAAACATATTATAAATATGCAGTTTTAAACTACAAAAGTATATGAAATAGGAAATCAAACCTCACCTCTCTGCATTCTCCACCATACACATCAGAGAAGTTCTAATTCCCAAAAGGAATTCCTGTTAAAAGTTGCAGACACCACCCTAAGTAGTGGTGGTTCTTAGAATAACCTCACAGACCCTGCCCCACGAAGCTTAGGATGTGAAGAATTCCATAAATTTTAAAAATGCTGTTTCATCTTGCTTATCTCAGTTGGCTGCCTGCTTTCCACAACTAAAAATGATGAGAAAATTATGCAGTCTCAATCTACAACTAGTTATTATTTTTTTGTATAAAATTTTGTTTAAAAATCAGAAAATTTTGAACCTTCTAGAACTAGTAGAACTTTCTGTGGTGGTGGACATGTTTTATTCTGTACACTATGTGGTAGCCACTATTCGCACACAGCTACTGAGCACTTGAAATGTGACCAATGAGTCTGAAAAAGATAAATTGATTTCATTTTATTTAAATAGCCACATGTGGCTAGTGGCTATGGTATTGGGCAGTGAAGTTCTAGAGCCTGTTGGAGTGCGGGGGAAGGTTTAATATTTGGTGGAAATTGAAGAGAAGATAGTCATGTTAGAAATGAGAATAGGGAAGATAAAGGTCCTTTTTATAATCATAACAGTATTTCTTACTCTGTAAACAATAGCAGACTCTTACTTTACATAAAGCTTCTGCTTTAATATGAAATCCCCTAGTCTTTTGTTAGATAATCACATGTTTTATATTGCTGTTGTTTTACTTCAGAATTTTATACGCCAACTTATGCTGCCTATGTTTGAAAGTGGTAGGATTGTCTGCAAGCTTCTGACATACCTTGACAACTTTAAACTTTTTCATATTGGTGCCATAAAAACAATGCCGTGTATTCTGGTGATTAGGATTTCTTCGTATAGGTGTGCTCTTTTTAAATTACCTCCTACCTACCTTGTTACAGAAAGCATCCCTTCTTCTTTGTGTTTTATGTAGTTTTCATTGTACTCAGAAAGTTGCAAAGTGCCCTGGTACACGACATCATATTGAAATCTCATTTTAAAGAATTTAAGTTGGTGTAGCATGATTTTTTTCCAAATAAAACCTCTCGTCCAAAAAAAAGGAGAAAAAAAAGTGGTAGGATTGTCTAATGTCTTCAGATATTGGGAAGAAGTCCAGTGCCTGTATTTGGTTCAGTGTACTGACATCCCAGCCCCTGTGGGTCTTCGTTAAGCTCCCATGCCATAGGCTGTTCTTTTACCTTATTTTGAGAAAACTGCTGAACCTCAGCGTGCCCAGGGTGCTAGTTCCCTGCCCACACACGGCCTCTCCTAAAAATTCCAAACGTCAAATACCAACATGCCAAAACATCTGTGCGCTTTATACTTGGAGGGAGAGCAAAATAATGAACTTTGGGGGCTTATTAAAGTCTTAAAGTGAGTTCTTTTTATAAACAGCACACCAACGGTGTAGAAACATGTTTATAATCTACTGGCTCCAGGATTCTGTTTTTACCTTTTCTCGGTTGGGCAAATAGAGCTGAGCCCTTGGCATGTCAGAATTTGCAGCTGGCAATTTTCAGAACTCAAGAGCAGCCGTGGAACAACACCACAGAAACAATGCTTCGAGAAGAATAGAATAAGAAGAGTATCCTGTAAGGAAGAAAGCCAATTTGGAGGTGGGGGGGGCGGGGGGGGGGGCGGAAATTTTACATTTGTTTCTTCATCTTCAAAAATGTTGAAATTTTAAGTCAGATTATTTCTTCTGGTTTCCGGATGTTTCAAACAACCAACTGCTTATTTGGGCTATGACGTGTAGAGTAATTTCAGTGCCCACACACTTTCCTGTTAATTACAAAAACTGTCTCAAGAGGCACCTACTTTAGAAAGCAAACCCTGGGCCCAACCCCTGGTTGCTGTAATGAGCCATCTGCCCCTGTGCAATATGGAATGAAATGGAGCTGGCATTTGTGCTGGAATCTCTTGGCAGTCAGTTGCTCTTTACAAAGCCATGCCTCAGAATTAGTAGACACTGGGAGGCGGGGGGGAGGGAGGAGGGAAAATGAGAGATATCAATAATAAAAGAATGTATTTTAAAAAATAACTAGTATAGATAGAAAGATAGTTTTCAGTTGCTTTGTTAGCAGAAACCATGAGGGTGAATTTATTTGAACAGCACAGAAGTGTAGGATTGTTTTCTGCTTCGAAAAACTTGATTCAGAGTTAGATGTTTCATATATGCAGGTACATTTATTAATTCTGATCACAGTTGCCTAATTTAGAAACCCCTCCCTCTGAAAACTGAAACTAACCTTAAGATGAAACTCTGAGAAATGACACAATTGAACTGAATGCAAATAATTCTGAAGGATAAACGGTAAAATGCTGAGATTGGTTAAAACACGGGGGAAACCTAACTGCTGGCCGAGTCCCAGAGTGTGAACTGACTGTTGCCTGTGAAGACTTAATGTGAGTGTGGCTGAAGCAAGTGGCATTGAATTGACCTTTATAATTTTCTAGCATATTAATTTCTAATCATCGAAGCTACTCACTATATTCAAAGACAGACACAGTGGGGAACTAGTTGAAGAAAATGTTAATTCTGCCGAAACCGGTTTGGCTCAATGGATAGAGCGTCGGCCTGCGGACTGAAAGGTCCCGGGTTCGATTCCGGTCAAGGGCATGTACCTTGGTTGCAGGCACATCCTCAGTGGGAGGTGTGCAGGAGGCAGCTGATCGATGTTTCTAGCTCTCTATCCCTCTCCCTTCCTCTCTGTGAAATATCAATAAAATATATTGAAAAAAAAAAAGAAAAAAAAAGAAAAAGAAAATGTTAATTCTGAGACAACTTTACATATTTTGGCCAAGCTTGTTAATGACTGCCTTTCTGTGGGCAGGTAATTTTTAAATATTTGGAGGAACCACTTTACATTCAAATTTCAGTGAGGCTGAAGTAATCTGGGAATCAAATGTAACTACATCCAGCTTCTTGTCATCTATAATTCAATGTAAGTTAGAATTATAACAGAGATTTGCCTGCTACATTATTTTCTGCATATATATATATATATATATATATATATATATATATATAATGCTTTTATTGATTTTTAGAGAGAGAGGAAGAGAGAAAGAGGGATAGAGATATACAAACACTGAGAGAAACATCATTGATTGTCTGCCTCCTGCACACCTCCTACTGGGGATCGAGCCTGAAACCCAGGCATGTGCCCCGACCGGGAATCAAGCCAGTGACATCTTGGTTCCTGAGTCAAAACTTAACCACTGGGCCACTCCAGTCAGGCTACTTTCTGTATATTTAAAGTATCTTGTAATTTATAATTTTATAATTCATAATTTAAAAATAAAAATGACAGCAGATACAATAAATTATAATGTTACTAAGGTTAACTTTAAATCATATTTCTTCTCCATTTTCATAGTTTTAGTTTCTCCAGTCTAACCTCTCACCAGAATTTTCTGATTTGTGATAGCTATAAATATATATCCATATCCCTATACTGTATATATGGGTTGTTTTTTTTCAAGTTTTGTTCTCAGCTGAACTTTCAGTTCTGTGATTTGTTTCCTACTCTGAATCTGCAGTTCAAGTTCAAATGGATTAAATGATAGAAAACATCCATCAAATCCTCCTTTTTTTTTTTTTTTTACACACACACACACACAGAACAGTTTTGTTGCTAGATTTTGTGTATTAATTTGTAGTACCAAACACCTTTTTGTTGCATCACTTACACCTGGCTCCCCTGAATATTTACCTTTAACAAATAATTGCCAAGTTAAACATTTCAAGAATGACTCTGGAATCATCTAGCAGATGTTTAACATTTATAATCAGTGGAAAGCATCAAAAAATTCATTTACTTTTCATCTTTACTCTGTTCCTCACTGTCTGCAGGACTTGCTGCGCTGGGTAATTAAAGGTAACAAGAACTGCAGGTGCTGGTTATCTAAGACTCCAGAGGGGGCACATTGGAACCAGGGTGCCAATTGGCATGTGACCACGTTTAGTCAGCATTATCATCAATACTAATGCTGCCTTTAAACTGATGATTTTACATGAAAATTAGCTATTATGTGTGACAGAAAAAAAAAGAAAAAGTTAAAGAAGCACTAATGTATTACAGGTTACATTAAGTAAGAGAAAATTTTCAGTGTGGGGATCTGTTCATGAAAAAGTTCTCTAACCTTGTAAGAAAAAGAAAAGAGTAGTTATGATAGGAAAAAGTATAATCATCTGGTCAACAAAGGAATGTACAGGTTTCTGTTTGTGTATCGGCAGCACCATAGCTTTGGAAATAAATTATTAAAACAACAACAACAACAGCAAAAAAAAAAAAAAAAAAAAAAATCCACTTTTTAAATTTGCCATGGATCGGCTGAGCCCAGAGGTGATGGTAACAAAGATAACCTGATCATTGGTTCAGGATTTAAACAGGATTTTCTTTTTTATTTAAAAAAATATTTTTTTAACAACTCCATTTGTGGCTAAATGCAGGATGACCTTTAAAAACCAGGCACTGTTTTTAAAAGCCGCATTACACTAAAGCTGCAAATGTTTTCAAGAATTAGAAACATGAATGTCTTAAGATTTTCCAAAAATCCCAGGACTTCTGGGGAATTTCCAATATTTGTTGAACAGAAACTCTGTTGCCTCTTGAAAAGTGTTCAGAAAATTTGGATAATCAATGCACATGTGCTATGTGGTAAAATTCTATGTCCAGCAAAAAATTATGTAATTGGAATTTAATGAGAAATTTGCATAAAAAGGGTGTCTGAAAAAATTCTTGCCACATTAAATAAGACTTGGTCTTGTGTTCATCCTTATACACTACACATTTTTAAAAGATGGTGCTTTAACAAGTCCTGTGTCCTTTCTTGTTATTTTTAGTATCTTCCCAAACCATAAATAAAACCATATGTCAGGGCAAAGCTGTATTGATGGTTTGAACACGGTGTACTTACTTTTACTCCTACCATTCATTTCCATGTATAGCAACATGTACTTTTTCATCAATGATCAGATTTTGCATATCCTCAGTTATTTGTGGGCTAGAAGTTTGAGGAGTAGAATACTTTTGCTCTCACGCTTTTCAATACCAATAATTTCAAACATAATTTTTTTGCATCTTTCTAGGAATATTTTTATTTTTCCCCCAAATTGATGGTTCTAGGAATTTTTGGAGCTGGTAGAAACACAGCTAAGCTGAAGCTGACTACTTTGGGTTGTGTCTGTCATGTATTGACCCTCAGCAAGATACTCAGGTATCCCCTGCTTTTGAAAGTTTCGCTTTCACAAAAGATGTATACTAGTAACTGTTTTCACTAACTGGGAGAAATACAACGAGGATTTTTGCTTTGATTAAAAAAATAAAATAAAAGCTGAAAATAGTGTTCAGCCTTTATTTTGCAGTGACCTGTTATCAAGTCAGTGCACATCCTGAGCAGAAAGTGACCTGCCCAGCTCCTTCCCAGGTAGCTACAGTCAGCATCTGGGCATGAGGCTGCCATAGCTTTGAACTGTGTCTGTGAGCATCTGTGTTTTATCTCCATATATTCTGTGCGTTCGTTAGCAAGATGTGTCCTATGGTAATTGCTTCTTGGCTTTTATGTCATTTTGACTTAGGAATGGCCTACTTTCAAATAGCAGGAGAAACCTGTATAACCTCTGAGCCTCAGTCTCCCAACTATAAACAAAAATGGAAATTCATTCCTGCAAGGTTATTGTGAGGGTTAAAGGAGATATGAGCAAAGTATGTAGGATGTGTTCTAACTCCTTAGGAAATAGGAGGTATTAACCGATGGTTGCAATTTCTCTCAAGGGAAATTAACAAAGGAAAAGTTAAGCCTGCTAAGGGGGGAAAAGAAATCCAGTATGGTCAAATTCTGAGTACCAAAACATTACCTGTAATTCTATAAGTATTGTAATAAGTAAAACAATGATATGTCAATTTGTATAATCACCAGGCCATTGAACAACAAACCTTAGTTCCTTACATCACATTCACTGTTGTGAGGACTAGAAAACAAGAATAGTACAAATAGGAAAAGAAAAGGTGAAAAAGCACTTTAAATAAATTCAATTTCTACAGTAGATAGGCACACATAGTAAATGAGCTTCGGAACTGAGAATCTGATGAATAAATATCAACTTACAATAATAAGGGTCAAAATGAGCCCCCACCATAAAGCTGTTAGAAGAAGGAATATTATTAACATATCAAGGAAAACAATAGAGGAGGGAGACTGAATACATTTCCAATTTAGAAATCTTTTTTTTTTTAAATATATTTTTATTGATTTCAGAGAGAAAGGGAGAGGGAGAGATTGAAACATCAGTGACGAGAGAGAATCATTAATCAGCTGCCTCCTGCAGGTCCCCTACTAGGAATTGAGCCCACAACCCAGACATGTGCCCTGAGCAGGAATCGAACCATGACCTGGAGGTCATATGTCAATGCTCAACCACTGAGGCAGGGCCAGTTTAGAAATCTTTAATGGCTCCCTTTATCTTTATGGAAATAATGACTACAGTCTCTCAGCATGCTTCTAAGATAACACATCAGCTGGATCTGGGCTCTTACAATCTCACTGCTCTTCATAGCTCTCCAAGCCATACTAGTTCGACTCTATCTCCAAAGCTCTCAGTTTCTTCCCATCCATGTTCCTTGCAGGAACAATCCCCTGTTTGGGTCACATGCTTTCTTCTCTTTCACCTGGCTCACTCCTACTCATCCTTTAATCCTTAGCTGAAACCTTGCTTTTTTCTGGAACCTTTCTGACTTTCTGGAGCTGCCCATGCTATAGTCCCATAACACTTTCTCTCTTCTTATCCCAACGGGGACTGCATGGTTCAGGGTCTGACTTCCTGAATCTACGTACTTACTGTGAACACAGGAGCCTTTTCTGTCTTTTTCTCTGCTGTATTGTCTAGCATAGTAATAACAAAATTGCTAACAATATTTGACCGCTAATTAATGAGTGCAATTGTAGCAGGTATAACTCTCTGCTTCTATGTCAACTATATCCCCATGAGGCAAATAGGTACATAAGTTTAAACTAGTCTTCATATCAAATTCCCCCCCATTTTCCTGTGCTAATCAAATTACCTTCTCAGTATATTAATATGTCCTTTTCTGCACAACAAACCTGAGAAATAATTGTTAGTGTCTTTGGTGTTGGCAGCAGGAACTGCACCAGGTGTCTGACAGGTGGAGTCAGATCAAACCTGGGTTCAGCAGGTTCGGTACTTGGGTTCTGGCTAGGAAAGCATTCAGAGCCAAGGCCCAAACTGTAATAGAACATCCTATCTAATAAAAGAGCAATATGCAAATTAACCATCACTCCACTACACCCACAAGCCACGCCCACCAGCCAATCAGGAGCGAGTATGCAAATTAATCCACCCAAGATGCCTGCGGCCATGGAGGGAGCAGGAGGCTTGGGTTTCCCCGGCAATGGAGGAAGCCAAGCTTTCTACACACCCTGGCAGGCCCAGGCCTCCACTCAAGGCTACAAAGTTTCAATTATAGAAGATAAATAAATCCCAGATTCCAGGGCCTCCGCTTGGGTCGCTGGGGGGCATGGCTGGCCTGCAAACCACCACAGGCCCCTCCCCCAGGCCACCCCATGCCCCAAGGGAACCACCACCCTGATCTGGGACACCCTTCAGTGAAAACCAGCTGGCCCCACCCATGTACCAGGCCTCTATCCTATCTAATAAAAAAGTAGTATGCAAATTGACCATCACTCCAACACACAAGATGGCTGCCCCTATGTGGTCAAAGATCTTGACCCCATGTGGACACACAAGATGGCCAGCAGGGGAGGGCAGTTAGGAGGGACTAGGACTGCAAGGAAGGGCAGTTGGGAGGGACCAGGCCTGCAGAGGAGAAAGTTGGGGGTGACCGGGCCTGCAGGGAAGGGCAGTTAGGGGGGACCCAGGCCAGCAGGGAAGGGCAGTTAGGGGGGACCCAAGCCTGCAGGGGAGAGTAGTTGCGGGGGAACCAGGCCTGCAGGGGAGGGCAGTTAAGGGTGACCAGGCCTGCAGGGGAGGGCAGTTAGGGGCAATCAGGCTGGCAGGGGAGCAGTTAGGCATCAATCAGGCTGTCAGGGGAGTGGATAGGGGGTGATCAGGCTGGCAGGCAGAAGTGGTTAGGGGCAATCAGAAAGGCAGGCAGGCGAGCAGTTGGGAGCCAGCAGTCCTGGATTGTGAGAGGGATGTCTGACTGCCCGTTTAGGCCCAATCCTACTGGATTGGGCAGTCGGACATCCCTCGAGGGGTCCCAGATTGGAGAGGGTGCAGGCTGGGCTGAGAGACACAACCCCCTGTGCACGAATTTTGTGCTCCGGGGAGGGAGAGTGCAGAGTCCTCTATCTTAAGGGTTTTAAGGGTAAAGATTTTAGGGGTGGTCCCAGGGGAAGATCTTTTTTTTTTTTTAAACTATAAGAGAAAATTTATTTAGAAAGTCACAGAGGTAGAAGAAGTGAGTGGTAGAAGAAATAGACTCAGGAAACAAGTTACAAAGGCAAAAAAAAAGGGAAGTTCTTAATAGAATATTCAGCCGCTTTCCACGTGTATCCTTTCAGGATTCTGGTCTCCACTGATTAATTGGCCAACACCAGGACAGGGGGTCATTATTCAATGCAGCTGGTCCTGATTCAGCCATGGCTGGTTTTGTTGCTTATCTGGGTCTGGAGCTGAAATACAACTGAGACGCAGATGTTATCTCTAGAAAGAAAAGGTCTGAGGGTCCAAACCAATTGACCAGCGATATGCTAGGGGAGGAAAAGTTCCATTGTTGGGCACCCAGGGCTCTCCACCCAGGTGACCTCCTGTACCTGGCCCATCGTCCTGGCTCTGCTCTTGTCCGCCTGCCTATCATATCTTCACTTTACAGATTAGTAAACTGTGGTTAAGTAACTTGACAAAAGTCAGTGCTGTACTGTAAGTGGCCCAGTCAAGATCTGAAACCATGTTTGCATTCTCTTAACTACTCTGCTCTCCCAAATGGCCTTGATGGAGAAGGGACTAAACTCATCAGAGAATGTGAGCCTCTGGTCCAATATTTATAGCTGCTTCTAACTGTAAATGTATGCAGTGGTTTCCTAGTTTGTTTGTTTTTAATCTGCATCATATTTGGAGAAAACATTTGGCCTACTTAATAGGCAGATCAGAAATAAATCAGCTCTTGGCAAATCAACATTTGAGGTGCAAAAATTTAGAACCATACTCTGGCCTACTTTGATTTCACTAAGATAATGCTGTGGTGTAACACCCTTTCTGGATCGTCAAGGCCAACTCGAGAGAATGGCCCTATGTCCATTTGATGGCAGCAACTGCAAATTCCACTCCCCCTTCTTTTTATCCTTGCTCTATTGCTCTGGTGGTACTGTTACTATTGATTCTTTCTTCTCTTCCTCCTCTTTTTATTTTCCTTCTCTTCCTCCTTTAGTTGTAAAAGCAACATCTTTTCCCCAGCTGGTGTGGCTCAGTGGTTGAGCATCGACCCATGAACCAGGACGTCACAGTTTGATTCTGATTCCTGGTCAGGGCACATGCGCAGGTTGCGGGCTCAATCCCCAGTGCAGAGCATGCAGGAGGCAGCCGATCAATGATTCTCTCTCATCACTGATGTTTCTATCAATGATTCTCTGTCATCATTGATATTGCTACCTCTCTTTTCCTCTTTGAAATCAATAAAAATATATTTAAAAAGAAAGCAACATCTTCTTATCACAAAAATGCAAGCTAAAACAGAAAAGTATGTAAAAAAGTGAAGGCCCCTTCAAACCCACTCCCTAAAGGTAACCAAATTATACATTGGTAAACATACAGTTTGTGAATTATTTGATTTATTTTTTTTAATTTAAATTCTTTATTGTTTAAAGAATTACATGAGTCTCCTTTGATTTATTCTTAACAATAAATTTTCATGTCAAAATATATGGATCTACCTCATTTTAATTGCTATATAATATTTCATAGAAAGAATATTCTGTACTATATTTAATTATTCCTCTTTTATTGGGCATTTCAGTCCCCACCCCCGAATGTCATTATAACAAATAGTCCTGCAATACTTTTATACATATCTTAGCAGTGTATTTAAACTTGAAAGAAAAAAATTCAGTCAGTAGAATGCCCTTTTTTCCCCCTAAGTGACGTATCTCAAATATTTCATAATGCTCCTTAATCAGCACATGGTTCTTAATATGTTTGACAGTGTGTTTGGCTCATGGTAGAAAAAGCATTGGTTCAGAATAATATGAGGCATTATCTTTCATAATCTCTGAGAACTTTGCTAAGGGAAGTTCGAGAACTTCTGTTTCATCTGCACTCAGCAATTCCTTTTCACTTTCTACCTACCTAGCTGTGTGACACAAAGACCTATAATTAAAGGACAAATAAATCTCACTATGACATAGTGTAACACTCTGAAGATCAGGGAGTGACTCAGATTGCTTGACTTCTATGCCATTCTTTCCCAAGAAACACTAATTATAAACACTGTGACGGAAATGCATATATTTCCAGACAATATTTAACAAAATTATAAAAGTAATGAATATTTATTAGAGAAAATTTGAAAAGAATTTAAAAATTAGCCAAAATCCAAGGGTGCTTCAAGAAAACTTCTGCTATCTTAGGGAGTTGAACCAGATGCAGCAGTTTTCGAATTTGTTTCACAGAGACTTTTCTGGGGCTCTCCCAGGAAAGGGTGAAGGAGTAGGAGGAGCTTGCAGTCCTCTCCTCTCTCTTTCTCCAGAAAAATGCTCTGCCTGTTTTCTCCTGTTCCATGTGAGATTTCATTTGAATAAATGATTGCTGGTTTAAAAAAAAAATCCTATCTAATAAAAGAGTAATATGCAAATTGACTGTACCTCCACCACACCCACAAGCTACACCCACCAGCCAATCAGGAGTGAGTATGCAAATTAACCCAACCAAGATGGCTGCAGCCACGGAGTGAGCAGGAGGCTTGGTTTTCCCTGGCAATGGAGGAAGCCAAGCATCCTGCACACCCTGGCCGGCCCAAGCCTCCGCTCAAGGCTACAAAATTTCAATTATAGAAGATAACTAAATCCCAACAAAAATGGCTGCGGCCACGGAGTGAGCAAGAGGCTTGGGTTTCTCCAGTGAGAGAGGAAGCCAAACTTCCTGGCCGACCCAGGCCTCCACTCAAGGCTACAAAGTTTCAATTACAGAAGATAAATAAATCCCAGATTCCAGGGCCTCCACTTGGGTCACTGGGGGGTGTGGCCAGCCTGCAAATGACCACAGGCCCCTCGCCCAGGCTGCCCCATGCCCCAAGGGAACCCCCACCCTGATCCAGGACACCTTTCAGGGCAAACCTGCTGGCCCCCACCCATGTACCAGGCCTCTATCCTATCTAATAAAAGAGTAATATGCAAATTGACCATCACTCCAACACACAAGATGGCTGCCCCCATGTGGTCAAAGATGGCTGTCCC
The DNA here is from genome assembly GCF_963455305.1 of Plecotus auritus. Taxonomy (NCBI): domain Eukaryota; kingdom Metazoa; phylum Chordata; class Mammalia; order Chiroptera; family Vespertilionidae; genus Plecotus; species Plecotus auritus. The sequence continues at coordinate 14,837,305 of NC_137775.1, forward strand.
CATGTGGACACAAAATGGCTACCACAAGATGGCCAGCAGGGGAGGGCAGTTGGGAGGGATCAGGTCTGCAGGGGAGGGCAGTTGTGGGCAATCAGGCCAGCAGGGGAGAGAAGTTGGGAGGGACCAGGCCTGTAAGGGAGGGCAGTTGGGGGTGATCAAGCTTGCAGGGGAGGGCAGTTAGGGGTGACCAGGCTGGCAGGGGAGGGCAGTTAGGGGCAATCAGGCTGGCAGGGGAGCATTTAGGCATCAATCAGGCTGGTAAAGGAGTGGTTAGGGGGTGATCAGGCTGGCAGGAAGAAGCGATTAAGGGCAATCAGTAAGGCAGGCAGGTGAGCAGTTGGGAGCCAGCAGTCCTGGATTGTGAGAGGGATGTCCGACTGCCTGTTTAGGCCTGATCCCGGTAGGATCTGGCCTAAATGGGCAGTCAGACATCCCTCGAGGGGTTCCAGATTGGAGAGGGTGCAGGCTGGGCTGAGGGACACCACCCCCCCATGCACGAATTTCATGCACCGGGCCTCTAGTATATATATATATATGTGTGTGTGTGTGTGTGTGTGTGTGTGTGTGTGTGTGTATTTCTTATTGATTTCAGAGAGGAAGGGAGAGGGAGAGAGAGATAGAAACATCAATAATGAGAGAGAATCATTGATCGGCTGCCTCCTGCACTCCCCACACCAGGGATTGAGCCCACAACCCAGGCTTGTGCCCTGACCGGGAATTGTACTGTGATCTCCTGGTTCATAGGTCAACACCCAACCACTGACCCACCCCGGCAGATTGATTGCTGATTTTTAAAATAGCTTTTCATTGTAGAAATTTTCAACAGTACACAGAAATAGTAAGAATAATATAATGAATTCCCATACTTGACCAATAACTATTTGTCTTTTTTATTTCCCCTCTGTCCTCCACTTTTTTTTTTAATTATTATTTCAGAGACAAAGGGAGAGGGGGAGATAGAAACATCAATGATGACAGAGTATCATTGATCAGCTGCCTCTTGCATGCCCCCTACTGGGAATTGAGCCCACAACCCGGCATGTGCCCTTGACTGGAATTGAACCCAGGACCCTTCAGTCCGCAGGCCGCCGCTCTATCCACCAACCCAAACCGGTTAGGGTTTTGTGTGGTTTTTTAAATCTCGAATACTTTAAAACAAATCTTAGACATCCGGTCATTTCACCTTTAAATAACCTAGTTTGTTTCTCTGAGAAAGACACCTCCATTTAAAAATAGATGTAATTACCATTTCTTTACCCCATGTAACAAAGTTAATAATGATTCCTTAATACCAACTAATACTCAGTCTATATTCAGATTTTCCTGATAGTTTGGAGGTATCTTTTTACAGTTGATTTCTTTTGCATCAGAGACTGAACGAAGTCCATATGTTACATTCTGTTGTGTCTACTAAGTCATTACAGTCTCTTCCTACCCTTACTATGACATTGAAGTTTTTGGCCAATGCAGTTTTTAGAATTCCCAATCTGTTTCTCATTGATTTGTTGATGCTTCCTATATTATATTATAATTTACATATTATAAAGTCGGTTCTGGTCTATGAAATCTTTGTCTACTTTATGTTATAATGTCCTCATAAAAGTTAATTTTTTATTTCAGAATAGATTTTATTACCTAGAAGGGTGTTTTAGAGCTCAGTCTACTATTCTGAAATCTATTTTTTTTAATATATTTTATTGATATTTTACAGAGAGGAGGAGAGAGGGATAGAGAGCTAGAAACATCGATGTGAGAGAAATATCGATCAGCTTCCTCCTGCACACCCCCCACTGGGGATGTGCCCGCAACCAATGTACATGCCCTTGACCGGAATCGAACCCGGGACCCTTCAGTCCGCAGGCTGACGCTCTATCCACTGAGCCAAACCGGTTTTGGCTGAAATCTATTTTTATTAAATGTTCTAATCTATCTATTTTTCCAGATGCTACTTTAGACCCTTTTAACTCTCTAAAGGTGTTTTGAAATCCAAAGGTTTGAGTCACAGGCTCTCACCAGACATAAAAGACTTACATAAACCAGTAATTTCTGCAGTAATGTATTATTTTCAATTCGTCTGCAAATCAAATTTTTCTGAAAACAAATGTAGAAACCAAATCTACACAATACCTTCATTTAGTTTAAAAGTCAATTTGAGAAAATAAATTATTTTTCAGTAAACAACCTGCTCATAATGCAAAGGAAAGAAATGCCATGAAAGAGGAGTGGGCTGGTTGTGGTTTGAGCAACAGATGAGAATGTTTTTCTCTGCTTATTGTGAATTGCATCCAGGGGAAAAGTGAGAAGATGGGAAGCTAGAGATAATAAGGTTATGAAATCACGGTAAAAGGTCAAAAATACTTTATTCAGTTAGTAATCTTGATCAAGAAGGGGCAGAAGAGGAAGGACAGGCAAGTAGTTAAACTTATGTATTTTTATTCATGCTCTGAAATATTATTTCCTTTGCAATCCAGGGCCATGTCAGAGAGAACTTTATTTTATTTTATTTTATTTTATTTTATTTTATTTTATTTTATTTATTTATTTTTAATAATTCTTTATTGTTGAAAGTATTACATATGTCCCCCTTTCCCCCCCCTCCTTGACCCCCTCCTCCCGCCCCAGGCCCTCACCACCTCATATATGCATGGTCTCATCTGTTTGCATGGGCCATGCATATATGCATACTAGAGCCTGGTGCACAAAATTTGTGCATGGGTGGGGTCCCTAGGCCTGGCTGGTGATCATGGCCGATTTGGGACATCTCACCCAGTCCCGATCGGGGCTGGGCCAATCGAGGCCTGCCACCTGCTTGCTGGGTCCTGCCAGCACTGCCAGCTGGGGCCTGCCGGATTGGGGGAAGGGATGGGGGGAGGAATTGGCCGGGGGGAAGGGAACACAGGAGGTTGGCTGGCTGTGGGGAGGTTGGCTGTGGGAGTGCACTGACCACCAGGGGGCAGCGCCTGCATTGAGCATCTGCCCCCTGGTGGTCAGTGCACATCATAGCTACCGGTTGACTGGTGGTTCCAGTCGTTCAGGTCATAACGTTTGCTTAGGCTTTTATATATATAGATAAGGTCCCTGGTTGATTACCTCCCACTCACCCACCCTTCGCTCAGAGATTCCACACTCTGTTCCACACTTCCATGTCTCTGGATCCACTCCGTTCATCAGTTTATTTTGTTACTTAGATTCCACATATGAGTGAGATCATGAGGTACTTGTCTTTCTCTGACTGACTTATTGCACTTAGCATGATACTCTCAGAGAGAACTTTAGATGACTAATTATTTTAGTTTTATGCTCTACCTAACATACTAAGTTCACAATTTATTGCTATGTGCACATATTGTGAGGATGACATTTCAAGCTTTGCAGTTTGCTTAACTTGTTTGTAATATGAAGTCTAATATTTTTTAGTATTTTTATTAAATTTATTTTTATTGGTTAATAAAATGACATAGGTTTCAGGTATATAATTCTGTAATACATCATCTGTATATTGTATTGTGTGTTCACCATCCCAAGTCAAGTCTCCTTCTATTACCCCTTGACCCTCTTCTACCTCCCTCCACCCCACTTTCTTTCTGGTAATCACCATACTATTGTTTGTGCCTATGAGGTTTTTTTTTTCTTTGCTTAAGCTCTTCACCTTTTTTACTCACAACCCTCCTCCCCTCTGGCAGCTGTCAGTTTTTTCTCTGTATCTATAAGTCAGTTTCTATTTTGTTTGTTAGTTTATTTTGTTCATTAGAGTTCACATATAAGTGAAATTATATGGTATTTGTCTTTCTCTGAGTATTCTTTAACTTAGCATAATACTCTCCAGGGCCATCTATGCTGTCACAAAAGGTAAGATTTCCTTCTTTTTTTATTATGTTAGTGTACCATAGATTTTGTATCTACTGATGAGCACTTGGGCTACTTCCAGATCTTGGCTATTGTAAATAGCACTGCAATGAACGTAGGGGTGCATATATTCTTTTGAATTAGTGTTTTGGGTTCCTTCTGACATATTCCCAGAAGTGGAATCACTGGGTCATAAGACAGTTCCATTTTTAATATTTTGAGGTAACACTATACTGCTTTCCACAGTGGCTACACCAGTCTGCATTCCCAACAGTGAGTGCACCAGGGTTCCCTTTTCTCCACATCCTCACTAACACTTGTTTGTTGATTTATTGATTGACATATAAGGCTGCTTAGGGATAACTGGCTGATTTCTTAACTCCAGGTAGTACACTGTGTACTAAGGTGAAAAGAAAATTAAAGACAAATTAGCTAGATTGGAAGCATGGAACAAAGTGTGGAATCTCAGATGGAAGGCAGGAGGGTGGGAGGTATTCAACCAAAGACCTTGCATGCCCATGGACACAGACAATAGGGTGGTGAAGGCTAGGGGCATGAGGGCGGGGCAGGCTGGAGGAAGTCAATGGGGGGGGGGGACGGGGGGAGAAGGGGACCTATGTAATACTTTCAAAATAACGATTAAAGACAAGCAAACAAACAAATTAGCTAGATTTTCTGTGGATACTGAAAAGTGAAACCCCAACATATGGGCTTCAAAAATATAACTACCTTTCCTCTTACTGGCAAACATCCTACATGTTAGGGAAGTCAAATGACCATGACTAGCACAGGACATCAGCTCATCAGATAATTTCTGGAGTTGTTTTTGCAGCCAATGATGAGAAGGCACTGGTTAGGGTCATATTAAGAAAGCTAGCATCTGCCATTTTAGTCAGTAGCTGGCAAGAGCTTGCGTTTTCTCATAGTTTTACCAGCCTAGTATTGGCACCTCTCAGGTCACAAATATGCTAGCGCAAATATCTTCGGTATGACATGACTGGGTGGACACCGCCTCCCCAGGCCATTTGTTGGCCCAGAACTAAGGAACACATGAAACATGATATCTCCTGACATCTCAGGAGGGGCGTGGAGTTAGATGTTGTCTCTCTTTTTTCTCCTTATTTTACCTCTCCTAGTCTATTCTCCTTTTAACGTGCAAAGCACATGTTTACTGAGATGATTCCACTGAGACATGATTCCACTTTGCACTTTAACGTTAGCCCTTGATTTAAGAAATGACTCTGGACATCTGGTGGATTGAGATGCAGGGCCAGACAGTTCTTTTCACATCATATAAAGAACCAAGGACCAAGGAGACTTCTGGAAGAGAAATGATCCTGAGTGCTATCATAGCCCTGAAAATGCTGGGCTCTCGCTCCGTGTTTCTGTGTATGTTGTTTACATGGTCTGAAACATTGTTTGCAACCTATTTCTTCACCTAGCTGTTTCCCATCTTTCAAAACGTATCTTTGTTGTGATATTGTTTGTAGATAGTTCTCCTGTCTGGGTTAAGTACTTCTATATTTATATTTTTTTCTCTGTCATAGCACTTTTAGACTATATTCTAATCATCTATTTTTGTTCTCTACTTTTTCTATTAGAATATGAACTTATTGAGGGAAGGAACTGGGTTCTAGTCACTCTTAGTCACCAGTGCCTCCCACCATATAATACCTCCTTAGAATAAGTGAATACAGTTTGATTTAAGAACATTATCTCAAGAAGAGAAGGAACGAACAGTGATTCTGAGTAAAATGATGTGGCAGCCGTTCAGACAATTGTTTGGCCCAGTTTACGTGGATTCATGATTTAGTCCCAGAGAAAAGGACTGAGGAATGAAACGGAGAGGAGTGTTTCACTGAAACTTCTAGAAGATATGTGGAACTCCTGGCTGCACCGCTATAAGGTTTATAACTGAATACGGTAGCCCCCCCTTATCTGCAGGGGATACATTCTATGACACACACCCCCCCCAGTGGATGTTTGAAACTGCAGATACTATCACATCCTATGGGTTTTCCTATACACATGCCTTTCCACTGAAAGGAAGCACTTGGCAGCCTTCTCTTTGGCGTATTCAAATTGCCAGCATTGGACCTCTTGAGCTATAGGATCACTTTGAAGGGTTACTTGAACACACGCACTGCAATGCCACCACAGTCAATCTTTCAACCCAGATGGTTACTAAATGACTAAGCATATGCGGCGTGGATATGCTGCACAAAGGGATGATTCATGTCCAGGGTGCGACAGGCCAGGATGGTGTCAGATTTCATCACACTACTCAGAATGGCATGCAATTTAAAACTTACGAATTCTTTATTTCTAGAATTTTCCCTTTAATATTTTCGGACTGCGGTTGGCCATGGATAACTGAAATCATGGAAAGCGAAGCCACGAATAAGGGGGGACCGCTGTGTAAAACATTCCGTCCACTCTTCTGATCAACAACATTAGCAGGGATGACTTCTAAGTATCAGAACCCGTGCCAGCTGGTGTGCAAAGTGATCCAAACAGAAGAGATGGCAATTGTCACCATCACAGTAGCAGATAGTTCTGTTTCTGAGCACATTGGAGATAAATATCTGCCAAATTTGTAACTGTTTTCTATTCGTGGCCTTGTTCTTTGGTTCTTTTATGTGTTTTACTCTCTTTGCTACCTTCTCTGGTATTAGTTAAGCATTTCATATGTTTCCATTGTACCCTTCTCTTGGCATATCAATCACACTTCTTAAAAGGTAATGATGGAGAACCAAGATGGCGGCATAGGTAATCATCTATACTTGCGGCCTCTCACAACCACATCAAAACCACAACTAAACGGCAGAACAACTACCACCCAGAACCACAGGAAAGCTGGCTGAGTGGAAGTTCCACAACTAGAGAGGCGAAGAAAACACATTGAGACTGGTAAGAGGTGGGGAGGCGAGGAAAGTGCTGGCACCTGGATGTGCTGCTCTTTTAACTGGGAGGGAGATACAAACTCCCACTTGCTCTGAACAAAAGGATATGGGGAGAAACTGGACTGTCTGGCATCGGGACAGGAGTGCGAGGGCAGCTTACTCTTAGAGGTGCTCTCAATGATCATTTTTCCTGCATGGGGGCTCGGGATGTGGAGAACCGGGGACTTCTCTGGTTCAGGGCTGAGTGGCAGCCATTGCTCTTTGCTCCGCCCTGGTGATTCCCAGAGACCCCGCCCCACCCAATTTACAACCCCACCCAAGCTGTGCGCAGAGGCTTTTGCATATGAATGGCCTGTCCTTTTGCCTAAAACCTGTCAAACTGCAGCCAGGTCAGAGAGCCCCAGAGCTTCCAAAAGAAGGCCCAAGGTCCGGCAGCAGCAGCATCCTTGCTTCACAGCTGGGCTTCATCTGGGCACTTCCAAACCCCATACAAAGAGGAGGAATCTGCAGATGTCTCTATAGCTCCTGCTGGGTGGCCCCAGACAGTGGCTGACCTTGCACCTCCTTGGAGATCCAAGAGCCAGTGTACCCAGTGGTCAGAGTGAGACCATACCAGATTACAACTCTTCACATCCATAAGAGACACACTCAAGGGGCAGACTCAGTGAGCACCAAAGCCCCACTGAAGCAAGTCCTGCCCCATAAAGGTGTCTCCTGTGCAACAGATCTTCCAGTGTAGACACAGCTGGTCATCACAGCCAATTGGCCTGGAGGTCAATTCCTCCCAGTGATACCAATAGCAATCAAGAGTTAACTACAACAAGACTGTGCAAACAGCCCACAAAGGTGTGTACCAAGAGCATTGACCTCAGGTGACTGGGGAGGCTGAGCCACTCGGCCCTATAGGACACCAACCACACAAGGCCAGTCTATCAACTCAAGGAGACTTAGCAGCTACCCAGTACATAGAAACAAACACAGGGAGACAAAGAATCAAGTCACAAATGAAAAGAAATGGATAAAAGCAATTGACTGGATATAGAGTTCAAAACCATGGTTATAAGGTTACTCAAGAATATTCTAGAAACCACCAAGAAATTTAGTGAGACCCTCAAGGATATGAAAAAGGGCCAATCAGAAATTAAACATACACTGACTGAAATAAAGAATAATATACAGAGATTCAACAGCAGACTAGAGTATCCCAAGAATCAAGTCAAAGATTTGAAATACGAAGAAGCAAAAAACACCCAACTGGAAAAGCAAAAAGAAAAAAGAATGCAAAAATATGAAGATAGTGTAAGGAGCCTCTGGGACAACTTCAAGCATACCAACATCTGAATTATGGGGGTTCCAGAGAAGAGAGAGAGCAAGATATTGAAAACCTATTTGAAGAAATAATGATAGAAAACTTTCCCTACCTGGTGAAAGAAATAGACTTACAAGTCCAGGAAGCACAGAGAACCCCAAACAAGAGGAATCTAAAGAGGACCACATCAAGACACATCATAATTAAAATGCCAAGGGCAAAAGACAAAGAATCTTAAAAGCAGCAAGAGAAAAACAGTTAGTTACCTACAAGGGAGTACCCATATGACTGTCAGCTGATTTCTCAACAGAAACTATGCAGGTCAGAAGGGAGTGGCAAGAAATATAGAGGCCCAGTACACAAAGTGATGAATAGCAAAAACCTACAACCAAGATTACTCTACCAAGCAAAGCTATCATTTAGAATTGAAGGTCAGATAAAGAGCCTCACAGACAAGAAAAAGTGAAAGGAATTCATCACCCCCAAACCAGTATTATATAAAATGCTGAAGGAAACCACAGGAAAGCTGGCTGAGTGGAAGTTCCTCTAAGAAGAGGAAGAAAAAGGTAAAGATAAAAATTATGAACAATAAAGTGACAACAAATACATATCTATCAACAAGTGAATCTAAAAATCAAGTGAATAAAAAATCTGATGAACAGAATAAACTGGTGAATATAATAGAATCAGGGGAGTGGACTGACAATTCTCAGGGGGAAGGGAGTGTGGGGGGTGCAGGAAGAGATTGGACAAAAATCTTACACCTATGGATGAGGACAGTGGTGGGGGGGTGGTAAGGGCATGGAGTAGGGTGGGAACCAGATGGAGGAGAGCTATGGGGGGAAAAAAGAGGAACAACTATAATAATGTGAACAATAAAGATTTATTTTTAAAAAAAGAGAAAAAGAAAAAGCTAATGATGGTTCATAATAGGCAAAGCTGATAACTATAAATGAAATCTTAAAAAAAATCTGTCTAGAGTAAGAAGCACTACTGACTCTTCTAAAGTTTTTCATGCAGAATTAACACTTTCTTTTTAAACGTTTTGCCTGATTTCTTTTTCCAAAGTTACAATTTGATTTGGAGTTGTTCTTTAAATCTGTTCCTTTTAAGAATTCTTAGTCCAGCCAGTGTGGTTCTGTGGTTGAGGGTGAACGCATGAACCAGAATGTCACAGTTCAATTCCAGGTCAGGGCACATGCCTGGGTTTCAGACTAGATGCCCAATAGGGGGTGAGCAGGAGGCAGCTAGTCAATGATTCTCTTTTATTATTGATTAGAGACCCAGTGCACAAAATTCATGCATGGGGGGGGGGGAGTGTGTCCCTCAGCCCAGCCTGCACCCTCTCCAATCTGGGACCCCTCAAGGGATGTCTGACTGCCCGTTTAGGCCCGATCCTACGGGGATCGAGCCTAAACGGGCAGTCAGACATTCCTCTCACAATCCAGGACTGCTGGCTCCCAACTGCTCACCTGCCTGCCTTACTGATTGCCCCTAACCGCTTCTGCCTGCCAGCCTGATCACCCCCTAACCACTCCCCTGCCAGCCTGATTGATGCCTAACTGCTCCCTTGCCAGCCTGATTGCCCCTAACTGCCCTCCCCTGCCAGCCTGGTCACCCCTAACTGCCCTCCCCTGCAGGCCTGGTTACCCCTAACTGCTCTCCCCTGCAGGCCTGGTATCCCCCAACTGCTCTCCCCTGCAGGCCTGGGTCCCCCCCAACTGCCCTTCCCTGCAGGCCCGGTCACCCCCAACTTCCCTCCTCTGCCAGCCTGGTCACCTCTAACTGCCCTCCCCTGCTGGCCTGATCACCCACAACTGCCCTCCCCTGCTGGCCATCTTGTGGCAGCCATCTTGTGTCCACATGGGGGCAGCCTTCTTGTGTGTTGGAGTGATGGTCAATTTGCATATTACTCTTTTATTAGATAGGATAGAGGCCTGGTACACGGATGGGGGCAGGCTGGATTGCCCTGAAGGGTGTCCTGGATCAGGATGGGGGTTCCCTTGGGGCATGGGATGGCCTGGGCGAGGGGCCTGTGGTGGTTTGCAGGCCAGCCACGCCCCCTGGCAACCCAAGCGGAGGCCCTCGGATCTGGGATTTATTCATCTTCTATAATTGAAACTTTGTAGCCTTGAGCGGAGGCCAGGGCAGGGCAGGGAGGGCAGAAAGCTTGGCTTCCTCCATCGCTGGGGAAACCCAAGCCTCCTGCTTGCTCTGTGGCCACAGCCATTTTTGTTGGGATTTATTTATCTTCTATAATTGAAACTTTGTAGCCTTGAGTGGAGGCCAAGGCAGGCCAGGAAGTTTGGCTTCCTCCATCGCCAGGGGCAACCCAAACCTCCTGCTCTCTCCAGCTCCATGGCTGCCGCCATTTTTGTTGGGATTTATTTATCTTCTATAATTGAAACTTTGTAGCCTTGAGTGGAGTCCAGGGCCAGCCAGGGTGTGCGGGAAGGTTGGCTTCCTCCATTGCCAGGGAAACCCAAGCCTCCTGCTCGCTCCGTGGCTGCAGCCATCTTGGTTGGGTTAATTTGCATACTCGCTCCTTATTGGCTGGTGGGCGTGGCTTGTGCGTGTAGCAGAGGTACGGTCAATTTGCGTATTACTCATATTAGATAGGATGTTTCTATCTCTCTCTCCCTTCCCCTTCCCCTCTGAAATCAATAAAAATGTATTTTTAAAAAAAGAATTTTCATATATCTAGGGTCCAAGCTTTAAATATGGGTAGCTGTTCTTTAGAAAATTGAAGATATGAAGTCAAAGGTTTTGGGGGGGTAACTACCCAAGGCGGATGAAGTATCTCAGTACATAGAGCAAACTGAGAGGAAAGTGCAGTGGACTGCCACAGCCAGCGAAGGGTTCTGCTGCTGACTCCCTGGGCACTCGGCGGATCCCACATGCCCTCAGAAGCACCATGACACCTGCTACGACCTGCTCCTAGCACAATAAAACAATCCCACTGTAACCGGGACACTTCCAGCCTACCTGCCACCCTTCTACGTTTATCACTCTCGTCACTCAGTTTTTAAAAAATATATTTTAATTGATTTATTGGTTGCAGAAAGGAAGGGAGAGGGAGAGAGATAGAAACATCAGTGATGAGAGTGAATCATTGGTAGGCTGCCTCCTGCACACCCCCTACTGGGGATTGAGTCTGCACCCTGAGCATGTGCCCTTGACTGGAATTGAACCCAGGACTCTGGTCCACAAGCCGACACTCTATCCACTGAGCCAAACCAGCTAGGGCATGATTTTTTTTTAAATATTTGGATAATGCCTAAAATGATATCAGTTTACTTAATCTCTGCAAATATTTGTAATGCTAATACTGTAAGATACCGTCTGCGTATCTTCTAACCTCTTATTTTGTTTGGGTTTCCATTCAGCATTTAAACGTGCCTAAGTCTCTCCCATAAAAACACAAAGCAAACAAAGTAACCTCTCTCACCTCAGGCTCTGTCTAGCAACAACCTGGTTCTCTTTTTCCTCCCCTTCACAGCCAAACTTCTTGAAATAATATCTGCTCTATACTCTGTTTAAACATGTCTCATATACTTTCCAACCCACTGAAATCTTGTTTCTGCTTCATGTTCCAGATAAATCATTCTCATATAATCATCAATGACATAAATTGTCATAACCAAGGCATAGTTGTCTATCCTTTCTTTCCCTTTAAAAACATGTTTTTATTGATTTTTAGAGGAAGGGAAGAAGGGAAAGGGAAAGAGAGAAAACATCAATCAGCTGCCTCCTACACGCTTCCTGCTGGGGATGGAGCCTGCAACCCCAGCATATGCCCTGACCAGGAATCCAACTTGCGACCTCTTGGTGCATGGGACGACACTCAACCAACTGAACCACACAGGCCAGGACTCTATCCTTTCTTTATCCTTGAAATGCATATGTCACTATTAGCTGTCTTCTGGAAAAACACTCAAAGGAATACAAACATAACTTGTTCAAGATAAAATTAATCAGGTTTTCCTCAAATTTGCTTTGTAGCTGGCATTCTGTAGGTATGATTAGTACAACTATCTATTTCATGGATGGATATAATTGAATTTTAGTCATTAATATTTACATTCTTACTATTTCACAATATGTAGATATATTGGTTTTGGGGATATAAAGATATATTATATAGTGGAATGCAAAAAATAGCATACTTTTATTAACTAAAAGAGAAAAATATATATATCCTCCCCCCCCCCGCCATTTCACTTGAGAGGTTGCTATATGACCAAAAATAAAGTTTGTAAGCCGAACCTGAAAAGAATGTGTATTATTCCAAGCACTTGCAAATTATTGAAAGAAGATGGCTTCTGAGAGTTAAACTAGTAAAATCCACAGCTATTCAGTATGATCAGTTACCTGAGGGAATAACCAGAAAGATGGTTGAAATTTCTAATTAAAGACCTTAGAAACATCCAAAACTCTAACAAAGCATGCTGGGTAAAAATATCACTTTAGCAACTTATGCCTAATCAAATGTAAAATGTATAAAAAGCTCAAACTGAAAAGAAATATTTAGCTGGGGAACATAAAACAAAATCGCAATTAGCCACAAATTGACATGTATATAATAAAAGTTTTGAGGTAGGTATTCATCCCTTTGGTGCCTAATGCCATTAAATATTCAATCACACAACTGATTCCCCTTTCCTGCTCAACTATCCAATCATAAATTGACTTCCCATGGGGACCAGCCTACATGAAAAGAATATAGCTATGTGGTTCCAAAATATCAGAATATACTTAGTGGTTCCAAAATATCAGTAAATATACACATACATTGGCTTTGCAATTATACCCGTCTTTTTTGGGTTAGATAACCCAAACCCAGTCATCTATGACTTTTCAAATTTATTCATGAATTCTAGAGTCATAATCTATAACATGAAGGTCTCATTAAAGTAATGCTACCTCCTTGCAGGGAGAACAGTTTTACTTGGGAAATCCTTACATGTTTGTGCAATTGATCATATTTTGACCAGTGTTTCACTGCTTAAACTCTAGAAACAAATATATTCAATAAACTGTTACTTAATTGACTTTCCCTTTGCACTTCTGTAACTGTACCTTTCATGTGTAATATATTAGTTTTATACTTTAATTTTTTCTTACTATATTACAGACTGGTAATTATAGTCACACACTTAGCATTTATTACTCATAAGGGCACTTTGCCAGTTCTTCCCCCCAATGAACCATTGTGAATCACCAAGATGATCTTATTCTATTCCACCACTCAACATGAATTACAGGGTGAGAATGAAGCCTAAACATACCTTTTCGGTACACATCCTTTGGTCTAATCGCTTGACTTTTTTGGACATAGCATCTTGTATTTCTCATCACTGATTTTCCAAAGTAAGAAAATTGAGATTAAAATTATTCTTTTTAAACATATTAACCTTAAATAAACATTACAGTCAGCACCACTCTTCTTTTTATATTATCAACTTTCAACATACCATTTAGATTGAATTTATATATTTTTTCCTTTCCTATTTTTCTCTCTAGTTTTAATTTAATTTTTTCTAAATATTTTTCCTTTTGTCTTTTCTTTCAAGTGATCTCCAATACTCAAATGAAAAATGTTACCCTAGTTGTTGAATATGATATTTCTGTGATGCTCTTTGGCACGTAAAGATAGTTTTGCTCTCATAAATTAAGGGATTGAGTTGAGGACAAACACTGTGTGTATCTTTGCATTTTCAGTGCCTTGCACATTATTTAAAACAAAGTGGGACCCAATGGTAAATATTTTTTCAGTCATGAATAAAAGCCTTCATTTATTATATAAAAATCCTGTGGTCATCACGCCATCACGCCTAACGACCAATCAGCAGGAGGCTGCGTGCGCGGGGTGGGTGGGGCTGCATGTGTGGCAAGGCGCACATGGGTGGTTAGGGACTTGATTCTGGAAGCACGGGTGGGTTTCTGGGTCCCACCTCCCACAGCGGCGGCGGCAGTGGCAGCAGCCACGGGACTCTTTCTGGGTCCCGCCGAGCTGCAGGACTCTGGGTCCTGGGTCTCATGCAATTTCACGCGCTAGGCCCCTAGTTTTCTCATAAGAATAAAGAACAGTTGATGAAGCTATATATTTTACTTTCTACACATATTTGAAATGTGTAATTATGTGACTTGAAACATATAAAAATTGTCTAATCAATCTTATAAGAATGAGCCCCACTATTAAGTATATTTGTATTTTTTAATTTTTCAACTCTTACACTTAACAATTAAAAAATAGTGTGGGTGGCCCAGCCGGCATGGCTCTGTGGTTGAGTGTCGACCTATGAACCAGGAGGCCACAGTTCCATTCCCTGTCAGGGCACACGCCTGGGTTGTGGGCTTGACTACCAGTAGCGGGCATGCAGGAGGCAGCCAATCAGTGATTCTCTCTCACATTAATGTTTCTCTCTCTCTTTCCCTTCCTTTGTGAAATTAATAAAAATATATTTTAAAAAATAGTGTGAGTGTATGTGTCATTGTCCTATGAAGAAGGGTTATAAAATCCCTTAAAGGCTGAAAACTTAGCCATTTTCTATTTCTCACTGTGTTTGTACATCTACCTTCATGTATAGTAGTAGTTCCACATCTCTTATTTCCTCCATCAATATTTTAAAAGGGCCAGAATTCAAATTTTTAGTTACATAGTCCAAAAGACAATGTTACTTCCAAGTAATGTAGAACATTTTTTGTGCGCTTTTACAGAAGAGGTTTTCATAGAAAAAGAATGTTCTCATATGCCTTTTTGCTCCTGCTATGTCCTCCCACACAGCTACTGGTAGTATTTTAAAATTTTTCATCTGTGTTAAGCACTGTTCTACGGGGTTTGTTTTATATATGTAATTGTATATGTTTAACCGCAAAATAACCACAGTCTTATTCTTATTTTTTTCTTTTAAAAAAAAGGGGGGGGGGACTCAGAAAGGTTTTCTGAGCATCATTTAAAAGCATTTTCATTCGTATTGCCTTTTGTATACTGAGGCTCTATGCCGCCATGACATACATGGTATATAGAACTTCTAGCATCCTTGTTAAAATATCCTTTTAATTGGGTTGCTCTAAACTGCTCCAACATTTTTTCCTAATCTTCATTAATTAGTATTTTTGCTCTCTTTCTAGGGCATTTCTGGGCCTACTATTAGTTATAAGTATAATGTAAAGTATTGTTAGCATTTACTGACTTGTTTATACACTAACCATGAAATGGCAGTGCATTGACATGGCATCTTTATTTTATTGAGATTATCTTTTTTTTTTTTACTATACTTCATTGTTGAGAGGTCAAACACATTAAATAGAGATGAGGTAGAGTGAGGTCACATTTAGAATGCTTACTCTTTGGGGTATAATTTTATACTATTTGCAGTAACATATCTGTATTAATGCCTTTCTTTTATTAATTTCAAAATAGTATTGTTGACAGTGGTGGGAAGGGCACCAGGTGTCTGACCGCTGGGGTCAGACCAGGTTGCTGGGTTCAGCAACCTTGGTACTTGGGTTCTGGCTAGGAAAGAATTCAGAGCCAAGACTCAAACTATAAGAGAACCTTTATTTACTAAATCACAGCGGTAGAAGAAGTAATTCGTAGAAGAAATGGGCTGAGGAAACAAGTTATAGAGGCAAAGGAAGGGCCCTTGGAGCTTGGGAGTGAGGAAGCTAATGGTAATGCGCCTAGCGGGAGGAGGAGGAGGAAGGGAGAGGCTGTTCTCCCTGGAAGGAGAGCTGGCTGGGGCCTCTGTCCTAAGGTCTGTAAGGGTGGAGATTTTAGGGGAGATCCTAGGGGAAGATCTCAATAGAATATTCAGCAGCTTTCCAGGTGTGTCCTTTCAAGGGCTAGGTCTCCAATGCATCTGGTCCTGAGGTCAGCCTTGGTGTCTTGTCTGGTTTTGCTGCTTTTCTGGGCATGGAGCTGAACTACAACTGAGGCCTAGATGTTATCTCTAGGGAGGAAAGGTCAGGGGGTCCAAACCACATTTACTAGGGGAGGAAAGGTCACGCTGTGGGCCAGGTCCCACCATACAATTGCCCTTTGCCAGGCACCTGGGACTTTCTATCCGGGGCCCTTCTGTACCAGCCCACTGGCCTTGCTCTGCTCATGTCTATCTCTGCCTACCACAGGAACATGACTAAACTTTTTTCTATGCAACTTCTAGAGATATAGGTAATACATAATGTTGTACATATAATCTATATTCAGAGCCTAACAATTGAATATTATGTTTTCTGCTACATTTTTAAAAAAGTAAATAATAGGCAGAATAGAGTCATTACAAAAATCTTGATTTTTTTTTTTCGGTAAATTGGATCACATCTTTTATTATGCTCTCTCATTTTACTTTACTGTGACTCATTTTATTTATTTATTTATTTATTTATTTATTTATTTATAAATATATTTTTATTGATTTCAGAGAGGAAGGGAGAGGGAGAGAGAAATAGAAACATCAATGATAAGAGAGAATCATTAATGGGCTGCCTCTTGCCTACCCCCTACTGGGGATCCAGCCTGAAACCCAGGCATGTGCCCTGACCGGGAATCAAACTGTGACCTCCTGGTTCATAGGTTGATGCTCAACCACTGAGTCACACTGGCCTGGCTTTTGGTTCATTTTAATTCAATATAATTACTAGTTATAACAATGGCTTATTATCATTTTTTGGGTTGTTGTTAATCTTACCCGAGGATATTTTTTCCATTGATTTTTAGAGAGAGTGGAAAGGAGGGAGACGGCGGGGCGGGGGGGGGGGGGGGTAGGAGGGAGAAAAGAGGGAGAGAGAAACATTGATGTGAAACACACATTGATTAGTTGTCCCCTCCCAACGCTGTATGTAGCTGGGGATCGGACCTGCGACACTTCGGTGCATGGGCCAAATGCTGTAACTATTGAGCACACTGGCCAGGACCATTGTTATTATTTTTTAAAGATAGAACTTTAATAAACTTGAGAAGAATTCTTCTGGTCCTCTGGCTAACCAATTCTCTCTCCAGGATGCCATTTGCCTGGCTCATAGTTTTACAACAGAATAATTTAAATTTGGAAGTTAATTGCGAGAATGAGAGAAGGATTGATGTTGGCATTTTTGAGAAGTAAATGATCTTTAATTACAGAAACATAAAAAAAAACAAACTGTGATGAAAGATAAGAGCATCTCCTGAGAAACTGTTAATTGTGTTCATTTAAAGTTGAGGCAATCTGGTTAGTTTGCATAAAGGGAGATTTTAGTAATGAGGTAGGTGCTTAATACTTTCAGGGAGAGTGGGAGTGTTCAGGTGTGGTCTTGTCTCTGCAGCTGGGAGCCAGTTTCTCCTCCCTCCTTTTGAAAACCCACTGTGTCTGGTAGACGAAGCTCTGTTTGGGATTGTTCTTCAAGGACATTGTTTTCGGATTTGTCTACACAGACCTTTCCCTCCTTTCATTGAGCTGCTAAGGGGATCAAAAGAAAATAAGCAGCTTTCCCCTTTTCTTCCACGTAGATGTTTAAAAGGCATATCTATAGCTCTGAGTCAATTAAAGGAGTCTGTTTGAATCAGCAGCTGCGCAACCTTTCTTTTTTTTTGCAATAGATAGCAGTAGGAAAAAGCAAAGGCTTTTTGCTTGTAAAAACATTTACTGTCTCCTAGCAATCTGCAGTGATGCTATGCAAGTCTGACAACAGATAAATGTTTTCCAATGTCATAAAACTTTACAGTAATACAGGAAAGTTACTACACTATTTGCCGCAGGAGTTGATGTCCTGATATAGAGTTTCAGAAAGCCTTGACTATAAACTAACTGTATGGAGTTATTTTTTAAAAACAATAAATGTAAAGCCATAGCCATTTTATCAAACCTCTACATTTTTCAGATGGAAAAACTGAGATGTAGGGAGATTAAATAACCTTCCAAAGTCACATGATAATTTGGGTATTTGCCAGGGACTGAAATGTTCCCCATTCTTACTGAAAACCCACTACTTTTTGCACTAAAGCATGGCATCTCATCTAAAATGCTGAGAGCTGAGGTTGAACTAACTGGTGGGCTGGAGAAAAACTACATAATGTCTGAAAAATAACTTGTATTTTTTGAGGTATATTTGATGGGATATAACAATGTATAATCACTAAGTACTGTGGACAAAAAAAAAGGGTGCTATAATAAATATAAATTTCTAACTGGGTAGGTCATAGTGGGTAGTTACACCTCAGACCTATAACTTCTTTAGTGAAAGGTTTTTAAGTCAACTTTGTCTATTGATCTTGTGCATCTCGGTTAATACACCTCTGGAATGCCAGAATACCACCCTCGAGAGAGCACATGATCTTAACTAGCCTGTATTTTAATTCCCATGTTGCTTTCTCCCACCTTCATGCAATCTTCCTTAAATTCTCTTCTTAATTTCAAATATATAAAAGAAATTGCAAACTATTGTTCTCTGGAGCATTTGGGATTTGCTTCCCGGTAACTGTCATCAGTTTTAGCCAAAATAAACTCATAAAAATTCTCCACAGGTTTGGACATTTCTTACATTGACAGTACCTATATGCACCATCATAACTAAATTACCTGCTTCTCAAGTGCAATTTGGCCATGGTCGAGGTGCAGGTGACACAGCTGGTGGGTGTATGCAACTACATCGTTTGCAAGTAAAAAGAGTGGATCAGAGCAAGGTTGAAAACTCATGCCTGCAGGAATCCAGGAATCAAGAAGGGCTCAGGTGGTGGCTGCCTTTAAAAATAAAATGCATCAAAAATATATTTAAAAAATGGGAAATATATATTGAGTTCATATATATTGAGTTTCAACTTATGTAATGAAAACGTGTAAGCCCTGTGTTGCCAGACCTTTCTATTTTAAAAAATGTGGATTGTAAAAAAACAGCACATTTACTAAGTATAACCAGCCTACATGTAGACTTGCTCTGTGTAGCAAATAAAAATGCAGGACTTCCAGTGAAATTTGAATGTATCTGCTTATCTGTATTTTATCTAGCAAACCTAACTATGTCACCCACCACTTTGTAAACTCTAGTTTAAAGGAACAGTAGGTATGTGGACTCTTGTGATGTGTACCCACCTCTGAGGTTTGTCAATGACCTTCACTTAGGATATCATGTATTATTCTGAAGACTGGTTCAGAGGTGATTGTCTTCCTATTACAGTACACTAGAGTATGTGACTATATTTCTTGAGGTAGCAAATTTTACATTAAATATGTAAGAACAAAGTATCTGAGATTTTGTTAATTACCTAAAGAATATAGCAAAAGTGGTTCTGGCCAGTGTGGCTCAGTTTGTTGGGCATGTCATCTGCTCTGAGAGGTCTGCTGGTTTGATTCCTGGTCAGGGCACATGTCTGGGTTGTGGGCTCGATCCCCAGTGGGGGCCATGCAGGAGGCAGCCCACCGATGTTCGGCTTTCACATCAATGTTTCTCTCTTTTCCCTTCCTCCCTCTCTAAAAAAATAAAAATAAATAAATAAACTATTTCTTAAAAAAAAAAAATAGATAGCAAAGATGAATAAAAAAGGCAATTTTACCATTAGTTTTTAGGAAAGATTGATGTTTTCAGTATAAGAAATACATAAAGGTTTTTCTGGGAAGAAAAAATTCCTATGCGTGATTACAGGCAAACAGGACAATAACAGAGGCAGAATACTCAGGCTCCTTGAAGCGTTGCCCCTGCCTGTTCATAAAATCAGATAGGTGAGAACAAGCTGCAACGCATCCACGCAAGTTATAATTAGCATTAACTTAAGGAAGAGTTGCGGCTCCGCTTAATGTTAGGTTCCATTTGATCTTAATTGAAAGGAGGCAAGGAGTTACAGGAAACAGACCTTTGCACTGAAAAGGCCACGGCAATGTGTTTAGAATTTCCCAAGGAACAGGAGGAGGTCTTGCGAGTCCAGACACTTGGGAGCGGAGAAGTTGAGCCTTTAACACCTCACAGCAACAAAACTCTTCTTGTCTTGCTTTGAAGGCCTTGGCTCTGGGGTTTATTTTCTCCTCATCTGAGACAGGCCCAGAAACCTGATTTTGCTTTTGAAGCGAGCGATTCTCCACAGCCCTGTGTCAGTTTGTTTTCTGTTACCTTCCTTCGAATGCTTAGTTACCTCTCCCAGGGCACCCATCTTGTACCTTTCCTGAACAGTTAAGCGTTTGCAGAGAAAGTATTAAAATAGAAACAGGCTGAATAAAGCAATTTTTAAAAGCCAGTCGTTTCATTAAATGTTTATTTAGGTTTCCCAAGCGCTAGCTATCATTCTAGGCCTGGGTTTCTCCTCTCAAGGAAAATGCAATTTGAAGGGGAGACAGAGACGCAACAGAGACCAGAGTACAACAGACATGTAGGTGGAAGAGTATCCTATCCTCATGCTTTCAGAAGAGAGCGCTGAAACTTATGGAAGTTGATTTGTGACTGGGTTGTTGTTGTTTTTCTAAATATATTTTTTATTGATTTTTACAGAGAGGAAGGGAGAGGGATAGAGAGTTAGAAACATTGATGAGAAAGAAACATCGATCAGCTGCCTCCTGAATGACCCCAACTGGGGATCGAGCCTGCAACCAAACATGCCCTTGGCTGGATGTGACTGGGGTTTTGAATGCTAAACTAATAAGGGGAGGAAAGTCTTCTGTGACATTTTTTTTTTAATTTTTTTTTAATTGATTTCCGAGAGGAAGGGAGAGGGAAAGAGAGATAGAAACATTAATGATGAGAGAGAATCATTGATCGGCTGCCTCCTGCATGTTCCCTACTGGGGATCGAGCCGACAACCCGAGCCTGTGCCCTGAGCGGGAACCAAACCGTGACCTCCTGGTTCTTAGCTCCATGCTCAACCACGGAGCCACGCTGGCTGGGCAGTGCTTTCCATGAATCACAGCAGGGGCACCTAAGTCAGTTTGTCTTATTATTGTTATTCGTGATGTTAAATTTGATCACATGCTCAAGGTGGTCTATACCAGCCTTCTCATTGTAATGATGTTTCATCTTTTTTGTAATTAATAGCTAACATGCCATGTCTAGACCGCTCCCTAACAAACAGCCTTCCGTGCATTGCTTTTTGCATACTTAGTGATCCTTAACTGGCTGCACAATGTTAAAAAAAATTAGGAAATTGCTCCGAAAAATCTGGATTCCCAGGTTCTTGTTAGAAATTGAAAGATGTGGCAACAATGGGCCAGTATCCCTGAGCTATAATAATTTTTAGGAATGAACCAGTGACTATTTCCTATAACTAAGGCCATGGTTTTCAGTTTGCCACAGTTTCCACCATTCCCAGTTGTTTACCACTGTCTTAATCACTCACTTATGGGCTTTATTTCTCCTCTGTAACCATTTTGAGTTTTCTATCCATGTACTATGGTTTCTTATTGAGTGACCTGCATAGCTGATTGATGATAATGAGGGATAGGAGAGCCAGGAGAAGGAGCTAGGGGAAAACATTGACAACTTTCGCTTCAAATGTTTCATAAAAGTTGGCAACCATTGTAAAAAAGTCCGAAGAGCCAACTGATCTGGAAGTAAGATTTGGAATTCTATTGTGCCAGTTGAACATATGAATGCAATAATTTCTTCCAATATCAGGTAATATATTATTATAATATCTATATATATAAACCTATATCCTATCTAATAAAGAAGAAATATACTAATTGACCCTCACGCCATTGCAAAGATGGCGGTGCCCACAGCCAATAAGGAGGGAATATGCTAATTGACTGTCACACCCTCAAAGATGGCAGTGCCCACAGCCACAAGATGGCGGCACCCAGTCCCCTCAGCCCCGCCAGGGCAGCAGGTGCCTCTGGAGTCCCCCAGCCTCTTAGCCCCCCAGCCGTCCAGGGCTGGCCCAAGGCACAGGCAAGCCTTGGATGTCGGCTGCCCAGCCACCCAGGGCCGACCTGAGGGATGACCAAATGACTGAACAAGCAGGCTGCGTAGGGTGACCAGGCCAGCAGGGGGGTTAGTGAGGGACGACCAAATGACTGAACAGCAGGCTGCATGGGGTGACCAGGCCTGTGGGGGGGGCCGTGATGGGTGACAAGGATGTCAGGGGGGGCAGTTGGGGATGACCAGGCTGGCGGGCAGGGGTGCAGTTGGGGGCAACCAGGCCGGTGGGCAGGGGTGCAGCTGGGGGCAACCAGGCCAGCGGGGCGGGGGGGTTGGGGGCGATTAGGCTTGCAGGGGGGCAGTGAGGGGTGACTAGGCCAGCGGGGGGTGCAGTTGGGGGTGACCAGGCTGGCAGGGGGGAGTAGTTAGGGGTGACCAGGCTGGCAGGGGGGGCAGTTGGGGGTGACCTGGCTGGCAGCAGTGGGCAGTTAAGGGCAATCAGGCCAGCATGCAGAGGCAGTGAGGGGTGATCAAGCCGGCAGGGGGTGGCAGTTAGGCGAGACCAGGCAGGCAGGCAAGTGAGCGATTAGGAGCCAGCAGTCCAGGATTGTGAGAGGAATGTCTGACTGCTGGTCTAGACCAGCAGTTGGACATCCCCGAGGGGTCTCGGATTGGAGAGGGTGCAGGCTGGGCTGAGGGGACCCCCCCTCCCATGCACAAATTTTGTGTACCAGGCCTCTAGTATATATAGAAAATCCTAAGCGACCGAACAACTGGCTGACTGGTTGCTATGACCTGCACTGACCACCAGGGGGAAGACGCTCAACACAGGAGCTGCCCCCTGGTGGTCAGTGCACTCCCACAGACAACCTCCCACAGTCCCTTCCCCCCAGTCCCTCTCCCCGGCCGACCAGGCCTCTAGTGATAATTATAATACAATATGATCATTGACTTACACTCTGTTTCCCTTACTGTTCTGTCACATATCTTTTATTCCCCGTACTGGGCACATATTAAACATTCAATAAACTTTATTTAATAAATGAATGATTCACTCGGTCGGTGTTGCCCAGTGGTTGAGTGTCAACCTATGAACCAGGAGGTCACGGTTCGATTCCCAGTCAGGGCACCTGCGGGGGATGCAGGCTCAATCCCCCATAGGGGGCATGCAGGAGGCAGCCAATCACTGATTTTCATCATTGATGTTTCTATCTCTCTCCTCCTCTCTGAATAAATAAAAATATGTTTGAAAAAGGGAAAAATAAATGGATGATTATAAATGAAGACACTTATTTGTCAAGAGGCATTTGAGGAGGAAAATATTCATGGGGTAGATAACATGAACCTCAGAAGATAGAGACGTGAGGCTGACATGATCTGTAGACTTTGCAGAAGTGTGATGTGCTAGAATGAGCTGCCTCTGCTCCCAGTAGGCGAGAGGTCATGAGGGATGAAATATTTCAGTGAAGGTACAGAGGGAGCTGGAGGGAATTATGAGTAAAACGTCAATGGAATGGACATTAGCAATGAGGTTAGTTGACAAGAAATAGTATCATGATGTCAGGATTATCTGGTGACTCGGAGTACCAGCGAAAAACAGAATGGGGGCAGGGTGCCCTGCAGCTTCAGTTTGGGGCTCATTCAGGCTGAGAATGTGGGCTGTGTTAGGGGTGTGATAGGGAGAAGTTGGTAAGGTTTGTACCAGGTTCCAGAGACAGTGTTCGTGGAAAGTTATTCTGTAAGAATTTCACTCAAGTATCTGGAGATGGAACTAACTTGCTCCGTGGATTCACACATTCCAGTGGAAACAGCAGCAGCCTGCAGTCACTGGAAAGCCCACTTTTCAGTTGTGATTTGAGACTTCATTTAGGTTGTTAAAGTTGAGACCCTCTGCAGCAGATTGGAGCGTGCGGACCCCAGGGAACAGAGGAATTGGTGGGAGGAGGGGACTTGGTCAGGTCAGCCAAGGTGGTTCTCAAATTTTCCTGAGGGAGCTTTTCAAACACACAGATTTCTGAGCACAGCCTCGGAGGATTCTGATTCACCAGGCCCGAGGAGGAGCCCAAGAATTGCCCTGTTTTGCTAAGTACACCACGTAATGACGAGGGCCACACGTAGGAAACGCTGATTTAAATTTTAGAAGATGTTCTCCTTTTGAAGGAGAATTACCATTTCAAAAGAGGCCTCTGGCTTAACAGCCAGGAGTGGCAGCGTTCATCTCTGATGAACGAAACAGTTTGTCTCATGGTTTGTTCCTGACTAGAAACTAACTAGAAACGAAACAACTTCGCACATTTAGCTACAGAGCTACATAGCTACCAAAATATCGTATTATTCCCCAAGGAGCCTTAAATTGTACCTTTTAGGCAAAATAATGTTATGAAATTAGCAACCAAATAGAAACATTCCATTTTTATCAAAAGGAAAAGTTTCCTTTCCGGGAGTGTGTGTGTGTGTGTGTGTGTGTGTGTGTGTGTGTGTGTGTATGTGTATGTGTATGTAAATGTGTCACTTGTCCTTTTTTAAAAAATTATTTTGCTGTTCTTGAACAGCTAATTAATTTGCTTAATTTTAAAGACTGTAATGTGGAAGTCACATGGAGTTATTTAGCAAAATATAGCCTGGGTCTGCTTTGGGATTTAGCAAACTCTTAAGGGACCTGAGATCAATAGATTCTATCAGTTCATTTAAGCGGTCAGTGAGTATGGTTTTCAAGAGGCACAAGGCTGTCAATTGTATGGGGGTTATGGAAATAAATAGATACAGAACTTGCCCTTAGGGACTTCAAATTCCAGAAGAGGAGATTTAGAGGTAAATAATGATGAACAATATAGTGCCAAAGGTTGCAGGAAGAAATATGCACAAGGTGGTAAGGTAGCCCAGCAATTAACCATAAGGGAAGGGGCAGGACATGGGAAGGGGCAATACACAGAGAGGATAAGAGCATGCTCTGGCGTTAGACAGCAGTAGAGTCAAATCTTAAATATCACCTCTTACTGGCTGCTTGGTTGACCTCTTCTAGCCTCAGTTTCTTGATCTACAGGATGGGAATGATGCTCAGGCAGTTGTTATAGTGATTAAATAAAATAATATTCATTTGCTACTTAGCATGCTGGTGCTTGGTGTTCAGTCAGGACATGATACCTGTACCAGATGTCCTCCTCCAGATTCTAGGGCAGAGCTATGGTCATGGTGCCATGTGGCCTAATGCTTTTAAGATGTTGTTTTACTTTTGGAGCTTTAATGTAACTTATGGTGCCTTAGCACACTAAAAAACACACCTCTTTTTGTCTTTTAAATGGCCACATATATCTACCATTTGAGGTTTTTCTATTTTTAAAGAAAAGGTGTTTTTTGTTTTGTTTTGTTTTATTTTAATTTCAGAGAGAGGAAGGGAGAGGAAGAGGGATAGAAACATCAAATGATGAGAGAGAATCATTGATCGGCTGCCTCCTGCACGTCTCCCATCCGGGATCGAGCCTGCAACCCGGGCATGTGCCCTGACCAGGAATCAAACCATGATCTCTTGTTTCATAGTTTGATGCTCAACCACTGAGCCATGCCAAGCGGTCCAAAGAAAAGTATTTTAATGAGAAAATTTATAATTTGTGTATGAGAGTTTACTTTTTTGGATATAAAAAGCATTTTCTACCCACCTGAAATAGTCTCTTGAGATTTTGCTTGTTTTGGCATAAGGACATTAAACAGTAATGTTTATTTAAAATACCTGGCAAATTTTCTTGAACTTCTCATTCTGAATAGACACAGGAGACATAACACGAATGGTTTGTTTTGATACCCTGGCTGTCTACATCTTAAAAATACAGGCACTGGATTGGAAAAGTCCCTGGTTCTTTTTTGTAACGGCCACATGAGTGTCTGTTTTAGAATTAGTACTTTCTATAATGTCCTAAACCCATTATCATTTTTGCAGATTTTCACCTAACGGCTGGTCTGTGTAGCTAACGGTACTATTTATTTCCATGTATCTTCATAATAAATATAATATTTGTTTATAAGTTGCTGAATGTAAAGAGTCCAGGCAAAATTGCAACATTGACAATGGGAGATTGGTTAAAGCTCCTGAAGGTCAGGTCTGTTTTCTCAAACAATGTAACTTCGAATTGTAGCTATGAGGTACTTGGTGAGCTCAAAATGACCAAGTCATTCCCTCAGTCTGTGCTTCACAAAACGTAATGTCTCTTTTACAGCTTTAGAGACAATGCGGCATTTAGAAGGATGAATATGACTCCTTCACTGCTTGCTGTTAGCCAGGATTAAGCCATAAGTAGGACAGGACCCCACAGACAGGTGTGTGTGTGTGTGTGTGTGTGTGTGTGTGTGTGTGTGTGTGTGTAAGGGAGTTTGGGAGTGCAAAGTCAGTATAAGCACCACAGGAGAAAACTAAACCCAAGATCTTCTGTTCATTTTCTATGTGTGTCATTAATCAGGTTAGAAATTCTGCTGAGTCAATAGTCTAATCTCATCGATGTATTGGGGATCTTGCATGTGCCTAACAGTGGGTGAGGTAATTTGAGAATTTAATAGCAGTAATAGCAACAAACACATCAGTGAATCCATGAAGTTGACTGAAATCTTTTCAAAACATGTGGAGGTGCATATGATGAAAACATATAATAAAAGAAATCAGGACATCTGTCTATTGTGACCTATAAGATCCTCAAAAAAGATTTGGTCATCAAGGATCTCTAGATTGAGTTAATAGCCTTACCTCAATGCATGTCACCAGACATGCACCGATTCATTTCTTCTATGTGGGATTTAAGTCCACCATCAAAATATTAAAGAACCATTTCTTTTATTATGGTAAACTAATGTTTCTTTATCAAATAGAAGTGAAACATGAGAAAATAATTTTAAGCTGTAGCAGAGAAGGAGTTTAAGTTAGACTTTAAGTCTATTTTTAAAATATTTTATTTTTGGATTTGTTTGTTAAATAAATATTCCAGGAACACTTACTGTATGCTCGGTGCTCTGAAAGGTACTGGGGGAGGAGGTGCTGGATAAGTAGACAAGGGCACTGTCCTCAGGGAGCTTATATCCTAGGGGGGAGGAAAAGAAGAAAGAAGTGACGTATGGATGCGCAAGAGTGTTTCAGACACTTAGCACGCTCTGCGCATCTGAAGTAACATTCAGAACGTTCTTCCTTGGTTTATCGCTTTTTCCCTGGACTGCTCTCAATTTTAATTTGTTGGCTAGAAAAAACTGCTGCTAACATGATAGGTAGGAGCAAAAAGAGATCATGTAAAAATTAAAATGTCATTAATCTGGCTTTAAGAGCAAAGGAAATGGATACTTGGCTGAAGATTAAGTAAGAAAACAGTGGAGAAATCTTCAACAGCTACAGATTTAGCCAGCAGTTATGCCTGCACTAGGATTGTAAACAATTTGTACTTTTAAGTTCTCCAAATTCTGTCATATTCATTAATCATATTTTGCAATTAAAGCATTGCCAAATTCATGCCCTTGAAAGTTATTCTAAGCCTTTTCTCCTTTTCTGCTCTCATCTTATAATTATTTAAATTTCATTTTTTTTCTTTTTGAGGTTTCTATTTTATATTTCCTTCCCCCATTAGTCTAATTTGGACCACTGTTCCAGTTAGCAAAAGCATTTTTTTCACCAGATCATTTAATCTTTTTCTTGTCCAAGGAAGGGTTCTTGTCAAACATTTTCATACACATTTTATTACATTCTTAGAAATATATGTTAGACTTGAACTCTAGCAAATTGTTAATATATCACAGAGGATTAGAAATTTAGTAGACTGTACTTTGTAGCTGTTTCCAATGGAGTGGTTTATTTTATTAACATCATAACTAATTAACTCATGTGGGATACATAGAAAGGTTGTTTCGAAAATAAGTTCAATAAGCCTTAGGAACCCAAGACTAAACATAGAATGCTTTGTTTAGTCAATTATTAACTATAAGTCCTATCTTTTTTTCTCTTATATTCTGTGCCTTTTTTTTTATTTCAATAAATCTTTATTGTTCAGATTATTACAATTGTTCCTCTTTTTTCCCTCCATAGCTCCCCTCCACCCGGTTCCCACCCCACCCTCTGCCCTTACTCCCCTCCCCCCACTGTCTTCATCCGTAGGTGTATGATTTTTGTCCAGTCTCTTCCCGCACTCCCCACATCCTTTTCCCCCCGAGAATTGTCAGTCCACTCCCTTTCTATGACCCTGATTTTATTATATTCACCAGTTTATTTTGTTCATCAGGTTTTTTATTCACTTGATTTTTAGATTCACTTGTTTATAGATATGTATTTGTTATTCATAATTTGTATCTTTACCTTTTTCTTCTTCTTCCTCTTCTTACAGAAAACCTTTCAGCATTTCATATAATACTGGTTTGGCAGTGATGAACTCCTTTAGCTTTTTCTTATCTGTGAAGCTCTTTATCTGCCCTTCAGTTCTAAATGATAGCTTTGCTGGGTAGAGTAATCTTGGTTGTAGGTTCTTGCTGTTCATCACTTTGTATATTTCTTGCCACTCCCGTCTGGCCTGCATAGTTTCTGTTGAGAAATCAGCTGACAATTGTATGGGTGCTCCTTTGTAGTTAACTAACTGCTTTTCTCTTGCTGCTTTTACTATTCTCTCTTTGTCTTTTGCTCTTGGCATTTTAATTATGATGTGTCTTGGTGTGGTCCTCTTTGGATTCCTTTTGATTGGGGTTCTGTGCACTTCCTGGACTTGTAAGTCTATTTCTTTCACCAGGTGGGGGAAGTTTTCTGTCATTATTTCTTCCAATAGGTTTTCAGTATCTTGCTCTCTCTCTTCTTCTGGCACCCCCATAATTTGGATGTTGGTACGCTTGAAGTTGTCCCAGAGGCTCCTTACACTATCTTCATATTTTTGGATTCTTTTTTCTTTTTGCTTTTCCAGTTGGGTGTTTTTTGCTTCTTTGTATTTCAAATCTTTGACTTGATTCTTGCAATCCTCTAGTATGCTGTTGGATCTCTGTATATTATTTTTTATTTCAGTCAGCATATGCTTAATTTCTAATTGGTCTTTTTCATATCCTCAAGGGTCTCGCTAAATTTATCGGCCTTTTCTAGAAAATTCTTGAAAAACCTTATAACCGTGGTTTTGAATTCTATATCCAGTCATTTGCTTTCCTCCATTTCTTTCATTTGTGATCTGTTTCTTTGTCTCCGCATTTTGGCTGCTTCCCTGAGTTGATAGAGTGGCTTTGTGTGGTAGGTGTTCTATAGGGCCCCGTCACTCAGCCTCCCCAGTTACCTGAGGTGGACACTCTTGGTGCACCCCTTTGTGGGTTGTGTGCACAGTCTTGTTATAGTTAAGCTTTGATTGTTGTTGGTATCACTGGGAGGAATTGACTTCCAGGCCAATTGGCTGTGAGGATCAGCTGTGTCTACGATGGGAGAACTTCTGTGCTGGAGACACCCTTATGAGGCAAGACTTGCTTCAGTGGGGCTTTGGTGCTCACTGAGTCTGCCCCCTGAGTGTATCCCTTATGGATCTGAGGAGTTGTAATCTGGATGCTCCTACTCTGACCCCTGGGTACACTGGCTCTTGGATCTCCAAGGAGGTGCTAATTTAGCCTCTGCCTGAGGCCACCGAGCAGGAGCTATGGAGAGATATGCAGATTCCTCTTCTGTGTTTGGGGTTTGGAGGTGCCCAGATGAGGCCCAGCTGTGAAGCAATGCAAGCTGCTGTGGGGCCTTGGGCCTTGTTTTGGATGTTCTGGGTCTCTCTGACTCAGTTGCAGTTTGTTAGGTAAGTTTAGAATTCAAAGGACCAGGCCATTCATATGCAAAAGCCTCTGCGCACAGCTTGGATGGGGCAGAGTCTCAGGGTGGAGCATACAGCAATGGCTTCCTGTCAGCCCTGCCCTAAGAGCACCCAGGTCTGAGTGTCCCTCGGTAATTGCTGCAAGCACCTCTGAGAGAAAGCCACCCTTGAGTTCCGCCTGCTGCCAGACAGTCCAGTTTCTCTCCGTATGAGACTGGGTCCCCAGAGTCTTGTCCAGAACTGGAGTTCAGAGCAGTTGGGAGCTTTTGTCTCCCTCCCACTTGAAAAAGCCAGCCGCCAGCCCTCTCTGCATGAGTGCCTCCATACCTCTGCATTTACTTCCGCAGCTCCTCTGAGTCTCAGTGTGCTTTTCTCTTTCCTTCTAGTTGTAGAATTTCCACTCAGTCCTCCTTTTTGTGGTTCTGGATGATGTCTGTTTTGTCTTTTAGTTGTAGTTTTGAAATTGTTGTGTGAGGCAGCAGTTCAGGTGTTTACTTATGCCGCCATCTTGGTTTCTGTCCCCTATTCTGTGCCTTTTGTTTTCATTTTTATTATCTGTCTGGTCCCACAAGAAAGTAAATTTCTAGAGGGCTGGAGGTTTCTCTCTCTTATTTGGTGCTGTATGTACAGAGCCTAGAGCAAAGTGTGCCATAGTAAGCCTTTAACAAGTATCTATGAGTAATATGCTAATTAGACCAGGAGACCTTCTGCAGACCTTCCGGACGTCCTTCCAAACAAAACCATGGTGGCAGGCCAAGGCAGAGGTGGTTAGGGGTGATCAGGCCGGCAGGGGAGAGCAGTTGGGGGCGATCAGGCAGGCAGGCAGCGTGGTTAGGGGCAATCAAGCAGGCAGGAGAGCAGTTAGGAGTCAGTGGTCCCAGTTTGCGAGAGGGCTGTCCAACTGTGGGATAGGGCCTAAACCAGCAGTTGGACATCCCCCGAGGGGTCCCGGATTGGAGAGAGTGCAGGCCAGGCTGAGGGAGCCCCCCCCCCCCACACACACACACACCGTGCATGAATTTCGTGCACTGAGCCTCTAGTTTGCTTATAATTGAGTTAACTTTACCAATGAATTTATTAACAAGTCACACCGATGATTTCTTTTAGAACAAAAGTAAAAGTAGGAATGGGAAAGTACAACACATTCAGTACCATTCAGCAAGTTTGCATTTATAGGAATATTGATTTTACCACACAAATTAACTACCATGGACATGGCTTAGTGAAAAAAAAACCACCCAGATTTCTTTCCTCATTCCCCTTTTTTGGCCCCATTCTTCCGATTACTTTTTACCCATGCTTCCAAGCTCCACACCTTCCTACGCTTTCTTTTAATAAGCCCGAAACTTCACTGCCAGAAAAATTAACATTGCACTTATCTACTCAACAATGGCAGAATGATCCCCTTAGAACTTTGCAAATCTTCTTTTTTTTTTTTTTTTTTTATCTAACTCATTGAACAATAACTTTATTTCAGGCCCAAAAAGTTCCTGGGTATCCTCTAAGTGTATTATAACTTGGGCTAAAGACTGCTCAGAAACAGAAAATATATTCCTTGTAGTTTTCAGATAAATTAGATAATTGTATGCAATCTTTTTAGCAAATAAAGAGAACATACTGTAGCAATGAAAATGGATCATTATTATTTAGTAAAAGAAATAAAATTGGGGAGATAAATTTAAAAACATTTTACTATTATAGAATTTATGATTAGAAAAATTATTAATGTAGACTTGTATAAATGTATTAACTTAATTTCCATCATGTATGATAAAAACCATAATATGACAGAGAATATGACCATTTCTTAAACCTTTCTTCACCTACTTAAAGAAAAACCTTAATGTCAAGTTCTCTTGAGGTAGTGGATACATAATTAAATTAAACACTTTAGATCTTGATGAAACCCTTGTAAGAAATCTCATTTAGGGAACAGCTATTCTAAAATGTGAACACTCTATAAATAGTCACACTAGGGACAAACAAAATAAAAGAAATAAAAATGTGTCTGGTGCATAAGGAAAGATGCTCAAATTCAGTTATAATAAGATAAATACAGATAAAATTATGCTGAAAAAATATATATGTATATATCCTATATAATAAAGAGCTAATATGCTAATTAGACTGAACAGCAGAACAACCATCTGGACGACCTTCTGGATGAAGCTGGGGCTGCGAGGGCTGCGAGGGCCAAGTCACTTGCACGAATTTCGTGCATCAGGCCTCTAATATATAGATATTTTCTTAAAAGATTTCCAGAAATCAACAAATTTAAGGACATAGTTGGCCAGGCTGGTCATGGTATAAATTACCAAGATCTTTCAAAACTACAAATACATATATTCCTTGGCCTATCAATTCAACTTCTAGTTGTTTATCCTACAGATATACTTGTACTTCAGTGACATGATGACACATACAAGGTTATAAATTGTAGTATTTCATATGATTCAACAAAGCACAAAAGATTAGAAATAATCTAAATGTTTAAAACAGAATTGATTAAATACATTATAATATTTTCCTGCAATGAAATACTATGTAACCATAAAAAAATAAATAAAGATCTCTACGAACTGATTTTTAATTTTTTTTCTCAGCTATGTTAAGTGAAAAAAAAGAGGAGGGGACAGAACAGCTTGTATAAGGTGCCATCATTTATTGAAAGAGAAGAAAGAAAATAATATATGAGTGGACTTGCATTACTGACCTAGGAAAGGACAGGCAAGAGTAATATGGCTTTGGTTGTTGGTGGGAGAAGGGAGTAGGGGAGGACAGAGAACTGGGTGGATAAGGTATAAGTGAGAGAGAAAGACCTTTGATCTTTTTGGCCTATTAAATTTTAAATAATAAGGAAATAAACATATAGATCATTAGCTTAAAAATAAATACATAGATAATTAAAAATAAAGTGAATTTCTTTCTTTCTTTTTTCTTTTTTGTTAATCCTCACCTGAGGATATTTTTTCCCATTTATTTTTATTTATTTTTTATTTTTGTATTTGCCTATTTCTTTTTTAAAAAAAATTCTTTATTGTTTATCCATTGATTTTTAGATAGAGTGGAAGGGAAGGGGAGAGACAGAAAGAGACAAACATTGATGTGAGAGAGACACATGGATTGGTTGCCTCCACAGGCACCTCGACTGGGGCCAGGCATCCAGCACAGGAATTGAACTCAGGACCCTTGAATCCCAGGATTGATGCTCCAACCACTAAGCCAAGCTGGGTAGGGCTAAAGTAAATTCCACGAGCCACAATGTAAATTCTTATTGTATACTCACAATTTAACACACAAATTGTCATTTCCAATGACATTTGTGTAAATGTAGGAAATACTCCTCATATTCCAAATCATTTCTAGAATTTGGCTTTTGCTAAGATTATACCCAGCTCAAGTGGAAAATTTCTGATTCACAATCAGCAGCCTCCCTCCCCATGAGCTAACAATGGCTATGAAGCATTTTCAATTCCACCCAGGAAACTGTCAACTGAGGACATCCCAAAGTCCCAGCTGTGTCTGGGTGTGTGCAGCAGAAGCCAGGCATTTTGCCTGCTCCTAATCACAACCCTACACTCAGAGAGAAGACCAACTTTCCAAGCCTCCTCAACGCTATCCCCCCCATACAAGGGTGCACGGGTACTTTGGAGAGAAGTGAAGAGTTAATGTCATGAGACCGAGTCTGAGAGTAGGGAATGAGTAGGCAGTAGAGAGAATGCATGGGTGGCTCATGGTTCTCTCCAAAGCCTGGAAGATCAGGCTGAATGAAGAATATGTTCTTCCCCTTAGGCCGCATTTCTTCTCCATCAACTGCCTGTTTAAACCACTGTCCCACGAACAAGCTGAAGAGTCATGGTTTATCTAACAGAGACAAAACCTGATGACAGGATATCGCCCTGACTTGATGTTGGATTTGTTGACATTTGAGACAAATCTGGAGCTTTTATTTAAACAGAATTGTCACCATATTTTAATATAACTGATCAAGTTCTGGTTGGGGTGGAAATGATGTCTGTGTGGCTAAAACTTCAGGCTGTTTGCCAGAAAGTTTGTCTTTCAAACTTTGATGATGATCTTGTTGGGAAGAAATAAAACAGGCTCTGAGAGAACCAAGAGCGAAGGTTACAAACACCCGGTGAGGTGAGGTGAGAACTAAGGTTCAGGACAGTTCAAAAATAAAATCTGCTTTTTGTAAGCAATGTGCTTTGAGGGGAAAAAAAATGAAACTGGTAACCTGAGTGGCTCAGTTATTGCCTCCATTTTATAGCTTTATATCTTATTATGTATGGATTCACTTATATAACATCCTTAACTTTTGCTCAGATATGTAAGTGATATTTCATTTTTCTTCTACTGAATTAAAAATGTTCTTCCTTTATTTACATTCTTCAGACTTTATAAATACTATGGAGACAAACCACTTTACCTTTTTGTCTCTTCTCTCATGAAAAGTCTACTTCCAGAAAGTGAGAATGTTTGATTGCTAAATACAGAGCTGGCCTATTCCCTTGGAAATGATTCACAGAATAGGGTGGAGGCAGAGGAAGTGGTGATGGGGCTGCTTAAGAGAACATGCAAATACAGTGGTTTAGGTCATGTCTTAGCAGATAGCCTTGTGGAGTTCAGACGTCGAACTTCCAATATATGCTTTACTTGCTCTTCCTAGTATCATTAAAGAATATGAGGCATTTACTAATTCTATTTCTGATAATGAAATTGGGATTTCCAACCGGAAACTACAAAAGTTCACAAAGATAATCAAGGAATTACAGTTGGCTCCTAGAAACTTCCTGAATAAATCATGTTTGAAAGTAAATCCTGTACTAGAATGAAGACATCTCATTGGCCTGAGAGGAAGTTTTGATTTCTAGTTCAAAACACCTTTTAATTGAAAAAAAACAAAGCTCAGAGAGGCTAAGTAGTTTTGTCACTGTAGAAGCCCAAAGATTCCAATTAAATCCATTGTTTGTACCTACATACTCAATGGCTTGCAATTTTTTTTTGGCTCGTTAAGGTGGTGTCATTTAGACCTGTCTTTCAAGACATGGAGTAAGTTTCTGACAATCCCCACTGATGCTCTCTGAATCTGGGCTCCTTTTAAAATTTCTCGGATTCTCAATCTCCAACAATTCAGAGCCAGAAACCCGTCTTCATCATGGCAGGTTTCTCACGGCTTCTCTGGCTTCCGAAATCAAGAGCCCACCCTCTCCTGATCCTGCTTCTTTACCAGGATCCCTGAGCCGACATTGCAGATGCACCTGGGCTTCGGAGATAAGCCTCAACAGTTGGCTTGGAAAAGAAGCCAAATGTGTCACCATGTCAGACAGACATTTCTTCCTCCTACCTTCTCGGGTTACATCTGGTTTCTGAATCACGGGGAGGAACGAAAGCTAAGCATCTAAGGCAGTGTTAGCGCAATGGAAAGAAAGCCTACTGAAAAGCAGACTCATAGAGAGCAGGACAGCTCTGGTGGGGGTGGAGTGTGTTGGGTGAGTGGAGGAACTGAGGGAAAAAAAGAGAACTCATAGATATGGACAGCAGCGGGGGAGGGTAGTGGATGGAGATGAAAGAGGGCTTAGAGGGATAAACGGTGATGGAAAAAATAAAATATTCAAATAAAAAACAACAACACACACACACAGCTGGAACTGTGAGGGGCACAGAAATCAGAGGCCAGGGAATATTTATAAAGGACTGATGGTGAAGAGTTAAATATCTCATGTATGACTCCCTTTGACCTCAAGAATCTACAACTAACTGGAGATTCCAATTATACCCTGGCCTTTAAGCCTTCAATAATGAGAAACATTTAAAAAGTTCCCTTTGCGCAATAAACCTTTATCAAGCACCATAGACGCAATCAGCACTGTCTCCGTGGGACCCTAACATTCCAGCAGGTGTCTTGAAATCTTGCTCATCATTGATCTTTGGGATTTGTTCATAGATTTCTCCTTCTTGACTAATCTTTTTTTATTTTCAAATGTGGCAAAGCATGTTATAAGGTAAACAGTTTGATTAATTAATTAATTAATTAACTTATCCTCACTGAGAACATGTTTGTTTTTTTAAAATATATTTTTATTGATTTCAGAGAGGAAGGGAGAAGGAAAGAAAGATAACATCAATGATGAGAGAGAATAATTGATCGGTGCCTCCTGCACACACCCTACTGGGGATCAAGCTGTAACCTGGGCATGTGCCCTTGACAGGAATCAAACCCGGGACCACAGGCTGATGCTCTATCCACTGAGCCAAACCAGCTAGAGCGAGAACATGTTTTTATTGATTTTAGAGAAAGAGGAAGGGAGAGGGAGAAAAGGAGAGAGAGAGAGAAAGAGAGAGAGAGAGAAACATTACTGTGAAAGAGAAACATCAGATTGATTGCCTCATGTATGCACCCTGATGGAGGGTCAAACCCAAAACCTAGGTATGTGCCCTGATCAGAAATCAAACCGAGACCCTTTGATGCATGGGTGATGCTCCAACCACTGAGCCACAGAGGCCGGGCTAGTTGAGCAGCTTTAGAAAGAAAGAAAAAAAAAAAAAAAAGAGTTGAATCACTAGGTTAGCATTCTCTGGAAGGGGTACTGTGCCTTCAGTACTAATCCAAGGCACCAGGAAGCCAAGAGATTTTACAAAACCCTTTTAAAAAAATCTTATTAAAAAAAACCTTAGATTTTCTTTGTTTCTTTTCTTGTTTATTCCTACAGCAAACAGCCATGATCTATGTTAAGTTGAGAGTATCTTTTTTCCCTTAACAACCTGAAAAAAACCGACATACTATGAAAGAGCTAATTGCTTAAAACGCTGAATGCAGATACACTCAGAGTTTCCCCTGAACTATGGCAGGACAAGGTACTTTTTAACTTCACATGACAAGGACTAATGATAGCACTCTCTCTTGACTCATCTTTTGAACATTACCAAAACTGCAACCCCAGATTACAACCTTATTTTACCACAAGATCAAGCACTGTGAATAAGAATTGCTAAGGCAAAGACAGAAAAAGCCACAAATGTGGTTCTGGCTTGTGACGTCCTAGATTTCCCTTAAGTATATTAACTATTGCAAGATAACGGTCAGCAGAATTGAGGGGATAGACCACAAAATTACTGGGTTTCAACTCTCATCAGAGCAAGATTGAAGCAATGGGGAAAAATAGAAAGTGTATATGTCCATTAACATTTTGATAGTAGATTTTGTTTCACTGCTTTTCTAAACAACATAATAGCTCTTCCAAACACTGTCAATATTCACAATATTTCTCTATACTTTCCTGTTATATAACTAATAAAGTTTTGTTAATTGTATAATGCTTTTATTATTTCTATAAAAGATGTGAGGAAGCAAACGATGTCTTTGTTGTTTCCTGCTATAGCCCAGTATCTAGCACAAAATTTGTAAGGCCCAGGGCAAAATTAAAATATGAGATCCCTTGTTCAAAAATTATTAAGAATTTCAAGACAACAAAAGAGCAGAACATGAAAACAAGTGCAGAACCCTTGTGACTATGGGGCCCTGTGCCTCTGCTAGGTCATAATAGGTGTCCAGTAAGATGTGTCAACTGAATGACTGAATAAGTATGCCGAATAAATAAATCTCTTATTTTGAAGACTAGAAACAAAACACTTACAGATGAGACTGGGTCTACAAAAAATTGCTTCTCTGAGAATTAATCTCGAATTTTCCTGCTTTATCCCCAGTGGTCCTGTACACTGAAATCTGGTCAGCTTTAAGAAAATACATTAAATTCTGTGCTCGCTTTCATTTCATTC
This sequence comes from Plecotus auritus, assembly GCF_963455305.1. NCBI lineage: Eukaryota > Metazoa > Chordata > Mammalia > Chiroptera > Vespertilionidae > Plecotus > Plecotus auritus. The sequence goes on from NC_137775.1 coordinate 14,874,744, forward strand.
TTGTTCATGTACAAGCTCAATAATTTTGGCAACTCTCTTTTTTTCACCCACTATCTTTTTTTTAAAAAAATATATATTTTATTGATTTTTTACAGAGAGGAAGGGAGAGGGATAGAGAGTTAGAAACATCGATGAGAGAGAAACATTGGTCAGCTGCCTCCTGCACACTCCCTACTGGGGATGTGCCTGCAACCAAGGTACATGCCCTTGATTGGAATCGAACCTGGGACCCTTCAGTCCATAGGCCGATGCTCTATCCACGGAGCCAAACTGGTCAGGTCTCACCCACTATCTTTCAATTGCTTTGGATACATCTAGTTTAAGCCCCCAAACACCCTAATTAATATAAAAGAAATATAAGTTGATATTAAAAAAGACATTATTATGCACACACTGCCTTAGTAATACTAAAATAACAGGATAGAAGAAAGACCAGTTACTTTCAAAACTAGTATAGCCTTATATCTGGGAAGTCTCAAAACACTGATAAAGACCAGACTACTTTAGAAAGAATAATAACTTGAGGCTGATATTTACTAGAACATCACAAATCAATGACAAATAAGTTTCTCTCTTCAGTCCCCAACAAAGTATTTTTTCTTCAATTGAAGGAATAGACTTGACTTTTCCCAGAAATGACTTGATCCTGGAACTGTCAGAGGAAACTTCTTTTGAAATAAATAGGTCTCTCTGTAGTGATATGCTAAATCAGTTCGTGCAGAATAATGAGTTTTTAAAAATAAGGTTCGTCTTCATTTCTTTATAGTTAAAAAAAGTAATTCTAATAATTAATCATGGTTTACCTAAGGAAAATTCTAAACGATTTCTTTTTTTCAGAATCAAGTTTTTTATTGCATATTGTCCCAGAAGGCTTTGGATCCATTCCAAACTGACCCATGCTAACCCCTTTCATTCTTAAACTGACTGGTTCCTATTTTTCTTCCTCTGTATTTCTTCAAAAGGTATCAGGAAGGTGGAAACCACAGGGATTATTTTAGCCCTTAATAGTATAATGGAAACAGAACAGCCTTTAAAAAGGGACAAACTTGTATTTGAATATTAGTTTTGCTGGTTTCTTCTGTGATGCCTTGGAAATGTTATTTAATATCTCTGATCTCAGTTTTACCTTCTGTAAAATGGAGATGATGCTTCCCTTGAAATATACCTTATAAAGATCCATGATGATACAGGCAAATTGAATGACACATAAGTATTTAAAATATGGTCAAGTAGTATTATGGTGAACATTAATATTCATTATTTATAGCTAATTTTTAAAATAATGTCTTTATCTCATAATCATAGAATACATGCTCATCATAGAAGGCTGGTAATGTACATAGAAGTCTAAAGAAGCAGGAAAACAAATTGTTCACCATACTAAGAGGATAACATTTTGACAAATTTGTAGCCTTTATTTATTTATTTATTTATTTATTTATTATTTATTTATTTTTTTTAAAATATATTTTATTGATTTTTTACAGAGAGGAAGGGAGAGGGATAGAGAGTTAGAAACATCGATGAGAGAGAAACATCGATCAGCTGCCTCCTGCACACCCCCTACTGGGGACGTGCCCGCAACCAAGGTACATGCCCTTGACCAGAATCGAACCTGGGACCTTTCAGTCCGCAGGCTGACGCTCTATCCACTGAGCCAAACCGGTTTTGGCTGTAGCCTTTTTTTAAATAAATTTTTGTCTTTACCCAGTTATGATCATACATTATGTTACCAGAAAGGGACCAGGCCCAAAGTAGGTCTGCCTCTGGCCAGCCTGCAGTATGTGGGTTGCTGACTTCATGCAGGAAAGAGTTCACACCACCAGTCCAGGTGATTTTGAGAGTACTTTTATTAAAGCGGGGGACAGGGAAACAAGGAAGGGCTTAAGGTAGAAGAAGCAACAGGAGACAGACTAAGGGGGACGCTTTAGCTTTCCAGAAATGTTCTGGGGAAGAAGGGAGCCACGGCGGGGCTGCTGTCCGCTCACTGGAGAGTCAGCGAGAAGGGGGCCTTGGGGACAGGTTCAGGGTTTAGCCCGGGATGAGCTGCTACTGCTGCCCATTGCTCTCCTGGTTGCAAGTTAGGAGATGCACTCCTGTGGGGGAAGGGGAGGGAAAGGGAATGGTGAGGGCGTGCTCACCGGAAGGAGCATGTGTACTGGGACCATTGCTTTGAGGGTTTTGGAGGGCTGGGTGGGGGTTAATGAGAGATCTTAGGGGAGGATCTCAGTAGAATAATCATCTGCTTTTCCAGGTGTGCCCTTTCAGGGTCCTGCTCTCCACTGATTGGTCAGCGCCAGGCAGGGGTCATTAGCTATTGCAGCTGGTCCTGGGGATGTCCCTCTGGTTTTGATGCTTTTCTGGGCCTGGAGCTGAAATACAACTGAGGCCTACATGTTATCTTTGGGGAAGAAAGGTTGGGGAGGGTCTGACCTGAATGATCAGTGAAAAGCCAGGGATAACCTGGAGGCAAGGTCCGGCACTGGTTTTGACCATTGCTAACACCCTGGTGACCTTCTGTATTTGGTTGTAAACTGCTGGGCCATTTTGTTCAGCTATGTGTCTCAGTTTCCCCATTCCGCTTGCCAGCCAAGGAATTGTCCTACTATATCCTGCCTCACTTAATATGTCTCTTATTTCTTGTTTAACATTATATCATAAAGATGTTCCCATATCATTAAAACTTTGAAATAAATATGATTTCAATTATTGCTGAGTAGCCCATTGTATAAATGTTCCTTTAAAAAAAATGTCGACTGAACTATCAAACCACATTCATTTCAAAGACAAAAGGACTGAACCCACCTAAATAATTATCCTTTAAATGTTATGGTAGCCCTAGCTGGTTTGGCTCGTGGATAGAGGGTCGGACTGTGGACTGCAGGGTCCTGGGTTCGATTACAGTCAAAGGCACATGCCCGGTTGCAGGCTGGATCCCCAGTAGGGGGCATGCAGGAGGCAGCCGATCAATGATTCTCTTTCATCGTTGATGTTTCTATCTCTCTCTCTCCCTCTCCCTTCCTCTCTGAAATCAATAAAAGTGTATTTTAAATGTTATGGTAGTTTGCAAGAATGGGCAGCTTTTTTTTTTTTTTTTTAAATCCTCATATGAGGATATTTTTCCATTGATTTTTAGAGAGAGTGGAAGAGAGAGGGAAAGACAGAGATAAATATCAATGTGAGAGAAACACATTGATTGGTTGCCTCCAGCATGTGCCCCAACCAGGGCCTGGCCTGGGAGGAGCTTGTAGCCAATGTACATGCCCTTGAGGGGAATCAAACCCTGGACCCTTCGGTCCACAGGCCAGTGTCCTATCCACTGAGCCAACCCGGCTAGGGCTGGGCAGCTTTTGACCTCACCCTCTCAGGGATAGCCCTTCCCATTCTAGAACAGCTGTTTTCCAGTGACTTGACCTTAGAGCAGGCACATGAAAACAGTGAACAATAAAGTTGGCCCAGCTCACTACGAACACTTCCACACTAGGAAAAGAAAAACCATGAGCGCAAAAAAAAAAAAAAAAAAAAAAAAAAAAATTGAAATGACACATAGTCATTACCACATTAACAAAAATGAAAAAGGTAAAGAAGGCATAAAGAAATATTCCCGCCCTAACTGGTTTGGCTCGGTGGATAGAGCATCGGCCTGTGGACTGAAGGGTCCCAGGTTCGATTCCGGTCAAGGGCATGTATCTTGGTTGCAGGCACATCCCCAGTAGGGGGTGTGCAGGAGGCAGCTGATGGATGTTTCTAACTCTCTATCCCTCTCCCTTCCTCTCTGTAAAAAATCAATAAAATATATTTAAAAAAAAGAAATATTCCCAAGCATTCAGCCTTTAATCCCTTGAGGCATAAGACTTTTAGGATCAGAACAAATGGTAAGGAGAGGAAGAAGGTGGTTGGAATGGTTTAGTGGTCCTGCTTTAGGTGAAGAGCAACTTCTCATTAGCTCAAGTCCAGACAGGAAGCATTGGGTCACAGAAACAGATAAGACACTGGACTGGATCGCAACTATAAAATTACTAACCGTCAATAGTTTGCAATTGGGAGTTAAGTATATTGAAAAATGATACTATCATAAATATTCCTTGATACTAGGAGATAATTCCTTATGGTTTAATGTGTGTCGATTAATAACACAAAAATGATAAATTTGTTTGCTGGGATTACCTGCCCAAGTTAACTGCCTTTTAATATAAACTTATATTGGTAGCAAAATAATGGAAGTTATCAGAAGAAGTAATTCTAAGATGCATAATAATATTTGAAAAATAATCATAAAAGTTAAGACCAAGTGGTTTATAAACACTATTAAATATTCTTGTCTTCTCTCGTAAAGTGGGCTTTATACAGGTGAGCGATAAAAACAGGGATGAACTGAAGTAGCAATTTCTTAAAGAGAAAATTGACTTTACAAGCTCATCTGGAAGGACATAACAATAAAGTTGACTTCATATATAAAAGTGATTATTTTTGAATATATCTCAGGAGTGGGTTCTAATTTAATTGCAGAGGCCTTGAAGAGGTATGCCTGCCAGGAGAGATGACATACCTCAGCAGCCAGCTCTGGAGAGAGGAAAACTTTCCCGAAGTGGTCTGGGAGGCTCTGAGTCACATTAATGGATCATTCATGTGCAGTGTTGCCTGTCACATTGGTGATACACTGCTTGCCTCCATTTCATTTAGCTCTCATTCTGGAGATTTCTCCTATCCTTTCATTTGAGGCCTGTTTCTTTGTCTACCCATTATGGCTGCCTATTGGGGTGTGTTTCTATATATTAGATAAATCTGCTATGACTCCCAGTCTTTGGGGCGTGGCCTTATGCAGTAGGAGTCCTGTGGAGTCCAGTGGTGCAGTCTTCTTGAGCACCATAGCAGAGTGCTCCAGGAATCTACTGCACAGTCTTTTATTCACACCTAGCTTTCAGTCAAAGAATTAAATCAAATCAGCATTAAATCAAGGAATTATAGCACAGAATACATTATTGATCATCTGGACCAGCTCTCAATTTTCATAGTTGACAACATTGAGGACCAGTTTATATCTTTTAAATAAATTCTTCATCTATTGTGTCAAGTATTATTTACTTCAACTTTTAAGGGATACATTACACAGTTTTGCATTGCCACATACTCTACACTTCTACACTCTCTTTAGCATTTTCTTTTATTATATACTAGTGGACTTTGAAACTTGATAAAGATGAAGGGCAACAGTATAATTAAATGAGCTATGTGGGAGACCTCTGAGGGCTAAGCCATAGAAAGGAACTCTAGTTATTTATTGCTCCATAGAGTTCTCATAGATTTACTGGGTGTCTTTTCATGTAGTGACCAAAAATCACTACCAGCAAAAGTCAGGATATAATCTGTGGTTGACCTTTTATGAAGATAATTATAGAGACAACAATGTGGTCTTGAATTTTTTGCTAGTTAAACTAGTCATAATTTGTAAACATAAACCCACTAAACTAGCCTTTATTGCTTTCGGCAAAAAGGTTTACATATTTTATTTTGGAGTCTTCCTTGTATTATTTCCCTATTTGTGTTCAGAAGTGAACCTGTTAGCTTAATAAGAGTTAGCTTCCCAAGGAAAAATTGAACTTTAAAAAAAATATGTATATTTTTATTGATTTCAGAGAGGAAGGGAGAAGGAGAGATAGATAGAAACATCAATGATGAGAGAGAATCATTGATTGCCTGCCTCCTGCACACCCCCCTACCAGGGATTGAGCCCGAAACCCGGGCATGTGCCCTGACGGGGAAACTAACCATGACCTCCTGGTTTATAGGTCAACGTTCAACCACTGAGCCAGGCTGAACTTTTTTTTTTTAAGTGGATGAAAAGAAAATTTATTTCTCTGCATACAAGGAATGTTTGCTGAGTATTGAATAGAAGTGAATTTACTTCCTACCGTCTGTGATGTTCAGTTTTCTTCTTCTTTATTGAATTGTGAGGAGATAACCATAGACATTGTTGGGTAGGACATAGGCCTTCCAAACATAATTCATTGAAGATTCTTAAAGATATTAATTGTTTACCTGGAATTGGAATGTGTCTGCAGGTTTGCTTTGATTACATTTTCTATCCTGAATTTTTTCATTCATTCCATGGGGAAAATATCGACAGGGCATTCCTTCTTAAAGGCAGGGAAGTGCTAAGGAAGCTCCACTATAAATAAAACCAAGTTCCGCCTCAAGTGAGTCTATAAAAGCCAGGAGTCAGTCTTGCGAGGAGGTTATAAACTTTATAAATTGCCAATGCTCAAATCTTGTTTTAATTTTCCCACAGTGATCAACAATTATACTTTTAAATAAAAAAGGAATTTGTGCTTGTCTTTTTAATATTTTATTGTTAAATTTATTGGAGTGACATTGATTAATAAATGATATAGGTTTTAAGTGTACAATTCTATGATACATCATCTGTCTTATGCTCATCTTTGAAGGCAGCCATTCCTACCTGGACCCAAGGTGGCAATCAGCAGTATGGTTTCCCTCCATAGTTGTGATTAGAGATAGAGGAACTCTAAGAAACAGTGCAGGTGACAATGAGAGCAAAGAAAAGGAAGAAGTGAGACCAGAGGTTGCTGACCTGGAGTGATCCTGGGACAGATGTTTCTATTTGAAATTCCCCAGAAATTATTTTTTGCTTGTTTTTCTACAATTTTGATCCTCTTACTTTTCTAGACCAATTAATACCAAGTTACTGAGGCATCTGAGGGAGAGCAGAAATCTTAGCACAGATAGGATGGATGTTAGGAGATCTGAGTTCAAAGACTGTTCATATTATTTACTGGACAAAGTGTTTTGTTTTTCTAAGTGTTGACTTCCTTTTCTATACTGTAAGATGTTTTTTTTTTACTTTTTTCTTTGTGAGGTTAAAGAGAAAGGATCTGCTTGGTACCTGGCACCAACTAAGTGATCGACAAAATAGCTATTTGTTTAGAGTTGACAATCTAAATATTTGCTCAGTAACAACAGGCATCTGTGGGATCAGAAAACCCTCAAAAAACGTATTTATCTTTGCCCTCTCCTCCCCATTCCTGAAACCCTTGTGATTCTCTTGGTGATAAGAGCACTAGGAGCATATTTTGTTCTATTGAGGTGACTCTGTGTGGGCTCCTGGATGGCTCCTAGATGGGGGCTGGTCACCGGAAAGAACAAGTCATGATTAGAAGCTTGGGGTTTTCAGCCCCACTCCCCAATTCTCCAGAGAAGAGGGAGGGGCTAAAACAGAGTTAATGATTGATCGTGCCTACATGCAGAAGTCTCCATAAAATCCCAGAAGTACAGGGTTTGGAGAGCTTCCAGGTTGGCCAACACATCCACACTGGGGTTAATACATCCTGACTCCACAGGGACAGAAGCTATTGGTCTTGGGGTCTCCCAGACTTCGCCCTATGTATCTCTTAATCTGGCTATTCTTAGGTATTGTTTATCATATCCTTTAATAAACTGGAAAACATAATTGTTTCCCTGAGTTCTGTGAGCAGTTCAAGGTGGGGTAATCAAACCAGAAGAGGGGGTCCCTTAGAACCTTTGATCTATAGCCAGTTGGTAAGAGGCACAGGTGATAATGTCTTGGGACTAGCGTCTCAAGTGTGTGTGTTTGTGTGTGTGTGTGTTATGGGGGACGTCTTGTAGGATTCAGCACTTAACTTGCAGGATCTGATATAATTTCAAGGTAGATAACGTGGATGAAACAGGGATTCTGTGGAAAATAAATTTCTAGCCTTAGCTGGTGTGGCTCAGTGGATAAAGTGTCAGCCTGTGGACTGAAGAGTCCTGGGTTCGATTCCAGTCAAGGGCACAGGCCTGGGTTGTGGGCTGGATCCCCAGTAGGGAGCTTAGCCTGTAGGAGGCATCAGATCAAAGATTCTCTCTTCTCTCTCATCATTGATTTTTCTATCTCTCCCTCTCCCTTCCTCTCTGAAATTAATAACAATATATTAAAAAAATAGAAAATAAATGTCTAACTGGGCAGGTCATGGTGGCTAGTCATGCTCCAAGCATGTAACTTTTTTAGTAAAAGGCTTATTTTTGCCTTAAGCAAGCCTGTCCATTGTTTGTGTACATCTAGGATAACACACCTTGGAAATGCCCCCTGTCCGACCCCTCCTACTAATACATGACCACCTTCAAGAGAGCACATAATCATAACTAGTCTGTAATGTCATTCCTGCCTTGCTATCTCCCACCTTCATGTAATCCTCCTCACATTTCCTCCTTAATCTCCAATTCATAAATGCAACTGCAAACTATTATTATTCTCCAAAGCATTTTTTCTGTCAGTTGAGATCTTGCTTCCAGGCATAATCTCTGTTTGACTCAATAAATGCCTTATAAAAATTCTCTACAGGATTGGACATTCTTATGTCAGCAATAGTGTCAGAATTGAATTAAATTGTGGGACACCCAGATGGTGTCGCAGGGAATTGCTTGGTGTGGGGAAAACTGTCCACACACTTGGTGACCAGAAGTGTCAGATGTGAAGTGCGCTCTGTGAATAGTAAAGGAGACACCCAGGAGACAGACTGAAGTTAGTTTTTCTAAAAGAGCACCTGTAAAGAATGAGGAAGGAAAGGGGTAAAGTTGTTTCAAAGATTTGCTTTAAAAGGTCTAGTAAGGGAGCATTTTATAGATACCATAGCAGTGCGACTCTATGACAGTTGCCCAGTTTTCATATGCTTACAAGTTTTCTTTTGAGTTATTACTGTAAGGAGGAAATACATATGCAAATTAACCAGTGTGGAAAGTATTTTTATGGGCTGATTCATCTAAGAATACACCCCACCCTTACTCTAGAATTAGTCAGGGTGAAGACTGTTCCATGACTTACCCCCAAATGATTTTCTTAGCTTTGCAGGTTGGAGAAAGTAGAGACATAAACAGTTAAAACATCTTGCTCCTTCTCACAATGTGATATAAATTGTTTTGTCCAGCCAATATTTGAATGGCTTAAATCAAGGGGCTTTATCACTTTTCTTGGGAAAAAACCGGGAGGGTGGGGAGGATGGGCAAAAATCAACCAAAGAATATATATGCATATATGCATAGCCCATGGACACAGACAATGATGTAGGGAAAGTCTAGATGGGGGCAGGGCAGGGTGGAGGGAGGCAGAGGTCCAGGGAAATGGGAGACATCTGTAATAGAGTCAACAATAAAAAAATTAATGACTAGCATGAAAGCTTACAAAGCGAAGGAATTTTTATCTACTGTGGAGAGAGCATAGATAAGGTCATCCATTGTACTTATCTTTGCAATAGTGAGTTTGACAAAGAAAGATTCTTTGTGGCTTAACTAGCACCAAACAAAATGATTACTTCAGCTACACACTGCGTAGAGAAATTACAGCAGTACCTCCAGGGAAAATGACTACAGGCAGCAGGTATGGTTTTAGGCATCCCCCATTACATGTGTTACATGGGAAATGGTCAGGTCCATATTATATTTAAATCTGAGAACCTTTCACTGGGACTTGAGTCATGAGTACACATTTAGGGCTGGCTGTTTTCTGAATATCAACTCTTTTAGGTGGAGGTTAAAAGTGACAGTCAAATAGCAACTGAAATCTCTGAGGGCTTCAAACTAAACCAAAAGTAGAAATAAAATTGACCAATTCAAATATCAGTTTTCCACCTGGGGATCGAGCCTGCAACCCGGGCATATGCCCTTGACTGGAATGAAACCTGAGACCCTTCAATCAGCACAGTCAGCAAGCCAATGCTCTAGCCACTGAGCCAAACCAGCTAGGGCACATTTAGATGTTTTTTGACGGTCCACATACTTTACTATAACAGTAATTCCTTATCGTGTTGCTACAAATCAAATCATTATAACCTATGAGTTAAACAGAAAGCTCAATAACTGTTGTTTATACTCTCATACATGTTGATATATCTCATCTGTAGACTTATTACTCCACAGCATTGGGAAATGATTGAGAGCATGTCTTCTAGAGGTCTGGTTTCGAATCGTGACTAGCCTCCTTTCTAGTTGTGTGTGACCTTGCTCAAGTTGCTTAACCTTTCTGTGCCTTGGTTTCCTAATTAAAAAACATACCAGGATAATAAAAGCACCGAGAAAATAAGGATAGTGTGAGGACAAAATGAGTTGACATTGAGTGCGTAGGACTGGGCCTGGCCCTCAATAAATGCTAGTTATACATTAAACTTTTTAAAATTGATTTCAGAGAGGAAGGGAGAGGGAGAGAGATAGAAACATCAATATGAGAGAGAATCATTGATCAGCTGCCTCCAGCATGCCCTGCAATGGGGATCGAGCCCACAACCCAGGCATGTGCCCTAACCGGGAATCGAACCATGACCTCCTGGTTTGTAGGTCAATGCTCAATCACTGAGCAACACTGGCCATGCTATGCTAGTGATAATTTTATTTAAATAATGTCTATCTCTATTGCTAGCCTCTAAGGGACAGAGGGCTGTCTTTATTATCATTTTATTCTCATAATAGCTAGAGTACAATAATAAGAAAAAAAAGTTCAACAAACTGAACATAATTGATAAAATGTTATAATAATAATAATAATAATAATAATAATAATAAATACAGATTTTAGTTAATAATGAAACAGAATTTTTGGACTGGAACCCAGATTCTTTGTCCACCAGAGTCGAAGAATGAATCCACAGACAGAAGGTGGTATAACAAAGGTGGAGATTTATTGAAGAACAAGTACACACTCCCACATGGGGAGGGGGGAAGGGTCCCACAGACATCCTGTTTCCATGGTTTTAAAGGCTGCAGTTCCTGTGTCCTGATATCCCCTCTGATTGGTCAATATTCCCTTTCGAATTGGTTACTATAGTAATTCCTGAGGCCCTTCTCCCTCATTGTCCTTCCATTCCTTTTTTTTTTTTTTTCCTCCTGCTTTATTTTGTAAATATAGACCTTTTTTTGGCTACTTCCAGTTCCCTTGTCTTAAGGAAATGTAGCTGCACCTGGCTCCTTTGTGTTATGGAAATGTACCTTCTCCCAGGCTGTAGCCCTGTGTTTTTTTCCATGGACCCAAATTGTAGTAATTTCCTAAACCTGCCTATATTCCTGTTTCAATAATAATGTATCACTATTGGGTTATTAGTTATAACAAATGTCAATGGGGGGGGGGAAGGAGGACATCTATAATATTTTTAACAATAAAGATAAAATTTTTTAAAATAGGGCAAAAACTCTGTGCCTGAGGAAGGGGTAGAGGGTAGGTATATGTAACTCTGTACTATCTGCCCAATTTTGTAAATTTAAAATGGTACTAACAATAGTCAATTAATTATTCAGAAAATAAGTAAAATGAAATAAGGACCTACAAATGAGATTCAGTCCTCCACAGTCCGAGAGTAACATGACTGAATTAGACAGAGTTAAAGGAGTTAGGAAACCTGAAACGAGTGTCTTGTCTGAGCACCAAAGCTCCAGCTGAAAGTGTGAATGCTTAATCCCACCAAACCAAAACAAATAAAAGCTCACTTGGGAATGATGAAAAGGCTAATTCGCTAAAGGGATTAGCTATGGTAATATTATTGACAAGTATATGTAGTAAATGTATGTTACACATATATAACCTGAATTTTTAGGTCACTTCATCCATTTCCACGATGCTGAAGACAGACATGAGTAGAGCAAGGACAATGGGCCAGGTACAGAAGGTCATCAACCTGGAAAGCCCCAGGTGCCAAACAATGGGCAATCAATAGTAGGTGGAGCCTACCCCCCAGGGTGACTCTTCACCCCCTGACCTTTCCTCCCTATAGATAACATCTAGGCTTCTGTTATATTTCCGCTCCAGGCCCAGATAAGCAACAAAACCAGCCATGGCTGACCTCAGGACCAGCTGCAAGGAGTATTGACCTCCTGCCCTGGTGCAGGCCAGTCAATCAGAGGAGCCCACAGCCTTGAAAGGACACACCTGGAAGGCTGCTGAATATTCTATTAAGGTGTTTCCCTGGGTCCTCCCCTAAGATCTCCACCCTTAAAACCCTTAGGATGGAGGACCCAGTGTGCTCTCCCTCCAGGACTGCCTTTCCCTTTCTCCCTCCCCCGCCCTCCCCTCCCTGGCACATTATCATTAGCTTCTTCCAAGCTTCAAGAGCCCTTCCTTTACCTCCATAACTCGTTTCCTAAGCCCCTTTCTTCTAGGAATTACTTTTTCAGCTCCTGTAGTTTACCAAGTAAATGTTCTCTTACAGTTTGGGTCTTGGCTCTGAATTCTTTCTTAGCCAGAAACCAAGTACCAAGGTTGCTGAACCCAGGTTTGGTCTGACCCCCACCAGTCAGACACCTGGGGCCATTTCTACCACCTACAACAACACTTTGCCATCTTAAAATAATGTTTCTTTTGTTGTGTATAAGAATGGCTTTAGGGGAGCATTTGAGATCTTGCTTTCTGGCATGTCATCAGTTTAGCTCAAATAAACTGTTATGAAAAAAAAGAATGACTTTAGGTATGACATCAAATACAACTATTTGTATTTTTTTAAAAAAATGTATTTTATTGATTTTTTTTCAGACAGGAGGGGAGAGGGATAGAAAGTTAGAAACATCAATGAGAGAGAAACATTGATCAGCTACCTCCTGCACACCCCTTAGTGGGGATGTGCCCACAACCAAGGTACATGCCCTTGACCGGAATCGAACCCAGGACCCTTCAGTCTGCAGGACAACACTATCCACTGAGCCAAACTGGTTAGGGCTATTTGTATTATTGATGCAACTTCACTGTATAAGTTTATGAAAATGTGCCAGAATGGTGGCCTGGGCTCTGTCTTCTAATTCGTGCACAGGTGGTTCCCTTGGGGTGGCCTGTGGGGATCGGGCCCTAGCTTGTGCCCCCAGCCTCGCAGCCCTACAGCCCCATCTGGCACCCTGCCTTGGCCTGGTGCCGCCCCCTCACCTGCTCCACCATCCCACCTGTGGGGCGATTAATCGGGGCGGGGCCCCCCACCTGGCTCCCTCAGCACTAAGGAGCCAGGTGGCGGCCCTGCCCACTGTCGCCACGTCTGGTTGTTGCCTGTGGGGTGATTGGTGGGGTGATCAGGCCTCCATTCGCACCCGCCTTGGCCTGGCACTGCCCACTCACCTGCTCCACCATCCCACCACGGTCCCACTCTTGTTGGGGCTCATTGGGGCCAGCGGCACTTCCATTGCTGCCCACTGCCAGCACTGCATCACTGACACCTGCCATGTTCTACTCTGCCCCCCCTCCCCCATTGGTCAATGCACATCATAAGGAGCGGCCAAATTCCTGTAGAACTCTGGGTCGAACTAATGCCCAAGGGGATAATTTGCATATTAGGCTTTTATTATATAGGATAAATTTGACTCTTTTGGTTAAATTAAAAGAATTTCATTGAGACTTAGTTTTCAAGGTGTAACAAACCTCAGACACAATGTCATGTCTTTCAAAACTGCTCAGCAAAGCTTGGTTTTGAGAACACAAAAAGGCAAGCTCTACTGGATGGGAAGTGATAACCCATAAGGCAAAAAATATTGGTGAAATAATACCACGGACAATCTGGGGTGTGTATTTCCTGGGGGGGGGAAATAAGGAATAATGTGTTTATATTGAATGGCATATGGCAAATATTACTAGGTTCTTTCTGGAAAGTTGTAGAGAATTAGGGGATCGATTTACTCTTGTAACAACCAGAGTATCTAAAAGTCTTTGCTATATGTCATCTCATTTCTTCTCAAAAACTTTAGGGTGGGTGAAAGCAGGTAAATATGATTTCTTTCATGTTTATAAACACAAATGGAGAAAGTGATTTTGATTCTTAAGTTCAAAACTAAATTGGCCACGAAGTCAAGGTAAGAGTCCAGGCTTCTCTCAATTAGCTTCCACAACTTCTTTTCCTAACTTTCTAATCACAGCAGCCAGACCCAATCACCAAATATAGGAAGAAATCAGCATTATAGTGACCAATTTCACTAAACTAGAGAGATAAAGAAAATAAGACTTTTAAAATACTTTCTTTACACAAGGTCCTTCTCCTTTGATTTATATTTCAGAAATTATGACTCTTCCTGCTTCCTGGTAACAGTTCCCAGCCTAGCTCCTAACTGGGCCATGGCCATTGTACTTCTCTGTAAGAGTACAACAATGGCATGGTAAAGCTTGGAGCTTAATATATGGACCCTGTCAATTCTCTTAAAAAGTTTTTCTAAATTTGTAAGGTCAAAATAATCTATAAGATTATAAACACACAATGGGTCATTTGTGAAAAGCACCACTGAATTTGGAGTCAAAGATTTGCTTTGATTCTTACTGAAAGGATTCCTGGACCCAATTCCATTGTGTGTGTATGTTTTCCCACACCAACAAGCAATTTTCAGATGCCATCAGTGTCCAAAATTCTACCCCATTCTGGGACTGTCTATCTGGAGACAGAATCCAATTCCACAGGTAAAAGGCTCAGTTCCACAAGACTGTCCTCGAAGACCATCTTTAGTTATCAGTTTCACTGTCAAGGTATCACAGAGTCTGGGTTCAAGTAACCCTTATTTTATTTAATAATAGCTCCAAAAACATTCCCATACTTTAATTACATTATATTATTGTAATTGTTCTATTTCATTATAGTTATTGTTGTTAATCTTACTGTGCCTAGTATATAAATTCAACTTTATCATAGTTATGTATGTACAGGAAAAAACATAGTATACAGCCCTGGCTGGTTTGTCTCAGTGGATAGAGTGTTGGCCTGAGGACTGAAGGGTCCTGAGTTGGATTCTGGTCAAGGGCACATGGATTCCGTGCCTGGGTTGTGGGCACGATCCCCTGTAGGGGGCATGCAGGATGCAGCCAATCAATGATTCTCATCATTGATGTTTCTATCTCTCCCTCTCCCTTCTTCTCTGAAATCAATAATAATAAAAAAAAAGATTAAAAAAAAACCCAACAAGAACATAGTATACATAAGGTTTGGTTCTACTTGCAGTTTCAGGCACCTACTGGGGGTCTTAAATAAGGGGGTTGCTGTAATTATAAAACCTTAGGCTATACATTTAGCCTCTCTGACTTCATTTCCATATTTGTATAAGAGGGGTAACAATAATGTCAGCATTGTTTAAATTATAGGATATTTTTATGAAGAGATATATATATTTATATATTATAATATACCTGGTAATATACATTAATGTACTTGAGTATACATTATCATATATGTCATAAAAAATTTTAGAAGTGATAAAATATGATAAACATATTAGTCTTATAACCTGTGAAATAAGCACAATTGGGTTTTACTATACTATATTTAATGAAATCTAAGATGCCATAAATTGTAATTCACACCAATATGTTTTATACCACAATAAAAGGAAAAGTCATTGTCAGTCAAAGTAGGACACAAAGTTAAGATACATCTTGATTTCAGTGATATTAACATCTGAAAAAAAGTCTCTTATTTTAATTGATGGAATATGGTAAGTTACATTGTCACCGTCACTCACATATGTGCTATTTTCAGACTTAACTGTTCTGTACATAGCAAGATTCTTAATTAAGAAATGTGCATATTCAATTTTAAAAGTATGAATGTATGAGTCTGAAGTGTACTGGTCATCAAGAGCCTAGATTGTGGCATGACAGGTTGAGTCATGCCAGAACTTTCTACCATTTAACTAACTTCAAAATCCTTGCTACGTAGCTATTGCTATCACCATTTCATTATTATCATTATAAATATTGTTTATAATATGAGACAAATTCTTAGTGTTGGTTAGAGAAAATCCTACCCAAGCATATTTGAAATATTTTCTATTGATCACAAAAGAACTGAGTGAAAATTTTGTTGGTTAAAGGAAAGCACATCTCCATTTCTGAAGAAACAGCTCAAAACTCTCATGCTGCTGACAGTGGGTCAGATTCTGATGGATGAAATGTTCATACACACATATGACTACAGTGTGCTAATAAATCATTTCCTCCAAATGCTGCTTCTGTCATCATGGGCATCAGTTATCAGTACAACAGCTCTCAGAAAACATTTGGAACAAATGTGCACTCTTTAAAGAATATGTTATATTTCATCCAAACTAAAAACTGTCATGCTCATTTCAATTTTATTCACAATATGTAAGAATATATTTTATTTTTGCTGGCAGAAAAAATATTCAATTGAAGTCACCATGTTTTGCCTATTGTGAGCCAACCTGTGATATACCAATGATATATAAATAATGTATTAATAAATCCAAGATGCAAAAAAAAATATTTTATCCTCTTTTTCTTTTTGGATTTATAGAAAAGAGCATTAGCTGTCAACTTGTGAACTGTGTGGAGGAGGCAAATTTCTCTGGGCTTCAAATTGGTCACCCATAAAATGTAGATAACACCAACTCAACAAAAACCTGTGAGAGCAAACAGATAATGGAAAAATGTCTGATATGTAGCATTGATTCAGATATACTAGTTCCTAGCTCATGTTTTCCTCTTAGGATGATGTAGGCTTTATTATGTTTTCATTCTGGATTCTCCAGAGGGCCAAGTCCTTCATTTTGACATTCCTGGAGACTCACATATAGCAACTCTGCATGAAAATTTGGTAGCATGAATTAAAGATTCTTTTCTATGGGTTCAAATGTGTTTTCAAAATGAACATTGAAGATGCCTGGGAGAGGATCATTGACCCTTTCTCCATCACTTTCTCCATCAAGCCTAAGCTAAATACCAGACTTCTCTTATGCCAAGAAGGAGAGTTGGGATTCCTGTCAAAGTTTACACAAATGTGTGCTTGCATGTAAAGATGTTCACTTAGACAAACTTTGGTACTTAATTTAGATGGCACTGGCTGACCCTTAGCTGATCTGCTGTAGGAGGTTCAAATAAGCTGGGTAATGAAGGGAATTTTTGCAATGTCAAAACACAATGCTCACTCAATATTCCCTGGGCTACGCTTGGAATTGTAAAAGTGATAAACTTTTACCTCAACCAAGGATCGAAATCACAACTGGGGACCCTTTGATGCATGGGATGATGCCCAACCAACTGAGCCATGCCCACCAGGGCTAAAAGCTATAAACATTTAGGTCTTTGATCTCCAGTTTCCAGTTCATCTCTGGTCCTGAGTGGCTTTCGGTAAAATTAAGTCTGTTAGTGTGGCTGTTCAGAGTAACCACAAAAGAATGTTTGTGAAGTAGGGACAGTTTTTCACTAAGATCAACAGTGAGTCTCTGGTCTCCTGATACTTTTAGACAATTTTCACATCAATTATCCAGAAAGAGGCATTGTTAGTGCAACAGGAATTGGCCCATGTCAAACTGACAAAGCTATGGTGCCAGCTGGGGAGACTGCTGGTATATAAGCCTTCCTGCAAGGAGGCTCAAAGTTCATTTGGCATTGGCTGATCAGGAAATAAATGATGTCTGTGATTCAGGATGATATTGTAATTTTAATAAAGTCTATGACTAACAACATTTTAAAAAGACATCATTCCAATGGTTTCTTCTCAGCATTCAACTCAATTGCACAGACCTCACTGCCTGAGTATGTCAAATTCACTTTTTCCTTTCCTTTTTGGATGGTGATGCATGGAATGCCCTTGTGTAAACACAGCCAGGCATGAGCACAGTTCTACTTCATTTCCTCAACTCTTTGTTTTGCTATTCCTTCATTCTCCTGTGTCTGCATTCCTTGACTACTGATGAAGCTCATCAGCATCACCTAAGAAGGTATATAGAGAGATTAACAAAGTAAAGGCCAAAAATTTTTTTCAAGCTAAAATAATAACATTAATGATAATAATAATAAATAGGTGTATTAGTCAGAGTTCTCAAGAATTACAGAATCAGTAACCTATATATGTACAGAGAGAAAGAGAGAGATTTATTTTAAGAAACTGGCTCATTCCATTGTGTGAGTTACTAAGCCTGCAGGGCAGGTATAGGACCCAGGGAAGAGTTGATGTGACTGGCATGAGTCCAAAGGTAGTCTGAAGACATTATTTCCTCTTTTGGGAGGGGCCTCAGTCTTTTCCTCTTAAGGCCTCAACCGATTGAAGGAGGCCCACCAAATCTGGAAGATAATCTTCTTCACTCTAAATCTATTGAGAAAAATGTACCTTTAAAGAAACATCTAGACTGATGTTTTATCAAACATCTGGATGCCACAGCCTAGCCAACGTGACATATAAAATTAACCAGCACAGTGGGATATTCACTTATAAAACTGAAAGACTATTGAGGCTTTAAAATTTTTTAATATGTTTTTTAAATTGATTTTTTAGAGAGAGAGAGGAAGGGAGAAGGATAGAAAGATAGAAACATTGATAAGAGAGAAACATTATTGATTGGCTGCCTCATGCCCCCTACTAGGGATCGAGCCCGAAACCCAGGCATGTGCCCTAACCAGAAATCGAACTGGTGACCTCTCGGTGCATGGGTTGACACTCAACAGTTGAGCCACATCGGCCGGGCTAGGCTTTACATTTTAATAAATAAAATATAGTTTACAAAAGAATGAAGAAAATATAATTGTGAATGTTAATTCATTCAAAAAGAATAGGGCATTGACCAATGATTTGAGAAGATTGTAGGATTCAAGCCAAGAGATTAGCACAGATCAAACTCTTCACTCCTCCTTTGAACTCCGTTTTTGAATAATTTTTTAAACTTGTCTTTGAGGCCACTTGTGATATTTTTTTAAACATATTTTCTTTTAGTGCATTTTATTGCTAAAATGTTTTGTCCTGAATCTTTTGAACTTAATAAAAATATGTGAAGATAAAACATACAACTTTCATTTCATATATTTCATATGTTCATCGCATGCAAAATAAACATTTTGAAGTAAATATAACACATGCATCTTTCAATATATATGATATGTGATTGTAACTAAAACAAAATTTAAGTGACTATTGGGAATAAGAGGGAGCACTTTTATACTTTACTTCATTGGCTAGCAGGTTATTATCCCAATCCTTGATAAAAGATGAAGCAACCTGGGAGTAGCTGTACTCTAATAACTCTTCTAAATAACACCTAAAAAGTTTGCTTTGCTCTTTTGATTCTCTGATGTTCAAAATTGCTTCTTTATTAAGCTTTCTGATTTGGTTTCTAATAGTTGGATGCACTTATTAGGAATGCCATCAGCTTTCCTGAAGGATTGAAATGAAAATCTACCTAGTGGCAGATGACTAGAACAAAGTTCTTAATGTCTGTCTTGTTCATTTCAGTAATAAAAATTTGAGGTAAAACAGCAAAAGTAAATTCCACTGGAGAGAGTCAGCAATGAGAAGGTGGGATGAATTTGAATGTGTAAGCAAATGAAGAGGAGGAGACAGAAAATCCAGGACGTGCCAGGAAGCACAGGATGTGTCATATTTCTGACCCATTCATTTAAATCGCTAAGCAAATAAATGCAACTGTTCTCATCTTCAAAGCACTTCATAAAAGAAAACAAAATTAAACACCACAACACCAGGGTTATTCTTATTTTGCTGATAAAGAAACTGATGTGAAACTCTAAGGGCCTTTCTAAGGCTCCAGAGGAGCTTGGACAAAGCTGGGATTAAAGAAAGAGTCCTCTGCCCTTCTTCACGGGGCACGTCTCTCCCTGAATCTTGCAAACCGGTCCAGATGAGTCATCAAGAGAGTTGGCAATCTGGCTGCCACATGGAAGCAAGCAAGTCTGGAACTGTCTCGGAGTCCAGGGGTTGCTGGTTCAGTTTGGGTAATGCACCAGGCAGCAGAAATTCAGCAGCACAGTCTCAGGTGGACACAGAAGACAAATAGAACCGTGATGGGAACAAAGAGATGCGTAAAACAATTGCAGTGCCAGCCCAGAAAAATTCAAAACAATAGGAGGAAAGTGGCTCCGTTTGGAGCACTGCTCAAGAATGACAGGCTTTCTGTGCTGAGATCTCCTCCCTGCAGAGAGCTGTCGCTTCTGAAGTACACCCAGTTTTAGGAAGATGGATCTCCGAGGCCACTTGCTGACTTGACCTAGTTGAGATGTTGGGATTTTCCTTTACACATTTGGCTACTACTTTGCAACTTGGAAATAAAACGGCCTTGGGAACTCCATACACATTCTAGTTTAAGAAAAACTTTGTTTTTTAAACTCATGTGTTTTTTTTGTTGTTGTTTTTCATTTTTTAAATAGACTAGACAGCTTGTAGTTGTTTCGCCACAGAGATATTTTTGTGAAGATTTCTGCCACCACAGACACACAAAGGGCACAAGGCCACATGGTCTGAGCCAAGTACACCTTTTGGCCTCTCTTCCTCTGCGACCCCACCAGTCACACACGGATGTGAAATAAATTACATTTCCATCAAAAACAACGGGAAGATTTTCCTCTAGAGTCTGAAAAAGTTGAACATTTTGCTTGGCTTCCTTCGGAATAAGGTATTTTTTCAAAGCCACATAGACCAGATCTCACATAAATGTCATTTACCCAGACTGCAGAAAGTAAAATTATCCATGAAGTAAATCACAGACACTGTTAACATTTCCCTTGCTGCAATATCTAACAATGATTTTTTAAAAAAAAATTTGCAGGTTTCCAGAAGAAAGATGACTGAGGTTACTGTAAGAGGCAAGGGGAGTGTTCCCCTATACTCTGTAATATTTTCCTAAATTAACAACCATGAGGATGTCAGAAGGAGGCAGGCCCGAACCAGTATGGTCCTGCTATGAAATATAGAGAACCGACTTGTCTTGTCATGATCTTCCCCTCCCAAACTACCCACCCATGTCAGCACGCCTTCTCCAAGGAGGTTTCTTAAGCTCCCCCTTTTGGTTATTATTTAGAGAAGTCGATAGAGGAAGGTGGGAAATATTTATGAAACATCCGAGAATGATTTCTGCTTATAAGAGTTGTTTCTCACTGTTTTCCCTCGTTAGCTAATAATGTTAGGCTTTGAGGCTTGTGTTCCTGCCTTTGCATTTAGAAACACTGACTGGAGTCTGACTAGGATCTCCCCCAGGAGAAGGCCTTGCTAAGGAAGTCTAGTCTGTGAAGGGCAGCGAGCAGTGAACACTGTAGACTTTAAAAGAAGCTGCTATTACCCCAGCTGGTTTGGCTCAGTGGATAGAGCCTTGGCCTGCAGACGGAAGGGTCCTGGGTTCGATTCTGGTCAAGGGCACATGCCTGGATGGTGAGCTCGATCCCCAGTAGGGGGCGTGCAGGAGGCGGCCAATCAATGATTCTCTTTCATCATTGATGTTTCTCTCTCTCTCTCTCTCCCTCTCTGAAATCAATAAAAATATATTTTAAAAAAAAAAAAAAAGAAAAAGAAAAGAAAACACTGCTGTTGCCTTAGCCACAGGCTATGCCCCTTGGTGGATGCAAATCACACTGTACCAATATTCTGTGTAGGCGAATAGTGAAGCTGTAAGAGAGAAAGGGAGGGAGACAAACCCACAGGAATGGAAGTCGTGCTTCCACCGATATCTGGTCTCAAGAAATGTTAGCCTGTGTTCATTGAAGGACGCCAGAAAGCACTTGCTGACGACTATTTTCCATATTAACCCCAAATCAGAGATTTATTTTAGTGTTTCTTGAAGGCAACTAAAACACACATTGCTATGAGGCGTGGGGGTGGGGGAGCACCTCTCAGGAGGGATCTGTGTGACAATGAAAAATGAGGCTGTGCAAGAAGGAAACAAAAACGGTGCTCCCAGAGTGACAGAGACGAGGGGAAGGGAAGGGTAGAACATGAGACACACCATTTCCTGGTTTTGCCCAGAGTTACTGATGACCAGATGTAGCGGAAGTGGTACGTTTACAATGGATTATAAGGGATTGAGCCATCCATTTTCTAGAGACGGGGTTTATTCGTGCCTGAAACATTACACTGAAATTTAAAAAAATAAAAAGAAAAGAAGAAAAAACAAAACCCCATTGCATTGAAAGAGGGTGTAATTTTTCACCTTTCATTAATGTAGAAAGATGGAGGCTAAAATGTTAAGCCGTATTTTTATAGTCTAAAAATAGAAGAGTGCTTGCCCTAACTGGTTTGGCTCAGTGGATAAAGCGTCGGCCTGCGGACTGAAGGGTCCCAGGTTCGATTCCCGTCAAGGGCATGTACCCTGGTTGCGTGCACATCCCCACTGGGGGATGTGCAGGAGGCAGCTGATTGATGTTTCTCTCTCATTAGTGTTTCTAACTCTCTCTCCCTCTCACTTCCTCTCTGTAAAAAATAAAAAAAATATATAAAAATAAAAATAGAAGAGCGCTAAAAATCATTCCAATGGAGACTTTCATCAAAATGATCAACACCATAGATCTAACTACCAACCAGGAGAGAACTGATGTGTTCAGATTGCTCCTAACAGCAATCTGTTTTGTTCCTGGGTTTAGGGCATTATTTATTTTATTTAATGATTAAACAAACACTGTAGTGTGTCATATGAGTGCCAGGCACTGCTCTAGGCACATAACAAAATTAACTCAATATCTAGGACAACCTTACAAGATAGATAGTATTATTATTCTCTCAATTTTAGACGAAATCGAGGCCTAGAGAGATTACATAATATACCCAAGGTTCCACACCCCATGAGGAATGGAGCTGGGAAGAGGCATCATTAGCGACTGTGCTTTGTCCAATGAGGCATCACCTCCTTCAAGAAGAGTGCTTAACAGAAGCTGATGGCCTCTGTAATTCATTACGCTGTCTCGCCACTCAAGCACTTACACTTTCCTGTTAGCCCACAAAAATACGTTTGCGATTAACACTTTTCTCTTAACTTTTGGTCCAAGTACTTTGTTCTTTGTCTTTTTGCGGTTGTACATCAACTGCGTCAGGAGAAAGTGGTACTTCTGTGTAACTTCCACTGTGCAGTGTCCACGCTGTTCATGGAACACATAACTTCTTAATCATCTCGTCTGCAGATTAAGAAGTAATTTAGCTGCACAGGCATTTATCAAACGCCTAATGGATTTGATGCACTACGATAAGCATGGACATGACAATAGGATCCCGCCTCGCTGCTAGCACATGCTAATGGATGCTACGAGCGCCAGGAAACAAGATAGATGGCTGCCCCTCTGCCGGGACGGGCTGCAGGGTTCTTGGCTCCTGTAGCCCAGGGTGAGCCTGAGCTTCTGCCAGGAGCCCGGCCCCTCGGTGAAGGATGGTGTTTCAGGCTTGCGAGGCCTGGAACATGTTGCTTAGTGGGAGGCAGGCTTCTTGTCTTCTTCTGCTCCCAGTTGGCAAGGGCGCCTCATTATGTAAGGCTGCCACTGTTTATCTGCACCATATTTATGGTTTCTACAGGAGTTATTCTAAGGTTTGGCAGATACGAAGGAATATTTTATAAAGCAAGGCTCATAGTGGGCAAGACCTCAAGTAACATTTCTGGAGTCTATCTAAAGTACCTTTAAATTGTGGTTCATTCTAAGGTGATTTAATGTCTTTTGCCCCTCCCCATGGGTCATAATCATCAAATTAAGATGAGAAGTAAACTCTTGAGGCTAGGGTGCTATTACTAAATTAAATTTAAAAAAATCGAAGTTTATCAAGTTGCTCCTTGAAACCTAATCAGCCTGTGTTTATCTCATCACTAGCGAGTGTTTCTGAAACCTTGGAGCCAGAGCAGCATCTAATCTTTGCAACGTCCTCTCTTCGCTGGCCAATCCCAATCCTATAATATTTTTAATGGCTTGCAGTTAACACCCTGATGCTTATGAATGGGAGATTTCATAAACCCATATTTGGGGACACTCAGTGAACTGCCAAGTGTCTACTAAGAATTAGTTCTTTATTCAAACATTATTATTTTATTGTTAGCTTCATTGGACATTTATACCCAACAGCGGCTACATAAATCTGAAAATTAATAAAACAGAACCTCAGCACAAAAGAGCGATCACTTTACATGTCTTTGTTATAAAGCTGATTTAATGTTCCTGGGTATATAGGAGCCATTTTATGAGCAGACAACTTCTTCTACGGTCTATTTCCAATGCCGCCTCACATAGTTTACACTTACACGTGCATCTGATTTAGATCATCTCCACCTGATTCAATATCTTGGAAAAAAAGAGAGAGTAGTTCAGTCTTGCTTCTCAGTCCCAATCTAGAAAAGTGAATGGTTCCATTTAAAGGAACCGTAGCATATTACTATAAGGAAGTTTTAGAAGTCCAATCAAATTTGTGGTACTCTCTGAAAGTTTGTCATAAATGAGTCAGTCTTTTGGGATTTATTAAAAACCATGAAGCCCCTTCATCAGGGATAAGATAAAGAGATAAAAATGCCAAGTCCCCTAGACATGTGTTACTGAACAGTGTAATAAATCTTCCATTTTGTAACCAAAATCGCAATTTAAATATTTTTCAAAGAATGGATGTGTGGAGGGATAATGCATTCAGTGCTCTTGTAAAGAATCACCTTTTGAGATATATGTTTTGTAAAATTATATTTTAGCAAAGCAGGATAATCTGTAATACAAAATTTACTTACTCTGCAATCACTCAAAACAAAGTAAGAAGCAGCAAATAATATGAGTTTGCAACAATACAACATATCAGGACAAATTGTTTCCTTAATGAAAGAAATGGAACAAAAAGAGTAGTGAATAGTTGCAATGGACTCTTCATGTCACAGTTATCAATAAGCTGAGAAGGGTACAGGAATATTTTACTGTACAAAATCCTTGGTTGCTTTAGTCTATGAACAGGTTTTTTTTTTTCCCCCAACAGTTTTTGTTTGAATAGTCGTTTGCCCACATATAATTTTAAATACATTTTTCTTTTTGTTTTATCTCATGACATGGTTTCCAAAACTTGGTGGAATTATAAACATCATTATCACCACATTGTCCTTTTCCTTCCACTGGTCTTTTCACTCTCAATTTCACTTTTAGTTTTTCTTCTTAATGCATTTGTGCTTTTCTTCTTTTAAACAAATACATGTGAGACACAGGTAGTATCTCAGGATGAAAACAATTGTCGAGAATTTTTTAAAAAATATATTTTTATTGATTTCAGAGAGGAAGGGAGAGGGAGAAAGATAGAAATATTAATGATGAGACAGAATCATTGATCGGCTGCCTCCTGCACGCCTCACACTGAGGATTGCTCCCACAACCCAGGCATGTGCCGTTGACCAGGATCTAATCCGGGACCCTTCATCTGCAGGCTGACGCTCTATCCACTGAGCCAAACCAGCTAGGGCTACACACAATATTAATAAAGAGAGTTGTTGGAGATACAAAGCAAATTGACAACTTATAAATGCACAAACAGCTCTAGCCAGTCTGGCTCAGTGGATAGCGCGTCGGCTGGCAGACCAAAGGGTCCCGGGTTTGATTCTGGTCAAGGGCACGTACCTTGGTGGCAGGTTCCTCCCTGGCCCAGGCCCTGGTTGAGGTGCATGTAGGAGGCAACCAATGGATGTGTTTCTCTCACATAGATGTTTCTCTCTGTCTTTCCTCCCTTCCATTCTTTCTAAAAAGATCAATGGAAAAATATCCTTGGGTGAGTAGTAACAACAACAACAAAATAATAAATAAATAAATAAATATAATAATAATGATAAAAAAATAAATGCACAGTTGAGACCTAATCAATATTACATTGTCAAAGTGAAAGGAGGGAAATTATTCTATATAATAAAAGGCTAATATGCAAATTGACTGAATGGTGGAACGACCAGTTGCTATGACATGCACTGACCATCAGGGGCCAGACACTCAACACAGGAGCTGCCCCCTGGTGATCAGTGCACTCCCGACAGAAGCCAGGCTCACATCTGGCGAGCGCAGTGGTGGTGGAGGGAAACTCTCCTGCCTCCGTGGCAGCGCTAAGGATGTTGGACTGCTGGGGGAGCGGCAGTGCTAAGGGGAGCAGGCCTAAGCCGTCAGTCAAACATCCCCCGAGGGCTCCTGGACTGCAAGAGGGTGCAGGCCGGGCTGAGGGACCCTCCCTGAGTGCACAGATTTCATGCATCGGGCCTTTAGAATATTATAAAAATCTAAAAGCCATAGTGTGTTGTGTGACAAATCAAGTATTAGATAAAAATACAGTATGATGGCAAAAAAAACTATGGTTCAGGAATATAAATAGTATTTCTATTTATTCTTCCGTGGGAATAAAGTCTTCATCCATTCAGTGTAAGTAAGGCCTTTATTATACATTTATTATAGTCCAGTTTTGGATCTAACAACTTAAGTGAGATTTGAAGAATTTGAATGAGATATAAAGTTAAAACTATTATAGGTACATTCATATGAGAAAATCCATTTGGACAGGAAGGCTTATATAAATTGCAATTATTTGTTCTGGAGCAGGGACTAGTAGAATGAATACTGTAATTTTAAAGTGTATAAAAACTTGTAGAAAATAACAATTAGTTCTCTTGACTACAGTTGGAGCAGAGAAGGAATTTTTTTGATGGGTGCAGAAATTTATGCTAGTCATTAGGAAGAGTGTTTGGAGAGTGAGAGCTGAGAGTGATAGGAGAAGCACGATAAGAATAATTACAGTTGAGAAATAGTCCTGGGAGAAAAGTCTGAAATAACAACACTGTTTCATCTGGTGGAGAGAAAGGTACACCTTGGTTCTCATGATTAAAGAGACCAGAAGACGGCTCATCGGTTGCCCTGTCCCTTCCTCCCTGCCAATTACAACCTTAGAAATAATGTAAATGATTATAACAGTTCTATACTGAGTCCAGATGTATCTCATTTAGACAGAATGACTTAACCATTCCAGGTCCCATATTTTCTTCAATGACAGAAATGTGTGAGTTGAGAGTGAGGAGAGCAGTTTCCTTTGAGCTTTAGTGAGATATTCAATGAGTCTCAGTGATGAAGTTATAACTCTGTCCACATGGTTTCTCTGCTTATACCAGACCTGGGAGGGATGGGGCGAACTAGGGAGGCTGTGGTTGAACAGGAGCATGGGTTGGTCTTGCTATTACTAAGCTCTTTTTACTCTTCATTGGCCGTTTTCCCAATAGCAAGGGATTAGCCTGGTTTATGTTGAGAAAGCAGCAGGTCTCAAAGCAGAATGGGTCCTTACTGAAAAGTGACTCAATAAAAGTTTTCTAGACTTATAAAAAAGGAAACCGTTTGGTAATGGGTAGCCATTTCCCACACATCAAGAGACAGAACGTACCGTCTATAGATCAAGGTTTGGTTAACCTAAGGTAAGAACTTTCTATGTTTAAGGATTGTGAGAATGAATTTGTAAGAGATAATGTAAATCCACTTTCCAAGAAACATCAATGATTAAAATAAAAGAAAAATCTACCTAAGGTGGTTTAAACTGGTCCTCAGACAAATGACACACACATGACTGGAGCCTGACTGGAGCCAATGCTCTAAGCAGGGCTGGGCCTGAGACAGGGGCTCCCTGGGGAGCTCCTGCACATCTTACGGAGACGAATGGGCATCACGCAGCGCCTGGGTTCGGGGCCCTGAAGGAAAACTGGCCCAGGAACCTGGAACCTAAAGCCTGGACATCTGAATTACTATTTAAAATTTGGATTTAAAAAAATTTCAAATGAAAATAAAGACACAGGGTAGGTCAAACTCAAGCTGCTTGCTGGGGCCAAGTCTGGTTTGTGATTTCTGCTTCAGCTTCATTTCTGTTTCGAAGGAGGATTGAGTACATGGCCCTTCACAGGGCCTTGCTGATATGTTTCCACAATCAGCAACTCTTCTAAAATTTTCTATATCTCTGCAAGTCGTTAGCACCCGATTTCCCCCTCTCACGATTAAACTCTCCTGGGGAAAAAGGGAAGAGAGGTTCGGTGCCAGCTTTCCTGGAGGTAAGCTGGTTTTCTGTCACAGGTGGATCATGCCCTGGCATCTGAGCACAAACTCTGTGGGGAAGGTGAGCAATTGGGGTCCCAACACCAGGGAATAAATTGGGTCCTACCTTAGAAAAATTCCTGGAGAAAGTCTTGACTGTAGCCACAAGGTTGGGTTAAATGGCTCTGGGGAGGGGGGTCTCATTGCACGCTATGATTGTGTGATTCTGAGCCATTTCTGGTGATGCATGTTATTGTGTCATTATAAATATTCTTTTCTTCCTTAAAAAAGCTTCTCTTCTGCCTTCAAAAAAGAATTTCCCGTTCCTTCCCCAAAAGCCATAAAAAGTGAATACAAAGAAACTCTGCTATTCCTCCCAAATGGACAATGAATCTTGAGTGTTTTGTGTATGGATTTTTTAAATCACTGGATTGACTAACATTCTGGAATGATGCAAGTCTCACCACTAAAGGTTTAATTCATACCTCAAATGGTGCCATTATCTTGGGTAATGATATATAATTAAGTTTGCCGACTGTTCTCATGCTTTTCTATCAGTGATTCATGGCTGTTGCCAAAAAGCTCCCTAGTATCAGAGCTCTTTTGGTTCAAGCCCTTGTTTGAAATACCCAACAAACAGGGTTTTCTTGATTCATCAGATCATCCAGGTAGTTCATGTGCTTTTTAAAAAACCTGCATCTATGCCAGGTTCCACTTATATCCACTGCAACTTCTTTTTTCTCAGACTGTTTATGATGTTACACAATAAGAAAAAAACATAATAATAATAACATAATAAGAAAAAAAAGGTTAAGGTTTACGCTATGCACACTCACTACTGTATATTTCACAACACTATAGAAAATAACAGGTTATGGGATCTAAGATCTTCTCTCCCTCAAAGATAGGCATTGATAGCCTAATAGTGTTTCTCTTTATTCAGAGGAGGGTAGACAGGTAGAGTGACTTGCTCCAGAGGAGTTCATAGCACAGCATTTTTGTAACTGTAGATTCCAATAGCACGTGCTTGTTTCTCATCACACATACAGCTAGAATAACGGATGTCTGTTCCTTCGTAGCAAGCCAACTCATCAGATTAGAAGTCAAAACCCAAAGCCAGCCTTAGCCGGTTTGGCCCAGTGGATAGAGCATCAGCCTACAGACTGAAGGGTCCCGAGATCGATTCCGGTCAAGGGCTCCATCCCCAGCCCTGGTTGAGGTGTGTGCGAGAAGCAACCAATTGATGTGTCTGTCTCACATCGATGTTTCTCTCTGTCTCTCTGTCTTTCCCCCTCCCTTCCACTCGCTCTAAAAAAAAAAAAAAAAAAAAAAATCAATGGAAAAACATTCTAGGGTGAGGATTAACAAAAACAACAAAACATCTCCCTTTCATGCAGCTGCTAGAATTCTAGAAGGGGCAGCAAATCAGAGGACTTGTCCTGTGAGAATGCATTTCCCAGCTTAGATCTCTAGTGTTGGATAAAAAGAACTCTCTTTTAGATAGAGTTCAGATAACATAAACACTTTAAAAGGGTAATTTTTTTCTTAATTGATTAAAGTATTACATATGTGTCCTTATCTAAAAGGGTAAGTTGACTCTTCACAATTTAATGTAATGACTTACAGAAAAAAAAAAAGTAAAATAACTTTGCTTTTTTCAAAAGACATTTTTCAACTTCAAAAAGTTCTTACTGTCTGTTCAGTATGTATCTCACAAAACACAGCTGTGTTCCGAAATTACTGTCAGGGGCAATGCAGAGGTGTTTGTTTTCGTCGATCTGGAAGTAGAAAGTAAAAAAGGAAAGAGTAGGGACTCCCACGGTTTTTCACTTGAGGGCAAAAAAAAAGAGTTTGATCATGAAAGAAGGATCTGTTTTCCCTAGACCCTGGATAACTTCTCTCCACTTTGGCTTGATTTTTATAATGAATAGTTTAAACCCAAATTACAAGTTTGAATTAAGAGCTCTTACTCTAAAATCCTTTTAGTCCTAGCAAGGAATAATTTCAGGGATTCATGTGCTGTTGAAATTACTAGTCCTGTATTTTATGATGGTTAATCACAGCTGTTATTAAAAGGCAGGTAATAACATACGTTTCCCTCTGCTAAGATCAGCTGGTGAAACTGTAGTTCTCACAAAGTTGGGATGTTCTCGCTAATTATCTCATCATCGGGACAGAGACTTACAGAGCCAGGCAGGTTGCCGCAGCTCCCGCTGCAGGATTCCCGACCAAAGTTAAGAGTTTTGTAGACACTGTGACCTATTTATCATTAAATATGCTGAGTTATTCCAACTGCTGCCAGTTTTGAGAGTCAGTGCTATTATTTCTCTGTTTGAATAAGCGCTATTAATTGAAGTATAGGCAACAACATTCTCAGGGATGGGAAGTGATATTCATGAACCTTTCCCTATAATCTTTTCTTTTATTACCCTCTCGTTGCATTTACCAACACATGTATTACTGTCTCTGAGTTAATCCTCACATTTCAAGAGCACTCACGTATTACTTGCATTCTATAGATGAATAAAATAAGATCCTACCAAATCAAATGGTAACATGTGAACACAACTAATTCAGTGCCATAAGCCAACTACGTTGTTTCTGGCTGACCTCATTTCAGGTGTCTGTAGTTCACATGGCATCCTAATAGTTATGTATTTCTGAAAAGATCTCTGAATCTCTCATAGTTTTGGCATCTCTTTAGTAGTGGCTTTTTTGTCTCGTTGGAGTAAAACCTACTCAGTCCAGTGATTCTCAAACAGAAGTGAACGTAAGACTAGCCTGAACAGTGTGTCAAAATGCAGATTCCAGGGCACCTATATTGATTCACTAGATCTGTGTTGGGCCCCAATAACTGGTAGTTTTCACATATATCCCAGGGGGGGTTCTGCATTTTGATTAACCCTTTTCTAGTCCTGGGTGAAGAACTATTGGGCTCCTTTGTCTTTTCTTTTCTTTTTACTGGGGATATATCCTATATAATAAAAGCCTAATATATGCAAATTAACCAAATGGCAGAACGACCAGTCGCTCCAATGCGCACTGACCACCAGAGGGCAGACACTCAATGCAGGAGCTGCACCCAGCCTGCAGGTCCCAGGCTGACCAAGGCGGGTGCCAGTGGGGACCCCCCCCCCGATCACCCCGCTGGTCACCCTACAGATAGGCCCTGATCACTGGCCAGGTGTAGGGACCCTACCTGTGCATGAATTTCATGCACTGGGCCTCTCGTTGGTTAATAAGATTATATAGGTTTCAGATAGGCTTATTTCTTTACTATTTGATTTCCTGAAACTTACTACACTATTTTAAACTTTGGCTTATTTTTTTCCAAAATAATAGAAATATGGTGAAATTCCTGTCTCAGGGAAGCTTATGAATTTACTGTTTGTGAAATACATAGAGGCCCTGAGTTTGAAAAGGTTGTGAACATTCCCTAGTGCTGCAGATTCACACCACAGTCGGTCTCTGTTCTGTGCCATGAACACTTCAGCTTGAATGTCACCTATGGAAGGCTGTTTAAGAGGTCCCTCCTGTTAAGGCCAACATGGTATCTATCAGGAGGAATATTGGAATAGGCATTAGATATGGCTATGTTTTAATTATGACTTTACTTGTAGCTAGTTTGTACATTTAGAAACAGGGAAAATATAAATCTATTCTGATTACACTAAAGGATCCTTGAATTTACTAAAGAAGATGATGTACATACAATTTACAAACTTTACTGTACAGTTTTAATAATGACACATGAATACTGAACACAGGCAGAAGCAACTTATTTAAGACTTAAGCCTGACTGGTGTGGTTCAGTGGTTGAGCATTGACCTATGAACCAGGAGGTCATGGTTCTATTCCTGGCAGGGCACATGTCCTGGTTTTGGTGTTGCTCCCTAATGGGGGAGCGTGCAGGAGGTAGCTGATCAATGATTCTCTCTCATCATTGATGTTTCTGTCTTTCCCTCCATCCTCATCTCTGAAATCAATAAAAAAGTGTATTTTAAAAAAAGACTATTTAGGGAGTCTTTAGTTTTTAAGAACTTGTTGGACAGAGAGAAATTTATGGAAATATGTGCAACTCCTGGTTTGGGAAAAGCTTCTCATAAGTAGTCAGAAAGTAACTGAATATGTGGGAGATTGAGAAGTGTTTTCTTCTGAGTATTTCTCAGGAATGGGTTCCCATAGTGTTTACATACTTAGTGGGAGTGTGTTATTGTGAAGATGGACTATGATAAATGATCATGACCTTCAGTTGGAAAAAGCATGAAGTAAGTAGAAGTCTATGGTATTGTAGTTTCTTTTCTCTTTCCTGGCCCCAGCACACTGTAACTCTAGGTGCATTCCTCTTCTTCTTTTAACGCACCTGCTAACCTGTGGTCTCCATTTGTGTCCCCTCCAAATTCACCTGTTGAAGCCTAACCCCCAATGTAATGGTATTAGAAGTCAGGGCCAGTGGGGGTGATTAGGTCAGAAGGATGGATTCCTCGTGAATGGGATTATGGCCCTTATAAAAGAAATCCCAGAAAGTTCCCTGCCTGTACTGCTGTCCAGATACTGAATCTGTTGGCACTTTGATCTTGGACTCCCCAGTCTGCAGAACTGTGAGAAATAAATTTCTCTTCCTTATAAGCCACTCAGTCTATGATATTCTGTTATAGTAGTTAGAACAACCCACCTGCTGGTAAGGCATGTTCCTGAGGAGAATGGGCTCTGGAACAGCACATAGTTCACTTCTCACTCGGAACTGCCAGCTGCACCATGATTTTTGCATCTAGAACCTTCGGCACAAGTATCAGCAACCATGACTGCGACTGAGCACACATGGAAACAGCATCTTTGCGTAATGTGAAGTTATTCAAATAAGCCTTGAAAGCACAGAAAACGGATTGCAATAACCAGAGCTATATAACCTATTGCGTATAACATTTTATTCCTACACGGAGAAAAATAAAAACATGGGAGGTAATCTGCATTAATTTTCTTTTATTTTTAAGAACTAAAGCTAGTGGTAGTTGGCATTTTTATGACTTAAAACCTTTAAATCTTTGTTTTTGGTGAAAGGTGAAAATTTGAATTGGGATGTGATCAACTTTAATTTTTTGGTGCAGGTTGACATTATACCACAGGGAATGCATGCTGAATTTTAATTAAATTCAAGTTTGGTAGATATATACACACAATGAGGAAGCTGAACACAGAATTCATTTGGATTTTTTTATTTTAAGAATTAAAAATGATAATTAGCTAAAAGACATGCAGAACTATCAAATATGATGAATGGTCTTTGATGCAGTTTTCTCTGGATGAAACATAACCACCACAATATCCAGTAGAGTGGTGTATGATGAAAAAAATGTGGGAAGTGCTGTTCAAACACACATGAAAATAGGAACTGTCACTGTAGACATGGAGAGTCATGTTTTTCTGAAGAAATAGTCTCCTTCCTGTAGAACTGTTGGCTAATTTTTGCCAACTTGTCTTTATCAGCCTTAACATAGCTTGAGGTTTAATTTCCAATCAACCTTTGATTACTCTCAAGAGTTCCATTTTTGGAATAGGCTAACAAATACATCACAAGATGGACATGCTCTTGATTACTATAAATCAAATTACTAGCTTCCTAAAATTGCTTGACTTTATTTTTCTCTGCAATATTTAAAGATAAAAAGCACATAATGACAATACAGTCTCAGATGGTGGATGTTCTTGAAAAGTAATTTCCAAGGCATATTGTTGGGTCACTTGCAGTTCCAACCCACCTCCTTCAACTGAGAAAACTGGATTAAAATTACTGCAGGAGATTATTGATATTTGGCAAGATGACTAATGAATTTGTCAGATCTTTGAAAGCAAGGAACTTGTCTCCCGTTCCCATCTATCTTTTCTAAAGCCTCTCAGAGTTCTGTACTCTTAATGAAACACCCTGATTCCCTGGCAACCAGGCTCTTGACACTTAAGGGCATCAATCAGAGAAGTAGAGCTACCAGGAAATATAAACACACAAAAGATTATCGTAGAGATTTGATCGCATAAAATAATTGGGGGAGATGCTGTTTCTGTGTGCGGTGCTTGCATCTGAAGTTCCCATGGCAAGCAGTGGGGAGGGGTGGATGAACACAATGTTGAGAAAAAAAAAAAAAGAAAAGCTGGAGCCTGGGAAGCTAAGCCGGAAAAACCATAAGGAAGGACTGGAACACTTGTCAGTCTCTCTCTGCCTCCAGACGTTAGGAAGCTCATTATGCACTTGGCCCAGAAGTGAGAGAAGCTGAGTCAGAAGATCCAGCAGGAGCTGTAAGTGTTGAGGGCCCAGCTGCTGCCTCCTGCCAACCGTGCAAGTCAGCAGATAAGCAGTAATGTGTGTGAGATGCCACGGTGCCTTGTTCCCTGTACCATACTGGGGACTCAGTGTTGGTCTCTGCTGCTGTCAAATTGGCCATCGGCCGTGGCTGTAGTCAGATCAGAGTTAGTGAGTGGAAATCCATGTTGCTGAGCCCATGAATTACTTCCATCCCTGCTGCGGAAGTCCTTTTTGATGAACTCATTGGTCAAGTCCAGAAATGGCTGGGGAAAGGGACTGATAGTAGTACACATAATAGATCATCTTTTCTACTGATAATTAAGGTCTTCCCCCACTGAGGTTTCTCTTTGGTGAGCATGCACATACATATCTTCACATCCTAAGCATGCCCAGAGAGGTCTAAACACATATCTTTTTCCAACACCTCTATACTACCAGTTTTTCAAATGTGTTCTTTCCAATTACCTGACAAT
This sequence comes from Plecotus auritus, assembly GCF_963455305.1. NCBI lineage: Eukaryota > Metazoa > Chordata > Mammalia > Chiroptera > Vespertilionidae > Plecotus > Plecotus auritus. Next base: position 14,909,242 of record NC_137775.1, read on the forward strand.
TCAGCCAGATTATTAGCTGCTTCCCACAAGGCAGTAGATTCATATTTAATTTTCAAGTGAACAAGCAGATGTAGTACTCAAACTTCTGCCCACTGAGAAGATTTTTCTTCACTACTTTCAAGGTACCTCAGATTGGAGCTATAATGCTGTGGGTGTCCACTTCCAGGTAAAACCAGCCAATTATGCAGAACCACTTGCAACCCAGGCCCCAATATTTCCTGTCCCAAGTAGCTATGCGTAAGAATTTCCCCTTAAGCTTATAGGTACAGGTTGAGAGGGAGGAGGCTATCTGGCAGGAATATGGGTCATGAGCATCTGTCCTACTTACTCACGCAATTCTTTGTATTTTCGGGTCCTGATCAAGTCAGATCTTGTTTATACCACTTTCATATAATGATGGAGTACTGCTTTGTGTGCCAAAATTTATGGCTTAGTAAGACATAAAACCATAATAAGCACGCAGGTCTCATAGAAACTTGCCAGCTCGTGTCAAGGGTTCAGACTTTATTAAAGTTCAGTAGCTAGTAGGAATTTGATTTTCCAAAGGACAGTAGTATTAGTTTTCTACTGAAAAAAGCATAGCTTTGTTCCAAAATCCTGGTGGTTGGTGCTGTAATTCACCTATAGGGGGCTGTCAAAGAGCCCATTCAACATCCCTGTCCACTATCAATCCTTTAAGCACCTTCAGATCCATAGGGTTATACAGTCCAAATAGCCTTGTGGCTTACATGGCAGCCTGGTGCAAAGCCTTCTTCTGTCTGGGCCCCATTAAAAATTATGAGCTTTTCAAGTCGTTCTATAAATTGGCTGTAGTGGCACTCTCAAATGATGCCTTTAAATCCAAAGAGGTCTAGTGGCATTATGGATTTTTCTTAATAGTAGGAAGAGCCAGAGAGAGCAACCTGTAGTTCATTTTGGAAGGGATATGACCTGGATGACGGATTCCCAGAAATTTTACTGAATTTTCATAGGATTTATTTCTTACCCGCTGGCACACACAATTGTCTCACCCATGCATCTGGGTATTTCACTACATCCTGCTCACTCGATCCAGTCAGTATGACACCATCAGTGTAATAGACCAATGTGAAATGGGAGGCCATCAAAGTCCCTGCATGTGGCTGAGAAGTTGATGTAGCCCTGAGTTAGGGTACAGAAGCTACACTGCTGATTCTGTCATTACCTCCAAGCTTTCAGCTTCCATTAATGGGACATTCTGCAGGAGAAGCTAGTGCCTTCGACATGCACCTGGTCTAAGATTCAGAGAAGCTCTGGCAAGAGATCCAGCAGGAGCCGCAGAGCTATCTGCTTGGTTGCTGCCCTCTGCCACCTACAACCCAGCATGTAAGCACAGATGTGCCTGAGAGAGAGCAGTGCCCGAGGCCCTGCACTGACCTCCTGATGTAAAGGAATAAGGTCAGTCTTTCTCTTCCGGTTCCCTGTGCAAATGTTTCCTGTGGACCATGCTAACCAAGAATATGCAGGGGCCAAAACCGGTTTGGCTCAGTGGATAGAGCGTCAGCCTGCGGACTGAAAGGTCCCAGGTTTGATTCCGGTCAAGGGCACGTAACTTGGTTGCGGGCACATCCCCAGTAGGGGATGTGCAAGAGGCAGCTGATCGATGTTTCTCTCTCATCGATGTTTCTAACTCTCTATCCCTCTTCCTCTCTGTAAAAAAAAAATCAATAAAATATATTAAAAAAAAAAAAGAATATGCAGGGAATGAAATTCTGGGAAGTATACCCATTTAGCTAAGTTGCTAAAACTAAAACTAAAACTCATCATATCAGAATAGCTATGACCTCAAATGAAAGTACAACAAAAACCTTTGAGAGCAAGAATTTCCCCCTAAGTCCCTAAAACAATGAAATGTATGCAAAAAGTAGAAAGCTTAAATAAGGATTTCTTCCCACGTGCTTCATTCGTGAAAGAGTAATATTTACTATGGCAAGCTGCTGAAGCTCACAAAATATTACATTTGTGGCTTAAAAGCCAAGAAGGGCAGGAGAAACTGTTGAAGATAGAAGAACAGAGGGAAAAGGAAAAGCAGAGAAAGTATACGATGGACACAAGAAGCAAGGGGTAGTGATGAGCAGAAGCTTTTTATCAGTGCTATCTTTGTTATTAATCCTTTCTAGGGCCCTGTGCTCCTATAAATTATTCTGAAAAGTATTAACCACCACAGAGACACATTTATGTGTGAATAATTATTCAACATTTTCAAATTTGTTTTGTGGATGGAAAAGGGGTGCTGTAATAAATCATAAATTCCTAACTGGGCAGGTCACAGTGGCTAGTCATGTCCCAGGCCTATAAGTTCTTCAGTGAAAGGTTTTTAAACCAGGCCTGTCCATTGTTCTTGTTCATCTAGATTAACACACCTTTGAAATACCAGAAGTAATATCCCTCAAAGGCATAACCACCCTCATGAGAACACATAATCCACCAGACAGTGTGGTTCAGTGATTGAGTGTGGACCTATGAGCCAGGAAGTCACGGTTCAATTCCTGGTCAGGGCACATGCCCGGGTTGTGGGCTCGATCCCCAGGAGGGATGTAGCCAACCGATGATTCTCTCTCATCATTGATGTTTCTATCTCTCTCTCCATCTCCCTTCCTCTCTGAAATCAACAAAACAATTTTTTTTTTTTAAAGAAAGAGAGAGAGCACATAATCCAATTCTCCCTATTCTCACTTTCATATAATCTTCCTTAGGTTTCCTTCTTAATTTCAAATGTAGAAAAGAAACTGCAAACTGAGTCTCCAGAGCGTTTGAGATCTGGTTTACAGCCCTGTCATCAGTTTTGGCTCAAACTCTTAAAAATTCTCTACAGGTGCCGAAACCGGTTTGGCTCAGTGGATAGAGTGTCGGCCTGCGGACTGAAGGGTCCCGGGTTCAATTCCGGTCAAGGGCATGTACCTTGGTTGCGGGCACATCCCCAGTAGGGGGTGTGCAGGAGGCAGCTGATCGATGTTTCTAGCTCTCTATCCCTCTCCCTTCCTCTCTGTAAAATATCAATAAAATATATTAAAAAAAAATTCTCTACAGGTTTCCATAAGTTTCCTTCGAATTTCTAAGTGGGTACCTATCAGGGGTGGTTCAGGGGTGTGCTTCTAGCAATGAACAGATTCACAAAAATGACAGACTATGTTCTGCAGAATGCTTATGCTTCTTGACCCTGAACCAGACCTACATATTTAATTCTGATTATGCACAGCTTATCATGACCTTGATTATAGCATCTGTTTATAACACTTAACACGAATAGTTTCATAAAAATGATACTTTGTCCTTGTTTCTCCATTAGTGTTTTGACTGCCACACATCTGTGGAATTTATGAAAAACAGTTATCCAACTGATGTCCCTGCCAGTATCACTCACATTTGTACTTATTTCAAGGGTTTCTGGTAGAGAGTACACAACCTAGTCCAAGGCCTGGGCTCCTGACTGGTCCCTTCGCGCATTTCTTCTGGTGACACAAGTGAGAAAGAAAAGAAAACTCTTGATAAATTCTTGTTATCCATGACAGTCAAATTGTTTTTGTTATTTAGTGGACTTTCATTTCTGTTTGCTTTGATGATTTTATGTTGAGACAATTAAATATCTATGAAAAATCAGTATCAGGGGAATGACGCAATACATTTCAATGAGATAAGATTATTGGAGTAGATGATGAATGAGGGTGTGGGCCCTTGAGCCAGCCCAGAGTGCCTCTAGGTCAAAAAATTGACTAACTCAAGGCTAACTTAGATACACACGTCCACAAACAGCCCAGTTGGATGTCCTTGTGTTCCATAAACCTGTAGTTATCTGGTAAAATGGGATATGCTTCCCCTAGAGAGTTGATTCTTCCAGATAGCTCAAAGTTAGCCATTGGAAAGTTTTGTTTCAAAAAATCATGGTTCTAAAATATATTGAATCTACATCAGCTTTGGTACATAGAGTAGACGGAAGGCAAGTTAATCTTTTATTGAAGACTAGAGACCTGATGCATGAAATTCGTGCAAGGGGCTCGGCCGCCACGCGGTGGCTGTGGGCCTCTGCCTCAGGCCCCACTCGCCACAGCTTCGTGCAGAAGGAAGGACGTCCAGTCTAATTAGTATACCACGCTTTTATTATTATAGATAAGCGATAATTATTCTATTCATAGGAGGAAATTTATCTTAACATTTTCTTATATAGGAGAACCCCACCAGATTATAATAATAAGTGAAGTTAAAGAAATCAATCAGAGAAAGTGAGACTCAGGTTAGTACAAGGCTGATGGATGGAGTGACATATTCCTAATATTTGTCACGTATTGCAACCACAGTAAGTAGGATATCTGGCCGCCTGGCTGTGAGTTCTGGGAGTCTGAGAGATGATGTCCTCTTCCATGGGATTTTGCGTTACTGCAAGGGAATGTCATCATGCAGTTTTTTGTTGTTGTTGTTGTTTTTTTAATATATTTTATTGATTTTTCACAGAGAGGAAGGGAGAAGGATAGAGAGTTAGAAACATCGATGAGAGAGAAACATCTATCAGCTGCCTCTTGCACACCTCCCACTGGGGATGTGCCTGCAACCAAGGTACATGCCCTTGACCAGAATCGAACCTGGGACCTTTCAGTCCGCAGGCCGACGCTCTATCCCCTGAGCCAAACCGGTTAGGGCTCATAATGCAGTTTTATTCTATCTACTTTATTTTGTTGCTGTTGTATTATTCATCTATATTTTGTTAAAAAGGGACATAGAAGATGTTTAAGTCTATGTTCTTCAAGGCAGTGAACAACAGTGAATTCTATATGCAAATCTGATAAACACTATCTTATATAATCCTCAGGGCTAAATTATGAGCTGCGATTTATCATCACACTTTAAGTTGGAAATGGGCCCAGAGAGCTGATTATTTTGCCCAAGGTCATACAGCTAAATCCAAATCCAAATCTGTCGGACAATGAGGTCAGTGTCATGCCCACTACAACACACTGCAAAGGCGAAGCAGCTTTCTCCTAAGGCTTTTGTTCGGCTTGCATAAAATCAAGGTTAACAGTCTTTATTGTTTTGTCTTCTATTACAACAGCATCATCAGTTAAGTTTTCCACATCCCCTTTTACCTGTTTTTTATTTTATTCATTTCAAAGCGGAAGGGAGAGGGAGAGAGAGATAGAAACATCAATGATGAGAGAGAATCATTGATCGGCTTGCCTCCTACACACTCCACACTGGGGATCAAGCCTGCAACCTGGGCATGTGTCCTGACCAGGAATCCAATTGTGACCTTCTGATTTATAGGTCTTCACTCAACCACTGAGCTACACTGGCCTGCTTTTTCTCTTTATACATCTTCCTAATATTTGTCTGTATCTCTTTACCTGTAAACACATAGATTATCTTAAAAAGAATACACATGCATACACACACACACACACAAAACTGGTTAAAATGATTGGTATTTTGGGAGGGGAGCAGAGTGACAGTGTGAAAAAGAGACATACTTTTCTTTGCATAACTTTTTGTTCCTTTTGAATATTGTACTATTGTGTATATTGTCATATTGTATATATTTTACCAATTAAAATTTTTAAATATCTCTCTATTGTGGACATTTGGGATATGGCTGCTAAAAACCATGAGAAACTGGTTGTATTTTTACAAATTCAAAGCAGCAATGAAATATTTTAAATTGTGGCTGTGTTGTTTATTCATGGATTCACTGTGATACTAGATACCAGGAGGTGTCAGTTAAAAAGAAGACACATGTGACAATAATCACAGCACATAATTTAAAATTAGAAGGTATGTTATAGAGCAGGTAGTCCAAAGTCTTTACTTACTTATGAATAAACTTTTAGCTGTTAGTGGCAGACCTGAGAAAAAAACAAACTGTATCTTTGGACTGTAAATTCAACGTGGCCTTTAATATGTTGTATAACAAAGATTGGCATGATCAGTTTATAGGAAAAAAGATACCTAGAAAAGTGACTATTATAATGTGCTCTGAAGTTCATATCTTCTTTTGGCCCCATCTTTAGTAAAAGCATTTAAATGAAGAAGGATTGTATCAAGAAAATAACTGGCTTTATTTTTTCTGGAGATTCTGACTCTGGAAGTGCTTTGTGTAACTGCTATGACTTTGAGAGAAGATATTATTTACTAGTAGTAGCAGCAGTTCTTCTTCTCCTTCTTCTCCTTCTTCTTCTCCTTCTCCTTCTTCTCCTTCTTCTCCTTCTTCTCCTTCTTCTCCTTCTTCTCCTTCTCCTTCTCCTTCTCCTTCTCTTTCTCCTTCTCCTTCTCCTTCTCCTTCTCCTTCTCCTTCTCCTTCTTCTTCTTCTCCTCCTCCTCCTCCTCCTCCTCCTTAATCTTAAACCGAGGAGATGTTTTTTTTTTTTTTATTGATTTTAGAGAGAAAAGAAAGAAAGTGGGGGACGGAGAAAAAGGGGGCATCAATGTGAGAAAGAAACATTGATTGGTTGCCACCCAGATGTGCCCAGACCCAGGACTGAACCCACAACCTTTCTGGTATATGGGACAATACTCCAACCAACTGAGCCACCTGGCCAGGGCGTAGCAGTTATTTTTGTTTTTATGTGATTATTATTACTTCCCAGGCAAATGTGTGTATGTGCGTGTATTTTAAAAATTTATTGTTTCACATATTGCAACCACAGTAAGTAGTGCCATTATCATAACAAACAGACTTATGTAATGTTCATCATTACGTAAGGTATAATCCAGCAATGTCAATTGAATGTCCATTATTTCTAAAATGTGTTTAAAGTCAGAGAATAAGCAACTGGAAATGATTCACCCAGTTAATAATCCACTGTTCCAATCTAGTCATTTTATCTTGTTTAGGTTTTTTCTGATTATATATTAAAAAAATACCCAGTAAATTTCTTTGGCATGGAATTTAAAAGCATGAAATATATAGAATAAAATATATATGCACACTTGTTTCTACATGTTGGCAATATTTCACTTTTTTGGTAAGTTCTCAGGTTGTTTTTCCCTGTGGTCATCTTTAATAAATGAGTCATACCCACTGTAATAGGTATATCATAAGCAAGAAAATCATTGATAGATTCCGCCTAATAGGCTGATTGACTGACATGAAAAAAAAAATGGATGTGTGCTATGATGCTCATACTTGTATGCTCACAGATATAAGAACTACACAGCTCTTTTCCTCCAATAGTTCCCTGCCTTTAAAGTTCTGTATTTCTTTTCTATTTGAAGGAAACTTGTCTTTGCCCACTGTTTCCCATTGCTGTTATGTGATATCTTGAGTTTACTCACATCCTAGCTAAACTTTCAACATATTTCTTCCCTCTCTCACTGATAGTTTTAATAAGGATATCATTGAAACAATCTCAACTTTTCTAAAACCATTTCCAATGCAATTCAAATAAATAGAGTTTAGAATTCAGAGAAGAGATTTCAGGAGAAACGAAACTTTGCATTTTGCCCACCATTTCTAAAGAGTAGGTTTTGATTCAGCTCAGCTCACATCTGAGTCTCTGAGGTTTCTCTTAGGCTAGCTCAGGGTATGGCATAGTTAGCAGACAATTATATCACTTCATCTACCAAAATAACCTTTTGAAAATGTCCTTTATAAACACAGGATAAATAAGACCCTAAATCAAGTTCTATGCAGATTTAGATACATAAAATCAAATCATTTAAACACCAAGCGTTTTAATATAGTGGCACTTTCAACTGACTTGACCAATTCAAAAAAGAAAGTAGATTTTGAGAAAAGAGGCAGTTGACACATCTGTGGTCTATTAAATAAGGATTAATTTATGTCCAAAGGGAAAAAAAAAACACAAACAAAATTTGTGTTTAAGTTATGACGGCACTAGTTATTTTTATCAGGCTAAGTTTTCCTACTTTGTCCTCATTAGTAGAATATCCTCATTAGCCTGGCATGTTATTACACTATCCTCAGAGGTATCTGGGGTGGGTGGCCAGGAGATGAGGTAACTCCTCAGTTAAAGACTTGCAGTGCTCTTGGATGTATATGGCAACCTTGTTTTAGAAAGTTCTTTGTCTAACTTTTTAAAAAGAATGAATGTGATTTCTTCACCTGGATCACATCATGCCACTTAATCTTCTTCAAACCATAATGTGTTTCAAAAAAATTAACAAAGCTATGAATTTTTGTATTATGAATTAAAGCCTTATTGGAAATATTTTCTTCTGTAATGTAAACTTGTTTTTGATGGAAGTTATGATAATTTTAGCAATTAAAGAACCTTAATTTGTGTTTGGGCATGACTACAACTCAGAGATGGATTCCTACCACTATCCATTTCAGACTGAATATATGCTATCAAATCTAAATTATCTGATCATCAGGAAGTGTGTATTTAGACTTTAATTGCATAGAAAATGGACTTAATTCTTCTTTTCATTTTTACCAAGTGCAAAAGTATTAATAACTAGTGTCCTGGTGCATGGATTTGTGCACATTGAAAGGAAATTAATGAGAAAGTGGCTGGTGGGGCAGGACTAGTCGAGTCGGGCCAGACACACCCTGGAGCCAACCTCCCGTGGTCCCTCCCTGGCGTCTGTGGAGTGAGCAGGGTCCCTCCGGAGGTGGGGTCCCTCAGCCTGGCCTGCAGGGATCGGGCTGAAACCGGCTCTCCAACATCCCCCGAGGGGTCCCAGAGAGTGCGAGAGGGCACTTTGCAAAGTTGCTGTCGTACAGGGTGTGGAACACAAATGCAAGTGTGCAGTAAACCAGATTTGGGGCTGACGATGCCCCAGCAACAACATAACCCAGGCCAAAGGTGGAATCTCATGGCCCTGCGAGGAATCGGGCTCCCTCCTCTCTGGTTTTGGGTGCGTCACCTGAGAACCTCCACTGCCAAGTCACCGCAGCTGAGCAACTCCTGTGTGTCTGCCCCCTGGTGGTCAGTGCGCATCATAGCAACTGGTTGGACAGGCAGAGGGACACCTAGCATATTAGCCTTTTATATATCAACTAGGGGCCCAGTGCATGAGTTCGCGCACCTTGAAAGGAACTGTGAGCCATGAGGCTGTGGTGGGCACAAGGGCGGGTCTCGGCCCATCCTCCGCGCCCCTGCCCGGTCCCTCCTGCCTTGGTTCCTGGTTCCCTGTCTGCCAGCATCCCCGCTTCCACCACCGTTGCTCCCATGCGCTGGCTGTGCCGGCCCCACTTGCCCCCACTGATGGCACGGAGCGATTTGAGCTGGCGCCAGCCCCGGGTGTGAGTGGGGCCGGCTATGTCAGTGGAAGTGAGCAGCAGCTGCTGCCCCAATCACCCCTCAGGAGCAAGGGGAGATGGAAAAGCCCTCAGGAACGATAGGGGCCAGCAGCCGCCATTGCACCCACTGACAGCGCCAAGCAATCGGGACTGGCACCGGGTGCCGGCAGCAGGTGGGAGAGGTGGCTGCCAGCTCCAATCACCCCTCAGGAGCAGGGGGAGGTGGAGAAGCCCTGAGGGGCGATCAGGGCCAGCAGCTGCCACTTGCACCCACTGATGGCGCCAAGCAATCGGGCCGGTAGCGGGTGCAAGCAGTGGCTTCGGTGCCATCAGCAGGTGAGCAGGGCCAGCGCCGGCAGCAGGTGCAAGTGCCATACGGGAGCAAAGAAATTTCAGTAACCGCCAGAGGCTTGCCCCAATGACAGCAACCAGTGCCCTGCCCCGCTCACCTGCTCCACCATCTCCCTGCGGCCAATGCCCACCATGTTCTGCACTCTGTCACCTGCTGCCGATGCCTGCCATGTGCCACACGCTCCCCCTGGTGGTCAGAGCATGTCATAGCGACTGGTTGTTCCACTGTTTGGTCTATTTGCATATTAGGGTTTTATATATAGAGAGAGACTAGAGGCCCAGTGCATGGGGGGGCGGTCCTCAGCCCAGCCTGTGTCCTCTCGCAATCCGGAGCCCCTTGGGGGATGTTGGGCCTAAACCGGCAGTCAGACATCTCTCTCGCAATCTGGACGCTGCATGCGCCAGTAACCATACTTTTCATACAGGTGAAAGGCATCTTGCTGTTGTATGGGCAGCTACATTTTTTTGCCCTGATTATAAAAGTAGTACATAACATGATCCTTCTGAGGCAGTAGTACCATTTTCCCCATCTTAGGGGTGGAAACACTGAAGCAGAGAGAAGTTAAGTAATTGGCTTTGTCACACAGTTATAAATGTCAGAATCAGGGCTGACCACAAAATGTGCAAGCCCGAGTCCACGCATGTCATTGCTGCATCATCCTGTTTTTTCAGGTTAGAGTAGCCTGGCCAGGCTTTAATTTTTAAATCTAAGAGGCTGTTCCCAATATATGGGGTAGGGTCCCTAGGCCTGGCCGGTGATCAGGGCCATCTGTGGGGCGACCGGCGGGTGGGGCAATCGGGGGGCCCCTGCTGGCATCTGCCTTGGCTGGCGGCCTAGTGCCACCGGCTGGCTGGCCCCACCCTCGTATGCCACTGCCAGTCACCTCCCTCTTGGGGGGCAGACGCTCAATGCAGGAGCTGCCCTGCATTGAGCTCTGCCCCCTGTTGGTCAGTGTGTGTCATAGCGACCCGTCATTCTGCTGGTCATTCCACTGTTTGGTCAATTTGCATATTAGGGTTTTATTATATAGGATCATCTGTCTGTTTTTTAGCAGTGATTTAATAAGTACCTACTATGTTACCATATTTCAGGCATCATTGAACTTGGTGTTGGTAGTACAAATATAAATATGTCTGCCCTCAGGTGACCTTCACACTGAGGAGTGGGAGACATACATATAACACCATGGTAACAGCCTTTGTTAAAGTCTATAGGAGAGGTGAGAATAAGGTGTTATAGGAGCAACCTGGGAAGTGTGGAGAGGGTAGCGGGGATTACAAAGGGAATAAAACAAATATAAGACTTTAAAATCTGAACAAAAGTGTCAAAAAGAACATTTCGGGCTAGAGGGGACAATGTGATAAAGGGCAGAGAAATGTGAAGCTACAAGGGACTTTTAAATGGTTCAGGAAAATGAAGGCATAGTTAAAAGTGGGACAATTTGGCCAAAGATTCGTGAAAAATAGATTGTGGCGTATTATAAATAATACCATGTCGCCCTGACTGGTTTGGCTCAGTGGATAGAGCGTCGGCCTGCGGTCTGAGAGGTCCCAGTTTCTTTTTTTTAAAATACATTTTATTGATATTTCACAGAGAGGAAGGGAGAGGGATAGAGAGCTAGAAACATCGATCAGCTGCCTCCTGCACACCTCCCACTGGGGATGTGCCCGCAACCAAGGTACATGCCCTTGACTGGAATCGAACCCGGGACCTTTCAGTCCGCAGGCCGATGCTCTATCCACTGAGCCAAACCGGTTTCGGCAGAGAGGCCCCAGTTTCGATTCAGGTCAAGGGCATATACCTTGGTTGCGGGCATATCCCCAGTAAGGGGTGTGCAGGAGGCAGCTGGTCGATATTTCTCTCTCATCGATGTTTCTAACTCTCTATCCCTTTCCCTTCCTCTCTGTGAAAAATCAATAAAATATTAAAAAATAATAATAATACCGTGTCAGGCTAAGGAGTCCAGACTTCATTCAGTAGGAAATGGGACTGTAGCCTTTGAGAAGATCTAGTCTTTATTTTTGAATAACAATTTGAACAATTGCTTCTGGATTTAAAGGACTACTAATCCCACAAATTAGGATTGGTGACTAAACAAATGTGGGACATGCTGCATTCTCCATTACCCTCTTGGAGATACACTGTACATATGAACAGATTAAAAACTTAGAAAAACTACATTGAATAAGCCTACTGTTTTCTACCTGGATATAATCATGGAACTCTCCTTTCTGCCTTTTTTTCATCTCTCTTCCCCAGCATACTTTAGGAAAATGCCAGTTTTTAAAGAAAACTCTTGTATTATTGGAGTGTGGGTAAGATGGGGAGAGATTTGAGGCCCAATATGGAGAGATACAGATGAAATATATTTGCACTAATAACAAGTAGAATCTATTTTAAATTCATATTTATTTTTAAATTATGACATTTTTGATGCACTTGTTTCAAACTCTCATGCTGATCAATTTAATTTCCATTTAAACTGAACCAGCAAATTGAACTTTTGTGAAGCTTTTTCTTAGAATACCCATTATAAAGACCATCGTGTGAGTTTCTTCACTAATGTACACTTTAAAAGAACTATACAGTTCTGTTTTTAAAATCTTGGCAAGGCGCTCTCTTTATGGGGCACGCTCCCACCTTTCCCTACCCCCTTCTATCTCCAGAGCGTTCTCTCTCTCTCTGTCTCTCTCTCTCTCCTTCTTCTCTCTCTCTGTGTCTCTGTCTCTGTCTCTCCCTCTTCTCTCTCTCTCTCTCTCTCTCCTTCTGCTGTAACTTGTTTCCTGAGCCCATTTTTTCTAAGGCCCACTCTACCTATATGACTTTCTAATCTCTTATAATTTATGTCTTGGCTCTGAATTATTCTCTTAGCCACAACTCAACTCCCAAATTTAAAAAAACAAAAAAAGAAAAGAAAAAAAAAACTGGCAAAACACAGCTATGTTAGTTATAGTTATGGCTGTCAGTTTTTTAAGCAGTCATAACTGTGCATAAAATCAGTGAATGAAATCCATTTGCTGTCTGTGCTGGAAATTCTGCCGTTTTTGAAAGCTGGAATTCCTTGGGAGTGGCCATTCAAATGTGCCACGGAGGAGGTAATAACCTCACTGTTTTCCCTTAAAATCTGGCCCACACAAAATGCCAACCCACTTACATTATGTTCAAATGAAATCCGATTTTGTAACAGTTTCCAAATTTGGAAACGTAGTGTCATATTTTAAACTTTACACAAGCCTTCTTATTCTGTTAGATGAAACATTTGCAGTAAACACTAAAAAAGCTGCTACTCTCTCGTGAATTCTGGAGTAACGTATTATATGTACTCTTTTTCTTCAGCCTAGGGATTTATTTTCCCTGTTTCTCGAAACTCAATTTGCAGGTGATTGTGATATCAGGTACAAATTCTCATGCAAAACACAGAAAATACTTTCATGTGGAACACTAACACTAAAAATAGGAAAGCTTTTTTTGGCTTATAACCACTGAAAATTATAACATTGAGAGAGAGAGTACGTTAAATTGCTATGTTAGCTAAAATCTTACCTTGCCTCTATAAATATATTTAACCTGTAAGGACCTGTTTTTATATTCCTTTAAAAAGGATTTAAAAGAAAGTGCCATTTTCCCCCTAAGCTTTTGCATCATTTGACATTAAATACTTTCTGTTTTACATTATTCAAGAAAGATAATTTCTATAACTTAGTTACAATGCATCACCTGTTTCAGTTCCAGCTTTCTCAAGAGGAAACTTTTCATTATGTACATGTCCTTGCATTTTTAATGTTTAGTTCATTTCTTACTATGTTTTCTTTTTATATAGCTTTCCATTTCCCATATTTTGATCATATAAGGTTATGATGAGAAATGTGCCTATCAGGGCTCTGAGCACATTTATCTCCCTTCTTCATTTCCTAGCCAGTTAGGATGGGTTTAATAACTACTTGTGAATTGTCAACACAAATTTCCAATAGTCTTAGGAATATTGCACAAATATAAATTCTATCTTTAATGAATAGCACTTTTCATACCCCAAGAAGACTACATAGGAGGTAGTCCTCAGACCAGTGACCCGATATCCTTACATGTAACATAAACATTCAAATACTTAGCACCAGAAGCAGCCTGGCGAGGAGCAAATCCCTCATGGGGGGCCATCCCCTTATGCAGGGGGCAGGGAGCCTCTAAAATGGATCAATATTGGAGCAATTTTAAATTGTTTTTTGAGGTCATTTAAAAATAGCTGTAGATGTCTGGCCGGCAAAGTTCAGTGGTTGAGCATCGACCTATGAACCAGGTCATGGTTTGATTCCCGATCAGGGTACATACCCACCCGGGTTGTGGGCTCCATCCCCAGTGTGGGGCATACAGGAGGCAGCTGATTAAGGATTCTCTCTCATCGTTGATGTTTCAGTCTCTCTTTCCCTCTCCCTTCCTCTCTGTAATCAATAAAAGTATATTTAAAAAATAGCTGTAGATGAATGTCAAATTGGGGTGTGAGGAATAAGAAGTTGGTTGGCTGAAATCATTGATGTTGGAAGTCAGAACAATGCACAGTTGGCTCGGAATTTCAATCAAATGCCATACTGGGCCAAAGCCCTACCTCCTACCAATTTACTGCCTACGTGGGAGGGGAAATGTGGACTCAACAAAAAACAAGCTCAACAAGATTTAAAGAGCCATAGGATTTAAACATTTATGAATCATGTGCTCTGAGTAATTCGAACGGAGCTGTGGACATGTCTCAATGCACACACCAACTGAAATCCTCGGAGCTGTGAACGTGTTTCAATGCACACACCAACTGAAATCCTCGGAGCTGTGAACGTGTTTCAATGCACACACCAACTAAAATCCTCGGAGCTGTGAATATGTCTCAATGCACACACCAACTGAAATCCTCGGAGCTGTGAACGTGTCTCCATGCACACACCAACTAAAATCCTCGGAGCTGTGAATATGTCTCAATGCACACACCAACTAAAATCCTTGGAGCTTGTGAATATGTCTCAATGCACACACCGACTAAAATCCTTATGGGCCAGTTTTGCCTCAAACTGACTCAGAGAAGATTACGGAACAGTGTTGGGAGAGAGTCTAATTCATTTGTTTTATGTACACTGGGGACTACTATAATGCATTAGTAAGGAAATTAACAGCCGTAATAAAACAAAGAAATAAATGTTCAGTATGCCAACAGTTTAAGCAGCTCTTGGTCAATATTGCAAAGGGGACCAAAGGGCTGCTTTATGAAAACGTTCTTCAAAAATTTTATTGAATTATGTATTGACATAAAACAATCTTTGATGCTTTATTAGAATTTAACTTAAGCCTTTTTAGAAGACTGCATTTTAATGAAAAACATTCTCTTCAATAATTTCAGGCAAAATTAACAATTCCATGATTTTTAATGCAGACCTCTTCTTATGTTAGCTTGACCAGGAACCAGAGCTGAAATGTTTGAGAAACTTCATGTGTAAAACAAGAGCAACATATCACATGCCTGATAATCTCTAACTATTTATTTTCATAAAGGATGAAAAATTTTCCTGTATTTTTGGCATCCTAAATAAACAGCAATCAGGGAAAATTCAAATCAGAGATTTGCTAGAATTTCTATCACCTCCAGTTGTTTTTTAATTCTCCTACCCTTACCATGTTTTTTTTTCTTTTAAAAAAAAATGTGGTACATTTACATTGTTAGCACACATAAGCCATTACTAGGTTTATTTGCTCTCTTTTATCCCTTATTTAGTCCTAAAGTGTCAATGTCCCTCTGAACACTTAGTTGCTTGAAACTTTTTCTCTAATGGATTCCTCAGGAAAGGCCATGAAAACACTACTCTCTGAGATCTTGCATGTTGACAGTAGCTTGTGTGGGTCCTTCATACTTGGAAGTTAGTTTCATTGGATATAAAATACTAAACTCACATTTGTTTCCCATGAGTATTTGGGATATGTACTCCATTTTTTTCCCCTAGCATTAAAGTCTGCTAAAGTCTGAGGAGCATCTAATGCTCTTTCCTTTTATTAATCACTTGCTTCTTTTTTCTAGATGTCCAAAAGTTTTCCGACTCCACTAATTTTGCTAGGTTATGTCTTACTCTTGGTAGATAGGTCTTCTTAGGTATGAAATATGTTCTTTAAATTAGGTGGGGTTTTTTTCCAGGAAAGTTTTATTAAATTATAATATTATATATATATTTTTTATTTTCTTGCTTTGGTTTTCCTATCTAGAGACTCCTGCTATCTATGTGCCAGACTTTCTCTACCTGCAATATTTGTCCCTTATCTTAAGTCCATTTCCCTTAGCTTATTTTTGTTTCTTAATATTTTCTATATTTTAAACTCATATTTTTTTATTTGCTTGCTTATATTCAATTGCTACTGCATCGACTGAGTAGAAACAAGGTATGCTGCTAAATATTTTGAAGTATACAAGACAACCCCCCCATAGCAAAGAATTATCTGGATGAAAATGTCAGTAGTACTGAGGTTGAGAAACCTTACCCTTAACCATGCATTCCCCACAAGGGTGATGATATTGATCCTAAGAAGGCAAAAATTGATTCTTGAGAATTGAGGGGATGAGCTGTTTTAGCTATTACAATGGTTCATAGCCCTTTAAAGGGCTACAGTCCAGTGGAAAATATATTCCCAAATGATACATCTGATAAAGGGTTAATAGCCAAATTATATGAGGAACTCATATAACTTAACACCAAATAAGCAAAACACCAATTAAAAAAATGGTCAGAGAACTTGAAAAGACATTTCTACAAAGTGGACACAGATGGCCAACAGACATATAAAAAACTGTTCAAGTCCAACCAGTGTGGTTCACTGGTTGAGCGTTGACCTATGAATCAGGAGGTCACGGTTGGATTCCTGGTCAGGGCACATGCCCATGTTTCAGGCTCAATCCCCAGTGGAAGGCATGCAGGAGGCAGGTGATCAATGGTTCTCTCTCATCATTGATGTTTATCTCTCTCTCCCTCTCCTTTCCTCTCTGAAATCAATAAAACTATATTTAAAAAAAAAAAGCTGCTCAATATCTTTAATTGTCAGGAAAATGCAAATTGATACCACGATGAGATATCACCTCATACCTGTCAGAATGACTATCATTAAAAAGTCAACAAACAACAAGTGCTGGTGAGGATGCGGAAAAAAGGAAACCATTGTACACTGTTGGTGGGAATGTAAATTAATGAGCCAGTATGAAAAACAGTACAAAGACTCCTCAAAAAATTAAAAATAAAGCTGCCACATAATCCAGGAATTTCACTTTTGGGTATTTATTGGAAGAAAACAAAAACACTAATTCAAAAAAATATATGTACCCTTATGTTCACTGCAGCATTACTAGTAATAGCCAAGGTATAAAAGAAACCTAAATGTCAAGTAGATGCATGAATAGAGAAGATGTTCATATATATAATTGAATATTACTCAACAATGAAAAATAATAAAATATTGCCTTGGATAGACCTAAAGGGCATTGTGCTAAAATAAGTCAGACAAATACCATATGACCTCACTTATATGTGGAATCTGAAAAAACAAATAAATAAACAAACCAAAACAGAAACAGATCCCTAGATATAGAGAAAGAGCTGATGGCTACAAAAGGAGGAGGGGGTGGAGGAATGAGAATTAAATACACACACACACACACACACTCACAAAACTGGGTAATTTTAAGTGCTAGCCAAAATGGAGGGGTTAAAAAAGAGAAACAAACAGGCTAATGATATCATAATCTCTTTTGTATAAAAGAAAAGAATGAAACAAAAAGAGCTACAGTACAAAAACACATGTAATATATTGGTGGTATTAAAATTTCATGGCTGAGACAATTGGGGGAAAATGAATGAAAAGGTTTCTTAGAGGGGAGATAGGGGGGTGTGGGGAACTGCTCAATATGGAAGATTTTTGTCATTGCCAGACAAGTTTCTTTTCTTTTCTTTTTCTTTTCTTTTTTTTTTTTTTTTTGCTGTTGGCTTCTTTCCCTTTCTTTTCTTTCTTTTTTTTTTTTTTTTTGCTGTTGGCTTCTTTCCCTTTCTTTTCTTTTTTTTTTAAATTTAATAAATCTTTATTGTTCAGATTATTACAATTGTTTCTCCTTTTTCCCCCCATAGCTCCCCTCCACCAGGTTCCCACTCCACCCTTTGCCCTTACCTCCCCCCACACTGTCCTCATCCATAGGAGTATGATTTTTGTCCAGTCTCTTCCTGCACCCCCCATACCCCTTTCCCCCTGAGAATTATCAGTCCACTCCCTTTCTATGCCCCTGATTCTATTATATTCACCAGTTTATTCTGTTCCTCAGATTTTTAATTCACTTGAATTTTAGGTTCACTTGTTGATAGATATGTATTTGTTGTTCATAATTTTTATCTTTACTTTTTTCTTCTTCCTCTTCTTTAAGAATACCTTTCAGCATTTCATATAATACTGGTTTGGTGGTGATGAACTCCTTTAGCTTTTTCTTATCTGTGAAGCTCTTTATCTGACCTTCCATTCTGAATAATAGCTTTACTGGGTAGAGTAGTCTTGGTTGTAGGTTCTTGCTATTCATCACTTTGAATATTTCTTGCCACTCCCGTCTGGCCTGCATAGTTTCTGTTGAGAAATCAGCTGACAATCGTATGGGTGCTCCCTTGTAGGTAATTAACTGTTTTTCTCTTGCTGCTTTTAATATTCTCTCTTTGTCTTTTGCTCTTGGCATTTTAATTATGATGTGTCTTGGTGTGGTCCTCTTTGGATTCCTTTTGTTTGGGGTTCTGTGCGCTTCCTGGACTTGTAAGTCTATTTCTTTCACCAGGTGGGGGAAGTTTTCGGTCATTATTTCTTCCAATAGGTTTTCAGTATCTTGCTCTCTCTCTTCTTCTGGCACCCCCATAATTCTGATGTTGGTACGCTTGAAGTTGTCCCAGAGGCTTCTTACACTATCTTCAACTTTTTGGATTTTTTTTTTTTTGCTTTTTGCTTTTTCGGTTGACTGTTTTTTGCTTCTTTGTTTTTCAAATCTTTGACTTGATTCTTGCATTCCTCTAGTCTGCTGTTGGGTCTCTGTATAATATTTTTTATTCCAGTCAGTGTATGTTTAATTTCTAGTTGGTCCTTTTTCATATCTTCGAGGGTCTCGTTTTATTTATCGGCCTTTTCTAGGATATTCTTGAAGAGCCTTATAACCATGGTTTTGAATTCTATATCCAGTCGTTTGTTTTCCTCCATTTCTTTCGTTTGTGATCTGTTTCTTCATCTCCCCATTTTTCACTGCTTCCCTGAGTTGTGTGCTAGGTTTCCTATATGGCCCAGTGGATCGGCCTCCCCAGTTAACCTGAGGTGGACACTCTTGGTGCACCCCTTTGTGGACTGTGTGTACAGCCTTGTTGTAGTTAAGTCTTGATTGTTGTTGGTATCACTGGGAGGAATTGACCTCCAGGCCAGTTGGCTGTGAGGATCAGCTGTGTCTACACTGGGAGATTTTTGGTGCTGGAGACAGCCTTATAGGATTAGCCTTGCCAGATTGCAAAAG
This sequence comes from Plecotus auritus, assembly GCF_963455305.1. Taxonomy (NCBI): domain Eukaryota; kingdom Metazoa; phylum Chordata; class Mammalia; order Chiroptera; family Vespertilionidae; genus Plecotus; species Plecotus auritus. The sequence goes on from NC_137775.1 coordinate 14,928,346, forward strand.
CCTCTGTGCTCAGCTTGGAAGGGGTGGAGTCTCAGGGCAGGGCAGACAGTCTTGGCTTCCTGTCAACCCTGCCCTTGCGTGCGAGTCTCCAGACCTCTGCCTTCCACAGTTCCCGAGTTTCTGCCTTACAGTCCAGATTTCCCCCGTAAGAGCGTGGGTCCCCAGGGGCTCGCCCGGAACTGCAGTTCAGTGCAGTCGGAACTGGGGTTCAGTGCCGTCAGGTGCTTCCGACTCCTTTCTGCTAGGGAATGCCTGTGGTAACCTCCGCAGTCAGTCTTTGTGCACACTTGTGCCTCCAGACCCCTGCCGCCGCAGCTCCCCTGAGTCTCCGAGTTTCCGTGTGCCTTTCTCTCTACCTGACAGTCCAGACTCCCCCTGTATGAGCCTGGGTCCACAGGGTTTCGCCCAGAACTGAGGTTCAGTGCAGTAGGAACTGGGGTTCAGTGCAGTCGGGGGCTTCCTTCCCCCTCCCGCCAGAGAAAGCCAGCCAGGCACTCCGCTGCCCTTCCTCTCTGCGCGCGCGTGTCTCTGTACCTCAGCTCTTTGCCACTCCTTCTCCGTGAGCTTTCCTCTTTCCTTCTAGTTGTAGAATTTCCACTCAGCCAGCTTTCCTGTGGTTCTGGATGGTGTCCGTTCTGTCTTTTAGTTGTAGTTTTGAAATTGTGCGGGGCAGCAGTTTAGGTGCTTACCTATGCCGCCATCTTGGTTTCTCCCCTAGACAAGTTTCATGGGACTGCATTTGAGAGCTAGATTCAGCAGGAGGGGGAAAGGCAGGAAAATAATATAGTGAAGATTTAGGACGAGTGGAAGCGTTTCTATGATGGTGGAAAAAAGAGGCACTGGAGGAACTGCAGAAGGGAGCACAAAAGAGCATAACATGAGGTGTCCTGAGGTGAATAGTGTGCCCCTTTCATAGCATTTGCAAATAGAGATTATGAGCCCTAATCTTTCAATAGAAATTATTCTGCCCATCCTTGTTTTCACAGACTCCACCCCAGTCTTCTCTTGAGAGAGCCACAGCTGGCTAGATTAGGATAAATCTCCTCTAGCAGCCACTAGCTGTATAGTCTTGGAGATGTTGCTTGCGATCTCTGAACTTAAATGTATTAATTTGAGAAGAAAGGGGATACAAATCCTATCTTCTAGGGTTGTTGAGAGGACTAGAGATATGTACACAATGCTTAACTTAAAAGATGAGAGCTATAACAATGCTATTAAAAAACACATCTACACTAATAAAAGAGAAACATGAAAATTAACCATCACCCCACTATGCCCACAAGCCACACCCACCAGCCAAACAGGAGCAAGTATGCAAATTAACCCAACCAAGATGGCGGCTGGCCACAGAGCTGGAGCAAGCAGGAGGCTTGGGTTGCCCCCGCGATGGAGGAAGCCAAACTTCCCGCCTGCCCTGGTATGCCCTGGCCTCAGCTCAAGGCTACAAAGTTTCAATTATAGAAGATAAATAAATCCTAGATACTTGCTTCCAGCTGGCCCTGGCCTCCTCCACTCAAGGAGGTGCTGGAAAAAAAAAAAAGAAAAAGAAAAAAGGAGGGGCTGGGACCTTGGGTTGCCGGGGGGGTGATCAGGCCAGGATGGGACGGCAGGGGCCGTTGGGGGTAAGCAGGCCGTCAGTGGGGCTCAGTTGGAGGTGATCAGGACAGCGGGGGGGGGGGCAGTTTGGAGTGAGTAGGCCAGCAGGGGGGCAGTTGGGGGTGAGCAGGCCAGTGGGGAGGGAAGGTGGGGGCAAGCAGGCCAGCGGGGGGGGGGGGGCATTTGGTGGTGAGCAGGCTGGCAGGCAGAGCGGTTAGGGGCAAGCAGGCAGGCAGGCAGGCAGGTGAGCGGCTGGAGCCAGCAGTCCCGGATTGTGAGAGGGATGTCCAACTGCCGGTTTAGGCCCGATCCCTGTAAACCAGCAGTAGGACATCCTTCGAGGGGTCCCAGATTGGAGAGGGTGCAGGCTGGGCTGAAGAACACCTCCCACCCCCATGCATGAATTTCGTGCACTGGGCCACTAGTTTGAAATAAAATGTTCTTTATGTAAATTATATATAGACATAGTAACTCAGTTGCCTTCGGTCAACTCACATTGCAAAATATGCTCTAGCTAGTTGTTAAAGAATTCAATATGACCATTGGAGAGTTGTGTACCTTGGTGTGTTGTGTGTACCTAAAAACTTATGTATGGCAACAAGGTGAGCAATGGTGATTGGTGTGCATGAATCTGTAACTAGGGTAGGGAGAGGATATATTTGTGATGCATCTAACGCATATACAGATGATAATATGGTAGCTCCATAGCTTGGTGTCTCCAAGTGTGAGTGTATTGATTCCAACTCATGTCCACAACAGAATTTACATGGTTGTTGTGGCTGTTGCCATTTTGAAGAAGCTCAAATTGAAGGGCACCTGTTTTATTTTCAGTTTCACTAGAAGGACAGAGCAGAAATCAACAAGCGCAATCTATACTGTGTAACTATTTCTAAATGCTAATCTTAAGCCCTTGAAGCTGTGGGTCAGAGGAACATGACTTTGATAACTTGAGCACAATTTGATCATGACCGAACCCAAGGATATTTGGGTTTGTGTCCCTTGAGAAGTTATTACAAAATGTTCTACTACATTTCATATTTCTCTGTTAAAACCCAAACACAGTTGCTAGTTAATTAGTAAAACCTCACGCACTGAAATGGCAAATATTACATACAATAGAGGCTTTATGAGACCTCTTTGTTAAATGATATGGTCTGCTCCAGAAGTCATGAGATGAGCCAGCACATTGTATAACAAATTATGGAGATATATAGGGTTAGACAAAATGCACATCTTCTATCTTTTAGCATGGCTATTCTGTGAGATACATTAATTGGCACTGATGCCTGTAGTCAGATTTTAATGATTGCGCAGCAGATAAAAATTATAATCATGGCAGAATTCTTGTTTAGTGAATCATTATATCTCACTATGTGTTCAATCTTGTCAGTTTCATTTCAAAGTGTAAGATAATGTCTGTCATATGTAGATTCATTTGTACTGATGGGGTTGCTACTATACTAGAAAAAAAAAATCAGGATTTGATGGCCATATAACAAAGAAATACCTCTTATTTTGCTGATCACTATTGCTGCAACATCATACATTTGCCACTATGAAATTTCCTATGAAACAGAAGGGTGTTGATTGCAGTGAATACAGTAAACTCATCAGAGGCTATGTTTTTGTAAACCAGTTAATTTAATTTATTTATTAAAACAAAAATTTTTTAATCCTCACCCAAGGATACTTTTCCATTGATTTTTAGAGAGAGTGGAAGGGAGGGGGGAGAAAGAGAGAGAGAGAGAGAGAGAGAGAGAGAGAGAGAGAGAGAAACATCGATGTGAGAGAGATACATTAACTGGTTGCCTCATGCACGTGCCCTACCAGGGCCAGGGATTGAGCCTACAATGGTGGTACATGCCCTTGACCAGAATAGAACCCAGGACCCTTCAGTCCGCAGGCCGACACTCTATCCACGGAGACAAAGCGGCCAGGGCGTTAGACTGTAGTAAAGAATAAAAAAGCACTTAAAGAAGCTGCAGCCTGGGAGACACAGATTTAGGTAGCAACTTAAATTGTGTCTCACTTTTTGTTGTAGGCAGCAGGAAGGGCACTAGGAGTCTGACCGATTGGGTCAGACCTATCCTGGGTTCAGCAGCCTTGGTACTTGGGTTCTGGCTACGAAAGAATTCAGAGCCAAGACCCAAACTGTTTTATTTATAAAATTACAGAGGTAGAAGAAGTAATTCCTAGAAGAAATGGGCCTAGGAAACAAGTTATAGAGGCAAAGGAAGGGCCCTTGGAGCTTGGGAGTGAGGAAGCTAATGGTAAGTGCCTGGGGCAGGGAGGGAGGGAGGGAGAGGTGGAAGGGGAAGGGAAAGGCAGGGCTGTGCTCCGGGAGGGAGAGTGCCCTGGGTCCTCTGTCCTAAGGGCTTTAAGGGTGGATTTTAGGGGAGGTCCCAGGGGAAGGTCTCAACAGATTATTCAGCAACTTTCCAGATGTGTCCTTTCTGGGTCTAGGTCTCCACTGATTGATTGACCAGCACCAGGGCAGGGGGTCATTATTCCATGCAGCTGGTCCTGAAATCAGCAGTGGGGTCACTGGTCTGGTTTTGCTGCTTTTCTGGACTTGGAGCTGAAATACAACTAAGGCCTAAATGTTATACCTAGGGAGGGAAGGTCTGGGATCCAAACCTCATGACCAGTGATATGCTAGCCCCTAGCATTTAGGGAAAGAAAAGTCACTCTGGGGTGAAGTCCCACCCTACAATTGTCCGTTGCTAGGCACCTGGGGCTTTCCACCCTAGTGACCTTCTGTACCTGGCCCATTATCCTTGCTCTGCTCACATCTGTCTAACTGCCTACCACACATTTACAGTGACTGTTTCCGCCCTGGTTTCTAATTAGGTCCATTTTTACATAAATAAGGTATCCAAATTCATACACTTCTCATTTGTCTGAGTTGAGCAGTCCTGACTTGTTGCATTGAGCAGTCCTGACTTGTTGCATTGATTGGTTGTTAGGAAGCAGTTCCGATAGGATGGGCAGGTCTTAGCCCATAAATCAGGAGCTCCCTTATTATATTAGTTGACTTCAGTTGATGCAAATGAGCAGGACATAGAGTGGGAAGCCAGACTTCAGTCTGAGGTTCTTCCTGGTGTACAGAGTACATGAGAAGCCCCTGTCCGCAAATGGCCACTGTGGTAGGCAGTTAGATAGACGTGAGCAGAACAAGGACACTGGGCCAGATACAGAAGGTCACCAGGGGGGAAAGCCCCAGGTGTCTAGCAATGGGACCTCACCCCAGGGTGACTTTTCCTCTCCAAGCATAATGCTGGTCATGTGGTTTGGACCCCCTGACCTTTCCAACCTAGAGATAACATCTAGGCCTCCAGTTGTATTTCAGCTCCAGGCCCAGATAAGCAACAAAACCAGCCAAGGCTGAAGTGGGGACAGCTGCATGGAATAATGTCCCCCTGCCCTGGTGCAAGCCAATCCATCAGTGGAGAACACAACCCAGAAAGGACACACCTGGAAAGCTGCTGAATAATCTGTTGAGATCTCCCCCTGGGGCCTCCCCTAAGATCTCCACCCTTAAAGCCCTTAGGACAGAGGACCCAGTGCCTCTCCCTCTTCGGAGCACGCCCATGCCTTTCCTTCCCCTTCCACCTCTCCCTCCCTCCCTGCCCCAGGCACTTACCATTAGCTTCCTCACTCCCAAGCTCCAAGGGCTTTTACTCTATAACTTGTTTCCTAAGCCCATTTCTTTTACGAATTACTTTTCCTACCTCTGTGATTTAATAAATAAATGTTCTCTTACAGTTTGGGTCTTGGCTCTGAATTCTTTCCTAGCCAGAACCCAAGTACCGAGGTTACTGAACCCAGGTTTGATCTGACCCTACCTGTCAGCTGGTGTGTGTTCCCGCTGCCTACAGCAGCCACCAGGTTCTTATTATTTATAAAATCTCAGGTTTTTGGCTGACCATGGGGGGTCTATTTCAGCAGAGAAATTCCTTCTCGGGGTTTACAGCAACTGAATCTTTCTTCTCAGGGTTCACACTAAACTCTTGCCTCTTCCTTGCTTTTAGTGAAAAGTAATACTGAGCATACCGTCAATCTGTTTCTTTAAGATAAGTCAAATATTCATTCATTCAAGAAATATTTGTTGAGGGCTACAACATGCTAGGCACTGTTCTGGGGGATGCAGTGATAAAACAGAGACAACCTGGCCCTCATGAAAACTGAATTCTGGCAAGGTGAGGCTAACAATAAGCAATATAAAATAAATAAGATAAAGAGTTAGCTACCAAAAAATGGAGGAGGAAGGGTATATAATGTTGGGCAAGAATGTCTAATTTTGGATGAAATGGCAAGTGAAGCTTTCAGTGAGAAATGACTTTTGAATAAAGATATAGCATGAAAGAGCTAGCAGATGTCAGTGGAAAAGAAATTCTAAGCAGAGGTCATAGTAAAGGTTCTGAGATGAGAAAGTGGTTGACTATTTTGGTAAAAAGGAAGAAGGTGGTGTGGCCCTAGGGTAAGGGCAGAGTAATAAGAGATGAGGTCAAAAAGATAAGAAAAGACAGATCATGGAAGGCCCTCTGGCCAAAGAAAGAATTTGACTTTTAGTATACATATGAAAATACGAATTTTTTTCCTTTCTTTTGGGTCTCTTTTCAGATAGAACTATTATGCATGTAGCCAGAGGAAGAATTTAGATTGTTTTAACAGAAATGCCAAAATAAAACCAACAGACCACCTTTTTTTTTTTTGAAGTGTAGGAGATCTTTTAAACCATCAATGAAGCAGGAATGCAAAGATAAAGTTAATATTCTTGTGTTTTGTTTTTTCAGTTCCAAAGAGGCTCCTGAGTATTAAAAGGAAAGCCCTGGGGGTGTACGCACTGTGTTAGTCACAGGACTAGGAAGAGGAAAGAGGAAGACATGGAAGACCTCTGTCCCTGCCCCAACTCTGGAGAAGAGAGACTGGGAGATTTAGGAAGAAAGAGAGGGTGGCTGGATGTGACCTTTGAAGAGTGTGTGTGTGTGTGTGTGTGTGTGTGTGTGTGTGTGTGTGTGTGGTGTGGTAGGAGGTAGTGGAGACATGTGCTTATAGAGAAATGGGAGTTTGCAGTGGAAGCAGTGAGCAGAGAGGCTCCGTATCTTGATGGCCGTTTCCAGGGAACGTGTGCAAGCCAGTATCTGTGGATCTGTTATACAACAAACCTTACATCCAAGGTGCCTACTCCCGGGGAGATTATCCAGAATACGGACACAACCCCCAGGCTTTGCTGAACAACACCCTACTCCCCACTGCCAAGAGTATGTCCCTGCAAAGACCCATGAAATACCTGTTCATGAGCAATAGCAGAACACACAGTATTTAAGAAGCAAAACTCGGGCGTGCAGCCTGCTACTGTTGCTCACCTAGTGTGCCCCGCCAGCACGGCCAAGGGTGAACCTGAGTGGGGGCGGTGAAGGATTTGGAAAAGACAGACAAAAGAAGAAAGCTGGGTCTGGGTGGGACACTGCCCGCTCTGATGGAGAGAGACAGTGCCACAGCACGTAAGCTGTCTCTCTATTTTATTTTATTTTTATTTATTTTTAAATATATTTTATTGATTTTTTTACAGAGAGGAAGGGAGAGGGATAGAGAGCTAGAAACATCGATGAGAGAGAAACATCCATCAGCTGCCTCCTGCACACACCCCACTGGGAATGTGCCTGCAACTGAGGTACATGCCCTTGACCGGAATCGAACCTGAGACCCTTCAGTCCCCAGGCCGACGCTCTATCCACTGAGCCAAACCGGTTAGGGCTGTCTCTCTATTTTATAGCCAGATTCCACCAGGCAAAGTAAGGGCGTGGTTACAAAGTTCTCATGAGTTTCCAATCTACTCAATTACATGCACCTGAACTCTATCAAGCCCACATCACTCAGACACGTGGGACCACATGTTTGGACCATAGGTTCAAGCTTACAACTATAGCTTTTAACTATAATTGTGCTGAGGGCTTTGCCCTCTAAGCTGGGACTTGCACGTGACTTTGCCATGAGAGGACTGTGCCCTCTCATCAGTCTGAGGCTTGAACCTGTCCAAACATTGTTGCCGCTCTCCACAACCTAGAGTCCCACTGGTTTCCCAGATGCTCATGCGGCTCCACTTCAGTGCACCCTCTGGGGGTTCCGTGATTGCTCCCTGCTGAATGCTCTGCCGGACTCTGACTGCTTACTCCGCTCTTCTTCATCTATCCCAAAACTGTGTGTGTGTTTTTGTGTTGTGTTTTTTTTTCTTTCACATTTTGACATTATAATGTACATATTTATATTATACTATGTTTGAAGAAAAGTAAAAAGGACTACTAACACTTCTCCTGTGGGAGCTGAAAACAAATGCTAACAGTTTTGTTACTGTCCTTCCCTAGTTAGTAAGAGGAAAAGAGCAAGGGCAGTCAGACATCGTTGAGCATATTCAGCCGGGAAGCAGAGGCCTGTTTCCTTCGTCAGGAAGCTCACAGGCCCCCCGGGAGACCACCAGTCCACTCCCCTGCAGACCACTGAGGAAGGAATGGAACAAAGGAAAGGTAAGCACATGCACAGTGATGGTGCAGGGGGCGGTGCTGGACCGTAAAAGCCTGTCAGTCTAACTTGGGGAAAAGGCATTGGGCCTGGCCAGTGTGGCTCCGTGGTTGAGTGCCGACCTCTGAACCAGGAAGTCACAGTTTGATTCTGGGTCAGGGCACTTACCCTGGTTGCTGGTTCGATTCCCAGCAGGGGACAGCCCATCAATGATTCTAAAAAATGATTAAGAAAAGAAAAGAGAGAGAGAGAGATCATTGGCTAGAGCATGGACCTCAATGCAAACCCACTAAACCTTGGGAAATTAATGGGTTATTTTGAAAATAGGCCCTGGTTAAAATCCCAGGAGAACAAAGCTCTCTCTCTCTCTGGCTGGATGACCTGCCCTCGCCCCATTGCCCCAAGCATTTGCTTGTTCTCTCTCCATAGCCATGTGGCCTTAGCATTTGCATGGCTGATGGTGCTCGAACCCCACATGCAGGCTTCAGGCAGGAGCTTGGGTCTAGCAGCAAAGCAATGGATTGCAGCCAGGAATACAAGCTACTAGGGGTAACCGTTAATAATGGCAGATTTTGTAATCAAAGAAAACATGATAATTTCAAGAGAAACATCAAAAGTGTTTTATTCAAAGTAATGTCCATCGGTAGGTACACATTTCCCCATCTTTCAGGTAATTTGTGGGTACCATCCCAATAGAACTTTTCTTGTTTTGAAGCAAACCATTCAGAGACCCAATTTTCCACTTCTTCGTACGTTTTGAAGTGCTGCTCAGAAAGTGCGTGTGCCATCGATCGGAACAAGTGGTAATCTGAAGGAGCAAGGTCTGGTGAACACGGCGGGTGGGTTAATACTTCCCAGCAAGATCTTTTAACGTGTCTTTAACTGGTTTTGAAGTGTGCAATGGTGCATTATCATGAAGCAAAATTACTTTGTTGTGTTTTCTGGCCCATTCTGGTCATTTTACGATCAAAGCATGGTTCAAATTGATTATTTGTTGTCGGTAGTGATAAGTATTAATGGTTTCACCTGGTTTTAGAAGCTCATAATACACCACACCTTCCTGCCCACCAAATGCAGAGTACTGTCTTCTTTCCAAAGCAATTTGGCCTTGTAGTCGATGTTGATGGTTGACCTGGATCAACCCATGATTTTGTGCATCAAAATAAATCCACTTTTCATCGCCAGTCACAATTCGATGCAAAAGAGACTTTCTTTTGTGCCGTTGAAGCAACATTTTACTGATGACTTTTCGGTTTTCCATTTGTCTTTCATTCAGTTGATGTGGCACCCATTTCCCTTCCTTTAAAATCTTTCCCATTGCTTGTAAATGATCGAAAATTGTTTGCTGAGCAGCGTTTAATCTTTCTGCAAGTTGTTTGTGAGTTTGACATGCATCTTCATCCAATAATGCTTGTAATTGTTGGTCTTCAAACTTTCTTGGTTGACCTGGACATTCTTTGTCTTTCACATTGAAATCATCACTTTTAAAGCGTTTAAATCAGTGTTCACAAGTATCTTGAGGTGGAGCATGTTCACCATAAGCCAAAATAAAGTAATGAATTAAAACTTCCTGCAAATGGTCTTTTTTTTTGTACAAAATTTGACATTTTTAAGCATAAAAATATCTATGATGTTAACACTTTCAGCAAATGTGACATATGAAGTTTTGAAGCTTGTTGTCAATACAACAAAATAGCATACATATCACATCACATATATATCAACATATGTGTAACTCCATCTATTGAAAAAAATCCACATTATTAACTGATACACCTAATAAGTTCACCAAATTCTGGACTGGGGCTAGGCTTTAATATGGCACAGGATCTCTGGACATTGATTCTATTTCTGGCCCTGAATTTCCATGGCAGGACAGATGGAGATGGGCCAGCAGAGAGGCATTTTCCCCCCATTTATTATTATTTTTTAATTTACATATATATCTTTATTGTTGAAAGTATTGCATAGGTCCTTCTTTTCCCCCATTAGCCTGCTCCCATCCTACCCCCCTCCCCAGGCCCTCACCACCCCATTGTCCATGTCCACGGGTTATGCATATATGCATACAAGTTCATTGGCTGATCTGTTCCCATAGAGGGGCATCTTTTTTATTTTGCATCACAAATAAATCTTGCCACAAGACCTCATCTTCTCTAGTGGGTCCCTGAAGGTGCTTTCCTCCGGGCACCATGGAAAAGCCTGTTTTCCACCCACAACATTTGGCGAGCCAGCCATATCCACCAGCAACGGTTTCATTCCCACCTTCTAAATTATTCTAGCTGTGCATGGGGAATTCACATAGGCATGAAAATTCCAAGGACAGTCAGGCAACATTGGGTATACAGAACATTTTTGGACAAAGAAGAAATGGGTAAAGGATGGGGTATCAGATTTCAGAAGTGAAAGTGGGTGATTTATAGGTAATTGAGCAAGAGAGGTAATTGAGGAAGAGAGGTACACAACTCAGAAACAGTGAGACATGGGGTTCTAACTAACAGGCCCCTGCCTGAAACCCCCTTATTTAGCATTATTAATTTATATTCGACTAAGGCGAGCATCCTAAGATGTCCTTTCTGAATCAGGGTTTCCTGTCTGAATCTCTTGGCCAGGAAAGAGGAGAGGGTCAAAGGTATTTTCTGAGTTCTAATTCTTTCTATTTTTTTTTTTTTAAGTCAATAGGTTTTCTATTTTTTAAATGTATTTTTATTGATTCCAGAGGGGAAAGGAGAGGGAGAGAGAGACAAAAACATCAATGATAACAGAGAATCATTGATTGGCTGCCTCCTGTACACCCCCACTGGGGACTGAGCCTGCAACTCCGGCATGTGCTCTTGACCAGAATTGTACCTGGGACCCTTCAGTCCGCAGGCCAACACTCTATCCACTGAGCCAAATCGGCAAGAGTTTGAGTTCTATTTCTGAATAAACGGCTTAAATTTAATATCCCCCAAAGGCAGTTTCAGGGTGGCAAAACTTTGGTTCCCTTCACTATATTTTTCTGCCCTTTTGCTCTGTTTTTATTCATATATGAAATTTCTTTTGAATTTTTTTGAACTTCTGACCTCTTTTTCACTTTGGTTGTCTGTCATTCTTCTGTGTTTCTCTCTCTCTCTCTCTTTTTTTTTTTTTTCACTTTATTATGATCTATCCTCTCATGATCACAGCATATCCTCTTAATTCCCATGTAGTAGTTCCAGCACCCATCATTTGGTGATACCACACAAATGCTGAGTATATGATTAGGGAATAGAGGGTGGGGAGGGAGATCTAAGATTACAAAGCCTTCTTTTGTAATCTGCCTGACTCTGAAACCCTTCAATCATCACAGTTGAGGCCATTTAATTCCTATCTGTGAATTCAACTCAACTTCTTAGACCAATTTCCCATAAGTAGTAGGAATTTAGAAAAACGTGGCCAATAATGTCAAATCAAGTTCACCTAGCATTTTGGTCTCTGACTTTGTACTACAAGTTAAATAGATAATCATTCTTGTGACCAAACTAGTTCTAAGAACTTGCTCCCCCATTATTGAATTCTGTATGTGCTCTGTTGTATCTCATTTCCCCTAAAATTGGGAGGGGTGTCTAAACTGGCTATGCAGGTCTTGTGCATTCACTCAATTTGATAGCTGAACCATCTTCTTGACCTCTGTGACCTTGCCTTCAGGAAGAAGCAACTTGATGAAGTTGAGAGGGCGGGTCTTTAAAAGCAACCAAAATGTATTTACCCTGTTGGACTAGACTAGATCAATTACTCATGAGGATGGCTTTAGAATTGGTCTTGTTGAAATAAGCCAGACATTGCCTATTCACATCTAGGTTTTAGGTTGGAGAAAGTAATGAACCTACATTCTTCACATTTCTTTCTGAACTTCTGAGCTTTGCTAGAGAAAATTAAAACAAAACAAAGCAAAAAACCCCAGGATGACCAATATTAAATTATAGTTAACCACTTCTATTGGGCCAGTGACACAAATACAACTTTCTGAATTTCCTAAGTTTGTCCTTCCATTCTTTATTATGGTAATTTCAAATCTAATTAATTCCTCTTAAACATCTGACTTTAGCTATCCTTTTTCCTCCCCATTTTCCACCTCATTTTCTGCAGAAAATCCTGATACAGAAAAGAGAAGCATCAGATAGAAACTCTCTCAGTGCTCCAGCATGGCATCTACACACCACTGTCCCCTCCCCACCTTTCTATCCCCCTTTCCTCCAGTTTTAAAGATAAAGATCTGCCTCTTTCTCTCAATCTCTGCACTGGACCTGGGAATTACCCTCCTTTCCTCTCAGGCTCCAACCTCTCTCATTTTCCTGGCTCTTTCTCACTTCCTGGATATAAGTGCATAATATAGAAAGGAAAAAAGGAAGGAAGGAAGGAAGGAAGGAAGGAAGGAAGGAAGGAAGGAAAGAAGGAAGGAAAGGAAGGAAGGAAAGAAAGACAGACAAAAGCAAACTGCCCTCCGCCCTGGTTTTCATCTCTTTTTAACTACTGACCTCTCTCTTGCTTTTTATAACCCAAATGATTGAGCAAGTTACTCTTAGTTTTTGTCTCTGCTTTCTAATCTCCTGCTGGTTTCTCAAAGCCCCACAATCTACCACTGTCCTGAAATGGCTTTTATCAAGATCAGGAATGACATTCACACCCTTAAGTTAGCTCTTGACTAGCTTGATCCCTCAAAAGAATTTGACACCTTTGATCACCACCTCCTCCTACAAAACACTCCTTTTATTAGTTTGCAAGAAAAGGCACCCTTGTGATTTTTCTCTTAATTCTTAGGCCTCTCTTCTCTTCTGTTTTTATTGCATAGTCCTTTTGACAATTGGGGTCTGGGGACTAACTTCCCCACCCACACCCACACCGGCAGGGAGGAACTTTAGTGCAAATGTGAGCTTCAGACCTGGGTAATCTGCCCCTCTTGGGCTGGTTGGCAGTTAAATGGAGTGCACAGGGCAAGACCTGGGCCCTAGCTGGCCAGCCTGTATATTCCAGATCCCATCATTGGGCTATGTGTTAAGACAAGCTCTGCCCTCAGGTGACCTGTCAGGTCACTTTGCTTCAGTCTTCTTTATTGGCTTTATTCCTCTCTCCATTCTCAGAAGGGTTGGTTCCCCTCAGGGCTGTGGCTTTGGTCCCCTTCACTTACTGATTCTATCCATTGTCCTTAAATAATCCTCACCTCCTCTCAGAACTTCTGCTATTATTTATATTTTAAGATTTTCCCCTAAATCTGTAGCTCAAATCTCTCTCTAATCTGCAGACCTATAAACCAGACAGAAGGCTTTACACATCCCTTTTGCTGGCTTGCAAGGCATTGCAAATCCAACTAGTCCAAATCTGAATTTATAAATTCTGTTCTCAATCCCAACAAAAAATTCTCTCCCTATGTTTCCTATCACCCTACACACTGATTTGCTGCTTAAAATAGCAACATAGGGTGTCTTTCTTGAATACTTCTACTTATTATCAACATCTGTTATGTTAATCTTTTTTAAAAAATATTTTTTTTATTGATTTTTCAGAGGGAGAGAGAAACATCAACAATGAGAGAGAATCATTGATTGGCCGCCTTCTGCACATCCCACACTGGGGAATGAGCCCACAACCCAGGCATGTACATTGACCGGAAATTGAACCCCGTGATCATAGGTAGACTCTCAACCACTGAACCACACCACCCGGGCATCATCAGGTTAATCATGAAGAGACTTCTAACTCAGCCACTCAGGTCTTGTCTCTTTACTCAGTTTGTTAGCTGAGACCCTACTCCTTGGAGCAAGTCCTCTGTGACTTGACTCAATCTTCAGGGAGAAGCATCTTTGATAAAATTTAGAGGAGTCTTTAAAAGCAACAGACCTGTTCTTATCCTGTTAAAATAAATCAGTTATTCATGAGGATGGCTTTGGAACTGATCTTGTTGAAATAAGCCAGACATTACCTCTTCACATTGAGGTCTTAGTTCAGAGAAAGTAATGAACCTGCATTCTTCACTTTTCTCTCTGCCTCTGAGCAATTCTTCAGAAACTTAACATCAACTCTTACATGTCTTAAGACAATGGAAGAGGCAAAATGGACAGAATTTTCTTTCTGTGCCACTGCCATCACCTTAGTTTCTGTCAGTTCCTCAATTCCAGAGTTTTTAGTATGTCTCTCTTCTCTTTTCCTTTTCCCATTGATTTATAACTTCTTTGGTAAGGAACTATACTTCATCCACCTTTTTAGCTAGTTAACCAATTTCAATGCCTGAAGCTCAGAAGAGAATGAACAAACAAACAAGTAATGAGTGCCCTGGTATTCAGTCATCTGCCTTCCCTAAAATCCACCTACTTTAAGCTTACCTTTTTTTTTTTTTTTTTTTTTCTGCTTGTCTTTATGAAAACCTAAGATTGCCTGCCCACTGAATCTCCATGCCACAAGTTAACTTGGTCTAAATTATCTGGGTGCCTGGATTGACAATTATGCAAATTATATTAAATCTCAACTCAATTTTGCTAACATGTACATTTTGTACTTCTAGACTCTCAAACTGGGTACCCATCACTGTGTATGTGAAGTCACAGGACAAATATCTTCTTGGATATTTTGGTCATTTAGCTCTTTGAGACATAATATTTATATTAAAACCAGGGACATTGTGTAGTCAAATGAAAAATTTATGGTAATTAAAAAAATAACACATAAGATTTTAAGACATGAAAATTCAAAGAAATGTCATGGTGGGATGGGCCAGTCTCTGCTAAATTCTCATATCCCTGGGGATTGTCTTTGACTCTTCCTTTTTGGGATACTTACCTTCATATGTTAAGTCTGAAGGATTATAGGCATGTGGTGTATAAGTGTGTGTGTGTGTATGTTGAAGAAAGGTTTGCCCATGAAGATTCTACAAAAATATTTCTTAGTAGTATTTATTTTTTAATTGAATTTATTGGGGTGACATTGGTTCACAAACTATACAGGTTTCAAGTGCACAACTCAACAAAATATCATCTGCACACTGCATTGTGCCTCCATTGCCCCACAGAAAGTCTCTTTCCATCCCCATTCTTTCCCTCTTGGCCCACCTCCACCTACCCACACATCCCTTTCCCTCAGGCTATCACCATTTTTTGTGTTATATATATTTTGGTGGGAGGCTTAATCCCTTCACCTTCTTTCATCCAATACCCCAACCCCCCTCTCCTCTGACAGCTGTCAGTCTGTTGCATGTATCTATGCCTTTGTTTCTGTTTTGTGTGTCAGTTTATTTTGTTCATTAGATTTTACATATAAGTGAGATCATGTCTTTCTCTCACTGGTTTATTTCATTTAACATTATAATCTGTAAGTCCATCCATGCTGTCACAAAAGGTAAGGTTTCCTTTTTTTTTTTTTTTTAACTGCCAAGTAGAATTCCATTGTGTAAATGTACCACAGCATTTTTATCTGCTCATCTACACGTAGGCTGTTTCCAGATCTTAGATATTGTAAATATTGCTACAATATAGGGGTGCATATTCTTTCAAATTGGTGTTTTAGGATTCTTAAGATATATTTCCAGAAGTGGGATTACTGGGTCAAAAGACAGACTCATTTTTAATTTTTTACGGAAACTATATACTCTTTTCTACAGTGGCTGCCCCAGTCTGCATTCCCACCAGCAGTGCATGAGTTTCCTTTTTCTCCACTTTCTTGCCAGCATTTGTTTGTTGATTTATTGATGATAGCCACTTTGACAGGCATGAGGTGATATCTCATTAAGTAGTGTAAGTTCTTTATAAATTTTGGAAATTAACCCGTTATCAGATGTATCATTGGCAAATATGTTCTTCCACGCAGTGGTTGCCTTTTCATTTTGTTGATGGTTTCTTTTTCCGTGCAAGAGCTTTTCAGTTTGATGTTGTCCCATTTATTTATTTTTTCCTTTGTTTCCCTTGTCCAAGGAGATATATTGGCAAAAATATTGCTACGATGGATTTTACTGCTGATGTTTTCTTCTAAGGATTTTTATGGTTTTATAACTTAAATTTAATTCTTTTATCCATTTTGAGTTTATTCTGGCATATGGTGTAAGTTATTGGTTTAGTTTCTTTCTTTCTTTCTTTTTATTTTTGCATGTATCTGTTCAATTTTCCCAACACCATTTATTGAAAAACTGTCTTTATCCCATTGTATATTCTTACCTCCTTTGCCAAATATTAATTGATCATGTAGGCATGGGTTTATTTCTGGGCTCTCTATTCTGTTTCATTGATCTATATGCCTGTTCATGTGTCAATACCATGCTGTTTTTGTTGTGTTGTTGTTTTAATATATTTTTATTGATTTCAGAGAGGAAGGGAGAGGGAGAGAGATTGAAACATCAATGATGAGAGAGAATCACTGATCGGCCGCCTCCTGCATGTTCCCTACTGGGGATTGAGCCTGCAACCTGGGCATGTGTCCTTGACTGGAATCGGACCCAGGACTCGTCAGTCCCCAGGCCTATGCTCTATCCACTGAGCCAAACTGGCCAGGGCAATACCATGCTGTTTTTGATTACTATGGCCTTGTTGTAGTTTGATATCAGGTAGTGTGATGCCTCCAACTTTGTTTTTCTTTCTCAAGATTGCTGAAGCTATTTGGGACCTTTTGTGCTTCTGTTATCCTCACAATTAGCTAGTTATTAATATTAATAATAAGAAAGGACAAAACGGAGGCCAGGCATTATAAGCATTGTCCTTCGGGCAGCTTCACCAGGAAGCTGCAATTTTATATCCCCAGGGAACCACCGGTCCATTCCTGCAGATTACTGGGGGAAAGGGTCCAACACAGGGGAAGATGGGCACATGTGCATTGAAGTTGGGGTGATGTAGGGAAGGTGCTTGCCTGTCAGTTTAGCTTGGGGAACAAAGATCATTGATGAGGGGGTGGAGCCAATGCAAGCCCGCAAAATCCTGAAGGTTCATTGGTTAAGCTCCCAATTAAAATCTGCAGAAAAAGGAGTTCTTGCTCTCTTGTTTCTCTCTCTCTCTCTCTCTCTCTCTCTCTCTCTCTCTCTCTCTCTCTCTCTCATATTTTTATAGATTTTAGAGAGAAAGGGAGAGGGAGAGAGAAAGATAGAAACATCAACGATGAGAGAGAATCATTGATCAGCTGCCTCCTGCATACCCCACTCTGGGGATCGAGCCCGCAACCCTAGGCATGTGCCCTGATTAGGAATCAAATCATGACCTCCTGGTTCCTAGGTTGATGCTCAACCATTGAGCCACACAAACTGGGCTCTTGTTTCTCTTGTTTCACTCTTGCTTCCTTGTACTTGCTTGCACCATGACCGACACTAGCCTGCCATGTGGCCCTAGAAGCCGTATGGCCCATAGCCACACGGACCCTACACGGAATGGACTTCAGCTGGGAACACAAGCTAAGCTAACCAGATGCTGGACTGGACTGGAGTTTAAAATAAAGTAAAGACTCTGGGCAAAAGCTTTAATCCTAGCTGTGCTGAAGACATGATGGTGCTTTTTCCATGGCAAAACTGAGGGGGATGGGACCTTGGAGGGGAACTTCCTTTATGTTACATCACCAATAAAGGTTTTCGTGATACCTCATCCTGCCATGAGGGCCTCAGGAAATTCTTGTTCCCAAGGCACCCTAAGAGCTCCATGTCTACTAGTAACAGAAGGGATGCAGAGGACACCCCACTAATAACAGTTCCATATAAATTTTTGGAATATTCTAGATCTGTGAAATACGCCATTGGTATTTTAATAGGAATTGCAATGAATCTGTCGATTGCTTACCAAAGTTTTTTTGATGCTAAAATAAACAAACAAAAGCATTACTTTAAAGAAAACATGAACACTTTTTAGAGTTTAGTGTACCAGGGCTAGCCCAGTTTACTTCTCAATTCTAGGCTTTCTGCTATCAACATATAACAATTTTAACAAAGAAAGATGAAGTTTCTTAAATTTTCTTTCCCAGCAGACAGTGTATATCAAATGCCTACTGCCTTACTTACTGAGCTGCTTGTAATGGGAATCAGAGAGCAAACTGTTGCACATGGAGCTAGAAATCTCTCTTGGTATGTCTAGATTTAAGACAGTAGGATTTAAATGTTATTGTATTAACAAGTAGAACCAATAACGCATCACAAAATAAGCATTAGTAATTCAGTTTAAGGAATTTGCATGAGGATTTAAAACTCCCTTTAGAGAAGCTATGAGGCATGCTTTTGTGTTTTCTCTCATGGCTAACCACAACAGAGATTGCATGTGTTTTTTAATATTTACCAAAAGGAACAGATGGAGAGCTGAATTTTGAGTGCTTTGCTTTTAAAAGAGTCCTTACTAGGCATATTATTTAAATATATTTGTATTGATTTTAGAGAGGAAGGGAGAGGGAGAGAGAGATAGAAACATCAATGATGAGAGAGAATCATTGATTGGCTGCCTCCTGCATATCCCCCACTGGGTATCAAGCCCACAACCCGGGCATGTGCCCTGGCTGGAATTGAACTGTGACCTCCTGGTTCATAGGTCGATGCTCAACCACTGAGCCATGCTGGCCAGACACTAGGCATATTATTTAGATACACATTTATGAAAAGTAATAATTTTTCTTCCATATAAAACTAACTTATTGTGAGTTTAGCTGCTCTTTCAAAGCTAGGACAAAAGTCTTTTAGGTCTATTCAGTTTTTTTAAGGAAAATGTCTGGGAGGGGTCAATAGAGTCTAGAGAGCACTGAGCAGCTGAGTGATCCTGGGAAACCCCTCCTTTGAATCATCTTTAAACGAAGGGGCCATGCACACATCTCCAAGCTCTTTCTTCCTGAAATAGGCATCGAAATGATTATAATTAGCAACTGTCTGGACAGGCTTTCTATACTGGTATATGGATCCAGGAAAAAGGTGACATCTCTTTCTTCTAGATTTGTTTGGCAAAGTTTACATTGCATGTTAGACATAACTTTATTCAATGAAAATATATCAATGTAAGACTTATTCCGACCAAGCTCTGCATTTTTGGGTATTGTCTCTTTTTTAAAAATATTATTCATTGAATATTTTAAAAAATATTATTTATAGAATGGAAAAGACAGAAGAAATAATGTAAAATAAATATGGTCTTTAGATCCTAGAGCCTCTGGGGGTTCAGAACATGCCACCCCAAGATATGCCTCAGTAGTTTGCAGATCCTTGAGCTAAAGGCAATATTAGCTTCAGGCTCAATAGAAACTTCCCCCCATCCATTGAACTACTATCCATAGGTCAGGGCAAACTTCTACTTACCAAATGTTTGTTCTTATTATCATCCTACAAGGACACTGTGAAGCCCCCAGAGTGCATTACCTTACCCCTAGCTCAGGATGTCTTATGAACCTCAATCCCCCTTTCTATCTCTGAACTACTCCTGCATGTGGGGTCTCTGACTCATTCATGTATGCAGGGGTCCCATACATATGTAGGTATTAAAAATGCTTATTTTCTTTTGCTAATCTGCCTCATGGCTATTTGATTATTAGACCAGCCAGAAGAACCTCGAGGGTATAGGAAAGTTTGTTTTTTATCCCACATTTCCTTGAATGAAACCAAAAGTTTTAGAAAAATCTTTCTGTTCATTGTCTTTTTTTTTTTTTTTTTTTTTGAGGAACTGGTTCTTTTTAGAAGACATTTGTCAATTTTTCGTAACCAAACAGTTGCACTATTGTTTTCTCTTTCTCCCAATTGACCCCCAAAGAGACCACAGCAAAGCAGAATACATATTAAGCCAATAAGCTTCAGGATGCATACCTAAGAGACCTCACAGAAACCTCACCAAAACAGGGCTATTGGGTAGAGAAAGAAGCTTTTATCCATCAGTTTCTAAACAGTTTTGTGCATAAGCTATTCAAGATTTCTCCAGCACTAACTACTACAAAGCACAATGAGACGGCACTTTTAGAAACAGCAACTTCAGACCTGGAAAAGGGTGTTGAGATGAGTTTCCTTTGGCGAAATCAGTGGCGAAACATACTTTCCTTTCTTTCAAGGAGGTAAGAGAGCAAATAACTAGTCACCTCAACATTCCATGAGCCCTTGGGAAGGGGGTAGAGATGGGACAAGGATTTTCTGCTCATTGTTGACTAACACAAGCTAGTGATTTACTTGAAGTATGCCTTGTGTTCTTATTTTGTTGTGTCTAGACAGCCAAATTCTTTACTGCAATTCAAAGAATGTGCAGCCAGTGTTGATGGCATAGTAAAGGAGGGAAAACAAATGTAATAAATTTCCAAATTATGCTCTTTAAACTCATTGAAAAAAGTGAGTCTAGGAATGAGTTTCATATATAGCACACTCACTGCTTCAGCGACATGTCCAGACTATTTTAAAAAACAAAAATGATTGTGGGCTGAAATCTGAAGGCCACACAGGATTTTATTTTACATAATATTGAAATAAATGCTGCACAGAAAACATTCCTATAATTGAATAATGACATTAAAACAGCAGTCTTTCAGCACTGGCAATGGGCTCAGATGGTTGATTTGAGTTTTGTGGATTACACCAAAAATTCTTGGTAAGAAACATCAGTGTATTATAAATAGCAAGATGAAAATAAAAAACCATTAGCTCAGCAGGAGCTGTAGATTTGAGAGAGAGAATATTTTAAGTTGCATAAATACAACAAATAACATTAAAATTTACTTTACGAAGGAAACTGTTACTGAAAAAAATTACTTGAAATATATTTATGGTATAGATAAGAATTTTTCTGCAATGATCTTCCAAGTATACTGTCACTTAAATAGAATGAGGCAAAGATCTTAGTTCAAGCTCTGAGAAAGCAGCCTGTTAGATTAATCTTTTTAAAAAAATATATTTTTATTGATTTCAGACAGGAAGGGGGAGGGAGATAGAAACATCAATGATGAGAGAGAATAATGCATCAGCTGCCTCCTGCACACCCCCCATTGGGGATTGAGCCAGCAACCTGGGCATGTGACCTGACCAGAACTGAACCGTGACCTCCTGGTTCATAGGTGGACACTCAACCACTGAGCCACGCTGCCGGGCTAGATTAATCTTTATGTTGACAAATCCCTTTCTGAGAAGTCATGCTCTTCACATATTAGTCTGCACAAGGTGACTTTTTTGCCTTAAGTCATGTTTATAAAGGAAGTCACTAAAGGAACCTTACCCTTCCTAACCTTATGGTTTAATTATGGAGGAAAAAAGATAAGGACATTCTGGTTTTTTGTTGTTGTTATTGTTTTGTTTTGTTTTTATGTTTGTAAGGTTGCCTGAGCCACAGCAGAGAACTGGGCCAACGTCAGTGATGAAGAACAGAGGCAACTATAAAAATAATGGTAGTGTAGTAAATAGCAATCTTCCTAAAGTCCCAGACTATCTCCCAATAAATGACACTTTAGTAATTCTCATATTAAACCTTGAAGTAGTGTTGAAATTATTTATATGAGATGGTACATTGAATTTTTCTTTTCAGTTACTTGTTGAGCTGCAAAGTCTAAGAATTTGTGCTTTTAATGAAAATGTCTGTCCTCTTCCCCATAGGGAGCTTGGGTACTAACAGAGGTAGACACAGGTACAGAGACAAATGCAAGATTAGAGATTATAGTCACATAGCTCAAAATATAAACACATATGCACTGATTGTAGCTGTAAGGAACAACAAACCACCAAAACTTATTTGCCTGTTTCATTTAAAAAATTCTAGTGAAATATCAGCATGTCACAGATAAATTGTTTTAGTATGAAATATTTACTTATTTTTAAGTTACAGTTGAAATACATTATATTAGTTTCAGATGTATGACATAGTGATTAGACATTTATATAACTTACAACGTGATCACCCCAATAAATCTAGTACCCACCTGACACCATACGTAGTTATTACAATGTTATTGACTATATTCCCTATGCTGTACTTTACATCCTCACGACTGTTTTGATTGCCAATTTATACTTCATAATTCCTTTTCCTTTTTTAATGAAATTTTCAAACACATACAAAAGTAGATAATAGTATAAAGAGTCCCCATGTACTCGTCACCAACTTCAACAATTAATCTTAAAATTTTACCATTTTCTCAGTCAATATTTTAATCTGTAGCTCTAAAACATAAAGACTCTTTGAAAAAGAACCATTACCACACTGAAAACTTTAAAAATAATTCAAATGGAAACATTTGAAGTGTCTTACCTTTAGGTACTTCATTTGGCATGGAGAAATTATATCTATACTAGGGGCCCAATGCACGAATTCGTGCACCTTGAAAGGAACTGTGGGCCCGAGGCTGCGGTGGGCACAGGGGCGGGTCTTGGCCCATCCCTCTGCACCCCTGCCCAGCCCCTCCTGCCACGACCCCTGGTCCCCTGTCTGCTGGCAGCCCCGCTCCCGTCACCACCACTCCCATGCGTGGATGGCGCCGGCCCCGCTCGCACCCGCTGATGGCATGGAGCTATTAAAGCTAGTGCCAGCAGCGGGTGCGAGTGCTGGTGCAACCATGGCACACGGGAGCAAAGAATTTTCAGTAACCACCGGAGGCTCACCCCTATGAAGCAACAGGCGGCCCACCTTGGTCTGGTGCCCCTGCTCACCTGCTCCACCATCCTACTGCGGCTGACGCCCACCATGTTCACGCGTGCACCCTGGTGGTCAGCGCACATCATAGCGACCGGTTGTTTGGTTGTTCCACTGTTCAGTCTATTTGCATATTAGGGTCCTATATATAGAGAGAATTTAGAAAAAACCAAAAACATGAAATAACTTAGTTTTCTCAATTTTTTTCCAGAGGCTCAATCTAGTTGCATGGAGAAAAAAGCCGAGTCACTCCAGTAAAATGATCATTTAATTTCCTGTCCTTTTTTTTTTTTTTTTTGGTTCCAGGTATATAAATGCAGATGTTGAAGAGTTAAAGTGATTTGGCTTTCCCTAGATCAAGCATATTGACATTCATAGTTTTCTGGAGGGGTGAATGGTGGCACATAACACCTGGGAAGTGAAATCAAGGGGATTATGGTCAATGATGAAAGGAAGCCACTTAGACAGCAAATGCTAACAAAACCTTAACCATTCCAAATAATACTACCCATTCAAATTACCATCTTAGAAAAACAGAATAGAATATAGAATAATGTATATAGTTGGAGACTTTGTAGATCTATTTGAATAGCGAAAATGATGAAATACCTAGAAAAAAATCTTTAAAGTCACAACATGCAGGCAGGGAGACTATATGACACCAATATATTATACAGAGGCAGGCAAAAAAGTATGTTTATAGTTGTTTGTGTGGAAAAATATGTAATACAAGAATAAATCCTATATAATAAAGAGCTAATATGCTAATTAGACCCAACAGCAGAACAACCGTCCAGACGACCTTCCAGATGACCTTCCGGATGAAGCTGGGGCTGCGAGGGCCGGCCAAGGCAGGTGGGGCTGTGAGGGCTGAGCCCTTTGCATGAATTTCATGCATGGGGCCTCTAGTAATAATAAAAGAATAACCTCTGCTCCACATTCTCACAACTGTAAACCTACTTTTGCCCACTCCTGTAAAGAGAAGATAACATCATCTGACACTAGTGTCATTCGCTTTAGGGTACAATGAGGACTTTAGTGGTTAATTTTAGCTGTTAGCTTGACCTGGCTGTGGTACCCAGATGCTTGATCAAGTATTAGTCTAGATGTTTCTGTGAGAGTATTTTTTTAAAGATGTGATTAATATTTAAATCAGTAGACTTTGAGTAAGACCAATTATTCTCCATAATGTGGGTAAGTTTCCTCTAATCAGTAGAAGACCTTAGGAGAAAAAGACTGATATCCCCTTGATACCAGACACAATAGGCCCATTACCGCCTGTTGCCACTCAGCCAATAAGCAGAGACAAGGTTGAATCTTTCATGAGCATTTATTCAAATTGTTGGCAATAGGATAAAGCAGCAGGTCTGGCACCTTGAAAAACTGCTCTAACATATCCTGCCAGATGGCTGATTATATAGGGACGGGGAAGAAAAGCTAGGTGTAACGGGCAGGGTATAGTAGGACCAGGGCTGCGGGGTAGGTGGTCAGTGTGTCCGCTCCCAGGATCTTGTAGTCGGACAACAAGGTAGTTAATCCTTTTACAATGTCAAACAGCTTAGCCCGTTCTTGGATCAGAGAATAGACAGCATTCCTGGGGCAAACTCCCAGGGTCAGTGTCGAGACACAGCAACCAGGTCAGGGTCCACTTTCTTTTATAAGGCAGAACAGATGCGATTAATAATATCTATGAGCATTACTAGTGCCCCACATTCCCTCCCTGCCCTTATCACCCTGAGAAAGAAGGGATTCTGCCTCTAAATTGCCTTCAGACTCAAGACTGCAACATTACCTCTTCCCTGGATCTGCCAGCCTACTTTGAAGATTTAGACTTTTCAGTCTCCACAATTATATGAGCCCATTTCCTTTAAAAAAAAAATCTATCTTTCCATCTTCCTTTCTTTCTCTCTCTCATCTGAATCTACACATGCACACACACACACATATACACACATCCTGTTTCTCTGGAGAACTCTAACACAGGGATAATAGAACTCCTTTTGGATGTAGAAAAACAATTATATTTAAACAATGTCACGTACTTTGACAGGGCTCTCAATAAATCTGGAATCACACGATCTTAGAATTGGAAAGGACTTAGAGCTAATTTAGGCAAAATTTCCATCTATACATTGTTAAGAATCGATTCTCCCCTGGAACCTGAAGAAAGGAATTCAGCCTTGTCATCATCTTGACGTTAGTCAAGTGAGATCTATATCATATTTTTGACGTACAAAACTGTAACATACTGCATTTGTATTAAGTCACTAAGTTTGTGGTTGATTTGTTACAACAGGAATGGAAAAGTACCATGGTGTGCAGAGGAACCACCTGGAGCTCTATTTAAAATGCCCATTCTGGCTCAGTAGGTCTGGGTGGGGCCTACAATTCTGCATTTGTAACCAGCTCCCAGGTGATGCCGTGCTGCTGGACTGTGGACCAGAGTCTGAGTAGAAAGGCTGGAGAGATTGTGTATTCCAACCTCCTCATAGTATAGATAAAATAATTGAGGTTCAAAAAATATTTATGGATACTGGGAGAGGTGTCTTCAACTCCAACCCCCACTTTTCTTACTGTACATTGCACCAGTACTTAAAAAAAAAAAAAAAAAAAAAGGAATAGCAGGCAAGGAGAGGTGCCCTTATTTGGCAAATTTGGCTCCCAAGCCCCAGTATCTTTATTGTGTCTGAAAGGCGTCCTGGTTGACACTTAGCTGATAAAAAATTACTAATTACCAACACCTTAGTAAACTAACAACTTTTAGCTATGTGCAACAGGTTGATAATATTCTTGTTTTCTCAGGGATTTCTAAGTTCCTAGATGTCAGCAAGTTCAAGAGAAAAATGTCAGGTCAATTGGGCATTTTGCTGTGATAAGTTAGTGGAATAATTCCCAGGAGGCTCAAAAGCTGTAGGTCATCTATAAACTCAGCACTGTAAACATGAGGGAGTGTTCCAGTGACCTGAAAGGTATGTTCCAGGCTTATCTTGCTGCCTGAGGCACTCTGTAATTATGTGAGAGCAGAATG
Organism: Plecotus auritus; assembly: GCF_963455305.1. Classification (NCBI taxonomy): domain Eukaryota; kingdom Metazoa; phylum Chordata; class Mammalia; order Chiroptera; family Vespertilionidae; genus Plecotus; species Plecotus auritus. Next base: position 14,954,038 of record NC_137775.1, read on the forward strand.
TCATCTGATCTCCTTGTGGATGGCACTGGCAAGAAGCTTTGAGGAAAACAACCAGGCTTATTAAAGAAGATAAAGAACTCCAACATCAGATGAAACAAAAATCCAAGATGAAAATCAGAAGGAAATAGGATTCTAAGAAGGTGGCAGGGACTTGTGAAGAGAGGCTGGTGAGCAGAAGATTAGATGAAGAAACGAGGAGGAACTGCTCAATCAGAACTGCAGGGAAACCTCCAACTCTACAGAACAATAAGGAAGATTCCCAGGCACCAGAACAAGGGGTCTCAAACCACTTACTACGTGAGTATCACACGAAGAGCCTGCCAAAATGCACATTCCTCAGATCCTACTCCAGAGGTTCTTTGGAGAGCATAGTAGATTGAAGGCCCCCACGCCCATGCCCCGACTCAATAATGATCACCTCCTAGCTAATGTTCCTTCATCTATTCCATCTGCTTAATGCCTTCCCGCTCATCTTTCCTTCCCCACTGGACTCTACTGATGTAAATCCAGTCACTGGGGAAAAGCATTTCATGTGGAAAGAAGCGTAAATACAAACACCCCAGGACAGAGAAGGCCTGGAATGTTTGAGCAACACTAAAGAGGTCTATGTGGGTGAGATGGAGGGAGTGAGGGAGTGAGGATGGCTGATAGGAGATGAGAACAGAGACATCACAGGGCAAACAGACATAATAGACGCACTATGTAGCTTCTTAAAGCTCAATGCAACAGCTTTGGCTTTTCCTCTGAGTAGGAACTTTAGAACAGAAGGGACTACAGGTGTGGGAAGCTAAAATGGAAAAGGTAAAGGGCATAAAATGGTATTACTGGAGCGTCACAGAAGAGGAGCTGCCAGGTAGGGCCTATAGTGACAGTTAAGAATGAAGCTCTAACTAAGACCTTTGGAGTAGGGGAGTTATTACCTTGATTCCCATGGTCGTCAATAATCTCCCCGATGAGTAAATAACCTCTATCTCTGTCTCCTGGTTCAGGGGAAGTCTGAATGGCCAGAGGGCTTCCAGTTAAATGGAACAGGACTACATTCCTCATTGCAAACATTTCTCCCTTGGTAACTAGGAACTTCAAATCACCAAGCCCAATGCTATGCAGATAGACACCTGAAATTCTTTCAGTGTGTTAAGTGTAATAGTGAGAAGAAAAGCTTTGGCAATTGATTAAATTGCATATCATAAGTAATAATAATGTATTTCTTTTTAAAAATAAAGGCATTTATAACTGTTAAATAGCATGAAATAAATCATGCTCTCATAATAAATTATATGATTTTTGCCTAAACAACCCCATTGCAAATAAATATGTATTTTCTGAGTCTTTTCAATATATAACTCAATCCCTGTCCTGTTAGACCCCATTAAAGGATTTAAAAAGCCTTTTTTTCTATCACTTACATTCTATTATAGTCTCTTTTTCTTTTGCCTAATTTTAAGTACACAATCTGATAAATGGTTTAATTAATTAATTTATTTTTAAAAATATGTTTTTATTGATTTCAGAGAGGAAGGGAGAGGGAGAGATAGAAACATCAATGAGAGAGAATCATTGATCGGCTGCCTCCTGTATGCCCCCTACTGGGAATCAAGCCTGCAACCTGGGCATGTGCCCTGACCTTGAATCGAACTGTGACCTCCTAGTTCATAGGTCAATGCTCAACCACTGAGTCACACCATCCGGGCAATAAATGGTTTAATTTAAATGTAAGTACTAAATTACTATAGTGCTAGGGATTTTGTTAAGTAGAGACTTTTTTATTTTCTTATTTTATCTAAAAAATTAAGAAGAAATCGAATTCTTTCAGAAAAGCAGGAAAACAACACATTCACAAAGTAGTTGTACCAGAAAACCACACACACACACACACACACACACACACATACACCACCAGCACCAGCACCAGCACTACCATACATCCAAAAGTTCTGTTAATGATCTTAACCTGTAGTTACGTTGTTTTTTCTTACATTGTTTTTAAAAAGTAATTAACAGAGAGAAAAACAGCCTGTAAAAAACAGTTCTAAATGGGGTATGAATTAAGGGTTGTCTTGATTAAGATGTACTGGAAGCTACCATGCCTGCTCCTACATCAGGCAATATGAGAGTACCAAGGCCTCGTAGGCTCTGGGGATTAGAGGAATGACCACCAATGAATAAATGATTTAAAATTTAAGGAAATTTTAAATGTTTTCTTTTAATTTTAATTTTATTGTTGAGGCAATAATAGATATAGGTAATTTAAATGTCTTTTATCATAAGCAGAGGGTATTTTACATACACAGTTCCAAATCATTTTATTTATATACTGGTGGCCCAGTGCATGAATTCATGTACATCGAAAGGGAATTAATTAGAAGAAATATTTTAATATCACTATTCGCCCTTTCTCTATAATAGAAGTGTCAACCAAATTCACGATCGACAATGACAGATTAAAACACATGCGTGTGGTTGGCGCCAGTGAGAGCTTTATATGTATCACATATGCGCAAGTCAGCTTAGCCATTTATAGATATAGAATAAACTTGCTTAATTAGACCTGCTTTCTTATTTAGCTAAACCTTTTCCAGCCCAGTGAAGCACCCCAACTTCTCTTTTAGGTAATTGTCAGCAACACAGCAGTAAATATCAACACGAAGCGGATTATTATTGTAGATCACGCAGGGAGAACAAAGAGTAAGATATTTAACTGCAGCAGTGTTTGACTATATTCTGCACAGTGAGAAAACCTGAAGTCATTTTCAAGGTCCACCATTTCTTGCTTCTTTTCAGTAGGGTCAAGTTTCTAAGCTTTCTAAATCTCCATTTTCCAGCTAATGAAAAGAAAATAGGATTCCACCGAGTCTCCTATCTATGTACTCCAGGACTTCTGTGAGGATCAAATGAGATGAGGCATGTGAAAACACTTCACAGACATTTGGTTACAGTGTAAAATGTTTCTACCTGGCTATAAAGCAAGTCGTGTTCCTGGGCTGAAGAAACCACAAGGAGGCTAGTTGCTAGGGAGAGGAAATCGGGCGGTTGGTACATGATGTCATTACCCAGACGGTCAGACACTTAGCATATTATATACTAATATATATACACACACATATATGTGTGTGTGTGTGTGTGTGTGTGTGTGTGTGTGTGTACACTGAGTGGCCAGATTATTATGATCTCTGAACACATAATAATCTGGCCACTCAGTATATATATTGGAGGCCTGGTGCATGAATTCATGCATGGATGGGGTCCTGCCAGCCTGGCCAGGGGGAGGGGACATGGGCTGTTGGCCGGCCTGCCTGCTGGTCGAACTCCTGGTTGAGGGGACAATTTGCATATTAGCCTTTTATTATATAGGATATACACTGAGTGCCCAGATTATTATGTGTTCAGAGATCATAATAATCTGGCCACTCAGTATATATATTTAGATAGTAAAATAAAGTGCTACAGGTGATGGTCAAACTCATTATCTCCTTCCCCGCCCCCCAACTTCTCCAATACATAAAAATGTGGGTTTGAAAGAGTGAGGGATGGGGAATGGTGGAGAAACAGCTGTAGGGAAGTAATTCTATTAAATTTTACATTAATAAACAAGGCTATATTTCAGAAAATCCTGATATTAAATATTTCTACCAATATAAATTTATGTATCTATTTTTCCTAGTGACATTTTAAGCATCTAACATCTGTATACTGAGTTTTATTATGAAGAGCAACATTTAGACAAATTAAATCTAACTAAAATCAACATTTATATAACTATGTCCAGTCTCAAGAATAGCAAACAAGTTGGGAGCACTAATGAGATTATACTTGGGAACTTATTACGTCATTATTCATACATCTGGTGCAGTGGAAATGGCTGGGTTATTTTGATGGTCAAATGTTAGATGTGTTTATACTCAGCCTGATAGTGATTTTCCAACTGGGTATGGATTATGAACAAATAACGTATAACTGTCTAAAGGGGGTTAGTGTTTAGTGAAGGCCAGAAGAAAACTAACCTTGAATGAGAATGAGAAAAACATGTGTTTTGTACTTAATAAAGTCACAGTAATTAATAATTAGGATACTACAAATCAACATTTTACAAAACCAGCCTCTTGGACAAGCAGCACTCTTGTGCTATTGGACAGATGTGGGGGTCTATGAAAGGTTTTGGTGAAAGCAGTGCTGGATTGGGTCCTGAGGTGCTGAAAGTCTAATATAGTTCAGGAGGGGATCTGGAGTTGAAAGCCAAGCAGTTATTCCAGCCAAAGGGTCACTGTGGAGAAAATGGACATAGGAAGATAAATTGGGCAGGAGTCACTGGAGTGAATCAAAGGCATGCAGACGAAACGAGGGATTCCTGGCAATATTCCATGACTTAGGTGCTGGTATTTCATAACCAGTGACTCCTCTATAGATGATGAAGAAGCCAGATATTAAGGGACCAGGATGGTTTATTACAAAGCAGAGGTTGCAAAAAGGAATGTTTTATTTGATACTAGAGGCCTGGTGCATGAAATTCGTGCACAAGGGTGTGTGTCCCTCAGCCCAGCCTGCACCCTCTCCAATCTGGGATCCCTCTCACAATCCAGGACTGCTGGCTCCCAACTGCTCACCTGCCTGCCTTCCTGATTGCCCCTAACCACTTCTGCCTGCCAGCCTGATCACCCCCTAACCACTCCCCTGCCAGCATGATTGATGCCTAACTGCTCCCCTGCCAGCCTGTTTGCCCCTAACTGCCCTCCCCTGCAGGCCTGGTCCCTCCCAACTGCCCTCCCCTGCTGGCCATCTTATGGCGGCCATCTTGTGTCCACATGGGGGCAGGATCTTTGACCACATAGGAGCAGCCATCTTGTGTGTTGGAGTGATGGTCAATTTGCATATTACTCTTTTATTAGATAGGATGGAGGCCTGGTGCATGGGTGGGGGCCAGCTGGTTTGCCCTGAAGGGTGTCCCGGATCAGGGTGGGGGTTCCCTTGGGGCATGGGGTGGCCTAGGCGAGGGGCCTGTGGTGGTTTGCAGGCTGGCCAGGCCCCCCAGCGACCCAAGTGGAGGCCCTGGTATCTGGGATTTATTTATCTTCTATAATTGAAATGTTGTAGCCTTGAGTGGAGCCAAGCCTCCTGCTTGCTCTGTGGCTGCAGCCATTTTTGTTGGGATTTATTTATCTTCTATAATTGAAACTTTGTAGCCTTGAGCGAGGCCAAGGCAGGTCAGAGATGCGGAAGATTGGCTTCCTCCATCGCTGGGGGCAACTCAAGCCTCCTGCTCTCTCCAGCTCTGTGGCTGCCACAATTTTTGTTGGGATTTATTTGTCTTCTATAATTGAAACTTTGTAGCCTTGAGTGGAGGCCTGGGCTGGCCAGGGTGTGTGGAAAGCTTGGCTTCTTCCATTGCCAGGGAAACCCAAGCCTCCTGCTCTCTCTGTGGCCGCAGCCATCTTGGTTGGGTTGACTTGCATACTCGCTCCTGATTGGCTGGTGGGCTGAGTGATGGTTAATTTGCATATTACTCTTTTATTAGATAGGATAGTACTCATCCACAGAGTAGTTTAAAATACATTTGCATTAGTTGCCAGCATTTAATATTGAAGGTATTTTATTTACAAAATAGAGGGCCGGTGAACAAAATTCATGCATGGACGGGGGCCCCTCAGCCTAGCTTGCTCCCTATCCAATCCAGGACCCCTTGGGGGATGTCTGACTTCCAGTTTAGGCCCAATCCCACAGGACATCCCTAAACTGGCAGTTGGACATCCCTCTCTTAATCCAGGACTGCTGGCTCGTAACTGCTCACCTGCCTGCCTGACTGATCACCCCTAACTCCCTCTGTCTGCTGACCTGATTGCCACCTAACTGCTCCCCTGCTGGCTGATTGCCCCTAACCACCCTTCCCTGCCGGCCTGATTGCTCCTTACTGCTCCCTCCTGCTGACCTCATCGCCCCCTAACTGCTCTCTGCCTCGGCCCCCACCACCGTGGGTTTGTCTGGAAGGATGTTGGGAAGATGTCCAGAAGACGTCTGGTCTAATTAGCATATCACCCTTTTACTAGTATAGATCTATTTACAGCTTTTCTGGAAACATCAGAAAATCTAGCATTATCATCCTTGTTGTCATGAATAGTATCAATAGCCTTGTGCTGAGATGCTCCTGCTTCTTGCCATAAGCATGTAATCTTCTGTTTGCCATAGTCCCCATCAGCCCCCATTCTCCCCAACCCAATGGATGAGAGACAGTTGGCTTTGCCATCATAATCATTTTGTTTTTTGCTTGAAGTAGAATTAAAATAAAAGTGAGATATTTCTTAAATCCATTCTGTAGTTTTTAAATTTCAGATCCCGCCCCCCCGCACCCCGCAATATTTAAAAGGCATCTATTGTAAAAATTTCAGACATATAAAAAGAAATAGAATATTTAAGTAATTCTCCATGGCTCTACTTCACAGTTTTAACTGTCATTACTAAGTCCAATCTTGTTTCATTTATATCCCCACCCACTTCCTTTTACTGTTATTAGCATTTAAAGGAAAGCCCCGGACATCCTATCATTTTATTTTTAAATATTTCAGCATGTGATAATAAAAATAGGGACCCGTTTATAACACACCCACATACCATAAACATATCTAAACATTAGCAGCAAATATTTATCATCAAATATCCAGTGTATTCAAATTTCTAATTGTCTCATAAATATATGTTCATTTGTTTAAATCAGGGTTAAAATAAGATCTATGCAATATAATTGATTGATTTCTTTTAAATATCTTTTAATTTATAGCCTTTGTCAGCTTCTCTCTCTCTTTCTCTCTTTCAGTTTCTCTCTCTCCCTCTTTCTATCTCTTCCTTCTGACTATTTATTTGTTGGATAAGCCTGATTAATTGTTTTGTACAATTTATCACAGTTCAAAATTCACTGATTTGCCACGGTAAAATTTGACATGCTCCTCTATTATCTGTATTTTCTGTGAGTTAGCTTGAATTTTTTGAAAATCATATTTCATAGGTAGTCAATGCCTCGATCCATCAATTTATTAAAGGTTGCAAAATGTTGATAGTCTAATTAAACTAATCTGTCTTCAATTAATACTTGGGATACTTCCATTAAGACAACATCCTCTTATATATTATTGTTTACCTCGTTATACAGTTCTTATAGAAAAAGCTGAATAAATACTCCTTTGTTTGTTTGTTTGGTTGGTTGGTTAATCCTCAACCTAGGATATTTTTCCATCCATTTTTAGGAAAAGTGGAAGGGAGGGGTAGAGACACAGAGTGAGAAACATCGATGTGAGAGAGACACATCAATTGGTTGCCTCCCTCATGCGGCTGGGAATGGAGCTTGCAACCAACTGAGGTAAATGCCCTTTGACCACAATTGAACCCGGGACCCTTCAGTCCACAGGCCGACGCTCTATCCGTTGAGCCAAACCAGCTAGGGCTAAATACTCCATTCTTTTCCTTTATTTACCAGTTTCTCAAAATAATTAGCATCCTCCATTTCAAGCTAATTTGCATTCAACACTAATTTTTTAGTATTATGGACTTATGAATTTAAACATTTATTGTTTCAATCCATTGCAGTTATTATGCTTATTGACACATATATGTCTATCTTTTGTTCAATTTGTCTTGACCCTCATAAACTTTGAGAATTTCTTTGCTATCTGTTGGAAAAACTGTTTCAAGCTCATCTTGTATACTTATTGTCCAGACATAAAAACCAGACATTTCCAGGATCATGGCTCTTTTGTGTGGGAACTGGTATTTAAAGATTTAATCTGGGAGCCATTCTCTATCAAATTAAAAAAATTAAAGACAGTTTAGAGGACTATGTGTTAAAAGTTTTTTTTTTCTTTCTTTCTTTTTCTTTTCTTTTTTTCTTAAACCTGGTCCACTTATTTATAATGCCTGTCTGGCCCTCATTAACATTTTAGTTTGCAACCCCCAATCTAAACCATTCTAAACCATTAATATATGGTTCTAAACGCAGAAGTATGCTATAATAGGGTAAAAGGTAAAGGAGCTGAATTACCTTACATTAAGAGAAAGAAAATGAGGAAGAAACAATTGAAAATTACAAATGATTTTATTTACAAGTCTAAGTCTGAACTCCTATTTATAAGTAGCAGAAACCTGTAGACACTGTTTATTCACTTGTGAAATAAACCATGCTCTTGATGTCCAGGACTAATTGTTTTATTTACTTTGAATTTCAAAGGACCTTTTCCTTGAGATTATCCATGTGGAAACATGCTATCAAATTGGTTAAAACTAAAGTGATGCTGTATTTAACTGACATTTTTTATTTCAGGATAGGAAGACAGACAGGAAACTAACATTTATTGTCTACAGCATGCTAAGATTTTTCAAATATATTCTCATAATTGCTCTTGAAGGTTATATTATCTCAATTTTTTACTGAAAAATATAAAATATGAAATTCCCAAAGTTATAGAAAAAAACCTCCATTTTCCACTATAATATTTTGAGAACCCAAAACTAAAAGGGAAATATATACGAAAGGGGGAAATATTTTTTTACTTACCAAAATGAATATTGCAGAATTTCTGGGTTTGTGTGGGAAAATTCAACCCAAGGAATTGATATACTTAAAAATTATATATATAAAAATTATATATATATATAATTTTTAAGAGGAAAGGAGAGGAAGAGAGAGCTAGAAACATCAATGATGAGAGCGAATCATTGATTGGCTGCCTCCTACATGCCCCACATTGGGGATTGAGCCCACAACCCAGGCATATGCCCTAGGCGGGAATTTGACCATGACCTCCTGGTTCATAGGTCCATGCTCAACCACGGAGTGACACCGGCTGGGCAGATATACTTTTATTTATTCTCAAGAAAATATATCATTCAAAATAGAAGGGTATGCTTTTGGAGACTGTATTAGCCAAGAGAGGCTAGGGTTTGCAGGATAACATAAAGGTTTGTCCCTCACCACTGCATATCCCATACAGGTCAATGGAGGCCAGGATGGGGAGATTCTGTTTCATGCAGTCACCCAGCTGACCACACCTCACTGCTTGTAGCTACATCATCTGGAACAGGTGACATGAGGTGTCAGCAGAGGAGAAAAGAGACCGTGAAGAACTCATACAAAATTAAATGTCTAGGATTAGAAATGACATATATCACTTAAGCACCCAGCTCACTGCCCAGAATTAGGCTGAGATAAAAATTTGTGTAAACGTAACTTTATTGGGAATGCTCTCAGAAACACCTTGGAGAGAGGGAGAGCTTGAACTCTGTGGCAGTTGCAACAGAGAATGGAAACGATGTTTAGAGAGGTCTGGAGCTGAGATAGCCCCTCAGAGTTCTCTTGAATTAAGACAAGGTGGCCCGGCTTTTCTCTCCAGCATCCAGTCATTGGATACAGGCTGCCTTTAGCTTCAAGCTTAACAGGGATGCACTTGGTCCACTGATGGACTACTGCATACAAAGCCCACTGAGGTGGAATCATATTAATCTTAATATAGCAGATTAATCTAATTTAATTTAAGATGGTTATTTGCCTTTTCATTTAATGAAAAATTTGGGAATGATAATCATTTGCTTTAAGCCACTAAGAAATTATAGGACAAAAATTCTTAATAAAAATTTTACCATTACATATATTGCAAAAGAGACCTTTTATTTTTATGATCATTAAGCTTTCAGATAATAGTCTCATCCTCTTAGAGAAAGATGGATGGCTCAGTTATTCCTAATCTTAGAAATTCCTAATTTGAGCCCCAAATTCCTAATTTGGCTCAATGGATAGAGCATCAGTCTGCAGACTGAAAGGTCCCAGGTTCGATTCCAGGCAGGGGCACGTGCCTGGGTTGCGGGCTTGATCCCCAGTAGGGGGCGTGCACGAGGCAGCCAATCAATGATTCTTTCTCATCATTGATGTTTCTATCTCTCTCTCCCTCTCCCTTCCTCTCTAAAATCAATAAAATATATTAAAAAAAAGAAATTCCTAATTTGACCGAAGACTACTAGTCTTAAAGCAACAGAGCAATTGTATCAAATAATATAATATCCAGTATTTGTTTTTTTATTTTTATTCCTGTGATATTAGTTTTGAGAAGTATATCATACCAGAGAATCATTGATCGGCTGCCTGCTGCACGCCCCTCACTGGGGATCGAGCCTGCAACCTGGGCATGTACCCTTGACCTGGGACTCTTCAGTCGCAGGTTGATGCTCTATCCACTGAGCCAAACCAGCTAGGGCCATTTTTTCTACATCTTATTTTATGATGCATTTCAGAGTAGGTAGCAGACGTCACTCCATGTTCCTCCAGATATTTCAGCATGTAGAAGCTTTAGTTTTGGACTCCATTAAAAACTAAAAGTCCCTTTAGCCATCATCCTGCTTCTTAAATTTTATTGTGTTAGTGTACAGAGGCATAAAGAGAGTAAGTATATCAAATGGGATTTAATAAATCTTCTGAGTAAAAGGAACATTTAATCTCTGTTGACATTAAAGCACAGATCTAGATTACTCAACAAATATTTGGAAACCTTATAACATTAAATACTGATTGGAAAAACATTTCTACCTTCTCCTGAGCAAGTGGCAGAAGGTCAAGGCTGTATTCCATGCCAATTGTGTGACCATGGCAGTCATGTAACCTCTTTGAGCCTTTTTGAGATAATGCTTATCTAACAAGATTATAGACATAAATGAAATACTGTGTGTAACTGACTTAGTGATGTTTTGGCACATACTAACTTTTAAAAGTCAGCTTGACTGGCAATAAATATAAACCATTTGGAATATTTTGTCTGGCAGGTGGATCGGGGGATCGCTTGGCAGTGTAGAAATATCTTTAAAAAGAAAAATGAACATTCAGATAGATGGCTCATCATTTACAAATCTATTCAGAAAGGCACATATTATGTAATACCCTCAAAAGAAACGGACATTTGCTTTCTCCTGCTTTTACTTATAAATATCTTATAGAAATATCCTAGAATTTCGGTCAACATTTACCAGATTGAACCTCCTAAACGGTTTGGACTTGTGCCTTTGCTGGGTTTAGAGACTCGAGGAGAAAAATGTGTTTACACAGTTGTTGGTGATTCACTAGCAGCGGATCATGTACTGGTTGAAAGGCCAGCACAGTTAAGGAATTGATAGAAAAATAGGAGATTTAGCTGCGCTGTTTTCTACTTTCTGTGTTTAGCTATAAGGTCAAACTACAGTACATATCCTTTAGGGTTTCTATTATATTGAACATCTTTTACTTTTATCAAAGTAACATGCACATGATTTTAGGATGGCTTAAACAATGCCAGGGGTCCCCTTCATTAATAGTTTTCTTACCCTCATCACTATTCCTTAAAGGCCACCATTTTAAACTTTTAAATATTTTGTGGTTTTTACTTGCGTATTTCTAACTCTGTCAAAGTATTGATAGCTTTTGGTTTATCCAATTTAGATATTTTATATTTGAGTTCTTTTTACATTCCCCTTATCTTTCCCATGTCTGCCCAATATAGTGGTAATTAATTTAAAAAATCCATAGTTAGAATTGTGACTATGAAACTTTTTTTATTGCTGAGCTAAATGATATGATAAATTATTTTCTTACACTTTAAAATTTTTCCTGGAGTTAGTCATTGCTTTATAATCTTTCATTTATTTGGTTTCTTTGAACCAGGAGCCAATTTTTCTACAGCTTCCAATTGATCTCCAAAATGTTTCTCAATAGCATTTCTATAATTTAAACTTGTCAGATAATCTTTACTTTCTTTTTTTTTGGGGGGGGGCAACTTTTATCCTGGAATAGAGGTCATTTTTTAGGGGAGCAGGGGGAAGGGTTGAAAAAATAAAGTGAAACTGAATAACAGAAGGCCAATTTTTTTCTGTATGTGACTGGATAGGAGAGATGTGACTCAGAGGAAAATCATAAAATGTAAACATGGGATCATATTGATTAATAATTTAAATTAGTGCTTACTCTGCACAAGAACTTCAACTAAGTACTTGACAAACATACATCCAATTCTGCATCTCCTCTTTTTTTTTTCACTTTAAAAATAACTTTATTGTTGCAAACCATTTTGCAATAGGACTATTTTTTTATGCCTGTCCGTATAACAAAACCAATTTTCCAATCAACAAGTGAATATTTTAAAAATTAAATCATTGTATTCATTTTTAGAATCCCTTTTTAGTCTCAAAAGAGGGTATGGGAGGAAAAATGATGATAAAAAAAAAAAAAAAGAAAAGAAAAGATATCCAAATGTCCACCAATGGGTGAATGAGTTAACAAATTGTCCCAATTTGTTACCATCATAACTAGCTAGTTATTAATATTAATAATAGTAAAGGAGCAAAGAGAAGGCCAGACATTATAAGCATGGTCATGCATTTCCTCTTAACCTGCGCTGCAGCTGACTGCCCATCCACGTTTGCTCCCACAAATCATTTGTACAAGAGCCAAAGCGGGTCTTTTAAGAACACAAACCGTTCCAGTGGCATAGTCCACCCCCGCCTCTGCATGGCTTCCAGGGCCAGGAGACAAGTCCTGTGTGTTCTGGACCCTGCCTCGCTCTTCAACCTCTCCTCTTCCTTTGTTGTAGCATGTTACTTTGGAGTCATTGTAAATAGATCTGTTTTTATTTCATTTAAGGTTTCTAACAAGTTTGTACAGGAATATAGAAAAGCTATTGATTTTTCTTTCAGCCAGTTTGCAATAGGTAATGTTTCAAAACATTAGCTAGGTTAAAACTTTTTGTTTAAAATATATTTTATTGATTCTCCACAGAGAGGAAGGGAGAGGGACAGAGAGCCAGAAACATCGATGAGAGAGAAACACTGATCAGCCGCCTCCTGCACACCCCCCACCGGAGATGTGCCCACAACCAAGGTACATGCCCCTGACTGGAATCGAACCCGGGACCATTCAGTCTGCAGGCCGACGCTCTATCCACTGAGCCAAATCAGTCAGGGCTAGGTTAAAACTTTTTACAACACACATATAGAAGGAACACACTAAAACAAACCAACTCCCCCGCACCCCACACCCAAACCCTGAATTCCTTAGTCATAGAGCCTTAAATCTTATTTTGGTTTCAGTAAGAAAAAGAAACCTCCATAGAGTGTTATATTCTCACTAGTGACCCGGTGTGCGAAATCATGCAGCCCTGCCCACCCACATGTGCCCCGCTCACCTGCCCGCTGCCCTGCCTTGACACCCTAACCCAGGGGTGGGCAAACTTTTTTACTCGAGGGCCACAATGGGTTCTTAAACTGGACCGGATGGCCGGAACAAAAGCATGGATGGAGTGTTTGTGTGAACTAATATAAATTCAAAGTAAAGGAGTGGAGGGGAGAGCAAGAGAACCCTCCGCTCTTTCGGCTCCGTGGGCCAGATAGAACAGCCGAGTGGGCCAGATCCGGCCCGCGGGCCGTAGTTTGCCCACGGCTGCCCTAACCTCTCCACCCAGAGCTTGAGCATGCCTGGCCCCGCCCCCGACCCCTCCAGCCTTCTCTGGCCGCTTCAAGCCCTGCCCTCAGTCCCGTTGAGTCACCTCCATCTGGTCCTGCCTCCTCCAGGTGCCTCCCTGCTTCTGCCCCATCTCCAGAGCTCTGCCCCGTCATGGCGCCGGGGGAGAGCATGGAAGCCTCCCGCCTGCTGCACAGTTTTGAGTGCCGCTTCCTGGTGGCGGGCATACTGCACTCCTTCCCCTGACAGGTGGGCGGCAGGCACGCTGAGTGCGAGCAGTGGGTGACGAAGGACTGGTGAGGGGGTTGCTATGGGCTCTTACCCCTGCCCTCCTCACCAAAAGGATGGTCCCGCCTCCTCCAGGCGCCTCCCTGCGAGACAGCGGCTCTGCCCTGCCACACACGCAGCCTCCTGCTGAACTGTCGTTATGGCGTGAGGGTGTCACAACTATTAGCATATTAGCTCTTTATTATATTATATAGGACTGCTACATAGAAATAGGAGAAACCAATGTAGAGCAATGAGAATTATGGAAAAATGCCAACATCTAGTTTCCCACCCCCCTTATTTAAACCTCTCCATTAAAAAAAGTTTTTATTTCTTTTTTATAGCAAGAAGAAGAGAGAGGGAGAGAGGCTGCCTCCTGCATGCCCACTACCGGGGATCGAGCCCACAACGCGGGCATGCGCCCTGACTGGGAATTGAACCAGTGACCTCTTGGTGCATGGGACAATGCACAACCGAGTCACACTGGCTAGGTGCTCCATTTTGTTTTTCACAGCTCTCAACCTGAGTGAATATATATTGGGCATAATATCAAGATAAATTTTCTGTTATTGGTCATAGTGGTGCTTTTTGTACCACAACTTTTAGCCTTATTCCATATTTAAATGAACTCGTAAATTTAGGGTAGTTTTACTAAGCCATTAACATTTTCTGTGGGGATAAAACATGTCTTTTGAGGTTTTAACATAAAATTTTTTTCCCTTTTATTTCTTTCTTTCCTTTTTTTCTTAAACTAAGTTGAAAAAAATGTGTCTGAATATCCTTAAGTCTTATGATGACCAAAAATAAATAAAGAAGTTGATAAAGACATTGGCTTGATTTCAGTGGTTTTTTATTCTGACAATTGAAAACTGAAAAGCAAAACTGAAAACACTTCCTATTTAAATGTTTTGAGAGAAGAGCATTAGAATGATCATTTGATATTTTAGTGTGATCTGTAATTTAAACCGATACTAGTTATTTTGAAAGTTTTGCAATGGATCAATGCATTTCCAATTTGCATATTTATTTATTTGTTTATTTATTTATTTATTTATTGTTTGAAATATTACATGTGTCTTCTTTTTCCCCCATCGACCCCTCCCAAGCTACTCCCACCCCCCAGGTATTTACTTTTTATAAATCCTCACCTGAGGATATTTTTCCATTGATTTTTAGAGAGAGACACACAGAGAGAAGCATCTATGTGAGAGAGACACATCGATTAGTTACTTCTCAAACGCCCCTTGTCAGAGCCTGGGATCTAGTCTGCAACTGAGGTATGTGCCCTTGACCGGAATTGAACCCAGGACCCTTCAGTCTGTGGGCCAATGTTCTATCCACTGACCCAAACTGGCCAGGGCCCAATTTACATATTTTAAAAGGAATGTTAGAAAATATCAGGGTATTTAAATAATAAAGTATCTCAAATTAATGTATTTGAAACACTATGTATATTTTTCTATGATTTATGAGCTGCTGTTCATTTTAATAAAAGTTTTTAAGAACTTCTCTCACTAGCAGTCCCTTAAAATATACCTTAAAATGCAACACTTATGTAGTAATTGGCAAGGAAATAAATACCACTCATAAAAACCAGAAAATAAATCTTAATTCAACATAGTTAATAGCTTTCTTCTACTTTCACTATGTATGCATAAATTGATTTTGACTTTGTTATGGAGCATTTGCATCCAAGTATATAATTTGTTCTCCTAGACCCCTGGTTGGCAAACTGTGGTTCGCGAGCCACATGTGGCTCTTTGGCCCCTTGAGTGTGGCTCTTCCACAAAATACCACGGCTTGGGCGAATCTATTTTGAAGAAGTGGCGTTAGAAGAAGTTTAAGTTTAAAAAATTTGGCTCTCAAAAGAAATTTCAATCGTTGTACTGTTGATATTTGGCTCTGTTGACTAATGAGTTTGCTGACCACTGTCCTAGACTCTCGATTCCAATAATTACAGGCTGTTGTTGTTCCTTGTGATTAAGCCCCTAATCAGTTCCTACTCTGCCTTAATAGCTGGCATGACCTCTACTCAGATGTACTTACTTTACTAAATTTTTTTTTAATCCTCACCTGAGGATATGTTGTTACTGATTTTAGAGAGAGAGGACGTGAGAGAGAGAGAGAAATATCAATGGATTGGGGTAAGAACCAGGTGGAAGGGGGCAATGGGGGGGAAAAGAGGGACATCTGTAATACTCTCAACAAAAAAAATTTAAAAAATAATAAATAAATAAAAATAAAAAACTAAACTGTGAGATCGTATATATATAGTCTGATTCAATTTATATTCAAATTAAAACACAAGAGTTTAAATTTATATCTCAGTGAGGAACAAAAGCCAATATAGTCCTCATTACTTACATGAGTGGAAGCCTCTTTTTTATCTTTTCTTTCTTTCCAGTCCTTGAATTCATAGCACTGAAAAACAAACAAACAAATAATATATATGTATATTTATATATATTTATACAAATATATATAAATTTATATTTATATATTTATATAAATCATTTTTAAAAAGAAGACATGAGTTATAAATACTGACATGGAAATACATATATATATTCAAATACACATTTTATATAAAATAAAGCCAGTTACAGAATAACATGGTGTTACCCTATATTTTTTAAATTTAATAAATCTTTATTGTTCAGATTATTACAATTGTTCCTCTTTTTCCCCCCATAGCTCCCCTCCATGGGGTTCCCACCTTACCCTCTGCCCTTACCACCCCACCACTGTCCTCATCCATAGGTGTATGCTTTTTTATTTTTTTCATAGGTGTACGCTTTTTGTCCAATCTCTTCCCGCACCCCCCACACCCCTTTCCCTTCGAGAATTGTCAGTCCACTCCCTTTCTATGCCCCTGATTTTATTATATTCACCAGTTTATTCTATTCATCAGATTTTTTATTCACTTGATTTTTAGATTCACTTGTTGATAGACATCTATTTGCTGTTCATAATTTTTATCTTTACCTTTTTTTTCTTCCTCTTCTTAAAGAATACCTTTCAGCATTTCATATAATACTGGTTTGGTGGTGATGAACTCCTTTAGCTTTTTCTTATCTGTGAAGCTCTTTATCTGCCCTTCAATTCTGAATGATAGCTTTGCTGGGTAAAGTAATCTTGGTTGTAGGTTCTTGCTATTCATCACTTTGTATATTTCTTGCCACTCCCATCTGGCCTGCATAGTTTCTGTTGAGAAATCAGCTGACAATAGTATGGGTACTCCCTTGTAGGTAATTAACTGTTTTTCTCTTGCTGCTTTTAATATTTTCTCTTTGTCTTTTGCTCATGGCATTTTAATTATGATGTGTCTTGGTGTGGTCCTCTTTGGATTCCTTTGGTTTGGGGTTCTCTGCACTTCCTGGACTTGTAAGTCTATTTCTTTCACCAGGCGGGGGAAGTTTTCTGTCATTATTTCTTCAAATAGGTTTTCAGTATCTTGCTCTCTCTCTTCTTCTGGCACCCCCATAATTCGGATGTTGGTATGCTTGAGGTTGTCCCAGAGGCTCCTTACACTATCTTCAAATTTTTGGATTTCCAGCTGAGTGTTTTTTGCTTCTTTGTATTTCAAATCTTTGACTTGATTCTTGTGGTCCTCTAGTCTGCTGTTAGGTCTCTGTATAATATTTTTTATTTCAGTCATTGTATGTTTAATTTCTAGTTGGTCCTTTTTCATATCCTTGAGGATCTCACTAAATTTATCGGCCTTTTCTAGGAAATTCTTGAAAAACCTTATAACTGTGGTTTTGAACTCTATATCCAGTCATTTGCTTTCCTCCATTTCTTTCATTTGTGATGTTTCTTTGTCTCCACATTTTCATTGCTTCCCTGAATTGGTAGAGTAGCTTTGTGTGGTAGGTATCCTATAGGGCACAGTGGCTCAGCCTCCCCAGTTACCTGAGGTGGACACTCTTGGTGCACCCCTTTGTGGACTGTGTGTACAGCCTTGTTGTAGTTAAGTCTTGATTGTTGTTGGTATCACTGGGAGGAATTGACCTCCAGGCCAATTGGCTGTGAGGATCAGCTGTGTCTATGCTGGGAGAACTTCTGTGCTGGAGACACTTTTATGAGACAAGACTTGCAAAATTGCAAAAGCCTCTGTGCTCAGCTTGGATGGGGCGGAGTTTCAGGGCGGAGTGGAAAGCCTTGGTTTCCCGTCAGCCCTGCCCTATGAGGCCCCTGGGTCTCAGTGTCCCTCAGTAATCGCTGCAAGCACCTCTGAGAGAAAGCCGCCCTCGAGTTTTGCCCACTACTGGACAGTCCAGTTTCTCCCCGAATGAGTCGGGGTTCCCAGAAACTTGCCTGGAACTGGAGTTCAGCACAGTCGGGGGCTTCTGTCTCCCTCCCGCTTTAGAAAGCCAGCTGTGCACTCAGCCTCCCGTGCATTCAGCAGTCAGTCCTCTGCGCGTGCATGCCTCCAGACCTCTGCCTTCCGCAGCTGGTTCTGTGGGACCTGGCCTACCTCTGGTTCCCCAAGGGCTTTTCACAGTGTTTGATTTAGATTCTAGAGTCCATCAAATTCCTTTTTAACTTTGTGGCCTCTCTAGGCTTGGGTCCAGGGGAAGGATTGAACAGTCCATGCTTGTTCACACTCTGATCCTGACCGCTCTACCAAACTTTAGCTTGGAGTGTATCCACCCTCAAAATCTCCTCCATTACATCTGGCTTTGTCTTTCTGATACTTTAGTTCCCAGGTATGTCATTTCCTCAGGGAAGTCTAACTCACAGATTCATATATATTTTCTAATATGTTTCTATATGACCTGACAATTGGAATTCAGTAAGATTATTTTTTTCAATAACTGGCCATCTCTTTAGATGTTAAGGTCCTTGATGGCAAGGGATATGTTGGTTTTTCTTGGTATTGCTTTATCTATGATATCTATTTTAGTGCTTAGACCAGCCGTGGACAAACTACGGCTTGCGGGCCGGATCCGGCCCGTTCGGCTGTTCTATCCGGCCCGCGGAGCCGAAAGAGCAGAGGGTTCTCTTGCTCTCCCCTCCGCTCCTTTACTTTGAATTTATATTAGTTCACACAAACACTCCATCCATGCTTTTGTTCCGGCCCTCCAGTCCAGTTTAAGAACCCATTGTGGCCCTCGAGTCAAAAAGTTTGCCCACCCCTGGCTTAGACAATAGGTGAGACTTCATGAATGTCTTTTTTTCAAAGAAAAAGTAAGGGAAGAAAGAACAAAGAAAAGAGGAATAGATCTATTTTTGATAAAGTGAAACATAATGTACATTTACTCAAAAGTAATCTACCTCTGATTTATTCACATCTGTGATATATAAAAAGCATGGAACCACAGACTGGCTTTATCCTGGATGCTAAATAACATTTGGCCTTCTCATTTTATTAATATCTTGATGTAGACCAAAAAAATAGATGAATTTCCTAAAAAAGAAACATAAGTTACAGAATCAAATGAAAATAAATTCTGTATTATCTATTGGAAATGAATAATAAAGTGTTAACTGTGTATATACCTATTATGAATAAGAAACTATAGAATTCCCAGGATATAAAGAATTTCTTACTTAAAAGTCTGAAAATATAAGTGAAATATTTAGCAAAAATTAAACTTTCTTTACTGGAAAAACAAAACAAAACAAACACACCACAGAAAACCAGTGAAGATCAAATAAGAGTAGAGCAATAAAGAAAAAAAAAAAGGAAATGATAGGCACACTTTCAAGATCTTCATTCTAAACACTTTAATAAGTACTTAATTCCTCCTCTATATTTTCTAATATATAAGTTAATTACTCAGACCATTTTCTACATGTTTCCTAAACCAGAAAGTATATTTCTAGGCACATTACTCAAGTTCTCAGATGCTATATCAGGAGATAAAATAAAGTTATAACCTCAGATTTTTTTTTTTTCTGGGGCATCAAGCAATGGTAGAAGCATTTGGTGCTTGCATGTTATTCTCTTGTTTAATTAAATTCTTATATTTATAAAAATATATTTTTATTGATTTCAGAGAGGAAGGGGAAGAGAGAGAGAGAGAAAGAGAGAGAAAGAGAGAAACATCAATTTATCCCTCCCATATCTATCAAGTTCTTCAGGATTGTCATCTTCATTTGTGATCTAGAATGAGAGAGTGAAGTCAATGACTTTACAATGAAGCAAACAAGAAACTATTTATCTACAAAACCCCTGCTTTCCTCAGTATTCATGTCTTTTACAATACAGTTTCTACTCAGTGCCAATGTGTTTTGTTCTTTCTGCTTGCCGTTGAGCCAACTTTCACTCCTCCATGCACGTAAAATGCACACTGTGGAAGTTATCAACTACCAATTAAGGTTGTTTCCAGTTCTAGGAAGGAAAACAAAACAAAGCTCTCAGCAGGCAAGGCTTATACTGATAACTGGAAAACACCAAATTAAGACTAATTCACAGAACTTCAGAGCATGACTCAGAGCCCCAGATCATGAGTCATGGACTTTCATTGAGGTAGGGCTGGCAATACACACGGAGGAGCTCAGTGTAGGCAAACACGGGTTGAAAAACGCATAAGTCCGTCATGGACAGATCGATCGGTGTGCTGCAAAGATGTGTATTATAACCAGGACTGTCATAGCAATAAAGGTTAGTAGCACCCATAAAGAAATGAGTGTTTCAAGTGACTCAGAACAGAGAGCATTGTGAAAATAGAGGCTCTGTTTATACTGAGCATGTCACTGCAACTATGAATTTCCAGTATGAGGAGTTTTCGTAGTACTTTATGGAACAAATAAGCCATAGCCTCTTGAAGACATGTCATAAGAAGAAAAGTAAAATCAGGACACCCTGTGCCAAGTCATTTGTGCTCGTTGCCTCATGCTCGCTGGCTTTCCTGCCATTTGGTTGGCCCACATCTATGGTTACCAGACTCACTCCTTGTCCCAACTTTGCATGTCTTGCCAGCCTTTTGGCATACAACTCTATTTTCCAATTCTTCTCTTTGTCATGTTACAGATTATATTGCTTTTGTTTCCCATGCTTGGGTCCATTTCCCACCAACACTGCTAAGGATTTACTAGAAATATAACTTACTCTGCAGTTTTATCTTCAGCTTGGTTTGTTGCTTACCTGCCACTTCCTCCACTCCACCCGTATACAGACACACAAAGATTCTTCACTCTATTTTCTGACAATATGATGCATGTTAACCTCTCAGCCATTGTTAGTGGTGGATTTTGTTAGAGATCTTACAGACAGAGATACTGGGTAGAGGAAATAGACTGAAGGGCATCCAGTCTAGGTGAGGGGAAATAAATATGGATTTCCTAGTTTGACTATCCTATATAATAAAAGGCTAATATGCAAATTGTCCCCACAGGTAGGAGTTCGACCTACTGGGAGATAGACATGTGTTGGCCACCATGGGGCTGCATAGAACAAGGCGGGCGTCGGCAATGCAGCGCTGGCAGCGGGCAGCAGTGGAGGAGCTGCCAACCCTGATCGCCCCACCAGTTGCCCCACAGATCGGCCCTGATCACCAGCCAGGCCTAGGGACCCTACCCGTGCATGAATTTTGTGCACCGGGTCTCTAGTATTAGATAAGAAGAAGAAATTAGACTTTTATATATTGGAAGGAACAGATAAATTTACCAATATTTGTATATATTTGATTGTCTACTTGGAGAACTCAAGAGAATTACTAATAAAAAAATTCACCAAACTTTAAAAACAATAAGGAAATTCAGTAAGCTTTCAGTAACACGATCAATAGTTATTCAGGCAACAACCAATTAAAAAACATCCTATCTGATAAAAGAGTAATATGCAAATTAACCATCACTCCACTACACCCGCCAGCCACACCCACCAGCCACGCCCACCACCAATCAGGAGCGAATATGCAAATAAACCAAACCAAGATGGCTACCACCACAGAGAGCAGGAGGGAGGCTTGGGTTTCTCTGGCAATGGAGGAAGCCAAGCTTTCCGCCTGCCCTTGCCGGCCTAGGCCTCCACTCAAGGCTACAAAGTTTCAATGATAGAAGATACATAAATCCAAACAGAAATGGCGGCAGTCACGGAGCTGGAAAGAGCAGGAGGCTAGGGTTGCCCACAGTGATGGAGGAAGCCAAGCTTTCCGCACACCCTGGCCATCCCAGGCCTCTGCTTAAGGCTACAAAGTTTCAATTATAGAAGATACATAAATCCCCCCAAAAATGGCTGCTGCCACGGAGCAAGCAGAAGGCTTGGCTCTGCTCCAGGCTACAAAGTTTCAATTGTAGAAGATAAATAAATCCCAGATACCAGGGCCTCCGCTTGGGTTGCCAGGGGGCATGGCCGGCCTGCAAACCACCACAGGCCCCTCACCCAGGCCGCTCCACACCCCAAGGGAACCGCCACCCTGATCCGGGACACCCTTCAGGGCAAACCAGCTGGCCCCCACCTGTGCACCAGGCCTCTAACCTATCTAATAAAAGAGTAATATGCAGATTGACCATCACTCCAACACACAAGATGGCTGCTCCCATGTGGTCAAAGATCCTGCCCCCATGTGGACACAAGATGGCCACCACAAGATGGCCAGCAGGGGAGGGCAGTTGGGAGGGACCAGGCCTGCAAGGGAGGGCAGTTGTGGGTGATCAGGCCAGCAGGGGAGGGCAGTTAGGGGTGACCAAGCTGGCAGAGGAGGGAAGTTGGGGCAACCAGGCCTGCAGGGAAGGGCAGTTAGGGGTGACCTGGCTGGCAGAGGTTGGAAGTTGGGGGTGACCAGGCCTGCAGGAAAGAGCAGTTGGGGGGGGACCAGGCCTTCAGGGGAGGGCAGTTAGGGGTGACCAGGCCTGCAGGGGAGGGCAGTTAGGGGAAAACAGGCTGGCAGGGGAGCAGTTAGGCATCAATCAGGCTGGCAGGGGAGCAGTTAGGCATCAATTAGGCTGGCAGGGGAGCAGTTAGGCATCAATCAGGCTGGCAGGGGAGCAGTTAGGCATCAATCAGGCTGGCAGGGGAGTGGTTAGGGGGTGATCAGGCTGGCAGGCAGAAGCGGTTAGGGGCAATCAAGAAGGCAGGCAGGCGAGCAGTTGGGAGCCAGCAGTCCTGGATTGTGAGAGGGATGTCGTAGATTGGAGAGGGTGCAGGCTGGGCTGAGGGACACCCCCCCCCCACCCTGTGCACGAATTTCATGCACTGGGCCTCTAGTCTATATATGTAAAAGCCTAAGCGACCGGAACGCCAGAATGACCAGAATGACTGGAATGACTGGTTGCTATGATGCATACTGACCAGCAGGGGGTAGATGCTCAATGCAGGAGCTGCCCCCTGGTGGTCAGTGTGCTCCCACAGCCAACCTCCTGCCGACAGCTGGAAGGCCCAGATTGGCCCTCATCTCCAGCCAGACCTAGGGACCCCACCTGTGCACAAATTTCGTTCACTGGGCCTCTAGTATACCATATAAAATACTGAATACCTGAGAATAAACTTTGCATGATACATAAAAGATCAATATGAAGAAAACTTTATTTTTTAAAAAATATATTTTTATTAATTTTTTACAGAGAGGAAGGGAAAGGGATAGAGAGTTAGAAACATCGATGAGAGAGAAACATCGATCAGCTGCCTCCTGCACACTCCCTACTGGGGATGTGCCCGCAACCAAGGTACATGCCCTTGACCGGAATCAAACCTGGGACCCTTGAGTCTGCAGGCCGACACTCTATCCACTAAGTCAAACCAATTAGGGCAATATGAAGAAAACTTTAACATTGAGGGACCCCTAAAAAAGACATTAACAAATTTAAAAAAACACATATTGTGTATGTATATAATAAAACTCACACTATCAAATACTAAACTATACATCAATTTAATTATTTTTTAAAATTATTCAAATAAAAACTCAAAGTTTTAATTTTTAAATATATATAAAGTATCTAAATTAATTTAAAAGCCAACAAAATGCTGAAACATATTTAAAGGGTAGGAACACATGGTTTACAGAAAACAAACATACAAAGACACTACCTATGTGTGTGTATAAATATAAAGACTCAACTCATTTATTACAAGTGAAACAAAAACTAAAATGACAGTGAGATCTCATTTTACTTACCAAATTCCAAATTTATCTCCAGCTTGTTTCATGATATACTCTATGAGCTTAAGTGTGAGGATAAGGAAACATTAGCTCTTGTGCTTTTTTATACATTGCTACTGAGAATATAAATGGGAAGAGCTTCTATTTGGCAAGATCTATAAAAATTACAAATGTGCCTATTCTTTGACCCAATAACTCCACTTCTGGGACTTTAAAACTATACTGTGCAAATGACTTAAATACAAATTTATTAATTGAAGTATTTTCTGTAATTATAAAAGATGGAAACAAACTAAGTGACTATTAATAGGGTACTGGTTAAATAAATCATTGCACATCCATACAATGCACTATCATGCAGCTGTGAAAGAGGATGGGTAATCTATGTACTGATAGGATTTCTAAGATTGCTAATTAAGTGTAAAATGCTGGGCTTTGTACAGTGTGAGTAATATATACTCATTTTCATTAAAATATGCATATGTATTTTACATTTATTTAATATTTTACATTTATGTTTATTATAAATACATTTCATATTTATACCAGGAATACCCCAGAAAAGATGAACAGGAAACTGGGAGCCTTGGTGCTGTAAGGGTGGGAAATCTATCTATCTATCTATCTATATAAGCCTAATATGCAAATTGTCCCCATGGGAGTTTGACCAGAAGACTGATTGCTCGCTATGACATGCGCTGACTACCAGGGGGCGGCGCAGAACAAAGGAAGGGAGGCCCCAGCCAGCAGCTGGCAGCAAAGGAAGGGAGACCCTGGCTGGCAGCTGGAAGGCCCCTATCGGCCCTGATTGTCAGCCAGGCCTAGGGACTACCCGTGTATGAATTTTGTGCACCAGACCTCTAGTGGATTATAAGGGTCAGAATGGGATAAGACTTTTCACTTTTGTCTTTATGTTTTTACTTTGACAATATTAACCACAAAAAAATAAAAGTATATAAAGGGTTGTCTACCAATACAATTTATAATATACTCATTCTAATTGAGCATCTTTATTTTAAAGAAGGAGAAAACAAGACCAGAATGCTCAGCTCTCTGCAGACAGGACCAGAGCTAGATCTCGGATTTTCCACCTCCCAGTTCAAGGCAAAATCTACAGCACCAGAGAAAAGCAAACTTATATAACTGGGAATCAATTAAAGTAACAAAGCCAAAATTGACAGTATATTTTAATTTCAGATTATGCTTTTGGTCTGATACTAAATATTCTGAAAACATTGCCATCTGTCATCCATGAAGATGTTATTTCTCCAACTTATGGCATGGTCTTAAGTAGCTTTCTTCAACAGTGGAGACAGAAATTAAGCCTTCTTTATTTCTCACAGGTTTTCCTCTGCAATCAAGATCTTATATTTGTGAGGTAACTGCCTAAGGTCAGAAAAGATTATCTGTGGTATCTGTAGAACAAAGATTTTATCTGTGCCATTCTGACACCATTTCCTTTATGACATCAATCTTCAAACTCATTAACTCTCCTTGCTTTTCCTGAATTATTTCCTCTGTGATTGTGCCTTAATCCTATCATTTCAACTTTTAAAACTATAATTTATGAAATGTACAAACATTCTAATGAAGCTCCAACCATGTTCCCAAAGCCATGTTGGAAACTTAGGATAGCCCTAGCTGGTTTGGCTCAGTGGATAGAGTAAACTGCCTACAGACCAAGGAGTCCTGGCATCATTCCGGTCAAGGACAAATACCTCAGTTGCAGGCTCCGCCCGGGCCCTAGGCAGAGCTCGTGCAGGAGGCAACAAATGAACATGTTTCTCTCACATTGATATTTCTCTCTGTCTTTCCCTCTTTCTTCCAATATCTCAAAAAAGCAATGGAAAAATATTCTAGGGTGAGGATTAAAAAAATAAACTTAGGATAAAAGGGTGAATAAAACAAAGCTTCTACTTTCAAGAAACTCAGTTT
This sequence comes from Plecotus auritus, assembly GCF_963455305.1. Lineage (NCBI taxonomy): Eukaryota > Metazoa > Chordata > Mammalia > Chiroptera > Vespertilionidae > Plecotus > Plecotus auritus. The sequence continues at coordinate 14,979,742 of NC_137775.1, forward strand.
AATCAGGGACACAGATTCATCCATTTAAAATAATTTATTGAGAGCTTACTGTGAACCAGCACTGTTCAGGTTGCTGTGGGTACAACCTTGAATATAACACAAAAATCCTAACTATTGATATTTAGGGAATTTGAAAATGGATATTAGCTGATATGAGGGGATTATTATTAACTTTCCGGTATAATAATTATTGTGGCTTAATAAAGACCTAGTCTTAAAATATACATACAGACATCTTTAGAGGAGAAATGTCAAGGTGTATTCAACTTACTATCAAATGATTTAGGGAAAAATAAAATTATCCCCTGAGGTATTATAATCTTCTTCAACAGTAGAAACACATTCAAACTGACCCTTTTAATATCTCTTATGGGTTCTCTGTGACCAACCAGTGGATGTGTGAGATCATTACTGATAATTAGAAGGTATTATCTGTATCTGATTCATAAAATTTTTTTAAAATATATTTTATTGATATTTTACAGAGAGGAAGGGAGAGGGATAGAGAGCTAGAAACTTCGATCAGTTGCCTCCTGCACACCTCCCACTGGGGATGTGCCCACAACCAAGGTACATGCCCTTGACTGGAATCGAACCCGGGACCCTTCAGTCCTCAGGCCGACGCTCTATCCACTGAGCCAAACCAGTTTCGGCGATTTATAAAAATTTAAAGTATATATCTAAATCTATTTCTAGGTAGATAAAACAAATAGTGGAAGCATGTTAACAGTCATGGACTTTAGGTGGTGAGTATAAGAGGGCTCATTGTATAAGTCTTTAAACTTTTTTATTTAATAAAGATTTGGAAAAATCTCTGTCCACTGGAGCATATATTCTAGTGGAGGCAAGGGAGAGACAGATAAATAAATAAGCAAAATATATAATATGTGAGATGATAAATGCTATCAGGAATTAAAACAAGAAGGGGTATGAGAGAGATAGTTTTAACATAAGTAATTTATAAATCTATTCACCTGGTCTCCCTCTTCTAGTAGCTCCCCTCTCCTTCCGACCTAAACACATCATCTGACTTATTTTTCTAAAATTCAGATATGATTACTCATGTAGCTCCCATGGTTAAAAACCTTTGGCAGCTCCCATCTGTCTGCAGAATAAACTTTAGAATCATAGGAAAGATTAGCAATGGTTACTCATACAGGATGGGTCAAAAGGAGATTTTCAGTTATCCATATGGAAAATAATGCAATAATTAATAAATAATTAAGAGTTTAGAAATTCCTCTAAGACAGAACAGTGCCAACTTTGTACCCAATTTTCAAGGCATTAGTGCAGTGCATACAACAGGTATTTAATAATTGCTTGCTAAGTTAATGACTGAATGATATGCATAAGAATCAACCTTTTGCCTATTAGCAGTATCTCCGAAGTTTAGATGAAGGACTTAGAGCTTAGTATAAAATATCAGTATTATTAATGAATCAAAGAAAACAAGGAATATTAAAATGGATCTTTTTGAGTCATTGTTTAAATTAAAATTTAAAATCTAGTTAATTTAAAAAAAGACTTTAGACATAAACTACTCACAGACATTTTCAAGTGGATTAAGGATTATATGTTGACATTTCTATAGATATCTTACTCTTTTTTGTTTAACATTTTGGGCTTTTTTTTTTCTCACACTAGAACATTTGTCCTAATAATTTTTAAACACTTAAAAAACATTTGGCTCCTGTAAATACTATCATTTGCATATGGCTCTTGCCAACTATTTAATGACACTTCACAAGTCGTCCATAAATCACTTAGTACCCTTCCGGTAAATGTTGTCTTCTGACTACAGTGACTCTTGTAGCTACTTGTAGCTTATCTAAGCAGCCAGGCTTATTGAATGAAAGTCAACATTCCTAAATTATAAGTTGTGTGATCATCGCCTTATCAGATCATACAGTAAACCAGAACAAACAAAAAACCAGAATTCCACATGGATTATTAATTAAATTTAAAAAAGGACAACTAAAATCAATCATAGGAAAGATTAGCAATGGTTACTCATACAGGATGGGTCAAAAGGAGATTTTCAGTTATCCATATGGAAAATAATGCAATAATTAATAAATAGTAATAGAAGAATAAACTGTGTTTTACACACTCCCAATTGTAAGCGTGCTTTTGTCCCACCCTGTATGGCAGCTGGATGACCTTCAAACCAAGAAGACTGTGCAGATGTGTTGAAAGAGATGGAAGAAGAAAACATAATATTTATTGGACCCCCATGGCATCTTACAGGATTCAGACTCATAATTTCCTAAATGACTCAGCAGCGTTGCACAATCGATGCTTTGACAAATCCAGTTCCTTAAGACAACTCCAAAGTACTAAATGGTGCTTTGCTGACCTACGTTATTGAAATTCTCTCCCAAATGCACTTCAGCATGCTGTGTTTACCTGCTGGCCTGACTAATTTCTGATTCATTAAGAATATCTGAAGAGCCCTGCCACACATTGATCTAGTTAATTTTCTTCCATAAGTGTAAATAACTCAGAGCCATTTACGCTTCAGGATTTCCTGTGTTATTCTGAGCTTCTTCAAAAGATTTTTTTTAGTCATGTGCTGAAAATAAAATTCAGCCAAATAATTATTCTTCATTCAGGAAGAGGCTTAAAGTATGGAAACGTAAAAATAAAAGGGAAAAATTAGAGCAAGCTGTTGTAATCCTTAAAGACAAAAACTTCGATCCAGAAACGTGGATGCCTTTTCAATTTACAGCACACAAACAACCTTGAGAAAATAAACATCATGGCTTACACAAGTTTCCATCAGTAAGCATTGTTCTTCACTAAGAAAATAAAACCACAAGTATGTTTAATAAGTGATAGGGGACAAAGTATTTGATCAAGTTCATTGGTTTTTGTTTGCTGTTACATAAATAATTTTATCAGGAACTAGGAAAAAGGAAGTTAGTGACTTGAAGTTCACTATTGAAAGTTTAATGTTTCTCACTTCCAAGAATTTAGCACTGGGTAAATCTCTGCGCTGATAATGAATAACTTACAGTAAAAACTACAAATCATATTCTGTCATGAGTGTAGCTTCCCTGGGAAATAGACTTGCTGACTAGCACTGTGTCTGTTTACTTGTTTATCATAGCTATGTTAATAACATTTAGGCTGTTGTCAATAGAACCAAGTGTTTAGTTTGCTAACATTCCTTCAGGAAATATTCTATGTTTAGACAGACTTTTAAAACAATCAGCATCCGGGACCTAACATCTGATAAAGTGTAAAGCAGGAATAGGTGCTTTAATTTTAGAGTAGTGATGACTTATTTCCTCTCATTGCAGGTCAGCGGCTTTTTTCTAGTATTGGTGTTAAGTGGGAGGCATTGCAACTGGGTTTTGAACAGACCAGGGAAAATCTTTGGTAACACTTCGACTTAGAGTCAGAGCCTCACTGATTCTCCAGGCTTATTGACCCCAAACTCTTTTCTAATTAGGCTGGGATTTGCTGAAGGAGTTAACAAAAGTATGCTTTAGGAAAAACTACTTACATTTAAGTCAGTATAGGGAATATGAGAAAGTTTGTGCATCTAGTAAGGTAGTGTTTGGAGATACTTCTGAAATTTGTATTAGAAAGGCGTTTTCAAAGACATTTACATTCCTTTCCTTTCTCTTTGTTCATCACCTAAATGAACATGGTTTCCTATCACTAGGCTTGAAGAAAATGAAGAACAATAAAATTAGGTCATTTTATCATCATGATAAAATGATGTTTGTTTTGTTTTTGCTTTCTCTTTAACTCTCCACCAAAAGCTCTTAAATGCCATAAATGTTAATTTATGACACAACAGCTACTGTATTTGTCTACATCTAACAATCAAATGATTGTGTAAAAATTCTAGCCTCTTGTTCCTTTATTGGGAAAGTCTTTGAAAACCAAAAAGTGTTTTATGACCTCCAAAAAGGTGTGATGGCCAATTGTTTGGACTCCTGTGAAAGAATTCTCCCATTTATTCATAGAACACAGTGTTGTGATGTTAGAAACTCAGATGCTTTCCACACAGGATGTTAGTGCGTGCCCATGTGCCACGTGTCTGCTGCTGTGGTGTGGGAAGTGCAATCCTCCAGGTTCATAAGGATAGCAGCTGTAAACAGGAAGTCAGTGACAGCTATGGACACAGCCCCTCTCTCTCCTTGGAGAGAGGAGGTTTGAAGGTATTAACACGAAATTCTGTGGAGTCAAGATAAAAACATATTCAATTTCTTTTCAAAATAGCTTTCCTATGTTCTATATATGTCCCAAACACAAACTCCTGTTTTAGGCAATAGGCAGTAAAATTGTAGAGCATTCTTCAAGCATTCCAAGCACAGTACACATGTAAGTTGTGTGTGTGTGTGTGTGTTTTTCTTTTGAAGAAGAAGCACTTCATTTTATGATGATAAAAAAATAAAACAAAAGAGATTTCATCCTGTTATTCCTGAGTACTCTTCAGATCAAAGATAAGAACAGTTTGTAATTCTATGCCATATATTGAAACAGCTTTTTGATTGATTTATATGCAAAGTCTCTCTGTATATTAATTTTACAGAAATTAAGTTATATCATTATAGCAGTGTATAAGCATTTACTATTTAGGAGGATCTACTAGTATATTGCTGTAATCATTGTTATAACTGTTGAACTTTCCATCAGTTTTGGAAAGATAGAAGCTAAGCAACACATTAATGATTGCCTTTGGTGGGGGCAGGCTGCCCGGGAAAGCCAATGGAAGATATTTTAGGCAATACACATATTTATTGCCCATGATATCCTTATTCATAATCAATAATCAGTTGTGGTCTCTCTTACTTCTTTTAAAAGGCAGAATCAGTGTGATGATGAACACAGTAAGGAAACCAACTTCCAACTTCCTTTTTTTTTTCTTTTTAGGAAAACAACTTTCTAAAGAAATGCTTCCACATATCCAGTTCCTCAAATCATTATTACTATTCTTAGTCTTTCTCTTTCCCTCTTCTCTATTTTATCACAGAAAATTTCCCTCAGCCTTTGCAGTGAAACTGAAATCAGTAGGAAGCACAACTCCACTCCAGTCCAATCTTACCTGTCTTTATTCATATTTTCAATTGATTCTCCCACATGTACTCTTTTTTTAAAAAAATATATTTTTTATTGATTTTTTTACAGAGAGGAAGGGAAAGGGAGAGAGAGTTAGAAACAGCGATGAGAGAGAAACATCAATCAGCTGCCTCTTGCACACCCCTACTGGGGATATGCCCACAACCAAGGTACATGCCTTTGACTGGAATCGAACCTGGGACCCTTGAGTCCACAGGCTGATGCTCTTTCCACTGAGCCAAACCGGTTAGGGCCCACCTGTACTCTTGATCCATTTTCTTTCTGCTTTCAGTTCTTGCTCCATGTATTCGCTTCTTGTTCAAATGCATCTTAACATATATTCAACATTCTCCAGGCTTAAAAGAAAAAGCCTAGTAGCAGCCACTTCTATTTTGCATGCTCCGTTTACCCAACTCCCTCTTCACCTTTTAATAGCAAAACTCCTGAAGTCACACTCATTGTTTCTACTTCCTTACTGCCCTTCTCCATTCAGTGCACTGGAATCGGCTTTAGTTCTTATATCTGCCCTTTACTTTGATTCAGTTGTAATTGAGGTAAACTGTATAGTACCAATCATTAAAATCCACATTTTTTTTTTTCCCCAGTTTGGGTGGTACCAGATATTTCTAATGCATTTGAAACTACTCATCATCCTTTCATCAAAAAATTTAAGTCCTTTGGCTTTGGTAACAACTTACTTTTGGATCTCTCTTTCCCTTCCTTAGATTTATTTATTTTAAAATATATTTTTATTGATTTCAGAGAGGAAGGGAGAGGAAGAGAGAGATAGAAATGTCAATGATCAGCTGCCTCCTGCACAACCCCTACTGAGGATTGAGCCCACAACCTGGGCATGTGCCCTGACCTGGAATTGAACGGTGACCTCCTGGTTCACAGATCAATGTTCAATCACTGAGCCACTGAGGCTGGGCTCCTTTGATGTATTTTCAATCTGTTTATGGATTCCCCTTTTCCAACACTTCTAAATACCGGCTGTCCTAAGATATCTTCCCTGTAGACCCATTCCTCAGACTCTTCCTGAATGATCTCAATTACCAATTATATGTGGGCATCTCTTATGAGCTGACCTGAACACAATGTAGGTCCTTTTTGGTGTATAATGATTGCCACAGAAGAAATGTTGACGACAGTAGGAGCTAGCTACACCCCACTATCACTACCAATTAGTAATGAAAACAAGTCTTAGAAAAAATTTAGCTACACATATAAACCATTTATCTAAATATTTGTTATAAAGTAAACACACACACACACACACACACACACACACACACACACACCAATTTCTACAATCTATTCTACAAGCCTGAGGAAATACCAAGATTCCAGAGGTAGTGGTTTCATTGCCTCTATTATCAGCATCTGACAATCAGATCCTTCCAAGTTCATAACTGACACTCACCTATGGCATCAGTAAGAGTGTCGGCTAGTGAGTGGCCTTGCTGGTTTCTTATTCTGTGTTCATGCATGTGTATGGATGAGTAGGAAATATTTCTGAAATATTTCATCCAATTCACGTATTGTTAATACCTTTATTTTCCCTGAAAGCACATTTCATTAAAATAATTTAAATATTTCACCAATAGAAACTTATTTCTAACTATTACTATGCTAATTAGCAAAGCTTTGGTTTTGCTAGAGATCCAGATGACAGAAATACTTGTACTGGTAGAGATGCCGTATGGGGTTCTTCCTCTCCTCCCCAGTCCCCCACTTTTGGAGATATAATTGATAGAACTGAATATATTTAATGTATGCAAGATGATGATTCGTTATACATATACATTGTAAAATTATTATCACGATGAAGTTAATTAACACATCCATAATCCTGCATGATTACCATATTGTGTATGTGTTGTATGTGAGAACACTTAAGATCTACTCTCGCCCTGCTGGTGTGGCTCAGTGGTTGAGTCTCAACCTATGAACCAGCAGATCCTGGTTCGATTCCTGGTCAGGGCACATGCCCAGGTTGTGGGTTAAATTCCAGGCAGGAGGCAGCCAATCAATGATTCTCTCTCATCATTGATGTTTCTATCTCTTTCTCCACCTCTTTTCCTCTATGAAATAAAAAAATATATATATATTTAAAAAAAGATCTATTTTCTTAGCAAATTTCAAGTTCACAATACAGTATTATTAACTATAATCCATGCTGTACATTAGAGCCCCAGAACTTAATCATTTTACAACTGATTTTGTATACTTTGACTAATATCGCCCCATTTCCCCCAGCTCACAGCCCCTGAAAAACCACCATTCTACTCCCTGGTTCTATGAGTTAGTTTTTCTAGATTGTACATATTGTATTTATCTTTGATTTATTCCCCTAAGAATAATGGAGTTCTTGAGTGGAAGATCAGCTACTCCTCTTGGACTGTGCATGCTTGATCGGAGATGAGTGGAACCTGGCTTATAGTGTAACCTGAGTGCCCTTTACAATATAGCACACTGTATATGTGGCAGTGCTTTACAGTCAATTATAGACATGATAACAACACCAATTTTAGGTCTTTATCTTCATCTCAGAACTTTTATCCCAATTCCAGGCTCATATGCAAATTATTCCATCAGAAACCCAACCTGCCAAAACTGAACTCGTTTTTACTCCTTCTAAAATCCCAAACTGTTCCTCATTCGTGTTTTCCATTTCTTTGATCAGATATTTCCTTTCTTAGACTCTTACACACATGTAATCACTCAACAAATCCTGTCAATGTTGGAGCCAAATTCTTCAAATCCCAACTCTATCATTTACTAGCTATGTGACCTCATGCAAGTTTCTTAACCTCTCTGAACCTCAATTCCCTCATCTTTAAAACAGAAATAATAACATCTGCTTCACAGATTTAGTGTGAGGGTAAAATGAGATAAAGTAAGTAAAGTGCCTGGCATAAGGCTTGGAACATGGTAAAGGCTCACTAAATGTTAGTTTCCTTCCTTCACTCTTTCTCCCATACCATCTTCAACTTTTGGTGACTAAGTTTGTGCCTTTAAATTAATTTTTAATTAATTAATTAAACAAATATTCATTTAGCCCCTCATTTTCTCAACAAGGTATTGAGATCGCAATTGTGACAGGGTAAACATTGTCTTTGTTCTAGTGGGGGTGCATTACAAAAAAATCTTCACCAGAGAAAATGCTGAGAAGAAGGGAGAGAAACATTTATGGAACAGGGAAACATTGATCAGTTGCCTCTTGTACACGCTCTGACGTGGGTCTGAACCCACAACCCAGGCATGTACCCTAATGGGGAATCACACTGACAACCTTTAGGTGCACAGAATGACTCTCAACCAGCTGATCCACTCTGGCCGGACTAATGGGGGTACATTTTAACGGAGAAAACTGTTGTGGGAAAAGTAAACAATCAAATAATTATTACCAGGCCCGGCTGACGTGGCTCAGTGGTTGAGAATCGACCTGTGAACCAGGAGGTCATGATTTGATCTCTGGCACATGCCCGGTTTCGGGCTCGATCCCTAGAGTGGGGCATGCAGGAGACAGCTGATCAATGATTCTCTCTCATCATTTATATTTCTACCTCTCATTCTGTCTTCCTCTCTGAAATCAATAAAAATATATATTAAAAATAATTATTACCAGGTAAGTTGTGATAAGGATTATGAATAAAATACACAGGAAGCTGAAACAGAATAGCAGGAATTAGGTGAAGGTACTAATCTACAACAGGGCTACTCAAACTGATCTGTGGAATGGAACAGTTTATTCTCTGTCTGCAACAATAAATGGTACATTTATTCTCTGTCTGCAACAAGAAAAATACAGACACTGAGAGTGTTTAGAAACTTCTTTAGCAATTTGACATGGCTGCCATAGTCAAGCTTATGATTAGTGATTGGTTAAACAGGGTAGAGACCATCACACTCATGTCCCACATGGTGTGAGCTGTGCAGAAGTCTTATATGCAATGGAACCATGTCAAACCTTGCAAACAGAGTTGTCATCACTCCAGCCTAGATTAGATAAATTAACAAGCAAAAAGCAAGCTCACTTGCCATGTTGAAAATGTTAAATATTGATATACACTGTTTGTTTAAAGTGTGCAAATAGGCTTTTATTGTTGGGAGTCACTATTTTGCTAGTAATGTTTGTTTAGTCATAATTACAAATCAGCAAAAAGTAATGGGTAGAATAGCAATTCTCTATAGTTATTGCCTGTACACACACTTTAAATGAACAACGTTTAAATTTTTTATTTTATTTTGTTATTTTTCCATATTAGTTTTGTTCTTATTATACGTGCTAAAATGCATTCCTATGTTTCATGGATTTTGCAATAAAAATAGTTGGTCTTTATTTTGAGAGTGTTTATTTTCTATTTAATTTTCTACTAATTTATTTTTATTGCATTTTATATAACTACTAACCCAAGATGGATTGGGAAAAAGTTAATTTAGTCCTCACCACTTCAGAAGCATTTTTATAGATGGGTGGCCGAGAACAGCTCTCTAGGGAAGGGACAATAAAAGCAGAAATATAGCCTCCTACTTCTCAAATATCTTCAAAATTAACACTTTTCTGTACCGATCCCGTCACTACCTTGGTTCAGACTCTAATCACCTGTAACATGGACATCAGCAAAAGTGTAAGGAGACGGGGAAATTCTTCTTCCTCCCCACATCTTTTGTTTCTTTTCTGTGTTCACCCTAGGGTTGTTGTTGGGGAGCAGAGGGGTAGGAACAGCCACAGACCCATGTCTCTCTAAATGGTATTGTCTCACAATCTGGATATTTCTTACATGCTGCCTTAATTTGTTGAGTTTTATGTGTGTTTTTATATATACACACACACACACACACAAACACAAATACACATACACATATACAGCGTGTTCCAAGAAAATGTATACACACTTTAATAGCTGATAGCTCAATTTTGAAAATTAAATGTATTTTAATAAACACTGCCTTTATAATTACTCAAAGTGTGTGTATACATTTTTGGGGGAGAAAGAGAGAGAGAGAGAGAGAGAGAGAGAGAGAGAGAGAGAGAGAGAGAGAGAGAGAGAAGAAGAAGAAGAAGAAGAAGAAGAAGAAGAAGAAGAAGAAGAAGAAGAAGAAGAAGAAGAAGAAGAAGAAGGAGGAGGGGAGGAGGAGGAGGAGGAGGAGGAGGAGGAGGAGGAGGAGGAGGAGGAGGAGGAGGAGGAGGAGGAGGAGGAGAAAAACTACGTATTACCATCTTCCAAACTAAATTGTATATTCTTATACAGGTATTGGTTACGTCTCTTACTCTGCAACTAACATGCCTAGTATATTGATTTGCACATAGTAGGTGCTCGATAATTGTTGTTGATGGCAGTGCTGTGATAAGTCTATCAATGCATTCCTCTTCCACTGATTCTCTTTTTCCATCTCACCCTGGACACAATAAAGTCAGTCCAATTTTATTAAAACCCATATTATGTTGTTGGGGAAGAAGCTTTGGGAGCTTCAATTATTGACTCAGCAAACCACAGGATGTCTGTGCAGAGAGCAGACCACAGTGGTCTGGTGGCGAGCTTGCATGGACATGTATACCCTGGGACCCTCCAGATCTTCCCGTTACCCCATGTGACCTTCCGCCAACTGGTTGCTGACTTGATCAGTGGTGAAATAGAGGTTTTGCTTTTCTAATTTCTGAGCCCTTAAAGGAAATGTAATAGACACCCCTCCAAAATAAACCCTTCATGTTTAACAGTTGTAGTGTCACAGAGAGACACACAATTCAACAATGTAAATACCGATGAGAAAGAGTGTACACGAAATGTTTACAGTGTGACTCTTGCGTCTGAACTCAAAACCAAGTGAATCTTCTGTTTCCCAAAATCAGAGTTTATAACTTTTGCAGTAATGTCACCATTTCCGAGAAGGCCATTGGAACACGCATTCATTACTTTTTTTCTGGAACCTAACAACAGTATTTTTTCCTCTCTCCTCGAATGTATCTTATGCTACAAAGAAAACTGCCGACTTTCTTTCTAATAATATGAAATGACTACCCTTAAAAATAAAAGGTCAAACAATTCATAAATCTAGAAATAATATTAGACTCAGGAATAAACAACCTAACTTGAATGAAACAGGGTTTAAAAGGGCCATTTTAAATAACTTGGAAATAGCATATTTTGGGGTGGTGTCCTGAGGTCCTCAGAAGGAAACGTGCAGGAGTTGTGCAATAGTGATTGGTTTGGGGTTCATTAAATTTCAGAAACAACTTCTCCCCGGGCTGATTTCAACCTTTCACACTTCTGAGATCACTCTTCTGTATGTTGAGCTCATGAGGGCAAAGCAGTTTGTAAGAAGGAAACTCTCAGGCAGAGACATGGAAGGAGATAGCACTGGGTTGCAAATGCTTTTCAGTCAATCAAACCCAAACCAGGTTCCCTTAATTTTTCAAACCTTGTGTATTCTAAGAAAATTTAAGCCACATGTGTCTTATTCACTGACAATGAAATCATGGAATTTTTAAAAACAGCTGTTTAATGTCAAAACAGTCGTTTTGATATTTTAGTTTCCTCCAGTCAAAACCAGAACTTCATTTATCCATCAGAAATAGATTTGAGGATCAAAGACTGAAATTCAATTTGAAACTTTAAACCTACTCTTCTGAGGTGAATGTTTAAAATCCACCCAAAAAGTTATCCCTCTGAGAAAACTCATAAAATGAGGGGGGATTTTGCTCATTTAAGTCTGTTCAACAATAGGACGTGGGACAACTTTTATTTGAGGACATTTGAAATGTCAAAAATGTTTTGTTTTTTCAAAAGGCATTAAGGCAAAGGCAAAAGTAAGTGCTTTTATAATGTTCTTCCATTCTGAGAAATCAGATCAGTTCACCAAATATTAATTAAGCACTTTAATATTGTATTAGTCAGAGTTGTCCAGAGAAACAGAATCATTGGATGTGTATGTTTATATATAAAAGAGATTGATTATAAGAAATTGGTTCATGTAATTAGGAAGGTTGAGAAATCCCAAGATATTCATTCTGGAGACCCTATAAAGTCAATTTGTAGTTCTAGTCCAAATCTGAAGTCCTGAGAACCACAGGAGCTGATGGTATGTTCCAGTCTGAAAGCTAACAGGCCAGAGAGCCAGGAAAAACTGGTGTGTCAGTCCAAGTCTGAGGGCCGAGAAAGACCAGTGTCCCAGATCAAATAATCAGGGAGGATGAATTCCCTCTTACTCAACCTTTTTGTTCTAGTCAGGTCTGCAACTGATGGGAGAAGGCATACCTATATTAGGAAGGGCAATCTGCTTGACTCAGTCTATGGATTCAATTATTAATACCATCCTTAAACACTCTCACAGACACACACAGAATAATATTTGGCCAAATATCTGGGAACCCTGTAGCCCAGGCAAGTTGACCCACAAAATGAATCACCACAAATATGTTCTAGCATAGCACAGTCCCTGGAAATGCCATGCTGACAATGGGTGTCTGTTTTTATAAGCTCATAGTCTAGAGAAGGCAGGCAAGCATGTAAACACAAAATTTTAATGCAAGGTGATAGATACAGTAATGCAAGCTTCACAGAAAGGGTGGGGATAAAAGGGATTAACTGCATTGAGAAGGAGAGTTAGGTACTTCGTGGAAAATAATTGAAAAATAAAAATTTGTTTATCCCCTTTATATGACTGCTATGTGGGTTAAATAATTTAATAATAATAATAATAATAATAATAATAATAATAGTTTTTCTTTATTAAGCAATTGCTCTGTGCTTGATTAAGTGCTAGGCAATTCATCTTGAATCCTCACTGCCAGTTAAGGGAGGATTTTTATCATGGAACAAAATGAGATCAGGAAGCTTAAATGGATTTTTCTGGTTTTCCTAGTGGGATTCAAATCCAGGATCACTTGGTTGATTCAAAAGTCAATGCTCGAGGAGCGAGATGGCGAGTGTGTGGAGGCTGAGTGCCCTCTGCGGTGCCCGAGGAGGCCGAGCTCTCTTCCTCCGAACCCCAGTGGTCAGACCTGCTCAAATCTCGGCATTTCTTCAGGACCAACCTACCCCAGGATGGTGTGGAATACAGCACATTTACCTGTCACCCAGCCGCCATTCTGCTTCCAAGGTTGCATCTCTCCACTGGACTGGTGAGAGGGTTGTCAGTGTTTTGCTCCTGGGCCTACTTCCAGCTGCGTATTTGAATCCTTCTTCTGCGATGGACTACTCCCTGGCTGCGGTCCTCTCTCTCCATAGTCATTGGGGCCTTGGACAAGTTGTTACTGACTATGTTCAAAAGGATGCATTGCAGAAAGCTGCCAAGGCAGGCCTCTTGGCACTCTCGGCTTTCACCTTTGCTGGGCTTTGTTATTTCAACTATCATGATGTGGGCATCTGCAAAGCTGTTGCCACACTATGGAAACTCTGACCTTCTTGACTTAATACCTTGAAAATTGATTGTACGCCTCTTTGCCTCTGCTCTGTCAGGCCATTCATCTCACAATAAGGAGGAAATAACAGATGAGTCCACTGGTGAGATAAGTCTCTTCTCCTAATCACCTGGCTAGTTTTAGAATTTAATCTGTGAGGAAAAGGGTTGAGAGGAATTGTATCCAAGAAATTGTGAGACAGAGTTCCACATTCTGGCGAGTGAATAAGGTTGTCCTCCAGCTTCTCAAGACTCACAATGTAACTGAACATTATATATGAGCTTTCGCATTTTAATTTACCAAACAAAGGGAATTCAGCTTTATTTCTGTCAATACCTAATCAAACTTCTATATTTGCCCTAAGAGTTATGGAGAGAGGAAAAGCTATTAATTCATAAGTAAAGACTGCAGAAACTTATGCAGCACTTAATGTTTGAAAACTTTCCCCCTTTGTTTAGTTGATACCAGTCACTGATGGTTATATGTCTTTGGGAAACTATAAAGTTAGGAAATGCTATTATTATTAGGATATTTCACATTAAAAATTTCTAAATCCTGGTAAAAAGAGCCTGGAGAACTTCTGAATATAGAGAAGTTCCATGCAGAGGGAAGAGGTACCCCTGTAAAGGTATCAAAATATTACATGTTCTAAAGTGAGACTTAACTCCTCAAACGTGTTCATTTTACTTGTCCCAAAATAATATCCACAAATATAAAACTTTAAATAATAAATTGTTATTTTACCCACTGTGAGAATCTTTAATGTGAAATGTATTCTGTGAAAATTTTTAAAAAAATAAAATTCTGAATAATAAAAACGTAAACACAAAACAAAACAAAAGTCAATGCTCTCTTGACGATTCCATGTAGCCTTCTATTCATGCAAGAGAGTTTACTATAAGACTTGTAAGTTTACCTTTATTTCACGACAGTAAAATGTCATTGTGATTTTATTTTTCCATTTTAATTGGATTTGAAATATAATGTGCCAATACAAACTGTTCCGAACATGGAACAGTTTGATAAAGTGTCAGCTCCACTGGGGGAAGAAAGTGATTGCTACTTATCATTATCATAGGTATCATGGCAGATTGCTTAAAGGTAAGACTAAAGGTAGTGTAAGGAATGGCAATGGAAGCAGCGAGTCCCCACTAGAAAATGTGTGTGTAAACATCAGCCATCGGTAAAAAAAAACTGTCTCTTAAAGAAAATGACAGAAGCAAGAACTGAAGAAAAAATTTTTAAGAGTCAAGTCATACTGAAAATGAGTGGTGACATCAAACCCCAATTGTTGCTCACAGAAAATCTGAGGCCTTTCATCTTATTCTACTTTGAACTTTTGAGGCCTCCCCTATTCAAAGCTTTACTCCAGGCCTACTGCTCATTTCCCCTCCCTCTTTGTCATTCAACCTCTATGAATTCCTCTGAAGGCAGCATCAGAAAGGCCCTCTCTCAACATCCAGAACAGGGAAGGCAATCAACTCTGGAATTTTAGTTTTGAAAACAAACAAGACAAAACAAAATTAATTTTTGTCACTCCCTCTCAAACACAAACTATATTCACATTCACTCTTTAATAGAATACATGTAAATATAAACATACTAGAGGCCCGGTGCATGAAATTTGTGCATGTGTGTGGGGGTGTCCCTCAGCCCAGCCTGCACCCTCTCCAATATGGGACCCCTCGAGGGATGTACAATTGCCCATTTAGGCCCGATCCCATCAGGCTGTCAGGGGAGTAATTAGGGGGTGATCAGGCTGGCAGGCAGAAGCAGTTAGGGGCAATCAGGAAGGCAGGCAGGCGAGTAGTTGGGAGCCAGCAGTCCTGGATTGTGAGAGGGATGTCCGGCTGTTCGTTTAGGCCAGATCCTACCGATCCTACTGGGATTGGGCCTAATTGGGCAGTTGGACATCCCTCTCACAATCCAGGACTGCTGGCTCCCAACTGCTCGCCTGCCTGCCTTCCTGATTGCCCCTAACTGCTTCTGCCTGCCAGCCTGATCACCCCCTAACCACTCCCCTGCCAGCCTGATTGATGCCTAAATGATCCCCTGCCAGCCTGATTGCCTCTAACTGCCCTCCCCTGTAGGCCTGGTCACCCCTAACTGCCCTCCCCTGCAGGCTTGATTGTCCCCAACTGCCCTCCCTTGCAGGCCTGGTCTGACTCAACTGCCCTCCCCTGCTGGCCTGATTGCCCACAACTGCCCTCCCTTGCAGGCCTGGTCCCTCCCAACTGCCCTCCCCTACTGGCCATCTTGTGGTCGCCATCTTGTGTCCACATGGGGGCAGGATCTTTGACCACATAGGGGCAGCCATCTTGTGTGTTGGAGTGATGGTCAACTTGCATATTACTCTTTTATTAGATAGGATATGCATACTGAAGTTCATTTTATTACAGGAAAAGAAACATAAGTGATAATCAACAGTTGAAGAAAATGAGTAGATGATACATGAATGTTCATAGGCTAATGAGAGGCTCAGGAGGCAAGAAAAAGTGTGCTGGGTTATAAGGATGGATGCATGAAATCTGGGCTGGTATAAGCTGCACATATCTATCCAGCCATTGACTGCTTGGGGCAAGGCTTCCAAACTAATGGCCATAACTTCTAACTAATCTACTCTTAAAACATCTTGAGAGTATTCTTTTCTTTTCCATTCTCTGCATGTGAAATAATGTACTAAAGTATCCTATTCTGCCAGTTACAGGAGGCTGCTTGAGATTTTCCCACTGTAGATGGGAAATCATGAGTTTTTGAATCCTATGTCAAATCCCTCATGGGGATTTGTGAGGAGCAGAGCGACTAAAAACAGACCAAAAAAACCTGGCACACAGAATATACTCAACAAAGGGCAGTTGGGAGTAATTATTATTTTTAAGGTGATCAATACCAGGATATGCTAGGAAACTATAGAATGACTCAGCAGATCTTGAATTTACATTTTTGCAATTAAAAAAAAAGAAAAGGAACACAGAAAGAACAAGAAAAAGTGCTTCCTTGCTGGGAGTAATTTCTTTTGGGCTCAAACACTGTCTGCTATGTTCTGATTTGTGAAGAATAGTCTTTTTTTTTTTTCTTTTCATAAACATCCCTTAAATGCTAACAGTGTTCTTCTTTTCCTATGCACAGATATCAATGGGAAATTCATACTTAGAAAAACTGGCTCTTTTGTGATACCAAGAGTCAAACTTTTGACTCCAGTAAGTGAGTGCTTGGAGGATGACCTTCAACTACTAAAGGCAGAGAGAGAAAGATCATTGAGAAATGTAACTATCAGTATAATCTATTTTCAGGTCCCAAATGCTTTAACATAATACACATTACTTACTTTCTAGAATATATCATGTTAACGATATCACTGTTATGATATTCATTTCTATGTGACCTGTCAGTCCTATGTACAAGGTTACTGTGAAACTTTGGATAATCACTTAACTTTTCCTAGCATTTGTTTTGTATTTAAAATTTGGGAATAATAATATCTATTGTGGATATTAAATAATAATGTTATTGTGGATATTGAATAAAATAATAATTGTCAAAATATCAAGCATATTTTTTGAGATGTAGTAGGCAATGTCCATAGGTGTTAGAAAATGAGACTTGTAGCCCTAGCTGGTTTGACTCAGTGGATAGAGCGCTGGCCTGTGGACTAAAGGGTCCAGGGTTCGATTCTGGTCAAGGGCACATGCCCAAGTTGTGGGCTTGATCCCCAGTGGGGGGCGTACAGGAGATGGCCGATCAATGATTCTCTCTCATCATTGATGTTTCTCTCTCTCCCTCTCCCTTCCTCTCTGAAATCAATAAAAATATATTAAAAAAAGAAAATGAGACTTGTAAGCCTGTTGGTTTGCCTTGTTTCTGATTCAGCAGATTGTCAAGAGTATAATTTAACATAAACATTTAATATTGTATCTTCATGATGATCAAATCAAGTAAGCAATGTCTTTAATAACTTGCCATAAGGTATTTTTTTTCTTACTTTTTTAGGAGATACTCTAGATCATGCTTTTAATCTAGGAGTTCTTATAATCTAAAATAAATATTTTTGAGGGGAAATAGTGACAAAAGAGAAATTAATGTAAATAAGAAAAGATTTTATTTCTAAAGTAAATTTATGAATAAATATAGGTTATTTTAGACCCTGAACTATAGTGATATGATGAGTGTTTGTAGGCAAAGAACTTGTATGCATATATGCATAACTCATGAACACATATTGTGTTCATGAGTTATGCATATATGCATACAAGTTCTTTGGTTGATCTCTCCCCACCCATTCACCCTTCCCCACCTTCAAGCTTCTTTTCCATCACATAAGAAATGACAAGATAGGCACTAGACTTATCAAGGTGATCACTCTGTAAGTTATATAATTGTTTAATCACTATCTTGTATATCTGAAGCTAATATAATATTTATGTCAACTGTAATTAAAAAAGATGAAATGCCATAGTTCTTACCACAGTCTTCTGATGACCAGAATCACAGTACGAAGCTGGGCTGAAACCAAGGACATATCCTACCCCAGAAAATAGATATTATCTTCACCCCTCTCTCCGGACTGCTAGGATAAGGTGCCGAGTTCCAGCTTGCCCTGGAAAGGAGGTTGGAGGATGGTGGGAGGAAAATGTTTAAAAAGAAAAACTGTGGGAAACCTTGAGCCAGTATCCCACTAGATAAAAAAAAAAAGCATGAGAACCATCTATGCTGGCATTCATATAGTTTGAGAAGCTGTCAATTGCCAGGTTCCTTCTGATCATGAGAAAGTATTGGGTAGACATCTGTATGTGGCATTATGCCAAGAAAACTAAACAGAAGGGGCCAGCTTCATATGTATAATTCCAGGGTGTTTTAATAAAGGCATTGAAAAATCCAGCAAGTCCACAAAAGCCTGCCTGTTCAGGTGTGCCTCATATATGAGGGTACTCAGGAAGTATATTACTGTATCCTGTAAAGTTAGAAGAACCTACATGCGTCTGGAGGGACTCTGGTGCTGATCAAAAGAAATCTGGCAGAAACAAGTGCTGGCAAAGGAGCTGCTGAGCCTCTTTTCTAATCCGCGTTTGAGATGGCAAGTGACAAGCACGTTCCTTGATACAATGGGGAAAAGCAGAGTCCAGGATGTTTAACATTCATCAGGCAACCGATGCTGAACAGATCGTGTAAGAGATGTGTATTTATCCATGTGAATGAAGTAGGTAATGTCTTAAACGTGCTTCATAATTTGAAACATGTTGGAGATCGTTTTTTGAAAGAATGTTTGATTTAATAAATGCTAACCAAAAAGGAGTGTCTTCGAGCGGGGGAAGGGCAGAGAAAGAAGAAAACTTTTTCTTTGTGTTCCCATGTTTCTTCAGGGTCACAGAGAAGTTATCTTCTAAAGGGATACAGCGTAATTTTTTCTATGACTTCTTCAACAAAGATGGTAAAATGACCTTCAAGGAGGCTCAAAGCAGAGAATTAGGTACTAAGAGAAAGTGATTTTCTATTGCTGTTTTATCCAAGTATGTAATGCGACTTACATTCCCACTCTGATAAAGATAGTGCTAGAGAAGAAGTCCTTGTGAAGAAACCTGTTTGTGCATTTATTTTCTCAATAGGTAAATTGCCTAACTTTTCTTGGACAGATTCATTTCATGAAGGAACAAGAAAATCTTGGAACCATTTCTTTTTATACAGACATATTTCTCAGCAATTTGAACCGGCTGCTTTACCTTTGCAAATATATTAGTTTTCCAAATAACTATAAAACTAGTTTTATTGCTGCTATTCTTATAATTATTTGCAGAATAAAAAAGTTCCTTTCTTAAAAATGTTTTATTGATTTTAGAGAGAAGAAAGGGAGAAGGATAGAGAGATGGAAACATCAGTGAGAGAGAAACATGTTTTGGCTGCCTCCTGCACGCCCCTCCTGGGGATGGAGTCCACAACCTGGGCATGTGCAGAGGAGGGGTATTTAATTCATCCTTGGGCAGTCAGGGACAACTTCTGAAATGATGAGCCATTCATTTAGATAGAAATAGGTCAGGAGGAGGAAATTAGAATGCATGTTTTACAAAGAGTGAACAGCTTAAGAAAAAGTATAGAGGCATTTGTTCCATAAAAGGTGTAGTTCTGCTCGGCCAGTGTGGCTCAGTGGTTGAGCATAGACCTATGAACGAGGAGGTCAGGGTTCGATTCCTGGTCAGGGCACATACCCAGGTTGTGGGTTTGATCCCCAGTAGGGGGTGTGCAGGAGGCAGCCGATCAATGATTCTCTCTCATCATTGATGTTTCTATCTCTCTCATCCTCTCTGAAATCAATACAAATTTTATATATATAAATTATATATATAAAATGGCATATAAAGTGTGGATGTGGTGGAGGAGAACATGTACGCCTGCTTTTAGGCCTGTTGAGTCTGAGCTGCTATAGGACAACCTTGAAGAGGTTGATATTCAGTTGATCTCACGTTCAGTTCTGAAGTCCTAAGGAAAGAGCAGGCTTCAGGCTGAGCAGAATATATAGTTGTCACAACCATGAGAAAAGAGAAAATTCCTTAGTGGGTTCAATATGAAGCTATGGAAATTTGGTTTTTCTTAACTGTTAACAATCTTTTAATACTCTGATAAAACTATTAACCCTCTTCTCAGAGAAATGAACTCACAAGTAAAACTGAATATTTTCTCTGTGCTCATGGAGCTTCCCAAGCTCCTCCTTCCATGTCCAGGGATCTAAGTGAAGGACATTTCATGTTGCAGTTGCCTTAGAAATGGTGACTAAAATCGTACCAGTTGGCACGTTGTGTGGTAAATACTCAACATATGTTAGATGGCAATAACAACAAAATGAGTATTTATTAATTTATATTCTTCAAAAACCATCTTAATTCTCTTACTTAATTTTTTTCTTCACTCAGTTTCCCTCTTTCTTTACTCTCTTCACAATACACACCTTGCTTCCAGTAGGAAAAACAAAATAAAGCAAAACAGGTCTGTTTGTCCATAAATCCAAATCCCCTTGCCCTATCTCCTTTCACTGGCTTTGTTTTTAGGTCTAAGAATCGGGAATTTGTATTGTCTGGTAGAGTATTTCCCACAGGACAGTGGGGGGGAAACCAGGGCAAATCATGCTTTCTCAAGCTTTGAATCCCCGCTTTATAGTTTTAAATGATAAGATGTAAGCTTTCATATCTTATCTTCTAAAGCCCAGTTTTCTCCCCTGTGAAATGGGTAAATGCTTTCTGTTTTGCAGAATAGCACTGAAATGAAATAATTCAGATTTTGCAGAAATGTTCATCAGAGAGCTCTGTACAGTACAGGTCTTCGCCTGGATCCTGATCAAGGCCAGGACCTGAAGGAAGTGTCCACAGGAATGATCAGACATGACCCGGTGGCCAAACCATCCTAGGCCTTTGAACACAAGGAAGAAGAAGTATTGGCAGCCCTCCTCTCAGAGAACATGCTTGTCTGTGGTTGGAAGGAAATAACTGTGATAAGCTGCCTAGAGTGTGAGGTGAGATGCCTTTCCCCCCCAGAGAGTATTTTGAATAAAAACAGATGGTCATTAAACTGTCTCCCTGGGAAGATTGGTTCCATTTACAAGGGCGATTTAATTTTTTATGTAGGTTGTACAGGACTGAGCCTTGCCCAGTCACTAACTTTAACCTTCCTCAGCCTGCCTCCATGTGGCTCACAGCTTCTCCTCTAAATACAAGTTAACTGAATAATGAGTTAACACCATGCAAATTAGACGGCCGCCTTGCATCCCTGGGTGTTTGTTCCCATGGTCTCCGTGTGGCTAAAATATTGGGGTGAAGGTAGTTGTGGGAGTATAATTGGTACCCCAAAAGGCACAATTGATATGCCATGATCCGCTGAAGGAATATCCTAAAGCTAGGGCTCACTCTGATTGTATTTTGAATCTCAGCATAATTGACACCGTGTGCCTAGAAAACGTTATGAGCCTGTGGGTGCTGACGCAGCACAGAGGCAGAGTTGGGTGCAGCCCTATCTGTGATTGATTCTATTTTTTTATATTTCTAGGTAACTTTTTTTTTTTCTGAGAAAAGGGGTTCAGAGTTTAAATTGTTTGAAAACCCACTTGAAAAATATTTAAGGTTTGCACAATTGCAGAACAAATAAAACCGTAACACTTTTTTTTCAATTTACCTAATTGATTTCACATACATGTTTATATTTCAGCTTTAGATTATTTTGAGTTTTTCCACTCTCTGAATAATTTCTCTTTAGCCCCCGACCACCACCACCTCCATGCCCCTCCTACTCTACTCTCCTCTTCAATAAATAAAATAAGTCACAAAAGCTGCACCTCTATAGCTTAAGTGGCAAGTGTATGCAATTGCAAAGTGAAATGTCATGACCTTTTTAAAAATGATTTTCTGATTTTTGTTAGCTTTTCTCTACAGTTTACTCTTCCCCTTACAGTCAGAGCACTAATATTTTACCAGTTATTTTCATGTCCAATCTATCCTCCCGCTCTTCTGAGCAAACCCCATTTCATGTCTGGCCGACCCATTTGGCTGTGATGGAGGGGAGAGGAGCACTTACTATTCTCTGTGTGGCAGATGCGTTGCACAGCAAAATGCTCAAACGATAGAGAGGAGCTTACATTTTAGGAATATCAATGGGTGTTAAAAGATAAAGTATTTCCCGATTAATTTTTTTTAACCGAAGATGTATGTGTTTAATTTGGGGGAGGAAGCATGGATAGGTTTCAAAACAAGAGATTTGTTACCCTTCCTATTGATTCCCTGCAAAAGGTGACAAACCACTTAGTATAAAATGGAGCTTAAATCTTTGGTGATCAGAACATCAGACCAGAAAAAATCTGCTCTGAAACATTTTAAGCCTGCTCACAAATCACTGTGAGGATGAGAGCCTGAAGAAAGATAAGACAAATTGTAATATATTGCTTATACATTTACTACACTCTTACCCTTCAAAGTACCTTGAATCAACTTTAGAACTGTTTCTGGATCATTGCCTATGAAAAGAGGTACCATGGGCCAACATGTTCTCCTTTTAATTAGGAAATGCACATAATTTAGACACAGTGGTTCTCAACCTTTCTAATGCCGCGACCCTTTAATACAGTTCCTCATGTTGTGGTGACCCCCAACCATAAAATTATTGTCGTTGCTACTTCATAGCTGTAATTTTGCTACTGTTAATGAATCGTAATGTAAATATCTGTGTTTTCCGATGGTCTTAGGCTCTACAGCAGTGGTTCTCAAGCTGTGGGTCGCAACATTAGAAAGGTTGAGAACCACTAATTTAGAGAAAGAAAGGTGAGTCTTAGAAGCTCTGTTTAATGGTTATTGGTCACAAACTTCCTTTTTTAATTAAGATTAGCTTGTAATAAAAAGAGAAGCCGCCCTACAGTACAGATTAATTGTTCTCCTTTAATTTTTCATCCAAGTTATAGGGGGAAATGAATAAAAGGAAGAACTTTCTTGAACTTCCAAGGGTAAATGAATTTGGGAGTCTTGGTAAAAAGATTCATGGGAAAGAATGATGGCCTATAGTAGTGAGGTAGACTGTGATATGGGGAAAAAAAAGAATAAAGAGTAAAGTGGAAAAGTTTTGTTGTTTTTTAACCAATTTATAAGAATTGGTGCAATTTTCTCTGGACCATACAAACACATGCTTACACACACACTCATGAACTGCACAACCAAGCAGGCTAGTGGTTTCCATTAAAACTGGAAGTTAGAACCATAGCTAATCTGCAATGTAAGCACATGGAATTAGAAAGGATAATGGATTCCATAGTCATCAACCACCCTCCTGCTTTGGATCACAGACCAGGGGAAGGGGAGTTTTAAACATTATGAAGAGATTACATAATGCAACTTTAAATTATAGTTCATTTTAAACAGACCACTGTTATTTAGTAAAATTATGTGTGTGTGTGTGTGTGTGTGTGTGTGTGTGTGTGTGTGTGTGTGAAGGGCATATGTTTTGAGGAAGTATGATTTATGTGATCTTGGAAAATCCTTACAAATGAATTCAATCTCTTCCTCTCAAGAAACCTGATTGTGGCAGCTACCTGCGTAAACTGTATTTTATTACTAACCTCTGATCAGCATCTCTGTACTGTTTGCCTTATATACTAGGGAAGTAAATAATAACAGAAAGCCATTCAAATAAGTATTGATAGTTAAATCTTTATTGATCACCCAAAAAAGGTTTGGGGTTCTACTAGATGGAAAGCATCCTATCTAATAAAATAGCAATATGCAAATTAACCATCACTCCGCTACACCCACAAGCCATGCCCACCAGCCAATCAGGAGTGAGTATGCAAATTAACCCTAACCAAGATGGCTGTGGCCACAGAGCGAGCAGAAGGGGGCTTGGGTTTCCCTGGCAATGGAGGAAGCCAAGCTTTCTGCACACCCTGGTGGGCCCAGGCCTCCACTCAAGGCTACAAAGTTTCAATTATAGAAGATAAATAAATCCCAATAAAAATGGCGGCAGCCATGGAGCTGGAGAGAGCAGGGGGCTAGGGTTGCCTCCGGCGATGGAGGAAGCCAAGCTTCCGCATCCCTGGCCTGCCTTGGCCTCCGTTTAAGGCTCAAAGTTTCAATTATAGAAGATAAATAAATCCCAACAGAAATGGCTGCCGCCACGGAGCGAACAGGAGGCTTGGCTCCACTCCAGGCTACAACGTTTCAATTATAGAAGATAAATAAACCCCAGATACCAGGGCCTCCTCTTGGGTTGCCGGGGGATGTGGTCAGCCTGCAAACCACCACAGGCCCCTCGCCGAGTGCCGGAAACCGATCATTGTCTCACTAATTAGAAAGGTGTGGACAAGGAACCTTGGAAGGCTGGTCAACCTTGAAGCTCTGAAAGGTCAGAGCCAACCACTCCCTATCTAATTGAGACAATGGTAATTGAGGCAACTTCCCCATCTTGTAATCATGTAAATCCTTACTGATATGATAATCCGCTTATTACCTGCTTAAGGGCTATGGGTGTTTCCCAAAGCTGCTTAAGGGTAATGGGTGTATCCCATAGCCTCAATAAAAGGGATGGCAAGGCCAAAGCAAAGGGTAGTCCTCCCACTAGAGGTGGGCTCCCGCCTGGCCCCCCATTTTCCCAAATTAATACTTTTCCAAGTCTCTTTTCATTTGTGTGCAGCCTTCTCCAGAACCCGAACCCTGAACCGGAACCCTGAACCACGCGGGATGTGAAAGGGGTTCCCATAGCCGAGGCCTTCAGGGCAAACCAGCTGGCCCCCACCTGTGCACCAGGCCTCTATCCTATCTAATGAAAGAGTAATATGCAGGTTGACCATCACTCCAACACACAAGATGGCTGCCCCCATGTGGTCAAAGATCCTGCCCCCATGTGGACACAAGATGGCCACCACAAGATGGCCAGCAGGGGAGGGCAGTTGGGAGGGACCAGGCCTGCAAGGGAGGGCAGTTGGGGGCGATCAAGCCTGCAGGGGAGGGCAGTTAGGGATGACCAGGCTGGCAGAGGAGGGAAGTTGGGGGTGACCGGGCATGCAGGAAGGGCAGTTGGGGGGGACCCAGGCCTGCAGGGGAGGGCAGTTAGGGGCAATCAGGCCTTCAGGGGAGGGCACTTAAGGGTGACCAGACCTGCAGGGGAGGGAAGTTAGGGGCAAACAGGCTGGCAGGGGAGCAGTTAGGCATCAATCAGGCTGGCAGGCAGAAGCAGTTAGGGAATCAGGAAGGCAGGCAGGTGAGCAGTTGGGAGCCAGCATTCCTGGATTGGGTCCCAGATTGGAGAGGGAGCAGGCTGGGCTGAGGGACACCACCGCCCCCCCTCCCCCGTGCACGAATTTCGTGCACCAGGCCTCTAGTTGCTCCTATAAAACACTGTTAATATGACCATAGTCCTTGTAAGACCTGCTTTATTCAATGTAGTCTTTTAATTTGCGAGGAAATGTTTCACGTCATAGAGTAGTCCAGAGTGTCACAAAAAGTTGCTATAGAAACCTGGTTCTCTGTTTCTTATTTCTCTTTACTTTCTCTTATGAAACTTATCAATGATGTATATTCAGGGCAACGTCTTAGTAAAAAAAGGGGTATACATAGAGCTCCAAAGGAATCAGTGTACTGACCAGACTAAAGCATGGGTTAAATAGAATTGGAGAACAATGTTGTGTAAGTATCAAAAATAGCTTCAGGCTGTTAAAAAAGTTTATTTTTGTCTTTTTAAAATGACTCTATATACAAAATAAAACTAAATTAGTTTTCTGTTTCTTGGTTTCAATGACGATAAAACAAAAGGTCACTTACTGGATTTGTCTTGTTGTTTCATTGTTTTTCAAGATTTAGAGTCTTCTAAAACACAATATTCCTAATTTTCTCAGAGTTTTGAAGACTATTTATTAGTCTCCAAAGTATTTATTATGTTAGTTTCACAAAATGTATTTATTTAACAACCACTAATTTCAATAGTTATATAAGAAAGATGTAAATATGCTACTATTTACTATTATAAAAACAATTTTAATTTTATACATATTTACATGTACACCTATATATGTCTCTAAATGTTCAACTTATAGTTTATAACTGAACATACTATATTTGAAAAGGTTCATGTAGTTTTATCATTTTGAGTGTGGGGTGTATTTTTTCATAGATAATATTTTATGACTGCCATTTGACTCTCAAATATTAGTACATCAAAGTTTATTTAATCCAAAGTGCCTATAAAAAGAAATATTAATAATGCCCTTTGACCTATAGCTACTCTATGAAAAATGCATTCTTAGTTTTCAATGTAAGATGTAGGAACATGTTTTGTTTATTCTCTTACTCCTAGTAGTATGAACAGCTCAAAAGGTTGAGTAGGGTGGAGGTGGGCAAACATGAAGATGAAGAAATTTCTATGTGCGTGTTCCATCTCTTTATTTGCATGACCAAAAGCAAATTATTAGACAAGTTTCTCTTCAGGATTCTAAATTGGAATGGACAGGCATTTGAAGTAAACTATACTACAATATAGGAAGTTTTAAGTTGACCTGTCTCAATCTCTTGCCATTCACCCACCACCCATCCATCTTATTTGTTTAGTTATTTACTAGAGCCCCAGTGCACGGATTCATGCACCAGTGGGGTTCCTTGGCCTGGCCTGCAGAATTGGGCTGAAACCGTCTTTCTGACATTCCCCGAAGGGTCCCAGATTGTGAGAGAGCATAGGCCAGGCCAAGGCACCCCACTGGTGCACGATTGGGGCAGGGAGGGACTGTGGGAGGGCTCCAGGGCATGTCCAGCTGTCTCGCCCAGTCCCAATTGGCTGGACCCCAGCAGCAAGCTAACCTACTGGTCAGAGCATCTGCTCCCTGGTGGTCAGTGCATGTCATAGCGACTGGTTGAATGGTCGGTCAGACACTTAGCATATTAGGCTTTTATTATATAGGATTTAAGCCTCACCCAAGGATATTTTTCCACAGATTTTTAGAGAGAATGGAAGGGATGGGTAGAGGGAGAGAGAAGCATCAATGTGAGAGAGACACATCGATTGGTTGTCTCCCACACGCATCCCAACCAGTGCCAGGATGGAGCTTGCGAATGAAGTATGTGCCCTTGATAGGAATTGAACCCAGGACTCTGTAGTCTGCAGGCCCATGCTCTATCCACTGAGCCAAACAAACTTTTTGTAAAGTTTATATTGTTTGTCCTTAGACCATGGGTTTTTCAAAAAAATGCCAATTGTTCCATGTATGAAAAAACTTTATCACTGAGAGAAATTACAAATTTCCTTTGATTCTTATGGTTTTGGTTGCAGGAAGGTCTAAGATGTATTTGGTAACCTTTTCTATTTTAAAAGTTTAAAATGGGGGAAATAGAAAGCTACCAAACAAAGAATCATGCTGAAATTAAAATAAATTTTAATTGAAAAATTATTCTTTCCAGCCCCCAGGATGAAGACAAATTGCAGTTAGACATTGCAATGAAATAATTGCAAACATATTTTCTCCAAAACCCCAGGAAATTAACTGTTTTTCCAACAAAATACTTTATCATTTAGCAGAAGCTTTCAAATACAAGTGTGACCTATGTGTCTTTTGTGTGTGACCTACATGTCTTTATCTAATTGCTGCTTAATAGAGTTTTATACATTGATAACTGTTAAATAATGACTTTACTTTTAGATTTTCAAAAGTGAAATTTTTGCTTGAGAATTATTTAAATGAACCAGTATTTCATGAAGCATAGCATAAAATAAAACATATTTTAAATAAGGAAACTGGCCTTTATGTGTATAGAGCTTTTTATACTATGAACTAATTTTGCTTTCTTGAAATTCTGGCTTCCTTGATTTTCACAGTACAGCACCTCCTTGGTTTTCCTGCTACCACTCCGTCTTCACATTTAGTTTTTGTTTGATTGTTTTTATCTCTGTTGTCTACATCCTCTTCCTAGTTTCTAAACGTAGATGTTCCCACAGTATTCTCTGTTTTCGACCTCTCCCTCTTCACTCCACAGCTTTAAATTGCCACCTCTACAGCGATGATTCTGTAGCCTCTGTGTCTAAGTCCCAATCTCTTTTCTGCCTTCTTTCCTGTCTGCTTAAAAATCTTCATTTATCTTTCCACAAGCACTATGAACTTAACATATTAAAAAAAAAGAAACTCATCACATTTTCTTTAAAAGCATCCTTAATTTTCCTCACGACCTTCCAGGTTCTGTTAATAACATCACCATTTCCTCAGGCATCCGTCTCCTCAAGTATCTCAGATGTTTCTTATTTTCTTCGTGTCTGAATCAGGCACTCTATTGTCATGTCCATCCTCTTCCATTTCTTCTGTCTGACCCTTGTTATAGGCAGTCATTATTTGGCCCCTGGTTAGTACAACGGAATATAATTGGCTAACCTGCTTCCCATCTGAAACCCATTCTCTGCACTTACAAATTAATCTTCCTAGAATGCAGTGGTGTTCCTTTGTTTGTTAATCAATGGAGATTTTCCCATTGATATTTGAGAGAGAGTGGAAAGGAGGGGGGGGGGGACAGAGAGAGGGAGAAACACCAATGTGAGAGAGACACATCGACCGGTGCTCTCCCACATGCACCCCAACCAGGGCTGGGGTTGAGCCTGCAACCAAAGTGCATGCCCTTGGCCAGAATGGAACCCAGGACCCGTCAGTCACGGGCGGACACTCTAGCCACTGAGCCAAACCGGCCAGGGCTAGAATGCAGTTTTAATTACATCTCTTCTCTACCAAAAATCTTTAAGAACTTACCGTTTTCTGCTGTGTTAAGAATGGTGTCCAAGATTCATGTCGAAGGAAGTTTCCCTGGAGAACTGATCTCGCTGTTGATTTTGTAGAGGCACAAATTGGATGTCATGTGACAGTGTTTGTTAGGTGAGGCCTTAGCAGGCTTACCCCTCAGGCTGGGCAGTTGGCCTTCTGACATGGCTGGTCCTTTCATGAAGGTATCCTACCCTGTCATCTCTCTCAACTTGTTAAAACTCCACTTAGTCTTCAAAAAAAAAGTCCACTTTCGTCATGCCCCTAACCAGGTGTGATCCTTTCTGTTTCTTTTTTGTTGTTCCATATATGGCATTGTGTTTGTATGTTTCCAGTGGTAGCTACCTTCTTCCACTTTGTACGTTAGCTATTTTAAGGATGCGTTTCAGCCCAGCCTGCAGGGCTCAGTGGTTGAGCATCGGCCTATGAACCAAGAGGTCACAGTTCGATTCCTGGTCAGGGCACATGCCCGGGTTGCGGCCTTGATCCTCAGTGCGGGGTGTGTGGGAGGCAGCTGATCAATGATTCTCTCTCATCATTGATGTTTCTATCTCTCTCTTCCTCTCTGAAATCAATAAAATTATATTTAAAAAAAGAATGCATTTTAGTTCAACACATTTTTAGATACTCATCTGTGAAATAAGATGAACTGCATGTACTGCGGTATATGGTATCTTACTCCCATTTGTCTTAGATGGAGTGCCCCGCAGGCACCCAGGCTTTTACTGAGTTGTGAAGACACCAAAGCTTTCAGTACATGCACATTTACACTAAAGTTTGCTCAGCAGTTATTTGAGTTATCGTAGGAAACCCAAGATTTTAGTCCTAAGGAATATTTTCTTTCCGAATCTGGAACTCAAGGCGATTCATTTTAATTCGTATTTGTTTTGCTTTTTTTTTTGGAATTTTTATAAGAGTTATTTGAGCCACACTAATGACATGAGTTGGGGAGCAAAATCTCAGATGCTCCCTTAATTGCTTTTGTAATAAAGTGGAAATAAAGTTGATTTTACTATTTATGCCCAGGAACAATTTCTGCTTCTGTATTTAGAAAGTTATAAAAATACAAAGGATACTTTTTGGTCTTCCTTCACATTTTTCTTGCCTTAGATCACTTTGCCTCATTTTCTCATCTATAAATTGGGGAATAATATTATGTACTTCCTATGGTGCTTGTGAGATTTACTTGGATTAATACATGTAGAGCACTTAGAACAGTGTCCAGCATCGAGTGAGCCCCCGCTAGCCTTTGGCCAATATTATCCGTCACAAGCATGGCCGCGCCTTTTAGGAAGCAATGGACGCAGCTGGAGTCAGGCACAGATTTTCCCTGTCCGATCTCTTTGTCCAAATTCCTCTTAGATCCTGCATATCTGGGTAATTGGACTTAAGGGAACTGTGTCCTTTTCCTTCCTTTACCTAATATATCCAGAACCACATCTGAGTAAACGTTACCAGTTACTGGAGTGTTTAGATGGGGGACTCCAATGCTTTCTTTTTTTTTGTGGTGGGGTGGATCAGATTCCATACCAATTGCTTATTTAAGACTGTATATACTATGTTAGTTTCATTAAATGTACGCTTCATACAAAACAGGACTGAGTCTGATTGTTTACAACGCCTCAGCCTGGACACACTGCCTTGCCTATGGTAGGCTTTCATTGGTTGAATGAGTGAGTCAGTCAATGGAGTTTAAAAAGTGAGACATAATTTGTTTTTCTGACCTTTAGAAGATATCCATGGATGAATGCTTTCTTTTGAGAACCACTGATCTATAATTGTTTTCAGCACAAACATAAATTAGCCCTTGTTTTGTATTAATAGCTTCTTGCTATGTCCTAGTGAAGTAATTCTATTTATTTTCTTACATGTGAAGCTCAATATGAGAAATTGAGAGTAAAATCTTGTTAATATATAACATCGCTAGAGACATTCCATCTCACCTACATGATGAAATAACATAGCAGGTGCTTACTATGTGCCAGACACTGTTCTAAATGTTTTGAAAAATAAAATACGGATTTTGCTAAGTGCAGTGTGGTATTTTGAATTGAATCTTGGAAGGGGAAAAGGACATTAGTGGAAAAACTGGTGAGACCTGAATAAAGCCTGGAATTTGGTTAATGACAATGTACCGATGTTGGTTTCTTAGTTTTGCCACATGTACCATGGGAATGTAAGAGAACATTGGACAAATCTGGGTGAGGGTTATATGGGAACTTTCTGTACTATCTTTTCAAATTTTCTGTGTATCTAAAATTATTCCAAAATAACAATTTTATTAAAAATGTATTCATTTGTTTAAACCTTGAAACAAATCTCTGATACAAGTGCCATTGTTAACCTCATTTTACAAATAAGAACCCAAAGTACAGAGAAGTTGAGCACCAAGATACTGGCATTAAATATATACATATCACTCTGGGTTGTACACTCTTAACTAATATTCTTTATCTCTTGATTCAAGTGATCAAGAGGCCACACAGTATTTGTAAGCACAGTTCTGTTGATAATACTATCTTTAACTCCAGACTGAGATGTTGAATTCTGTGGTCATCTTGGGTTTATGAAGAAAGCCACTATCCTAGCTCCCTGCCCTGGGACCGATTCTGCCACCTTTCATGGGGTCAAGTCTCTACAAGGATCACACATCATGCTCCCTCTGTCAAACTTTTTATAGAAAATGCATAGTTTCTGAAGAGGACTGAAAAACATGGGGAAAAGGAAAACATAGTAAAGCAAAAACACTCCCGAAAAGGTAAATAATAAAACAACACACACTCGTAAACTTTAAAGTCTACAGCCAGAACTTTAAACTTAGACGTAGCTAATATGTTCCAAGTAATCTTACTGTGCACAGCAGTCAAAAACCTCTTTATTCTTTAATGGGTATTTCTAGCTGCTTTCTTACACCCTTGAACACTTTATGCCTTGCCTGCACAGCTGCAGCTATGACCACAGGCCCCTTCTTTTTCTCATTATATTGCCTACCTATTTGTAACAATATCCTTTATTGTTTCCTTAACCACAAACAGTACTGTGGGAGAAAGAAACCCTTGGCCCTCTTATTTATTTCAGTATGACAGATGAAAGTGCGTGGAAGTAGCGCCAACAGGAAGGAAAAGGTTTTTTGTTTTTTTTTTTCTTTTCCTTACCCTTTGATGCTACTATTTCAAAGCACACTTAGCACTTCTTAAAAATTTGTTTTGCATTTTAATTCAGCCAATGAACACTTACAAGATTTACAATGTAGTGGGAAAAATGAAATTAAAAAAATCTGTATGAGAGTTCAAATACTGGCATTAAATATATATAGATCACTCTGGGTTGTAATTTTTTGTATCCAAGAAGAATGTATTATTCCTCCGTAGGTTTAGACTATTGATTAAAAGATTTGACACTTTGCTACTGGACTCATTTTTCTTCTGGAAACACTTCTTGTTTTTACCTAAAATACGGCGAAAACAAAATTTATTACAAGTCTCATAATACTTTATTTAATTCCTAGGAAATATATTTCCTGTTAATTTATTCTCTTTTTGGAAAAATTGCTTAACAATTTTTGAACCTGGATATTTATAATTATATTTTCCTTTTGGTTAAAATGTCTAAGAAGATTAAAGAAAAGCTAGAATGACATTATTTAGTGACTCATCAGAAATCAACCAAAACTGAGTATATGTATAAAGGAAATTCAAACAGTGGTAGAATCCATTTATCTCACGTGTAGGATTTACTGGTACAGCTGCCAATCCTGTTACCATGGCCACTGGAGTTCTTTGGTCCAGCTCTCTCTCACCTCTCTACTCCTCCTTCCCCCATCTCCTCCTCTCTTGCATTTCTTTACACACACTCCGAAGGCTGGCTAACGTGGAGTAGAAGGAAAAGGTAGTTTATCTCCCTTTGCTCTTTCTATTTTCTCTGGCAACAAAAGTGCTAAAGATACCTCCTATAACCCAAGTTTTAAATTTTTTGTTTCTTTATTTTTGTCCAGGATAACTCTGGGTTTGTCCAAAATTTTTTATGCTGCTGGGCTGAAAGTTCACACAAATATGTGTCATGAGTAAACACATTGATGTATTTTTTTTCTCCTTAAGCATTTAGCACAATATTTTGCTAACAATATGTCCTTAACGTACCATTTAACACACATGTACATTTGCCTACAGTTATCACCATAGTCCATACCTGACTGAAAAACATACTAACAATATTAGTCAACTTTTCCACAGGCCCATGTAACTTACATTGTTATTTGTAAGGTATGTGCCCATAGCACCTTAATCCTTACTCTACATTTCCAAGCCCAACAAGTTTTTTATAACCCAGCATGCGTCCTACTTTTTCCACTAAATGTCACTGTTTTGTCTCCTTTTCCTTTTCTCCTTCCTTCTATTCTCTGGTTATTGTGACCTATTCTTTAATGTCAATTTTGGGGGATGTAACATCATTGTTAACATATAAGTACCTTGTATAATATAGATACAAAATTCCAATGACGCTTTAACTACCAAACTAGATCTTGAGTTTCCATGGTGACCATGTCTTATGATTTTTGGATTTTCTATTTCCTAATAGTGGAAAGTGTCAGTATATAATGGTTGACTTATAATTATAAGTCTTCTGTTGATAGAAAAAATATTAAGAAAATAGATTCTGCTTATTTTCCTATATGTTAACATAGGGTTGTTGAATGTCTCACACAAAAACATAAACAGTCTTGACTTAAATTTAAAATTATTTTATGATGATTGATGGGAACCCTGAATAAAGACTAGAACATGGCTGTAGTGTTCCTTTAATAGTTGGGATAACAGGTACCAGGAAGAATGAAGGCTTTTACATCAAGGGCTTTCAGAGGGTGCTAATGGTTATCTGAATAGGGTTATGATGCCAGGAGGGTATGCTAATCTGAGGAGATAAAGAACCTTTGCTTGGCAAGATAAACAAGAGTGAATCAACTAAACATGTGATTCTGGCATATCCCTTGAAGATGAAAAACAATCACTGGCTCCAGGTCAACTTAAACACTCAACTCTTGATAGATTAAGGTGAAGAAGATTCAGATTTCAGTAGAATATGGTTTCACATTCCACAGGCCATCTTCATTTAAGTGCAAATAGCTAGAGCAAATGATTGTGGATATCTGAGCCATGGCCAGAAAGTAAAGAAAGGACATAATACATATGGTTTCTGAGATATTATTATCATCATGAAAGGCCATTGGGTTCAGTGTCTATGCCTTTCCATATACTAAGAGCTGCAAAAATATAATCCAGGAAGGATGATTTCAAATTTAGATTAGAATATGCAAGCAGTAAGCAAGCAGCTATTACATTTTGTGGTGTAAGAGAGTTACATGTGCAGCCCTTCCATTGAAGGTTAATAACTTGAGCACGAATGACCCCACACCGGAAGGCTAATACATTTTTCAAGCATTTCATTCTGAATGTTGAGGTCATCTATTGAAGGCAAAGTAAATAGCTCTGTCACTATACTTGCCTTAAAATAACCAAATATGTGATACTAAAGGCCCAATGCACGAAATTTGTGCAAGGGGCTCAGTCCTAGCAGCTGCGGCGGCTTGTCTCAGCCCTCACAGCCCCGGCTTCATCCGGAAGGTCGTTCAGCTGTCTGGTCTAATTAGCATATTATGCTTTTATTATTATAGATTATTATTATAGACTAGAGGCCCGATGCATGAAAATTTGTGCAAGAGTAGGCCTTCCTTCCACCGGCTGCCAGCACCAACTTCCCTCTGACACCTGGGACCTGGGCTGCTGGCACCGGCTTCCCTCTTCCAGCTGCTGGCAGGCACCCGGGACCTGGGCTACTTCCCTCCTCCAGCTGCCCACAGGCACCCGGGACCCGGGCTGGCTTTCCTCCGGCCCCGGCTTCGTCAGGAAGGACGTCCAGTCTAATTAGCATATTATCCTTTAATTATTATAGACTAGAGGCCTGGTGCACAAAATTCAGCACAGGGGTAGGGAGGGGGCATCCCTCAGCCCTGCCTGTACCCTCTCACAATCCGGGACCCCTCGGAGGATGTCCAACTGCTGGTTTAGGCCTGATCCTACAGGGATCTCTGCAGGATCAGGCCTAAAACAGCAGTCGGACATCCCTCTCGCAATCCAGGACCACTGGCTCCTAACTGCTCACCTGCCTGCCTGCCTGATTGCCCCTAACCACTCGCCTGCCTGCCTGATAGCCCCTAACCCTTCTGCCTGCCTGCCTGATCTCCCCTAACCACTTGTCTGCCTGCATGATTACCCCTAACCCCTCTGCCTGCCTTCCTGATAGCCCCTAACCGCCTCTGCCTCAGCCCCCGCCACAGCAGCTTCATCTGGAAGGATGTTATGAATGATGTCCGGAAGGTCGTTTGGCTGTCCTGTCTAATTAGCATATTATGCTTTTATTATTATAGATAGCATTCCTTATGCCAGATAAAGAATGTTTAATTTTTTGTTTTGTATCTAGAGAACTTCAAAAATCACTTGTACTGTATTAGTATCTCATGGCCTTTGTTAAGAGAAAATAAAAAAGGAAAATGCTGCTTCTTGTACATGCATAGCTGATTGCCATTATCACAAAGGGAAGTGAATGAAAACAGACCAAATCATACATCTGCATTCCATGCTGCTTACTTTGTTATCAAATTAGCTGAAATGAAATACCTAGCTAGCTCATGGACATTTCCTAGGCAACCATCATTCTTTATTTTGAATTTTACCAAGGTCTTAGAATTCTTAAGATAAGCTGCAAAGAATTAAAAGCAAGCCTAGGAGACAGAAAAAGAAAACAAGTTTTGATATTTTTAAGACCAAAATCCTGAGACTGAATAATGTTTTGAGGCAAAGAACTCCAAATATCCATTCCACACATAGTTAGATATGTGTACTAGCGTGTGTGTGTGTCTGTGGTGGGTAAGAAGGGGTAGGAGAGAGGGAGGAAGGGAACAGACTGCTTACTTTAGTTAAGTGTCTCAACTAAAGAGTGATTTTTATGTTTCATGTCCATACACTTTTACTTCGGTTTTCCAAAATCACAACAAATTATGAATTCTAGTTTTTCTAGTCTCATTTGACAAAGATTTTCTATTAAGCTCTGTACCCCTACTGTCGGGGTCATATAACTGGGACAGTCCTTGGTGCAAAGGAAATGCAAGATACATTTTGTCTCCACACTTCTTGGCATCCTGTATCCCTTTCTAGTTGTTTTTCCGTGTCATGAATTTTTCTCCTTTATCTTTTTAACTCTTATCTTATCAATATATTTGTATAAAGCATTATAATACCTATTGTGTAACAGAGATGGTTAAACTTTTTTAAATGTCTGCAAGGTCTTCTCTCAGGTGGAATGTTCCAAAACTATAAATAGAGTTTGCATAAAAACAATAAACATTATGTTATCTCACACTTACGTTAACCTAACTTGTAGTTAAAAATTGAGTTTCATCTCAATTATTTTCTTTTTTAATTGTGGCAAGAAAACTTAACATGAAATCTGTCTTCCTAATAAAAATTTAAGTGCACAAATGAATATTGCTAAGTATAGGTACAATGCTGTCCTCTAGACTTATTCATCTTGCATAAGTGAAACTTTATACCCATTGAAAAACAACTCTGCATTTCCCTCTCTCCCAGCTCCTGGTAACCACTGTGCAACTCTGCTTCTATTTGACTCTTTAGATACCTCATACAAGTGAATCATGCAGTATTTGTTCTTCTGTGACTGGCTTATTTTGCTTAACATAATGTCCTCAAGGTTCATGCATGCTGTCATATGTAGCAGGATTTTCTCCTTTTTTTAGCTTATATAATATTCCAGTGTATGTATATCTCATGTTTTCTTTACCTATTCATCTGTCAATGGACATTTAGGTTGTCTTCATTTCTTGGCTATTGTGAATAATGCAGCAGTGAACATGGGATTGCAAATATCTCTTTGGGATCCTGGTTTTTATTCTTTTGGATAAATACTCAGAATTGGGATTGCTAGGTCACATACTGGTAGTAGCTGCATTTTTTATTTTTCCAGGGAACCCCATTCCATTTTTCATAGCAGCTACACCATCTTACATTTTTACTAAAAGTGTACAAGGGTCCCAATTTCTCCACATCCTTGCCAATATTTGTTATTTCTTTATTTAATAATAGTCATCCTAGCAGGTGATAGCTCACTGTAGTTTTTTTTTAATGTTTAAAAAAATATTTTTTTATTGATGTCAGAGAGGAAGGGAAAAGGAGAAAGAGATAGAAATAACAATGATGAGAGAGAATCATTGATCGGCTGCCTCCTGCACGCCCCACACTGGGGATCAAGCCTGCAACCTAGACATGTGCCCTTGACTGGAATCGAACCTGGGACCCTTCAGTCCATAGGCCAATGCTCTATCCATTGAGCCAAACCTGCTAGGGCTCATTGTAGTTTTGATTTTATATTTTCTGGTATGATTTTATATTTTCTTATATTTAGCATCTTTTCACATAACTTGGCTTTTTGTAGAATTCTGTAGAGAAATATCTATTCCAGTCCTTTGCACATTTTGAAATTGGGATTAATTGTTATTGGTGGTGGTGATTGCTATTGTTGTTGTTGCTATTAGGAGTTCCTTATATATTTTGGATATAAACCTCTTATAAGATAGATAGCTTGTATATTTTCTCTCATTCTGTCGGTTTCCTTTCACCCCACTGTCTCCTTTACAATGCAGAAGCTTTTCAGTTTGATATAGTTAAAGATAGACTTGTTGCCTGTGCTTTTGGTGTCATAGGCAAGATAAATATCAGTAACTTTTCCCCCTGTATTTTCCTCTTGGAGTTTTACAGTTTCAGGTCTTATGTTTATGTCTTTAATCCATTTTGAGATGATTTTTCTGTATGGTGTAAGGAAAAGGCCCAAAGTTATTCTTTTGCATGTGGATTTCTAGTTTGTGTATTCTTGGTGACTTAGTTAAAGACGAGTTTACAATATATACACTTATTTCTGGTCTCTCTATTCTGTTCTGTTGGTCGATAGTCCATCTTTGTGCCAGTACCATACTGTTTTAATTACTGTACCTTTGTGTTATATTTTGAAATCAGGATTGTGATACCTCCAACTTTTTTCTTCTTTCACAAAATTGTTTTAGCTATTTAGATTCCTTTGTAGTTCCATATGAATTTTAGGAAGAAAAAGAACCAGAAATTGAAGACTGGGCAGCAAGCGTTGCTTTCAATTTGAGGTACAAAAGTTAGAGGTTAGTTATAAGGTATAGACTCTAACTACGAGGGCGGGTCCTCAAACTACGGCCCGCGGGCCACATGCGACCCACCGAGGACATTTATCCAGCCCACCGGGTGCCGCTGCCTGTCCTGCTTAGCAGCCAACTCATCCCGGGCCCGCAGTGCGCATAGGAATTTGTTCATAGTTTTTTTTTTAACTATAGTCCGGCCCTCCAACAGTCTGAGGGACAGTGAACTGGCCCCCTGTTTAAAAAGTTTGAGGACCCCTGGATAGAGTATAAAGACTTTGATGGAAGAACTGGTCCATATGTCCTAAGAAATCAATGAGTGCCACATACATTGTGATAAAAACAAGATGATCTCCTTGAAAACTTACAATCTCTATCATGTAAGAATAACCAATATAATGATAACCTCTAATTCTAGGCTAGGACACACTTGGTCATTCTTAAATCTGGTTGAGCAGATCAAAATTGGTGTGTGATCATTTTAAGAACTAGAACTTGAAGAGAGTCATTGACTATACTGATTGGAGATTAGGAATAAAGTCTAGGATTGATTAAGCTAAGTCTTTTTGCATTCCTGGTTTATCATATTAAATTGTCAGTTTCAGTTGAATAAAATATCTAAACTTCCCACACAGGAAGGTACAGAGGGGAGAGAGACCCTTTTCCCCTGCTTATTTGATGGGCATATATGTAATAGACATGCATTAAGTAGCTAGTATTTCAGTCATCTGAACAGAGCTTAGGACAGGGTTGTGACTGAGAGATAACCTTTTACTGTTAGCTATGATTCACCAAAATGACAAGGGTCTCAGCTTTGTTCTATGAGTTAGTTCATACTTTAGAAAAGTTGATCTTACTTCATAAGGAGGTGGTCTTGGCTTCCGGTACCTATAAGTCTGTTGTTTTTCTTGACTGCCAAGGTTTTGCACATGTGCTCCCTTACAGCACATTGGGAAAGTGAAAACTCCATCAAGAATTGTTTTCTCTTTTGCCATATTAGTCCATCACACCTTAGCAACCAAGAAACTGCACATGATCATGGCTCTGAAATGGGCAGACTGATGCGATTAGTTCCCCTGAATGCTTGACATTCCATGTCAGTGAGCAGAAAGAAAGAAAGAAAAAAAATCGTTCCTGCTGGAAATGTGGTAGAAATGTTAGAATTCTTTCCAGAAAAAGAAGAAACCCAAATCCACAACAGCACATTGTTTGCATGTTTTTCTAAGCTATATGTTCAGCCTTGAAAACTTTCACGCATGCCTCCTGCCAGAATATGACATACACACTGCTGGGACTGACACTAGCACCTGTGAGAAGCAAATCCACGACCAGTGAAATATTCAGTCGCTGGGCGGGACAAAGCCAGCCCTGTCTCATTGAGGTGGAGCCAGGAAAAGGCCAGTTTCCTTGGCACTGCAGCCAGGGCCAGAACGCAGTTTACTAGGTGCTTAGAATTCACAGCATTGCTTGGCCTCTTAACACAACTCCACTAGAGCAGATTGTAAGATGTGGCTCTCTTTGATTGGTACACCTCATGGACATGGAATGATGCTTACTTCAATTACTGCAGCTATTTTCCTAACGTTGCAATCTCCTCTTGGCTTATCTGTTTACTCTCTAGACCATTACTGTAAGTGAGTGAAGTGAGGTCAGGTTTAAGAAAAGTCAGTCAATATTATGTTTCCCACTTCTGGCACAGACATGGCTGCATTGCAGGAGTGATGCAACTAACACTTAGCCTCGCCATGTAGACAGTGCTCAGGAATGGCAGGGGCTGGAACCCAATCCTGAAAGCTGGTCCCATCCAAGGGTGGGGCAGTCCACAGCTCTACTTGAGTGTTGCCACACAGGATCTGGGTCCTGGGACGACAGATCCTCTACATTCCCAAGAGATGCTGTGTTATGTGAAATCACTGAATTTTTCATTTTTAAGTGTTTCTGCATGCCAATGCAGTCTGTAAGTTATTCAAGGGCAGAAACTGTGTGTTTTATCTCTCAGTCCCAAGTAGTGCCCTTAAATAGTAGACTAATATGTCTTCCCCTCTCTCATAACTTACAGTTCTGGAGGTAATAAGTCTGAAAGGGGTCTCACGGGGCTAAAATCAAGGTGTCAGTAGGGCTGGTTTATTTTTCCTCTGCAGCATGGCATGAGAAGTTTAAGCCAAGACCTGCTGAAGCCATGCTACCTACCCTAAAGAGAGAGACCAACTTCCAAAGGGACCAAGTTGAAGTTTCCAGAAAAATTATTCTGTAGAGTGCAGAGCAGAGAGAGATGGAGAAGAATGAGCCTTTGGTCATACCATATCAGCCATTAGATCAAACCTCATCTCAAATTATATATATATATATATATATATATATATATATATATATATATATATATATATATATATATATATATATATATATTAGAGGCCCGGTGCACAAAATTCGTGCATGGGGGGGGATTCTCTCAGCCCAGTCTGAACCCTCTACAATCCAGGACTCCTCGGGGGATGTCCAACTGCCGGCAGTTAGACATCCCTCTCACAATCCTGGACCGCTGGCTCCTAATCGCTCACTGGCCTGCCTGCCTGGATGCCCCTAAATGTGCCCCCCCTGCCAGCCTGATCACCCCTCACTGCCTCTGTGTGCTGGCCTGATTGCCCCTAACTACCCCCCTGCCAGTCTGGTCACCCCTAACTGCCCCCCGTGCTGGCCAGGTTGCCCCCAACTGTCCCCTCCCTGCCGGCCTGGTCACTCCTAACTGCCCCCCTCTGCCAGCCTGGTCACCCCCATCTGCCCCCCCCTGCCGACTTAGTTGCCCCTCACTGTACCCCCTACCAGCCTAACTGCCCCCCTGCTGGCCTGGTCGCCCCCAACTGCCCCCCCCTGCCGGCCTGGTCGCCCCTCATGGCCCCCCTGCCAGCCGGTCGCCCCACACAGCCTGCTTGTTTAGTCATTTGGTCGTCCCTCACTAACCCCCCTGCCGACCTGGTCATAGGCAGCCATCTTGTGAGGGCATGATGGTCAACTTGCATATATATATGTTTTTTAAATATATTTTATTGATTTTTTACAGAGAGGAACAGAGAGAGATAGAGAGTTAGAAACATCGATGAGAGAGAAAAATCGATCAGCTGCCTCCTACACATTCCCCACTGGGATGTGCCCACAACCAAGGTACATGCCCTTGACCGGAATCGAACCTGGGACCCTTGAGTCCGCAGGCCGATGCTCTATCCACTGAGCCAAACCAGTTAGGGCATCAACTTGCATATTACCTCTTTATTATATAGGATACTCTTAAGTTACTAATGAATAGATTTAATTTATATTTAAGTTAATTTTCTGACACTTCTGATTACATAGCCAAAGAAATGTTACTCACCTGATAAAGAAGTGAAAGCTTACTCATCAAAATTGCTCTTTTAAAATTAATATATATATATTTGATCATCAGGAAACCATTACTTACAAAGGTGTGTGTGTGAGGGTTTTTTTGTTGTTATTGTTAATCCTCGCCCAAGGACTGGCACAGAGGATAGAGCCTGCAACCAAGGTATGTGCCTTTGACCAGAATTGAATCCTGGGATCTTTCAGTCCAAGGGCCGACGCTTTATCCACTGAGCCAAACTGGCCAGGGCTGTGTGTGTTTTCTATCAACACTGTAGCTCTTGTGATTGGGAAGCTACAAACAGGTGAAGAGTCGATTATGGGTCAGGTCTGAACCTTGTAACAAGCAGATGCTTATTTCCAATCTTTAGACCATAGAGGAAATAACACTTTGCAGTCCAGTGCTTTTTTTGAACTTAACTGATTGTTTTAAACTATAAATTTCTTGGACACTACGTAAGCCTATTTTAGAGGTTTAAGCTATGGTACTCACAGACTCCCTTGATGACCTGAAAAGGACAAGAAACATCGGCATGCTGCTGCTTTTTGTTCACATTTGGGCACTCCTTAATAGAGGACCAACAATGGCAGCTGCCTGCAATTTCCCCAATTTACTGTAATTTCCTCTGGCTTTTGCACTTCAAATGAACAAGAGGAATTTCTTTAAAAAAATTGTTTCAGATAAGTGCTATACTTATGCTCCATAACAAACAGTAAGTTATGATCTAAGCTATAAATCCTACCAAACCTATGTTGGATTTCCCGTGACATCCACCCTTACCAGGCAAATTCCTCTCCACCTTTAATTCCA
Organism: Plecotus auritus; assembly: GCF_963455305.1. Classification (NCBI taxonomy): domain Eukaryota; kingdom Metazoa; phylum Chordata; class Mammalia; order Chiroptera; family Vespertilionidae; genus Plecotus; species Plecotus auritus. The sequence continues at coordinate 15,021,884 of NC_137775.1, forward strand.
CTTTGCAAGACTGACTCTTTGTTTTGTTCCTTCCCTGTAGTACCCCATTTAAATAAGGTCAACTCTGGGAACTCCTTTGGTTTGAGTCTTTATTCTTTTATTCCTACGCTAGAGGCCTGGTGCACAAAATTTGTGCACCGGAGGGGTCCCTAGGCCTGGCCAGCAATCAGGGCCTATCAGGGCCAACTTGCCCAGTCCCAATTGGGGCTGGGCCAGGCGGGGCCTGCCAGCTGCCGGCTGGGGCCTGCCAGCCGGGGTCTGGGGGCCTGCTGGCTGCCAGCTGGGGCCTGCTGAATGGGGCCTGCCGGATGGGATTGGGGATGGAGGAAAGGACCGCAGGAGGTTTGCTGGCCGGGGGGGCGGGACCGGGGTAGGTTGGCTGGCCATGGGAGGTTGGCTGTGGGAGCACACTGACCACCAGAGGGCAGCTCCTGCATTGAGCATCTGCCCCCTGGTGGTCAGTGTGTGTCATAGTGACTGGTTAACTGGTCGTTCCAGTCATTTGGTTGTAAGGGTCACTTAGGCTTTTATACATATAGATTGGAAGACTGCAAGTTTGCATCTGATTTTTCAAAGAATAAGCATTTTTATTATTTCAAATCTGATTGAGCTCGGTTTGAAGTCTTAGGCTATACATACATAGTTTAAAGGAAAAACATCTTGGAAATCATTCATTTGATTTTATCAACATGAAAGTCTGGCCTAATAGCTCACACCTTCCAAGTATGTTCATTTAGTGGATTGAATTACCTTATTAGCTCTCTATATATAGTCCTTTTCTTTTCTCTCCTTACTCTTTAATATCTGAAAATATGGATTGGCTCTGATGCTCCACTATAAATATTCCTTCAAAGGTTACCAATCCTAAACATGGAACACAGTCTCTAATCTTATTTTTCATGCCACTTCTACTGCACTTTTCAACAATTGACTTTATTTCTCATACAATCCTTTGCTTTAACCATTAGAATGCAGAATCTTATGCTTTGTCTTTTGTCTCACATCCCAAATGCAGGCATTTCAAATAGTTCCCAATTTAATCTTTATCGATTTTCTTTTTGTGTATGTGTGCTCATTATCTACTTCCAAGAACTCAAAAGTGAACTCTATGTGTAACTTCAAATTCTATCTTCATCATCCCAATTACTGTGCTGGCTGCCATATCCCAAATGCTCAACATTTGCTTAATATCTATATTTGGAAGCCTCTACATTATTTTAAATTTAACTGATCCCATTATCTTTCACCCTAAATTAGAACTCTTTCTTTAGACTGAACAACTAGGACTTAGTATTTATTTAGACTTATTCTGTTAAAGCTAACATCTATTCTTTCAGCAATTTCTCCATATTATATATTCAAGCCTCTCTTTTTTGTATCCCCCTCCTATAATTCTGGGAGAGATTCTGATGATCTCTTAATTGATCCCTTGCAAGAATTTCCTTCATCAACCCCTCATATTCAGTCTTTCCTTTTTCATGTACACCCACATCTCTTTAAAGCGCAGCTCTGTTCTTTTTAGACCTTCTGTCAAACTCTATCATTGTGAAATAATACAATGACAATCTCCTAACATAGCCTTTATGCACCTCTACTATCTTTCCAACTTTATTGCTTGCTCTTCCTTCACCTGAAGAGTGAGGATGTTTCACCATTCATTGCTTCTCCAATCCATGCAAATCCTTATAATGGAGCAATTTCCCTCCATCTCTATCTGTGAGAGCTCAAGCATAAAGCTGTGGAAACACCCAAGCCTTCAGAATTCCTCTTTTTCCTCCTTGCCTATTTTCTCTGACTGCTAACTGCAAGTGCCCTTTCTCTTTTTCATTTTTATTAAGTCAAAAAGTTTTGTTAGTGTTATTATTTTTAAACATTACTTTTTATTTTAAATTCTTATTTTAAAAAACATATTTCAGCTTTGCATTGTTATTATTTGTGTATGTCGTCTTTTGAGAAAGCTGTAAGTTCCCGAAGAACTGGTGATTCATATGATTCATTTTTCTCCTCTCTGTAGTGCCTGGTGACAAACTGAATAGGTGCTCAAGTAATTCTTTGAATTTATTACCAATTCTATGCAAACTTAATGAGGCAATCAAATAGTCCTCAACACTGTAAACTTTTAATTTTCTTTATAAGCAATTAACTTCTCTAAGTAGGAGAAATAATTTCTTTCTTTTGAACTATGTTTAGTATACTTCTATGTAACATCAGACAGAGCTAGTGAAAAAAATATGATGGTTCTAAATAAAATATGATTAAAGCCTTAGATATTTTCTCACTATCCCTTGTCCTTTTGTAGTAGCTAGAGCTTAGCTCAAGGACTGAGCCTGCTACTGGGTAGTTATGTGGTATTGAGCAGAATATTATAACCTTTATCAGCCTGTTGTTGTTTTTTTTATTTGTAAAGGAAGAATAATGCTCCAAATTGATATTGTTAAGACTAAAGAGGACAGTATGTGTAAGGATGTGATGCAGAGAACATGCTCAAACACAATAGCTACTATTGACATTATCATCTATGATGGATTACTTTTTCTTAGCTAAATCTTACATTTCATTCCCCTAAGTGTAAGTTCTGAAACTTTTGATGACTCCCTGGCCTGGTTGCTCCTCCCAGGTTTATCACACATTGCATTCCCTGCTTTTTCTCAAATTGCTGAGATTCTTCTTTGCTTAGATCATAAAATCTGCCATGATATCTCATCATCAAATTGTTGCCCAAGAATAGAAAAATTGGCAGTTATTTTTACTTATTGGGATTTAAAATTGTTCCACAAATGGGAATTTTTATTTTTCATTAACTTCTCATAATGTAAATATTTTGGTCTATTCCTCTATCTTAATACCACATATATGATAGAGCATTGCCTAAATTAGAAACAGGTTGAGTGCACATCTTGAAGAAGAAATCTTTATAAACTTCCATAACTCCTAGTTAGTTCAGCGGAGGTACCGACTCGACACATCACATTGCCAATATCAGTCATTCCTGATGTCCGTCTATTGCTTTACAGTGTACAGAACACTGTCACCACCTCATTAACTTTGAATTTTGCAAAACCCAGTCAGGAAGGCAGGACAGGTATCATCATTTCAATTTTACAAATGATGAAACTAAGGCTCCCAAGAATTAATTAACTTGCATAAGTATAATGGAGAGTCGTGTTCAGAACATTCTTCTGACATCTAATCAAAGAGATTTTCATCTACTCTCCCTAATTTGTAATGTTCATGAGCTGTATGGTCAAATTAATCATGTTTACTAAACAACATAATTAAAAAATATTTTTATTGATTACAGAGAGGAAGGGAGAGGGAGAGAGAGAGATAGAAACATCAATGATGAGAGGGTTTTATTGATTAACTGTCTCCTGCATGCTTCCTTCTGGGGATCGAGCCAGCAACCTGGGCATATGCCCTGACCGAGAATTGAACTGTGACCTCCAGGTTCATAGGTTGATGCTCAACCACTGAGCCACGCCAGTCAGGCTAAACAGCATAATTTTAAAACAAAGTAAGTATTCTAAAAAATTAACAATCGTGTTCTTGAAATAATAGAGTGAGAAATTCTATGGTTAAGTATGAGTTTATAGCATTCTTGTCTTGATATAAACCCCCCTCAACATTCAGTAACTTTATGTTTCTTCCTTCTCTCTCTCTCTCTTTTTTTTTTTTGCATGTAACTGGTATAGTTAAGTAAGTCCATAAATAAGGGAACATTAAAACATATACACATGTACTTTACACAAACATAGAAAAACAAGTGCTGATAAGTAATGCCATTGTTCACCCTGTTAAAAAACCTCTAGTGGCATCTATGAAATACAGCAAGATAGAAACTTACTATAATAATTTTGTTGATAGGAAAACTTCTAAATATGATTACCATTGCTCACTACTACACTAGTGCATTAATATAATCAACCATTAATGAATCATGAAGAGAGGTATTTGTCCATGAAGACAGTTATCTGAGTGACAGAAATAGGTAACAGCATTTCTATATTAGCTATTAAAATCACCTATTTGTAAAGGTGATTCTGTTTTCTTTTCTCCCAAAAATTGATTCTTATGGCTCAGAATAATTCAGATTTATTTAATTTTGGACATAAAAATTTTCTCTTCAAGATTTAGTGTAACACAAAGATTAGCAGAATGGAAATAATATAATATACGTCATAAATTTTTTGTGAAGCATAATCATATACACCTGGCACATAAATATTGCATGCTATTAGTATTAGTATTCCCCTCCCCCACCTCAATATTAAATGCATGGTGTAGTTGATAGCAAAAAAAAAAAAAAAATAAAATAAAAAAGGCCACAGTTTTCCACTCTTCCCTGTATGCATGCCCTTTGCAAAGGAACTTCATAGCGTCTCCTCAGCTGGCCCTGTGACTTCCTTTTACAAATGGTATGCAGCAAAGATGCCACTGTGCCTTACACATATGCACCTTGTCTCTTGGGACCTTTGCCTCTAAAGTATTCTCAAGCCCAAGCAAATCTAATGGAGAATGTTAATAAAATAAAAAAAAAAAGTCATGTGACCTAATGGAGTCTGAGAACGTCCATTTGATTGCCCAAGGTGTATGAGGCAGCTTCTTTCTTGACATCCAATGAAGTGACCATATGATTGAGCCCAGCTGGCACACATTTATTTTGAGTACACAGAGTATATGATATAAAGTGGATATTTTTTTTTCCATAAGGAATTGAGGCAACAAGCAATATAAAAAATAAGAGTGCATCTTAAGAAGCACTAAGTACCTTAGAGCTAAATGTTATATCATGAACACGTTCTTTGTATGAATAAATTCTGAAATACATGAATCACCCTTGATGTGGAAACCTTAATTTAATCTGACATGAAATTGTTGACTTTTTTTCAGATCTAAATTTCTTACATTATGTTAGCAAAATACACCTGCCCAGTGGTCTTTCTGTAACAATAAATAAGAAAATGAAAAGTTAGATGCACTTATTCTTGATAAATTAGCCCCCCTTTTACTAGTAAATCCTTCATTTTTGTATTTATAAGATTAATAAGATTAAAGTAAATTTTTTTGATGTTTCTTTGAAAAATATCCTGGGGTTAAAATACAGGTAAGCCCTAACCGGTTTGGCTCAGTGGATAGAGCGTCAGCCTGCGTACTGAAAGGTCCCAGGTTCGATTCCGGTCAAGGGCATGTACCTTGGTTGCGGGCACATCCCCAGTAGGGGGTGTGCAGAAGGCAGCTGATCGATGTTTCTCTCTCATCGATGTTTCTAACTCTCTATCCTTCTCCCTTCCTCTCTGTAAAAAATCAATAAAATGTATTTTTTTAAAAAATTAAAAAAAAAATACAGGTAAATTTTACTAGGACCCCTTGTAACACAAAAATGACATAGACATTAAAAAAATGTTTTATAGACATCCCTTAGCATGAGACAAACAAAATGAACACTATCAGAATAGAAGAATGGAAACTAAATGGAAAACCAATTAAACTCCAGCAAACACCTGAAAACCCTAAGCATTTTATTAAATTTCCAGGCAGAAGAAATTTTTTTGCACATTCAAAATATATATAGCATTTCCTACCCTAAACAAACATGCTTTCTAATTTAGCATAAGTTTCCTCATACTAATTAAGTAACTTTAAATACTGTTTGCTCTGGTCAATGACACCACTTTATCCACCTTATTTTCCCACCATAGATATATGTATAACATCCGGACACTGTTAGGGAATACATTTTAACTGAGGTTCCCATGGTCTGCATCATCTATTGTTTGAAACACAATAAACTGGCAGGGAGTGAATCTATAAAAAAAAAACCGGCAACAGTTGCTTGGCACCTGGAAACTCATGATGTGATACAATCAGTAAGTATTCTGTAGGGCAAATTGTCATTCTTATACAAACATTACCACTGTTATGACTAGCAAGGGTATTCACTATCTCTAACTCAATTTCCTTTACAAGAGCCAGACAGTTCACCTCTCACTGAGAATAAACGTTTCTGTCTCACCCTTCAAGGGACTGGAAAACCAATGAAATGATATTTTGAAGACTTGCGTAGTGACACTATGCCTCTTTCTCTCATTTACACATATGAGCAAACAGAATGCAATTTCTTTTAAGGAAATCCATGGGAAAAAAATCAATTAAGCTTATATAAAAAAACTAGAGTGTTATTATTAGACTCTGGTATCAACTCATGATCAAGAACACAACTTTAAAAAATGTTTTCAAGTTTTTTGCAGCGAAGCTTTTCATCTTTATAAAATCACTGACCTACTTAAAAAATCTGTTAGGGTTAATAGATGCTATTTGTAGAATTTGCAGAGGTGGACAATAGACTAAGTAAAGTGTTTTCAATTTCTATTGCTCCCAAATGCTGTTTTACATATTATTTCTCTCTTTTAAAGTAGAACAATCAAGCCTCACTAGTCAATGAACCACTGAAACATTGTCATAGTCAATTTTATTTCACAATACAATTAGCTTGTAGTTTATTCACCAATTTAAATAGCTAACTGATTAGCAAGAATATGTTAGATTATATTTACTAAATTCAAGTGGAAGTTGAATTTTATACTCGGCCAGGTCACTGCCAAAATTAACTTTTAAAACACTGTACAAAGTATACATGTACAAATAGAAGGAAAGACATATACTCTTAATGAGAAGACCAGAATCACAACTGAATCAAAATTAGAGAGAGATATGGAAATTACCCTTGTTGGGTTTAGGGTCATCATTAAGTTCACTTTTTTTTTAGTGGACAGTCAATGATTTTCTTTTTGTTTGTTTTCAAAAGAATAGGTTTTATCTATTAAATAAGAAGTTTAAGTTTATAAATACAAATAAATACAGAATATATGGAATTTAGGCTTAAAAACTTTATAGTGTCCTCAAAGGCTTCCCGTTTCAGAACTGTGATTTGTTCCCCAGCCTTTTTCCTATCCACATGATGAACATCATGAGTCATTGTTTTTCTAAACTACACTCTTTCCCCTTCAATGAATAATATTTCCAGGAGAAATATGATTGACCTTCTCACTTTATATCATTCTTCCTTCCCTTTTTTTTCTAACTTGAATTACTTACAATATTTATTTTGAGTCTCCGGGTCATCCTGAATATGACTATAGACCATATGGGAAATAGCTTTTCCTTCTGTGTAATGTGACTAACACAATCAGTTAACAGTTGACATAATACATATCCATCATGATAGTTGATAATCAGAGACTTTGAAAAATTACAAGGTGGTTAGACAAATGGATTTTGGAATCAGAATGCTTGGGTTCAAACCTCAGCTCTAAAACTTACTACTTGTGTGGTCTTGGGAAAGCAAGATAAGTTTTCTGAGTTTTCATTTTTTTATCTGGTAAAGGGAACAATACTAATGCTTGGTCTAAATTACATTTATTGGTAAGAAAATTTATAGTCTTTATAGAAACTAACTATCAGGGATAAAAGCTTGTGTGTGTGTTGGGGGGAGCACTGTGGGAAGAGGTAGGATAGTTATCGGGGATAAACGGTGATGGAAAAAAATAAAAACATGTATTTTTAAAAAGAAAAAAGATAAGACAGAAAAGTATATTATTATAATAGATTAATTACATTTTAAAAACAAACTAATACAGTTAAAATTTTTAATGTATTGAACTTGTAATTTATGTATATTACAAGTCTGGAAAAGAAGAAAACCCATGTTTGATCATATATATATATTTTTTTCTATTATCTGTGTTCCCACTTTTAAGAATATCTTTGTAGCAAGAAAATAAGATACAAAAAAACTAAAATACAAATGTTTTGTATTAAAACCCCATGGGCAATGCAAATATGTAAATGCAATTTTAGCAATTTAAAAAATATATTTCTTAACTCTACCATTCGGAAATATATTATCTCAGTCAAATAAAAAATAATGGGTATCTTTACTTTTTTTAAAAAATATTTTTTGTTGATTTCAGAGAAGAAAGGAGAGGGAGAAAGTTATAGAAATATCAATGATGTAAGAGAATCATTAATTGGCTGCTTCCTGCATGTCACCTACTGGGGATCCAGCCTGCAACCGGGGCATGTGCCCTTGACCAGAATCGAAGCCAGGACCCTTGATTCCACAGGCTGACCCTCTATCCACTGAGCCAAACTGGCTAGGACAGTATCTTTATTTTTTTAAATGATTATTTTCTTTGTTAAGAAAAATTACACAGGTAATTATTTGTTTAAAAGATGAAAATAAAGATAAGGACACCTGAGGAAATTGTCTCCACAATTCCTAGCACCCTGAGATAACTGGTCTTAACAATTAGGTGTGTCTACTTCCATTTGTATACGAATGTATGTTTTATAAAAATGGGCCTCAACTATATATATTTTTGTAATCTTTGTTGAGAATCCCTTTGCCTAGCACAATGCTTGGAATACAGTAGAGAGAGGCTTAATAAATATTTCAGGGAAGGAGTAAAGAAATAATTGAGTTCTAATAACTAGCAGAGGAATATTCTTTTGGAGATATTTGATCAAATTTGTAAAAAATATTAATATCTTTACATGAATTTTTATATATTTAGATTAGTTTGATGAATAAATACATATTTACTAAATTAAGTTTTATATTCAAGGAACAAAAAAATCTCTGTTTATAAATGTTGTAAATATTTCACAGTGGAGGTCTCATTCTTTTTCAAATATATTTCAGTTTTTGACTGAAGTCATGAGGAATATATGGTAAAATAACAGCAAGAGTGGTTATTTTACTTTATCTTCAATAGAGGTACTTCTAGTATTTCATTATACAGTGTGATGTTAGCAGTTGACTTTAGGAACATACTGTTTAACTTTACTAATAAGGAATATTTACTCACATTTTTCTATGAGTATTTGTAAGAAATGTTTTTTCTGATTAATCAAAAGACCACTCTTCTTTAATCTAACAATGAGCTAAATTAAAGGAATCAATTCTTTTTTTATATAATTTTCAATTATACTTGACTTAAAATATTATATTAGTTTCAAGTACACAACATAGCAGTTAGATATTTATATAACTTATGAAGTCATTACACCAATAAATCTAGTACCTATCTGACACCATACATAATTATTACAATATTATTGACTGTATTACTTACATTTTATTTTATATCCCCATGACTATTTTGTAACTACCAATTTGTACTTCTTAATCTCTTCCCCATTTTCACCCACCCCCCAGTCCCCAACCTATCTGGCAACCATCAAAATGTTTTCTGTATCTATAAGCTTATTTATGTTTTATTTGTTCATTTTTTTATGATTCTACATACTAGTATAAGTGAAATCAAATTGTATTTCTCTTTCTCTGTTTGACTTATTTCATTTAGCATAAGACTTTCTAGGTCCATCCATGTTGTTGCAGATGACAAGAATTCACTCTATTTTATGGTTGAACTAGAGGCCCGGTGCACGGATTCATGCGCTGGTGGGGTCCCTTGGCCTGGCCTGCTGGGATCAGGCCAAGACCAGCCCAGAACCAGCTCTCCAACATCCCTCGAGGGGTCCTGGATTGCAAGAGGGTGCAGGCCAGGCCGAGGGACACCACTGGTGCACAATCGGGGCCGAGGAGGGACCACGGGAGGGCTCATCTTGCCCAGCCCATCTTGCCCAGTCCCTATTGGCCAGACCCCAGCAACAAGCTAACCTACTGGTCAAAGTGTCTGCCCCCTGGTGGTCAGTGAACATCATAGCAACTGGTGGAACAGTCGACCGGTCCAACGAATGGTCGGATACTTAGCATATTAGGCTTTTATTATATAGGATAATATTCCATTGTACATATATGCCACTTTTTCTTTATTCATTCATCTATTGCTTCCATATCTTTGCTATGGTAAATAATGTTGCAATGAACATATGGGTGCATATGTTTTTTAATTAGTGTTTTGGATTTCTTCGAATAATACCAGAAAAGTAGGGAAGGGAGAGAGAGATAGAAATATCAATGATGAGAATCATTGATCAGCTGCCTCCTGCATGCCCCACACTGGGGATAGAGCTTGCAACCCGGCATGTGCCCTGTCCAGGAATCGAACTGTAACCTCCTGGTTCATAGGTCAACCCTCAACCACTGAGACATGCTGACTGGGTAGAGGATGCTTTTCTTTAGATAGGTTAGAAACCTACCATTTTGGTTATTCCAAAAACAATTTAATAATTTAAGTAACATATATTAACAAGTTATTTTTTAAAGAATCTCCAATATTTGCAAAAGTTGAAATAAATATACTTGTACTAGTCACTACAGTGGTATTGACCTATTTTATGAACTAGGCTCATTTCCATCCCTTTTACTACCAGATTATAGTCTGGGTCAGAGATCATTGGCCATATGAAGGAAAAGAAATGTGGATATTTAGAATGCATACCTTAGCATATCCCATTCTGATGAGCTCAGTGGGTGATATTATTAGGTTTCAGCCAAAATGCAAGGACTTGCTTCCAAATAGCTTCTTGACCTAAAATAAAGATAATAGAGGGGCTATTTTCTTTGGTTTCCTTTCACAATTGCTTTGGGTTTTTTGTTTGTTTGGATAAAAGCACCAAGGATCATTCCATCGTTTGGTTAAACGCATTTCTTGCAGAATCCCTTCCTTCCCCAGATGCAGAAACAACCCCATTGAAGTTAGTGCAATAAATCTAAGAAATAAAGGAACTATTGTCACCTCTTTGTTCAGCTGATAAAAAAGTCTATGTGAAGCTCACATTCCAGAGGTGTATTCATTCACTTCTACAAAGTGAACACTTCACAAGTACCAATTTCCTCTGAACTTCTGGGTGTTTCAAGTAAATGAAATATTGGCTTGTTGTTTGTAAGTTGTCAATAGTATGCTTCAAAAGGGTTAGTTTATATTTCCATCTCAGTTTTAAATTGCGTTTCCATCTAATGTTTCTTTTTTAAAATTTTTTTAAAAATTGATTTCAGAGTGAGGAAGGGAGAGGGAAAGAGAAACATCAATGATGAGAGAGAATCATTGATCAGCTGCCTCCTGCATATTCCCCACTGAGGATCAAGTCAGCAACCGGGGCATGTGTCCTAATCGGAATAGAACCTTCTCAACCTCCTGGTTTGTAGGTCAGTGTTCAACCACTGAGCCACACTGTCCAGGCTCCATCTAATATTTCTTCTGATATTTATAGCAGCCTTGTAAGGTGGGTAAGGCAAGTATTATCAGTCTGATTTTACATATGAAGGAATAAAATCTCAAAGAGATGTGATTTTCAGTATAATTGAGTCTTTTGGCTCTTATTCTAGTACTATTTTATTAAATCATTTACTTAAACTCATTAGTTAACACATTCATCAAGCACCTTCTTTGGCCAAACTCCATTGAAAGACTCAGTTACATTTCAAGTTTTTGTCACTGTTCATAAGTATTTGAAAGATTCCTAGTGATAAAAACTTATGGTACTGATTGTGAAAAGAACATCCCTATTTTAATTCTTTCATTTTAAAATCTGATTTATAATGATTACAGTTTGCCCAGACATTAATTTTGATAATGCAGTTACGCCAAGTTCATGAGAATATAAATAGTAATATTTCTGCTATTAAAAGCTGTGAAGTCAATATTTGGCAGCCAACATTTCAAACTTTTTCCTTAATGGCAGATGAATTTGGACGTTGCAAAGTGCTAAAGTTAGACTCTTGATTGTAGCCTATATGCTACTTTAAAAATTACTAATCCATCAGATATTAGAAGCCTGCAACATTCATCCACCAAATACACTTTAATACATTCTATTATGTTGTGTGTATTCTTCAGGCATTTAGCACGATCAATCTCCAAATAAACATAAAAAATCTCATTTTTTTTGCTATAAATATATCCCATAATATTTAATCTATAACATATAGTAGATACTCAAAAAGAGAAAAGAGAAAACAAAAAGGTTTTTATGATCATTTATCTTCTCTTGCTTAATACTTTCTTTAAACACTGATATCTTCAAAGTCATATTTCAAATTCTGAGTACCATTCCATCATCGTGTACCTATAAAATTTATTTTTTTGGTTCTCTTGGGAAAGTTTTTAACTCAAATCTCTGAGGCTACATCATGCATATCCTTTACATGTATCCTCTTCAACTAATAGAAAAGCCAAGTCAGTTAAATTTTTTTGAATTGTTTTGCTGATTTAGAAATTGCTATAGCTAATTTAATCTGCTGTTTGGATGACTAAATTCTCTTGACAGCCAAATCATCCATGCATATACAAATCCTAGAAATTATAGCTGGCGTAGACAATGCAAATAGTCTAGTCAAAACACTTATTTTGCAGTTGAGAAAACTAAAGTGTAAGAGGTGAAGCAATTCGTTCAAAGTCTCACTCCTATTTGTCTCTTCATGGGTTGCCAATAGAAAGGTTAAGCTAATAAAGCATCATTTCTTTGACTCTCAATGAAATTACTTCTTTTGCCATTAATAAGCTTTGAAGAATGGGAACCAGGGAATGTCCAGAGGAGAGGAATCATCAGAGGGCCTTTCTGCTTGTTAATTCCTATTTCTTTATTTCTTTGAATGTTGAATTATGACATTCCCATTACTTCTGACATTTTCTATTTTTCTGTCAATAGTGATGGTCCAAAATTGCCTTTCAGATACTGAGTACCATTCCTTTTCACCCACCCACATCTAATTATTATTTTTTTTCTTCTCTTGTCAAGTTAACAGTGGCTGTCAATATTTTTAGAAGGCAAATCATGTGTGAAGCAAGACAAGTTTGAAAGTTCCTGCCACAACAAGACAATCAGTCCAAATATTTGCACAATACATGCTGTGCTTCGCGGATGACTGCTGATAATTATATTGAGGCCAATAAGCAAAGGTTTCCCTACAAGGCACGAACTGGGATTTAAAAATATTGGATAGAGACAATCAAATTGGAAATGATGATGGAATTTGTTGCAATTAAGCTGAGCAAAGCAGTTGGAATGAGATCCAGATAACAGTGTTATTATCGTCCTTTACTATCTGTGAGATCAAGACTTATTTTATACAAGTGATTCAAACACATTTTATTAGAAAAAAAAACCTTCCTGCAGACTATAGAGATCTAAGAAGTTATAATCCTTTCTTCATAGTGAAAATGTTAAAAGGTTTAAACAGTGTAAAATTAAAAATTGTGATATATGTGATTTATGGTTACATGTGAAAAGAAAAGAGAGAGCAGATGTTAGCCAACATCTGCCTCGATAGAGCATTTTTTTTTCAAGTGTTTGAGAAAATGTTTGGCATTTACTTTTCCCCGAATCGCTGTGATAAAAGCATTGTCTAGCACAGTGGTTGGTAAACTCATTAGTCAACAGAGCGGCAAACCACGGCTCGCGAGCCGCATGTGGCTCATGAGCCGTAGTTTGCTGACCACTGGTCTAGCAAATTTATTCCAAATGAATGACATCAAATTCTTCGTGAGCTGATTACCTATCCCTTTTTCAATATGTCAATATTTTGCATTTAGTAATAAACAATGCCTTTTGGGGGGGCAATGTCTCATTCTTCCATAAGCTTTATTTAACTGTGTTTCTGTGTCCTTAGAGAGGTGGGCAATGAGTGCATAAAAGGAACAGGTGCCTAATGGATTATGAGTTTATCATCATACGACTTTAACACTTTGTGAGATTGATGCTGTAACTTGTGACTGGAGGCAGGAACACTCTTTCAGTGAAAGAATCAAAGAACAATAGAATATGAATGAACTTTGAAAAATGTTTATCTATTTTAGATATTTTGCAAATGATAAAATAAACCTTCAGAAGCAAAATAACGTGCTCTTTTCCCCCTAAAAGTCCTGTCAATTGCTGGATTTTTGCACCTGTCCTAATTTCTATATTTTGAATGTTAGGGTTTGTGTTACATTAAAAATGTTTGAACTACCTTCCTACTTTAATACTAATAACTAGCACGTGTTATATGCCAATTATGTGCTAAACACCATGCCACACATCATCTCAGTTACTATTCTTTACAACACTCTGAAGTAAATTCTTAATTACCCTAATTTGGCAAATTTGAAAATTGGGCTGAGATTAAGTAACTTGCTCAATCGTGGTCCCAGAATTTGAACCACAGTAGTTTGATTCCAGATGTTATACTAAACTTAAAGACAGTTTAGGTAGGTGTTAGATACAGTAAATAGTAATACATGTGCATAATAAATGTATATATTTATTTGACCTGACAGAATTTAAAGTTTAGTTGAGGGTTAGATACTGTCATAAATTTAGTCATAAAAATATAACCAGAAATATTAAAAGACAAGAGGCCTGGTGCACGAAATTCGTGCATGGGGAAGGGGAGGGGGTCCCCTCAGCCCAGCCTGCACCCTCTCCAATCCGGGACCCCTTGGGGGATGTCCGACTGCTGGTTTTGGCCCGATCCCAAGGATTGGACATCCCTCTCACAATCCAGGACCGCTGGCTCCTAACTGCTTACCTGCCTGCCTGCCTGATCGCTCCTAACTGCCCCCCCTGCCAGCCTGATCACCCCTAACTGCCTCTGCCTGACAGACTGATCACTCCTAACTGCCCCCCTGCCGGCCTGGTTGCCCCCAACTGCCCCCCCTGCCAGCCTGGTCATCCCTAAGTGCCCCCCTGCTGGCCTGGTCGCCCCTTAGTGCCCCCCCCCCCCCGCTGGCCTGGTTGCTCCTCAGTGCCCCCTCCTGCCAACCTGGTCACCCCCAACTGCCCCCTCCCTGCCGGCCTGGCTGCCCCCAACTGCCCCCCCTGCTGACCTGGTCACCCCTAACTGCCCCCTCCCTGCTGGCCTGGTTGCCCCTTAGTGCCCCCCTCTGCCATCCTGGTTGCCCCTCACTGCCCCACTCTGCTGGCCTGGTCTCCCCACGCAGCCTGCTGTTTAGTCATTTGGTCATCCCTCGCTAACCCCCCTGCCGGCCTTGTCGCCCCATGCAGCCTGCTGTTTGGTTGTTACTGTGAGGGCGTTGTGACCAATTTGCATATTACCCTTTTATTAGTATAGATGTGGAGCATAGTATGTGAGCTATAATAACTGATCACTACATTGTCACTACAAAAGTGATGTTTTACTAGCAAGTACTGTTGCTAATAAGCAATGTAATCAAATGTCTATTTATCTTAAAAACTTTGTCACATGAAAGTAAATATCATGTTTCATAAGCTTTATTAGCTAATATAAATCAAAATCTTTGGCACATACTAGATGCATAATAACTTTTGTAGGTTTGAAATTAAATTATAAATTTCTCATGTGTGAATGCAAACCACTTTCTGAGATTATTTTTAAAAATGTCTCTAAGGAATAAAAATGTCTTATGTTGATCTCACTCCATTGAAACAGAGCTTATTCTTATTTGTATTGTACAGTTAAATATCCTCAGAGGTCCTGTTCTACTGCAGGCTTACTCCGTGCTTCCTTTTACAATCTTATAGACTCGCAATCTTTATTTTCCAAGTCTGACTATTTGTTTCTTTTATTTTCCTTTCACTGTTTTAAAGCATTTTGTAGACTTTTCTATAACATTTAAGGAGGTGAAGCTGGGTAACATAAAATTATTTTTATTCTTATCATGTCTTTCTTATTTATTTATTTTCCCATTGATTTTTAGAGAGAGAAGAAGGGAGAGGGAGAGTAAGAAACACTGATGTGAGAGTGGAAATCAATTAGTTGCCTCCTGCACATCCTCCATTGGGAATCCTGGGCATGTGCCCTGACCGGGAACCGAATATGCAGCCTTTCCTTGCACAGGATGAGCCACAGGACATGGTCACGGATCATGTCTTACTTATTTTAACACTGATACCATTTAATACTGTTCTTAATTATCCTCAAAAGGCATATGTATGGTTTTTTACTTTTTCTGTCTGACTTATTTTGCTTAGCATGATATTCACAAGATCCATCAATGTCATAAATGGCATTTCATCTTTTCTTATGGCTGCGTAGTATTTCATTGTACATATCTAGCACATTTTTATCCAATCATCTATCAAAGGACACTTCAGTATTTTAAAATAACTCTTCTGTATAGGCATTCTATATCACTTTCTCTAAAATACTGTTTGTTAATCTATGTTTCCATCCAAAAATGCTTCATCTTTATCTATGATATAATGTGCAAATACCTGGTATTGAAAGTAAAATCTATTTTAAGCCTACCTTTACAATCTTACCTTTTGTCATTCTCATTACAGAAACTCCTACGTATGCCATATTCTTTGACTCTCTCTCTCAAATAACTTTTTAAAAAATCCCTTCTAAATATTTACTTTATAGCTTTATAGGGACCTCTCTCCTCGTTCTTGGAACTCATGGTGCTTATTATCTATACCTCTTATTTATTCACTAAT
Organism: Plecotus auritus; assembly: GCF_963455305.1. Lineage (NCBI taxonomy): Eukaryota > Metazoa > Chordata > Mammalia > Chiroptera > Vespertilionidae > Plecotus > Plecotus auritus. Next base: position 15,038,249 of record NC_137775.1, read on the forward strand.
CAAACATTTCCCTGATAAAGAGTGGATTGTGATTCAAGGAACACTGCTTTGAAAGATAAGAGACCACACTTACAATGTTTAATTTGAGTTTGCCAGTGAGAAGCTGTGTGACCCTGGCAAGTCAGTTAAACTTCTCTTGGTCTCAGATTTAGAAAGTCTTGGTAAACATTTTAATATATCTTTATGAAAACTTCTTCCAATCTAAGAATTTGTGTTCTGTAAAATCATGGAATGCTCAGATTCACTGTTCTTCAAAGAAATATAAATTAATATAATAGTGATTATCATTTTGCACCCATTAGACTGGAAAAAATTTAAAGAATTTTAACATATACTACGGTAACAGACATAATGAAAAATCACTTTCATTCATAATTGGTAGAAATGTGAAGTGTTGTGTGTGTGTGTGTGTGTGTGTGTGTGTGTGTGTGTGTGTGTGTATGGTGTCCCAAAAATGTAAATACAAACTTTAAATAATTATCAGGCAGTTTTTATTAAAATACATTTCACGTTCAAAATTGAGCTATTAGCTGTTAAAGTATGTATATATTTTTGGAGAACTATGCTCCCACACATGCAAGCGCACACATACACACATATACAGAAACTTTCATTCTGGGAAATACCTTATAGAAATAAAAAGCATCAGTATTTTAAACATGTATGTACATGGATGTTAGTTGGTGTATTGTGTTTTTTTTTCATTTTCTTTTCAAACCTTTATTATTGAGAGTATTACAGATATCCGCCATCCCGCCTCCCAGTTGCCCCCTTCACCCGGTTCCCATGCTGCCTTGCCCCAGGGCTTCACCACCCTATTGTCTGTATCCATAGGTAATGTATATAAGATCTTTGGTTAATCTCTTCCCACCCTGCTCCCTGCGCCCCCCTTCCTTCTGATATTTGTCAGTCTGTTCCATGTTTCCATGCCTCTGATTCTATTTTATTTTTTAAAAATATTTTATTGATTTCTTACAGAGAGGAAAGGGAGAGGATAGATAGTTAGAAACATCGATGAGAGAGAAACATCCATCAGCTGCCTCCTGCACACCTCCCACTGGGGATGTGCCTGCAACCCAGGTACATGCCCTTAACCGGAATCGAACCCGGGACCCTTCAGTCCACAGGCCGACGCTCTATCCACTGAGCCAAACTGGTCAGGGCTGATTCTATTTTATTCATCAGTTTATTTTGTTCATTAGATTCCATGTTCATTTATTTTGATTTTCAGATTCAATTGTTGATAGATAAGTACTTATTGCCATTTTATTGTTCATATTTTATCTCTTCTTCTTCTTCTTCTTCTTCTTCTTCTTCTTCTTCTTCTTCTTCTTCTTCTTCTTCTTTTTCTTCTTCTTCTTCTTCTCCTCCTTCTTCTTCCTCTTCCTCTTCCTCTTCCTCTACTTTTTTTTTCTTTATTAAGGTATTACATATGTGCCCTTATTCCTCCATTACCCCCCACCTGCCATTCATGCCCCCACCCCCCTGTGGTCTGTGATTAGGCTTATATGCATGCATATAAGTCCTTTGCGTGATCTCTTCCCCTTACCCCCACCGTCCCCTACCTTCCCTGAGGTTTGACGTTCTGATTGATGTTTCTCTGTCTCTGGATCTATTTTTGTTCATCAGTTTATGTTGTTCATCGTATTCCACAAATGAGTGAGATCATGTGATATTTATCTTGCTCTGCTTGGCTTATTTCACTTAGCATAATGCTCTCCATCTCATTCCATGTTGTTGCAAATGGTAAGAACTCCTTCTTTTTTACTGCAGCGTAGTATTCCATTATGTAGATGTACCACAGTTTTTTAATCCACTCATCTGCTGATGGGCACTTAGGCTGTTTCCAAATCTTAGCTATGGTGAATTGTGCTGCTATGAACATAGGGGTGCATATATCCTTTCTGATTCATGTTTCTAGTTTCTTGGGATATATTCCTAGAAGTGGGATCACTGGGTCAAATGGGAGTTCCATTTTTAGTTTTTTGAGGAAACTCCATACTGTTCTCCACAGTGGCTGCACCAGTCTACATTCCCACCAGCAGTGCATGAGGGTTCCTTTTTCTCCGCATCCTCACCAGCACTTGTCGTTTGTTGACTTGTTGATAATAGCCATTCTGACAGGTGTGAGATGGTACCGCATTGTTGTTTTGATTTGCATCTCTCTCAATAGTGAGTTTGAGCAGGTTTTCACATGTCTCTTGGCCTTCCTTCTGTTTCCTTTCAAAAAGTGTCTATTTAGGTCCATTGCCCATTTTTTGATTGGGTTGTTTATCTTCTTTTTGTTAAGCTGCATGAGTTTCCTGTAAATGTTGGAGATTAAACGCTTATCGTTGATATCATTGGCAAATATGTTCTCCCATGCAGTGGGCTTTCTTGTTGTTTTATTGATGGTCTCCTTTGCTGTGCAAAAGCTTTTTATTGTGATGTAGACCCATTTGTTTATTTTCTCTTTAGTTTCCATTGCCCTAGGAGCAATATCAGTGAAGAAATTGCTTTGGCATATGTCAGAGATTTTTCTGCCTATGGATTCCTCTAGTATTTTTATGGTTTCCCGAAGTATGTTTAAGTCCTTGATCCATTTTGAGTTTATTTTTGTGTATGGTGTAAGTTGGTGGTCTAGTTTCATTTTTTTGCATGTATCTGTCCAATTTTCCCAACACCATTTATTGAAGAGACTGTCTTGACTCCATTGTATGTTCATGCCTCCCTTGTCAAATATTAATTGAGCATAGTGATTTGGGTCGATTTCTGGGTTCTCTATTCTATTCCATTGATCTATATGTCTGTTCTTGTGCCAATACCAGGCAGTTTTGAGAACAGTGGCTTTGTAATAGAGCTTGAAATCTGGTATTGAGATACCACCTACTTTGTTCTTCTTTCTCAGGATTGCTGTAGCTATTTGGGGTCTTTTTTTATTCCAGATGAATTTTTGAAAAGTTCGTTCTAGGTTTGTGAAATATGCTGTTGGCATTTTAATGGGAAGTGCATTGAATCTATAGATTGCTTTGGGTAGTATGGACATTTTGATGATGTTGATTCTCCCAATCCATGAACATGGTATGTTCTTCCATCTGTTTACGTCTTCCTCTATCTCTTTTTCCGGTGTCATGTAGTTTTCTGCGTATAGACCTTTTACCTCATTAGTTAAGTTTATTCCTAGGTATCTTAATTTTTTTGGTGTGATGGTAAATGGGATTACTTTTTTAGTCTCTCTTTCTGTAAGTTCACTATTGGTGTATAGAAATGCTATAGATTTCTTGGCATTAATTTTGTATCCTGCTACATTGCCGAATTCATTTATTAAGTCTAATAATTTTTTGATGGAGTCTTTAGGGTTTTCTATGTACAGTATCATGTCATCTGCAAATAAGGACAGTTTTACATCTTATTTTCCAATTTGGATGCCTTTTTTTCTTCTTCTTGTCTGATTGCAATGGCTAGTACTTCCAGCACTATGCTGAGCAGGAGTGGTGAGAGTGGGCATCCCTGTCTTGTTCCTGTTCTTAGGGGAAATGGTTTTAGTTTTTGCCCATTGAGTATGATGTCGGCTGTGGGTTTGTCATATATGGCTTTTATTATGTTGATCTGTAATTCTCTTTCATTGTGTTATCTTTACCTGGTTTTGGTATTAGGGTGATGCTGGCTTCATAGAAGGATCTTGAAAGTGTTCCTTCCTCTTGAATTTTTTGGAATAGTCTGAGGAGGATAGGTTTTAGTTCTTCCTTGAATGTTTGGTAAAACTCCCCTGTGAAGCTGTCTGGCCCCGGACTTTTGTTTGCTGGAAGCTTTTTGATGACTGCTTGAATTTCTTGCAGTTATCAGCCTATTGAGATTTTTTGTATCTTCTTGAGTAAGTTTTGGAAGGTTGTATTTTTCTAGGAATGTGTTCATTTCCTTCAGGTTGTCTATTTTGTTAGAATAGAGTTGTTCATAGTATTTTTTAATAATCCTTTGTATTTCTGTGGGGTCTGTTGTTATTTCTCCTCTTTCATTTCTGATTTTGTTTATTTGGGTCCTCTCTCTTTGCTTCTTGATGAGCCTGGCTAAAGGTTCATCAATCTTGTTTATCCTTTCAAAGAATCAGCTCTTGGTTTCATTGATCTTTTGTATTGTTTTTTTTTTTTTTTTTTTGGATGAAGATGCATGTCAAACTCAAAAACAACTTGCAGAAAGATTAAATGTTGCTCAGCAAACAATTTCCTATCATTTACAAGCAATGGGAAAGATTTTAAAGGAAGGAAAATGGGTGCCACATGAACTGAACGAAAGACAAATGGAAAACCGAAAAGTCATCAGTAAAATGTTGCTTCAACGGCATGAAAGAAAGTCTTTTTTGCATTGAATTGTGACTGGCGATGAAAGTGGATTTATTTTGAGAATCCCAAATGCACAAAATCATGGGTTGATCCAGGTCAACTATCAACATGGACTGCAAGGCCAAATCGCTTCAGAAAGAAGACAATACTCTGCGTTTAGTGGGATCAGGAAAGTGTGGCGTATTATGAGCTTCTAAAACCAGATGAAACTGTTAATGCTGATGGCTACCGACAACAAATAATCCATTTGAACCATGTTTTGATTGTGAAATAATCAGAATGTGCCAGAAGACACGGTAAAGTAATTTTGCTTCATGATGATGCACCATCACACACTTCAAAACCAGTTAAAGACACGTTAAAAGATCTTGCCTAGGAAGTATTAACCCACCTGCTATATTCACCAGACCTTGCTCCTTCCATTAGCACTTGTTCTGATTGATGGCACACGCACTTTCTGAGCAGCACTTAAAAACATACAAAGAAGTGGAAAATTGGGTCTCTGAATGGTTTGCCTCAAAACAAGAAAAGTTATATTGGCATGGTATCCACAAATTACTTGAAAGATGGGGGACATGTGTAGCTAGCAATGGACATAACTTTGAATAAAGCACTTTTGATATTTCTCTTGAAATTAGCGTGTCTTCTTTGATTACAAAATCTGCCATTATTAACCGGTACACCTAGTAAATGTATTAGTATTACATGAGATGACTTGTGAGATCTTTCATGAAGTTTATTTGCATGAGAAAAACACAAAGACATCTCTAGAACAGAATGCAATCATAAACAGCATTTCTCACCCACAACTGCTCTTACAGACTATTTAGTAGAGCTCTAGAATATTTGCTGTTGGATAAAATATAGGGCAAACTCGTAGTTTACTGCTCACTATTAGATAATAAAACATCTTTTTAATCATTTTGGATTAAAATGTTCAGTAATTAATATGTCTAGTCAGTGTCATAATTAAAGACTTCATACCAAGTTAAAGCTTCTCCTCTCCCCAGCTCTGGTTTGATGCTAAAGGGGAGGCTATCTGCTTGCCTGTGTTCCTTCTCTATCCACAATTGGCTAACCATGGTTTCTGACTCCTCCAGCATCAAGGGAGTGGTGGTGGAAGAAGAGAGGAGGAAAAATATGTAAAAGATCAGGAAAGATTTTATGTAAGGTTACTCTGAGTTGGCACTCTCTGGACTTGGCACATGTTTAAAGCTGACTCTCCTTCTAATGAATAGTTTGTGGGTTCTTTGGAGAACTTCCTATTACTAGACATGTCTCCCTGCAAGTCATTGGACTTGGGCTGATGCAACTCTTTGTCTGGTAGTTTTCAATTTCTTCCTAGTCCCCTGGGCATCTGCTGGTGCACGTCAGCCTTTCTTTGCTAAGTCATCTCCACCACTCCATATTAACCTCTTAGGCAAGACTGAGAACAACTCTACATCAACTCTCTTTTTGGCCCACATTCTGTCCACAGGAAAGAATCAACACGTTTGGCTCTGTTGATAGACCACAGTTGATTCATAATAAAGGCCCTCTACTCTGCTGACACAGTCTCTGTTATCAATTCTCTCACCTTTAGCTCTGTCAGAACTGGGGTCAAGTGTCAAGCTATCCAAATGGTTTCTTTGAAGTTCTTGTCACTAGGTAAACCCTCCCACCTGTTCCCCTCTGGGAGCAGAAAATAAAACTCTCGGCAAATTGATAGCTCTTCAATGGAGTTCTCTCTTCAGTCTCCGACTTTGGCCTCTTCAACCTCAACCCTTTTAAATCCTGAAGACAGGTTTGGGAAATGGTTTGAAATTTGGTTTTCAGACCTCTACTTGGCACATCCTGTCTAGATGATCAAGTGGTCAGGCCTCAAACTGAGATAGTTACCTTTTAATGTGTTGGATATAATCCTACTTTATTCATATTACTTATGTATTGTTGCATCACAATATTATCACAAATTTAGTGGCTTAACACATCACACATTTATTATCTCACAGTTTCTGTGAATGAAGTGACTGAGCATGGCTTAACTAAGTCCTCTCTTCAGGGTCTTACAAGGCTGCAGTCAGGGTTGTTAGCTGGGGCTGGGTTCTCATCTGAGACTTGACTGGATAAGGATCCACTTCCTAGCTCATGTGGTGCTGGCAGCATTCAGTTCCTTGTGAGTGGGTGGACTGAGGACCCAAGTTCTTGCTGGTTGTTAGTTGGGGGTTGCCCTAATCCTTTGCCCTGTGGACTTTTCCAATATGGCCACTTGGTTCCTCAAAACCAGCAAGGGAGAGACAGTCTTTCATCAAGACAGGCATTATAATTTTATGTAACATAATTACACACATGTTATTTATGTACACCCAATCATTGCTGTACTCAAGTTATTAAAAACTAGAGGCCCAGTGCACAAAATTTGTGCACAGGGGGTGGGGGTCTCTCAGCCCAGCCTGCACCCTCTCCGATCCAGGACCCCTGTGGGATGGGGCCTAAACCAGCAGTTGGACATCCCTCTCGCAATCCAGGACTGCTGGCTCCTAACCGCTGACCTGACTGCCTGCCTGATCACTCCTAAACACTCACCTGCCTGCCTGATCGCCCCTAACTGCCTCTGCTTGCTGGCTTAATCACCCCCTAAATGACCCTCTGCCGGCCTGATCGTCCCCTAACTGCCCCACTGCCAGCCCAGTCGGCCCCTAACTGCCCCCCTGCTGGCCTGGCCGCCCCCTAACTGCTCCCCTGCTGGCCTGGTCACCCCCTAACTGCCCCCCTGCTGGCCTGGTCACCCCCTAACTGTCCAGAAGGAAGTCAGACATTTGGAAGATGTCCGGTCGACCTGGTCTAATTAGCATATTACCCTTTTATTAGTATAGACTAGTGGCCCGGTGCACGAAATTTGTGCACATTAAAAGAGGATTAATTAAAGGAAATAATTTAATATTGCTATTTGCCCTTTCTCTATAATAGAAGTGTCAGAGATTAAAGAAAATTAATAAAATGTATATGAAAACCTTCCTCCTGTCAGAGTCTGGGTGCACCATGGGACCCAGAGTCAAGTCCCTGCCCACCCACATGCACCACAAAATCACATGAGACCCAGACCCGGCCGGGCCCCGCCCCCATTGGGCTAGATCCAGACCTGGCCAGTCCCACCCTTGTCAAGCCCCGCTGGGCAGGGGATACAGCCTCAGGTCCTCTGGCCCGGTGCCAGGACAGGGGGGCGTGGCTTGAGGTCTCCCAGCCCAGACCGGGATGGGGGCATGCCTTGAGGTACCCCATCAAGCCCTGCCAGGTTGGGGACATGGCCTGAGATCCTCTGTCAAGCCCTGCTGGGTGAGGGGCATGGCCTGAGGTCCTCCGTCAAGACCCACCAGCAGCGGGGTGCAGCCTCAGGTCCCCTGTCAAGCCCTCCTGGGCAGGGGGGCGCGGCCTGAGTTCCCCCGACCCAGCACTGGGTGTGCACCTTGAGGTCCCCTGTCAAGCCCTGCCAGGCAGGGAGGCACAGCCTCAGGTCCCCTGGCCCAGTGCTGGGGTGGGGAGTGCAGCCTGAAGTCCCCTGGCCTGTTGCCGGGTGGGGGTCGTGGCCTGAAGTCCCCTGTCAAGCCCCACCTGGTTGGGGGTGCAGCCTGAGGTCCCCTGGCCTGGTGCCAAGGTGGGAGGTGTGGCCTGAGGTACCCCGTCAAATCCTGCTGGGTTGGGGGTGTGGTCTTGAGGTCCCCAGGCCTGGTGTTGGGGTGGGGGGGTGCAGCCTGAGTTCCCCCAACCCAGCACTGGGGGTGCACCTTGAGGTCCCCTGTCAAGCCCCGCTGGGTGGGGGGCATGGTCTGAGGTCCCCTGTCAAGCCCCACCTGGTGGGGGGCGCGGCCTGAGGTACCCCAGCCTGGCACTGGGGCAGGGAGAGCAGCCTGAGGTCCCCTAGCCCAGCACCAGGACGGGAAGTGCACCTTGAGGTTCCCATGAAGCCCCGCTGGGCGGAGGGCATGGCCTCAGGTCCCCTGGCCTGGCGCTGGGGCAGGGAGAGCAGCTTGAGGTCTCCCAGCCTGATGCCAGGGCAGGGGGTGCAGCCTGAGGTCCCCTGTCAAGCCCCATGGGGGCGTAGCCTCAGGTCCCTGCTGATTGCTCATTAAGGCTCCTTATGGGAACTTGGCTTCAGCTGTGGGTGCAGCCATCTTTATGATGGAGTGATGGTCAATTAGCATATTCCCTTTTTATTAGATAGGATAAGTCAAAGATCTCACCCTTACTCAAGATGAGGGAATTATACAAGGATGAGACTATCAAGAGGTGAGGATGATGGGGGCCTCCTTCAGCTCAGCAAATTTCCAAGCAGTATGAGTTGTGTGACAATCCAGCACAGGTGCATATCCAGCACTGATATGACCTGCATGGCTCAGGATAATCAGCTGAGCTGTGAAGCCAGCTTCTTCCTCTAGTGGGTCATTTTTGCGACACTGCCATGGTGAACATCTTTGACAGACATTTTCTTGACATTGAAGCCCACATTGTCCCCAGGAAGAGTTTCACTCAAAGCTTCATGGTGTATTTAACAGACTTTACTTCAGTTGTAACACTGACTGGAGCAAAGGTGACCGCCATGCTGGGTTTGAGAATACCAGTCTCTGCTTGGTGTCCATAGGGGCAGTACCAATACCACCAGTTTTGTAGACATCCTGGAGGGGCAGACACAGGGGCTTGTCAGTTGGACGACTTGGTGGCAGGATGCAATCCAGAGCTTCAAGCATTGTGGTTCCCCTGGCATTACCATATTTTCAGGTGACCTTCCATCTTTTGAACCAAGGCTTATTAGCACTTGGCCCCAGCATGTTGTCACCATTCCAAACAGAAATTGGCTCCATTTTGTTAACACCAACAATCAGCTGTTTCACACCCAGTGTGTCAGCCAGAAGGGCATGCTCACGGGTCTGTCCATTCTTAGAGATATCTGCTTCAAAATCACATGTAGCAACAATCAGGACAGCACAGTCAGCCCGAGATGTGCCTGAAATCATGTTTTTGAAGTCTCTGTGTCCTGGGGCATCCAGGATAGTCACATAATACTTCCTGGTCTCGAATTTCCACAGGGAAATATCAATGGAGATACCACACTCACGTTCAGCTTTCAGTTATCCAAGACCCAGGCATCCTTGCAGGAGCCTTTCTCCATCTCAGCAGCCTCCTTCTCAAATTTTTCAATGGTTCTTTTGCCGATCCCACCACATTTGTAGATCAGATGGCCAGTGGTAGACTTGCCAGGATCTGTGTCCAAGGACGTCAATGTTGATGTGAGTCTTTTCCTTTCCCATTTTGGGTTTGAGTTAGTGGTGGTTTTCAGGACACCTGTGTTCTGTGACAAACCCCTTTGGAAAAAGAACGTCCAGCAGGACTATGACACTTATATACAGCTCTGCCCCCACCCTCCAGAACAGGGAGGAGCCAGCACAGGGCAGACTTTCCCAGTTTACCCCTCACCACCTCCGCCCGCCCACTTTTCAGTTCTCTATGACGACCCATCTTCATTACTGCACTTATGTTACTGCCTCGTAATTAAAATATATATATATATATTTTTATTGATTTCAGAGAGGAAGGGAGAGGGAGAGAGAGAGAGATAGAAACATCAATGATGAGAATCATTGATTGGCTACCTCCTGCACACCCCCTACTGGGGATCCCCTGCAACCCAGGCATGTGCCCTGACTGGGAATCGAACCTGGGACCCTTCAGTCTGCAGGCTGATGCTCTATCCACTGAGCCAAACCAGATAGGGCTGCCTCTTAATTTTTATTATCTGTCACCTCCAGCAAATTGGGAGCTCCCTTTCATCTCCTTATCACCACATATGTGTATTTTGCTTGGCATATTGGCAATATGTGTTGACAAATAAGTGAATCTTGTATTTATTTTCATAATGTGTCCTTCCTCTACATCATCACTCATGTATACTTCTCTGCCCTCTTTACCACTTTCTGCTCTACAAGGCCTAAGCATTTTATAGCTGGAAGGAATCTTAGAAATGAAGCATCCAGCATTTTTCAAGGTGCAGTCTATGAAGTTTCCTAGACTCTATACATTAGAGTACTTATTAAAAATGTATATTCCTGGGTGCCAACCCAGATCTATTGAATGAGAATCAAATGGATAGGGGTAATGAACAGTTCTTGTTAACAATCTTCTGGGCTATTCTTATGCAAATTGACATCCTAGTTTACTGTAGCACAATTCCTCAATTTAGAAATAGAACAAAAAGGAGTCCTTAGGACCTGAGAAGTCATTAACTAATTTGATAATATTTGAGATTCTGACAAAGTTAATGCATTTTTAAATTACTCTCTTTCTGATTTTGTGTTATTTAAGGGCACATGTGAGTAGCAATTCTCATATTTTTAGCATCAAATTAATTTCCTAGAGAATGTGTTAGATTGCTTAGATTAGTACCATGACTGTAGACACGACGTCCTTGACTCTGCATGAGAAGCTGGCTTGTTCTCAGTTGGGTATGGTACAAATGAGAAACATTTGTGACCATTCAGTAATGTTTACTGGGGTCAGGTAATAAGAATAAATCCAGTTTATGCTTTTAGATTCTATAATTTAGTCTAGCATAGTTTTCTCAGTGTGCATCTCATAGGACTTTCTAATGGTTTTCTTTGGTTTTGTATTTGTGTGTCTTGTTATTGAAAGCAGGGGTAAAGCTGGGGAACAATTAGATTATACAGCTAAGGCCATGGTCAGCAAACTGCGGCTCGTGAGCCACATGCGGCTCTTTGGCCCCTTGAGTGTGGCTCTTCCACAAAATACCATGGCCTGGGCGAGTCTATTTTGAAGAAGTGGCGTTAGAAGAAGTTTAAGTTTAAAAAATTTGGCTCTCAAAAGAAATTTCAATTGTTGTACTGTTGATATTTGGCTCTGTTGACTAATGAGTTTGCCGACCACTGAGCTAAGGTTTCTTTAAATATGATGCCTTTTTAGTTCATTTTGAAAGGACTTCAGTAATTTTCTCTTTTAGGGCATAGTACTTCTGCCCACCTTAGAGAGCTTGACTATAAGCAGAATAAAGTGCACATATGAACTGTGGTATCCATGTTTAGCTGTCATATATTTTCTCTCTTTCTCTCCTGTCTTTAATCCATCTCCTTCTTTCTCTTTTCTCCTTTTCCAACCCCTTCCCTCTTCTTCTTCTTCTCTCTGACACATATATACACAATTAAGGAGCAAAAGAAACAAATTATTATCACTCTCAAATTGTTAACAAAACTCAGATGTGTTTCTAATTTAAGAGCAAATTACAGTTCTATTTTTAATTTTTCCATACACAGCTGCATACCATGTTATTCACAAATTTCCCTTTGCCAAAGATACTATTAAACGTCAATTTTTTCAAAAATCTCAGAACAGAATACATGTTCCCTTGAATATTGCCTTCAAGATCACAAATAGTCTTTTACTTGTTCTTTTCAAGAATTCTGAAGGGTTCTTTTAAAGATGTTACTGTATGTGTATAAATAGAAATGAAAAAAAACTGAACTATGTTCTTCCACAGCACTTAGAGGTGCCATGCCAAGTCCAAGCCCATGTGGACTTGCTTTTTGTTACATGTGCTTTACTTCTATACTGAACAGATTCACCCCATCACTGACTGCTGCCCTCCATATGGTCTGGCTATTGTCTCTTTATAATCACCTAAAAAACATTAGTTAGAAGTAGAGAACTTGAGGAAACTTTGAGTAATATCCTCTGGTCAATCACTTCCTCATAGACCTGAGACTCACATGGGTTAAATAACTTGCTTTTGCCTACAAATCTAGGCCATGACTAGAATCCAGTGCTCATGATGTCACATTCTTATCTATCCCTATCATGCTTTTTTGGTGATTCCAACATATGTCTATATAGCATGGTGCTTTTGATACAAGCTATGAGGGTTCAAACAAGAGATAAGATATTTTAAATGGGATTCTGATATTCATTAAACATTATCATAAAGGAAGGTGCTTTTAAGGCTTGTTCTTAAAGACTAGAGGCCCAGTGCACAAAATTTGTGCACGGGACGGGGTGTGTCCCTCAGCCCAGCCTGCACCCTCTCCAATCTGACCCCTCAAGGGATGTCCAACTGCCCATTTAGGCCCGATCCTATCAGGCTGGCAGGGGAGTGGTTAGGGGGTGATCAGGCTGGCAGGAAGGAGCAGTTAGGGGCAATCAGGAAGGCAGGTAGGCAAGCAGTTGGGAGCCAGCAGTCCTGGATTGTGAGAGGGATGTCCGACTGCCCATTTAGGCCCGATCCCAGTAGGATTGGAATCCCAGTAGGATCGGGCCTAAATGGGCAGTCGGATATCCCTCTCACAATTCAGAACTGCTGGCTCCCAACTGCTCGCCTGCCTGCCTTCCTGATTGCCCCTAACTGCTCCTGCCTGCCAGCCTGATCACCCCCTAACCACTCCCCTGCCAGTCTGATTGATGCCTAACTGCTCCCCTGCCAGCCTGGTCACCCCTAACTGCCCTCCCCTGCAAGCCTGGTCACCCCTAACTGCCCTCCCCTGCAGGCCTTGTCCCCCCTAACTGCTCTCCCCTGCAGGCCTGGGTCCCCCCCAACTGCCTTTCCCTGCAGGCCCTGTCACCCCCAACTTCCCTCCTCTGCCAGCCTGGTCACCCCTAACTGCCCTCCCCTGCAGGCCTGGTCCCTCCCAACTTCCCTCCCCTCCTTGCCATCTTGTGGTGGCCATCTTGTGTCCACATGGAGGCAGCCATCTTGTGTGTTGGAGTGATGGTCAATTTGCATATTACTCTTTTATTAGATAGGATAGAGGCCTGGTTCATGGGTGGGGGCCAGCTGGTTTGCCCTGAAGGGTGTCCTGGATCAGGGTGGGGGTTCCCTTGGGGCATGGGGCGGCCTGGGTGAGGGGCCTGTGGTGGTTTGCAGGCCGGCCACACCCCCTGGTGACCCAGGTATCTGGGATTTATTTATCTTCTATAATTGAAACTTTGTAGCCTTGAGTGGAGCCAAGCCTCCTGCTTGTTCCGTGGCTGCAGCCATTTTTGTTGGGATTTATTTATCTTCTATAATTGAAACTTTGTAGCCTTGAGTGGAGGCCTGGGCTAGCCAGGGTGTGCGGAAAGGTTGGCTTCCTCCATTGCTGAGGGCAACTCAAGCCTCCTGCTCTCTCCAGCTCTGTGGCTGGTGCCATTTTGTTGGGATTTATTTATCTTCTATAATTGAAACTTTGTAGCCTTCAGTGGAGGCCTAGGCCGGCCAGGGTGTGCGGAAAGCTTTGCTTCCTCCATTGCCAGGGAAACCCAAGCCTCCTGCTCACTCCATGGCCGCAGCCATCTTGGTTGGGTTCATTTGCATACTTGCTCCTATTGGCTGGTGGGCGTGGCTTGTGGGTGTAGCGGAATGATGGTTAATTTGCATATTACTCTTTTATTAGATAGGATGAGTTTGGATAATAACATCCTTTTTAAAAACCTATGGCTTAATTTGGAGACTGATATACTGACATAAATTTCCATAAACTCATTAGAAAAATGATTTCTATTCATATTTTCTCCTAGTTGTTTTTTTTAAAAAACCAAGTTTTAGGACATTGTTTCCTGATTGTCAAGAACAAGATTTTAAAATTCATGAATTAAGTATTATTGTCACTATCTCATAGGTAAGAAAACTCTTAAGAGTTTTTTCACTCTTTGCAAACATTTGTGAACATGATGGAACATGTGAAAATAAGCAAGATACTAAACCTTCCTTTCAGGTTTCTAAAAAGGTATAAAGTAGGGATGACAGTCATCCCACAGAGCTATGGAGATGGACAAGTAAAATAATGTATATGAAGTTCACACTGGATATGAGATTGCGTCATAAAAATATTGTTGTATATTTCTTAAAGTTCTAACTTAAAATATGGATGGGGAAGGGTGTTCTTTGGAGAATTTAAGCATACTTTGATGCCAGCTTTCAGGGGTCTTTTGAGTGGGTTCCTAAAGGAGCTTTATAAATAAACTAGAAGCCCAATGCACGAAGATTCGTGCTAGAATGGGCCTTCCTTTCCCTGGCTGCCGGCACCGCCTTTCCACTTCAGCCCAGCCCTGGAGCCACCTCTTTCTGCTCCAGCCCTGCCTTCCCACACTGCCCAGAGGCCCTGAGAGACCAGGGGTGGGGCGGAACGCCTGTGTCATCGCCATGGCGATGATGCAGGCATCCCGCCTGCCCCCAGTTGCTCGGTGCCTGTGTATGCAAATTAACCACCATCTTTGTTGGGTTAATTTGCATACTTACTCTGATGGGCTGTGGGCATAGTGGAGGTACGGTCAATTTACATGTTTGTCTATTATTAGGTAAGACTAGAGGCCTGGTGCACAAAATTCTTGCATGGGTAGGGTCCCTAGGCCTGGCTGGTGATCAGGGCCAATCTGTGGGGTGACCAGCAGGCAGGGAAATCGGGGGGCCCCCACTGGCACCCGCCTTGGCTGGCGGCCTGGCACCACCCACTCGCCGGCTTCCACCAGGGCAGCTCCTGCATTGAGTGTTTGTCCCTTGGTGGTCAGTGTGCATCATAGCAACTGGTCATTCTGCTGGTCATTCCACTGTTTGGTCAATTTGCATATTAGGGTTTTGTTATATAGGATGAAGCTGTGGGTGGGCCTTGATTCCAGCCATGGGCCGTACCCATCTTACCTGCAAAGTTTTCGCTCATAAATTCAATTGAGCAAACGTTTGTGGACCAGGAATTCCTGAGAATTCCTGAGGTTTGATATGAAGCAAAACGTACCATGCTGATAGTTTATACCTTCAGACTGCTGGCTTACTGGCATCCCCAGTCTATGGTAAGAGTGTGTTTAGGAATATCAATCACATGACTTCACTATTTACCAGGCCAGGCTATAGGGAGTTTCCTCTACATTTAAGAACAATTTACATGCCCAGATCTCCTAAGATAAAGAATTCTATAAACTAAATAAAACAAAAAATCTGAAAGAACTATTAATCCTTTGAGGAGAAGAAATGATATAACTCCAAAGAAGTGTTGGGCTGTCTTTACAGATGGATTTGGAGCAATTCTTGGGTCAACAACTGCAATATTATTGCATTCATTTCATAAATACATTTAGTAAAACACGCTTCCCACCATCAAGTATTATTTGTATCATTTCTCAGGCTACTTACAATAGCTCCATAAACAATATACATTATGCCCATCACAATGGGATGAAATTGCTAATAATGCAGGAAGCTTTTGATGAGATTTTACAGAAAGAACCACAATATTTTAAAAACAAAAACAGAGCCACTTCAAATCTCCCATTCTTTTTCACTGTCTCTGCTGAAAACAGATATTAGAGACAAAAAAGAAGTAAATGGGCTTCAAGGAGCAGAGTGAAGACAGGAAAACTCTTTTACACAGAAATCAAATAGCACTAAAACTGAAAAATAATACCCGACTTGGCAAACTCTGAAACAAATGTGTTTTAAATTTGGCCCTGGAAGATTTCTGTGGTGTAATCCACAAAAGAAAGACTGAGTAAAGAGCCATCTCCATTTAAATCCTCGTCAATGGGAACTGTAATTTGCGCTGCATTTAGTTAGAACTGAAGAAAGAATGAGATTTGTTTGTCTTCAAAAGAGATTTTAAGGTAAAAAGCTAGCAGGTATACAACATATTTTGGATTAAAAATGTAATAATTTTCCTTGAAGCCAAATAATAGCATCCATATGGAGTTTCCTAATACTGTAGGTATTTATCTTAAATATTCAAATTAACCAATTTTTCTAGGGGTGGGGTGAGCAGGGGTGATGAGGGGCAGTTCTGCCGGGCCTGGGCTAGATTAAAATGGGTTTTGAGGGACATCAGAATGAATGCTCCAATATATATATATTTTTTCAGTTGACTCTTGGCAGACCAGCTGTGCTATATTTAAAGTGTAGTATTTACTAGAGAATAAGACATGTACACAGTTCACAAGGCTGGGTCTGAGGGTTAACTACCATGAATAATTGTTGGTTTCCTGTGATAACACAGTAATTTGATTACATGAAGTCAACAAACAGCATTTTGCTGTGTGGATTTCTACGAGGAAGCTTAAATGTCAAAGACTGAGTGATTCACACAACTTCAGCAACTTATTGGGGGTAGGAAATTGTAATATTTTCATCTAATTATAGATTATTCTCAAGTATAATGTCATTGATTGGATAGAATGATCTTAAAATCACAGTTATGTTCATTCTGAGAACCCAAATAACGATGAAGACGAGGCTCAACCTTTTCACACAGACTGCAGACAACTAAGCTTGTGAGACAATATGCATATGTTCAAGAGACCTAGTTTGTTGTTTTTCTCTCCAAAATGTCTTGCCATCTCAGAAAATTTATATATGTCCACAGTAATGTCTTCCTTAGCAAATATTCACTGAAATGGTGCTTTACCTATTAGGAATGAATTAAGTTTCCATGTATGTATGAACAGACAAATTTGAAACAATTCTCTGAAGGGAGGTTGTACCTTATTTTCATGTACTTTGGATTAGAATGGGTAAAATGTCCAGAGATAACTACAGAATTTCTAAACAAGGGGTTTAGGTATGAGATATGGATGAAAGTGAACTTATCTTTAGGCTATGATAGCAGCACAGCAAAATTTTAACTTTGATGGTGTGTTGATTTGGCGTGAAATCGCAAGGGTCTGGTAGAGATTATGGTGGCAAAGCCTCACCATGCCTCCTGTTGGTGCCTCCAAAGTACATTCAGTATTCAACTTAACCACTTAATAAAATCTTGCTAATTACAACTGACATAAAATAAATTACGTATATTTTTACATTACACATATAACTTATACATGATATCATACACACACATATACAGACACACACATAGGTATATTAACAAATTATGTGTATATATTACAAGCCAGATGTTGATGCTCACTTCAACCCCTGCATCACACACTGCTGGTAGAGTCAGTATTTATCCTACCTCACCTTGCGTTGATATTTCTCTCTTTCTATATATTTTCTGTTTCCAAGCCCAGTAACTATGAAGTCTTCAAGGACATAAATGATCTTATATACAAATGTGAAATTTTAGGCCTCACAAGTATTCCTAGACAAGAAAAATACATCAGTACAGAGCACAAGAGATAAATTTTGCACAACTTATTGGCAAAAATGTGAGGGCATGGGGTGTTGTGGTATAGTTGATCTTTATAAAGGAATATGGGTGTTTCTATTTTCTTTTCTGTCTCTACCAGCTCCTTTCTCATCCTAGTTTAAAAAAAATAGCATGGTAAATTATATGCTGAATTTCTATTTTTTTAAGGGATACTACAGACTTTGAGCCACTGAGCATATTTGCTAAGCTCGCTGTGTTACTGAGCCTCTCCAAGGGCTGTGGCCTCAAAGAGACTTCACTAGCCAGCTTGGAGAGTCTCAGATGTCTCTGATCTGGTTTTGCATCTAAGAGTTGGCATTTACATTAAAAATTGGGAGAGGAAGGAACAAGAGGTAGGAAAATAGGCAGATACAACTTCACTTTTTTTCAGTGAAGTCAAACCTTCAGCTCTACAACAGATTTCCATAGCAAGTCTCTGATTATTAACTATTGATCACTGTCCCTAACTTTACAACATCCCAACAAGTTTTCAGTTAGCATATGCGCTATTAGAAATTCATACAATTTTTCAAACCAAAATTGTTTTGGCTAAATATGTCTGTCAAATTCAGCATATAATTTACCATACTTTTTTTTTTTTTTTAACTAGGATGAGAAAGGAGCTGGTAGAGACAGAAAAAAAGGTCATTACATAATCAAATAACAAAAAGGTTTTGCATTGCCAAAAATATTTGGGAATTTCTTTGCTAGACCATCCCACTTCACTTCCTTATTATTATTTTTTTTTCTAGACTTAAATGGTACACAACATGCTCCATTTCCTTTTTCTCTGAAAACCTGGTTATAACTCTGTTTAGTTTGAGGTCAGTCTAACCATGCCTCTTAGAGGATGTCTAATCTCAGTGTAGGCGGCTGAAATAGTCTCCCTTCTGGTTGGCTGAGGCACATGTTAATGAAAATAGACACTTCAGTTCTAGTCTGGGATCAGAAGGAAAAAAAATGAAGTGAATTTCTCCAGTTTTCCAAATAGCAGCTCTGTGAAAGAAATATGCCCATGTTGATATTCATTTCATAAAGGTAAACTAAAAATCTAAACTGGGAACAATTGTTTTAAAGCATCTGATCATGTGAGATTTATTTATTTATCATATAGAACAAAAACAAAAATTTAAAAATTCTATTCCTAAGGTTTAAGAAAAAAAGACTATAAAATTTTTTAGTAACAAAGCCTGAAAGACTGGTCTTTGCCATGAGAATCTTGGCTAAAGTTTCTGAAATAATTTATACTTCTTACAGATTATTACGATCATGTTACAGCTATTTGTCTTTTAGTGTAAATTGCTTTTAATCCTTATTGACATGTCCATTAGCCTGTTCTTTGAGAAAGAAGATGAATATTTCTGTCAAATCCCTAACTCTCTATTAATAAATACTAACATAAGAAAAAAAAATCTCACATTGTTTGCTTAGAGTTGAGCATTCTCAAGAAAGTAAATTTAATTTTAAGGAGTTTAATTTGAACTATGGCTACCGTGAGTGGATAATTGTGTGTTCTCAAAATTGTCAACCTTGACATGAGCATCAGAAGCTGGCTAACCTTCTGTGCCTATACATTTTGTTTGTTTGTTTGTTTGTTTGTTTGTTAATCCTCACCTGAGGATATTTTACCATTGCTTTTTCATGAGTGGAAGGGAGAAGGAGAGGCAGAGAGAAACACTGATGTGTGAGAGACACATCAATTAGCTGCCTCCTGCAACATCCCGACCAGGGAGGGGAACCTGCAACCAAGGTACGTGCCCTTGACCAGAATCAAGCCCGGGACCCTTCAGTCCTCGGGTCGGCGCTCTATCCACTGAGCCAAACCAGCCAGGGCTTTTGTGCCTGTACATTTAATATCAAGTACAATTCATAAAGCAACACTGAGCTCCAGCCCTTGATCCTAAAGAGCTTGGGATGCAGATCTATATATGAAGAATTCTGTAGGTTTATGCATTATAGAGAACATTAATCTGTCCCCTACATATAAATTCCATTATCCCAATAGAAACATCAAGCAGAGATGGTTTCCCCATATACAGCTTTGTAAGAGGTAGTAATATTTGTATATAGAAGTTGGAAGACTAATTAAAACTCACATTTATTGAGTGCTTTCCATGCACAAGCCACTGATTTAAGAGCTTTATATATCTTCACTGAAGTAATTCTTTTAACAATCTATGAAGTACTTACTAATTATCAAGCCCTTGTTAAATATGAGAGAGAGACACAAAAAGATGTTTGTCATCTTGCCCAACATCACAAAGCCGGTAAGTGCATGAGCTGGCATTTTGAACCTAGAGAGTTTGGCTTCAGAATTTGCCCTCTTGATCATGTGATGTACAGTCCCTCAAGACTACATATCAGAGCAATCATAATCCAAACGACCAAGTTAGCAGATAAGAGGAATGTTCCTTTCACATAACCCTGAATGGATATATTTTTTTAAAAATTTAAGCAAAGGATTTGAAGACAAATATGTTAAATTTGGTAATAACAATGTAAAGAAAAGTATCATGGGTCAGATATATACTGATTACTGGTACACATATATCATTCTGTTAGCCACTATAGAGGATGCAACCTTGAATAAAATATGGTTCCTGCCCTCTAGTAATTTTCAATTTAGCAGCAGAAGAAAATATATCAACAATATATTGTAATATGTGAAAGGGCCATATGAGTTTGCAAATACATGCACTTCAGAAATTCAGAACAGAGAGGGATATCATTTTTTTATCTAGTATAAATGGAATCTAAACTAAAATTAAAAAAAACCCTCATTTAAAAAAATAGCTATATTTAACCATATAAAGAAGCCAGAGAACTTTGGACTATAATAAAGAGCTTTTATATAGTGTATACAAATAAGGACATTCACACACATAAAATACCCATTCGTTTTCACTTTTGACTTACACAGTCTGTACCTTATATAATAATTTGATCTGCTTAAACATAAATGAGATCATATTATTTTCTTTTTTAAAAAGTCCTTTACTTTCTTCCCTGTTGTACTTGGACAAAAAAAAAAAAATCAAATGATTATTTATACTTCTATTATTACTTCTATTTGGATATTTTTGGCCTGGATTTTTGCATGTGTCAATCTTCTTCATCTTTCAGGTTTCTGCTCAAATGCTGCCTCTTCAGCCAGTTTCCTCCAAACACCTTATGTAAAATGCCCACTCCTCTGCTCATAATTTTTTATCTTCTTTCTACTTAATTTTCTTCATACTACTCACCACTATTCTCATTTATATTTATATTTTCATGTTTATTTGTTATCAGTTTCACATTATAATCTTCATGAATGCAGAGACTTAATTTCCCTGTTTACTACCAAGTCAACAGCTAAAACAGAAGTTAGCAGGTATTAGTATTTGTTAATGAGTGACAATATTTAAATTCCAAATCCTATGGATCCTCTTTTATAGTTCCACTACAGGCCCAGTGCACAAAATTCATGCACGGGGATGTGTGTCCCTCAGCCCAGCCTGCACCCTCTCCAATCTGAGACCCCTTGAGGGATGTCCGACTGCCCATTTAAGCCTGATCCCAGTGTGATTGGGCCTAAATGTGCAGTCGGACATCCCTCTCACAATCCAGGACTGCTGGCTCCCAACTGCAGGCCTGCCTGCCTTCCTGATTGCCCCTAACCACTTCTGCCTGCCAGCCTGATCACCCCCTAACCACTCCCCTGCCAGCCTGATTGATGCCTAACTGCTCCCCTGCCAGCATGGTCACCCCTAACTGCCCTCCCCTGTAGGCCTGGTCACCCCTAACTGCCCTCCCCTGCAGGCCTTGTCCCCCCTCAACTGCTCTCCCCTGCAAGCCTGGGTCACGCCCCCAACTGCCCTCCCCTGCAGGCCTGGTCCCTCCCAACTGTTCTCCCCTGCTGGCCATCTTGTGGCGGCCATCTTGTGTCCACATGGGGGCAGGATCTTTGACCACATGGGGGCAGCTATCTTGTGTGTTGGAGTGATGGTCAATCTGCATATTACTCTTTTATTAGATAGGATAGAGGCCTGGTGCATGGGTGGGGGCCAGCTGGTTTGCCCTGAAGGGTGTCCCGGATCAGGGTGGAGGTTCCCTTTGGGTGTGGAGTGGCCTGGGCGAGGGGCCTGTGGTGGTTTGCAGGCTGGCCACACCCCCCGGTGACCCAAGTGGAGGCCCTGGTATCTGGGGTTTATTTATTTTCTACAATTGAAACTTTGTAGCCTGGAGCGGAGCCAAGCCTTCTGCTTGCTCCGTGGGGGCAGCAATTTTTGGGGGGATTTATGTATCTTCTGTAATTGAAACTTTGTAGCCTTAAGCAAGGCCTGGGCCGGCCAGGGTGTGCGGAAAGCTTGGCTTCCTCCATCACCGGGGGCAACACTAGCCTCCTGCTCTTTCCAGCTCCGTGGCTGCCGCCATTTCTGTTTGGGTTTATGTATCTTCTATCATTGAAACTTTGTAGCCTTGAGTGGAGGCCTAGGCCAGCAAGGGCAGGCAAAAAGCTTGGCTTCCTCCATTGCCGGGGAAACCCAAGCCTCCCTCCTGCTTTCTGTGGCCGTAGCCATCTTGGTTGGGTTTATTTGCATATTAGCTCCTGATTGGCTGGTGGGTGTGGCTGGTGGGTGTAGCGGAGTGATGGTTAGTTTGCATATTGCTCTTTTATTAGATAGGATTATGGCTGTGTGTGGAAGGTTTATTTGGGAGAGAAATAGGACATTGGACTAGAATGGTAAGTTGGGACAATAACATGAAGAGTCTTGAATGCTAGGATAGAATTCAGGCTTTGCTGGAGAACTTTGAAGGTTAAGCTGAGGAGCTGAAATCTACTATAATATCCACTAAGGACCTTAGAATACAGTCTTAATTATGCACGTGCAAGGATAAAAACTTTATTGTATAAATTCTCCTTCACTGCTTGGACTAAATGCTAACTTATCCAAGGATCTCCAAGAGGAATTTCTGCCCTGCCTATCTCCTTCCAAGTCATATTTCAAAGTCTCTTCTCTTTAATCAAGCTACCCATTGCTTCCGGACACATCTGGTCCAGCACTACCTCTGGATGTGTTTTCCTAAGGTTGCTGCTCTGCCTGGAATGCTCTCATTCCTCAGCTGCATGACCCTCGCTTTGCTTCCTCCAAGACTTTGCTAGAGGCTCCTGTTCTCCTAGATGCTTTCCCAGACCGACTTCCCTGCTGTGAAATCAGCTCTGGCTTTGTATTTCTTGGCACTTGTGGAGTGTTTGTGGTATGTTATTTTGGCTTTGCTTATGTTGTCTCTTTGTTGTCTATGTGTTACCTTTGTCTTCTCTGGGGTCAAAGTCCTGTCTCCAGTTTTTTAGTGTTCTTCAATGTAATTAGCATTGTGCGTTGAAACCAGGAGGGGAATACAAAGAAATGCTCTGGAACTCAGCTTTGTTTCTCTGGACTAGGTTATCTTTGGTTTGAGGCTAACGATAGTAGTAACAATGGTGTATCAGATTGAACTATCCTTTATAATAGTTTGGATTGATCATAAAATAAGATTTAAAAAAAGTTCTGGATCTAAAATTTCATTGTGGTTTGGCAAAAATGTTGTTGTTGTTATGAACTCTATCTTAATTGGAAAACCTAATGGAAACTTCACCGAGTCTTATCTGGAGACATTTATAACTCCTTACAATTTATTTTCTATCTTCTAGCTCAAGTCAAACAAAAAAATTGTGCATTTTTTTTTTTTTTTTTACATTAAAGACTTTTTGGAAAGAAGAGACTTGCTCATTATAGGATTTAAGCATCATTTCCCCCTGACCTAACATTAAATTAAGGAAAGCATCTTATCTATATCTAAGTATATAAAAGCCCAGCGACCAGACCGGTGGGATGACGAGAACAACTGGTGGCTATGACACGCACTGCGGCAGCCAACTAGCCTGATCAAGGCCTGGATTGGGGTGGGGCCGGCCAACTTCCCACGGCTCCTCCCCCCGCTGGCCTGGCCCTATGGACCCCCATTGGGGCGGACAGGCCAGACCCGACTCATGCACGAATTCGTGCACTGGGCCTCTAGTAGAATATGAAAGCCCAGTGTCCCTAGACCTCCCCATTCCAATGTAACTTTTATCCCAATAAAATTCCAATCATCCTACAAATTAATATTTAAAATAGAATTCTAGTTGATGTCCTTGCTTTCAGTCTCTCCACAATGTCATAGAGTCCCCCCTTTTCCTTCCTCGTTTCTTTCCTTTTATCACATTTATTAATAAGTTCATGGAAGAGTTTTAAATTTTAAAAAGTATAATAAAGAAGAAATCTCTGTTTAGCATTAGCTTGTTTAGGTAATTATCCGAAACACTAGAGGCCTGGTGCACGAAATTCGTGCATGGGGGTGTGTGTCCCTCAGCCCAGCCTGCATCCTCTCCAATCTGGGACCCCTCGAGGATGTCCAACTGTCTGTTTAGGCCCAATCCCACTGATCCCTCTCACAATCCAGGACTGCTGGCTCCCAACTGCTAGCTTGCCTGCCTTCCTGATTGCCCCTAACTGCTTCTGCCTGCCAGCCTGATCACCCCCTAACCACTCCCCTGCCAGCCTGATTGATGCCTAACTGCTCCCCTGCCAGCCTGTTTTCCATAACTGCCCTCCTCTGCAGGCCTGGTTTCCCCTAACTGCCCTCCCCTGCAGGCCTGGTCACCCCTAACTGCCCTCCCCTGCAGGCCTGAGTCCCCCCCAACTGCCCTCCCCTGTAGGCCTGGTCACCCCTAACTGCTCTCTCCTGCAGGCCTGGGTTCCTCCCAACTGCCTTTCCCTGCAGGCCTGGTTGCCCCCAACTTCCCTCCTCTGCTGGCTTGGTCACCCCTAACTTCCCTCCCCTACAGGCTTGATCGCCCCCAACTGCCCTCCTCTGCTGGCCATCTTGTGGCAGCCATCTTGTGTCCACATGGGGGCAGGATCTTTGACCACATGAGGGCAGCCATCTTGTGTGTTGGAGTGATGGTCAATCTGAATATTACTCTTTTATTAGATAGGATAGAGGCCTGGTGCACAGGTGGGGGCCAGCTGGTTTGCCCTGAAGGGTGTCCCAGATCAGGGTGGGGGTTCCCTTGGGGCGTGGGGCAGCCTGGGTGAGGGGCCTGTGGTGGTTTGCAGGCCGGCCACATCCCTGGCAACCCAAGTGGAGGCCCTGGTATCTGGGGTTTATTTATCTTCTACAATTGAAACTTTGTAGCCTGGTGTGGAGCCAAGACTTCTGCTTGCTCCATGGCAGCAGCCATTTCTATTGGGATTTATGTATCTTCTATAATTGAAACTTTGTAGCCTTGAGTGGAGGCCTGGGCTGGCCAGGGTGTGCGGAAAGCTTGGCTTCCTCCATCACCGAGGGCAACCCTAGCCTCCTGCTCTTTCCAGCTCCGTGGCTGCTGCCATTTCTGTTTGGGTTTATGTATCTTCTCTCATTGAAACTTTGTAGCCTTGAGTGGAGGCCTAGGCCGGCAAGGGCAGGTGGAAAGCTTGGCTTCCTCCATTGCTTGGGAAACTCAAGCCTCCCTCCTGCTCTCTGTGGCCGTAGCCAACTTGGTTGGGTTTATTTGCATATTTGCTCCTGATTGGCTGATGGGCGTGGCTGGTGGGCATGGTTTGTAGGTGTAGCGGAGTGATGGTTAATTTGCATATTACTCTTTTATTAGATAGGATGTTATTACTGGTTTATTTACACATAAGAACATTTGTACTTATAAACATATATGAATGCTTTCATATATATATATATATATATATATATATATATATATATATAAATTATTTAGGACTTACTAGACCTATGTGCTAAAAATTGTTCTAAATGATTTACAAATGTTGACTCATTCATTCTGCTATAATAATTTTATAAGGAAAATACTATTATTATTTTCAGTTTATAATTAAGAAACCTGAGGCATAGATTATTTAAAAAGCTTAACCAGAGTCGACAAAGCTAGAAAGTGGCAGAAACTGATTTAGAATCCAAATGGGCTAGTCTCAGAGTCCTTGTTACATTTTTTTTTTTTATGGAAAAAATTTATTTTGATTTTTTTCTAAAAATATCAGGAACTATAAAAAAACAAGCTCAATATTTGGCTGTACCAAAATCAGTACAAGTAAAACCAAAAGCAATACAATTAAAAATAGCATTCAGATATCATGCTTAATTTTAGAGAAACATGTTTTAAGCATTTCAGAAACTCTCATTTGCCATTGTTCCTCAATGTTAATATTCAGGTAAAGTACTGTCAGCCTGTGCACTGAGAGTTGTTTGAAAATTCTATGAATGAAAAGAAAAAATAATGTAATGGTTAGACAGAACTCTGAACAGGAGTGTGCTGGGTGGATATTTATTAAATTGGTAAAATGAATGACCTTTTCATTGAATGTCTAAAGAAGTTATAAGTCTTTGACTCAATATTCCATAGACTCTGACAAACAAATATCTACATGCATGTACCATGTTACTTCATTTCTATAAAAAAGGATGAAAGTGCAAACCTAAAGTTGTTATTTAGCAGTTGGAAATTAAAGTTTACCATGTGCATAAACACACTTGAGTCTTATAAAGACAAATTAGTAACATTTGATCCTAAGAAAGAACCTATTTATAAATAATTCTGCAATTTTCTTTTTCTTTTTAATTATATTTTTAAAATATATCTTTATTGATTTCAGAGAGGAAGGGAGAGAGAGATAGAAACATCATTGATGAGGGACAATTATTGATCAGCTGCCTCCTGCACGCCCCCACTGGGGATGGAGCCCACAACCTGGGCATGGAATCAAACTCAGGACCCTTCAGTCCACAGGCCGACACTCAGTCCACTGAGCCAAAGTAGCTAGAGCTAATTCTGCAATTTTGAAAGTAACTTTTTCTCCAGGGAATAATCTACATAGACTTTGAGGAGTTAACAACAAAAGGAAGGTTAAGGGAGTAAGCTTCAGTAGATTGTGTTAAGAAAAAGGGAAGGCCTGCCCTGGCTGGTGTGGCCCAGTTGGCTGGGCATCATCCTGTGCACTGAGCGGTCGCTGGTTCGATTCCCGATTGCCTGGGGTTGCAACTCTATATTCCCAGTAGGAGCCTGCAGTGCAGGAGGCAGCTGATAGATGTTTCTCTCTCTCTCTCTCCCTCTACTTTCCTCTCACTCTAAAATCAATAAAAACATATTTTAAAGAAGAAAAGAGAAGGCTCATAAAGATTATTATTCTCCTTCCCTTTTTTAACACTGCCTCCTGAGTTACCACCTCTCATGTAGGATTTTATCTGGATTGCTTTCCTTGACTGTCCTAAATAGTTTCACCCATTGAAAGTCTCCCTTTCATTAGATCCAAATGGGGCACCAAAGGAAGTATATGGAACTCATGCTAAAAGAGCATTGAACACATTAACTACCTAGTATCCATGGTTCACACTCACAAATGCTTCATGTTGAAGAGCTGCCGTGATTTTTATGTCTGTTACCTGATATTGCTTAGGTTTCATAAGTTCATCTGAGAACAATGACTTAAGGCAGGAGAGGACATAGGGACTGATTCCAGGCATAGATTTATGTGGGGAATGAATGTATTTTCATGAGTCTGGGGCAATGCTTAAATGCATTGTGACATATTCTAGTGGAGGGAGACTGTATCTGATCATATAGAAGACCGCCTCTTCTATATCTCTACTTTTCTTTGAAAATAATATATACCACATCAACTTCCTATATTCTGTTTATTGCTTTGTAAAGAGTTGGGGCTAATAAATATAAATTATTGTTGATTTATGTAGAAAAAGAACTCTAGAGTTTCTCCTCAGTATGGGGTAAAAGTCCAGCCACCTGGCTGCTAGCCCTCAATTCAACACTAATTAGCCAGACAATATTGATGGAAATTTCCACTCCCCTGGGGCCCATCTGTACAAAGGGATAAAACTATCTCTTCTACTTCCTAGGATTGTTGTAATCATTAAATGATACAGCCATTGTATATTCTAGGAGAGTCTGTTTTTCTGAATTGTTCTATCCTTTTTATTCTATTAACCGATGAAGAGTAAGTTGTAAGTAAAAAATGGAAGAGAAAAAATAAATGTGTGTGTGTTGCTTGTTTTTCATACCTAAAAGATAATATATTAGTAATCAACTTAACTTTGCACAGATTTTTTTTTTTCTGTAGAGTCACAATGAATTGGGCCAGTTAATTCAACATGTGGGACTTAACCATCATAAAAGACCAACTTTGTTCCTAGAATATTTAACTAGTGCTATCACTCATTGACTCTGTACAGGAAGTATTATGAGATTATTTCTAGTGGCATGAAAAAAATGATCGATAACAATCACAAGAGTGACATTAGTTAGCATAACAGCATTTACCAAAGGCTTTCACAAGCTTTACCTTGCTGAATCCTTACCACTATGCTGGGGGTTGGGGGGTGGGGTAGAGATTCTTATAATTTTCATTCTGTAAACAGGGAAATGGGCCACAGGATGTAAACTTCCCCATCTCCACACAGTGAGGAAGGGACAGCTGTGACTTTGACCTAGGTCAGTGGTCGGCAAACTCATTAGTCAACAGAGCCAAATATCAACAGTACAACGACTGAAATTTCTTTTGAGAGCCAAATTTTTTAAACTTAAACTTCTTCTAACACCACTTATTCAAAATAGACTCGCCCAGGCCGTGGTATTTTGTGGAAGAGCCACACTCAAGGGGCCAAAGAGCCGCCTGTGGCTCACGAGCCGCAGTTTGCCAACCACGGACCTAGGTCATCCGAAATCTGAGTTTAGGCTGTTCTTACTATACTGCATTTCATCCCTCCCCCCCCACCACAAACAATTATTTTTAGTTAAAATAAAAGTTTCATCTAATTTTTTCCTGGGTAGACCCTGAGCCTGAACAGAAATAAAACCTGAGTACAAAACCTGAATATAATAAAACAGCATGGGTAACATTTTCAGAGTATTTGCTTCATGCTATATATTGCCATAAGGATTTTGCACATATAATTTATTTTAATATTTAGAGAAACCCTGAATCCTAAGACATCACATTCCTCTCCCACCTACCGAGGTTGAATGCCTTGCCTATGCCAGTGCATAACCACTTACACTATGCCTCTCCCATCTCCCTGTATCAGATACACGCAGGGGCATCCTCAGCATCACAGTACCAGAGAAAGACCAGACTGGCAGACAGAGCAGTCACCGGGAAACTAAGGTGAAAAAAGATCTACACTAATCAATGTTGAAAGGGAACAGGGCAGGGGGCGATCCAGCAAAGCAGAATAGGTGGGTTTCTCTATGATAAACTACTAGCTTCAGGCTGCAGGCTTAGCTACACGCCTAGGACATGGCAGGATTCTGGTTTCTGAGGACTGGGCAGAACCAGGGAGCACACATACCAGAGAGACAAACGAATTAAATGGCGGATCTCACCTGGCTAGACAACGGTAGAGTAAGCCAGAGACCTAACTGTTGAAAGAGAAATACAAGGCTGTGTCTTACAATAGAAACACACACACACACACACACACACACACACACACACACACACGTGCAAGAACCTAGAGCACAGCCTTGAAACAGGATGACCAGTATGGATTTACACCTCAGCGTCCCTTCAGGGTGCAGAGGCAGCTGCAGTTGAGCGAATGAGCTCGGGGCATGCATGCTCTATTTCAACAATGGAAATCCGGCTGAGATGCCTGAGATGCCAAAGCCAGTAAAGCTTGAATTTCTATTTCCTAATTCGCAGCTGTACCAACCTCTTGCTTTGGAACAAAAGATTAAATAACTTCGCTATCATTGGGGTGGTGGCTGTCTTAAATTATAAAGTTAAATTCAGATTCAATGGCAAGGACAAGCCAGTATGTGGTAACGGAAATGACTATGGCTGTGAGATTGGGTGTCTAAGGACACCCCCTCCAAAACATCTTAGCATCCCTCTCTGCAGTAACATTGCTGTGCAAGCCCATTCACTGTCTTGTATTGTAATTAGCTTTTTTTCTTTTCTTACCCACTTTAGGAAGGTGGTGGAGGACTGAGCTCTTTGCACTCCTAACTTTGTGTCACATAATCATCAATAATCTACAAATACCACTCTTGTCTTATTAATGTATTTACTTATTTATCTAACTCCCTTTCATCCACAGTCTCCATGCCCATGCCCTTCCACACCAAAGGTGTTTTTCCATTCTCCTTTTATTTGTGTGGTAAATGGGCATTGTTGCTCTGTGTGCATGTGTTTCAACTTACGTGTATGATATTGTCATCTTTTTTTCCCCTGTTTCTTCTTTTTCAGTTTACTCAGCATTCTATGTTTTAAAGATGCATGATGTTATTTTGTTAAATCTACTTCTTTGCTTCTAAGTGTGGCAAAGCATCCCTTAGTGTGCTTTCATTATAATGGAATCTGCATTGCCTCCAACTTACTGCAAAGCCCTTAGGAGTTTAGTTAAGACTCTCTTGGGTATAGATAGCAGGACAAACATTACTCCCTCGTAGCAATTTAATTACACACAGCCTAAGTGCTCTCCAGAATGACACGCTTTTCAGTTTAAGTGTCCGTCTAGATATTGGACGGCATGGAGGATGTATTATTCAGTTTTGTGTCCACACTGCTTGTTCAATGCAGAGAAATTAAATAAATGAGTGGAATCAGATAGCCCAGTCTGTTTCATTTCCCAAGGCAAATAGCACAGTGGAATATAAATGAGGCCCATATCACAGCAATTTACCTACATGAAAAGTCCTCTTTAAATTTACCAATGGGGTGGGGTGGGGTGGGATGGGGGGTGGGGGAGGGGGGAGACAAACACTATTGAAAAGCTGGCAGAGCTTAGGGACTCTGTGTCCTGTCTTTGAACTGCTGTTTCCTCAGAGGAGTGGAAGTGCTTTCCATTATTCGCAGTAAAAAGGACATGCTCTGTGGGGCTTCCCATCATTGTTCCGAAAGCCAGCAAATTGGACTTCCAACACCATTTCTCCCAGAAATCAACATTGTTTCCTCTCTCACCCTGGCTTCCAGCTTAAAAAAAAAAAAAAAAAGAGAAAAAGTTCCTGTTTGTGATGAACAGAGGTCAGGTTTCTCCGTGGGAATATTTGTGAAGAATTGACATCCTTCTCCAGACAATGTCACAGTGTCATGGAGCACGTTTTACCGCCACGTAAGGTCTTGGTGTGGAATGTGCACAGCCTGCGTTACTCATTAGGGGATGACAGACTTACGACAGCATCAGGGTCATGCCAGACCCACTAAAGGGCGGCCATTGGTGGCTGTTTAAAAAAAATGATACAGACTCCTGGCAGGCAATCAAGGCTGTGGTAGGGAGTAGTGTTATTGCTTAAAACAAAATTCAAATATTTCCAAGCATTATCTATGCCCCCAAACAATCCAGTTCAAAACATATATGTAATTTTAAAAAATTATCTGTACCTAGAAAAAATCAGACTAAAATCTATATAATAAAATCCACCATCTGTTGTAATGGCTAATTTATCAATTTCCTGCCATGTTTTTGTCTCTTATAATACTGGAATTGTTGATTTTATATTTAATGTATAAAATGTTTTTTTTTCCTGAAGCAGAAAAAGAAAATGTTTTTTTTTTTTTGACTGTTAACAGCAATGCTTTTTTTTTTTTTTTTTTTAAATATATTTTATTGATCCTTTACAGAGAGGAAGGGAGAGGAATAGAGTTAGAAACATCGATGAGAGAGAAACATCAATCAGCTGCCCCCCGCACACCTCCCACTGAGGATGTGCCCGCAACCAAGGTACATGCCCTTGACCGGAATCGAACCCGGGACCTTTCAGTCCGCAGGCCAACGCTCTATCCACTGAGCCAAACCGGCCTCGGCAAGAAAATGTTTAATAGTAAAACAATAATAGTTTGGAATTAGGAGGGTCAAGGTAGCATGGATAAGTGGTCATTTTTGTTAGATCTTCGACCCTGGGAGCACCTACAAATCTGGAGGCCTGTGCTCCAGCATTGGCATTTCTGAGTGGATGGGTGGTCTTAGACCGCATGCCTCTGCCCAGGGCTTCCTCATCTGTAAAGTAAAGGACATACTGGACAGTACTAAAGTCTACTGGATTTGGGAAAGTACTAGACATTTTATTAAATCTTACTTGTTGCCTGTGAGAGGGGCTGGGTCAAACTAAATATCTGACCAAAAGTTTTACATTAATTTTCAAATTAATCTGATCTCCAGGAAAGCTCAATAAAGGATGGGAGTTTTAGTTTCCCCATGAGCCCCAGCAGGAAGAGGGTTATAACACATAGGAAAAATGAAAATAAACTTGGAGGATCCTATGTGACAATAAGCCCAATTAACATTGCAAAGGGTAGCTTTCCAAAATATATAGTCATATTCTCTACAGTCTTCTCTTAATGAGATTAGTTTACTTCCTGATCAAAATATCCATTAACAAGAAATGTCTCAAAGATGCTTTCTGAAAAAGCATTGATCTCTAAAATTGTGATTAGTCATCACATATTATTTGGTAGTATTACCAGAGGGAGGTTCATCAATGTTAATGTTGACGTATAATACTTATTGAATGAATAGACAGAGTTCTACATTGTTTGTATGGACTGATTCATTTAGTCCTCACAAAAACAAAACAAAACACAAAACACACACACACACACACACAAAACCCCACAAAAAAACAACCCTATCAAGTAGCTACTTATATTACATTTATTTTATAGATGAGGAATTTGAGACAGAGCAAAAATAAGTAATATGTTCAAGGTTTAAAACTAATAGGGAACCGCTGGAATTCAACTCAGACATTTAGTTCCAGAGTCCATGCTCTTATCCATATGCCATGATAAATGCATATCAAAAATGCTATTAAATTTTAAGGAATTCCCCTCTCGCCCTTTCTCCCTTCTTCCCTTCTTCCCTTTTCCCCTCTCCTCTCTCTATCTCTCTCTCTCTTTCTCTCTCTCTCTTTTAGCAAATTTAATTAAACTCCTGGTTGGAGTTATATAAAGCCTCACTCACTCACTTGTCTGGTGGTTGATAATAATGGCCATCAGCCATCTGCTGGGTTTGGGACAGAACTCTTACATATGGCCTATCCTTGTGGCTGCCTGACTTATGCACAGCCTGCTGGCTGGGTTCCAATGGTGGACAGGGAGAGAGAGAGAGAGAGAGAGAGAGAGAGAGAGAGAGAGAGAGAGAGAAACCAGGAGAAGCTGTATCACCTTTCCTAACCTGTCTCGGGAGTTTCACTGCTTCACTTTTGTATCTTTGTATTAATTATAAGTAAATCACTAAGGATGCTTCATATTTAAAAGTAGGAGGATTACAATCCATCTTTAGTAGGAGGTGCATCAAGTTATTTGAGAACATGTTTTAAAACCGTTATAGCTAAAGAAATAAATTTGGACATCATTGGCATATTGATGACATTATATCCATTAAGGGGGAAGAAATTGATTAGAGAGAGAGTAACATTGGAAGAGAAGGAAGGCCAGGGAGTAAGCCCTGGAAGACAGCAGCATCCAGAGCCTGTCTAAAGAAGAGGAGCCAGCAAAGGAGACTGAGAAGGAAAAGCTATTGCGGTAGGGGGAAATAAGAACATAGTGTTCTCAAAGCTAACACATGGAAGTCTTTCACAAAGGAGAGAAACTGTGTCAAATACTGCCAGCGGCTGATCTAGCTCAAGGATTGGGGCACCGGAAACTGGTGACTGCAGCATGGAGGTTGTACAAACCCGATGAGAGAGATTTAAAGAACAAATTGGAAGGTGAGAAAGCAACAATTATTTTTCCTTTGTTCATATGTGCAAGGCCCCGTGGGGTCATGATATAGAAGATAAGGGTGGGGGGGGAAACTAAGGAAGAGCATAAACACATGAGAAATTTTTCAGGCTGGGTGTTTATTTTTGGCTTTGGTTGAGAATAAGCCTTCAGGACATATTGGCTACACTCCCCACCCTGCCCCTACACTGAATTTTTAATGGCCAAACCCTCTCCAGTTTTAACACAAAGGTATGACTATACATTGATTCTTAAAGTTGCCTTTTAAAGTGGTTCTTATATCCTGATACTGACAGTAGCAGACATTTCTTATGCCAGGACACTTACAGCTGCAAACTTTCAGCAAATAGACTGCAAACAAAGCAGGATATTATTGACCACAGGGCACAATCCCAGTGAAGAGCAGAGACGAAATCTTGTTGCATATAAAGGCATTTTCAATTCTAATTTGTATTCATTTCTTTTTCATTTTAAGCAGAGAAGAAATAAGCAATTTAAAATGGGGTTTATGGACATATTTAAGTCTATTTTTAAACTTTATCTTTCAAAACAATACTAAATTAGGTCAATCATATTCTTTTTTAGGTAGAAATATTCGTAACTGCTAACAGTGCCTACTTTCTAGTGATCACTGAACTGATCTTATCATTTCTAATCACTTTTTAGAATACTTATTATTTAATTCCATCATAATGCCATGGGATGGTTTCATCTTACAAATGAGGAAACTGAGGCCGGGAGGGATCGAATGACTTGCTTAGATTCATACAAGAAGGTGGTGGAGCCAGGCTACTGAGCCACTGGGCCCTAATCACTGGGCATACTACCCCCTTAAAAACATGCTCGTTTACCAGAAAAGGCAAGCAATCTGCAACTGCTTTTCAACAAGTTGTTTTTTTTTAAGTGGCCAAATAAAATTTTATTGAAGTATTTAAAAAAGCACAGCTCTCATCTAAGAAGAGAATGTAAAACTCTCAGCCCCATGGGTGATTTCTTTTTCTGGTTTTTGTTTTATTTATTTATTTTTTTCAGTTTAGAACACACACACACACACACACACACACACACACACACACACACACGCTGCAATGCCCTAATTAAAAATACACCAGCACAGAGGGGAATGTCAATTGCCTCTGTACTTTCAGAGAGCAGAGAGTTCTGTCTTGAAAGCAGCTTTGTTTGAAAGACAAATACTAGGAAGGAAAAGTATTGGTAAAATTTCATCAAGAGGCAAGCCCTGTTTTCTGGGCCATTGGCCATCTGCTAGTTCTCAGAAATGCTAATGATGCTGACTTTCTCCAAGTTCATGGTAAAAAAAGCCATCTGAATAAGTGATATCATTTATGCCACTGGGGCCAAAACCCTGTGGAATTAGGATAAGAGCCCTGAGACTTTGGTGTGGCTGGTTTCCTTGTTCATCAGCCCACTATCATGTAGCTAGAAAATAACATGTAATTCAATTCACTAAAAATATATTGAGCCCAGCCGGTGTGGCTCAGTGGTAGCTGCTTTGATGCCCTGTCAAACACATTCCTGGGTTTCGGGCTCCATTCCCAGTAGGAGGCATGCAGGAAACAGCCAATCAATGATTCTCTCTCATCATTGATGTTTCTCTCTCTCTCTCTCTCTCCCTCTCTCTTTCTCTCTGGAATCCATAAAAATATATTTTAAAAAAGATTGCCATATATATATATATATATGGATGAAAAAGGGGCCACATGCTAACCTGACAAGCTCAGGGAAGGCCTGCATGGTGGTCTTGCAAACTCAAAGACCTAAAGTAACCACAAAAGGATGGTCTGAAGCCTTACATGAGTCCTTTCTAACACCTAGGAAGTATGCTATAAGTTTCTTATTAATAATTTTTAAAATTAATTTTAATAAATAATATGTGGGTCTCCAAAATATTATAAACTTTAAGACACACAAAGCCTGACTGTCCCTGTTTAGCACATCTAATTGGTTACTGCATCAAGGGGAAAGAGGAACATCAATATTCTGCAGGTGGCCACCACAATGACCTTGGTTTTCATGCTTACTGAGTCTCTGAATCGAACATGCCTGCTCCCCTCCTGATCACTCAAAATGCCCTTGTGGGTATTGATTCTTTGTGATTTTTCAAAAATCTGTCTCCCTGTAACTGTGGCTAATTTGTTGAGGTATTAACATTTTGTACTACTTTGCATCAGTCAATATAAATTGTGGCTTTTTTCAGCAAATCCAGAGGCATATGCTTAGTATCAATATGCCAGAATATTTTATTTGGGCTGTCCCTCAATTTTGTGGTAGCAGGTTACCTCTATAGTTTTCTGTCACGGATGGTCATAGGCAATTGAGGGTGAAGCAAACTCAAAATTGCCATACTTTCCAGAGAGTGAGAGAACCTATCTTCTGACTCTGCTCTTAAGGGCCAGAATCTCTTTATCTTTGAAACTGATGACAAAAAAAAAAAAATCAAAAACAATAGTTTTATAAGTAGAATAATACCTGTCAAAGATATGATGTCAATAATATATTTTAAAGCATAAGGTTTTAAAGGTTGAAAACTCAGAGGTATTTTTAGCCAGATAAGTCTATTTTCTGTAATACCTTTAGCCAATTCTATGCATTGTACGTGGAAATATGGACACTGACAAATGTGAACACTGAAGCACTGGGTGGGCCAGTTTAGAGAGAGGGGTGCATTCACCTAAATAAGCATTCAATTACATTTCCAATATAATCAGCTGGCTGAATTCCACGCCAAAACTTAGCCGATACATTTTCATCTGTTAGTAATTATGAGTAATTTAAAAATGTTCCCTGAGTTTTATTTCAGCATTACCTGTAAATTAAATTATAGAAAAATATATTTGGTTTTGAAACCATCTTGGGACTATTTCCTTTTTTGTGTATTTGGTTGGTATGCAGTATTTACAGATTTAGAAAAGGAAACATGAGAAATACAACCAACTGTAACCAAGAAAAACCCTCAAAAACAAGAAAACATGACCAAAAAAAAAAAAAAAAAGTAGAAGCATAACCATAAATTGCAGTGGATACTATATAAAGCAAAAAAGGACAAATTCCACTGATTTAAAATACAAGCAAGGGAAAAGATAGAATTATTAAGTTGATTTTTTTAAAAAGGTGTGATTTTACACTACAAAGGAGTCCTTAACTGTACTTAAGGTTAAATGATTTTATTTATTTATTTATTACTATTATTTTTTTTATCTACTCCAAAAATTTGAAAACGTTTATTCACAAAGATATATGCACCTGTATGTTCACTTTGGCCAAGACATTGAAACAACTGAATTGTCCTTTGATAGAGGATTAGATAAAGAAGTTGTGGTACATATATACAATGGAGTACTACTCATAAGAAAAGATGAAACACTGCCATTTGTGACAACATGTATGGACCTTGAGAGTATCATGCTAAGAAAAAGAAATCAGACAGAGTTAAGAACCAAATGATTTTACTCATATCTTCCTATATAATAAAGAGGTAATATGCAAATTGACCATCACATCCTCACACAAGATGGCCACCCCCATGTGGTCACAAGATGGCCACCACAATATGGGCAGCAGGGGAGGGCAGTTAGGGGCAACCAGGCCAGCAGGGGAGAGGAGTTGGGGATGACTGGGACAGCAGGGGAGGGCAGTTGGGGGCGATGGGACCATCAGGGGAGGGCAGTTGGGGGCAATCGGGCTGGCAGGGGAGCAGTTAGGTGTCAATCAGGCTGACAGGGGAGTGGTTAGGGGGTGATCAGGCTGGCAGACAGAAGTGGTTAGGGGCAATCAGGCAGGCAGGCAGGCAAGTGGTTGGGAGCCATCAGTCCTGGATAGTGAAAGGGATGTCTGACTGCCAGTTTAGGCCTGATCCTACTGGATCGGGCAGTCGGACATCCCTCGAGGGGTCCCAGATTGGAGAGGGTGCAGGCTGGGCTGAGGGACACCCCCCAGTGCACGAATTCTGTGCACTTGGCCTCTAGTATAGGATATAAAACTAAAAGCAACAAATGAGCAAACAAGAAAAACAAACAAACAAAACTCTTAGATACAGACAACAGTATGGTGGTTACCAGAGGGAAGGATGGTGAAGGAGTAATAAAGGGTAGAAGTCAAATAAATGGTGAAAGAAGATGATTTGACTTTGAGTTCTGGGCATAAAATGAAATATACAGATCATGTATCATAGAAATGTACAGTAGAAACCTATATAACCTATATAATCTTATTAATCAACTAGAGGCCCGGTGCACAAAATTTGTGCACAGGTAGGGTGCCTTGGTCTGGCTGGTTATCAGGGTCAATCGGGGCTTTCCGGCTGCTGGTCGGGACCTTTCTTCATTCTGTGCTGCCCCCTGGTGGTCAGTGCACATTATGACGAGCGATTGAAGTCTGGTTGGTCAAACTCCCCAGGGGACAATTTGCATATTAGCCTTTTATTATATAGGATGTCACCCTGCTAAATTTTATTTTTATTTATTTTTTTATTTCTTTATTGATTAAGGTATTACATATGTGTCCTTATTCCCCTGTTATCCCCCACCTCCCATCCATGAACCCACCCCCGTTGTCTGTGTTCATTGATTAGGCTTATATGCATGCATATAAGTCCTTTGGGTGATCTCTCCCCCTTACCTCGACCCTCCCCTACCTTCCCTGAGCTTTCACGTTCTGATTGATGTTTCTCTGTCTCTGGATCTATTTTTGTTCATCAGTTTATGTTGTTCATTATATTCCACAAATGAGTGAGATCATGTGATATTTATCTTTCTCTGCTTTGCTTATTTCACTTAGCATAATGCTCTCCATCTCATTCCATGTTGTTGCAAATGGTAAGAATTCCTTCTTTTTTACCGCAGCGTAGTATTCCATTGTGTGGATGTACCACAGTTTTTTAATCCACTCATCTGCTGATGGGCACTTAGGCTGTTTCCAAATCTTAGCTATGGTGAATTGTGCTGCTATGAACATAGGGGTGCATATATCCTTTCTGATTCGTGTTTCTAGTTTCTTGGGATATATTCCTAGAAGTGGGATCACTGGGTCAAATGGGAGTTCCATTTTTAGTTTTTTGAGGAAACTCCATACTGTTCTCCACAGTGGCTGCATCAGTCTGCATTCCCACCAGCAGTGCACGAGGGTTCCTTTTTCTCTGCATCCTCACCAGCACTTGTCATTTATTGATTTGTTGATAATAGTCATTCTGACAGGTGTGAGATGGTACCGCATTGTTGTTTTTATTTGCATCTCTCTGATGATTAGTGACTTTGAGCAGGTTTTCATATGTCTCTTGGCCTTCTGTCTTCTTTCAAAAAGTGTCTATTTAGATCAGTTGCCCATTTTTTGATTGGGTTGTTTATCTTCTTTTTGTTAAGCTGCATGAGTTTCCTGTAAATGTTGGAGATTAAACCCTTATCGTTGATATCATTGGCAAATATGTTCTCCCATGCAGTGGGCTTTCTTGTTGTTTTATTGATGGTTTCCTTTGCTGTGCAAAAGCTTTTTATTGTGATGTAGTCCCATTTGTTTATTTTCTCTTTAGTTTCCATTGCCCTAGGAGCAGTATCAGTGAAGAAATTGCTTTGGCATATGTCAGAGATTTTTCTGCCTGTGGATTCCTCTAGTATTTTTATGGTTTCCTGTCGTATGTTTAAGTCCTTGATCCATTTTGAGTTTATTTTTGTGTATGGTGTAAGTTGGTGGTCTAGTTTCATTTTTTTGCATGTATCTGTCCAATTTTCCCAACACCATTTATTGAAGAGACTGTCTTGACTCCATTGTATGTTCATGCCTCCTTTGTCAAATATTAATTGAGCATAGTGATTTGGGTCGATTTCTGGGTTTTCTATTCTATTCCATTGATCTATAGGTCTGTTCTTGTGCCAGTACCAGGCAGTTTTGAGAACAGTGGCTTTGTAATACAGCTTGATATCTGGTATTGAGATCCCACCTACTTTGTTCTTGTTTCTCAGGATTGCTGTGGCTATTTGGGGTCTTTTTTTATTCCAGATGAATTTTTGGAAAGTTCGTTCTATGTTTGTGAAATATGCCGTTGGTATTTTAATAGGAAGTGCATTGAATCTATAGATTGCTTTGGGTAGTATGGACATTTTAATGATGTTGATTCTCCCAATCCATGAACATGGTATGTCCTTCCATCTGTTTATGTCTTCCTCTATCTCTTTTTTCAGTGTCATGTAGTTTTCCACGTATAGGTCTTTTACCTCCTTAGTTAAGTTTATTCCTAGGTATCTTAATTTTTTTGGTGCGATGGTAAATGGGATTACTTTTTTAGTCTCTGTTTCTGTAAGTTCACTATTGGTGTATAGAAATGCCATAGATTTCGTGGCATTAATTTTGTATCCTGCTACATTGCCAAATTCATTTATTAAGTCTAATAATTTTTTGATGGAGTCTTTAGGGTTTTCTATGTACAGTATCACGTCATCTGCAAATAAGGACAGTTTTACTTCTTCTGTTCCAATTTGGATGCCCTTTTTTCTTCTTCTTGTCTGATTGCAATGGCTAATACTTTCAGTACTATGTCGAACAGGAGTGGTGAGAGTGGGCATCCCTGTCTTGTTCCTGTTCTTAGGGGAAATGGTTTTAGTTTTTGCCCATTGAGTATGATGTTAGCTGTGGGTTTATCATATATAGCTTTTATTATGTTGAGGTATGATCCTTCTATTCCCACCTTGTTGAGAGTTTTTATCAAGAAAGGGTGTTGGATTTTGTCAAATGCTTTTTCTGCATCAATTGATATGACTATATGATTTTTATTTCTCAATTTGTTTATGTGTTGTATCACGTTTATTGATTTGTGGATATTGTACCATTCTTGCATTCCTGGGATAAATCCTTCTTGGTCAGGGTGTATGATCTTTCTGATGTAGTGCTGGATCCCATTTGCTAGAATTTTGTTGAGGATTTTGGCATCTATGTTCATGAGGGATATTGGCCTGTAATTCTCTTTCATTGTGTTTTTATCTGGTTTTGGTATTAGGGTGATGCTGGCTTCATAGAAGGAGCTTGGAAGTGTTTCTTCCTCTTGAATTTTTTGGAATAGTCTGAGGAGGATAGGTTTTAGTTCTTCCTTGAATGTTTGGTAAAACTTCCCTGTGAAGCCGTCAGGCCCCGGGCTTTTGTTTGCTGGAAGCTTTTTGATGACTGCTTTAATTTCTTTCATAGTTATTGGCCTATTGAGATGTTTAGATTCTTCCTGATTGAGTTTTGGAAAGTTATATTTTTCTAGGAATATGTCCATTTCCTCCAGGTTGTCCAGTTTGTTGGAATAGAGTTGTTCATAGTATTTTTTAACAATCCTTTGTATTTCGGTGGGGTCTGTTGTTATTTCACCTCTTTCATTTCTGATTTTGTTTATTTGGGTCCTCTCTCTTTGCTTCTTGGTGAGCCTGGCTAGAGGTTCATCAATCTTGTTTATCCTTTCAAAGAACCAGCTCTTGGTTTTGTTGATCTTTTGTATTGTTTTTTTGGTCTCAATGTCATTTATCTCCACTCTGATCTTTATTATTTCCTTCCTTCTGCTTACACTGGGCTTTTCTTGTTGCTCTCTTTCTAACTCTTTGAATTGTAGGGTTAGGTAATTTATTACCATTGTTTCTTTTTTTTTGCAGTAGGCTTGTAGAGCTATGAACTTCCCTCTCAAGACTGCTTTCATTATGTCCCATAGATTTTGGATTGTTGTGTTTTCATTGTCATTTGTTGCTATGATGTTTTTTATTTCTTCCTTGATCTCTCTGGTAACCCAGTCATTGTTTAATAGCATGCTGTTTAGTCTCCATCTGTTGGATTTTTTTTGGATTGTTTTTATTGTAGTTGATTTCCAGTTTTATGCCACTGTGATCTGAGAAGATGCTTGATATGATTTCTATCTTCTTGAATTTGAAGAGACTTTGCCTATGACCCAACATATGGTCTATCTTTGAAAATGACCCATGTGCACTTGAGAAGAATGTATATTCTGTGGCTTCAGGGGTGAAATGTTCTGACGATGTCAATTAATTCCATCTGGTCTAGTGAGTCATTTAGGATTGATGTTTCTTTGCCGATTTTGTCTTTAGAGGATTTATCCATTGGTGATAGTGGGGTATTAAAGTCTTCTACTATGATTGTATTGCTGTCAATCTCTCCTTTGATATCTTCCAGGTGTTTTTTAATGTATTTTGGTGCTCCTGTATTGGGTCCATATATGTTTACCAGAGTTATTTCTTCTTGTTGGATTGCTCCCTTTAGTATTATGAGGTGGCCTTCCTTATCTCTTGTTATGTCCTTCACTTTGAGATCTAATTTGTCAGATATAAGTATTGCTACCCCAGCTTTTTTTTTCATTTCCTTTCACCTGAAAAACCTTTTTCCATTCCTTCACCCTCAGTCAGTGTGCGTCTTTTTTTCTGAGGTTGGTTTCTTGTAGACAGCATATATATGGGTCATGTTTTCTTATCCAATCCGTTAGCCTATGTCTTTTGATTGGGGCATTTAATCCATTTACATTTAAAGTTATTATTGATAGGTACTTATTTGTCGCCATTTTTATCCTTTACCCCTGTGTTCCTTCTTCGCTTCCTATTTCTTTTTTTTTTTTTTTTTACAGCAGACCCTTTAGCATTTCTTGCATTGCTGGTTTGGTGGTAATAAATTCCCTTAGTCCTTTCTTGTCTGTGAAGCTCCTGATTTCACCTTCAGTTTTGATTGATAGCCTTGCTGGGTACAGTATTCTTGGATTCAGACCCTTCCTTTGCATGCCTTTGTATATTTCATTGCATTCCCTTCTGACCTGATGAGTTTCTGTTGATAAATCAGTTGCTAGTCTGATGGGGGTTCCTTTGTAGGTAACTTTTTGTCTGTCTCTGGCCGCTTTTAAGATTCTTTGTCGTTGGTGTTTGCCAATTTAATTATAATGTGCCTTAGCGTCGTTCTAAATGATTTTATTTAATCAGCACCCCAGAGGTTTTAAATGTAATTTAGTTTATAAAAATTCAAATTTCTTGTGGCTGTTCAGGGAAGAATATATTTAGTAAAATAAAAAAAATTGATAGTATGTTGCTAGGCTTCTCCACTATCCTTCAAGTTTGTCCTGTATGTTCACATGTCTTTCCTTGTCATGCTTATTTCACTCCGGAAAGCTCTTTTCCTTTCATAATTAAACATTTTTTTAGAGTTATTCCTTCTCCCTGGAGATTTACTTGGGATTTTCTTCTCTTTATCAAAAATTACAGTATGCTCTACCCCATGATAACACATTCTTTACTCATGTAGAGTGAGGTTAGTATTCTCATCCTCCCACTAGAATAACTTTAGAATTAGGCAGAATATGTAGTTGCTTCCATTACATAGTCTGAGAAGTACATTTAAGAAGATTAAATCAAATCTATTAAAATATTGTCATGGGCACCTTTTAAATAAGTCATTCAATCAACAACAATACACCCAAAATCTTGAGAGGATCTGTGGTATGTGGGATACTAAAAAGATCAAAAGTCTTATCTGAGTATAAAATTCTGTGGTTCTTAATCCCACGTAATTTGCCTCCCTTGCATTAGCACAATAGGGATACCATTCAAAGCCAGTGAAGCCAGAGCAGGACTGAACTCACTCGAGAATACTGTTACCTAGG
Source organism: Plecotus auritus (assembly GCF_963455305.1). Classification (NCBI taxonomy): domain Eukaryota; kingdom Metazoa; phylum Chordata; class Mammalia; order Chiroptera; family Vespertilionidae; genus Plecotus; species Plecotus auritus. Next base: position 15,081,075 of record NC_137775.1, read on the forward strand.
TCCTCTTAGGATTAAAATAGGAGGAGCACAAAGAAGAAAAGAATAGCTCTGAAGAATCCATAATATTTATAAAGTACTATAGTAGTATTCTCCATTTTTTACAGTGGGACTCTCTCACAGTGTGCAGGTGAAAACAGGTAAATTATCTCTTCATGATGAGAAGAGATACTAAAAAACTTTAAGTCCAATGAAAATATACAAAGATATATGTATAGTAACATTTTACATATTTGAAAGGAATAGAAAAAAATGAACCTCTCTCTGTCATATGAATTGTGTGATTAGTCCAGCAACTTTAAAACTAAAGCCATTGTTGACTTGTTGACTTTGCATGAAGCAAGACTTCAAAGAGAATGGGGCAAGCTAAATATTGGCATGCACTACACTGTATGTAAAATTTTCTCCAAAAATAAAAAGGTGGTTTATTTCCTATATTTTCCATGATTATAAAATACTAGAGGCCTGATGCAAGAAGATTCATGCAAGAATGGGCCTTCCTTCCCCTGGCTGTCGGCACTGCCTTCGCTCCATCCGGAGCCACCTTTTCACTCCAGCCCAGAGCCACCTTCTACCTTCCCACGCTGCCCAGAGGCCCGGAGCGGCTGGGGTGGTGCAGAACACCTGTGTCATTGCCATGATGATGATGCAAGCATCATGCCCTGCCCTGCCCCTGGTCGCTCAGTGCCTGTGTATGCAAATTAACCCACCATCTTTGTTGGGTTAATTTGCATACTCACTCCTGATTGTCTGCTGGGCGTCGCAAAGGTAAGGTCAGTTTGCATCTTACTCTTTTATTAGTGTAGATTGTAATAATTAAGAAAAACAGAAAACTCAGTAGAAGAAAATTTAGTGCACAAGTATTCAAAATGGCTTACAATTGAATCACCTCAAAAATGTAACATTAACTTCAAATAACTGATATCTCTAAGATACAGTACTTTGGAGTTGAGAAAAAAAATCAGTGGTTGAAAGGTCCCATAAAAAACTAATACTAGATTCATCTGTCCTCTATTAAAAAAATGAAATTGTTAATACTAAGATTAATAAAAATGAAACTGAATTAGAGGATACATTTTCTTCATAGGGTGTAAGATTTCTCCTACTTAATTATTTTTCTTATTCTCCACGTACCAGCTAGGAGTATATGAAAATTCTATTTGTTATACAAATAAAGAAACTAAGAAACATAACAAAAGTAACAAAGATCAAGTTATTTTCAGCCAATCTTCCTTCACCAAGGACATCAAAAAGAAGCAAGATATATTGCTTTATTGAACGTGTCTTCCATGAAAGCATAGTAGTAGCCATATGTCCTAATTCCTTTTTATATTCTTTATATATTTTCTTCCTTCCTTATCCCTCTTTATGTGCCAATACTTTCTTCCCACGTTATTTTTACATAAAGAAAATATTCATTGCTTTATGGAATCCCATAACCCTGAAAGATGAGAAGAGCAGTGGCCCAGAAGGAATGGCAGTAGCTGCATATATACCACAGGGTTGACATCTAAGCATTTACTTAAATCAGACTTTTCCACAGGGACCATAGAATATCTAGATTGAATTCCAGTTGAAGGATTCTTGGGCAATCATCATAGCAGGGAAACCAAGAGTTGGATTTTTGTTTTTGTTTTGAATTTTAGCAAAGGTATTGGGCAAGCAATGTAATAAAAAAAGGTAGTATCAAGTAGCAATCAGTTTTAAATACTTGAATTCTGACCACAGATTTTAAAAAGCAAGTCTTTTAGCATTCCACATAGCAAATAATGCTGTTTCCTTCTACAGGAACACACCACCACTGGGGATTGCAACACCATTTGTTTGGGGATACAAATCTTGTGGCAGGAATATGGCAGCTGATATCTGCATGAAGGCACTAGCCATCTAGAGACAAAGTCTGGAAGAGTGGGGCTTCAGAGAAACAGACGAAGGGCCCGCCTTTCATTTTCTATGATGACTCTTCCCTCTTTCTATACTCTTAAAAATACCCTTAGAAAAAACACAATGTAAGAGAAACCAAGATGGCGGCATAGGTAAACACCTAAACTGCTGCCTCGCACAACAATTTCAAAACTACAACTAAAAGACAAAATGGACATCATCCAGAACCACAGGAAGGCTGGCTGAGTGGAAATTCTACAACTAGAAAGAAAGAGAAAAGCACACTGAGACTCAGAGGAGCTGCAGCAGGCAGAGATACTGAGACTCGTGCGGAGAGGACTGGCAATTGAGTGCGCGGCTGGCTTTCTCAAGTGGGAGGGAGACAAAAGCTCCCAACTGCACTGAACTCCAGTTCCAGGAGAGACTCTGGGGACCCAGACTCATTCGGGGAGAAACTGGACTATCTGGCAGTGGGTGGAACTCGAGGGCAGCTTTCTCTCAGAGGTGCTTGCAGCAATTACCATGGGACACTGAGACACAGGGGCCTCACAGGGCAGGGCTGATGGGAAACCAATGCTGTCTGCTCTGCCCTGAGACTCTGCCCCATTTAAGCTGAGCACAGAGGCTTTTTCAAGTCTTCTCCCATAAGGGTGTCTCTAGCACAGAAGTTCTCCCATCGTAGACACAGGGGATCCTCACAGCCAATTGGCCTGGAGGTCAATTCCTCCCAGTGATACCAACAACAATCAAGGCTTAACTACAACAAGACTGTGCATACAGCCCACAAAGGGGTGCACCAAGCATGTCCACCTCAGGTAACTGGGGAGGCTGAGCCACTGTGCCCTATAGGACACCTACCACACAAAGCCACTCTATCAACTCAGGGAAGCAGCCAAAATGCAGAGACAAAGAAACAGATCACAAATGAAAGAAATGGAGGAAAGCAAATGACTGGATATAGAGTTCAAAACCACGGTTATAAGGTTTTTCAAGAATTTTCTAGAAAAGGCCGACAAATTTAGCGAGACCCTCGAGGATATGAAAAAGGACCAACTAGAAATTAAGCATACACTGACTGAAATAAAGAATAATATACGGAGATCCAACAGCAGACTAGAGGATCGCAAGAATCACGTCAAAGATTTGAAATACAAAGAAGCAAAAAACACTCAGCTGAGAATCCAAAAATTTGAAGATAGTGTAAGGATCCTCTGGGACAACCTCAAGCGTACCAACATCTGAATTATGGGGGTGCCAGAAGAAGAAAGAGAGCAAGATACTGAAAACCTATTTGAAGAAATAATGACAGAAAACTTCCCCCACCTGGTGAAAGAAATAGACTTACAAGTCCAGGAAGCGCACAGAACCCCAAACAAAAGGAATCCAAAGAGGACCATAACAAGACATGTCATAATTAAAATGCCAAGAGCAAAAGACAAAGAGAGAATATTAAAAGCAGCAAGAGAAAAACAGTTAATTACCTACAAGGGAGCACCCATACGACTGTCAGCAGAGTTCTCAACAGAAACTATGCAGGCCAGACGGGAGTGGCAAGAAATATTCAAAGTGATGAATAGCAAGAACCTACAACCAAGATTACTCTACCCAGCAAAGCTATCATTCAGAACTAAAGGGCAGATAAAGAGCTTCACAGATAAGAAAAAGCTAAAGGAGTTCATCACCACCAAACCAGTATTATATGAAATGCTGAAAGGTATTCTTTAAGAAGAGGAGGAAGAAGAAAAAGGTAAAGATAAAAATTATGAACAACAAATACATATCTATCAACAAGTGAATCTAAAAATCAAGTGAATAAAAAAATCTGATGAACAGAATAAACTGGTGAATATAATAGAATCAGGGGCATAGAAAGGGAGTGGATTGACAATTCTCGGGGGGAAAGGGATGTGGAGGGTGCTGGAAGAGACTGGACAAAAATCGTACACCTATGGATGAGGACAGTGGTGGGAAAGTAAGGGCAGAGGGGGTGGGTGGGAACCGGGTGGAGGGGAGCTATGGGGGAAAAAAAAGGAACAATTGTAATAATCTGAACAAAAAAGATTTATTAAATTAAAAAACCAACAACAAAAAACTAAAACAACACAATGTAAAATGTAATTTATATCAGGCACTTCCTATGTCTGGCCTTGTTCCTGGACATTTCTTTCCTTTAAATGTGGATTTTTACTTTCTGATAACATAAAAAGTCTTTCCAAAACGTGAAGAAAAAGGCAAATAATCTTCAGTACAACTAATTTTACTATACCTATACCTTTCCTTTTTATAAATAAATTAAAGGCAAAATGTGATATATAGTAAATATCAAGGGTGTCAATATTGAACAGAAAACAAAGCTCAGCCAGATCACATAACTTGGTTGTAGCATCATCCCATACACCAAAATCCTTGTGGGTTTGATTCCAGGCCAGGGCACACACCTAGGTTTCAGGTTTGATTCCCAGTCAGGGTGAGTATGGGAGGTAACCAACTGATGTTTCTCTCTCACATCGATGTTTCTCTCTCTCTCTTTCTCTCTCTCCTCTCTCATTCTCTCTCCCTCTAAATTCAATGAAAATGTCCTTGGGTGAGGATTAAAAAACAACAACAAAAAAGAAAACAAGGCTCAAAATACAATGTCCTATTTATGTACTAAATCAGGAATGTAGATCAATCCTTTTATAATATTTTCATTTGTTATTTTTATTAAATGTATGCTTTGACAATGAAAAAAATACCCTTAGATAACAGTTTGGGTGACATGCCTATACTAGTAATTAACTAGGGAGAAAAATAATGATTAATTTGGCTATCATGTTTGTTATCAATATTTTTTCCTCCCATAAAGCGTTTGTCTAAGCCAGTGGTCGGCAAACTCATTAATCAACAGAGCCAAATATCAACAGTACAATGATTGAAATTTCTTTTGAGAGCCAAATTTTTTAAACTCAAACTTCTTCTAACGCCACTTCTTTAAAATAGACTTGCCCAGGCCGTGGTATTTTGTGAAGAGTCACATTCAAGAGGCCAAAGAGCCGCATGTGGCTCGTGAGCCACAGTTTGCCGACCACTGGTCTAAGCAACTTTGCCTAGAAGAATAAAGCTTCTTGGATTAATTATTTGGATTTTAGGTAACGTGCACAGAATGGTGGTAAGACATTTCTGGATTTTCAATTCAAATCCCTTCACATCTTTTGTAAGCTTGATTATATACATACAGGGTATCCCCAAAAATGTTCATACACTTATTATACATTATTAATTCCACTGGGTTAAATATGAAAAGAACAAACATCAATTGAGCTGTCAGCTATTAAAGTGTGTTTACATTTTGGGGGGACATCCTATATATGTATATGGATGCATATGTTTATATATGAATATATATGTATTTTTACATGCATGTTTTTATGTATCTACCTTTTATACATTAATTTTATTTGGATTAGCACAAGGCTTAGCCAGTAACTAAATCAATGGTTAAGCCAATTACAATCTTCCATTTCTATTTGATAGTTATTGGAGGTTTCGAGTCTTCTTATTTTCTTTTTTTTTTCTCCCTCTGGGTGAGATAAGTAACCTTGATGGATTTAAATACTCGCTCAACGGTGTTAAAGAAGAGCCAAGAGGACAGCTTTCCCAGGTATTAGGAAGATCTTTTTGTTTCCTAGACATGGGAAAGATTTCTTCACAAAGTCTCTAAAAGTTCAAATGTAAAAGTGAAGTATTTATAGATTACCATATTAAAATTAAAGATTTTTGTCTAATAACAAGAGAAAAAGCCACAGGTAGAATGGACAAAGACAATTGGACCATTAAGTAGCAATAAGGGATTACTACAAAACCAACAGGGAAGGAGAAGAAAGCGATGGAAAAAAAGGTACAAGATGATGCACAAACCGCCCCTATAAGGAAAAGCCCAAATGACTAACAAATATGTAAAGAGGTGCTCAAACTCACTAAAAATGAGAAAAAATTTCAAATATCAGATATCACTGTTTCACATCAGAATATCAAAATTATAAAGGTTCATAAAACAAAACGTTGGTGAAGGTAAAGGGAGACAAGAACATTTCTTTAGCTGTTGGTGGGTGTGCTCATTAATACAGTCCATCTAAAAAGCAACACGAGGTCATTGGTAAGTTAAGTATGCATGTTCCTTGTGATTCAGGAGTGCACCCCTGAATACACTGTCCAGGACATTTCTTACGCAGGTCCACAAGCAGTCGTGCCAAAGAAGGCTCATCACAGCACTTTTTGACTTATTAAGGGAATTGAAGTCTGAAGCTAGCTCAGGGCATAGATGTGTGAAATGTGGATGCTTTGCATGAGATGCAGGGTTAGAGGCAATAGACCAGGTGTCCAAACAACAACACGCTTAAGCTGAAAACATAGTGTTAAGTGAGATAAGGAGAAAACAATGTGGGATTTTAGCTCAATTTATGCAAAACCACAAGAGTACATATAACAATGATATATATTTATGTATGTAAATCAAGGACATGAGAAAGGGTGCTTGCAAGGTGACAGGGAGTGTGAATTGAGAAAAATAAATACATAAAAGAGAGGGGTCTTGTTTAGACTGATTTGCTATGAAATGAAGAGAATGACCAATGACGTCCATCAAAAGAAGAAATGAAAATATTAAGACTAAAAATTTTTATTGTAACCTTTTATACCAATTTCTTATTGCATTTAAAATAAATTTCCCAGCAGCTTCCCTAGGCCTGCATGACCCCTGCATTACCTGCTGCCTGTGTATCTTATGTCAGTCATATTGGCCCAAACTCAATGTGTGGGGTATACGACAGCATTCATATCTCAGACTTGTTCTTCATTCAATTTCCCCTTCATGAAAGGTCACTGCTCCACCTTTTGGGCTAGCTTGTCACTTCTTAGGGATGTGATTCCTATTCCATACTTCCAAAAAGGTGCTCCTCTCTTGTTGTCTATCACAGCCTATACTTTATCCTTTGTTCACACTTACAACAATTTGCAGTTATTTGCCTGTTCGTATACCCTTTACTCCCTGTGAGCATGTGAACTCCATTAGGGAAAGTTCTGTCTGTCCCGTTTGTTACTACATTTGCAGCATCTGGCACATAGTGAGCACTAGCAACATCTGTAGCATGAGTGAATGAATGATTCAGTGACCGTTAGGCACAGATGTTCACAAGTTTTCAGAACTTGAGGATACTCTTCTTTAAATTCAAATTAAAATATATATATTCCAAAGAGATAGAAATGAGGGAGTTTATGCAAAATCAACAAAATATCAATATTGTTGCTGATATAAATTTTAGTTTTCAAGGATTGTAGATATATTTTCAGGCATTCTTTTTTTTTTTAAGAGAAGGAATACATGTATTATATTCACATAATCTTTGAGAAGACAGTAAACATGTATGCAAATATGATATGGCCATAAATGGTTCCCTTGTGAAGGAAAGAGAAATCTAAATCATGTTTTGCCTTTTAGGAGTTTAAAATACCTGCCAACATCAGCTGAAGCTTTACTATTAACCTGCTCCATTGTGTGAGAGCTATTTTCCTTGGAGAAACTGAGTCACAAAGGATTGTTTGAGGTCACACTGTGAGTCAGTGACTTTGCTTGGAATGAAAACCCAGAGCGCTGACTCATTGCATTCTGGGTGGTGAGTGCTCAGCCACAGTCCTCAATTGCCATCCTCAGTCAGTCTGAGGTCAGTTACTGATTTAAAGAAACCATAACTCTCTTCAATCATGGCCGATGGAACTCTATAGATACTGACATGTGTCCTGCGGTATTTCTATTTTTCTTAAAAAAGGAAAGACTATAAATAAAACAATCAAAGTTACTAAAGCAGTAGGAAAGAGAAAGAATTTTTAAACATTTATTTACAGTGCATAGATTATATAAAAGCCTCAAAGCCCTCTAAAATACCCATGCACAACACCACATTTTACCAAGAACAAAATTCTCAATTCCTCACTGCTAACAACCCAAGGGGCATAAGCATATTCCTACTCTGTTATAAATGCTTTCAATTATAAATGAAATGAATTGACTGCTGAAATGGCTGGTGCTTTTGTATGCGGGTCAGTTAAATTTGTTCAGTTAGATATTCATTCAATATATATTTATTTAGTGTTAGGCACCTAGCATGGTCCCTAAGACAATCCTTGCTGTCATGGAGCTTGCCTTCTGTTTTCATGACTAGAATAACCATTGCCCATGAGATGAGCATAAAAGATTAGGCCTATGTTAGTTTTTTTTTTTTTACAATATTTCCTAAAAACAAAACTAATATTATTAAAAGTTTTTTTCTAAAAACATGCAACACCTGCAGATATTTATTAGTGCTAAATTTAAAAAGAAGCAAAAGTTATTTGAACTGTTATAGGCAGTTAGACAGATGTGAACAGAGCAAGGACAATGGGCCAAATATAGAAACTCATCAGGGCAAGAAGTCCTGGATGCCTAGCAAGGGGCAAAAACCGGGAAAACAAGAACCTCATCCCCAGGGTAACCTGTCCTCCCCTAACATATCACTGATATTGGGGTCTGGACCCCTGACTTTTCATATAGCTGGTCATGTGATGTAGACTCCCTGAATTTTCCTCCCTAAAGAAAACATTTAGGCCTCAATTGTATTTCAGCTCCAGGCCCAGAAAAGCAGCAAAACCAGGTAAGTGGTGCTGTGGCTGCCTCAGAACCAGCTGTATTGACTAATGACCCCTTGCCCTGGCACTGACCCATCAGTGGAGACCATGACCCTGAAAAAGCACACCTGGAAAGCTGATGAATATTCTATTGAGACAGTCCCCCGGGACCTCCCATAAGATTTCCACCTGAAAAGGAGCGATAAATACGCTCAGGATGAAGGACCGAGTGAGTGCTCTTCCCCAGGGGAGCACGCCAGAGCCATCCCCCTTCCCCCTCTTTCCTCTAAGGGACGCCACGAGACTTGCACCAGGGGAGCAATGAGCAGTGGCAGCTCGTCCCAGGCTACCCCCTGAACCTGTCTCCAAGGCCCCTTTTCTCTGACTTCTCAGTGAGCGAAAGCAGCCCAGCCTAGGCCCTCCTGTTACTTCTTCCATGCATCTCCCCTGTTTCACTGTACTAAGTATATTTTTGCTACGACCAATAAATTCTTACTTACTTTGCCACATTTTGTCTCTTGATTGAAATCTGTCCTTCAAGAAGACGAGAACTGGGGTCTCATTGTCTCGTTGGTAAGATGGACTTGTTGGTGTCTACACTGAAAATGAACTGCAATTGTGAATAATAAGATATGCAGTTTGTTACTGGGCAGACATGACATGCCGTGATACATTCATAAGGATGTAGATATTCTACATCGTTTGAAAATCAAACTGTATATACAATCTTAAAGAACTGAATTGGGCTGAAATATTCAGTTTCCTATTTTTGCTATGGCTCTAGTATGTAAAATTCTATAGTAGACATTCAGAATCCAATTCAATCATGATCATGTACAAGTGACTGTGAATTCTTTTAAAATACATAGTTTCCAAGTGGAAACCTGATCATTAAGAAACTGCAATCCTTCTATGATCACGAAAATATGTGCATGTTTCTAATACACATGAGATTCAATATTTGAAATTTATTTCCAATGATTATTTTTCTCACAAATATGCTTGTCAGATTAAAAATAAAGGCTAAATATTCCAGCAATAAGTTACATTGAAATAGAGAATTCCCCATTCAGCGTTCCACAGAAAATTAAATTTCTGTGACCAATGAATAGTGTATTAAGATAGTCTATGTGGAAATCTTCATACGTGGACAGAATAGAGGCCAGAAGCCCTGACTCACACTTCCCAGCCTTTAATCACTACCTTACTCCAATTCCCCTGGCTCCTGCCGTGCGGGAATAACACATGTGTGCAAACTGTGAGGAATGAGGTCCGCAGCTTGCAGAGAGGCAACACGGTATAGTGAGTGGAAAGAGTTTTGCAGTTGGAAAAACTGTCGAAATCCCAAGCGCACGTATTCTTTTCCTCTTCAGATTTCAATTTCCTTATGACTAAGTTAGGGATCATAAGGGCAGCCCTTAGGGTAGATCACCATTGCTAATGATGGCGGCGGTGGTGGTGAGGATGGCTAACATTTATTCTGTGCTTGCCGTGGGGCAGACTCCGTGGTTGTTGCTCTGCAGGCCCTGTGCATCTGGAGTAGTGGGCAGGACAGAGTTTTGATAGACTCCGTGGGATCAGGGTCTGAGAAGTGGCTCTGGGAATACCATATGCCCTTGGGTAATACGCTAATATCTCTGAATCTCCGGGTGTTGTTTTTTTTTTTTTTTAAATCTGTAAGAAGGGACTAATAATCATAGCTTCTTCTTAAATTTGTTGTGAATATTAAGTAAGAAAAAAAAAGTATTTCTGTGCTCTCGTCAGTGCCCGGCATATGTTGGGTTCCTTCCTCCCTCCTTGATGTGACACTTGTCCCTCGATGAAGAAAAACGATGAAACCTAACACTGACTTCGTTTTCTTTATGTGTGGGGAGAATCACTGAGACTCCAATATAAAAAGAACCGAGGTTTTATTGGCTTAATTGTGTCCCCCACATTCATGTGTGATTAAATTAAGGTGATAGCACATGGTTGGGCCCTCATCCAAACTGACTGATGTCTTTATAAGGAAGGGAATTTGGATGCAGAGAGGCACGCCTGGGGCACATACACGTAGATGGACGGCCACTGGCCATGCGAGGATAAGAGAGAAGGTGGCCTTGCGAGCGAAGGAGCGAGGCCTGGTTTCAGAACCAAGCCTGCTGACACTTTGATGCTGGCCTCCAGAACTGTGAGAAGATACATTTCTGTTGTTCAAGCCACCCAGTCTGTGGTATTGGTTATGGCAGCCCTTTGAAATGAATACAAGGGGTTTCCCCACCTGCAAGGTGCTTGCTTGACATCCTTTAAAAGGGACACTAGGGTCCAGCCGGTGTGGCTCCGTGGTCGAGGGTCAACCATGAACCAAGAGGTCACTGGTTCAATTCCTGGTCAGGACATATGCCCAGGTTTTGACCCAGATCCCCAGGAACAAGGCAGCTGATCGATGTTTCTCTCCCATCAATATTTCTATCTTTCTATCCCGCTCCCTTCCTTTCTAAAAATCAATAAAAATTTAGGGGCTAAAGGGGGAGGTGCTAGAAAAAAAAAAGGCAGCTTTCTAGGCAGTATCTGTGTCTGGCTCTGTGGTGCCACCAAGGGTAATGTCTAGGGCAGAGGGTGCCACGCATGCATTCATTGTTTAAACTTCCCCTAAGAACCCTGAGCCTTGCTTTTCTTTTGCCCAGAAGATTTTGTTGTTAAAGTGAACATTTGTGTGATCCATTTTTTTTGCTTATGCCAGTGGTTTAGAAAATCCACAATGAGTGAAACCAAGCGTAGAATGTGTTACCAAGGAAAATGGATAAATATTATTATTGATGAAGCAATGGACGGGAATACAAAGAATGTAAAAGGTACACATTCTTTCATACAGCACAGGGTGTCTCCTATATGACTGTAAATAGGGCTTTATATTAATGCTTTGATTAAAAAAATGTATTAGCTTTTAAGAAGAAAGGTATTCTAATTTCTATTGATATTAAAATTAGACCATCATATCCTTGAAAGAAAATGGGCATTTTTCTAAAAGACCCTAGGCCTGTGACCTTTCACAGGACATAATACAAAAACCAGCCTACTTTGAAACAATGGCTAGTGATGGAGGGGAGGTCAGAGCAACTCAGACTGAAAGCTAGGATTGTTTAGAATGTGGAAAGGCAGCCATTGGAAAAGCCTACACAGCAGAAAAGAAAAAAAGAAACCACAAAATGAGTTATTAAAAGAAGACATTGAACGTATTGTAGAAGTTCTTAATTATTCTTTTTGGCCTGATATTTAGCAGACCTACTAACAGGCACCCAGTTTATCACTGTAAGTTAGAGAAGACCAAGATTGCCTCACCCACATCTATGCCTATGGCCTCCGTCATCTTGGCCACCTGTGTACCTGCTGTTTCCTCTGCCAGGAATGCCTTCCTTGTTCTTGCTGCTGAGGAGGAAATTGCTCTCTTCTTCAAGACCCAGAGCAGGAAGTTTGTTGTATACTTCCTGACTCTCCCAGGTCTGTCATTCCCTGAACCATACCGTCCATCCCTATTGTTAGTATGATTCTGCATACAGCTTGATTATGACCCTTAGCATGGTGTGTCATGATTGTGTTCATGCATCTATTTCCCCTAGCAATCAGAGATACTGAAGGCAAAGACCCTAATTTTGTACCGTCAGCAGACTTTGTGCCTGCCAAAATATAGACACACAATAAAAGTTTGAAAAAAAAGTCATTTTTCCAAGTGTCTATAGAAACACATATTTCAAATATAGCAAATGTACATATATTTTCCATAAGCATTAATATACTTTCACTGGAAGAAAACTGAAATTATGCAGAACTGCAGTGAGCAAAATGAGGGTCATCATTACTAAACCTACTGAGGCTATAATATTCTTATTTCACTTGAGAGCGTGTATGTGGATATTTTCATGTCAATAGCTCATGTTTACTGATAAGAGCTGTGTAGTATACTGAGAGTGCTGACTGAACTTGTATTACTTTTAAAAGTTTTCTATGCTGACTTTCCGAGACTTAGGCCTCAGATTTTACTTGCCTCATTGAATGAGCAAGGCTGAATTATGACTGTGATCACAGACTCAAATTCTATTGAGGCCAATTAACATAAATGAGTGAACTAGAACTGAGTCAAAGGGGAAAGCGGTATGTAGTAAACTGGGGAATGCATTTCCTGTCCAAAGGCATTAAAAAATACAGTGAGGGGACCAATATGTTTGGTTAAAGAAATGCCTTTTTTTTTTTTTTTTTTTGGCTCCTTATTTTTTGAGTCATCACACTAGATTAGCAGTTCTTAAAGTGTAGTCCGGTGGCTTTTGGGAATTCCCAACTTTTTTTCAAGGTCAAAACTATTTTTATAATCATACTAAGAAATCATTTCATTTTTTACTATTTTGACATTCACATTGATAGTGCAAAAGCACTTTAGTACAAATTAAGGCAGTGGCTCCAAACTGTCCTAAGAGGCATTCATTGCATTTTTTATTTCCATGTGCTCATAATGAAAAAGAAAGTTAGTTTCACTTAAGAATATTTTTGATGAAGCAACAAAAATTCTAGACTTTATTAAGTCTCAACCCTTGAGTATACCTGTTTTAAATATTCCGTGTGAAGAAATGGAAATATGCACAGAGTACCTCGGCTACCTACCCAAGAACGACTGTCTTGAGAAAAAGCACTTATGCAAGTAGTTGCTGAGCTGAATGAACTAGTTCCTTTTTTTACATGAGCTAACAGACAAACTATAGTTTTGGGGAGTTGGATGTTGGGCAGAAATGTTAAAAAATGAACAAAGTGAGACTATATTAAAAAAATGCACAGTTTTTGCTGTCAATGATAAAATTCAGGCTTTTAAATAAAAAATTAGAATTTTGGAAAATGTTTAACCAACACTAGGAGCTTCCCATTTCTAAAATACTTTTCTGAATTGATCAGTGGTGATATTATTAAATGTTATTTTTTATATTATTTAATGAAATGCATCAACATTTAGAAGATCTGTATTATGCAGTGGCTCAATATTTTCTATAAGACTAATGTGCAATGTTACAAAACCATGTGTGGGTAAAAGATCCATTCAAAATGCAAGTAGATCAATAGATTATAATGTAACAGAGTATGAAACATTTATTGATATGGTTTCAGGACCCATGTTGTAATAATCTTCAGAAACTACAACTTGTTGAGTTTTGGTACAGTATCTAAGAAGATTATTTACAATTATCCAAAAGGCCTATTCTTCCCTTTTCCAACTACATACCTGTGTGAAGCTGGATATTCTTTGCTTACTTCAACCAAAACAGTATATTGAAACAGAATAAATACAGAAACCAAAATGAGATTCTAGCCAGACATTAAAAAATGCATTAAAATTTAAAAAATGTAAATGGAACTCTTTTTAACAATTGTTTTTTTTTTTAGAAAATATAGTTAGTTTTCATAAAATTGTTATTTTTGCCAACTATAAATTATGTAGTAACTATGTGATGGGTTTAATATTATTTTTAATGTATTATTAAGTAAACATTTTAAAATTGTTCAGTTTTTACTGCAAAGACCCATTTTCTCATATGAGTTAGGTAAAACTTACTATAACTCTTTCCCCTGATTCCCTTGAGACTCTCAATGTCCACTCTGTTTACCTTTGACCACGCAAAATACAGACACTCTAAATTTCCATTCTTTGTTTCCTAAAAAATTAGCTGAGCTTCCTCTCTCTGCAAACAAAATAAAACAAAGCCAAAAACCATATACACACAACTAGGTAGCCACAGAGATAAACATTTTTCTATTCAACTGACTAAGATCCCTGTGATGACAAAAAACTAATCCCGCTGTACAATCACACCTCCAATAACTTGTCTAATTTTCCTGTAAAAGTCTAGGGCCAACCACCCTGCCAAATCCAGAGTGTTCTCCATATTGTAATAGTAGCTAAATAAAATCAAGTCGTTCCTCACTTGTTTGTTGATTTTTGTTGTTGTTCTTTGCCTTTAATATTGAGAATAATTTCATATTTCTGTTATCTCCTAGCTTTCTAAATACCGTATATTGAAGCCTACAAAAGTAAGAAATTCTGGACTGATTGTTATTTTTAAAACATAAAACATTTATAATGCAAAAATGCATCTGTTAAAACGTCAACCTTATGAAAATGGACCTGTACATCAATATGCGCATACAATTTTCTCTGATTTCATTCTGGAGAAGAAAAGAACCAGATTAAGCAGGCAGGGGTTATGTGGTAATAGAACAGAAAGGGCTTTCTATGTAAATCACACAATAGGATGAAAAGTCACTGCATATACAGTGCAATTTGTAAAGCAGAGGTCAGCCTTTCAAACCTAAAATATCTCTCCTTTAAGCTTGGGTACACACAGGTTGTGTGTGTGTGTGTGTGTGTGTGTGTTTTGGATGGAGGAAATCAGAAGTGACATTTAAGTGAATGGTGCATCAAGAAGCAGATAACATGAGACACCGATTTAACACTGTGCACTGACAGTAGCTAATGTCTTGGCAGAAGTAGTTGCCTGCTAAGGAAGGAAGATGACAGATGGTTCTCACAAAGTGAGAGTTGAGGAACAAGAGAAGGAAAGACAGGAAAGTTGACTGCAATGTTGAAAGAGTCTAATTGTTTTCCCTTTGCAGTTCTGCCTAGGCCTATCCTTCTTGGTTTCAATGTGTTGGTTTTTTTTTTTTTTAAATTATTATTATTCCATTCATTAATCCAGGAAATCAGGCTGCTCCCATTGAGGCCAGGAGTCAAGTATGTTTTAGGGCCCCTTGATCCCTGCCCCACTGCTGACAGCCCCTTTCAGGCTAGTTGCTTGCATAGGTGCTTTTGCCAGGAAGTAACCAACATCAGTGCTGAAACTTACCCCATAGAGACATGCTCTTCCCTATTACTTGAACCTGTGATTCCTGTTACCGATATAGTGTATTTTTAATAATAATAAATATAAAAATAAATGGAAAGGTCAGTGGATAAAAGGTTTCTGGTGAATCGCTTCTCATGCAATGCTCACTTCCTGTGATGAGACAATATTCCCATCAAATAAAGAACACTAAGCCCAGCTGGCGTGGCTCAGTAGCTGAGCATCGACCTATGAACCAGAGGTCACAGTTCAATTCCAGGTCAGGGTACATGCCCGGGTTGCCGCTTGTTCCACAGTTGGGGGTATGCAGGAGACAGCCGATCAATGATTCTCTCTCATAATTGATGTTTCTCTCTCTCTCTCTCTCTCTTTCTCTCTTTCCTTTCCTCTCTGAAATAAATTTAAAAAATATATATATATAAATAAAAAATGTCCTTCATAATTAGAAATACTTTGAAAATTTAGAAAAACTCAACATTTTTCAAATTTAGATTTACTAAAATTCCCCCAATTTTTAGTGGGATATTAAAGTAGACAACAATTAGATGGTATATCTATTATGTACCTTTTTGTGTGTGTGAGTCAGAAGGAAAATATTTAGAATAAATATTTTAGACACTCTTATCCTATATAATAAAGAGGTAATATGCAAATTGACTGTCACTCCAACACACAAAATGGCCGCCTCCATGTGGTCAAAGATGGCTACCCCCATGTGGACACAAGATGGCTGCCACAAGATGGCCAGCAGGGGAGGGCAGTTGTGGGCGATCAGGCCAGCAGGGGAGGGCAGTTGGGAGGGACCAGGCCTGCAAGGGAGGGCAGTTGGAGCGATCAGGCCTGCAGGGGAGGACAGTTAGGGGTGACCAGGTTGGCAAGGGAGGTTAGTTGGGGGCAATTGGGCCAGCAGGGGAGCAGTTAGGCGTCGATCAGGCTGGCAGGGGAGTGGTTAGGGGGTGATCAGGCTGGCAGGCAGAAGCAGTTAGGGACAATCAGGCAGGCAGGCAGGTGAGAGGTTGGGGGCCAGCAGTCCTGGATTGTGATAGGGATGTCCGACTGCCTGATCCCACCAGTGGGATCGGGCCTAAATGGGCAGTCAGACATCCCTCTAGGGGTCCCAGATTGGAGAGGGTGCAGGCTGGGCTGAGGGACACACACACACCCGTGCACGAATTTTGTACACCGGGCCTCTAGCCCAGTGACTGAAATGACGGAACAATCAGAACGACCAAAGACCAGAATGACTGGGGCCCAGCCAGCCCTGCCCTCCCAGCAGGGACCCCCACCTTGATCGGGGGCATGGTCGGCCTGCAAACCACATGTGATCCCTTGCCCCAGCTAGCCCTGCCCCCCAGTGGGGACCCTCACCCCGATCTGGGTCCCCCATCAGGGCAGGCCAGCCAGCTCCCACCCATGCACTGGGCCTCTGTCCTATATATAAAAGGTAACATGCAAATTGACCCTAACGGTGGAATGATCAGAACTACTGCTTGATCAGTCACTATGAGGCGCACTGCCCACTTCTCAGTCCCTTTCCTCGGCCAGCAGGCTCTGATCACCCAATGGCAAATGGGGAACCAGGAGTGGGTGGCAGGGGACACAGGGTGACCAGACCAAAGCCCCTGCCCGGCCAGTCACCCCACACACAGAGGATGACCCGCAGCGGGGGCAGCTGACTTCTCAGTCCCTTCCCCCAGCCAGCAGGCTCCGATCATCTGATGGCGAACAGGGAACCGGGGGTGGGTGGCAGCGGGGGGGTGGGGGGGGGCAGGGCCAGCTTCAGGCAGCTGGGGAAGATGGCCCTGATTGCAGGCCAGGCCTAGGGACCATACCCATGTACGAATTTTGTGCGCCAGGCCTCTAGTACTGTATAAAAATGTAATATGGAAGACTCTCTAGAGAATAAAACCTCATAGTAATTTATTCTTAACTATTCTACAAAAACATTTTTTTCTGAAAAGAGGACTCTATCTAAAGTGTGGGTCCACACCATGAGAGAGAAAATCAAAAGCTTTTGGATTTAGAGAAGCACATTTAGCTAATGTGACAATCCTCTGTCATGCAGCTCTTGGAGGCCACTCAGCAGACTTGTCATGGCCATCTGAGAGGAGCTTTGCAGAGGTCAGTTCTCAGTGAAAGGAAGCACTGACTGTGAAAGCATCTCAACAATAAGAGCTTTCACTGTAAAAGCTTAAGGTATATCATGTAAAACATTAGGGAAGTCCCAGACAGAAAGGGACCAATCATTCACTCTCCTTAGAGGCAATAGGTTGTGCTGTGAGAAGAACATTTGTCATGAGTTCAGGGAGGTAAGTTCAAGTCTCAGCTTGGTTATTAACTCATGGCCTGACTCTGAGAGTCCTACCTCCCTGGGTTTCTTCACATGCATCAGCCAGGAGATTAAGAAATTGGACCCAATGACCCAGAAAATTTCTCATGGAAAACTTAGTAGGTTTCAATTGTAACTATTTAAGGAAAAGTGTTTTACCAGCAATAATGTATATTTTTATTAAACCATAAAAAAATCTAGCCATTATTAGTTTAAAATTAAAATTCTGAAAAGAAAAAAAAAGTGATTCTGTGCTAGTTTGTGAAATAAAATATATGCCCCTTTTAGAAAATAAATTAAGAAAATATGTTCAGCTTCTCTTCCATCTCTCTCATCTCTCTCTCCAGTAATCCTTCTTTAGTTTTTACCAAGAATGTACGGTATGACCAAAGTTAACAAAAGCAGTTCTCTGCACGTGGGTAATTCCTACCCAGTGATCAAGGGCAAAAAGCAATGACCGTGTATTAAAGGGTCAGAGCTGTGTGTCAGGGGATGCTCCATCTTCCCACAGAGAACAAGGCAAAGCTCTTGGACCCTGTGACCCCACGTCTGTTTCTTGGTAAATTTCAAAAAGAAGACTCAGTGAAGTGCTAAATAACAAACTTATCCACAGGTGCCTGAGAATGGATTTACTTTGCAGGACATAAAATAGGAGCAATTGAGGGCTAGAGTTCCTCATGTTTTTAACATCCAGTTTCTTATAACATAAACCAAGGCCTATTTTCATTGCACCACCCACTTCTTTATTTGTGCTTATAGAACACTGACTTTCTTGAGCCATTACACCATTAAAGTAAAAAAAAAAAAAAAAGAAATGACTAGTGTGAACATGCAAACTTTTGGTTTTTCTTTGACATAGTCATGTTCTGAAAAACAAACAAAAACAATAATGCCAAAACAATGGAAAAAACGAACTTAATATTCTCTACCTGAAACAGAGAAGAACTAAAATATAACAGCAAAACTCAAGCTACTATATAAGGTAGAAAATCTCCCTTAGATTATTGTGAGGTTGAATACTTAGTCATATGGACATAGATGCAGCACATTTTTTTTTATTAAAAAATAAGGAGTTGCCCAGCTTGTATTTTTTAACCTTAGAAGTAGGAAGGTAATAATTATAAAGATAATAGAACATAAAACTGTGCTGGTTAGATTCTACATCATAATTTACAAGTTAGCTTGTAAACAATTATTCTTGATAGAGGAGATACCTGGCTATAATTTCCCAACTCTATTGGGCAAGAACTGTTACAAAAAAGGAGAAAGAGAGGGAGGATGAGAGGCATCGTAAAAATATCTTCATATATTAATAAATTTAAGCAGAATTTTAACTATTTTTATAGATATAAGAAGCAAGTAAACAACATAAAGTTCTAAGTTCAATTACAACAATAAAAATTAAAGTTTTTTTCTCGATTTTTAGTAAGAAATGCCCTCATAATATTATTTTTCACTGTTGAAAATATTTTCCTTGCTTTCCATGTTGTTGACCAGTAAAAGGAAAGAAAATGCCAAAGCAGGATTGCATCTGAACATTTAATCCCATTATTTGTTGTGCCTTGTAATTCTGCTCATAATAGATTGTTTTCATTGTGATTTAAAAGTTTATCTTTTTTAAAAAATATTTTATTTATTTCAGAGAGGAAGGGAGAGGGAGAGAGAGAGAAACATCTATGATGAGAGAATAATGAACAGCTGCCTCATGTGTTCCCCCTACTGGGGATCAAGCCTGCAATCCAGGCATGTGCCCTTGACTGGAATTGAACCTGGGTCCCTTTCATCAGCAGGCCACTGCTCTGTCCACTGAGCCAAACCAAGCAAGGGCTAAAAATTTATCTTTAGTATGGTTTTATGTAGAGAAATATGTTAAACGTTGGTTGAAAGAGCTTTTGCATCCTTTTCTACTGAGCTATTAATATCCAACCTTATATTTTGATTTCTTAGTGTGATGGGTCTTGGGCCATATATGTGGTGTGAAGTTAAACCCCAATTCTATGTGAGAGCAGGTCTATGTTTACCCATTCACATGAGTTCAGGAAGACCAGAAAAGTTTTTTGTTTCCCCTCACTAACAATAGGTGACATTTTTATAGTCGATTTTTCACTGAATTTGTTTCAGGTTTATGCATGATGTGTGTTTCTGTACTAACTTCCCCTGCCTCCATATGGATGCTGGTCATATCTCCTGCCTCCACATGGACGCTAAATCCAAATTCTTCAGCTACTATGATTAACAACATTTCTATCTCCACTCTTCCCTTGAAAATGCTGTAGCATAGTTTATCAATTTACTTCTCTGCACTTTAGTTATTTTTTTAATGTGTTTTATTTGATTTTCTTTCAATTTACTTAAACTTGTCTATTTTATCTTTTCATATTCTAGTGGTTTCAAACATCCTATTGTGTTTCATGCATATCCCTTCTCACAACACTCTACCATTATTTATGCATTATAGCTCTCATATTTTCTCCATTTTTTAATTTCCGCTTTTTGTAGAGTTTTTTCAAGCACATCTTCATATAATTGATTTGGTTTACTATGTTTATATCTGTTTTTAATTATATTTGAGGACTTTCAGTGTCATTTCCCCTGATTTCTTTTTTTTTTTTACTTTTCCCATTTTATTTTTAATTATTTTATTTTATAAAGTTCACTTTTTGGCAAGTTTCCTTAAAAATATAAGATATTCTACACCATCATTTTTTTCCACTACATGGGAATGTCTCCTACAATATTGTTCATATCCATACTTTTCAATCTGTATTTATTTTCTTCTTGTTCTGAAAAATATTTGCCCAGATGACATTTATTTCTGCTTTCCCAATTTTATCCTTTTGAATTATCACAATTTACCTGGGTCTGCTAGTTGTCTCAAATAGAATGAATGGAATCTCCTTGACAGTCTTTCTGGTTCTACTGGCAACTGCTTTTGTTGAAGATGTTTTTCTATGTTTAATAGCCAGTTGCATGAGAGTGATGGGAAGCCACCACTATAGGCAGTGTGAAAGTCTGTGAAATTTCTTCTCAATTCTTTTCTCACTCTGCACCTGACTTCAATGGG
Organism: Plecotus auritus; assembly: GCF_963455305.1. Taxonomy (NCBI): domain Eukaryota; kingdom Metazoa; phylum Chordata; class Mammalia; order Chiroptera; family Vespertilionidae; genus Plecotus; species Plecotus auritus. The sequence continues at coordinate 15,101,848 of NC_137775.1, forward strand.
TTGAGGACTTTTCTGTCCCTGGGAGAGGATCCTTTCAACATCACTTAGCTTCTCACATTTAGGGCGAGCTAGCCACTTTTCTAACACTAGAATGTAGAGTGTGATACTTCCAGAGCCTTTTCTCTTGCAAGGTTCTTTCACTTAATAAATACTTAAGTATTCAAATAGCTCTGTGGGATCAGCTCGGTAGACTCTAAGACCCGATCAATGTTTTGTGAGGAGTTGTACAACTCCAAGTACCTACAGAGTCAGAGCCCTAGGTCCTACTCATTCAAAAGCTTATTGTACACCACTGGCATACCAAGGGAGGGCAGTGGGAATAACCCAACCTGGGGGCAGGCAGTAAGTGTGTACATTCATTATCTATGGTTGTTTTGCTCTTTATGATCACCAAACACCAGTAATTCTAAACAATATCAGTGTTAAAATATTCTTCCTAGAAAAAAATTTTTGTTGGTCTAAGTTAAGAGTCAGCAAATTTTTTCTGTAAAAGGCTAGATAACAACCATTTTGAACTTTGGGGAAAATAAGGCTTCTGTCACAATTACTCAACCTTGTCACTGTAGACAGAAAGCAACCACAGGAAGTACATAAATGAATGGGAGTGGCTGTGTTCCAATAAAACTTTATTACAAAAATAGGAAGCAGGCAGGATTTCACCTGAAGGCTATAGTTTGTGGTCTAAATTGTAAATTAGTGTTGTGTTTACTGATTATTTTTTAATATATGTAAGATTAAAGGTAGCATATGCTTATTACTTATCTTTTAGTAAACACTGTATCCTATATGTAAATTAATTCAGAGAACCCCCAGTTATATGGAGGCACTGATGCATACAGACTGAACTACATAGTTCAATTTCTAGAGTAAGTTCTTAAGGAATCATTTGAGCTTGCTTCTGCCTAGTTTCATTCTCTCCCTCTCCCTCTCCCTCTCCCTCTCCCTCTCCCTCTCCCTCTCCCTCTCCCTCTCCCTCTCCCTCTCCCTCTCCCTCTCCCTCTCCCATGGTACTACATATTTTTGCATTTAGACATAGATTAAATAAACAGTGATCACAGTGATGTTAAGAAGAATCAGAAGTTGAGCTACTTTAATTTTATTATATTACTAGTGGCCTGATGCACAAAATTCGTGCAAGGGGCTCAGCCCTTGCAGCCACGGCAGCCTGCCTCGGCACTCACAGCTCAGGCTTCATCCGGAAGGTCATTCGGCTGTCCGGTCTAATTAGCATATTACACTTTTATTATTATAGATTTCAGGGTTGATAAACTGTGACTATAGCCAGGTGAAATTGATTTTCACATTTTTTAATACTTCAAAATTTTTTGAAGAAAAATGTTTCATAATGTGAAAATTATATGAAATTTAAATGTCAGTATCTATAAATAAAGTGTTATTAGAATATAGCCACTCTCACTTGTTTATGTATTGCTAAAACAGTAAAATTAAGTAGTTGCAATGGAAAGCATGTGGCCTCCAAATTCTAAAATATGTATTACTAGAGGCCCGGTGCATGAAAATTCATGCACTGGAGGTGGGGGGGGGCATCCCTCAGCCCGGTCTGCCCCCTCTCACAGTCTAGGAGCATTCAGGGGCAGGAGGCAACCCAGTGATCAGGGGAAAGTGACGCCCCATCACACTTCTGCTGCTGCCACAGCTGGCAGTGCAAGCTTTGGTTGGCCCTGGTTACCTGAGCCTCGGGCAGCCGCCATCTGAGGCTTGCCTGAGCCTCGGGCAAGCTCTGGGTGGCTGGGGGCTGAGGAGACTGGGGGACTCCAGAGACAGGCATGTGAAACGGTTGGGCCCACCTGGAGGAGGGTCCAGCCTTGCCACATGCCTGCTGCCCCAGCGGGGCTAAGGGGAGTGGGCGCTGCCATCTTGTGGCTGTGGGCGCCGCCATCTTTGAGGGCATGGCAGTCAATTAGCATATCCCCTCCTTATTGGCTGTGGGTGCCGCCATCTTTGTGATGACATGGGGTCAATTAGCATATTCCCTCCTTATTAGATAGGATATCAGGAGCATTTGTCAATCTTTATTCCATATGACCACTACGAGTTTTTAATTGTGTTTAAAAGTTAAAATAGTGCTAAGGTACAATATTTTTGTTTGGTAAATGTAAATTTTAGTGTGTGTATATATATATCTGTATATATGTATGCTATATGCATATATATGAGATATATGTTTTTTACTTTGAATAGTATACTTAAAATTGAAAGTTATTCTTCTCCCTTACCTGTTAATATAAAAATAAAGCAGGAATAAAACTAACAAATAATACTATTATACACTGTATATGTGCTAGGGCTGTCATAACAAAATACTGCAGACTGATTGGCTTAAACAACAGATATTTATTTTCTCACTATTCTGGAGGCTAGAAGTCTAAGATCAAAGTGTTATCAGGTTTGGTTTCTTCTTTTTTTTTTTAATATATTTTATTGATTTTATACAGAGAGGAAGGGAGAGGGATAGAGAGTTAGAAACATCGATCAGCTGCCTCCTGCACACCCCTTACTGGGGTTGTGCCCGCAACCAAGGTACGTGCCCTTGACCGGAATCGAACCTGGGACCTTTCAGTCTGCAAGCCGATGCTCTATCCACTGAGCCAAACCAGTTTTGGCAGGTTTGGTTTCTTCTGAGGCCTCTCTCCTTGACTTGCAGGTAGCAGCCTTCCCACTGTATCCTCACTTGGTCTTTCCTCTGTGTGCATGCATTCCTGGTGACACTCTGTTCAAATTTCCTCTTCTTATAAGACTAGCAGTCAGATTGGATTAGGGTCCATCTTCGTGAAATCATTTTAACTTCATTAACTCTTTAAAGGCTCTATCTCCAAATATAGCCATGTTCTGCAGTACTGAGGGTTAGGACTGCAACATATAAATTTGAGGCAAACACAATTCAGCTCATAACATATATGATGAATAAAAAAGCCTGATTTCACTTGTTCATTTTATAGCTTGGGGAAGAAAAATCTTTCCAAGACTAGCCAATAGAGAAACTGTGGGAGCCCAAATCTGAGCTCAATGCTCTTTCAACTAGAGTTTACAGGGTAACTTTTTACTATTTCCTTTATTGGCTGCCATTGAAACAGCAAATTTGCATTATGTCATTATATTACCTTTAGTAGAAAATGTTTATTTTGGTGTTTACTCTTAACATTATTGTGCACTAGTAGCCCATTGCGCAATATCACGCACAGTAGGCCGCCCGATGCTTCCGCGGGAGCCGGTGGGAACTGCAGCGCACTGCTGGGAGCCGCGCTGCTTCCACGGGAGCCCCGAGGGACCCGTGCCGATTCCACGGGAGGCAGGAGGGACCCACGTTGCTTCTGTGGGAGGCGGGCCTGCTGTCTCCTCTCCAGGCCTGTGCTCGGCCGCGGAGGCTGCGGGCTGGTTCCCCTGTCCCTGTCCATGTCCGCTCCAGCTCCGGGGGGCTGGCCCAAGCCGGGCACAGCGATGAAGCAAGCATTCCACCGGCTGTTCATGCTGCCCGCTCTCAGTGGCCGCCCCCAACCCCCTGGGACTAGGAGACTCTGGCGGGGCTGAGAGGACTGGGTGCCACCATCTTGTGGCTATGGGCACCGCGCATCTTTGTGATGGAGTGATGGTTAATTTGCATATTATCCTTTTATTAGATAGGATAGTCCTGTTACCAATCTATGCAAAACACAGATTTTGAAAATTCTCCATCAAAACAATAGAAATGAAAAGACTTAAAGCTCTGTTATTGCAAAGAAATACTGATAGGAAACCAAGAGAAAATATTTGTATAGGAACTTAATACTTTTAATGTTTATAAAGTGCTCTGTTTTTCCCATCTGTCACCCAAGCTGCCTTTTAAGGAAACAAAATATATTTGGAATAATTTGAGAAATATTTCTGATTCAAGAGAAAAATCAGGAATCATGTGTTTTCCATAATACACAGAAATTTAAGCTCTATTCCAAGAAGATAGAAATATTTGTGAAAGACAAATGTAGTTTTAATTACTAAAATCAAAAGAATTACACAGAAGAAAGATGATTTTTTTTCCTAAAACAGGAATATTTAAAAACTAAGACAATGTTTTTCTGCAGATTTCTCTGGAAATTTCCCCACTTCTTAAAGGCATTTAGTGATCATTCACAAGTGAAAACCACACATTGTTATCCATGTCTCAGGTTAGACAAGTTTATTTATAAAGATTTCAAAATGCTTGATGCTTATCACATACTAGTACAGAGGCTCACCCAGTAGGCAGTGGCATGAATGGAGGCATTTTCTTATTAAACTTACCAGAAAGTGATCTTGAAAGCATAACTAAGATTTTTCAGATAAGGCAGAAGCACATAGTACCTTTTAAAAAACGGTTAGGGTGACCCTGATTTTGCAGAAACCTTTTTATTTATTTTTTTTCTGCACAGAAATCTGGGACACATTTTGGAGTTTTGAATCTGTTAACAGAAATGGGCAAGGTGTACTTTAACAACTAAAGATAACTGGCCAATTTCCCTGTCTGTGTGCTCTCACAATCTAGCAATGTTTTAGACACGTAGCCTATAAACATGTCAGCTACTGGAATTCTGACCTCAATTTTGTTCTGTTCTTTTCTGTAATCCTCACGTGAATGAAATGAACTAGGGAGTTAGTAATAATTATGAAATGCTTTAACGTACACTAGTTAAATTTTTAATACTAGCTGAGGTTTTGGATTTTTCTTTTGGAAATAATATTTTATTTTTATTGTTTGGTTCTTCTTTAAAAAACTGGGTTTCTTACACTATCCTATTTTGCTGAAAGAAGGATTTGCAGTTGAGTAGCTTGTAGAAAAATAGAAGTTTCTCACCAAAAGGAATGTTAGGGATAATCTAATCAAAGTACCAATTCTTAGACTTAAAGAAACTGAGATATAAAAAATTGAGGTGATGTTTTAATGCTACATGACACACAGTGTCAAAGTTGAGTTCATGTCTGATAATTCTTCATGTTATTCTTCCTGATATGCCATGCAAAATATGAAAATTCAGATATACTAATGAACTTGTAAAAAATTAAAGTATCGGATCTTTTCAGTAATAGAGCAAAGCATTTTTTATTTTCTCACCTCTCTAATGGAAGTTCTGTATTCTTCCTTTTGAATTTTTAATCTCCACTAGATACCATTTCGATTTATTCAAGGTAAAGGGAAAGAAATAATTGGGAGGACTCAGGCTGCCATTTCGTCTCCAGAGGCCTACTCAGACAGAGCTCTGGAAAGGAGGAAGCTTTAGGGCGGGTGTGGCATCCGGAGGTCAGTTCTCTAGCTTTCTAGATCCTTAGAAACTTTTGTCAGCTAAACTGACACGCAGTAAACTTACTAGAAACTGACTTATATAGAGAGTCTAGTGTCTAACTTGTAAGGAAAACTGAAACTACCAAGCAAACAAGAGTAAGTGTGTTCACTCAACAGCAAATAGAAGAGACGCCAAATCAAGGCTGCTCACAATGACTTAATCAACATCAGGCAAAGGAGACAATTTAAATTGTTATCATTGGCAGTCTATTGACAACTTTGAGAGATGTTAGCTCGGAACGCAGGCAGGGCAGGGCTCCAGTGGGAAACAAAGGCAGGTGGAACATAGGCAGGGGCAGACATGGCAGTCTGAGCCAGCCTAATCACAGGAACCAACCAAACAGAAATAAATGTTTCTGGACTCAAAGCGGGAGGCATGGGAAAGCAAGGGAGGGCCGGTGGCAACAAGGTGTACTGACACATAAAAACAGAGAAAGTTCAGCATCGGAACAGAGAAAGAACACATAGAAACAGGGAAAGTTCAGGTCCATTGCTGGGCAAGAACAATTGAGGGAATCAATCAGGTGATGACACGGATAGATATAGAGCAGGCTGGTAGAAAATATATACTCCTGGACTACAAAGCTTTAACGGGCAGCCCATTATTGGACACCCCTCCCCATGTGGGGAGACTGTATCTGTTTGTAATAAGTTTTCCACACTTTTGCTTAAATCTTCTGGTCTATGAAGCTCATTCTTCGGCGTCTAGAGACACAGCCCCGGGAAAACCCCCTCAGCTCACCATTCTATTTATCAACCTGATTTTTATTGATTTCAGAGAGGAAGGAAGAGGGAGAGAGAGATAGAAACATCAATGATGAGAGAGAATCATTGATCGGCTGCCTATTGGGGATCGAGCCCGCAAACCAGACATGTGCCCTGACCAGGAATCTCACCATGACCTCCTGGTTCATGGGTCGACACTCAACCACTGAGTCACATCAACTGAGCACAACCTGATTTTTTTTAAAAAAAATATATTTTTATTGATTTCAGAGAGGAAGGGAGAGGGACAGAGAGATAGAAACATCAATGATCAGAGAAAATCATTGATCGGCTGCCTCTTGCACGCCCTCCACCCCCACTGGGTTCCGAACCGCAACCCAGGTATGTGTCCTTGACCAGACTTGAACCCTGGACCGTTCAGTCCATAGGCCAACCCTCTATCCACTGAACCAAACCAGCTAGGGTTGCAACCTGATTTTTAACTCAAGCTTATTCAGAGGTTTTAGTTTACATGACATAATGAGAAGCTAAGGCACAGAGAAACTTTTTAAAAAATGTATTTTGTGTTTGTGTGATATTAGTAGTTAACATTTTCACATATACAAAAGAAAAAAATGTGCATTTAACTAAGCACATTTCTTAAATTTGTTACTCATTACAATGGCTTTTGATTCTTTATATTGATGTAAAGAAAACATCTATTTTAAATAAACATTTGAGTATTTGTGGTGATAATATTTCAGATTCCTACCTCCTGAGTCTTTAGGAGTCTTTAGGTAGCACTTTGTCCTCCTCAGGAAACCTCAGTGTTTGTTTTGAAAGGCCTTTGAACTGATTAGGCTCACCCACTTTATGGAGAATAATCTCCTTTACTTTAGTTCAGCTGACTATAAATGCTAACCACTCTACAAAATACCTTCCCAGCAATTCCTAGATTAGTGTTGGATTGAATAACTGGGTGCTGTAATAAAGCGTAAATCCCTAACTGGGCTGATTGCAGTGGGTAGTCATTTTAACTCTTTATCTTTTCCTGAAGCAAGCACTGTCCATCTGGGTTAACAAATCTTTGAAATGCCTGTTTCAGACCCTGCCTTCTAATGAGTGAAGCACCCTTTCAGACCCCTTCTAAGCACCCTCAAGAGAACAAATAACCTTAAGTATCCTGTAATCTAATCTCCACTTTGCTTTCTCCTACCTTCATGTAATCTTACTTATGTCTCCTCCTTAATTTCAAATGCATAAAAGAAATTGTAAAACTGTTTTACCCCAGAACATTGGAGATCTTGCTCCCCAGCATATATTGTCAGTTTGACTCACACTTTTTGTTGTTGTTAATCCTCACCTGAGGATATTCCCCCCCTCTTCCTTTTTTTAAGAGAAAGTGAAAGGGAGAAAGGGGGAGAAATAAACATTAATGTGAGAGAGATACATCGATTGGTTGCCTACTGCATGTGCCTCAACCCCGGCCAAGGATCAAACCTGCAATCCAGGTATGTGCCCTTGACCAGGAATCAAACCCTCAACCAGTGCAAGGGCTGATGCTCTACCACTGAGCTACACTGGCCAGGGTTCAAATATGCAGCATTATTCATGGTGGCCAAGACATGGAAACAACTGAGGTGTCCTTTAATAATCCATTACATAAAGAAGATGTTGTACATACATACAATGGAACACAACTCAAGCATAAGAAAAGATGAAATACTGCCATTTGCAATAACAACATATGATGGTTACCAAAGGGAAAGGAGGGTGACCCAGAGGTAGATGAATGTAGAGTATTGAGTATATGGTGACGAAAGGAGTTTTGACTTTGGGTGGTAAACACACAAATGCAATGTACAGATGATGTATTATAGAGTTGTACACTTGAAACCTACATAATATCATTAACCAATGTCACCCCAATAAATTTAATAAAAATAAAATATTCAGAAAAAATGATTTACAGGTTTGAACATTCTTACAAAGAAGTAAACTACATTGGTTTTTGTTGTTGAACAATTAAAATATTTATTAGCAAACTGGTTTAAGTCTTTGCACCATACCTGTGTGGGTAAAAAAGAGGTTCTATGGAAAATAAGCTCACAAAGTGATCTGATCACAAATTCCTAACTGGGCAGGTCATGGTGAGTAGTCATGCCCCAGGTCTGACTACTAACTTCTTTAGTGAAAGGTTTTAAGCTAGCTCTGTTCATTGTTCTTGTGCATCTAGGTTAATACACCTTTAAAATACCAGAAGTAATACTTCTCAAAGAGGGTATTAACCCTCAAGAGAGCGCATAATTTTGTTAACTATCCCATAATCAATCCTCATCTTGCTTTCTCCCACTTCCATGTATGTTTCTCCTAGTTTCAAATGAGTAAAAGAGGATGCAAACCTGTTATTCTTAGAAGCGTTTGAGATCTTGCTCCCCAGCATATGTCCTCAGTTTGGCTCAAATAAACTCATAGAAATTCTCTACAGGTTTGAACATTTCTTACATTGACACCTGCAAAGAGGTCCTGTGTCTTCGAAGATTTCCAAACCTTTAACATTAAACTCCTATTATTTCTTGAAATAAAAGAACAAGGGCCCCTGACACATAATTTGGCATGAGAAGAAGAGAGTTGAAGCTTGCACAGTACCCATAACAGCCACGGTTTTTTTTTCTTTTCATCTGCCGCAGATTTTCGACTTGTGAAAAGCTTTGGTTTAATTTTAATCAAAAACAGCTATTTCAGGCAGATGTTCAGAGTTCAAAGACATTATGTACACAACTTAAAAACTTTCCTTTTCAGACAACAGGAGTAAACCAATCTAAGGGTAGCATGCCTGGGGATTCAAATTACACCCTTGCGTTCTATTGAAGAATATACCTAATGAAATGCTTCCAAGCAGCTAAGGAAACAATTCTGTCACTTTTCAAGACAAGGAAAAGCCTGAGGCAGGTCCCTGGGGAGGCTGCCTTTTGTCATCTCTGCAGATATGCAAATTGCTATCTCAGGGCAGAACTGTTTACACTACTTCCAAACCAAGGTTGCTTATCTTTATCATTAACAGCAAAAATCTCACCCAGTATTACTGACCCAATTACATCTTTTAAAGTAAAATTCTTGGCTACCTGCCCTTCCAATAGGCTGCCAAAAGATACTAGAAAGAGAACTTCTGCTAACATTCCCAAAACACTTAAAAACTACTAAGGGAGAATTCTAAGCACTTGCCCTCCTGGATGTGAGTGTTTGTCACCTGCTGGGCTGACATGTTGTGATACAGCTTTTATCATTTATTAGAGCAGAATTTCCTGATGCGTTAGGTATTTCTGAAAGGGTGAATCAAAATGAAAATAAACACAAGTGGGAAGGCAATATTTTTATATTAGATTCTCTGCTCAAATATAAATAAATTTAGATACATGTGATACGGTTTTGACAAGACAACAAACACTGCAAGTTAAATAATAATCTATTTTAGAAAAAATATGTTCAAAATTCTGGGTGGAAATAAGGATATTTTTATTTTTCAAAAAGGTTATGGAAATGACCATTGTAAAATACTGGAAATGGCTGGTTTCTAGGCTTGACCTGGTGCTGCCACTGATGCACTGGCAGATCTGAGAAAGATTTTTACCTCTCTGGGCCTCAGTTTCCTCCCTGAGAAATGGAGAATGGGACTACAGGAGCAGTTACCAGGCTCATAGAATTCAAGGATCAGTAGGATTAAAAAAACAAAAAGAAGTTGATATTGAATTGCCAACTTTTTTTGTTGTTGTTGTTAAATAAGAGCATTTTAAAAATACAAACTTATACTCCCTACTATCCTCATCATCTTTTAAAATTATGTTTTATTAATTTCAGAGAGGAAAGGAGAGGGAGAGAGATAGAAACATCAAGGATGAGAGAGAACCACCAATCAGCTGCCTCCTGCATGCCCCCTCCCCCCCCCCCCCCCCCCCCAGCCAGGATCCAGCTCGCAACCCAGGCATGTGCCTTGACTAGGAATCTAACCATGACCTCTTGGTTCATAGGTTGACACTCAGAATATCAGTCTTTTAGAAGGAATAAACTCAGATTAAAGAAAAATATGACTGCATTGTCCTCATTTGTCTCATCTTACCTAATAAAAGAGAAACATGCAAATTAACCATCACTCCACTACGCCCACAGCCAATCAGAATGAGTATGCAAATTAACCCAACAAAGATGGAGGTTAATTTGCATATGCAGGCGCAGAGCAGCTGGGAAGGGCGTGAAGCCTGCTATGAGGGGAAGGGGGGCGGCGGAGGGAACTACTGGAGCCGTGCTCTGGACAGAAGTGAGGACTTGCTGACCCCCCCGGAATTGCTGGCTCCAGCTGGGCCGGGAGCGGGGACATGCCGACCCCCTGGCAGCCAAGGAGCGGGGACTTGCCGGCTCCTGGGAGGGCCGGGAGTGGGGACATGCCGGCTCCCTGGTGGCCCGGGGAGCAGGGACTTGCCAGCTCCTGGGCAGCCTGGGGAGCAGGGACCTGCCGGCTCCCGGGCGGCTGGGAACGGGGACATGCCGGCTCCTGGATGGCTGGGAGTGAAGCCAGGGGAAAGAAGGCCTATTCTTGCACGAATATCGTGCAACGGGCCTCTAGTTTATCCATAGACCTGTAAAAAATTTGTAAAGCCCAGTACCTGCCCTCCAAATAGTGTTTAATTCTTAGAGGAAGAAAAATATGCTGCCAAGGACTCCTGGCTTTCACATTTCACTTGTATTGGTAATTAGTTGCTCACATCCTTTTTATTTCATTTTTCTAATGTCTCCGTAACTTTTGCCAACAACCATCTGATTCCGTAATCCTTATAATTACTACTTTTCCTGAACCTCTCATATACTTATTTTTATTGTCAGCATATTTCCTTCGACTTGTATCCTGTCCCAACTGCACTGTGGTAGCATGCCAGAGGCTATCTGAACTCTACCTAGTATCAGAGATAGGTCTTCATTGCTGCTGGATGCAGGTGGATCCAACTTGCAAATCCCATTTTACAGGTGATTCCTAGAGCCAAGTCTCTGAGATGAGTTACCCTGGGAATAGGCTCTGATAGAGATTTTAACTGCAGGAATAACACCTCTAAAGGAAAGAGGGAAGCAAAACTGGGAAGAGAAATACCCAATATGTGATGCAGGTCTACAGAGGATTTTAGCCAATCCCTAGTTGAGGCAAAGGGGTTTGTGCCTTACACTAGATATGGGCAACATCACTTGGGGTCAAGAAACTCTCTTGGGTTGGGGGTGTGTGATTCCTGGGGAGGAACTCAGCTGTGAGCCATCAGTAGGCAAGGATCCTAGCAGCTAAGGGAATGAATACTTTAGTCTGGAATGATAATCCATTCTCACTGACACCATCATATCTTTCAAAGGAAATTTTTGGCAACCAGCCCTTTGTCTAGGCTGCCAAAAGATACTAGAAAGAGTTTCTAACTTTCGTTACCACAGTATCCATTACAAATAAATTTTGATTTATAGCCCCAAAGTGCTTATTTCTATTATCTTCTTCAGACTCAGTCATTTATTTGTCTTGCATTTAATAAACATCTAAAACGTAAGTAATGCACCAAGCAACTGGTCTGGGTGGGAATACAGCAGTGTATGTGACCGGTAAGTTCATTCCACATTTTTGTGAAGACAGGCAATGAACCATTTATTAATTCATTTAGCTAATATGTGAATTAAATATCTACTATTTTGATATATCCTAAGGAAATCATGATGAATAAGACAAAGAATGCCCCTGCCCTCAAAGGTTTAACACGTTAGTGGGAGAGATGAAAAACATAGGAGAATAGGTTTATTTCAGATAGTGATATGTGCTGTGGAGAACATGGAGTGATGGGAAGTGACAGAGAGTGGAGGATGGTCAAGAAGGGCATGTCTAAGCAGGTTGCATTTGGGATGAATGATGAGGGTAAACCAGTTATGTGAAGGCCAGAGGGACATGTGTTAAAGCATAGGCAACAAATGAATGTCCCGAGGAGAACAGGAAGAAGGGCCAACAGAAGTATGGCTGGCAGAGTGAGGAAGGATGGTAGTTGGTGAGGATAGAGAAGTGGGCATGTCTTGAAAGCCATGGTAAGAAGTTTGGATCTCCTTCTAAGTGTTGGGAAACCATTGGGGAATTTTAAGTGGGAATATAAGGAATCTGACTTTAAAAAAAATCATTGATTATTAACCAAAAAAAAATTGTTATGTGGGGATAGATGGGGAAAGAGGTCCTCCAACTAGAGGGATATTGCAGTAATCTAAAGCAGCAATGCTGGTGGCTAGATAGCATTTTAACAGTAGAGGTGGAGCTCAGTAAACATTTACGGAATACATTTTGGAGCTAGAAGCTGATAGATTGATTCCCTTGTCATTTGATTGCATCCTGGATAAACAAATGAAATGAAAGTGGTAAATACTTTGAGAATGATGTGATGGGGATTAATGGTAGAGACATCTTTATGCATATGGAGATAGCATGGTCATGGAAGGTTCTTCGTGAAGGTAATATTTGAGTAGAGATCAGAGCAATGAGAATGAATTGGCCAGGTGACAATATGGGGCAAGGGTGACTAGTTTCAAGGAAAAAGTCCTGACACCATGACAAAGGCTGATATAAACAGGAGCCCATAAATGGCTGGAGCAGTGACAGAAGGGAAATGCTGTGAGATACGCTTGAAGAGGGAAACAAGAACCTTAAAATAGCTACTCACTGCTTTCTTCCTAGACATGTATTGAAATCAGTGAATTCATTGATTATATGAAACGCTGTGAGTGGGAATTGGAAGAAGACCAGTGTGGCTGGGGGAAGAGGGAAGATTTTATGACTTGCAGGATTTGGCAAAGCTGGTTTGTTTGATCGCCCAAGTATTTCCTATGGCCACTTAGAGATTTTTTTAATTGTGCTTCAAGATTCCATATGACTCAGTAAATAAAAAAAATTCATTTGTGGCTTTTAGTTTTAAATTTAGAATTACTTTTTGGCAGGTTTACTAACAAAGTAATATAGGATATATGCAATGTTCAAAATCCTCTCAATTTTCAACATTTTTGTAAGACAATAAGAACATTATTAACTTATTTTATCAATCAGTTGAAATGAGTCATGGATCAATTTAGTGGACTTGGTCAATATGAATTCTCAATTAATGGAGGAATTAGAATTAGAATTTTCAGGTACCTCATTTTTGGTGCAGAACTCTTTCTGATAGACCCCTTCTCTGTGATGATAAATAAATAATCACAGAGAACAATGTTTGGCAGAACACAATTTTGGACTCTTGGTCTGAACAAGACTACAGAGAGAAGGTGCGGAGAACAGCATTCTGCACAGTAAAGAATGCTTAACAGGCAAAATGGTGAGGAAGAACCAAGCTGAGAAGTTCAAAAGCTGAGAGGGAAGTATTGCTTAAGCCTTTCTTCTCCCATTTCTAGGCATTTCTTTTCCTGGAAAATGTCGATTGTTTTAAGATTAAGAAAAAAAATTAAACGGCTGGTTTCTCACTCACACCTAATTTACAACTAGGGAAGTCGGTTCTTAGATTACTTTAGTTTTTAAAATTATGCACTTTCTCCCATTTTAACCCTATAGATTAACTTTGGGTTTAAAAAACACACACCACAGAAATGTTTAGTTGTTAAGCATCTGGAAAGCAGGGACAGCATCATCTGTGGATTCTGTGCAGAGCATAGCACAGTGTGTGAATATGTGGCAAATGTTTTCTTTTTTTAAAATATATTTTATTGATATTTTACAGAGAGGAAGGAAGAGGGATAGAGAGTTAGAAACATCGATGAGAGAGAAACATCGATTAGCTGCCTCCTGCACACCCCCCACTGGGGATGTGCCTGCACCCAGGGTACATGCCCTTGACTGGAATCGAACCTGGGACCTTTCAGTCCCCAGGCTGATGCTCTATCCACTGAGCCAAACCAGTCAGGGCATGTGGCAAATGTTTTCACAAGGTGATTTAGCTGGGCTTTTTTCTTTCTTTCTTTCTTTTTTTCTTTTTATTAATTTCAGGGAGGAAGGGAGAGAGAGAGAGAGTGAGAAAAACATCAATGATGAGGAGAATCATTGATTGGCTGCCTCCTGCACACCCCCCAATGGGGACTGAGCCTGCAATCTGGGCATGTGCCCTGACCAGGAATCGAACCATGACCTCCTGGTTCATAGGTCGATGTTCAACCACTGAGCCACACCGGCCGGGCTAGCTGGTCTTTTTAATTATGAAAAGACAGTGACTACTTACTATTGGTTCAATGAGCTAATAAATGCCTTTCCAAAGAATATAGGCATCATATCTGAAGTTGAGTCTCAGCATGTTCAAGCAGGTACATGTGGGTCTGGAGACTGACACTGATCATAGGTTGTGGCTGACTTGATAAAAAGGAGTGCAGATGTAGACTAAAGCATGTACCAACAATGAAGCTCCCTACTTCCCTTGAGAGGAATCTTTAAGAAACTTTATCTTGAAACTCAGTTGAATAATTCTGCGCACCTCTACTCGATGAGCATCAGGTTGTGTATTGATTGATCCTCTGGCAGTGAAGATCTAAGACACTTCAAAGTAATCCAATGCCTTCAAAATGTTTTATTTGTTCACATATTGGAACAGCAACTTGACTCTTCTCAATAGTCTATCAGCGGTCCTCAAACTTTTTAAACAGGGGGCCAGTTCACTGTCCCTCAGACCGTTGGAGGGCCGGACTATAATTTAAAAAAAAACAACTATGAACAAATTCCTATGTGCACTGTGAGCCCGGGACAAGTCGGCTGCTAAGCATGACAGGCAGCGGCACCCGGCGGGCCAGATAAATGTCCTCGGCGGGCCAGATGTGGCCCGCGGGCCGTAGTTTGAGGACCCCTGGTAGATACACAGGGGTTCTTCTGCAGTATAAACTTTTGGGACACCTGTGGATAATTGTGAGGTTCACTTTAAGTTCTTTAGTTTTTCCATCTGAAACAAAAACTATATTCTTTCTTCATCTTGACAACCAATTAACTATTTACTATTATATGAAAGAATCTTAAATTAATAGTAACAAAAAAGAGGTTACTCAGAAAACTTAGTTCTGAAACTGAACTAATGGCATAGGTAAAAAGTTAGGCGTGTGTTTAAAACATTTTGATTTTAATAATCTAAAGTATTATGATAATGACATAATTATTATTATTAACTACCATATGGTTATATGCATTTAAATGTCTATTTAATGTGGTTGAAACAAACTCTAAGATGAAAGCCAACAACCTTCCATTTCTTTGTTCTTCTCCCAAAACCTTCGCTACTGATCATAACTACTTACCTAACACTTATTTATGCTGGGCATTCTGAAAAGACATGCTTGAAAATGTAATTTCTTTGAGGGATAAAAAATTTTACATGCTGTGTTTCTTCTGCTGTCTCCCCCTCTCTGTGGTTCATGAGTGGTAAAATCACACTGCATGTTCTATTATCCCAAGACTGTGAAAAATATTCATCTGTTAAACTGAACATTTCATATAAAAGTTTTTATCAAAGAGAAATAACTTTTTTTTTTGTTAATCCTCACCCAAGAATATTTTTTCATTGATTTTCAGAGCGAGTGGAAGGGAAGGAGAGATAGGGAGAGAGAAACATTGATGTGAGAGAGACACATCAATTGGTTGCCGCCCGCCAGTGCCCCATCTGGGGTTGGGGATCCAGCCTGCAACTGAAGTATGTGCCCTTGACCAGGATCGAACCTGAGACTGTTCATTGTGCAGGCCAGCACTCTATCCACTGAGCCAAACCAATTAGGGGGAGGAATAACATTTTTTAAGGTGGGTTTTTGGGGGGTAAAAATGGAAAGAAAGAGCAAATACAGATATGCTAAGTAACAGTAAAGAAGCAATAATCCCTTTGCTCACATCTTTCTCCTACATCATGTGTGCACTATACATACATTTGTGCTTTACTACTTCCTGCCTGCAAGACCAAAATACCTCACATAATTCTTTTTTGTCAGATAACTCTCAAAATACACTGTATAAAAAACAGAAACAAACTTTAAGGCACTGAAGTGACACTCCAGTTAAGAGTCTGGAACCTTACTATGAATATTGTCAAAATTTGAGAAAGATTTGTTTTAGACATGACATAAAATACAAAAATTTGAATTTTTTGCACAACCTTAAAACCAAAGCAAAATATAAGCTCTCTGTGTTTTGGACCCAATATGTCTCTGTCTATTCGGATAAAAACTATTGGATGCACATTTTTTGGTGAATTGTCAACAATGAAGCATGAAAACAGATGTGTTTCTGCTATTTTCATTATTAGGGAAATAAAAGCAGCTGTGCGGGGCTTGTGTGCATGGAGGCTCTCAGTGAGGCCTTCAGAGCCTGGGAGATGGAATAGCTGGCAGTGTAGATCAGGATTTACATCACGAGCATCTTCAAACAAGGACATTTCTGGGCCTTGGTCAGGGTTTCACTCCTTTCTAGAGTTGCTAGTTCAATTTGTTCTGGTATCAACATTCTGCGTGGGAACATACGTTAAAGCTAGGTAAAGTTATGTGGTCTTAATCTGCATAAAACAGTAAGCTAGGCTATTCCATAACTGCCCTTTAAAGGATTTGAGACTTTATCATTCAAAATAGAGAATGTAGCTTGTCACATTTGGGGGTGACATATACACAAGCTATTAGTTGTGCTTCCATTAAGACTAACTGGAAAAGAAGAACCAAATATGCCTTTTCTAGACACAGTACACACAGTGGGGAAGAAGCCCAGCATGCTTGGTGAAAGAAAAATAAATCAAAGTATAAAAACAAGTCTTCTTTTATGCACTTGCAGACCTGACAGTAACCAGATGGTAAGGTTTTTTTTGTGTGTGTGTGTGTTTTTTTTGTTTTTTTTTTTTTTTTTTTTTTTTTTTTTTGCTTTGAATCAGTATTTTTTTGGGTTTTTTGCAGAAGGGCTATTTTTGGCCCAGTTTGGGAAATTTGTTACAGAAGTTCGTTTGTCTCAAGTGTTCTCCTCCTCCTGTAGAAGGCTTGTGTTTGTATTTGTGCTTGTGTGTGTTTGGGGGGCGGGGAGAGGGTGTACTTATACTAGTATGTGTGGTTATGTACTCATCCTGCCTTTATATGGAGCAGAAATTATCTATTAGCAAAGAGAGCAGAGAAAAAAATCTGAGAATGATGAAACTGGGTTTCTCTGTTGATATGAAGTGTGAACTGATGTTATCAGGGTAAGAAAAGATTAAAGTGAAGAGACTGATAAAGAGAAAATAGTGACATAGGCAACTCTATATAAATTCTCAAGGAGAGGAATAAGATTCAGGATGACCAGGACTTACATGGGCTATAGATAATCAGAGAAACCACCAAATTCAAAAAAGTATATTTTGTGATTTAAAATAAAGATGCCATGCCTTCTTTAGATGATTGTATGAAAGCAGCTCAATGCTGTAACCTTAGAATCTCCAAGGTACAGAAGTAGCTGGAGGTGTTTCTAAAAAGAAATGAAATTCTGTAGTGTCTTAGCATTCATTTTTTATACATTGCCCATGTGCCAGGATCTCCTAAAATCCTTTGATTTGTTCCCCCTCTCAATATAGATCTCAAAAGACTCATTATGAAATAGTTTGAAAAGAAGAATGGGGAAGAAGAGAAAATAAAGGTATGAGTTTCAAAAAGCCTTGGCTGAAACTCCTGCCCACACAAGCAATTATGGAGAGCTATTCAGAGTTCTCCTTTCCCAGGTGAAATATTTTTGGCTCTGTAAGTTCAGCTCATTTGTTAACTTTAATTTTCAAAACATTCCTTTTTTTTTTTTAATCTATCTCCTCCTCGTCCCCCTCCTCATCATCCTCCTCCTTCTTCTCCTTCTCTCTCTCTCTCTCTCTCTCTCGCCCCCCCCCCCCCCCTTTTATTTCTGGTTTTAAAAAATGGTACTACTGCTGGCTTATATTTGACTAAGCTCAGAGAAACTTATGAGAAAGTGGTTTAAACAGTACAATCACAGAATGGTTGTTAGGAATGTTGGTTCAAATATGCTGGATGTTTGATCAGCTATCAAATAAGTGTTATTTAAAAGCACAGATTTGGCAAAATCCTATTGATTTTTAAAATCCAGTTTTAAACAATAACTGTGTCCAGTTTGTCCCTACTGAGTATTCTGGACTCATTATAGATCGAATGTGAACTCAAGGACCTCCACTCTGTAAGAGCAGGTGGTCAAAGCAGATGTCAAGGGAGGGAAAGCAGGCTTTCTCAGGCCCTGCCTTCTCCAGGCAGCACCTCATAGAGATGTAAATGATAGGGCCCTAACCCCCATAGCAGGACCAGCTCAGATCCACTTCTAAGTTTTTATGCTGCTCACTCTCTTGTATTCCTGCCCTCTCTGGGGACATTTAATGCCTATTTCTTCGGTCTTGATCTAAATATAGTGTGTAAGTGCAGAGAATGTTAAGAGAGCAGCAGATTCCAAATCATGCTCACAACTCCTTTATATTCAGCTGCAAAATTGAGTCCATAAGTGTAAAAATCCCTTAAGTTTCTTTTTCCCAAGTCTGATACATTGATTTGTATGCACATCTTCCATTCTCAGAAGATGAGATTTCCCTCATGATCAAAGTCAATCTCTCTACCACACTCATAATTTTCTTTCTTCATGGCATGGTCTCACTCCATCGGTTATCCCCTCTCCAATACTTTTAACCCCCTACTCTTCACCTTTGTCTATGCTGTATATTACAGACAAAACTTTCCTATTTTTAAAATCCCATCTTGATCTTTTTTCTCCTCCAGTTATTTCCACCTTTCTTTTTCCTTCCCCTGCAAATGCAGTATTTACTTACCTTTTCATAATTTCCCCACTCACTCTTCAGCCTACTGCAATTCTTGCACCACTCCCTGTTTCTCATCTTACTTTGACTTTCCTTCTTGGTTTCTTACAGGGCTTCTTTTTCCCACCTTCTCCTAAAATTTGTATTTTCTTTTTACAGTATATACTTTATCTGAGAAATATCATTTTGTTTTAAGGTTTTAACTATTACCTGTTCACTAAAGACTCCCCCAATGGATTTCTCCAGTATAGTCTTCTCATGAGAAAAAAAGTATCTTATTTTTACCTCCTCTGAATAGTTACACCTGGGATTCATACAGGCTCTTTCATCTCAATACCTACCTAGTGGAATCAGTCTCCTTTTCCTACTCCTCATATGATCCCATGATTTGCCTTCTTCCTTTTTCTCACTTATACTATTACAAACAAACCACCACCAAGTCCTACAGACTTTATTTGTTAAATATTTCCTCACCCTGTTATTACGCTCTCATTATTTCTTCCCTGGATTGATATTAATAACCTTATAGGTTGTCTCTCTGTCTCAAAATTTTTGTTGCTTAAATCCATCCTTCTTACATCAGAATGGAGTATCAAATGGAGTGTCTGGTTACCATCCTATTTAACCTACAAAATGGCCCTACTTGACCCAGTATATAATTTTTTTTTTATCATCTGTACTCTGATATATTTTTAGTTCTATTCCCAGTCTCAGTTTGCTTGCCAATATTTCTTTTCATTCACCACATTTGTCATGCCTTTATTCCTGCTGTTTCCTCTAGCTGAATCATCCCTCCTTCATATCTTCACTTTACTTATGCTCACCTTTCAAGATCTCTACTCTCCTGGATAATATTTATGCTGGTGATTTGGGTTCTCAAAACATCTGCTTGATATTGGAAACCAGCCAGGAAGTAAAAGTCAGATTAAGGGCATTGCTTTTTCATCCAAGGCAAATGTTTCAATCAGCCTTTAGGTAGTATTCATTAGGTTGAAAAGGTGGGATGGGAGAGTAAAACACAAAAACTAGTAAATTACAAAACTAGTAAATTTCAGGTTACTTCCAATTGGAATTGAATAGAATAAAAAACACTGAAGACATTGTATTGTCAAGGAATCTATAAGCTAAACTCACAAAGACTTTTATGGTTCAAGTTCTAAATCAGATCATTCTGTACCAGAAGAAATCAGATTGCAAAAACTGAGCAGCCCTCAAACATACTTCAGAGATGGCCACAGGGGTTCCCAAAGGGCAAACTCCAGGGCTCCTCACAGAGAGAAAAGTCAAGGGTAGTCAGTCTATCTATAAAAGAATTTACTCTAACGCAGGGAGTGTTTATACTTCTTACCCAATAACTTCTGATAATCTCCATGGACAGATAACTTTTCAGTGTTTACCATTTTCCCCATTTAAACTTAGGTACTTACGACAGTTTTCCTAGTCCTATTTCACTATTGTAAATTTGGTGTATGTATGTGTGGGGAGAGGAACCTAACTTGACTTTCATTTTATAGGTTATCAGATGCTAAATGGGACTCGGAGAGGGTTTGAACATGCTCTGTGCAGAAGAGTACAATTACTTGGGTAGGTAAAAGGGTGGATTGTGGAAGAAATGGTTAACTGATCTTCAATATGTGTTCTCCTCATCCATGGTAATGGAATTCTAACTCTTATGAGGCCATCCAAAATAAAGAATACCTTTTCTAGCTTTCCTTGCAGCTGGTTGTGGTTATATGATTCAGTTCTGGTTTTCAGAGCAGAAATAGTGTGTGCTTTCAGGATTTCCCCTTAAAGAGAAGCCTTCTCCTTACTCCCTTTGCCTTTTCCAGTTATGGAAATGAGAGGGTTAGGCTATCAATTGAACACAAGATGGAAGCCACATGTCATGAAGGTTAGAGCAATAAAATAGAAGGAGCCTTTGTTGTTGATGTTCATAAAGCTATTATGCAAGCCAAGTGATCATTTGTGGTCTCTTTCTATCCCAGGACAAAAGTGATATGAAAACTAATGCAAATTAAATGGAGAAAAATTTTACAAGTAGTATCCACATAATCCAACAAAATTAATTCAACTTTATTATTAAACCGCGTGTTCATTTGGAGAGATTTTGTGCTTTCTACTTTTTCAAAAGGAGTTCCAAACTTTCCGTGGAATCTGCAGTACCAAAGTGTTTCATGTATAGTTATTTTTCCATTCACCAATCCTCATTTTACTTACGGTGTGGAGTGAAATCTGAGCTGGAAGTGAGGCACAATTGGAAGATAGATGAAAACAAATGATCAGTTTCTTCTCTTCTGTCTTTGGATATCTATAATAATAAAAGCATAATATTCTAATTAGACCTTCTGGATGACCTTCCAGAGGAAGCGGGGCTGCTAGGGAAGCCCAGGTCCCAAGTATCAGAGGGAAGCTGGTGCTGGCAGCCAGGGAAGGAAGGCCTACTCTTGCACGAATTTCGTGCATCAGGCCTCTAGAGTCTTTATAATGCTTAATTTACATTGAGAGAGTAGGTACTTATATCATTGCATGTTTTGGTAAATATTAATTTGTAATGGTCAAAATCACCAAGAAATTAATTTTAAATGAGCGTAAAAATTATGAAAGGTAAAGTTAATTTGAGAAATCTAGGGAAATGGTAATAGTAAGTTCATTTATAAGAAAGCAGGAACA
Source organism: Plecotus auritus (assembly GCF_963455305.1). Lineage (NCBI taxonomy): Eukaryota > Metazoa > Chordata > Mammalia > Chiroptera > Vespertilionidae > Plecotus > Plecotus auritus. The sequence goes on from NC_137775.1 coordinate 15,123,361, forward strand.
ATGAAGGATAGGATATCCTTGGCCATGGAAATCTAGAAAGTTCTAAAAGCCTTTTTTTTTCAAATCATGGTGGATACAGGGTGGGACAAAAGTAGGTTTACAGTTCCTCATATGAAAATAATGCAATAGTTAATAAATAATAATACAAGAATAAACTGTGTTTCATGTACTCACAACTGTAAACCTACTTTTACCCCATTCTGTATATTGCCAAAATTTAGATATTTTTCTTCTTCTTATGTGTCCTGTCCTGGCCTGGGAGATTATTTTAGATGATCTGGGTGGTTTTAAATGCCATCATATGTGTCCTTATAAGAGACAGGGAGAAGGAGATTTGACAAACAGAGAGGATGCTGTAGAAAGAGGCAAAATGGAGGGATGCAGCGTAAGCAAAAGAAGTCAAGGAATGCTGGCAGCTACCAGAAGCTAGAAGACTCATGGAATAGATCCTCCCCAGAATCTCTGGAGGGGAATGGTCCTGCCCATTTGGACTTCTGGCCTCTAGAAATATGAGAGAATAAATTTCTGTTGTTTTAAGTCACCAAAGTTGTGGTAAGTTTTTGCAGTAGCCACAGAAAATTAACGCAGTCAGCAAGTTTTAACTACAATATACACTGAATTGTTTCCTTTTGTGTTGGTGTATATACCAAGGTTACTCATTCATTCATTTTGGTATTCACCTAGTAATTACAGTTCTTTTCTGGTGATTGGCTGTGTGTGTGTGTGTGTGTGTGTGTGTGTGTGTGTGTGTGTGTGTGTGTCTACACGTGTATGCAGTCATGCTCTTTGTCTTTCAGTATTTAAACAGAGAGTGTGATGCTATGGCTACCTTTTTTACATGTTTCATTCTTTCCTGCTCTTCTTGACTTCAATCTTTCTAGCCTCGTTCTAAAAATAAAATAAAAAAAGCTATGAGTAAGTTAATTACTTGAAGCAGTTTCATCTGTTAGCACGGTTCTTTGCTGATACATGCAAGCACAATTATTACTCCACCTGGCCTGGCAGTATGACAGACATTTGATGGATGAAAGGCTTTACAATGTCTTTTATTTTTCTAAGAATCACACAGGCCTTTATTAGGGTCATATTCATGATAAATAGGCCATATGTTTTAAGGAAGCAAACAGCTGAGATTTAGAAGTCAGCAAACTGGTCTACAGACAAGGGCAGCCAAAGCTTCTGCAGTCATCAGCCTGTTCTACCAGGGGGAACATACCAAAGAGGTATCTAGAAAGTTCTAAAAGTCTTTTTTTTTTTTTCCAAATCCTGGTGGATACAGGGTGGGGCAAAAGTAGGTTTACAGTTCCTCATATGAAAATAATGCAATAGTTAATAAATAATAATAAAAGAATAAACTGTGTTTCATGTACTCACAACTGTAAACTTACTTTTACCCCATTCTGTATATTGCCAAAATTTAGATATTTTTCTTCTTCTTATGTGTCCTGTCCTGGCCTGGGAGATATGGATAATATCTGAAAAATATTAACCTATGTGCTTTATCCCTCTCTCCTATAAACTGTGTTCTGTCGTAGAGATTCTGTCGGTGTAGTCCATGGGGAAGGGGTGGTGACAAATATTATGTCAGGAAAAAGGAAAATGAAAACCTATGTTACAAAATAGGCAGCCAGCCCCCCTTTGGCCCAGTAGCTTAGAAAGAGAAAGAAAAGGTGAGACAGAAATAGGGGAATGAGACAGTCATCAGGGTTCTGATCCCACTCCCCATTAGTTCCCACAGGTCCTGTGTAATGTGAATGCTGAGTCGACAGCCAGTCCCTGTACAAACCAAGAAGACCTAATTACAAGTTCATTAGGTATAGCTGTCAGCAGCAGACACCAGCAAAAAGCACAAGGACAGGACTAACCCAACCATAGATTTCTGGGCCCAGCCAGAACACTAATGGTGGCCGAAGGCATGGATATGAAGCAGACTGCCTGGGTTCAACCACTGCCTCTGCCACTTAAAATGTAGTAATTTGCACAAATAGCATTGCTTTTCTCTGCCTCAGTGTCTCCAACTGTAAAACAGGCTAATAAGAGCATTTACTTATAGCCATTGTTTCAAGATTAAATTAAGCAATGTGTGTACAGTAGTCCCCTGTAATCCATGGGGATATGTCCCAAGACCCCCAGTGGATATCTGAAACTGTGGATAGTACTGAACCCTAAATAGACTATATTTTTCTATACATACATACCTATCTATGAAAAGTTTAATTTGTAAAGTAGGCACAGTAAGAGATTAACAACAATAACTACTAATAAAATAGAATAATTATAACAATATACTGTAATAAAAGTTACATGGCAATAGGTCTCTTTTGCTCTGTCTGATAACCAATCTGATATCTGAGATGGCTACTAAGTGACTAACGGGCAGGTATCATATATGGTGTAGACACATTGGACAAAGGGATGATTCATGTCTTGGGCAGGATGGAGTGGGACAGCAGGATATTTGATCATGTTACTCAGGATCGTGGGCAATTTAAAACTTATTAAATTGCTTATTTCTGGAATTTTCCATTTAATATTTTCAGACTGTGGTTGACCACAGGTAACAGAAACCATGGAAATGTTCTTTTTTCACTGTATTCATTAAAGTATTGTTTGAAGATGCCTGACTTGAATATATTAATCTTATTTCTTTTGCCATTAAAACATTTGGAAAGCACCCTAATTAATACATGTCCATTACAGACAACTTAGAAAATGATGTCAAGCCAAAAAAATCATTTATAACCCCATGTCTCTGAAGCAACAACTATATAAACTTTTCCTTGTGTAGATGTAGAACCTTAAACATTGTAATTTTATATTTAGATGTAGAACTTTAAATATTTACTTTTAGTTTTTCACAAAATGTTTCCTGGAGATGTACCATTAATTTGCATTCTATTGTATTGTGATTTATTTTCTTTTTGTAAGAGAACATTTATTTGTTAAATCACAGCGGTAGAAGAAGTAATTTCTAAAAGAAATGGGCTTAGGAAACAAGTTATAGAGGTAAAGGAAGGGCCCTGGGAGTTTGGGAGTGAGGAAGCTAATAGTAATGTGCATGGGGCAGGGAGAAGGAAGGGAAATTTAAAGGCTTAGGCAGTCCTTGGAGGGAGACTGCCCATTGTGATTTATTTTCAGTTCCATTTTTTACACCACTTATATCTCTAATCCAGATTTTAATCCTGTGTACCATACTCGTCCATCCTTTGCTACAACATAACTTGACTTGGGTATCTTCTAGGAAGCCCAGATTCAATGAATCAGATTTGAAATTTATCAGTTTCAACAATCTCCACATTCTGAGTTTTGGTAAATGGCACCATTATTTACCAAATCCAAATATTTAAGCAAGTACCCATCCTTGACCTACCTCATTTCCTTGCTCTTCATTTCTAAATAGTAACCATGTTCTATGGAGTCTACATGCTATATGACTACTGAATCTGAATTCAACTACCCTCATTACCACTGCTTCAGTTTAAACTTTTAAAATATTTTTGTTATAACAGCCATTTAATTCTTTTTTTTATCCTGCTACAGCCTAATTTTTCTAAAATAAATCTGATTATTGTTATTCCACTATTTAAAAATCCTCAGTGACCACCTTCCATATAAGAGCTGAACACCATCCTATGGACCACAGGCATTTTTTGATGGGACTCTTCTGTTTTGGGTGCCTTGTATGTCATCACTTTTTTCTTGCACCCTCATCTCTAGTCACAGGGATGTAACTGCAGTTTTCAAAACACACTCTAGCCCCAAATTTGCCTATAGTTCCTGATAGAATACCTGGCACCACAAAGTCATTCACTACATGCTGACTGAATACAAGAATATAAGTTTAGGAGGATTCCCAGAGCTTGCAGTGTCAACATGTGAAATAACAGACTCTAGAGATGAGAAATTAGAGTGAAAAAGGAGCTGTATCAAAAGGATTCAGAATAAGGAAGGAACATTGGAAATCACAGAGTACTAGTTAGTATTCAGGGCTTCATATTCTTACCCATACTGCCCAATAGAAATATAACATGAACCACATAGATCATTTTAAACATTCTTGTATCTATATTTTAAAAAGTGGGGAAAAATGGGTAAAAATAATTATACTAAGGTAATCCATTTAAACCAATACATTCAAAATATTTTCATTTTAATGTATAACTGATATTAAAATTGAGATATTTTAAATTCTTTTTTCATACTAATTATTTGGAATACAGTGTGTATTTTACACTTAGAGCACATTTTAATAGGCAGTAGTCACAATTCAAGGGCACAATAGCGACATACGGTTAGTGGCTACTGCAATGGATAACACGGGTCTAACATCTACAGAGGGGAAGGAGGGGGAAATCTGGTACAACACTGTGTTGTTATCATTGGGGTAAAACAGCATGCACGCAGAAGTTCAAATTTGAAGAGTTTAGGAACACTATATTTCACTGCCTGTGGGTGGGACTTAAGATGAATCAGAGAGGTTGAAAATACTAATGCGAGTGAAAGCTCGGAAGAAATTTTATGGTAAAGAGTGACAGAAATAATTGTGATGCAGAAATAGGAACTCCAGAACGGAAAGTTGTGTTACTATGGTACAAGAAAACAAAATATAGCTACTTCAGATAGGTTATCAAAAAGTTTAGGGATTTAGACCTTGCCAAAAGGCTGAGTGTGTTTGCTGTTATTTTCTGGTTTACTTTTCATGGCCTCCGTGGGGAAAATTTACCATTTCAGAGGTTCTTGTAATTTATTTTACATTTAATAGCATCTTTTATTTGTCATAACTCAAAATCCAAAGTAGTGGTTTCCATTTTTGTCACCTTGAATTATGAGTGAGTCCAAGTCTCTGAAATAGAACAGGGTGGCAGCCATCACTAAGCGGGACTTGATGACAGTACCTCTCCCTTCCCTCCAATACACAGGCTGTGAGCCCAGATAGAGCCCAAAGCAGAATCCTGGCACCTTTATTAGATAAGGACACTAATTATAGTGAGGCGGGGTGCTATTCGTTTCCATCCTCTGGTACTTCTGAAGAAACAGGAGCAATGATGTGTCAGAACCGATCAAAGGCGCTCAGAAACAGGCTGCCTGGTTTTTGTCCATAGGGAGTACACATCTGTGACTAAAGACATGTTAGACTTTCTGGGGAAAAAACTCGTCATAATCTTTAGAAGGGAATTTCTCATGATTAAATTTTATTATTTGTAAGTAAATAATACACTAGAGTCTTATTATTGTGGGTTTGTTTTCTTTTCCTTTCTGGTGGAATGTTTTAACTCTTGGATGGGTAGTTTATGAATTCCTACAAGTAGAATGAAAGAAAAAGAAATGCAAAAGATTACACTAAAGGCACTGCAAGCACTGATGATTTAATATGCAGCAGCCATCAGCAAATCTCCTCTTCGGTAACAGTCTTATTTCACTCGGTGACTCCTGATTATATTACCTAGTCATCCATTAGGATGAAACTTTTTTTTTAACCCTCTCCGAAGGATATTTTTCCCATTGATTTTGAGAGAGAGAGCGAGAGAGAGAGAGAAGAGACACATTGATTGGTTGCCTCCCACAAATGCTCCAACTGGGTTGGGGATGAAACATGCAACCCAGATATGTGCCCTTGACTGGAAGTCGAACCCAAGACCCTTTGGTGTGAGGGCTGGCATGCTAACCACTAAGCAACACCAGCCAGGGCCAGGATAAGACTTTTATACTATTACTAGAGGCCTGATGCACGAAAATTCGTGCAAGAATGGGCCTTCCTTCCCCTGGCTGCTGGCACCACCTTCACTCCGGCTGGAGCTGCCTTTCTGCCTTCCCCTGCTGCCCAGAGGCCCAGATTGGCTGGGGCGGTGCAGAATGCCTGCGTCGTCGCCATGGCGATGACACAAGCATCCTGCCCCGGGCTGCTTGGCAACAGTGTATGCAAATAAACCCACTATCTTTGTTGGGTTAATTTGCATACTCACTCCTGATTGGCTGGTGTGCATCACAAGAGTATGGTCAATTTGCATCTTTCTCTTTTATTACTGTAGATTCAGCTTTTTTATTTTGACAGTCAGTATTTAATGAGTTTATATGATAAAAGTTTTGATAAAGAAGCTAAATTGTTTTTACTGATTCTGATTCGTGTTTTTCTACCAAACTGTACATCTTTTTCAATTTAACACTAAAATAAAGCAAAACTTCATTTTTAACCACAAACAGCAAAAAGAAAAAAAAAGATTGATTTATACAGGTCATAGAAACGGCTACAGAGCTAGGCTTAGAACCTAGTTACACAAAGATTTTCTAATGATGTGCGTGTCTTTGTGACCTATACTTGGGCAAGTTGAACCCTCTGCCAGGGCAGGAGGGTGGGGCCGGGAGTGGAGAAACAGGTTGAGCTGTGATTTGTAGGGGAGGAGGGTGCTGGGTGTACGGGTGAAGTGAGCTACAACTCTTGCAAAAATAATAGGTTTTGAATGTCACAGGCAAAAGTGTGGCTATTTATTACAGGAAAAGAAAGTATTTGCTATTTCTACATTTGTTTCAGGTTAAATAAATTTCTAAATAAATTTAAAAGCATACAAATACAATTGTTCATTGAAACTAATAATGTTAGTTCTACTTGAAAAATCTCAAGATAATTTTCACACTGTTTTCTTCTTGGACAAACTCATGTTTCCTGCTGAATCCTAAATTGGGGCTTCTTCCTCAGAAGCTTTAGACAAGTCTATCCCATGGCAGTTCATGGCATGGTCTTAAAGTTCATGGTGGCGGATCTCTGTGCCAGTGGCCACTCTCCAATGGCCTCATTCAGCTCTTTGGGGATCAGTCTTAGAAGGAAGTGTGCCCAAACTTCTCCAGCCCCAGTCAGGCTTCAGGAAGGGGGCACGCTCTCATTAAGAAAACCCCTGGGAAGCCCCCTTTAAAAACCTGCTGCTATTACTTTGAATCTAGTTATTATAACCCAACTGGTAATGATTTTAGACAATTGTATATATTTCTTTTACTTAGAGAACTATTTCCTCTGGTTCTTCCAAGTTATTTTCTAGAAATATCTCCCATACAACAAGGATCAAAGAATTTGGCAAGAGGGAATTGTCATAGCTAGCCCGTGATAATGGGGAAATGAAGTTCAGATCATTTACAGGTTTTGTTTTACCTCAAGGAAAGAAAAAATGCTTATAAAGGTTTTGTTGCAATAAGTCTATTTGTTTGCTTGTTTATTTTTTTTGTTGTTGTCTTCTTTTTAAAAGACAAAAATATAGAAGGCATCTCTGACGGATTAAGTAATATGCTAGAAGTATTTAAGATAGCTAGTTACTGTATTTGGTTAGTCACTCTGTAGATAACAAAAAAAAGTGCAAATCCAATATGTAAAAAGAAAATCAACTCTAATAAGAAGAAATAACGGTTAAGAAAAAAAATTTAAATTAACTGATAGTATTTAAACAAGCCACAGTTGGGGTATATTTAAATAAAATTGTCTTTTTAAAAGGAGGGGAGTTATTAACAAGGCCAAAAGAAAATAACTATAGTAAGATTGATGTTCAAAGTTAATAACATCTGTAACTTTAACATTTCTCACTTGATGTAAGCTTCACTATCAAGTTGTTAAAAAAAAAATGACTCAGTCTCCATTTACAGGACAGTCCATGGCCTGTAGCAATCTATAAGGATGAGAGAGAAAAGGGCAGAGTTAACATGTCCCTCTCCCATGCTACTGAACCATGGGACCTGCAAATTCCAAGGAAGAGAGAGACTCATACAAGGTCACTTGGGATCAGGCATGCAAACTAATGGCCTTACTCATTGTTTCAAGGGGTCCTGTGATTGGGCTTGAAGCCAACACATTGGAGCCAACAAAGTCTCTCAATTAGGTCCAGTCCCAATGCCAAGTTTCTCAGCAAGAGCATGTGAAAAGCTCCTTTTGACATTTGGTCAAATCAATTTAAAATCTTTGCCATGGGACTCTGAAAATTGCCATTTAAAAATATGTCTGGAATGCCTCATACCTGGGAACTACTATTAAGTACTTTGTTTGACTACAGAGATTATGACCAATGAGTTCACAATTCTCTCAAGTAAATGGATTTATAATAAAATATTGCTGTAGACCATGGTGGAAAAAGGAAATCCATTACTATTTCCCAACAGCGCTAGACTATCAACTTCTTAGGGCAGGGACCTTGTCTTATATGTTTGTGCAGGTGCAAAGCCCCACACATAGTACATGCTTAATAAGTGTTTTTATATTTTATTTTTATTGATTTCAGAGAGGGAGAGGGAGAGGGAAAGAGAGAAACATCAATGATGAGAGAGAATCATTGATCGGCTTACTGGGGATTGAACCCGAAACCCGGGCTTATGCCCTTGATTGGGATCGAACCCGGGGCCCTTCAGTCTGTAGGCCAAAGCTCTATCCACTGAGCCAAACTGGCTGGGACTTAATGAATGTTTTTAAGATTGGATGAGTAAATTAAATAGATTTGTTTACTGAGCTTGCAAAATATGTATCAAACAAATAGATAGTTTACCATTTGCAAGACCTTTTTTCCACCCTATTTTCCCAGTCCCCATGGTGAGACCTTTGAGGAAAGGAGAAGAGCTTTATACACCAGGGCATGCAGGCCAATGGCAGTGTGCCTGCTTTGTGGAGGTTGTATAATCCCTCCTGCTTTGGAGTGCTCATTGATGTTGGGATGTGCAATCTCATACCTGGGCTATAATCATAGAACTATAGGGACAGGCTTTCACCTCAGTACTCTTCGTTTCCTTTTCAAGTGTAAGAAAAACAAGGTTTGACTAACGTGTAGTACGGACACTTTGTTTTCAGATCTTATTTTTCCTTTTTATTGAAATTGTTGGAGACAATAATAAAGCAATGACACACTCCGTAAGAGAATTCACACTTGTTCTCTTTAAGAGGGATGCTCCCAGGATTTCAACTGGGTTGAGGAGGACACATTAATATCTGACAAATTCCTGCATTTCCCACCAGGAAAAATTTTATTTCAGTTCTTTTCTCTGAAGACATGTTTTGCTTTATGTAAGGAGCTTAGCAGGATAGATAGAGGATCCTATGCGCAGGCCACAACATTTGCCACAGTTTGTCCTAATCTTCTTGTTTTGGGGTTCATATCTCTACTTAAACACCTAATGCTTAACTATGAGAGTTTAAACCATAAAGATGTACTTTTACAAATTTAAACAATATTTGCAAACTCAAATGCTATAGCAACCAAAAAGATAACGAAAATCTGTGAAGTGAGCCAATTGCCAGATAACTGGAGTGGTAGGGACAGGGTGGGGCTGGGGGTGGGGGTGAGGTGGCGGGGGTAGTAGTTTGTGCCTGTTTCAACATTGTTCAAATTGTTGAAAACACACACACACACACACACACACACACACACACACACACACACACACGTACGCACAAACACAGATACTCATACCTTGAGCAAACATGTCAGTGACTGGCTATATGTAACACTTTGTTCATTATTTTTAATCCATGAATTCTACCCTGGTGGTTTGTTTCATTTTTCCAGGTTAGGACAATTTTTCCAAGATAGAGTCAAACCAGGATCTTCACCCTGTCATGTGAAATCTTTAAAAAGGTGTGATTTCAAAAGAACTAAAGATTCAGCCCGTGGAGGCTAATTGCTCCTAATCTCTTCTTAAATCACTGAAACTCAATCCACTGCTGCCATGACCCAATAAGGTTTTAGATTTAACCTGTATTCAGTATGCCTCTCCTTGAGCTCCCCCTAGAGGTGAGAGTCTGGCACTAACAGGCTCACTGCTGCCACTGTCTTCTGAAAAAAAGATGGGATAAACAATCTGGAACAGGAGTGACACTGGGCTGTTTTTGTTGTTGTTGTTGTTTTGTTTTGTTTTGCTAAGAAAATAATCAAAAGGAAAGCAAAAGCAAATGTATGGGAATTTATTCCACAATTCCTTTTGCACTAAATAAATATTCGGCATACTCTATGCAAAGAATTGTGATAGGTGTGATCTGGAAAATTCTGAAATCACCAATTACACAATTCTTTCCTCTCTCCTTGGGTAAATTAAAAGCACCCAAAAAGCAATGTTCTTGATACTTTTCTGACATCCTAAAATTCTCTTTCACTAAGTTTTCTACTATATGCTTCTTAAGTAATAGTGTTCTTCAGAGTTCTTTTCAAGCCCGCTTCTTTCCTTGCTTTACTTTTTCTTTTCTTTTTTTAACTTATGTACCTCCTTTCATTCTTCTAGTTTCAGCCCACATATTTCCTGATGATTTTCACATCTATATCTCTACACTGGACTTTTTCTTTGAGTGACAGATTTCAATTTTCTACTGAAATTCTTTACTAGAACATTTTTAAGTCACTTCAAATCCAACATACCCAAGTGGTAATTTAAGGTAATAAGTATTTAGTGCCAAAGGAACATTATCAGTGGTAAGAGCTATGGGTCAAGAAGATCACTTGAGGCTGAGGGTGTCTGGGAAAGTCTCATGGCAGAGGTAGACGTGGGCAGGACTCTGAAAAACAGGTGGTTTGTGGACAACAGTGTACACTACATCAGGAGCACATGTATCACTATTTTTCCCCCCGAATGGACACTTTTTCTGCTGTCTCAATGCTTTCGAGGTCCAAACTCGGTTTTGACCTCAATTATAATCCAAATTTATAAAAGAGAAAGAGAAAGAAAACTTGCCTCATAGTGATATCTTTCTCTCTCACATCCCCCCACCCCACCCCGCCTTCCGATTAAAAAGATTGGGGATTGGAGACCAAATAAGGAAAGACCCAGCCACACTCCATTCACAATAGAAATAGCTATATTTTCTCAAACATTTTTAGATTCTTGGACCCCTGAGAAGCCAAAAGGCTAAACCTGAAGCCCACTTGAGAGTTGGCTCTTGAATACCAGGCATTTTCTTTATTCATTTTGCATCCACTTAAAAGTGTGGATCTGGCCCTGCCTTTGTCCCATTCAAGAAGCTGAATGCAGCCGTCCTGGCTCTGGGCATTGCCCTGCCATCTCATAAAAGGACGGCCTTCTTCCTACCCCCTCCCTTGTAGTGGAACTTTGAGGGTATGTAACTCTCAGTCCAAATTGGATGCTTACTTCAAAATGGAATAGATGTTTTCTTCTTTTTATCTTATGCAATGCTGCTATTTAGAGGAACATGGAGAGGCTTTTCTCTTTCCTCAGCCATCACAGAAGTTGTTTTTCTTGCACAGAATGATTTTTTTTAAAACATACAACTGAATACACCTTAAAAATCTTAGCTGTTTGCAATTTTTTTTGTGTGTGAGAAAGAAGTATCTATTTTATTGTGATAGCCTCAAAGGGGAAAGGAATTGTACTATGACAGCTCACAAAAAAGGCATTACAGTTGTGAAAATTCATTAAAAAAACATAAGCTCCATTGAAGAGCTTTAATGTCTTGTGCTGTTGTTTTTCTTCCACAGTGATAATTACAGTATTTTTTTAAAAGTTGCACATATATATGTAGTTGTAGTCTTTGAATAGAAAATTGACCGTTTGCAAGACAGGTAAATACCTTTAAACATTTATCAGCCAGTGTCATGAAAGATCTTTTATAATTGCAGCTATTGGCATTAGTTGGGCAATATTGTATATCATGACTTGTTTGCCATAACATTGGTTTTGTTCATGACTGAAGTGCTATTTGATGAGTCTCTTTAATGAAGGGCTATGTATTTTCTTTTGCAATTTCAAAAGTAACAAAAAATTTAGCCCAGATTAATGAATGAATAAGCATTCAAGAAAAAGAGGAAGTGTCCCAATTTTCATTAATTTATAGACTGGTGATTACATGGAGAAAAAATGTGTTTTGATTTTAAAAGTAGAACAAGATAATAATTCAGTTAGCTTCAGTTTTGATGGAGTAGATGTTTGACTTTTAGGAATGGATCCTACAGGGAATGTACAGTTCCTGCTCCACTGGAGCTCAGGAGGATAGAATGCAGAGCATGCACACTGGGCTTAGCACAACCTGTTTCAAATTCAAAGTTCAGGTATAATAGAATCATCTCTACCCCTCCCCCAGTCTATCACTTATTCCTCCACACTTCTTTTTAGAAACAACAGCAACAGGAAAAACAACAGTATCTCTCGTTAAGTCCTTCTTCCCTCCTGCCCCAAATAAAATTATCCAAGAACCCTAGGAACTTACTTCAAAGAAGTGAGTGTGAGGGTTTGTCCCGATTCTAACCCTAAACTGTGCCTGAGCAGACGCTCTCTGCCTTTGCTTCTCCCTGGCGCATAAGGATGGTAAGGACTTAGCTCTTTTTGGTTCATTTTGCTCAGCTACTGTTCCTGAAAGCACATAAGTTGGGGAAAGAACATTCCAGGCATATAGAGCAGCCTATGTATAGATCTGGAGGCATTAAATAGAGAAAAATACTAAAATACTAAAAAGCTACATACTGTTTATTTTATTTTATTTTTTTAAAATATATTTTATTGATTTTTACAGAGAGGAAGGGAGAGGGATAGAGAGTTAGAAACATCGATGAGAGAGAAGCATCGATCAGCTGCCTCCTGCACACCCCCTACTGGGGATGTGCCTGCAACCAAGGTACATGCCCTTGACCGGAATCGAACCTGGGACCCTTCAGTCCACAGGCCGACGCTCTATCCACTGAGCCAAACCGGTTAGGGCACTGTTTAATAGTTAACTCTGGACTGTAGGATTATGGATGATTTTTGTTTTCCTTATACTGTTTGAACACTCTTAGTTTTCTGCAATGAAACCACATTATATATATATATATATGAATGAAAAAAGGAAACCACATTACCTTATTTTAAAATGTTTAAGTATCCAAGAAAGTAAAATTTCAGTGACATGGCAAAACAGTAGAACCTCGGAGTAATAGTATTTTTTAAACAAATTATATGGAGCAGTACTCAAGCTGGATAAGAGAAGGGAAAGGAGAGAATGAATTCTGGGATGATACCTAAAATATCGGTGTAAAAGCCCAGGTCTAGAATAAAGGAATTTGGACTGGGTGCTGGCACATCCTATGAAGATTACAGAGCTAAAAGAAATAATTCAGGGCTGAATTCAAGGTGAACATTTTTCTAGTCTATATTCTTTATTGCATAGGTACCACCCATACCAGATGCATGAGAATTATTCTTTTTGTTTGTTTGTTTTGTTAATCCCCACCCGAGGATATATTACATTTATTTTTAGAGAGAGTTGAAGGGAGGGGGAGAGACAGAAACACTGATGCGAGACACATCAATTGGTTGCCTCCCACATGCACCCCCAACCAGGCCCAGGTATCAAGCCTGCAACTGAGGTGCATGCTCTTGACCAGAATAGAACCCAGTACACTTCAGTCTGTGGGCGGACGCTCTATCCACTGAGCCATACCAGCTAGGGCCTGAGAATTATTCTTAATCCTTCACTCTCTTTTTTCTTTTTTTTCTTCAAGGTATTTTTTCTTTGGTTTTCTGCAGTTGAACATGATATGCCTAAGTATAAATTTTTTGTATTTACCCTGGTTGGTGTTCTCCAATCTTGGATCTGTGGCTTGGTGTCTGTCATTAATTTTGGAAAATTGTTAGTCATTATTACTTCGAATATTTCTTTTTCTCTAGTGTTCTAATTGTGTTGTATCTTTTGAAATTATCCCACTGTTCTTTGATGTTCTCTTGTATTTTTTTTTTATTCCTTTTCTCTTTGCATTTTAATTTGAGAAGTTTCTATTTATTTATCTTTAAGCTCACTGATTCTCTCCTCAACCATAACCAGGTATATCAATGGGTCCATCAATGACATTCCTTTAGATCTCTTACAGTGTTTTTATTTTTTTGTTTTTTAGAATTTCCTTTTGATTTTTTTCTTAGGGTTTTCATCTCTCTGCTTACATTATTATGCTGTTTGTGTATGCTACCTACTTTTACCATTACAGCTTTTTAAAATATTAACCACAGTTATTTTAAATTCCCTGTCTGATAATTCCAAATTATGTAATATCTGGGTCTGATGCTAATGCTTCCTTTGTCTCTTAAAGTCACTTTTTCTTGCCTTTTAGCATGTCTTATATTTTTCTTAAATTTTTTTTCTTCTCTTTGGGTACAGGGAGAGCTATAACATATTGGATAATAATAATTGAAGTAAATAGTTTTTCAGTGTGAGGTTTTATTGGCTAGAATTTGGGTTGGGCCATGTTTGCTATAGATGCCAGGGACTTCAAATTCCTTATGTTCTTGACTTTGTCTTTCTTGTTGACTATGAGCCTCCCTAAGAATTCTTTTTTAGACAGAGTCTGCAGTAGGCAACTCTGGATCCTGTAATTTGCTGCTTTTATACTTGAGCCTTGTTGGTGTAGTAGTAAGATGTGGGGAAGGAAAGCATTCTATATTCTTATAAATAGTTCTTAGTCTTTTAGTAAGCCTGGGTTCCTGGGATGTGACCTTCACAACTGTTTTTCACATTTTTCCTCTCCTTATGAGACAGAAAAGTTAGAGAGGACAGGAGTCTGTGTGGGAGCTTGGACAATGTCCTATCCACAGGTTGAATAAGGCTCCTATTAAAGTCTGTTCCTCTGGGAATAGGCTTCTGTATTGAGAACATTCTGGGGCTCTGCACCTATTTCAGATGAATGCTTTTTCCCTCCCCCTACCAGAATCACGGGGATTTTTCTGGCTTTTCACCCAAAGAACCTGGTATGATGTCTGGGTGGAACCCATAAAAGGGTGCCGGGGGCGGGGGGGAGGGGGGAGATGAGGGGAGGGGGAGGGTGTCCCTAAGACTGTGACCCTAAGGAGTTTCTCACTGTCATGCTAGCCCAAACTTGGCCTCTAGTAATTCACCACAATTTCATTTAAGTGTTCCTGCTAGTTTATGGTTCCAGAGGCTTCCTCCCAAGGTAAACATATCTTAGCTGTGACTGGATTCTCCTGTCTCACCAGATGCAGAGGTGGTAGTTTGCCTTGTGGCTTTAGTTGTCTGGATCCAAGAAAAGTCATTGTTTTTTCAGTTTGTTCCATTTTTTTCTTTTTCATAAGGACAGATCTAAATTTTAAAAACTGCTAGAGCAAAAAAAAAAAAAAAGTTCTTTTCACTTCGTCAGCCTTCACAACCAATCGATCAAAGATTCCTAGTTTTATCTTTTACCTCTTAAATTCATCCCTCCTTTTAAACCCCACTGCTATTGCTTTCCTTCAGTCTTCTTTGTCACCAACTTAGACCTTTTCAGAAACTTTATAAATGGTTCCTGTGCCCTTAAATCCTCTCAAATTATGGTAAGCATGCATCCCAGTTTTGTTGGGAGAGCTTCAGTGTATGCCTATTTTGGGAATGAGATGATCATAGTGCTCTTTTTCAGTCTCAAAGTGTACCAGTTTGGCAACAATTATTGGTCACCTTACCTCCTTGCATCAATCTTGCCTTGACCTCACCTCTGTCCTCAAATGATCTTTCTAAAATTTAAATATGAATATGTCTCTCTCCTGTATAAAACTCTTTAATTTATTTACTCAGTCCATAGGGTAAAATCTCAATAACTCATTATACATGGGCATCCAAAGTCTTCCATGACTTGACTCCTCCCTTTATTGGCTAATTTTTATTATGCCTTTCTCAACCCCTTAAAGTGGAAGATTTAGCAAAATAGAGCAGCTTGGTATTCTTTGAACACAGCATGTTGTTTTAAACACTACTACCTTTGTTCTAAAACCACTGGAGACTCATTCTTCCCCCTGCAAGCTCTTCCCACCTACAAGCTCTTCCCACCTACCTCCTCCAAACTCAGTTATTATAAATCATGATTAATTAATAATCAATCATTCATAGTTTCATATTATTATAACCATTGTTTTGCAGGCTCTGCCAAAGACATAAACACTACACTATAAACAAATACTACAAACACTAGATTATTAATCCCTCAAGAAAGCAGGTCTTAATCATTTGAATTTTCAATGTCCAACATAATAGGTGCTCAATAATATAGGTGGGACTCCACAGACACTCTGTTGCATTAACTTAGCATAAAGGTGAATAAATAAAAAAGTTATAGGTATTAGCAAGGGTATACTCAAGTTAATGTTATGAATTTATGCAGAATAACAGTTCCTTAGGCCTATGATTTCTCTTTTAAAAAATTTATTTTTGTTGTTGACACTATTAGAGATGTTCCCTTTTCCTCCCTTTGCCCACCTCCATTCTCCCCCCCGCCTTCCCTCTGGCTATCACCACACTGTTGTTTCTATGGGTTATGCATAAATGTTCTTTGGCTAGTCCCTTATCCTTCTTTCTTCCAGACCTCCTCTCTCCCCTCTGCTCTGACGGCTGTCACTGTGTTCCATGTATCCATGCCTCTGTTTCTATTTAGTTCGTCAGTTTATTGTGTTCATTAGAGTCAACATATAAGTGAGATCATATGGTATTTGTCCTTCTCTGACTGGCTTATTTCACTTAGTATAATAACCTCCAGGCCCATCCATGCTGTCAGAAAGAGTAAGATTTCCTTCTTTTTCATGGCCACATAGTACTCCTGTGCAAATGTACCACAGTTTTTTTATCCACTCATCTACTGATGGGCACTTGGGCTGTTTCCAGATCTTAGCTATTGTAAATTGTGCTGCTACAAACATAGGGGTGAATATATTATTTTTGATTCCTATTTTGAGATTTCTTAGTACTAGTATATGTTCCTAGAAGTGGAATCACTAGGTCAAAAGGCACTTTCAGTTTTAATTTTTTTTTTTTGAGGTAAGTCCATACTGTTTTGTACAGTGGCCGCACCAGTCTGTATTCCCACCAGCAGTGCACTAGGGTTCTCTTTTTCTCCACATCCTTGCCAGCACTTGTTTGTTGATTTACTGATATCACCATTCTGGTAGGTGTGAGGTGATATCTTATTGTGGTTTTTATTTGCATCTCTCTGATGATTAGTGACCTTGAGCATTTTTTCATATGTCTATTAGCCATTTCTATGTCCTCTTTGGGAAAGTGTCTATTCAGCTCCTTTGCCCATTTTTTTCTTTTTTTAAAATATATTTTTATTGATATTTTCATTGCAAGATACTGTATTGGCTTGATCTGCTGGAAGTCCAAAGGGAGAATTTATTTCAGCCATAGCTGGTTTTTCAAACAATTTATCAAGTCACCTGTTTGTTTTGATTCCTCATCTTTCACAGGTAGAGTTTCTCAGAATCAGATGCTAAGGTGGAGCTGAGGGTACAAGCCTCTTATTACAGATCAATACCTGCGAAGGGAGTCACAGAGCGGGGAGGGAAACAAAGATACAGGCTCTGAAATATCTTGGCCAACCCCGTGGAAAGCTCGGTATTAAATATTGACCGTGAAGCCTTTCCCAAGGTGGGCCCAAATGGCCAGGTTTTGTGCTTGATCTGGCTCAGGAACGACTGTGGCCTTCCACTAATGTAGAAACACATGACCTTGGGTGAGGCAGCTCTCTGTAGCTGAGACAGACTGAAGAAGCTGACAGGTGGAGGTCATCATTGAACACACCCCCTCTCACTGAGCAACCAGTCCTTCCTTGAGGAGACACCTCAGTGGCACATCTCCATGTCTACTTCACCATCCTTGACTCTGCTATCTTCCCTATGTGCCAGCTTCATTCAGAAGCTTTTCCAAAATTATAGCAATGGTGTGCACCCAAAGCTTCAGATATGTTTTTCCAATTTGGCAATTTTAGAAGAAGAGTCTCTGTTACAAAAGTTTCAGTGAAGGTCCTGAGATTATCCATTTGGCTTGGAGTCATGGCCTCATTTCCAGAGCTAGGGTGTAAGGTTAGTTCCACCTAAACCACGCAGACTAAGAACAAGAGTGGAGAAGTTCCCCAAAGGTACATCTCTTTACTGTTGCCAAATAAAGTGTGGTGGGGGAGTAAGAAACAGATGTCTCCTGCCCTACTGTCTGCCGTGATACTCTGGAGTCTTTTCTAGAGTGGTCTGGAGGTCCCCTGGAAATTGTGGGACTACACTTAATTGTAGGTAGAGGATCTTAAAATGCATTGTTAACATTCTCAGAGACCCTCATTCTTTTGGAAAACATGACCTTGACTTGTCTATAAATAAGAGAATCAAAAAACATTATAATTACAGATTAAAAATTCTCCTCTCCCTTTCTACAAATCCTACCAATTTTCTGAAGCATCTTTCGCTTTGCTTTTCTTTGTAAGAGAGTGGAGAATAACTGTGGTATTCTGCAACATACTGAATGGAAAAGTAGCACAAGAACACAGTAACAAAGAGCCTTTCATGCTGCAAGGGAGAGTACTCCGGTGGTGTGGAGACCCTCTGCCACTGGGACTGCCCAACTGCAAATCTGTGAAAAGAAAGATTTCTACACTCAGAAATACTGGGTGCATTTAAAGTAGTTTCAGTTAGTTGTGTGTGTGTGCATATGTGTGTGTATAGACACACAATCTGCTTGTATGTCTATGTATGTATGATTGTCTATGTATGTATGTGTGTGTATGATTGTCTATGTATATATGTATGTGTGTATGATTGTCTATGTATGTATGTGTGGGTGTGTGTGAATCTCTTATCTGAAATTTCTTTGGGTCTCTGAAAATTTGTTCTTCTTTGGAGTGCTAAGTCTGCTTCTCTTAAATAGAACAATCCAGGGCTTATACTCAGGGGGTACACATCAGTGTAGACACACTCATTATTAAATATTAAAGTATTTTTCTACCACTTGGGATCTGATTAGTAAATGTGATAAATACTAAAATTAATAAATTCTATCACTTGTTTTTTTTCCTCAGAAACCAAATACTGCTGTGATCCCAAGATTATTCTTTTTTTTTTGTGTGTGGGGGGGGTGCGTTTAGAGGGAGTGGGCACTACATCACAGAATTGAGAGGTCTATTGAAGACATCCTCTTATTTGTTTTAGGTGTTTGGGGGTGGGGGTTCAAGTGACCTCGGCTAGGAGAAGGGAAGGCCACACAGCCACATTGCGGAGGAACTTGGTAATGGTTGCAGAGTTTGGGAGAAGCCTGGGACAGAGACAACACAAGTGAGGCTTAACTTTCAGGTAGTGGTAGTAATCACTTAGGTATGCATGACTGGAAAACTCCCTTTGGAGGCACAAGCATCCCTGCACAATGTGAGGAGGTTTATGAGGATACCTTATAAGGGTTAAAAGAATATGTACTGTAAGATATGACACTGAGTGCTCCCTACTGCCAGTGGCCAGTTCTCCCAGTGCAGATACCTCAACATATATTACCCCTCACCACTCCAACTCTTGATTGCTTCTGCAATTCCTCCAAGCACCAGTACTTGCTGAGCCTGGTAGCAATTGCCCTTCTGTTTCTACTTTTTTCTTTTCTCCCCATCTGCATTTGTCTTACTTATTAACTAAACTTCAACTAGTTGTCTCCAAATAAGTGCCAAATAAAACACTTGTTTCTTAACTGGACTTGGAAGGGAGACAACCATCTTACCCTTTTTGGTAGAAAAAACTAGACAATACATGCAGATTTTTAACTCAGGTAACTAAAATTGGCCAATAACCACCCTCCTTGTTCCCTCTTTTGCCTCATCTTTGTTTTGATAGGATTTGTCATTATTCAGGTATGGTGAGGCCAATAGATCAGGAGGCAATTGCCACAGGGGAAAAATAGTTTATTATAGCACAGATACCAAGAGAAGGAGTGCATGTCACACCATAGTCGGGGGTGGGGGGGGGGACGGGGACACAGGGAAGCACCAGGGTCAGTTGTGAGAGGGAAAGAGAACTGTGGGCAAGAGCCTTTGTCATGGTTTCCATGAGAAGCAACAGATGAAGCAGTGCAAGTGGGTTTAGAATTCGCTAGAAAGAATAATTTCAATGGGGTCAGTGCATAGTGGCTCTCCCTACTTGTCTCCCCTCTGGCCCATGGTGATTAGGGCAGGCATATAGTGGCCCAGAGAATGAAAGCCGGAAAGGAAGGGGGGTGGGGGTGTAGATTCTGTTGGCTGGTTTGTAGTTGAAAAGAGTGCCCCTGGGAGGAGGATTCCTCCTGATGGGAGGAGCACAGGAGACCAAAGCAAGGTGACTCAGCCACGTTGTCATTGTCATGTTTTCTGGGAACAAGGTGTGTCTGGCATACGCACATAGGGCAGAAGTTAAAGCATCAGGTTTATAGATGCTAGAAACATGATTAATGTGCATTTCCCCTCTCATCCTCTTTCCCTCTCCCTCTGGTTTCCATACTCCCGTCAAGAGGCTCATGACAAAGGACCAGTGAGTGCCCTCTGCTATTGGCTGGTGCATGGATAGATACAGGGAAAGTTGAAATTAAGATGTGGCAGCAGGATAAACCTTCACTCTCAGGTGCCTCATAGCATCCCTAATCACCTGATGACCTTCACTTTAATAAAGAAGTCTTTAGAAGGATTTTATATGTAAAATCTAGTCTAAGAAAAGAGCATCATTTAACTAGTGAGAGCTCTGTCAAGCAAATTTACACTAATAACTTTAAAATCATTGGAATGCCTTGATGAATAATTGTTATTACAAATGTGAACGTGGTAAGCAAGATATAAGTTTAAAGAATTTATAATTAGAGAATAAAAGGAACATATTTTCATCTCGATTTAGATATGAAAATAGGAACTGTATTGCATATTTTATATTATAAGCCATATGATATGCCATATGATACAAGTCTTACATGAATTTAAGTGACTATAGATTTATTGTACATAGCATTGACCATTCTTGTCACTTTCAACTTTCTAAATTGTGATTCTCTTTCAAAAGCCATTGAAAGTGTCATCTCCTCACGAACTTGCTCATTATCACATTGTTGCTTTCCTGTTTTTATGGGGGTAAGATCACTAATCATTCTCTCCCTCAGTTCGTAGAGCAGCTGTACTTTTCTAGGGATGCGTGTATCTCAGAATCATTGAGAAGAGTCTCCTCGGAAGCCTATAATTGTAGTCCAGCCCCTCAGCCAACCAACCATACAAAAAATATCTAAAAAATATTTGAATCTAAAGTAGTGTTTCTCAAAGTGTATCAAAATCATTTGGGGGCAATACTGACTTAAGACAGAAAAAAACTATAATCTATCTGTCTCAGCTTCCTCTCTCTGGCTGGGGAACTTGGAAGCAGTGTTCCCCAACAGACTGACCTGGGTCATGGTGTTCCAGCATTAACCACAATGACTAATCTACCCAGATCATGGTTAGTATTGATCACTGGGTTCCACGATGTTCTAGAAGTCCAAGTTGTCCCCAATTATGCCTGATAGCAAAGCTCCTATGACTGGGTTTTTCATCTCAAGTCGTATCACCCCTCTTCCTTTCTATGTCCCATCCCCCCACATTCTGCATGCCCAGTCATTAGACCTCTGTCTTAACCCACATTTCACATTTTTTTTTTTTGCAATGGTATCCTGCCTTACTATTTAGACCTTATTGTGGATCTCTGTCAGATGGAAGCTCAGTCTTCATACATAATAAATCTCCTAGATGGTGACGACAAGCCTGTCTATACTGTCCTGTTGTTACTGGCTGGGCCTGCCCGCCACTAACCTGAAACTCAGCCTTAACAAATGAGTTTATTCCTAAACCCTGGCTTTTCTCTGAAATTAAATATTGCTTTGAATAATTTGTTATGTCCAGATAATGAGTGATTATCATGTCTAGGTAATGTAGCTGGGATATATTAAGCATGCCAGCTACATTTGCTCTCCTCTTTATATACTTTATATCAAACATGTTGGCTTGTTTTGTAGCTATTTGGATTCAGGGCATCATTCCTGCTATATTTGGAGGAGATGTACCTCCTTCTATCTAAAACTCATCCTCTCACTTGAGCTTTGAATTCTCCATGCCTCCTGCTCTTCAAATTTCTGATTATTTGATAAATGTTCACCTCCCACATGGGACTGTAATTTCTAGAAGGTCAGGGATCTTATTCTATTTTTTATTCCCATTGCATCTCTAATGCCTAGAAGAGAGCCTGTCATACAGTAAGTGCTCAGTGCATATCTGTTGAATAAATTAATGAAAATACTAAGGCCCTTGAAAGTTGGGACTGTATAATGTCAACTCCATCTTAGAATCTACTATTATGTTAGCCTGACTGTCAAAATATATTTAAATGATAGATGAAGATGCTTTTGCAGAGATATAGAACTTAACATGTTAGAATTCATGGGCTTTAGGAGACTAATGCTCAATTTCAGAGAAAAGTATTCTGCCTGAAGATTTAGACCTAAATATAAGAGGACATATTCCTGAATAAAAATGAGTTTTTTTAAAAAAAATCTGTACAGATAATTTTCCCCTTTTCATGTTGTCAGACAGACAGAATCAAACTGACCAAAGGACTCAAATCAGTTCCTAACCATTGCGCAAGCCAACAGAAAACTTACTCTGGGTGCATTTTTTTGAGTTAGTCCACATTTCCCTCTTTTATTATGGAATATAACTGGTATTTCCTGCTTCCACAAAGAAGCTCAATCCACAATTGATACATCAAAGACTCAAGAGGACAGGGCTATTTTCTCGCTCTTCATCTATAGAACAAGGAATCCTCTCCTCTCCTCACACACACACACCAAAAAACAAACAAACAAACAAAAAAAACCCCAAATAAGACCAGAGGGACCAACAATTTTAGTTCCAATTCTGTTTGTTCTACGATAGTACTGTCCAGTGGAAATGTAATGCCAGTCATAAATGTGAGACACATAAAGAATTTTACATTTTCTGGTAGTCATATTAAAAAAAAAAAGCTAGGGAAACCATAAGAGCGATGATAAACCTTAACGTAAGATGATTCTCTCAATTTTTAAACTGTGCCTCTTAGGCGGCATGCTTCTGCAAAGCCTGCTGCAGGGACCCTGGGGCAGGGAAGGCAGACCGTGGGGATCAAGAGTGGCAGGCGGCAGAGCTCCAGGGCCTGTCTCTGATGCAGCCCCAGTAGCTGTTTGGTTGTGTGTGTGTTTTGTTGTGTGTGTGTGTGTGTGTGTGTGTGTGTGTGTATTTTAATGCTCCTGGGTAAGCTCTGGATAAGTGACTGTGCCAATTTTTTTGCAAACCAACCACATAAGAGAATTGTCTCTGTTTTGATTCTGTGGAATCTTTTCTGTGTCCCCCATCTTGCATTCTTATCCTGCCCTTTGTGCTGAGATGTCCACTGTTCCTCGAGGCCTTTACGACCCACCCAGCATTTAGCCTTTGTTGTGCAATTGCTCAAAGAAAAGCCTTTAAGTATCACTCTTTGAAGCTCATTTTTATTATTTTTATTGTTTTCTGGCTTTTGAAGAAATTCATGCTTCTTGTGGTAAAATGAAAAAGAAAACTGGATAGAACAAAGGAGAAAATATAAATCACGCATAATTGCACCACAAAGATAAATGGTGCTAACATTTTGATATATTTCCTTCTGAATTTTAATATGTATATATTTTTAACCAAATTGGAATCATATTTGACATGGTTTTATGCCTTGCTTTCTTCAATTAGCATCATATTGTGAACAAGTTTCTAGTTTATTAAAGCATAATTATTATTAGCATTTTAATTCTTAATCCTAGGCATGCCTCATAGTTTACTTAACCATTCCTCTATTGTTGGAAATGTTGACCATTTCTGATTTTCCTTTATTAAAAGATGCTTCAACTATTAGTCTTGTACATAAATGGTGTTTTAGGGAATATCCTCACACATAAATATTTATCGACTTCTCTAAATTTATTTTCTAGGAATGAATTTACTACTAAATAAACCTTCTATATGCATATGCTATATATAGCCCAAACATTGCCTTCTCCTGTCAAAATACATTCCCACCAGTAGTATTCGTGAATGCCAATCTAACCTACCTTTTCTGACTTTGAGTTCAATACTTCTAAAGAGTTTTCTTCAATTTGATTGTTTTTTTTTAAAGGAGTTTTTTGTTCTTGTTTTTTCATTTGTAGGACATTAATAGTTTGTTGTGAGACATTTGTATTTTATTGTCTGGAGATATCTCTATCTATCTATCTATCTATCTATCTATCTATCTATCTATCATCTATCATCTATTTACCTACCTCTCTATTCCTTTGACGATTTCACTTCTGATATCTTAACAATTTTGTTTTTATTTAAAAAAATTTTATGTATTAAGGCTAGCAGATCATGGTCAATCTTATTCATTGTAAATAGAAATGACCCAGCTTATCTTTGCCTTTTGAATTTGTTAATTTAGGGGGGTGTACCATAGGTTAGGTATAGGTATTCCTCTAATTTCTATCTATTCCGCTACTTTAGTAGGAGTTCATCTATACATGCAGCTTCAATTACTATTTCATTGATGATGCACAAACTTACATCTCCAGCCCAGGGAGCCCAAGACAGAGAGGGACGGAAGATATATGTTGGTATGGCTTTTATCTAACAAGGTAAAAAGAAATTTGATAAAGAGAAAGCCTATGCAGCTCATAAAAATTTTTTTTAACAGATTGAACTAAAAGAGATAAAGATAGTACAAAATTAAGAGAAGCCTTTGGAACTCCTGAACATATACATGCATATGCATATATAAGATACATGTACATCCTGTTGGCTCTGTTTCTCTGGAGAACCCTGTCTCATACAGGATGTGTATAACTTGGTCCATTACTCCATGGATCTTCAATTGAGAGGAACTATATTCGAGGAGTTGAGCTCAAGAAAGTACACGGAGGAGCCTCATCTGGATCTAGACCTGATGAGGAGTTTAGGCTGAGGTGAAGCCTGATGCCATAATGAGGAAATACTCATCAAGTCTTGGAAGGGTTGAATGCATTTTCCATGTGGGAAGAACGTACGTAATTTGGGGCTATATATTATTTGACACTTGGTCTTTTTATGAGATGGATCTGTTTCTTTCCCTTAAAGTTGGATGAACTTATTTGCTTGTAACCAAAGGAAAGTGGCAGGAAGGAGATGAAGTCTCCACTTTGCTTGCTGGAAGATGCCCTTTGGAGCGCCGTGTCATCCGGTAAGAAGTCCGGCTGCACTGGGGCTGCCAGGTTGTGAGGAAGTTAACCAATTTGTACGTTCAATATGTAAGTGTTCCCCAGCTGAGCTTCCAGCTTACTTTCAACTTTGGAGAACGTACAGTTTTCCTTATGTCCTCATATATCAGTAACTATTGTGCACATTTTAATATAGATATGGTACCCTAATTAAATTGCATTAGATATTTTATTATAATTTTCTTCATTTTTAATTTTGCCTCTTTGAGATCAAGGACTGAAGAAAGTCTTAAATTTCTTCCCTAAAGTTGCATTTAAAAGTTTTGACTTATCTCTGGCAGATGTGGCTCAGTTGACTGAATGTCATCCCATGCACCAAAGGGCCACTGGTTTGATTCCCAGTCAGGTCACATACCCAGGTTGTAGGTTCAATTCCCAGCTGGGTGTGTACGGGGGTGGGTGGGTGGACAGCCAATCGATGTTTCTCTTTCTCTCTTCCCCTCTCTCTCTCCCCCTCTTCCTTCCTCTCTCTCTCAAATCAATAAAACCATATTAATAAAAAAGTTTTGACTTATACATAATTTGATGCGAAATGCCCATGTTTGTCATGACTGTTATAACTTCATTGTGGATTGCATATTTTTCAACATATAAAAAACTATTGATAAATGATTTTTCCTCACTTAAAATAATGTTTTTAAAATACTTTTAGATTCATAGAAAAGTTATAAAGATAATACCCCTCACCTAGTTTCCCATGTTATTAACATCTTACATTAGCATGATACATTTGTCACAGTAAGATGCCAAAATGGGTACATTAGTACTAATTTAATCCCAGAGTTTATTCAGATTTCATGTCTTTATTTTTTTTCCTGTTGTTTGTTTTTTAACTTATGTCCTTTTTCTCTTCCAGGACCTCCTTCAACATAAGACATTAAGTTTAGTTGTTGTGCAGCCTTAATCTCCTTTATTCTGTGACAGTTGCTCAGTGTTTCCTTGTTTTTCATAATCGTGACAGTTTTAAGAAACACTGGTTAGGTGTTTTGTAGAATGTCCCTCAAGTTGGGTATGCTGATGTTTTCTCTGCAGCTCTGGGTTTTAGAAGGAATATCACAGAGGTGAAGTGCCCTTCTTCATTACATTACATCACGGGTGTGTGCTATCAACATGATGTTAACCCTCATTACTTGGCCAAGGTAGTTTTACCAGCTTTCTCCAGCTCCCACCGTGCCATATTCTATTGTTTGGAAGGAATCATTTAAACTGAGCAGGAGGAGGTGAAGAATAAGAGGAAGTTCCACCTCCTGAAAGACAGATGCTTTTCACCTCAATTATACTTACAGATTTCCTTTAGTTTTGTATTCAGTACCTACATTTTTGTCTGTCCATTTATTATTATTTTTTTATTCTGTACCACTATAGTTTTTATTGTTGGATTTTACTTTATAAGGCAGCGTACGAGTCTTTGTTTTACCAGAGAGATTTCTAAGGACTTGATCTTGATTGTTTGATTCTAAGGGATGCTGCTTGCTTCCAAGAGCTTATATCCTCTGACCTCGCAATGACTTTTTGTGTAATGGTGGAACATTCAATTGTCTTCTCTTTAGTAGTTGAATTCTCTGAATGGGGTCAGTCTTCTTCACATATCAAAGTGAAGGTGGAAACTTAACCTCTTTTGACAGGATGAGTCGATTCTAGCTAGGCATGTGACCTACAAAGAAATGTCTTATTATGTATCACCATAATCTTTCTGTTTCACATTTTAATAGGTACCATTTGTGTGTCTGACGTTATCCTGAATGCTTCACATGTTAACATCTTATCTTCTCAGCATCCCAAAGGGTAAACTTTGTTCTTCCCACTTAATAGATGATAAACCAAAGCTCACTGTAAAGTTGTCACTCCTAGGAAATGGCAGGAGTTTGAAAACAAGCCCATTTGACTTCTAAACCTGGTCTATCTTCCACTGCACCAAATCCTCCAAGTACACAAAAAACAAAAACAAAAACAAATCCCTGACAGCACATTCCTTCCACCTCCTACTCCTTCCTGGAGCTTTCTAAATATCACTGATTATTTACTTCAGGCTCAGAATCAAGTAGGCAATTGTAGTACCATCCTGATCCTGTTGAGTAGTGCAAAAATTAGTAAGTGGTGGTCTAATGCAGAGAAATACCACAAAGAAAACAGGGTATATGTCTCCATGTGCAGTTATTGGGAGATAAGACGCCCCCCCCCCCTTGGATGAATTCAACTTAATGAACATTGGATCAACCCCTGCTATATGGAGATCTTTGGGGAGATCCAACGGTAAATTAGATGAAATATTTGCACATAAGGAGCTCCCAGATTGTGACAAGTAAACATGATTTAAATTTTATTAAATTGGGGATAAACAAAATATGAGACTGCACCATGAAAAAGATCACAGTCAGAAGGCTGTCTCCACTGGCATTTAAACGCCATGCTCTGCCCCTGAGTTGGTGACTCAGTTGGAAGGAATGGCCTCAAGTGGCATATCGTTTCATTTGTTTAGTCAAGAAACTTCTTTTCAAAAGACCTAACAAGTTTCATAGGCCATTCAACTACTCCTTAGTATAAAGCAAGACTTTTTCAATTTAAAAATGCGTCTATTTATAAAAATGTTTGTAATTAGAAGTGTCACAGGCATTTCAGAACACTACTAAACATTAGCTTGACATGTTAAAAGATTTCTAGTATTATTGTCTTAATATTGCCTACATAAGAGTGATTGTAAATCCTCCCCCACACACTGTGAGGAGCAAAGTACCATTTTTTTAAGTAAGTCTTTGATTTAAAAACATAATACATTTCAAGGAAAGAGAACATGTGCTTGTTAGTTTAGTTAGTGTTTGTAGAGTGCATGTTTACTTGAAAAAATTAAAACTCTGCATGCCATTTTCCATAACTTGATATTAAATATCCAAAGTATTTTTAAAACTTAGCCTCTAAAATCTATATGAAACTAAATGTTACTTTTTTTAAAATCAGAACTTTATGTACAGTGTTCTATCTGATGTGAAATATTGTCCTTCAGATTTCAGTGGGATTGCCTTCAAATCTGGCATTTGTTGAAAAATTAGCTATCCTGTCACTATTTGGTAACTTTAGATGTGTTGCCAAGTTTCCTATGTGCACTCCATCCCTCTGAAAAACTTGTAAGGAGAATCCTAGCAGGCTCCGACAGCACTAAAAACTGTTAAGTCTTAGTGTACAAATATTTTAAAATGTGTACATTCCGTAGATGAGAGTAGATGGGAAAGTACTGTATTTTGATTAAGGGACATGATGTTAAACTTTGTCTTAAGTTTTTATTACATCTCAAATTGCAACAAATCAAAAAAGATAAAACTTTATGAGACTACAATTATTTCTTGAAAGACACTTGCTTGTAAAAATTGTTCTCTGCCTTCATTTATTTTTGTTTTTATTTTAAAGGCTAAAGCCAAGCCAGGAAGAAGAAGACGAGAAACCCCAAATCAAGGTAAACATTGTTATAGCAAAGCACAGCCTTGTGACATAAACCAGAAACCACATCGTCATGCATGTCCTACTAGGTGCCCATATTCCTTTGCCCCTAACAAAACTTGCTTTACCTTTCTTAGGGATATATTCTGTATAAAATAGATGCAATTAGAGAAAGGACTTCAGCATGCTTTGTCTGTAAAAATGTTTTTATTTTGAATTTTTCAACTGTTAGAAATATGAAAGATATCCAGGCCCTGCCTGAAGGTTGTTTTCGGTAACTGATACCAAAAAAACTGAAGAGAACAACTAAAAAAGGACTTACATTTGCCAAGCACCCACATGTTTGGGTGTTTACCTGAGTTATCCAAACCCCTTGACTTTCCAACTCATATGAAAGTTTTGTCAAGTTTTCAGAAGATTCTCTATTTCTGCTTACTTTCAGCTGAGTAGAGGATATTTTAAGAGCTTAAAAAAAAAAGATAGATAGCCACTTGGTAGGTTTTGTGGTCAAATGGTCAACAAATTATTTGTGTGTCGAAAGAAAACAAAAGACTTAACAAATTATAAAATATAATGATAATAATGGCATAATAATAAAAAATTATAATCTAAGATACTAAAAGTGAAGCCAGTGGCTAAAGTTAGACTAATTTGGTTGGTTTCTGCCTATTTCTCCCGCCTTTTCCATCTTCAGCATCCTGCCACTCTGTCCCTTAGTGGCCACACATAGGTCTACAGGGGTAATCATGGTAGTTTAGGAAGTAAGTCTTTCAAGCTCAGCCCAGCAGTGTTTGGCTCTTAAAATGAAGAGCTAAATGTCACATCCCCAGCAAGACATGATGAGTGTGCCAGGGGTAAGACACAGTCACATACTAGCTTGTGAGTTTCAACATTTTCTTCTGTTCTAATTTTCCTAAGTACCTTGCTGTACTGTAAAATAAAGGCCTTGATTCAAACCATTTCCCTTTTCCAGAACCGCATGCTGATTGATGGGCCCACCCACTGCCGGGCTCAGTGTTGTGTTTGGATGGGTCTCCCAGAATTCAGGAAGCAGTTCTCACCTGTGACAATAAGTCAAAAGACCTTTCACTGCTGTGCCTCATTCATTGATTCATTCATTTGTTCATTCATTCATCCATGTTTTAATGAATAAATTTATATATTTACTCAGTGTGTCTAAGAGAAATTTTTAAGGTAGAACCACTAAGATTGAGTGATTGAATAGAGAAAGAGAGATAAGGAGACGTCTTTACCAACTCTGGTCTTGTTAAAAACTTTGTCAAGCACATTTCTGTTACCCGGGTTCCAGATTACAAACTCTGTATCCCCCTCCTCCTGACTCCATCGAACAAAATGTGTCTTAGAAAAGGGGTTCCTCTGTCCAGGCACTGCAATCTGCTGTCCTTACTCACTTTTTTTTTTTTTAATTGATTTCAGAGAGGGAGGGAGAGGGAGAGAGAGATTGAAACATCAATAATGAAAGAGAATCATTGATCAGCTGCCTCCTGCACACCCCACACTGGGGATTGAGCCCACAACCTGGGCATGTGCCCTACTGGGAAGTAAACTATGACCTTCTGGTTCATAGGTCAGCGCTCAACCACTGAGCCACACTAGTTGGGCCCCACACATTTCTTTTACCGCTTGGTCTTTTCTGCTACCTGGGAGGTTGCTCTCACTTTGGCAAATTTGACCATAAAGTTCTTTAAAAGTGGTGATTTAAAATTGGAAGTTAAATCTACTTAAGGTACATAAACTCCTTTTTATTATTTAGTGTAAATGACTAGACTCCATATTCCAAAAGTTACCCTTAAAAGAAATAATTGTATAAGCTAAATGTCTTTGTGTATTTTCTGAAGTATAGCAATATATTTTTTAAATAAATCTTTATTGTTCAGATTATTACAGGTGTTCCTCTTTTTTTTCCCCCATAGCTCCCCTCCACCTGATTCCCCACCCCATTCCATGCCCTTACCCCCTGCCACTGTCTTCAACCATAGGTGTAAGATTTTTGTCCAATCTCTTCTGCACCCCTCACACCCCCTCCCCCCTGAGAATTGTCAGTCCACTCCCTTTCTATGTCCCTGATTCTATTATATTCACCAGTCCATTCTGTTCTTCAGATTTTTTATTAACTTGATTTTTAGATTCACTTGTTGGTAGGTATGTATTTGATGTCATTTTGTTGTTCATAGTTTTTATCTTTACCTTTTTCTTCTTCTTCCTCTTCTTAAAGAATAGCTTTCAGCATTTCATGTAATCCTGGTTTGGTGGTGATGAACTCCTTTAGCTTTTTCTTGTCTGTGAAGCTCTTTATCTGACCTTCAACTCTGAATGATAGCTTTGCTGGGTAGAGTAATTTTGGTTGTAGGTTCTTGCTGTTCATCACTTTGAATATTTCTTGCCACTCCCTTCTGGCCTGCATAGTTTCTGCCGAGAAATCAGCTGACAGTCGTATGGGTACTCCCTTGTAGGTAATTAACCGTTTTTCTCTTGCTGCTTTCAAGATTCTCTCTTTGTCTTTTGCCCTTGGCATTTTAATTATGATGTGTCTTGGTGTGGTCCTCTTTGGATTCCTCTTGTATGGGGTTCTATGCGCTTCCTGGACTTGTAAGTCTATTTCTTTCACCAGGTAGGGGAAGTTTTCTGTCATTATTTCTTCTAATAGGTTTTCAATATTTTGCTCTCTCTCTTCTTCTGGCACCCCCAAAATTCAGATGTTGGTACTCTTAAAGTTGTCCCAGAGGCTCCTTACACTATCTTCATATTTTTGGATTTATAGCAATATATTTAATAAGCAAATGAGATCTGGTATATATTTCTCATCCTCAGGAAAACCATTTTTCCTGACTATTCTATGCTCATTATTGTACTTTATAACACACAGGAAAGGATTACTCTGTAGAATAATGACATTAAATGTGATAAAGAAATTACACTTAAAAAGTGAGCTACTTTAAAGAAGTGATGAAACCAAGAAAATGAAGGAAGACAGGCTGTTTCTAATGCACATCTTGTATTTCTAAAGTAAAGCATATCAAAGCAAATACTTTGTATATAAAACAGGCAGCTTTCTCTGGAAGGCATGTGATTGATTGCTCAGACAAATGAAAAAGACTAGCTTTGACTTGATCTTGTTTTTGCTTTTTTCCTACAGGAACAAACTCCACGTTTAAACTCGTTAGTTCCAAGGCCACCTTTGTCTGCTAACAGTGATTCGAGTAGACTTAATCCTTATATACCTCCAGAGGTAGGCTGACAAAACAAAACAAAACAAAACAAAACAAAAAAACACAAAAACAAATAAAACAAAACAAAAACCCTGGTTGACTGAAACACGGTGCCCATACATAGAAAAGTGGAAAATGAAGGTTCTTTGCTATTCAGCAAGAAAAACAATTTTCAAAGACTTGAACACACATCAGGTTTAGGGATTTGAGAAAAGAACTTCTCGTTACTGATCACATCTACACTTAGAGTTCCATTCAGTTATGAAAAACAACTCACAAACAATAAGACATCACCAAGAACAGAGAACCAAGTGCCAGGAGTCAAGTGTATTGTATAGTTTTTACTGAAAACTTCCTGTAAACACAATTGCCTTGTTCAGTGTTGTTGTGAACTGACTCACCAGAAGATGCTCTGTTGATAGGCTTTCAACTGTGTGTTTGATGAGAGTGATAAAGTAAAGCTTAAAAAAAAAAAAAAAAGAAAGAAACCACCGGTGATTCTGTGCTTCCCACAAAAATCTATTCTAAAGAGGTTATTAGAAAAGCCTTTATCCTCCATATCTTTAAAGAACTTAGGAATGGTAAATATCAGCATTTTGATTATGAACTTGGAAATAAGTATAAAGTGGGAAAAGGTTATTTTCCTGGCCTCCTCCCGTCAGATAAGACGTAATCTTTTTTGTACTGGTCTGTTCAAAGGCTAAGCCTTTTTTCCCAGATGTTGGGAAATTAAAAATGATTTTAAAAGCCCTGTTCTAATTTTCTCTGAATCTTCTTTATTTATTTCTGAAAATATTGGAAGCTAATAAGAAGACATGAAGAGTCGACCTAAAGAAGTAAACTTGTGGTTTGTGGTTTAATATATGCAATTTATTAGGCACCACAGTGTGCTTGAATGATACTCATATTGGTCAATGTCATCTCTTAACACTGAACTTATCCAAATTTTCTGAGTTCTCTATGTCAACAGAATAAACAAACACAAACATCTGTTTAGAGCAAATATAAAGTTTTCCTAGAAATGTATAAATATGGAAACAAACAGAAAGTCATTGGAAGGAAAACTGATAGTGTCTCAGCATCCTGGGGGGGAGGGCATTTATCACATTTAATGTCATATAACTACTTTTTAAGTGTAATTTCTTTATCACATTTAATGTCAATAACTACTTTGCCTTGCTCCCAGGTGTCTAGGACAACTGATTTCTTTTAGAACCTGACGCTTCTCGGGCTCATACTTATAGACATGTAATGATCTTAGCATGTGAAAAGCATTTGGCACATCACAAAATTATAATCTAAGAGGAATTCATAACTCTCAGGGCTGTGAGCAAGCTCGAATAATATAGATAAATTAAAATTTTTATACAGTTTTTTATAGATGCACACAAAAGTAATTTTGCATTCTATAAAAACATTGCTATAATTCCTGTTAATTGCTTTCCTAGACTGTCTTCAGTATACATTGTTTTTTAAGAGATAACATTCTCACATTTTTTTTAGCAACATTACTACCTTCTGTGTTTGTTAATAATACTGGTATATTCAGTTACTTAAGAACATTATTTTCTAGTTTCTCAGTGTATATTCCTTTAATTTTTTAAAAACCTGTTTTTTTCTGAAGAAGTAAAATGAAAAAAAAATTTTTGCAGGAAAAACAAGATAGCTGGCTTAATGATCCTCCTTTCTTCTTAACTACAATCTTTTTTCTTTATGAGTAATCTGAAAATAAATAGTAAACATTTGTTCTCTCCCAGGATGATTTTGGTACATTCACAAATTAGAAAATGCTTTTTAAAATTGAGTAATTTTTAAAGTATAAATTTTAAAATAAATAAAATATTATTTGAAACACTGGGGGGGGGCAGGGGGAATGAGACAAATGAAATAGTAAATTAACAAATAACTACTGTTGAAAAATTAGAAGAAAAAAATAGAGAAAAGAAAAAAAATATAAAATTATCTATAACCTTGTGACCCAGAGAGAACCAATATTAACGTGTTGCTGGGCACCCTTCAGAACTTTCTTCATGTATGCATAATCAGCACCTAGTGTCAGCCACTTTGGGAATTAAAATAATGTTGCATTTCTATATTCGTTCAATTTAAAAACTCGGACACAGACAATAGTGTGGTGAAGGTCTGGGAAGGGCAGGTGTGGGGTGGAGGGTGTCAGTGGGGGGAAAAAAGGGAACAACTGTAATATTTTTCACAATAAAGATAAATTCAAACAACAAAACAACTTAACTTTGGTCCAGGGTCTTTGGGCAAAACTGTCTCAAAAATCCCCAGCTAATTCTGACAGGAGGATCACCCCTCAGTCTAGCCTCCGCGCTCTTTTGGAGAAAAAAGCTCAGACAGGACTCTGGAAGCCTGTCTCTCCCCTGCTCCCCAACTCCAGGGGTGTGTGGCCCCAGCACCTTATTCCCCCACAACAGTTTCCTCTGCGTTCCTCTGGTGAAGGCAGAATTCAAACAGACTACATTTAGATCACAGGTTAGCGAACTTTGCTGCAAAGGTCCAGGTAATCAATATTGTAAGCTACGTGGGCCAACAGGGAAAAACAATCAAGGATATAGGTAGTTCCTTATAAAGGCTATAAGCCTTTTGAAGGGTTAAACACTTAAACAGGTTTATTTTATCCCGCTACTTTTCCTCAACTACAGCAAGCAAGTATGATCTAATTAATTCACCATTTGAAAATGGCTTTCCTTGCTTGGCTAACAAATGAGCAGTTTGGATACTCACTTTGGTTGGAGCCTGATTTTCATTTATTTTATTTTATTTTTGTGAAGACATCCCGGTGTGATAAAATATTCCACATTAGACTGAATATTAAATGGAGGGATTGTTGTCAATTTTGTTAGGTGCAATGGATATTTTTTGTGTGTGGAGCTGTATACTAAAGTATTTAGGGGTAAAATGTAATGACGTCTAGGATTGGCTTTATATACTCCAGCAAAGAAAAAATAAAAATGGCAAAATGTTAATCATTACTAACACTCATAGAGAGGTTCTAGCATAAAGAGTTCATTGTAATCTATCTTCTGAATGTATGTTTAAAATGTTTCAAAAAATTAATGAGGGACAATTTGTAAATGTTAAAATTTTTGTATTTTCCATGGAATAGTCCACATTGAATTTTCTAATTTTTCTGGTCATTACTTTAAGTTGAAAATATTGTATAAAATGCAAAATCTGGTAACGTTGTTGTATATTGTGTTCTTTTAGCATAGCTGTAGTGTCACTACATAGTAAACACAATCCTTTACCATCTAATCTATAATAATAAAAGCATAATATGCTAATTAGACTGAACAGCCAAACGACCTTCCAGATGTCCTTCCAGACAACCTTCTGGATGAAGCCAGAGCTGCGAGGCCCTCGCAGCCACCACAGCTGTGAGGGCCGAGCCCCTTGCACGAATTTCATGCATCGGGCCTCTAGTTCAATAATAAAATAACCCAACCCACAGGTCACTGTGCCTTAAAAGCACAGCTCTCCAAGTCCAATTTTCTCTTCTTTCCTTGTGTTGAGATGATAGGTACACATTGGTAATTTCTAAAAATCATGCTCTGGGGCAGCAAGATGCATGGCACTTGAAATGCTGTTTAGTTATAATTGCATCGCTATGCCTTGCAGTGCACTGAGCAGGAGTGGCAGTGATGAGAGTGCCACATATGGTCTCTGTTGCAACTACTTGATACTGCCAGTTTAGCACGGAAGCTGATATATAACACGTACACAAATGAGTATGGCCGTGTTCCAATACTACTTTAGTTATAAATACTGAAACCTGCATTTCATAAAATTTTAATGTATTATGAAACATTATTAGTCTTTTTCATCAGTTGCAACCATTTAAAAACATTCCTACTTGTGGGTTATGAAACAACAGGCAGTGAGCAGGTCAGATTGGAGCCACTGGTCAGAGTTATTTAGACTAAAAGCTTCATTTTGCTGCCACGTCTGTTTTTATTCGGGAAGGAGGAGGAGGAGGAGGAGGAGGAGGAGAATGAGAAGGAAGAGGAGGAAGGGTGGGGAGGGGAATTTTATGGTATAGCTCACTAAAGTCTGGTCCTTGTGGTCCAAGTTAGCTCATTTTCTGTCTCTAGAATCACACGTGCACTTCCTCGTGACTTTAGTGTGGCACTGAGAACATGAGGAAAGAACTAGTTCCTGTATTCCCTAAATCAGACTAGGATTAATGACACGCTAGGATTATTGGTAGTGAGATTACACACTGACTTGTCCTCCCTATCTTGATAAAAACCACATAATAAGGCAGTGCAAGGTTGGTAAATTTTCACATCTGATCTGCTCAGTCTTACTTGTGTCTCCATTGTTGGTGTGGTATAAGCTTTTGTGAATATCTATATTAATAAAAGGGTAATATGCTAATAAGACTGACGTAGTCTGGACATCCTTCCAGACGTCCTTCCAGACAAAGCTACAGTGGTGGGGGCCAAGATGGAGGCAGTTAGGGGTGTTCAGGCCAGCAGGGGAGAGCGGTTAGGGGCAATCAGGCTGGCACACAGAGAGGTTAGGGGTGATCAGGCTGGCAGGCAGAGAGGTTAGGGGTGATCAGGCTGGCACGCAGAGAGGTTAGGGGCAATCAGGCAGGCAGGCAGGTGAGTGGTTAGGAGCCAGCAGTCCCAGATTGTGAGAGGGATGTCCGACTGCCGGGCTAGGCCCGATCCTGGGATCAGGCTTAAACCGGCAGTCAGACATCCCCCGAGGGGTCCCGGATTGGAGAGGGTGCAGGCCAGGCTGAGGGACATCCCCCCATGCACAAATTCCATACACCTGGCCTCTAGTCTATAATAATAAAAGCATAATATACTAATTAGAACGGACAGCCGAACATTCTTCCAGACAAAGCCGCGATGGCTGCAAGGGCTGAGGGCAGGCAGCCGCGGGAGCCGGCAGTGGCAGCAGCAGTGGGATGATGGAGGCGGCACCTTCCCCTGATCAATGGGTTGCCTCCCATCAGTCGGATACCCCCTGAGGGCTCACAGACTGTGAGAGGGAGCAGGCCGGGCTGAGGGACCCTTCCCCTCCAGTGCACGAATTTGACCCATCCAGTGCATGAATTTTTGTGCACCAGGCCTCTAGTATCATTTATAAATTGGAACCCTCCCACCTACATTTTCTCTTTTTACAAATACATACTTTTAGAAGGGACAATCATAAAGAATTTAATTGGAGATACTACTTCTCAGGAAGGAAAACTAGGACTAAGCAATACAAGTGAAATTGTCCCTTAGAGATATAGTTAAAGATAAAGGTTACCCTGTAACAGTGGTTTTCACAGTGTGATTTGGAGTTCCCTGAATGTCACACAGACTTTTTCAAGAGGCCTAAAAAGTCAAAACTATTTTCATAATAATATTAAGATACATCTGCCCTTTTAACTTTAATTCCTTTCACAAGTTTACGGCGGAGTTTTCCAGAAGCTACATGACATATGATATCACCACAGATGAATGTTGAAGCACATATGAGAAGCCAGATGTTTTCTATTAAGCCAGACACTAAAGAGATTTGCAAAAACCTAAAATAATGCTACTCTGCTCACTAAATTTGTGTTTGTTTTGAAAAGTATGGCCAATTTTCATAAATATATTACTTTTAATTTAAAGTACTATCTCGCACCTGAAAATTACATTTCCATTATATGTTTTCTAGTATTTCAAATTTACACTTAAATTTTAGTACATTTGTAAGTTATTTAGCTATGTGGCATAAAGTAGGGATTATTTTTCCTCAAGTGGTTGGCTTTCTCATTTACTAAATAAACTTTCTTAATCATTTGAAATTTCACCTCTATCATATATTAGATTTTTTATATATACTTGTTTGTTTCTGGACTTAAAGTATATTACATTAAGTTTTCTCTATTCTAGTACTAGTTATGGAATTTTTTAATTATTAAAATCATATGTTTTAATGTATAGCTCAAAAGGGCACCCTCACTATTCCTTTTCACATTTTTCCAAAATAAAATTATTCTTAAGGAAAGTAAATATGTTCAAAATTAGCAAATATATATATTATGTAAACTGATAGCAAAACATTCAATAGTCTTTTTTTCCCATTCCAAAAAGATTTATTTTTTTCCAGTTTTATTGAGATATAACTGACATAACATTGTACAAGTTTTAGATCTACATTGTAATGATTAATATATGTATGCATTGTGAAATGATTACCACAATAAGGTTATTTAACATTCATCGCCTCACATAGTGATACATTTTTTTTCTGTGATGGAACTATTAAGATTCACTCTCTTTGAAGCTTCCAAATATACAATACAGTATTTTATAGTCTTTAGACAGAGTTGAGAATCAGTCTATAAAACCTTAAAGCCTTTATTGAGCAACTACAATGTCACATACTTTACAAAGTGCTTTACAAGACATATGTTAGTTTTGGTTAACTCTTCTTTCTTAGACAATGCCTCAACTCATGTTTTAATCTTAGATGGAACACAAGATACCTAAAAAGTATTCATGCTTCTATTTAAAATTTACCTATACTTACTATATTTTTTCCTTTTCAAATCACTAGCCATTTTTCTTATGATTGTTATTTTGAAAAGAACAAGAGTTCTAATATATTTTATTTTTAAAAAATATTTTTTATTGATTTCAGAGAGGAAGGGAAAGGGAGAGAGAGAGATAGAAACACCAATGATGAGAGAGCATCATTGATTGGCTGCCTCCTGCATGCCTCTCACTGGGGACTGAGCCGCAACCCAGGCATGTGTCCTGACCAGGAATTGAACGGTTGACCTCCTAGTTCATAGATCGATGCTCAACCACTGAGCCATGCTGGCCAGACTATATTTCATTTTTAGCAGGACTGCTATCTAGTATGCTAAGACATCCATTGTTGGCCAAAAATGAGGTAGCACAATTTTTTCTGTTTTATTTTTGGGCTTCGAATTTGTCATAATTCTTTGGATTCTTGCCTTGGATGTTTCCTCTCCCACTCCTTTGTAACAGCAGTGAGGAATGGCATGACAAGAGACAACACAATTTGGAATGTCATAAAAGATTTCATTTTCTAAAATTACTAGAGGCCCGGTGCATGAAATTTGTGCACGGGGGAGGGGGGGTGGGGGAGGTGTCCCTCAGCCCAGCCTGCACCCTCTCCAATCTGGGACCTTTCGAGGGATGTGTAGTATAGGCTCAGGTTTGTTAATTTGCATAGGAAGTCAGCTGTTCCTGCACCATCTGTTGAGAAACCCATAGCTATATGTCTGTCTATATATGTCTATATATCCGATTGGTTCTGGTTTTAGGAGAATCCTAACAACTACCTTTGGTCTAAAAAAATTAACAAAAGCAGCAACAGCTGTAGCATTTTAGAAACACATTGGAGTAACTACTCCATAGTTCTCTGTCATTCCAATTATTCATTCATTTATTTGTATTAAATATTTCCTAAGTATCTCTTTTAAGAGGTTTTAATTATTACATCTTCTCTTTTTTCAGTTTAATTTATATCATGTGAAGCTACGTGTATAATGGCTATATGGCTCTTCATATGAATGTTTTCTTTTAAAAGCCTCACTTGATATGTTTTTACTGATGAGAGAGAGAGAGAGAAAGAGAGAAACATCGACATGAGAAACATCAATTGTTTGCCTCATGTACATGGCCCAACTGGGAGTTGAATGAGAAACCTGGGTATGTGCCCTTTGGTGTACGGGACAATGTTCCGACCAACTGAGCCACACTGGCCAAGGCCATATGAATGTTTCTTTTCTTTTTTCAGTTCTTCAGGGTTTTGATGTAAAGTGTCTTGGCATAGCTAACTTATTCCACATTTCACTGCCTTTGAAATTCCCAGAGGAGTTTCCTGTGCTCTGTTTGCCTTTCCCACTTTCTTCTCTTTTTTTCCACAAATTCTTCTGGGCAGTAATATCAAGTAACTATGAGGACATCTGATACTTCCAGAGAGAGGATTTTCTTATTGAAAAAAAATATTTTGGAAACAGGAAATCATTTTTAGTTAACCACATTCACAATTCCAAAGCTAAGAGCTTTGGAAAGTTTTATTTTATTGCTTTTTGATGTTAGCATAATGTAGGTTCCCATACTTTGGGTGTCTTTATCGGAATTATTACTTTAGAAAGTGATACATAGAAGTGTCCTTCAGAATGTAACCTGATGTGTGTGTCAATAGTTCTATTTATCAATTATCTATCTATCTATCTATCTATCTATCTATCTATTTATCTATCTATCTATTTCTGTAAAATAAGCAATGTATATAAAACAAGAGCTATCTATTGCAAATGAATAAAACTAGATGATAAGCAGTGATGTGCAATATAATATGAAGGAAATT
The DNA here is from genome assembly GCF_963455305.1 of Plecotus auritus. Classification (NCBI taxonomy): domain Eukaryota; kingdom Metazoa; phylum Chordata; class Mammalia; order Chiroptera; family Vespertilionidae; genus Plecotus; species Plecotus auritus. Next base: position 15,163,381 of record NC_137775.1, read on the forward strand.
TTGATATTTCATAGAGAATTTTTATAATATGTGATTATTTGCATTTGTGTTTATTCCTGAATATGCAAATTACTTTTCTAAATTATAAAATGGTTCACAAGAAAACAAAGAATATGACAACACAATTATAACGTGTTATTTTTGTCTATATGGAAACACTTGACAATAGCACTGCTTTGAACCAAGTAATCCAAGTTTATGCTGTAGCATCAACAGTAAACCCAATGACATCCCCTCTTCATTTTTTTGTTTCTCTCTAATCAACGTGTAAATTGCAAAGCAACAGAGAGAAAAATTAGTGAATTACTTCTTTCACAATTCTTTATTTTTGGTTGCATAGGGTAGAACTCATGGAAAAGATTGAAACACAGGTTAAGTGCTCATCATTTTTTATGCACTCCAGGGCCATTTATATTTGTTTTATACAACCATCCTGGGACACTAGAAGAAAAACCAAAGACACATCAGCATTTATTTTTTGTATGTGCTGTGAAGAAGAATCACCACCTCTCCTGGTGAACTGATTTTGGACCTGCCTAGGAGAGGGTGAGTCACTACCCTGGGACACCCTGAGGCTTGCCCATGCTAGCCTCACTAGCAGTCCCGGGAGCTTCCTCTGAGGCAAAGTGGAGTCCAGGGCAGTGTAATCTGTTTTTGGCCTGTGGAAGCTCCAAAGAGAACATAATACACAGGTCAACTTCCCAATGCTACTTAGGAGAGAGCTGAGCATGGTTGGCTGGTTGGAGAACCTCACAGGGGAAGTGTCTCGCCTTACCCCACTGTATATTTCCTGTCACAATAATCCCATCTGTACCATTTACCATTGATGTATGCACAGTGCTTACAGCAGTGTAGGTGTTCAATGAATAATTAGAGGATATAATAAACACTAGAGGCCCATTGCACGAAGATTCGTGCATGAATAGGCCTTCCTTCCCCTGGCTGTTGGCACTGGTTTTCCTCTGGTACCTGGGACCCAGGCCTTTGCTCCGGCCGCCACCTTCCACCCTCCAGCTGGAGTCTTCGCTCTGGCTAGAGCCTTCAGTGTTCGCTTTGGCCAGAGCCTTCCGTCTTTGCTCCGGCCAGAGCACCGCTCCTATAGCTCCCTCTGCCCCCCGCCCTCCCCTTCATAGCAGGTGTCCTGCCCTGCCCGGCCACTCCGCGCCTGTGTATGCAAATTAACCCACCATCTCTGTTGGGTTAATTTGCATACTCACGCGTGATTGGCTGGTGGGCATCGCAGAGGTACGCTCAATTCGCATATTTCTCTTTTATTAGTGTAGATTATTAACTGTCCCAGAGGGAGGGTAACACTGAGCATTCTGGCATCAAAGGGACCTGGGGTCACAATGAGAATGTATAGGGCATCAGATGTATACAGAGCTTTACTGAGAGATGGGTGTCACAGAAGCTCTGCCTAGAGAGAAAGCACTGGTAACCATAACCATCACTGAGAGCAGAGAGAAGTGTGAGAAGCAGTGGAAGGAGAGCCACCTTGAGGAGCGTCTTTTGCGAACTGAAATTGCCATGGAAAGCATTGGTCTTCAGCGTTCAGCTCCCTGCTCCCTGCTGGGTCCCAAGGGAAATGCCCATTTTGGACATACAAAGCATGTTCTGTCTTCAGATGTACAAATGATCTTTTTTAGGGGTTTAAAACTACAAAATTGAAATGATCAGGTACAGAAGAGCTATTAAGCCAAATGAGCTTTAGCAAATTAGAAAAGATGGCTCTAAATCCCTGTGATGTCCTTTGATGAGTGCAACCTTGATTTCCTAGTTTGGCTTCCTCATCTGTAAAATGAAGATCACATCAGTCAGGCCTTCCTCTAGGGATATTGTAAAATAAGATGTTATATGTAAAAGCTCTCTGTAAACTCTATGGTCTGAGAGCTTGTTTTTTAATCCTTCCCAGTGAAAGATAAGACAAAAGAAGTGAATATGCCCTATAAATTATATAGTGCAAATGTTGTACATGACATTGTATGAGAGCTTATTTACTTAATCCCTCATGATGGAGGCACTGTATTATGAAATTTTGTAACATTGTAGAGGCTTTCCAGGAGAGAGAGCCTACAGCAACACCAAGGAGAATCTGATAAAGGACAAATAAGTGGTCTTGGGAGTGTGTACTAGAGGTGCCCAGAGAAGGAACAAGAATTAGGGGCTGGCTGGGTTTTTCAGGGAACATCTACAAAGAGGTGGGCTTTTGACCCCAACATTGGATTTGGGGTAGGATTGCAATAAACAGAGGACAGAAGGAGGTTGGGGTGGTACGCCTTTTGAAGGAACAGCCTGAGGGAGCATATTCAGATAGAAGAGCACAAAGACTGAGCACTGGACTGATTTGGATGCAGCAGAGCCTTGCTGTTGGGAAGCAGTGGGCGATGAAACTGGCAAGACAGAGCGAGTCTAAATGGAATGCCAAGAGAATGATGCGCTTTGTTAACACAGCACATTTAAAAGGAAGGCCACTGAAGGATTTTTGAACAGGAGAACGATGTGGTAAAAACTGTGAACTCTAGCTTCAGACACACCAATTTCTAATCCAAACTGGCCTTTTAGCCAATATTTTCTTAGGCAACACTTACTGGAAATGCACGGTGCAGTGGAAAAAGTGTGAGATTGGGAGTCAAGGGAGGATCTTTGGAATGTGAGGCCTCTTTTCTGGACCTACCTTTGGACCAGCATGGCAGGAAAGCCATTGTCTTATATCCTGGCCCTTTCTCATCATTTATGAAACCATTTCTGCCACATTTTTTATTTCCTTGAATTTCTATCCGTGTTTCTCTAGGTTAAGAGTACAAAAACAGGTTACAAGATGTTTTCTCCTAAAAGTCTTCAAAATGTTCCAAACTGTCCTGTTATTAATTTTTTCCATTCCTTTATTGCTCAATCTCCTTTAGTTGGTTACACTGTCTTTCAGCATAGAGTGTGTTACTACATCAAAATTAGAAGCACATGATCACATTTTAAATGACCATTTCCTATTCAGACCCATCATTAAAATGCCCTCTGTTCACTATCAAATTCCAATGGATATTTAATGACATTTTCACATCAGGCATGTTCGCACTATTTAAAAGTATCATAAGCCAAGCTTTATGTAGAGAGTTTGGAAATCATCTTTGTACCCACTGAGTTATGTGTCAATCACATTTTTGACCAGAAAAAAAAAATGCTTCTAAAGCCATTGGTGGGTCCCCTATTGATTATTTAGGTACTGACATCCTAGCAGTAAGATTTTTTCCCCCTTTCATTTATTAGGAAAAAATAAATCTGTCTACCCATCTCTTCTCAGTCTCTCAAAACTGGAAAGAGGAGTGACCTTAAGTTTTTACATATTCCTTTATTTTTATCTTGGTTCTTGAGAGTGGCAGAAACCTGTACTCCCACATACTAGTACATATGTAGATTTGGAACCAGCATTATTTAAACCATGCTTCAGAAAACCTAACCAGTACACAAAGGGTACGTCTTCTACCACTGCTGAGCCAACAAAGAGGACAAAGTAGAGTCACTAAAGTTATCTGACCGAGGCATGAAATAAAAATATGGCAGCCTAAATGGCCACAGCAGGGAATCCAGAATCACAATTTCTTAAGTTTCCATTTCTTTCTTTCTCACAGACATGGGATGTGACTTGAGGTACACTGGCTCAACTTCAAAAATATGTTTTTTATTTTACTTTTCACGTTGCAAAATGATTTAGATGTTCTATGTCCCAAATAATAATAGTTTATCTATGGATCAGTTTGAGAACCTTGGAAGGCAAACATTAAGTGATGTTGGAAATGCCTTATGATAATTTATGAGTCTGGAAACTGTGATAATACCATTGCCATCTGAGTTTTAAGTTGTTATAAATGAGAATTGGGCTTAGAACAACAGCATTTTATAATAAAATGATCTTTGTAAAATGTTTTTTCAGGCTTTTTTACCTGATAGTGTATTATTGTTACACTTTAAATGTGCAGAGGTGATATTAGACTAGACATCAAGATGGTCAACATATATCCCTGGTTTTTCAACTAATGTGGTTATGGTCTGTTATGATCTCTCTTTGGAGAATTATTTAGATAAGCCCACTCTTTTTCAAATAAAAAATTGAGTTAATTAAAAGGGATTGTTTTTATAAAACAACTCAAATTTCTATAAAGAAAATCAGAATTCATTACTGAAATACCATTAAAGAAAACTCATGGACTCTTCATGAGACTAAAAATATTTTTTTGCCACAACTTGAAAGCTAAGCTTTCATAAATTGCATTTTCAGAACCAGCACTTTTCCCAGATGATGAAATAAATTGAAAACTGAATGCTTTAAATTAAAGAATGTGTGCTTGTACTGGGGGAAGAGGGAAGGAAAAAATACAATCCTTAGAATTATACTCAATTCCAAGTACAGTTATTAATTCTCACCTTTAAACTTAAGAAGTCATGAATAATTGTACAATATCAATTGTGCACAGTTTATGCCACAATCCAAATAACATACATGACATAGTTACTGGTTATATCCAAATGGGAGAAATAAGTGAACGCATAGCGATGTGTACATGTGAATGAGAATGGATATGTAAATATCAGAGCACATTTTACAAAACACAAGTCTAAGGGTCCATTTTAAAATACTGTTACAATGCCCTAGTTGGTTTGGCTCAGTGGATAGAATATCGGCACATGGACTGAAGGGTCCCAGGTTCAGTTCTCGCCAAGGGCATGTATCTTGGTTGCAGGCTTGATCCTGGCCTCTGGCCGGGGCATGTGCAGGAGGCAACTAATCGATGTGTCTCTCTCACATTGATGTCTTTCTCTCACTGTGTCTCTCCCCCTTCCTTCCACTATCTCTAAAAAAAAAAAAAATCAATGGAAAAATATCCTCAGGTGAGGATTAACAAAAATAAAAATAAAATAAATAAATAAAATACTGTCACAGAATGCACACATAAATGGAAAACAGGAGACCACAAATTAGTTAATCCAGACAGTTCAAGGAAAAGGTGAGATTGCTTACTTTAGAAGGAGGATAGTAAAGTCATTGAGCAGAGAGGAAGAAAGCAAAGAAATACCATGTGTCACATACCTTGGTGTACAGCTCTCCCTCCTTTTCCATCCACCCTCTTCTTAAAAAATGATCTTGCATTGACTACACCAACAAGGCCTTGGTGTTCTTGGCTTTAGGATGAGTTTGGGACTTTATTTCTTTCAGATCCTTTCTTTCTTATTTCTGCTCATTTCTTTCTCTCCTCAGTCCTGTGGGATTAAGGTGGTAACACCTCACTATTGCTGGCCCTATTCTGGTCCTATCAGTGGTGATTCACTTCCACTCCTCTCAAACTTTTATAATATGTCACTTTGTAAATAAATTCTTATGTAATGATTTCTTCTCTACAGGGACTTTGGCTGATATATTAGTTGGTACTAGATAGTCCCAAGAAATAAGCTGCTTGAAATGAGATTTGGGGATTGGTATCTCTTATACCGTGTGAGAAGGGCAGGGATCTCCTCCTTGCTGGGGGTGGAGGAATCAAATAGGGTAATCCTTGGCATGATGAATATTCAGGTTACCACCATGGTTGCATGGGCGATCAGCTGGTAGAAACCAAGTGGCTGTGGCTTAGCTACGCTGACAATTAAGATTTTAGAGTCACTTAGCTTCTTCTCACAGTTCTAGAGAAGACAGGTAGGAAAAAAGAATTAAAACTATGAACATGTAATTAAAATGTGCATTTTACTGTGTAACTTTGAAGGAGCCCCCTCTCTTCTATAGTCACCTGAAAGACATAGCTGACAACCAAGTTCAGAGTGTGACTGGAAAGGTTGCAGAGCCACAGCACTAATGGTAAACTAGGTCTGCCAAATCTCTGGTGCTACGGGAAAGGCAATCATTATTATTTTTTAAAAATATATTTTTATTGATTTCAGAGAAGAAGGGAGAGGGAGATAGAAACATCAATGATGAGAGAGAATCATTAATTGGCCACCTCCTGCATGCCGCACACTGAGGATTGAGCCTGCAACCCAGGCATATGCCCTGACCAGAATCGAACCATGACCTCCTGGTTCATAAGTCAATACTCAACCACTGAACCACTCCGGCCGGGCCAGAAAAGGCAATTATTAAGAAACAATGGGACAGTGCCTTATTGGACAGTACGACATACCATAGATTTAGTTAAGAACTATGAATCCACAAATTGCCTTGAATTTCTCTTGCCTTATAAACAAATATTGACTCTCAACTCACCCACCAGTGGGCGCATAATGTGAGTTAAAACTTACCATAGCCCGGACTAGGGCTTACAAGGCCTATTTACAAAAAGAAGAATAAAGTTTTAAGTCACTCCACCAGTTAAAAAATTACAATCCAACAGAAGTGCTTGCAAAAGCTAAAGGGACATGGAATTGGATGGTAGAAGTAAGCAGTTATGATAATCCATTTATCCTAATAGCTGGAGAGAGAGGAAGACTTTAGAAACTGTGTTTTATGGTACTCCATTACCTTTTGCTTCCCTTTTTTCATTACTTCCTCTATGAAGCATAGCAGTAGTAGTTAAATTTTAGACTTTGGAAAAGAATAGACTGAATTACCCAATGATAATACCACAGCTGATGAGACTTTGTTCTTTCTGGTTACAGACACGGTCTTTTCACCCAGAAGAAGAGAATATTGGGTGCTGAGGGGCTAAAAAGGGTGACTCCTTTTGTACTACAACAAAAAATATCCCCCAAACAAAAAAGGCAGAAGAAGAAAGCCAAAACACATACACACTTTACATCAAGGCGTGGCCTATCAGAGGGGAGTAAGGAAGAGAGTGATGTCAGGGAACTTATCCCCTTGAGACCCTCGTGGTGAAATTAACTAGGACTGCTGTGCCCTCCATGGGAAATCTCTGCCCTCCCCTGTGACCTTCTGTTTTCACCTCTTCCATGGTGAGTCCGCTTCTCACCTCTCTGGACATGGGATTAAGAGGGGAGTAAGAGCTCTATTGCAGTTGGTCCCTGGTCCCTGCACAATCCAGTTATTTCCTCAACTCCATTCACACTTGGTAATTAGCCCCTTTGTAAACAAACTTTCCTATGTTCTCTGATGTGAGTGCACCATCTGTTTCCTGTGAGGAAGGACCCTGACTGACATTTAGGTGACTGATAACAAACATGCCAAAACCAACTTTAGAATATGCAGAGGCAAATTTGGCAAGCTTCACTGTAAAAGAAAAAAAGAAGTTCACTAAGAATTTTTCTCTATTGTGTATTTTTTTTACTGAAAAATTCAGCACTAAGTCATCTAAGAGAACACAGGTTTTCAGATCCAACTATTTCTGAAATGATACTGAGATTTTTCATGAGGGCCACACAATGTCCAAGTCATGGAATGACAGATCCAGAATAATGTTTTGGACATGTTTAGTGAAGAAATCTTAGAAAGTTCTGCTAATACAAAACCATTTATTATACAAACTAATATAAAACTATTTTCCATAATTATTCTTTAGATTCCTCCTCATCTTATATTACATCAGAATACTCACTCTAAATAAGCATGGCATTGTCATGTAAGTCATGTGCTTGGAGAACTTTCAAGTGGTGATGCTGGATTTTCACTGACCCATTTGATCTCTCTTCCTTTTTTCTCTCTGGTGACTAATGGCAAGTAATAAGAGAAGGCAACTCATCAGCAATTTAGGTGTTCTATCTGGTTACCTATCTACTAATGGGTTAATAAACCATACCAAAGAGTAGAAACACATTCCAAGCAATTAAAATCCATTAGGTTTGCTGGCTCTTACCCCAAAACTGAAACCAAATAAAACCAAACCAAACAAAAATAAAGAAAAACATTGTCCTCAGCTGGAATGAGATTTGTTGTAATTCTTTTGTTATCTGGCACATTCATTAATTCACTGAACATTTGAATGTCAACAAGTGTTAGTTTAGGTACTGGTGATGAAAAAAGAAACACACACACATTAATCCTCCTTTGAGCAGTTTCCAGTCCAGCTGGGAGGAAGTAACTATAATATAAGTACCATAGTGAAGGTAAGCCAGAGGGCACACATAGGAACGGGTGTCTAAGCCAGGTGGGAGATGATTCTGAAAATCGTAGGGACATCACATAGGAGAAATATTTTGTAGAATAAGTATAATTAGATAGGCTAAAAAAAAAGGTGACAAAGGATATTTCCAACATATTTCCAACAGAGGGATGCAAAGATTCAAAATAGCACGATGTGTTCAGAAAGTTGCTATTGGTACTTGATAACTGGAGTCAAAATTAGAAAGGGACAAGTCACCAAAGAAGAAAAGTTGTCAGGAACTAGATCACAAAGCCTGGAACAGGGCTACACAGTTTATACTTCAGAAGTTATAGGGCTCTGGCATTGGACGCAGGATCAGAACATCTTATGGTAAATGCCTTGAAAATAAGGAAGTGCACTGGCTTGTATAACTGTAAATCGAGAGGAGGTTTTGTTTCAGGGTTAGCTAAGTCCAAAAGCTCCCCGTGATTTCCTGAGGTTCGCTTTCCTCTGTGCATTGTGTCCAATATCAGGTTATGAAAATGCCTCATAAAGGCAAAATATGTCACTGCCTTGGACTCCCTTGTATACACCACAAGGTCCAGAGGGAGAGAAGAAGCCTCTATCCCAGCATTTGAAGCAACAGTTCTCACGTTCACCCAGATTCAAACCTTTAAAGTCACATGCCCACTCTTAAATCAAGCTGCTTCTGGAAGTAGAAAATATTCCTATGAGGCACACATGTTAAATTCTCAAAACTTAACGATTTCACAAGTAATTGGGGTACCCTCTTTTTAACACTACATTTTATTAAACAGCTTCACTGATACTATCTTAAAGAGAAACTTCATCCCTCCAGAGTCAGTCACCATGGTCAAATGATACCATTGGGGAAGAGATGGGGGGAAAAGGGTCACATATTATAAAACAACTTGAATTGCATTCTGTTAGTTAATTATGTACAATGGGCACCAGAATTTCAATGTCTGCTCCCCTTTTCTAAGGATTTGGTGAGAACTTTTAGCCAGTATCAGCATGGCCACGAAGTGTGTCACAGAGTCTAGTACAGATCTAATCAATATGCATTGTGCATGGTTCTGTATTGACCGGTCCATGCTGAAATGTCCAAATTTTGGTCTTGGCCTTTACTACTGAATTCTTACTTCTTTCCTAGGCATCAATCACAATCCAGTGCATTATTGCTAAAGAAAAGAGCCTGAATAAAACTGTGGAATCCAGAACTTCTGGTCAGTTGTAGATGTTAGTAGCAATTGAAATCCAAATATATTGGGATCCTTCCCTGTAATTTACTCCAGAGAGATGTTGTACCTCCTGTAAGAATTTTTGGATTGCAGTATTTGCATTACTTTGCCATGTCCCCCCATGCAGAGGCTTGTGCGGTGACGCAGGCAAAAGAATTCAAGACGAAAAGTTTTGTTTGTACTCCTCTTTTTTATCCTGACATTCTAACCTGTATTGATGCAAGTAATTGAGCAATTCCCCCACCCCCCACTCCACCCCAGTTTACCTAATTAGGAATAAAATAATGGGGGTGTGAAAGCTGCTGACCCTCAGGTATATATGGTAAAGATCAAGTGTTAATAAGGGTTCATTGTGGATCAAATGCTTTCTGAAATAATGTTTCCTCAGTTTCTGAAACTACATATTTTCTTTAGCTGTACATTCTTTAATGAAGCACACACATACCTCCACCCCACATGCAGTTTGCTGAGCTGCACTTTGGCACAGAGGGTGTGACTGTAAAGTCATAATAAACAGGGTGTCCAACAAAAACCACTTAACTAGGCCCACCTATACAGTATGACCTAGTTGAGGATAAGCCTCACTAAAATATTTCAACTGGCATGGGTTCAAGGTTTGAAGTTGAATGAGTCTGCTTTTGTTTCTCACTAAGCCCCAAAGAAAGGGAACTTGTCAGGGAGGAGGAGGGAAAAGAAGGGAGGAATGAGTTAAGTTCTCAGCATCTTTGGTTCTTTTTCCTTGCTCCTTTTCAAACAAGCACACCACATTGAATAGCATGTGGAAAATTGGCCTTTCCAGTGAATAAAAATTAACTGGCAAACAACAAAAGGAAAAACTGAGGAATGCTGTTGGATGCTGTTTAGCTTGTCTTGTCTTGTCAGAGAGAGAACACGTGTGAATTGAATGGTTTAAGATTAATTTTACCTACATGTCTGGCTCCTGTTCAGATGTTTTCGATTTCTTAGTCAACCCTGTTTACTTGGGAGGGTTTTCTTTTCTTTTTTCTTTTCTTTTTTTAAGTATAATTCTTCAGTAAGTTAAGGATAAAAAAGAGAAGACTAGAAGTAGTATGGGTGAACAACTGTTCAAATGTTCCACTTCAGAAAACTTGCTAACCTTTTGTTTATTTATTTTTTTTGGGGGGGAGCGGGGGAGAACATACAAAACATTGATTCAAAATGCCAGAAAATCAACTAAAGTATCTGTAGACTTCTGACCTTTGGAGAAGATTGCTAACCTGATCTTTTCAAAAGAAAGCATATCTATTTAAGAAAATACACACAAAACTCTTTTCAATATCAAAATACTTTTCTTCCAGCACAATAGCACCCTACCCTCCACAATATGCTGCACGCACCTACATTTTTTGAAATTAGAACCTCCCTTTATTCTAGGGAACCTAGAAGTCTTCATGGGCCTCACTGCGCTGTGAAGTTGTGCGCTGCCTGCATGCGTTTGGTCTCAGGAAAAAGCCAGAAGCCAGCCTCCTGGCCGCCCCTTGTTCCTTGCTGTCTTCCTCTGGAGCTGAACACCATCAGACCCAAAATGCAACTTATATTTTTATTCAAATAAATGACCCTCTAAATACAGAACACACATCCTTTGTAATGCCCATCCTATCGTGCTTGTGACTGAAGCAATTAATCAAAGGCAGATACCTGATGAAAGAACATATGTTCCACAACAGAGATCAACTTTCATAAAGAAAACCTTCACAGAAAGTTGTGCACGCTTATATTTTTTGTGACGAGGATGTCAAACAACTCATCAGACATGTAAAATAGCTCACCGCCAAGACTTTTCCAAGCGTAGGAAGGTCATGGAGTTTTCACTACCCTCAGAAAATGTCTTTATATTATAATGACTGACGGTGCATTTTAAACAGTGTTTCACTTTCAAAATAATTGGACATTAATTTCATCCAAAAATATATCATGAGAAAACATTACCTACAAGTGATACTGCTTGATGAAGCCAGACTTCATAAGTTGATATCAGATTAGAGCCTTCTAAAAGGTAGGAAATTTTAGAATCATAGATGGCTAATTAAGTTGGGCGGGAACTTAGGTCACTCGGTATAACTTCAAGGATGAGGAGGCTTAGGTTAATGATATCAAGTGAGTACAAAGCAAGTTCTGAACAAAGCTTGGTCAAGACTAGGTATTCCGGACCTCCAGTCCTATTCACATTACACTACAACACCTTTCATGTAGATTCTGGGGGATATACTTGTCTCAATTTCATATCAGTGTCTCTGGCATCTAGAATTGGAAAGATAGAGGTACCTAGGTTGGAGTGTGAAGACTAAAATGGATGTCAACTAAGTCTCCTTAGGAAACAGTGGCACTGCTTCTGCCAGCCCAAGCACTTGACAGCTCACTTTAAATAAATGTAGAATAAAAGAAACCACCTACTCTCTTTTGAAAAGAACCAGGACTCAATGCCTAAGAAAAAAAAGCAAAATTCCTTTCCCCACTGATTTAATCATTTTGATGAGTTTTTGCTAGAAGTCAATACCTTTCTAAAGACAAATATTCCTATAAAACCTAAATAAGAAAGAGGACTGCTGCTACACTTCTTTTTAGTGACCTCTTTTTCAATTTTCTTTCTGTGTGTGTGTGTGTGCATACAAACTGTGTTAATGTGTTTTTAAGTACTTGGACCCTGAATAAAGAAAAAAAAATTTAGAAGTGTTAATTAAATCAAATATTCCAAATGTAACTTTTATGCACTCTATGACTGTTTTGTTTGATTTTATTTGTTAAAAATAAAAGCTCTAGATTTAAAGCAGAGCATGTTCAGCAGACTTTGAAAGGTCTGTAATTGTTGATTGTAACAGCAGGTGATTAAGAAAGAGCTCAGAAACGACTTTGAATGGCCCTCCAAATTATTCCTCATTTGAATCAGGCCAGTGTGTTCAGCCTTCCCAGACCAGCTCAGTGTCACTGCCAAATTAAAGTTGGCATCTTGAGAGCTTATTGAATCATATGTTGTTGTTGTTTAGCATTTTGCAAAGTAAGAAGGAATAATTATTGAATAAGGGGAAGTATTTGCCCATGAAAATAAGTTTTTAACACTGTTCCGCTAAGAGTAGTGTTCCACTGTTGACACCTCATATTTCTCTCGTATCCTGGTGAATAAGCAGCTCAGCCTCAACACTGATCTTCCTGGAAACATCCCCCATCTTCCTTTGGTTCATAGTAGTTGAATTCCAGCACTGTACAATAGGCTGATTCAACCCTCCAGGGAACTAGCACTGAAAATATTATTTCTAATCACATTTTTCTTCTAAGCTCACCTTTAAAAAATCACTTAATCAAAGTCAGCTAAAACAAACGTTCTTACACTCCTGTTCTCTCTAATTGGTTTATGTTTCTTAGATTCTGTTTGGTCATAATGTTAAAATAAGGAACTATGCTTTATACAGAAAGCAATGACTATGATTTGGCTTCTGAAAATGCACTATGCATAAACGATGAATTATGTACAAACTTTATGTTGCCTATAATATCACACATTATATAGTCTCCAAGGATCACCAAAATGGCTATCTCATTAAGCTGTAAGAAGAAGCCAGATGGGACTTTTGGCACTGTCTGGAAATCTCTTTAGCCAGAGCACCCAGTTCCTTAGGTACACGTTCCACTTTTTGTGTTACTCTAGGCAACGGTGTTGCTAACTTTCTGCCACCACCGCACACACAACAAAGGTCCCTTTTCTCCAGTGTCCAACAACATCCTCTCACTTTTCTTTATGCTCCTCCAGCAGCCTCTTCAAAGATGGTCAGGCTTTGCTGAAAGTCTCTTCAAGGCCTCCTATGTTTTCCCTAACGCTCTCCTTGAGTGCCTCCAGATTCTTCCTACCTCATCCCAAAGCCCCGGTTATAGTCTAAGACATTTGTTGTGTAGCACATCAATTCCTAGCATGGAAAGTTGGCTCAGTTATGCATTACTAGGTAAGAAAATACCTCAACATGAAGTGGCTTAAAAACAACAATATTATTATCCTTTATAATTTCTGTGGATCAAGACTTTTGGAGCAACTTTCTGGATGGCTCTGGCCTGAGTTCCTTCATAAAAAAAAATGTATTTCCTATATTTCAGCTAAGAAAGTAGTCACCTAAGGTTTTACTGGGGCTGATGGACCCGCTTTCAAGGTGGTTTAATCATTGGCCTATCAGGGCGGTGCTGGCTGCTGGGAGAGGCCTCAGTTTATCACCACATGGATCTTTTGATGGGACGGCATGAGCGTCTTGTGGCTTTGCAATATTGGGAGACAATTCTACAGGGTCTCTCACATCTAGTGAGCAGAGGAACTGAAAACTTCCTCTGTTCTCCATTATCTTTTCCAGGATGTTTGTGTAACAAACAACCTTGGTAGATAGAGTCAGTCTGCCTCCAGAGCAGAGGGCAGTTTATTTTTCTTCTCCCACATAATAAAGGTAATGTCTCCTTAAGGGAAATATCAGGCATGTTTATTTCCCATTATAAAAAAGTGGGTTCCCTAAACTTGGGATTCATCTCCTTTAATGCAACCCCACTGTGGAATCAGCATCATTTGGTCCATTTTGCATTGATCCATGGGAATTGGGGCTCAAGGCTGACACAATGCTGATAGTTTAGTGACTTCCATTGTTTTGAGTAATAAATATCCTTTCAGTGTGATTCTGAAGTCTTGAGTCTTCTACTACCATCCATGAAACTGTGTCAGGATGACTTGTTAGGTCTCAAGTAGGGTCAAATCTCAGATTTTTTTACAGTTCTTGACAGGCTGCTGGCCCCTCCCAAAGTGAATGATCCAACAGACCAAGACAGAAGTTGAGATGACTTTTGTTACCTAGCTGAGAAAGCTATACACCCTCATTTCCACAAAACTCCATTGGCCAGCCCTGATTCAATGTGAGAAGGCTCTCTACAAACTTGGACATACCAGAAGGTGAGGGTCATTGAGTGCTATCTTAATACCTGCCTACCACAGATATCCTAAAAATTATAAAAATTTGAGGTTTGGAATAAAATATTGTCTTTGTGTTCCCTGCAGGACTCAAACTAGTGTTTTTCATATACTATCTACTAAAAAATATTTTTTATTAAATTGCAATTGCTTGAAAAATATTCCATATTGTATAAGGACCAATATTTTCATTTGAAATGTAATGAGTAGGCCTATGAAATAGAAAATATGCCTGCTGGTGTGGCTCAGTGATTGAGCATCAACCTATGAATCAGGAGGTCACCAATTTGATTCTCAATCAGGGCACATGCCCAGGTTATGAGCTCAGTTCCCAGTGTGGGGCATGCAGGAGGCAGCCGATAGATGTCTCTTTCTCATCAATGTTTCTCTCTCTCTCTCAAATCAATTAAAACATATTAAAAATAGAAAATATTTTTAGTGTAACTTGTATTATCTAATTAACAGAAGAAGTCTAAGCATTGAATTAGAAGTGGTACACTAGCCCTGTAAAGACCCACAATGACAGACATGATTGGCTGACATTTTCTGCTTTATCAAAATCCTCTGAACATTATACAATTGAGAGAATAAGAGTTATGATCAAATTTAAAACATTTCATCCATATGAATTTTTGAAGAGTAAAGTAAGGAGGGGCGGGAAAAAGCTAAAAATAGTCTAATTCACTAAAATAACTTTATTGGAGAATAACCAGTAAAATTAAACATTTTTTAAATCAAATGTTTTGAAATCTAAAATCACTTTAAAAATTACAGAATTAATAATTTAACAAGGGAAAATGATTTGTATAAACCCTCTGATTGTTACAATTATAATTATGGAGTTCAACTGAATTTTTGTGGAAGTGCACTAAAATTTCTAAGAGTAAGTGAACATGGATTAAGTTGGAAACCTACAGTCATATTTCATTTTATGTACATTTAAATTTATAAATTCAACTTTGTAAATTAAGAGAAAGAAAAGTGTTTGTGGGTTGTTTTATTTTTTTTTGTTTTTTGTTTTTGTTTTTTTTTTCTTCACAAAACAGGCCCTTAGCTAGAAGCAAATTACTTCCTCAGATGCTGTAAGAAACAATAATCTATCCTACCCCAGGGAAAAGTTATTTAATGAAGTGAATTTCCTGAGAGATATAATAATACCCAAACTATGTTATTCTACTTCCTGTACAATTTAAAGAACTTTCAAGGTTAATTTTGACATATGCAACCTTCCCATAAATGTCTATAGAATCTAATCACTAAATAACATTGCAACCACATTATGAACATTTTTATGATATTTAAAGACAAAGGGGAAAAATAGAGATTACAGCGTGGTGATGTTTTCCTTTTAAATGTATGTAAATGAAACTACCATCTCCAAGTCCTGCCCCATTTTGGTTCATGATATCAGCTCAGCAACAGCCCAGGCTTTTTTGAAGAGCTGAGCCTGAGATGAATCAAAAAAAAGCCTGCCACAATCTCGGCGGAAAAAATTTCCAAATTCTTACGCAGTTATTATAGTTCCTGGCCTGGGAGCATAATGAGTCTAAAGCATTAATTAGAAACACATTCCATCTTTTGCCTCCCATGATTAAATTGTTTAATTAAAGGCCTTGAAGCCTTCTGGGCAAAACAATCAGCACATGGTGTGATCATGTCCCTCTTATTCCCCTTGCTTTATGCTTCTTCATCTTTTGGAACTTAATTCATTTATTCTAAGACTGTTTGGCACTCTCCAGTTAGGCAGCAGTAGACAAAAGAAGTCAATAGTAGCTTGGTTTTGTAGATTCTCGGAGAGATTGATTTCTGATGTTTGAAGATAGTCATACATGGTACAAATATTTATTGAATGAGAGCCAACTAAGGTTCCTGACACTCTGCTGGATATTTTGAAACAATTGATGAATCGGATGCTGCTCTGCTTACATGTGAAGGAGTGTTCAGGCAAGAAGAGGCGATGAGACATGGGCGGAGCTATCTACGGTACAATGCAAAGAAGCAAAGGGTAAAGGGCTATGGTAAAATGTTACAGCAATGAAGTGAAGAAATTATTTCCTCCTAGGAGGGATTAAAAGAAGGCACATGATGTGTCGTCGGATTTAAAATCTACTAGAAAGGATTTAGCTGTGCAGAGTCAGGGAGTGGCAGAACATAAAAAACAAAAGAGAAAGCGAGAGAACCAGTAGGCAAGGGGAATGTGATTGATTCACCATAGCAAAGGCTATAAAAAATTATAGGGAATAAATCTGAGAGAAGATAAAGCAGGGAAGCTGGACTTCAAATTCTACAGGGAATCATTGAATTTTTTTTCATTTTAAAATAGGGTTGTGACATATCTAAATTTGCTTGAGTCGAGCTAGTGAGACCATTTAGGAGGTCAAATCATGCAGGGTCGTTAGGCCTTTTTAATGATGAGGGCTCTAGTCCAACACCAGGAAAAAGGCATTACTAATGGGCTTTTAACTGAGGAAGTGGTTATTTAGATTTGTACTTTAAATAGCTAAGTCGGGCTATCTAGTGCAGAGATTGGATTGGAAGGAGTAAGAATAGAAAAAAAAAAGAGAAAAGAAACCAATCTGTTTCTTGTAGCTATGAGTGTTTACTCTGTCCTTTCTGTTTGATCCTCTATTTTAGACAATGGCAACCTTTCTGACTTGAGTTGGTATCCCTTTTCAATCATCTTTTTGATATCCTCATTCTGGTCATTCACCTTGTGACTATAGCTAAGAAATGTCCTTATCAGTAGAGCCAATAGTTTGGATCCACTCATGCATAGCTTTCCCAGTTGGAGGGTGAGAAGGTTATTACAGAGAATTACTGCTATTTGTCATTGTGCATTATGCTTGTAGATGTGTGTGTGTGTGTGTGTGTGTGTGTGTGTGTGTGTGTGTGTGTGTGTTTGCATGCACATCTCAATGTTGGAATCACAGAGTTGAAACCAGGTAAAGGAGAGCATGAGGTTGACCCGTGAATACAGGTGTGGGACAAAGGGACTTAGAATTTGTGTCTTAGGCTTAATAGTCGCAGCAAGTGAGAACTCTGAAACTTTTCTCTGTGGGAATAGGTGCAGAGCAGGTACTATGTCTACTATGTCCAAATTAAAAGGGCCACATGGATTGGATGCTGGAGCACCCTGAGACAATTGCATACTGGAGAAGAAAACCTTTTTACAAAGAACCTTTAACAAAGCCCGTGGGAAGAAAGGGGATTGGTAACGCTGAGGCAAGTCAGGACATACATAGCTACTGCCCCATTTATTTTCTTAATAACAGAGAGCAGGGTGTTTGGTCAAAATTCTGGCACCTAAAGTGCCCCATGGTAACCAGTTTTTACACTTTTGCGTTGGTAATAAAGATAATTGAGCCAATTCTAAATATTTCTTTTTTGGTGAGTAGAAATAAATCTTCAGGGGGAACAAAAGGCTATAATTTAAAGAATTCTTTGCTGGCCTCTATGTTTTTGTATTTATTCCAAGACACTGTGACTAAATCTACACTCTATGAAATAAATACATTAAAAATTCACTTTGAGTGGCAAAACATGACATGGCAAGAGATGGAATCTCTTGCTCAAATTTACATTGAGCAAATTGATGTGGTGCCATCAGATGTACAATTTATGATCAGGTGAATGGGTGGGTTTGCCTTTGTGAGACTAGGAGACTAAGCTTAAAGTCCAATAAAAAAAGTAGCATGAGTGGTACTGTTTTTATGACTTGCTACTTCTACTTGATCTCAAAGCTCACCAAATGAAATATAAAAGAACATTTAGAGCATTCAGCTTATAAAAAGGACTTGCTTTCCTAAGGGACATGCCCGTTCATGACACTGGGTTCAATGCAGCTATTTAATTATAAGAAATCTAGCTTAGAAAATTATAAAACAAGGAGCCATCAAGCCCAAGCCCAGAGTCATTCTCTATATACTGTTAAATATTGTTCACATCATCCAAAAAATATTTCATGTGTCTGTCACTGAATAATCACATATGCAATCTCATGTAAAAATAAATGTATTTGCCAATAGTTGTGGTCTGAAGTAAAAATATATAACCAGAGAAATGTCCCAAAACTCTTTAATGTCCCAAAATGTTTCAGTATTTGTCTATGTTGATTTTACATTGTTTTTCTAAAACCTATTTAATAATTTATGCACTCAAGAAATGTTAATTTTATTCTATGTCAAATAGCAAATTAATTTAGGAAGAAAAGAGATATTTATATATCAAAAAACTTTCTTAGTTTTTTTTGTTAGAAATATCTGACTACTTTATAAACATACAAAAAATTATTATGGTAGAGGTTTTCCCACATAGAGTATATGCAGACATTTTTTTAAATGACTACAAATTGGTAGTCACAAAGTAGTCCCAGGGATGTAAAATACAGCATAGGGAATATAATAAATGATATTATAATAACTGTATGGTGCCAGGTGGGCACTAGATTTATCAGGGAGATTACTGCATAATTATATAAATGTCTAATATCTATGCTGTATACCTGAAACTAATCTATATATATAAAAGCCTAAGCAACCAAACGACTGATCGACAGGTCACTATGGCGCACACTGGCCACCAGGGGGCAGATGCTCAATGCAGGATCTGCCCCCTGGTGGTCAGTGCATTCCCACAGCCAACCTCTCACAGTTCTGATTGGCTGATTGGCCTCTATCACCAGCCAGGCCGAGGGACCCCACCTGTGCATGAATTCGTGCACCAGGCCTCTTCTATAAAATAATATTGAATGTCAACTGTAGTTGAAAAATTAAAAGAAAATGATTTTAGCCTTGGAAGTTGGCTTAAATAGTTTTGCCTATTCTAGGATTGAAAAAAGATTCCTCTGTATATTTTCATAGTATGTTATTTCATTTTTACACTTATATAATTAAAGTTTCTGGAATTAATATAATTTGAAAGAGAATTTTTAAATGTCTAGAAGTTCATCAAACACCATATGCTATTTTCTCCACTTAAAACAATGAAGTAGACAATATTCTTAATCTTGAAAATTTTAACTTTAGTTATCTCTTATTTTAAGTTATTTTTTAATAAATGTTCTTGGAAATTTTTCTGGATGTACTTAATTCATTTTATTAATCTGAATAGCTATTCCAGTGACAATTAAATCATGTTTTAATTATTGAAACTCAAATTGGTCCAGTTACTACATAATATCATTGACTATAACCTCAGCTGGACCCACAGCACTGTCAGGAAATACTGTGTCTCTTAGCACTCTTTCCCATTCACCTTGTGGATACTCCAAATTTTTAAGGAGTGATGTACTTTGCAAATACATGTTTTATTGAAGAATAATTACCTGAAGTAACAAAAGGAAAACCAAGCAACAAGAGAATTATTGGGTGAACACATAAGGGAAAATAAGTTTTCAGATTTTGATTAAGTATCCTCACTTTCCAAATTAACCATTTGATTGTTTTATTACTGCTGTTATTCATTACAAGGACCACTTTAGAATCTTATTTAAAATCATCTTTACAGAGGCAGCATTATGGTGTAGTGTTATACCAGGTAGTATGAACCTGGATTTGAATCCTAGTTCTACAACTGGCTGTTGTGTGTGCACATTAATTAACCTCTCTGAGACTCAGTTTCCTTATCTGTAAAATAGGGATGTAATAGTACCTGCCTGGAAACTGAGTGGGAGACTATAAGTAATGAATCCCCCCTTTAGCAACTCAAGTCATATTTTTGTTTACCAGACATACACTTTTTTCCAATTATATAGATCAGGTAATATCTTGTCAGCTGCCCGTTTATACCAGAAAACATTGTCATCAATTAGCCACAGCCACAGATTTCTGCAGGTCATAACAGTGGTTGCCATTCAGTCTTTGGGGCCGATTATGGTAATTGCAACCACCTTTTCTCTGAGGGTTAAGCACTACCACATGGTCTTTTCCACTCCCAGATCGCATTATTCCCATTGAAATGAGAGATTCTAAGAAAGAAGAGATCCCAATACAATGGTAGCATCCTTCATCTTTATTTTCTATTTTCCATGACACAGTCACACAAAACTTTCCAAGGATGACATTCTTTTTTTGGTGAATTTTCTTAATTTCATCCCAAGACTCATGTGTAAAAAAATGATATTTCCATGCATAAAGACCTTTCAATGACCTCATCTTGGATTCTGCCTTACAAAGTGATGTCAGTTGTTAATACTTACTCCCACCACCTCTCATTGCTTCTATACCCATAGCTAAAGCTAGATCCTAGCATCCCTCAGGTGGAGAATTGCTAAGACTCTTTCCCATCTCTAATTTTCCTTCAGGAAGACCATGTGTTTATCAAATATGTTAACAAACCAGTTCTAGAATATCATATCGAAAATTTATTTTGTGTGGTTATCCTTGGTGTCTAGTACTGCCTCAGTCAGAATCCCTATTGGAAACAAAAATTTTCCCAGATGGTTCAAATAAAGAGATTTTTAACAAAGGTTTACTTATGAATGTGTATGTGTGTCGGGGGGTGGGGAGGGGTAAAGGGATAGTGAGGCACCCACAGACTAACATCAGCAGGAAAACACAACTCCTGAGACCAAATGGTTAAGGAAAAAAAATATATTCTTTCATCTCATAAAGAGCTAGACTTATGGCTGAAGCTTTGAAGCTCTGGACTTGAAGGGATGCCACTAGTGCTGAATATACCTGCCAAGGAATAGAAGCATCAGGGAAAAAGCACTCTGACTTCTCTCTCCTTGTACCCTCCAAACTCCAGCCATTGTTTCCACTGGTGTGACTTATCAAGAAAGAAAACATGTAGTCCTTAGTAGTCAACCTTCTGCCATAGAGTTAGGCAAAGGAAGGGAGAATGAAACTGTGAAGGGGTATATGGTAGTGGGTGGGGGGCGATACAGATGGACAACTAGCAACAAAGGTAACTATTTCACATTTCATCTCACTTTATCCTATTACTAGTATTACTTCTATTTTCCCCATATTTCACAAATAGGAAAAGTGATGGTCAAAGTGGCTAAGTTAATTGTTAAGATAATATAACTAGTAAATGGTCAAGCCAATGATGAACCCACATCTGTCCAGTGCATATTTATTCCTTTATCTTCTATAGCATATCATGACTTAAACATTTTTATATGAACATCGGCATTAAAGGAAATTGAAAGTGATGGAGTTGGAATGAAGAAAACAGCACAAACAAAATATGCTTTTTGACATTCTTGAAACAAGTAATTTTAAAGACATTTATTTCTTAAGAGAACTTATCACAATCTGAGAATACTTATTTACTAGTACAAGTTTGTCATCTGTTTCACTTACTAGAATGTAAGGCTCATAAGGTCAAGGATTTTGTTTATCTTGTTCATTGATGTATTCGTGATGCCAAGATCCATATACAACATTTAGTAGATTCTCAAAGAATACTTGTTGAATGAAAAAGTACATAAAATAATAAATAAGTGGGACAGGATATAAGCATACTACTTTGGAAAATTGGGATCATAGGATTGTATCTTGAAATATTAAATTTGCTAATAATTCCGAATACCATTTAACCTTTCCTGAATATTTCTAGGGGAGACAAACTGCTTTTGAGTGGTTTGTTGTGCAGCCTTATAGTCTCTGTAGCTGATTTACAGTTAGATTGGATTTGGGGGTAGTGTTAATATCAAAAGAAGAGATGAGAAAAAACCAAGTTGAGGGTGATGTCAGGAAAGGAGCAGAGAGAGAGCTTCTCTTTTTGAGACGGATGCAACTAGTGATGAATATATCTGCCAAGGCATAGAAGCATCAGGGAAAAATACTCTGACTTCGAGCTGAGAAAGGAATGGGAGTCATTACAAAGAACCAAAGTCCCCTTTAACTTTAATTCCTGGCCTCCTCTCAAATACTGGGTTAAATGATTGTCATATAAAAATTTTCTAAGGTGTCTACTAATGTGAATGGTGACTAAAATATGTCTATAAGAAAAAGGAACAGCTTAGTTTTCTTACAAAAAATAAATTGGGGGATGGCGGGTAGGCACAGATGATCTATGGAGCAGCCTACATGAATCACCTCTCCAGTGAAATTCTGTGTGCGTTTCAATTAGGTTTAAATGTTAGAGCTCCATATACAGAGTGCAATATATCTGCTTTTGATATCCCAATCACGTGACATGGAAAAGATAACATAGACTTGGAAAAAACTTAAAGAAAAAGACAACTTTCTTCTTTTTTGGGAAAAAAAAAATTCTGGCACATGCTGCCCGTGCATTGAAGCTTTGTTTGCGGTATCTTTTGCTCTCATCCTGCTATGAGAAGCTGAATGGAAAAACTGATCCACTATTTTTAAAACTGGGAAACTAGAAAGTTACTGTTCAATGCTTTTATGGATAAATAACTAATGAGAAATAAATCCAGTCACATTATTGAACTCCTGCCACCTCCCAAGAGTGGTGGCTCTAATTTAGCATGACCTGCTGTCAGTTCAGGAAATTTCCACCCTGAGATTTTCCTAGCAGAGTTAAAATCAGTCATAGTCAGAAAAAGATAAAGATTGTTTTTATGAGAGTGCCTGCAACAGCATTTAAATTCTATCTTTAAAAGTTGCAAAGGGCTTGGCTAATGATTTTCCATAATGTCATTTTTAAACTATTTTGGCATGTACTATGAACAGTGCATACATTTACTGTTCAAAAATTAATAAAAAGGCATTATACTTCTTGGAACAGAGTATCTTTGAGAAAGCAAAAATCCATCCCCGTACACTGACGTTATCCAGCTTATTAGGGGTGACAGACTTAGGCCTGGGTAGACTGTGGCCTGGCAGTAGATGAAGAGAGAAAGAGGAATTTGAAGCAGGCTGGGTCTCAGGCGAGATGATGATGTGGGTTCCAGGTGGAAGGAACACTGGGTGGGATTTGAAAAGGTCTCCATTCCTTTCCCCCAGCTGACTTAACAGTATATTTTCCAAAGACATTCTTTTTGCACAGTTCTAGGCCTGCTATTAGGAAAGTTCCAGGACTCATCCTTTCTCCCTTCATTTTTCACCCCCAAATTCTGTAAGGCTATTCAAGAATATCCAGTGAAAAGGCAGAGGGAAATACATTTTGGAGATGGAGTTGTAAATGAGGTATGGATTCCTAACGTGATCAGCTATCAATTACATAGTGAGTACACTAAGAAACAGGCATAGAACGGTCAATTCCCCATTATTGGGATAATGGGGACAGCATGGACGAGGAAAGAGCATACAGGCAGACAGGCAAATTACAATGAAAGCAAATGTAGTTAAATAGACTTAATTAAAAAAAAATATTTAGGGCATGTCCAACATTTGAAAGCAAATATTCTAGCCTGCATACATCATTTAAACATGTAAAAAATACAAATTTAATTCAAAGACAATAAATTTTAAATAATTTTTTTCATAAATAACATCCAAATGTTTACTGTTAAATAATCTGAACTGAACTGTTTACATTGTATGCATCTATCCTTTGTCAATTATTGGAATAGGAGCTGAGTTAAGCAGAATTAAGAGTCCAGGCTTCCTTTCCTTTTTTACCTAAATTCTCCAGCTTCCCAGCCACAATGGTAGCCTTTGCCTGGGATGGGTGGCGACCCTGTAATTCACTGAGAGATTGGACACAAGCCCTTTAGAGCAGGGGCTGAACCTGTCCTTTCACCATCACCAGCACCTAACACAGTACTCAGCATGTGGCAAAGGCTTCATAAACATTTGTTGTATGAAAAGCATGAATGCTAGGTTGTTGGCCAGGAGTATGTGCTGGCCAGGAGTGAAGCTCTACAATGATTGGTTCATAAACAAGCTGAAAGATAGGACAAAAGAACAGGAGCAATGGAGGGCAAAATAACTCATAACAAAGCTGATAAAGAAGTATATGGCTCAACCTAGCTGGTTTGGTTCAGTGGCTAGAACGTCGGCCCACAGACGGAAGGGTCCTGGGTTTGATTCTAGTCAAGAACATGTACCTCAGTTGCAGGCTCAATCCCTGGCCCTGGCTGGGTGTGTGCAGGAGGCAACCAATCAATGTGTCTCTCTCATATCGATGTTTCTCTGTCTCTCTTCCTCCCTTCAACTCTCTCTAAAAATCAATGGAAAAATATCCTCGGTGAGGATTAACAAACAAACAAACAACAACAACAACAACAAAAATAATATGCCTTAAATGTGTGGGCAATTGGACTTCCTAATACCGATTCTCAGAATTAGCTAAACTTATCTGCATAGGTACAAATAGTGCTGGACAACTTATCCCAAAAAGAGAATGGGAAGAGAAAGAAGCTAATTTATTCAAACCATAAATTTTCTGATTCACCCATTAAATGGGACCTCTTATCTCCTAGAGGAGAAAGAAATGAGGAATGGAAAGGCTAAGAGTGTCACACTAGTGAGACTCCTCCACGTGGAAGGCAACATGAGGGAAGCCGAAGAGCCACCCTCCCACCTTTCAACAGTGGGCACTGTCACAGAGCCTACTGGGAAGAGGCGGGAGCATGCTTGTTACATAAAATAGGGCCTGTGTGTTACTTTCAGCTTCAGACAGCCAATGCCTTAAAAAAATGTAGACTTTTGGATAATTTGTAGAAATTATAAACCTTCACAAATGCGTTGTCTCACTGTTTGCCTCCACAAATTAGCATTAGTCAATCCCCAAATAATCAAGAGTTTAATCTAATTTCCCAAACTGCCCTTAAAATTTAGAGGCAAATCTTGAGCACATCACTGTCCCTCAATGGAAGCGTCACTGAACAAGGCCACTAATGGAATTACACATGAATTATGGGAAAATCCAAATGTCAATTTAAAATATTTTGAAGCTACCTGGAGATTTGTTAAACATGCTTGGGAAAAAAAATATGTTGGTTAATTCTGTATATAATGGTATTTTAATACCATAAAGTAAACCAGAAAAATACTCAAAACATGCAAATATAGATTTTTATTTCAGTCTTGGAAAACAGAACCTCACAAAAATTCCAATTTAACTGATTTTAAAGTCAAAAGTTTTAGAAACTTCATCACAACATAACTGAGTCTCATCAGCCAAAAATTTACCCCAAATTATCAAATTATTTGAAAGCCATCGTGAGCATGGTCAATGTTATTAATTTAAGTTCAAGAAGAAAGTTTCACCCTATTTCATGTTTGATAATAGAATTTTTTTCTAGTTCTATTTATCTAAAAACAGCTAATTTTCAACTAGTGATAAATGATTAAAAGTTGTCAAGTGAAATTATTAAAATAAAATGAAAGGATTACAAAATTATACCTACCTACCAGAAAAACTTAGAAAGTAAATGGGAGTGGTTTAAAAAAGGTGTGGCTCAGTGGCTGAGTGTTCACCTATGAACTAGGAGGTCATGGTTCAATTCCTGGTCAGGCACATGCCTGGGTTGTGGGCTTGATCCTCCGTGTGGGGCACGCAGGAGGCAGCCGATCAATGATTCTCTCTCATCATTAATATTTCTATCCCTCTCTCCCTCTCCCTCTCTGAAATCAATAAAAAAAATATGTTAAAAAAGGAAGAGAAATAAGTTAAATCATCAGGCCTAAATATAGTATTTAAAGAATTAAGCTTGTCAGAGAATTGCTTTCTTCTTTCATTAAAGCTAAGTCGGTGGAAACTTCTGATAAAAATCACAGATTCATAAAAATTTATGAGTAAATTTTAAAAATTATTTTTAGCTATTCTTCTTATGAAAAAAATATGCAAAATAATTTAGGCAGTCTCAGAGTGCAGCTACTATTAGTTCTGGTTAAATACAGGTCAATTGCAAACAGGTATTCAGCACTCAGTTTTGTATTGACTTAAAGGAACACTCACGGTGCCTTATCTTTTGTTTTTGCTTCTGGGACTGATCATATACTTTGTGGGCAGCACACCCGGTTCTATAAGAAAATAGTTATTGGCATCCATTATTTTTTAATCCCTGTGATCCCATGACACAAATAATGTGACGTTATTTGTTCACATTCCTTGTCTAACCTCATCGCCTCTTTCTTTTTACTGCCTACGAGCCCAGAGGACTGCCAGGCATCCCATGAGACAGCTTTAGATTCAAACTTGCAGGAGAGGAAAGGCGGATAAAACAGGTAGACACGTTGCTTACTTACTTCCTTTTACAAAATGATTTCATAAGTAAGGACGATCCTTCTGCGTTTGTGTAACCACGTGAAAGATGAGTGCGAAAAAGCTGTCATCACGGTAAGAAGCTTTAGCCATTATTCAGTCAGAAGATAGTTGTAAACAACTTACACATATTCACTTAGTTTATACATTTGCAGACTTTGCTTTTCTTTGAATAACATTTCTTTGTCAAATAATATTTAAAAATTACTAAAATTATGCCATATAATTAAACATACCTGTATAATTTAGTTGATTAAAGATACACAGATGAGTTTACATGATCAAAATGCATGGCTACTGAACTCATTAATCAGCTAACAGTGGAGTAATTAGTGGTAATTAGCTATCAGTCTTTTTTTTTTCATGATGATGTACTAATTAAAATGTTAGCTTTAATTTGGAGCATAGGAAATATAAATTGAAAACTCCTTATTCTAACTACAGATTGCAGAGGCCATATTATTGGTTTGCTTGTTGACATTTCTATGAGATGACCTACAGATCCTGTGGGCATTTCTATCTTAAAGGTAAATAAATGTTTTATAGGACCTACTTGTAAAACTACTTATTAACTAAGTGTTAGAATAAATGGAAAAATTAAAAATTTAGATCATCCTATAATCTCATTTTTAAAAAATAAAAGGAAAAAGCTTCTGCTAAAAATATAAAAAGATAACCAACAACAAGATGAAAGGAAATCTACAAAATTGGAGAAAATATTTGTAAGTCATATATCAATAAGTAGCTAATATCCAAACAAAGAACTCATGCAATTTAATAGCAAAAACAAACAAACAATAAACAACAAAATCTGATTAAAAATATAGGTAGAGAAACTAAGTAGACATTTTTTCAAAGAAGACATACAAATGACCAACAGGTAAATGAAAAGGTGTTCAACATCACTAATCATCAGGGAAATACAAATCAAAACCACATATCTCACAATGATATATAACTTCACACCTGTTAGAATGCCTATCATAAATAAGACAAGAGATAACAAATGTTCTCAAGGATGTAGAGAAAAGGGACTCCTCGTGCACAGTTGCCGGGAATGTGAATTGGTGCAGCCACTATGGAAAACAGTATGGATGTTCCTCCAAAAAAATAGTATATGATCCAGCAATCACATAACTGGGTAAATATCCAAAGGAAATGAGAACATAATATCGCAGAGATATCTGCACTCCCATGTTCATTGCAGCATTACGTATAATGAGTGGCTAAGATATGGAAATAACCTATGAGCCCATCATGAATAAATATTTATATATATAAATGTTATTCAGTCACTGGAAAGAAAATTCTGTCATTTGCGACAACATGAATGATCCTTGAGGACAATATGCTAAGTAAAATAAGCCAGATAAAGAAAGACTTATACTGAATGGTATCATTATATGTGGAATTTAAAGAAATAAACTCATAGAAACAGAGAGTGGAAAAGTGGTTGCCATGGAGTCGGGGTTGGGGAACATAGGGAGAGGTTGGTGAAATGTTCAACTATTAGGTAAATGTCTAAGGATCTAATGTAAAACATGGTGATTATAGTTGATAACACTGTATTGTATAATTGAAATTTGCTAAGGGAGTAGAACTTAAATGTTCTCACCAAAAAAAAAAAAAAAAATTGTGAGGTGATGGATGTGTTAATTAACTAGATGGTGGAACTTCTATAACAATGTATACTATATCAAATAACCACAACCTACACTTTATATACCTTACAATATTGTCACTTATATTTCAATAAAGCTAGAAAAAGAAACAAAAACTCATTCCAACCTGTAAATTACTCTGTCAGCTGTCATTTTGTTGAATATTTTAAAATGCCCAAACAGATTTTTCTGCCCATCTCAAGGACTAAGGCATCAAGTTACATTTATCTTGGTTAATAAACTCCTAACACAAAAATAGAACAAATCCCTGGGTGAAAGGGAGAAATGGAGGGACCGTTGATCTGTTATCATTGTAATTGATATGTTTATAAACATATGTGGGGAACTGGAAAGAGAAGAGAAAAAAAGAACAACACTTAATTTTGTTGTACTTATTCGGGTTCTTATCACGAGGGTTCCAGGGGGTGACTATCAGAGGGGTTTGCAAGAGGTCTTTTACCTTGTTTGCCTGAAAGGCTCTGCTACAAAAGAGCTCAAGGACCAACTTCCCAGACAGGTTTCCTTAATCCCGTCTGCTTTAAGCAAAGTTACACCCAAATGTTCATATAAGACAAAGGTCTTATTTTTATGGAGAATTCCTCAGCCCCATGGACATCCCATTCCAGTGTTTAACAACCGTCATGAAATTCTGCCTTATTCTATAAGGTCATTTTTTTTCCCCTCCCTGCTCTGTGCTCTGATGAGATTGAGAACATCTGGTCCTCATTCCTAATATAATGACATTTCCTGCTCTAGAGTTCCTTTTGAAACGACCCTCAACTGTCTCTTCTTTAGGCTAAATTCCAGGTCTGCACACTGTTCTTCGGGGTCCGGTCCACTTGTCCTCCTCTGGACCCAGGGTCACTCCCCTCCAGCCCAGAACTGGCCTGTTGGCTGGGAGGAGCAGAATTTCCACTTGACCTCTGCTGAGCTTTCCCAGGACCACCTTCTACACCTCTTCCAGGCAACTGCTCATTCAACGCACAACTTTCTCTCCATCCACTTGTTTTTCCGCTGTGTCCCAAGGGGAAAGAGCAGAGGAGACTGCGCTTTGGGATTCAAGTGACAGACAGCTGTGGTTTCAGCTTCCCGTGGTCACACAACTCCAGAGGGACAGGAAGGTCAAGGGAAGCATGTTGAACCGCAGGCTGTTCACGTGGCTCCGAGGAGGAGATGACCAACCCCTAATAAAACACCGTCTGCTAGAGTCTGCCGGACATGCCATTGGGACTGGCATGCTAATTGAAAACAGCAGGCATGGGGCTGCTGCTTTTGAGTTTAGCACTCAGCTTGGAATAACTTTTCCTTCCACAGAAAAGGCAATACTGGGCCAGAAGAGTTCTCTGTCTGGTAGAAAATGCAGAAACATTTCTCTTTATTTACTTTTTTCAGGAAGTTCGTGTCTTATTTATTTCCTTTAAACTGGGCCAAAGCTTGACACTGCCGCACTCAAATGTTTTATTATCTTCAGTAGAAAATATCTATGAATCCAATTCATCTTTTAATAATTTGAGTGCCCTGTTATTATAATTATTTTTTAAACCGAAATAACACAGGCATATACTAGTAGTTCAGCAGTTCCATATTATGTTATTGAATGGCAGCAACTGTCTACTTCATCCCAACCCATTTTCCTTTCCCAGAAGCAACTTCTTTGTAGTGTTTTCACTATTTCCTTTGTTTTTTCCCCCCTGTGTCCTTTAAATAACATACTTAGTGTTATAGTTTTTCATTTTTAGTTATTATATTTCTACTATGGAAAATGAAAATTTAGCTGGTGTCATTCCACATCTTTCTCATCCACTTTTTGTTTCTCCAACCTCTGAATATAGTTACATCATAACTTTGGCTAAATAATAAGTATTTGCATTATTATGAAGAGCATGTATAATGCTATTTATAGATAAACTATGTAGGATAATATTATTACTCTTAATTGTTTGGTAGAATTCTCCAGTGAAGCTGTCTGGTCCTGGGCTTTTCTTTGTTGGGAGATTTTTCTTTATTGATTCAATTTCCATATTACTTATAGGTCTGTTCAGATTTTGCATTTCATCATGTTCCTAGGTTATATGTTATATGTTATAGGTTATATGTTCCTAGGAATTTATGCATGCATCCCAACTGGGGATGGAACCCACAACCTAGGTATATACCCTCGCTGGGAATCGAACCCACAGTCTTTTTGGTGTACGGGACAATGCTCCAAATAACTGAGCCACCTGAGAGGGGCAATTTTGTTAATCTTTATTTAAAAAATAACTCTTAGTTTAGTTTATTTTTCTATTGTTTTTCTAGTCTTTATTTCCTTTGTTTTCTAATCTTCCTTTTACTAACTTGTGGTTTTGTTTATTCTTCTTTTTCTATTTACCTGAGGTGTAAAATGAGGTTACTATTTGAGATCTTTCTCCTTTTTTAATACAGGTATTTACCACTATAAATTTCTTTTTTAAACTACTTTTGCTGTACCTTTTAAGTTTTGGTATGTTATATTTTTGGGTTTTTTTTCTCAAGATATTTTTTAATTTCCTTTTTGATTTCTCTATAACCCACTGGTTGTTCAGGAGTGAGCTATTTAATTTCCACATATTTGTAAATGTTTCAGTTTCCCTCCTGCTATTGATTTTTAGTTTGATTTCCTTGTGGTTGAAAAAAAATTGGTATAGTTTCAATCTTATTAAATTTGTTAAGACTTTTTTGGTGATCGAAAATGTGATCTATACTGTGTAATGTTCCTGGATAAGAATGTTTAAATGTTTTGTATATGTCTGTTAGGTCCATGTGGTTTACTCTGTTGCTCAAGTACTTCTTCAATATTGATCTCTGTCTGGTTGTTTTATTTTTTATTGGGAGTGGGTTACTGAAATCTCCTACTATTATAGTCATGCGCTGCACAACGACATTTGGTCAACCACAAACTGCATATATGACATTGGTCCCATAGTTTATAATAGAGCTGAAAAATTCCGGTTGTTTAATGATGTCATGATGCCACAGTACAACACATATGATGTGTTTGTGGTGATGCTGAATAAACAAATATACTGTACTGTGAGTTGTATAAAAGCATAGCAAATACAATTGTGGACACTACATGATACTTGGTAATGACAATAAATAACTATGTTACTAGCTTATGTGTATTTACTATACTATACTTTTGGTTGTTATTTTAGAGTGCACTCTTTCTACCTATAAAAAAATATTTCCTGTAATACTGTGTGGCATGTTATACCAGCAGCAGCTTCATACATCTAGTTTTTACGATATCTCTTGATTGCATCATTTTCTCTTCTGTTTCATTTAATCACGTGTTGTTTGCATAGTAATACGCTGTATTAGTTTAGAAGCAATAAGCTATATCATATAGCCTAGGTGTGTAGTAGGCTATACTATCTAGGTTTGTGTGAGTATACTCCATGACGTTCACACAAGGATGAAATCACTTAATGACATCATCAGAGGCACATCACTGTATTACGATGCTGTTCATTTCTCTCTTAAGTTCTGTCATCATTTGTTTCTTATATTTGGGTGCTCTAATGTTGAGTCCTATATATTTTTTGTAATTGCTCTATCTAATGATGAATTGATCCTTTTATCATTATGTAATATCCTTCTTTGTGTCTAGTGAGAGTGTTTGACTAAAGTCTATCTTGTTCTGATTTAAGTATGGCCATCCCTAATCTTTTGGATATTACTTGAATGGAATATCTTTTTCCATCCTTTCTCTGTCAGTGTTTAGAGTCAAGCTGGACAGAAACTAGTCCCTCTAGTAGCTGCATCCCCCATCCCCACCACCAGCACCACCACCACATAACCACGCCGAAGGTCTGAATGTTAGATGAACTAATTCTCTTTCCCTCCAGAGGAAGCTGGGAGTTGGGCATTTTTTCCTCATCAAGCTGCACTGTTTCACCGGGAGGAACTCTGGTAGTGAGTGCCATGAATTTTCTACCAGCTTTGGGAGCACTGGTTTCAATCTTATTGGAGTGAATAAACTTTTATTTAAAATATGTTTTATTGACTTTTTTTACAGAGAGGAAGGGAGAGGGATAGAGAGTTAGAAACATCGATAAGAGAGAAACATCGATCTGCTGCCTCCTGCACACCCCCTACTGGGGATGTGCCTGCAACCAAGGTCCATGCCCTTGACCAGAATCGAACCTGGGACCCTTCAGTCCGCAGGCTGACGCTCTATCCACTGAGCCAAACTGGTCAGGGCAGAGTGAATAAACTTTTTAAATGGTGTTTGGATTTTTCATAAAGGAAATTGGTCTGTGTATTGTTGTATCAGCATATCTATTTAGGAAGGAGGGTTTAGGGTTTTCTATTTTGCCATCTTGCTGATATCCCATTCAAAGCATGATTAATTTTATAAATAATCAAGTCTTTCTAAATGTCTAGCAGTCATTAGAACATGCTGGTATGTTATCAAAGGGAGTTTTTTTGCTTGTTTGTTTGTTTTTTATAAGAGCCAACTCCCAGCCCTCCTTTCCTACCTCTCTCTTCTCCAGCTCACACTGTGGTTGAACTTGAGGTTTGGATTACAAAGGGAAGTTCTAAAGGGAGAAGACCTTACAAGGAAATTTTAAGAGGTCCCACTGATATTTTTAGAGTATCTAAAAAGAGTCTCCTGTGAGTAAGTTTTAAAATTTCGTGTATTTTCTTTTCTTCACCACTCAGCCTTGGAGTTGGAAAACTATATTTCATATTAATAGTCTTACAGAATGAGTGTCAGAACCTTATGTCATAACTAGTCCAAATCACCTCAATTCCCCTGGCCTCTTTTAACAAATATCTTTTGCATACAGAGATGAGTCCCAACTACAATTTTTTTTATTAGCTGTCAACTTTCCATTGACCAATGGTTCATTTTCTCATTTAATAAATCACTTCCATTCTGCTACACAGTGGGAAACTTCCTGGTGCATTTCCAACATTACTGAAAATAGTCTGATGTTCTTAGTTACTCCCTGAATATTTGAATGAAGATATTAGAGAACCTGCAAAATGTCTGTGTGCTGAACATGGAATCACCACACAGTTGTCAGTTTGCCAGAGAGCCAAATAGAAGCAAACT
This sequence comes from Plecotus auritus, assembly GCF_963455305.1. Taxonomy (NCBI): domain Eukaryota; kingdom Metazoa; phylum Chordata; class Mammalia; order Chiroptera; family Vespertilionidae; genus Plecotus; species Plecotus auritus. The sequence goes on from NC_137775.1 coordinate 15,196,485, forward strand.
GCAGTTGAAGAAAAATTACTCTGCTGGCCCAACAGAAAGATGAGCCTATTTGGGTTCACACATTCCAGTCTTAAAGACTGGGCTCAGATATATATGCATATATGTATATCCATAGCATAGAATATCAATAATAAGTTACTCATAAAAATTCTAAACACTTTTTAAAAAAATTTCCTCCCTCTGGAATAGAGTATATTACCATACTATATACCCCATTGTCTTGGAACTCTTATTTGTCTTACTTCCATTTTCAGAAGTAACTTATTTTATTCACCAGGCACAGTCATAAGAATTGACAAAACACAGAGTAGAATAAAATCTTAATTTAAAAAAAGATCAACAATGAACAAGTGGTCAATTTAAAATTCTCCTTCCTAAATAACTTTCCTTAGATGAACAACTAAATGTAGTTTAGCAGACCATAATGCTATTGGTGTATATTTTTGGCACTTTGGTCATAATATTTTTGGTAGAAATTCATCCTAAAAGTAATTTGGGGAGTAATATCAGTAAAACAAATAATCTTTAAGTAATATATATTGAGCATTTAAACTATTAAGTTACTGTTGTAACACATAGCATCTAATTGTAATGATCATATCACAGAGGAAGATGTTAAGTAACCAACTAAAAGTCACACAGTCAGTTAGTGACAGAGCTGAATTGAAATCCACTCTATAATAACCATTATCTTTCTCAGACTTAATTCTTGGTGCTCAATGAGTACTAACACAGGCTGCTTGCTCCACAGCCTTAAATAATAAAGGGACATGACAGAAAAGAGCTAAATTATAATAACATCAGCCTATTCTTATGAGAAAACAAATTAGCCATCACAAGACAGAAAAAAACACTTTATATATGATATACCTTATGAAAATGTATTATGCATAAATATATATTTCATTGTGAATCTATAAAAGGTTTCACTTTTTTGTCAATATACCTGTCTAAAGACTGAATTGAGTACATGGTACCTCCTTAGAACTCTAGCCAGAAAAAGGATAAGAAAGTTTATATGCTTTTCTTTCTTTCCTACATGGCAAAAAGCCCAGGCTTTTTTTGTTACCATTCCATGGTAAACATTTGTCTCTCTAGTCACCCAAATTCATGATTCATTTGTTAGGGGCTTAGTGGGCACATTTTGGCCAGCAGCCCCCCATGTGCCCACATCAAGCCTTGAGTGAGTTCTGTATGGTCTCCTTTTGACCATACAAGAGCATGTGCATGGGTTCCTAACTCCGAGCAGCTTAGCAATGAGATAGGTATGTAGCACAGGCAAGGCCTAAGCAGGCAGCTCACCCGTGAATTACCTCAAGAGGCACACTCAGTACTGAGCATGTCAGTGAGCCACAGTCACAGAGCAGGGGCCCGATAGCTGCATCGTTTTATCGTGCCTGTCCATGTTGGATAGGACAGAGACGTGACTGCTTTAAGAGCCGTCATACATGAAGCAAGTCTAGCATTGCTGTACCACATGACAGCTGTGTGCTTACCTTGTTTCATCATGATTCATAATGGTTTTGTGAGCTATGCAGCCTCCCTATTTAAAATAACCTCATCATTTACAAATAAGGTGAACCACTCAGTGGCTCGGTGGTTGAGTGTGGAACTACGAATCAGGAGGTCACAGTTCGATTTCAAGTCAGGATACATGCCCAGGTTGCAGGCTCAGTCCTCAGTAAGGGGTGTGCAGGAGGCAGCCAATCAATAATTCTTTCTCATCATTGATGTTTCGATCTCTCTTTCCCTCTCCCATCCTCTCTGAAATCAATAAAAATATAAAATAAATAAAAATAAGGTGAACCTTCTATCAACACAACCTAAAAATCTGAATGAAATGTCTGCCCTGTTGCCCTCCTCCACAACCTTTATCACACTTGTTGGAACTCAAGCTCATGCCTCCAAAGGAGTTATTGTGCAGAAAAACAACTACATAAAACTTAGAAAATAGCCAAGAATGTAAATGTTACCTGGTCGATAATGGCTCAGTGGTTGGGCATCGACCCAGGAACAAAGAGGTCACCGGTTGGATTCCTGGTCAGGTCACATGCTGGGGTTGTGCACTTGAAACCCAGGAGGGAGTGTGCAGGAAGCAGCTGATCAATGATGTTTCTTTTTCATTGATACTTCTATCACTCTATCATACACCCTCTCTCTAAAAATCAATTAAAAAACACATTTTTTAAAAGATCAGTTAAAGTCACATATTTTTTAATTAAATTATATTTTTATTGATTTCAGAATGGAAGGGAGAGAAAGAGATAGAAACATTGATGACAAGACACTCATTGATCAGCTGCCTCCTGCACACCCCACACTGGGGATCGAGCCCGCAACCCAGGCATGTGTCCTTGACTGCAATCAAACCCAGGACCCTTCAGTCTGCACACTGAGGCTCTATCAACTGAGCCAAACCAGCTAGGGCCGTGGTCGGCAAACTGTGGCTCGCGAGCCACATGTGGCTCTTTGGCCCCTTGAGTGTGGCTCTTCCACAAAATACCACGGCCAAGGCAAGTCTATTTTGAAGAAGTGGCGTTAGAAGAAGTTTAAGTTTAAAAAATTTGGCTCTCAAAAGAAATTTCAATCGTTGTACTGTTGATATTTGGCTCTGTTGACTAATGAGTTTGCCAACCACTGAGCTAGGGCAAAGTCACATATTTTAAAAATCTTTCTGTTTTATATTTTATTCATTCTTCCAATGAATAATTATTGAGTGCCTTTATGTGCAAGACACTGCAGAACAAAAGGGAAGGGAAATCATTTTGAGTCATAGAGTTTGGGAAGTATGCTGGTGCTGGGTGGTATGCCAATAAGCATAGTTTAACCCAGAAAATGAGCATTACTGAGAATACCCCAAAAACTGAGCAGCAGGCAACGTTTAGGTGAGAGAAGAATAAATATAAAGAAGTCAAAAGATTCCCAACATATATTGCCTATGCCAAAGTTTTATTTACAGCCAACCCTATAACCAGGAAAATAATAAATGTGTATTTTCTTTCTCCCTCCTCTCTGAACTCAGAGTTCTGTGTCAAATATAATTACCACAGTTCAACTTAATTATACATTCAATGAGTTTCAGGTGGGGAGAGGCTATAATTTGAAATATTTTTCTGTGAGAAATTATGTTTAAGAGCCAAAACATTTGTAAGGAAATTTTGAGTGTACCTACATGAAATCGTGTATTTTTTTTTTTTCTTTCACAGGACTTAACTCATCATGAACTACATTTGTAACTATATAGAGTTTAACTACCTATGTAAAGGCAGGCTGAATATTTAGTAAAATTTCCTTATTCACAGGTAAAAGTTCAAGATATATTTATGGCAAGTGTCTTTCCATCTAAAATAGATGCAAAATTGTGTCCTTTTGGGTTTCTAAGTATGAGACTTTTTTATCCTAAATACTTACTAATAATATACTAATTATACATTTAAAGTGTTTTCCTCTTAAGTTTAAATTTGTGGTAGAATTCTTCTTCAAACCTTAAAAACTTAGAATTCAGCTAATCTTTCATTGAGTAAAGTTCTCAAAGAAGTGAAAGGATTTTTTTTTTCAACTCTGTACCAAGATCATTCCAACTAATAGCATATACTTAAATTCTTGTGAGTAATTTTAAATGAATTGCTGAGAGATCAGCTTAATTACCTGAGGAAAAGAATCATTACATCTGAGTTGATGGTGCCATAACATAGGTACATTCCTATTACATTAATTTTTTCCCTCTGAAATTTCTTAAACCCAGTTTATCAGATTTAATTACATTTTAGGAATTATTTTTAGAGATATTTCAGTCATGAGACTTCATCCTTAGTTTTTATGGGACCTAAATCTGAAGAGATAAATCAGAGTAGTTGTTAAAATCTGAATTAATTGTGTTGAGATTCCACTAATGCATGAGAGATTTCTAGTTCTCTATTTTCTTTCACTCAACAGGCAAAAGACTCTCATGCACTCCACTTTTTTCTTAATGCTTATTTGAAGCATTAAGTTTATGTTCTCTAAGAGCAAATTATTGGCAATGGAATTAATCATATAAACTAGACTCTGCACATGTGTTCTTTCTCTATTTTCTATATTGCCATAATTCAGTGTCTACAATTGAAAATGACCTACAAAACATATAGCACTATGCAAAATATGTTCAAGTATAATTCTATGCATCAAGGTTTAACATGGTACTACTTACATTAATAATTATAATACTACTTCAGTACACTTAGTCACTTTTGTTTTTTAGTTGATATATCTAGGAAAAACTGAGAGTAAAGGTAGTAAATTTAAAGTAAAGGACATAGATTGTTACCTCAACTAAGGCACTAACTGATGGCTTCACCTGAGGCAATTTATTTCTCTGAAACTGAATTTTCTCATCTGTAAAACTCAGGAGTTGACGTGCAAGGTTTTTAAATTATATGTCCAGTCTGAAGTTCTGTAATACTGATTTTATAGCTTCTTCTTCAAACGCCATCTAATGTTTACCCCCTCTACTTAGGCACTATTTTGCCTGCTAATAATTACTATTATTGTATTTATTTAGAACATCTACTGAAAATATTAAATGTCACATGATCATAAATTTTATCCAATATGGAAAATTTCTTCCCAACACTTTATTATTCCTAAAAATTTTATCTTAGAGTTGAGTAGGGGAAAAATTGTATATAGATGATCATTCCATCTGAAAATAAAAAAAGTAGAGTATGTTTTCTTTATATATGCTTTTTCTTTTTAAACTTCTTCAATAAGTTTTATGCCCAATTTAAAGATTTCAATTCCATTAGGACATCATAGAACTATCAAATAAGGTTTTCCATTTGACTGGAACTTGGGGTGGTGACCACACAATACCGCGTACAGATGATGTGTTGTGGAATTTTGCATCTGAAACCTGTATAATTTCATTCACGAGTGGCACCCCAATAAATTCAATAATAATGAATAAAAAGTATTTAAGCAGTAGCAGCCCTGTCTTTGAGAGCATTTAGTTCATTCTTAAATGGAGTTTCTCTCATAACCACTCTCAAAGTAAAGGACAAGCACTTTCATTCAACTTCCCACAAAGGGAGATTACCGGTGCTGAGGAAAAGAAAACGGATTAAGATTTCACTGTCACCCAGCAAATGGTCACCTTCAAAAAACCCATGACTGGATTAGGTATAATTTTCTTGTTAATTGTAACTGCTAAATATAATGAATTAAAAATTGGTGAATTAGAATTAGGAGTTATTGAGCAATTTGCTTATGAATATAAAACTTGAAAATAAGCTCCAGCAAGGAACCTCAAACAATCTCTAAAATACATTATATTCTCACTGCTACCACGTTAGAAGTAACTGGAATCATTACAAAGGAGCTATAGAGTTAGGGCCATCCAGAGGCAGCTTGCTTTTGGACATTCTCAGTGTCAGGAAGGAAGCCAATTGTCTCTAATCAGAAAGGTTGGTAATTAGTACAATTTGGGAGCTCACCACCTACAGGAAATGAAAAGACATAACACAGTCTGCAACAGCGGCTTGTTTTCTTTGATCCTCAGTAAAACTCGGCCGCAGTACCCTGACACTCCAGCTTTATTGAACGTGAGGGTTCATAATGGACACAGCATGTCGGCAGCTAATTTCAGTGAGGAAACTCCACCTCTGTCCCTCTGCCCCTATCTTTGTGTTTGACAAGAAACTCTTCCTTCTAGAGATAAACTCATGAAACTTTATCTGATATGGCATGAGGTAAAACAACGTCAGTTTGAGAACATCAATACATTTGAATGAGCTACAAAACATTTAGGTTTGGTGGAAACCAACCAAATGTTATAATAAAATCTTCCCCAAACAGCTTACAGAGTATACTCAGTCGTTTATCAACAAGGACCTATGGAATATTGATTTGTACCAGTACATGGATTTTTTAAAGTTCAAGAAAGGACAAAAATCACAAAATATTTAGCACCAGCAACCCAGAATTTTAAAATTCCATTGGCTTTGAGGTTTGATTATGTGGGTCGGGTAAGAGACAGTCTGGTCAGAAGATTTATTGTTTTAGATGCTTTATCTTCTAAGTAACATTGGCAATGTAGAGATTCCAGGAATACATGGTCTAGGAAGGTGCAGAGAGCAACATTGTCATAAGATCTGGTTGAGAGTTTGGAGAGAGACAAGTACAGCAAAATATTAAATAAATGATTCCCATAACCCTTGTTTGCCACTTACATGGATGACCCATTGCCTAGAGCAGTGGTCGGCAAACCGCGGCTCGCGAGCCACATGCGGCTCTTTGGCCCCTTGAGTGTGGCTCTTCCACAAAATACCATGGCCTGGGCGAATCTATTTTGAAGAAGTGGCGTTAGAAGAAATTTAAGTTTAAAAAATTTGGCTCTCAAAAGAAATTTCAATCGTTGTACTGTTGATATTTGGCTCTGTTGACTAATGCGTTTGCCGACCACTGGCCTAGAGAGCAGGAATAGGACTGACCCCAATAAAGCCTGTTTAGGAATGTCTGTTCTTCAATCCAACATTTACTAGTTCCTTCCTATGCACTAAGCACTGTGCTAGACACAGATTCCGGCCATGACTATCAAGACAGCCCCAACAGGAACAAATGCTTACTTCAGAGGCACCAGCCTAAAATGTTTCCTATAGTTTTTATCCTATGGTCATTGTGCATAATCCTTTATGGTTCTGCCATTTAGATGTTTGGCTTTTGAACTAAGGTTATTGAAAAAAGGTTAAGAGAACATTAAGACTGACCAGGATAAAATGCTATCAAGGGTTTAGGCTTTCATCTACTGCGTTTGTGCCATGAAATCCTCTTCAGTGGCATTTGCTTAAAATTAAATAGCTACTACTACGTTTTTCTAATTGGTAAACAAAAAATGTTTGGTGTGGCTTTACAGGGGGTAGGAGAGCAGTGGGAAAGTTATTAATGTTTTTGCTCCATTTTTAAAATATATTTTTTCCTATTTCTGCTTTTAATTAAATGAGTGCTAGCATCAAAGCCACATGACCTTTTGACCAGAGTCTTTCTAATTGACCAAAGCTTAGATGTGGAAAATGCAGCAATTACGCCTATTGCTGACAGGTTTTACTCTTGAGAAATTTTTATATGGGTCTCCTTGCTACTTCTTTCCTTCATCCTTTCCAGTATATCTGTGATTTTATAAACAGCTTCGTAATGTGGAATCCAGCTCCTCCAATTCACAGGTGACTTTTCAGCCTATTTGCTTATTGATTTATTTTAAACCTTTTAGTTCTGGAATAAGGTTTTAGAGCTTAGTTTCTTTGGAGTTCATGAGTCAATTCCATTAATTTGTGCTAAGGACAGGAGGATTTTTTCTGAACCACACAATTTGTTTCAGTGAAATCAAATGGCGACCTAGATTTCTAGAATCCCATTAGTATTCTTTCTGCCACAATTTCTTATTCTGGCTTTTAAGATGCAGTATTGCATATAAAAAATACCTGAGTGGTTTTTTTTAATAAATATTTCTGCTCTTAGCCAGCAAAATGAAACACTGGAACTACGCTGGTGAATTTTAGTGAGGAACCATTTACCCCGACAAACTGAAACAATGAAAGAAAACAAGTCTACTCAGCCCCTCTTGGTCCCAGTCACTTCCTCATCTCAGTTTGCTTTTCTAAAGACCAGAGATTCCTTTTGGGATGGTTTTAAATGCTGGATCCTAGATTTAAAAAAATTTCTCTGAGAAATAGGTTAAAAGTAAAATCCTGCTATTGCAATGGTGTATTTTAAGAGCACTCCTGAAATTGGTTAAAGAACATACATTTTGCCTGATTCTAATTATGTGTAACTTCAAAGTCATTTTGGTAATAGAAACTGCTGTAACCTGTTATTAAACTAAGCATCTATTTTTTTCCAGAGATAAAAATTACTTTGGGAAGAACTTTAAAATTTAAAAATCTCTTAATGAATCAGATCAACAAAGCCTAACAAATGAAGGCTATGTATGTTTATTCATGACTCAAGCATACCTACAACTTAATTCAAAAATAATATATCTTTAATCTTTTGTGGTTATAGATAAAAGGAGAAAAAAATAGTCTGTCTCTAAACTTTACTTGATGAAAAGTTAGTGAAATATAGACATTGACATATGTCTCTAAAATTGCATTTTCCAGGTAAATATCTATTTAGCTCCTGATTTTTAAAAAGTATCATTTATTTATTTAGTGAACAAAATCAATAGATAGGAAAAGAATGACCAGCTAATGTTAAGGAGGGATAGGAAAAATTGAAGTACAGAAATAATAAAAGAAATAAATCAGCTAAACTGACAAGCTTTCTGAATTTACTGAAGGAAGCATTTAGGGGATTAGGTGTTAATTTTTACATTCTCGTGCTGCAAAGAGATGATGGCATGACCTTCAGGGCCCTCACTCTTGTTTACATTGCTTGGCAAGCTTTATGCTTCTGTAGTACAGTAATACCTTCTCTTCGGATATACTTTTCATCTCAAAGCGATATATAAACAGCGCACATCCAGTTCTAGGAGACCTTGAGGCACAAAGTAAAAGCAGAATGGATGTGATCATGGGAATATCCACAGTAAGGCGTTAACACCTACAATTAAATATGTCAGCATCAGACTTCCTGCTGTGCCACCCACCATTTCCCACAATTCAGCCAGTTGACTCATTTAAAACCTTAAGGCTAATTAGAATAAATTAGAGTCATTATTAATAAACAGGCAGAGTATGTCTCTTTATTACTTACTGGAGTAAAATCACCCTTCTGAGTACTTCTGGAATATATTCAACTACTCTGTTGAATTACTAAGACTAGAATAATTCATGTATACTTAGAGAAGACAAAAATTTTCAGGACTCTGGGTTACTATTTGCCAGACAAGGGAAACTGGAAAGAAATTATTTACCCTGTATTTATGAAGAAAAAAATGGACAGACTTTGTTATGATTCTTAATAATGATGACTATCGTTTTATGTGTATGGTAGGATGAAGCAATCAGATATCTGATCTTGGCATTTCTGTCTACATGTTCATAATTCATCCAAAGAAGGTAGTCAAAGAAAGCCTTTTGTTTTGCCCTTTCTTTTGAGTTCAGAAGTCTCACACTGTGCCTAATAATATTTTTTTCACTCCCATTAGGTGATGTAATGATAAGAATGTGTTTAAGATCAGCAGGTGAGACAATAAATGTAAGTACAATGTATTATTGACAGAAGCCAAAATACCCTTTCAAGTGATTGAGAGAAAACAATTCATAAGGAGTCAAAATCCCAAATAAGATCTTCACCTTAATTAGTGCTTATTTTTAGGGATATTAAGTACTTCAATAAATTACTTCTTTGTTTTTTCCGTGAATTTAAAAACATTTAATAGACTTATAGAACTACAATTTACATACCATAAAATCCACCCATTGAAAGTATTCAGCTTGATGATTTTTAATCACATTTAGAATTTTGTGAGTATCATCATAATCCAGTTTTAGAGAACTTATTTCACTCTAAGAATATCTTTCATGTTTGTTTTCAGTGAAACCTGTCCCCACTCCCAGTCCCAGGCAACCACTAGTATAGTTTCTATCTCTATAGCTGTCCTTTTTCTAGAAATTTTATATAAAAGGTTTGGTAGGCAAAATAAAATCAACCTAATGAAGTTTACACCTTTATCCCTGGAACCTGTAAGTATATTACCTCACATAGCGAAATGGACTTTACTGGGTGAGCTCACTGTTGTTGGCTTTGAAGACAGAGGAAGGGGGTCATGAACCAGGGAATGCAGGTGGCCACCAGAGGGGAGAAGTCAAGAAAACCAATTCTCTTCTAGAGTCTCCAGAAAGGAACAACACCAAAAACAATATCCAATATGAAAATAGTGATCTGTTTTGAAAGGATTGATAGTTATTTATTGATACTATGTAAGCACCATATACAGCCTTAAAAAGCTGGAGCTGTTCTTGTTGGCATTCAAAATGATAGAATACAGAGAGGGTGGATAACATTTTAATATTCTACTACCTCTTCCCTCCCATGGGGCCACATTATAAAGGTATTTTTCCTTTTAATTTCTATTTTGCTGTTGTATCATTATTACTAGTCTAAGAACTATTTAAACATTTAGGTGAAACAAACATTAGCTAGTGGTTAGTTAGTATATTCCTTTTGCACAGTCAGACCATTCTAAAATATGAGTAGAAATGTCAAAATCTGAATATTCCCATTTACCTCAGACTCTGAAAAGAGTTAATATGGCATACTTGACATTTAGCCTAATTACCATAATAGCAATAAATCATGTAGGAAAATGTCAGTGAACTCAAAACAAAATCCTTCTTTTCAGATTAGCTAGTTTAATGGTTTTCTCCAAATCTCTATTTATAAAAAAATATTTGGAGAGTCCTGGCATTACCAATTTATACTTAAATTGAGTTGTTTAACTACATAGAAGAAGAATATCTAGATGTCTTCTAAAATAACTAAATTTGGGGTTAGGGCTAATTTTTTTTTAAGGGCTAATCTTAATTCATCTATTTGACATATGGAGTTATATTTTATTACAATTAAAGATAGCCCATTTATAGACTTTTATTTATACAAATTATAAGAGTATACGTCTAGGAATAATAAGGATATGTTAAACTACATAGGTCATACTGGATATTATTTTTCCTAGGAGAGCTAATTGCTGAACTTCAGTTTTTACTAAGATATCTGCCACTTGATGAAGTATGTCTGAATATACTACCTAGATTTCAATCTCTCTGTTTGGAAATTTTAAAAATTAATAAAGCTATGTTTATATCATGACAGAAAATTGGAGGCTATTTTCAGCACTTAGCTATTGGTCATGAAATTTAGAAACTAAATATCCATGTTTGTGGCATATTAGTTATTTACAAATAATTTTAGAAAATAATTCATGAATGTCAAAAATAGTCTATGATTACTTTTGTACAATTTTTTAAAATATTTTTATTGATTTCAGATAGGAAGGGAAAGGGAGAGATAGAAACATCAGTGATGAGAGAGAATCACTGATTGGTGCCTCCTGCATGCCCCACAAGGGATCAAGCCCACAACCCAGGCATGTACCCTGACCGGCAGTCGATCTGAGACCTCCTGGTTCATAGGTTGACGCTCAACCACTGAGCCACTTTGTATAATTTATTACTAACTTCTTGTTACTTTTTGGTTTTGATTTTGGTTTGGTTTTGCTTTTCTGGACAGCTTACAAATATCAGTTGAAATAAACTTTCTTATGTGTTATTTAAAACCATTTAAAATAGTATCTGATGGGAGTCCTTTTTTATGAAGACACTAAAATTGTCAGTATAATAAAAAAATGAGGTTGCCTTTATTACTACCATTCTTATGTATTACTTAAATTTGGCCATCTTTAAAATGATCCTGCCTGAATTGTTCCCCCAGTTTTGTCATTTATTATATGAGTTATAATCATTTTTTGTTTTACTTTTGCAAAATATTACACTTTAAATTTATAAATGTATGCACCTCTTAGTATGTAGAGCACATAATACAGGAGAAGTGTCATCTTCTATTAAGAAAAAGTGGGCACACAATAAAAACGAGAGTGGGGGAGCTTGAGTGATGGGGAACTGTGGGAGTCCTCCCACATCTGTCCATGTCCAAGGAAATTCAGAATTCTATTTACATGGTAGAGGGGTGGTATCTATTTACTTTTTAAAAAGAAAGCAAGGAGGGAAGCAATATTACATTTTGTTATACTATATTCCAATTTTGTATTACTGTATTACTTTCTAATATTTTGTTAACAAGAAAAGTCACTGATTTCATAAAGTAAAATCTTAATCTGTTTAGATACATTAGCACTTCATAACTAGAAATATTCTCTTGTGATTTTCATGGTCATTACAAAGTACTTCAAATGGTGAATTTCTTTATACATATGATTCTCTTTTGAGTAAAGATTTGAAGATTATATAGTTCTTTAAGTCACCAAATAATTCCCAATCTTTTTATTTTCTAACTCACTTTTAAAGCATATAGTTTGGTATGTAATGAAAATATGCAGTTATTTTAATGAGAACTAAGAAGGTTCCCTTTGCAAAAGCAGCATTATTAATACATACTGCCTTTTTGCTTGTCTGTCTGTCTGTTTGTTTTTGGTGGTTACATTCTTAGATTTCCGTAAAAATGAGAAATGTAAGTATTAATTTCCCAAACTGGTTGTTCAAACTATCACAATTTCTATAAATACAATTTCCTGCTATCAAAAGAGAAAATAGAATTTTTCCAGCTAAGAGGCTAAGAAATGTCACTTCTGGTAATCCAATGTTAGTGCTGTAATCAGTGTGGGTGGCTGAGTTTAAATGGACTTTTTACCTGTGTCTCAGATAAAATGGGCTTTGTTTTAGTCTTGCCTGACATCCTGAGAAGTCTTTATAACATGACTGTTTCTCCACCTTTCCAGCTCATTCTTTTCTCTAATTTTTAACTAAAAAATTACATTTTGGAGTGCAATAATAAAAAGGCAGCATTCACATTTCTCCAATGTGTTTAACTTGACTTCCTGAAAACATTAAGGGTGCTGCAGATGATAGCAGTAAATGTGATTTTATTGCTTTTAAAAAGAATTTTCTACTTCCTTTTTAAATTATTACAAGTAATATATTGAATATATATGCAGTTACATTTTAATGAAATGTCAAAAGAGAAAACAAAACATTTAGTTTTTGGATTATTATGAGAATTTTCAAAACTATTATTTAAAACTAGAGGCCTGGTACATGAAATTTGTGCACGGGAAGTGGGGGTGTGTCCCTCAGCCCAGCCTGCACCCTCTCCAATCTGGGACCCCTCAAGAGATGTCCGACTGCCCACCAGGATCGGGCCTAAACGGGCAGTCAGACATCCCTCTCACAATCCAGGACTGCTGACTCCCAACCGCTCATCTGTCTACCTGATTGCTCCTAACTACTTTTGCCTGCCAGCCTGATCACCCCATAACCACTCCCCTGCCAGCCTGATCAACGCCTAACTGCTCCCCTGCTGGCCCAATTGCCCCTAACTGCCCTCCTCTACAGGCCTGGTCGCCCCCAACTGCCCTCCCCTGCAGGCCTGGTCCCCCCCAACTGCCCTCCTCAGTGACCCAGGACGCTAAGCCTTCCTGCCCATCTCCCACTCTGTGCTGGGGTGACCCAGGATGCCAAGCCTTCCAGCCCATCTCCCGCTCTGCTCTCCTGTCAGGCTTGGCCTTCCTGCCCATCTCCCGCTCTGCTCTGGGGCGATCCAGGACATCAAGCCTTCCCCCCACTCTCCCACTCAGCCTTCCCCCAACTCTCCCGGTCACAGGGATGACCCAGGACGCCAAGCCTTCCCACCGGTCTCCGCAGGCTCCGTGGCTCTGGCCGGCAGCGCCATTTTGGCCCATCAATTTGCATATTCCCTCCTTACTGGCTGGGGGTGTGGCCATTTTTATTGCGAAGTGATGGTTAATTTGCATGTTACTCTTTTATTAGATAGGATGAATGTTTCTCAAATATATTGAGTAATAGTTTATTCTCTTTGTTGGCTCACCAAGTCTGAATTTGAATGTCAAAGTCCTTTTTTTGTTTGCTTGTTTGTTTCTCTATAATTTTCAGCAAAATTTCTAGACAAAAATTACAGGCCAAAAATAAAAGGGAATGAGATTGTGTGATACAGTAGCCTTTATTTATGTCAAAACAAATTTGGAATTGTTAGATTTACTAATAACCAGCCTGGCTTTTCCTTTCAGTGACTTCATGACCTTATAATAATTTTAATTCTATTAAAGATTTTGTGTATCAGTTATGAATTAAGCTACTAAGACTTGACTTATAATTTTTTAAAATATATTTTTATTGATTTCAGAGAGGAAGGGAGAGGGAGAGAGAGATAGAAACATCAATGATGAGAGAGAATCATTGATCGGCTGCCTCCTGCACACCCCCTATCAGGGATCAAGCCAGCAATTCAGGCATGTGCCCTGACCAGAACCGAACCTGTGACTCTTCAGTCCACAGGCTGGCGCTCTCTCCACTAAGCCAAACCAGCTAGGGCTTGACTTACAATTTTTACTATATGTAGACATTAAAGGAAATTTGCACATCAGAAACTTTTCCATCAGAAAATAAAGGGTTTATTTTTCTTTATAAATATTTGTGATTCTATGTGTGATTGTGTGTGTATTTGGGCCTAATTGTATACTACCACCTAATATTTTTAAATATGAGATTATTATTAAACTAGAGGCCCATTTAACAAAGAGATTCATGCAATAGACCTTCCTTCCCTTGGCTTCCAGCACCAGTTTTCCTCCGGCACCCAGGACCCAGGCCTTCATTCCGACCGGAGTCTGCCTTCTTCATCTTTGCTGCAGACTCTGGCCAGAGTCTGCCATATTCACTGCAGATTGCTGTCTTCATCTTTGCTGCAGACTCCAGAGTCTGCAGTCTTCATCATTGCTGCGGCCAAAGTGCCACTCCTGTAGATCCCTTCGCTCCCCCGCCACACACACACACTCCCGCCCTCCCTCTCATAGCAGGTGTCCTGCCCCACCCGGGGCCTGGAGCCGCTGGGCTGCCTCCATCTTTGTCTTTCTAATTTGCATATTCCCTCCTGATTGGCTGGTGGGCATAGCGGAGGTATAGTCAATTTACATGTTTGTCTATTAGTAGGTAAGATTACAAACTAAGAGGATTTAATTTATAGTTTAAAAGCTCAGACAATAATAAAAAAATAAGAGTTGTTATTTGGATTTACTGGGGTCAAAATGCAGTACCAAATATCATGGGCACGGTCCTTTACAATTCCTGGTATTTTTTTACTTTTGAGGGTATCTTGATGTACCATTTGGTCTCCTAGTTTTACCTTCCTGTTTGCCAAGACAAGTCTCAATGAGGTGTAGAAAATATATTTAGTGCCAAATAACACACTGTGGTTGAAAAACACTTGCCTCATATAAATATAGTCTCGGTGAGAGAATATCTAAGATTTGCCTCTCCAACAATAATACCACATGGTCTTGGAAAAATCCTGGTATTGTTGCTTTAATTTGTTTATATGCAGAATTTTAAGGGCTTAATCAATATCATTAAACACAAGATGATTCTTCATTCACATTGTTAGTTTAAAATTCTTTGTAAAATATAAAAACAGAAAAGTAGTGTTTGGTTTCAATATAACATTTTCTTTCAAAGGGTTGTGGCAGAAATAGTTGTCTAGAAGGAAAGAAATCCTTGATATGATAAGTGGCATACTAAAGAGATTGTTGTCGATAATATTATAACTCATTGACTATTATCCAGAAAAGAGGTTTCAACGGTATGACATTGTACTTATTACAGTAAATCTTTGCTAGATTTTTATGTCTTCTTTCTTGTGATGAATTACAAAGCAGCTGTTGCGATGGCCCTGCTCCATGCCATATTTTATGTTGTGGTCAAGGCTTATAAGTGAAGCTTTTCTTCACTGCTTGATGTAGCAATGCCCAAGAACTGTTATATAAGGTGAGTTACCTGAAACCGGCTAGTCAAGGACGATTGCAAAACTCCTGAGAGTTTTGTGTATCTTCTGAAAGCTTATAGCTACAAACCAAATTTTGTTTTCAAGGTTCCTATCAGACCTAAATTTGGAGTTCCTAGAAAATAACTCACACTACTTCTTTGGATGCGTCTTTCTCCCTAGAATTATATTATTGATAGCCATCACCTTTATGCAACATTGCCATAACGCTGACATTTCTAGCATAAAAAAAAAAAGATGACAATGGTATTCTTGCTTTCTTGGCATCCACAGCACTACCTTTTCTTTATTATTACTTGCCAAGTACAGTATTAAAGGCCCCAGGGGAGTTGGCAAGGTGGAAGTAGAGATTTGTCATCACGATGCCAGTTTAAAATTCTCTGTTGAAATTCTCCCTCTTTTCATCTTTTTTGGATTTTCTTTTTTGTCTACATGAACACACTATTCATACTTATTTTAAACTCTATGTTTGTTGTCTACAATGTCAGGATTTTTGTTTACCCATTTTTCTGTTTTTCTCTTTATAATTAGTCACCTTTTTTCTCTCTTTGTAAGTCTAGAAATTTGTGGTTGTGTGTATGTAAAAGAACTTTGGTCTCCAAAAAGTATTTTCCACCAACTAGATCTCCTCCTTTACGTTATTAGGTAGATACAGTGAAAGTCTGATGACTTTAACTCAAGGGTAAGGCTGTGTTATTGTTTTAATAAGACTCAATCTGCCTTGAGTTTGCTCCTTAGGAATAATCCTTCAAAGATATTAATGGAGAACCTTGTCCAGTCTCTGCTGCAGGAGACTGGATTTTTTTTTATGAAAGTTTTTGAGCTTAGCTTTTAGATGTCCACTCCATTCAAGTTTCAAATTCTGGGAAAAGTCTTATGAGGGGAGCTGACCATGCATTGGTGGCAGGCTCCTTCCCTTTAGTGAGATTTTTTTCCCAATCACTAACAGATTTTGAGAAATTTCATTTTGTCTTTTAGAACATTTGGCCCAATGCACAAGCCTCCTGAGTAGTCCTAGAGTCTGCCAAAAACAAGCTTAAGTATTATATTATAAATACCATTTGTAAATGGTGAAAGCAGTATTTCTCTCTAAAAGATATTACATTAAAACTGATATACTAGTAAAATGAGAATGTTTACTAATATTTTTACCAACTTACATACAATTAACAAACATTTACTGATATGATCTCTCACATTATTGTTTTTATGCTTAAGTAAATTTTAAAATGATGACCTTTGAAAACATTTCAGTCAAGATAAAATCCTTATTATAGAAGACTAATTTCACTATCTTTCTTTTAATGATGTCCATGTGGTTTCCATTGATTAAGTCGTTTCTATTACTTAAAAGTGAACAAGAACTGGTTTTATCCCCATTAAAGATTAAAAGTTGTCAAATAAATACTCAGTACAGTAAAATGAAGATAAAAGAAAGGCCAGAAAATTATATTTTACCCTTTTTCCCAGGCTCTGTCGCTAATCCTATCACTCCAGCATGGGTGAGGTGTGTTAAAGGAGAGGAGTAACAGGCAATTTTGGAAATTTTTCAAGTTCATGTTTATTTAAACTTTAGTCTCTAGAAAGCTACTCTCTGCATATTATCATAGTCACACCTACAATGGCTTGATTAGAAATTGTTGCTAACCTCTCTAGTTGAAGCAGAAAGTATGAGGCTCTGTTTCTCACACAGAATCAATGAGACATTGTGAATATATAGACAAAAGCCTTTTGAAACAGGACGTGTATTTTTTTTGCAATCCATAAGCATTTGTCTCACTAATTAAGCCAAGATGATCTTAATGAGAAATTGAGACTAAGGATTAGTGAGTTATGTTCTAATTAAATGCCACTAAAATATGAAAAATAATTAAGAGGACACAAAAAATCAGGATAAAAAAGCAAAGAATATTCTTTGCATTATAATGTTGCATATCAAAGCAATAAATCTATCGAAAGTACTCTAAAATTGCAGGTACTCTGAAAATATTAATGCAAGAAAGCGATCAAATTATTCCTGATTTCTTAATGCACTGCTAATTAAAGGTTATTCTAAATCTCTGAATTTTATTATACAACTAGAGGCCCATTGCAGGAAGATTCCTGCAATAGGGCTTCCTGTGGTGGTCTGCCTCCCTCCCTTCTCCGCAGCCCCACTTGTTTGCTTCTCTGTAGCTTCGCTCCCTTCTGCAACGCTTGGCTTCCTTCTACGCTGTCTTCAGTCTTCGCTCTACTCCTGGATATTCAAATTAACCGCCATCTTGGTTGGGTTAATTTGCATACTCACTCCTGATTAGCTGGTGGGCGTGGATGGTGGGTGTAGCGGAAGTACGGTCAATTTGCATATTACTCTTTTATTAGATAGGATTAAAATCACCAAACAAAAATACTCTCACTGTTGAAAAACTTAATTCATGGAAACACTCCATTAACATATGTTAAGAAATACTCCATACAACATATGTATGAGTAGCACTGATAAAATGTCTGAAAGGATATATATATACCAGGACAATTTTTGTGTTTCAGATGAGAAGAAAACCAACTCAAATCAACTTAAGCAGAAAAGAATGTATTGGTTTGTGCAGCTGAAAATCAAGTTTGAACAAATTTCAGTCATAGGGCAATCCCCAACTCATCGCTATAAATGGGTGGGTATGAGGGGTAGTGGTGGAGGGAATGGGCAGGTGGAGGGAGACATTAAGGTTTTTGATTGGCCAAATCTGGACCAAGCGCTCTAACCCTGGAACCACAGACTGAAGTAAAGGGAATGTGGATATTCGAGCCAAAATCTGAGGATGAGGTTGCTTCAAGGGGAAGGGAAAATAAAATTTTGAAGGCATAAATGAAAAACAGAGAGAGAAGAAAAAAGAAACAAGAATACTAAAGGTCAGTTTTCTTTGGGTAGCTGGTAACTGCAGTTGAGTTCTTTGTTCTTTATAATCTCTATTCTCTAATGTAAAAAAATAAACTAAAATATTTGCAGTTCTTATTGTGAAGTGCAAAGATAATAAAGAATTAAAATAATACTAAAACCAAAATTACGATTATATACAGACATCTAGACTCTAGGTAAGTGCTCCATGTTAGTGAATTTCTAGCTCAATTAACTCATAAATAGCCATGTACATCCAGAGTTTCTGGATACTGCTAAGGGTAGTAGTGATTTTGTGGGTTGGAGGAAAGGGCGCACACTAGTTCCCCTCTTCAGGAATATATCTGGCCAGAGTTAATGCCAGAAATATGTACATCAGGACTTAGGCAAAAACACTTTTCAGACTCTAAATTAATCTTGGAGTGTCTAAACTCTCCCTTTGGAATTTTAATCTGTTCAGTATGAATCAAGAGATGCAGCTTAGTTCAAGTAACAGAAATTCAATCTTTGCAGTCAGAATCCGGTATGAAAATTCATTCCATAAATATATTTCAGTCCCTATAAAATAGGAGATGCAGGATTGGTGCACTGCAGGTTTCAACATGCTATTGAAAAGGAAGCACTTACAAAATAGGCTTATTAGAAGTGAAAATGGGTTTCATTTTGTTATTATAATAATTTTCTATGTAAAGAATTACAATATAGCTGATTTCTTATTAGATGTTATTCCAAAGGCAACTGTCTTAAGAAAGAATGGGTCCCACCAAAGAAAATATGTTGTCTTAAATTGCAAATAGGAAATGACATTTGATGGTTTATAAGGCTTGTCTGCTTCTAATGATGAACATCATAGTTAAGTATGAAAAAAATCTACATTTTCCTATAAATTATTTCTTTTGAAACAAGCAAAAGCCTTAGTTCCAGAACCATTTATCCTCAAATCCTAATAATTTATTTTAAGCAGCATTGTCAATTATTTGGCAAGTAAGTTATTGGTAATATCAAGATATTTCCTTGATAAAAGCACAGAGTTGACCCTAATGTGAAATATGAACTTTGGGTGACATGATTTGTCAATTTTTGTTCACTGATTGCAAAACATGTACCACTCTGTTGTGGGATGTTGAGAGTGGGGGAGATTATGTGTGTAGGTGAGGGGAGTAGAGGGTATATGATAACTGTACTTTCTACTCAATTTTGCTTTAAAACTAAAACTGCTCCAAAAAATTAAGTTTATTGATTTTTTTGATTTTTTGATTTTAAAATACATTTTATTGATTTCAGAGAGAAAGAGAGAGGGAGAGAGATAGAAATATCAATGATGAAAATTATTGATCAGCTGCCTCCTACACACCAACTACTGGAAGTTGAGCTGCACCAGCAGACAAAATTTATTGATTTCTGAAAAGCCTATTCATAAATATGTTTCACAAAGTTACATATTATTTTTAAAAGCATCGCAATAATTATGTTCAGAGTGGCAGAAAGTCAAGCTATTCACGAAACGTATACTCTCAATTTGACTTGTTTTCTTTAGATCCTCCTTTCTCAATTATCTCATACTGATATAATTAATATTTTTTAAAAAATGAATTCCTTCAGTTTCTATTATTTCTGAAGTCTCCTGGAGTTGGATCTCTACCCACCTTTATAAATATATACAGTACAATCACTTTTTCCTTCTAGGAACATTGCACTGCACTTTTGTGAAGAAGTCAGTAAAAAACAAACAAACAAACAAAAACACTCACCCATCTGTTTGCTTAATAGAATATTTTGGTCAATGAGGCTGGTGTTTGGAACCAGGCAAGCCTGGTGGCACAGGACTTTAGCCAAACATCTCAAACTATTTTTCTAAATGTTTTAGGTCCAACAAAATACAAAGCTGGTTTTACCAAGTGCTTCTTCTCTTTAGTTTTTTAATTTGTGCACATTGTGAGGAAAATGTAATCCATCTGTTTCACTGGCACTTAATTCAACAAATTATTGTTTTGTAAGATGAATCTGATGTCCAAGAAGCCTTGTGAGCCTTTTTATGAGCATTTAAAAACTTCCACACTTCTCCCAGACCCATCAGAACCCCTTGGAAGTGGGGTTTTCCAACGGCAAATAGATTTTGAAGTTTAGAAGGCACTGGTTTAGTGAAAAATACTGGGATCTTAATATTAATCATCCTAGAATTGTCTACTACAACCAGAAGGATTCATTGGAGATACAGTATAATGGATTAATAATTAGGCTTTAGACCCCAATTTCTTGGCATCTTTTTAATTATTTCTAATTTCAATTATCACTGTTGTGTGATGCATGGCCCCCAGCCTATATAATTTCTTTTTGTCTGTCCTCTGAGCGTTAACAGGTTATGTTTTCCTACAAAGGCATTGGCTACCTCTAAGTGAGCCCATTTCCCTGGGGGCTGGCTCCATATACACGTGTGTATGTTTGCCTTATTTGTGTTGGCCTGCATATTTCCTATTACTACCGCTGCGTAATCTTGGTGCGTGTTACGTTTAAGAAACTTTTATGAACTCTTACATTTTGGAAACACTGGGTTAAAGGAAGCTAAAATGATTTCTTTACTTCAGGATCTGGGGGCCTTTGCTATTGAATAAGCACTGTGTGTCCCCTGGAAAGGACAGTATATGGAACACTGCAGAAATGTTCTGCCATGGAACACACTTTTCTCAGAGCATTGGGTCAACTAGGGATATGTGGGGGGAAACTTGGAAAATTCTGACTACATCTTCCCTTTTTGCATTTATTTCATTTCTCTCCTGGTGTCTAGTGTCTATTGTCTAAAGAAAGACAGCAAGAGGCCTTCTTTTTAAATTTAATTTAATTGTTTTTTCATTAGAAAAGACAGGATTGTTCTGTTTGACTCAAGAGACAGGCCTACCACCAAGAGAGTACAGAATATTTTCTAACTATTTGAATGTAAATTCCCACTTGATTTTATTGCTTA
This sequence comes from Plecotus auritus, assembly GCF_963455305.1. Classification (NCBI taxonomy): domain Eukaryota; kingdom Metazoa; phylum Chordata; class Mammalia; order Chiroptera; family Vespertilionidae; genus Plecotus; species Plecotus auritus. The sequence continues at coordinate 15,217,826 of NC_137775.1, forward strand.
GTGGGTGGTGTGGTAGAAAGGCTTTAGAAGATCTTATTTCTTTGATTAATCTGTACCAAATTGTTCTACTATATACACTTTATCTATGCGGGTTGTTTTTTTTTGGGGGGGGAGGGGAGGGATGGTTATTGGTTTATTTAAATAAAATCCTGTGAGATTGGTACATACTTACTAAGCTGGAAAAGAGGAACTAGAAAGAAACTTTTTAATAGTCTAAAAATAAAAGAAATCTTATTGGAAAGTTTTCATAAAATGGAAAGATCTATCTATCCCTCCATGCATACATATAAGTGTATAGGATTTTGGAATTTTTTTATTTCCTATGTAATTCTGAGATTAACTTATCTAAAATGCCTTTTTTTTGTATTTGGCTCAATCCCACACCTCCATTTGCTACCTGGTTAAGGAACCACCTTGGGAGTTGAGGGGGTGGAGAAACTGTTTGTCTGAAAACAGTCCCATCCTTTGTGAGAGCTCATATAAATCTTTCAGTTTACAGATACCTTAGGAAGTGTGTATGTGTGTGTGCGTGTGTGTGTGCATGCATGAGTGTGTATGTAGGAAAGGGAAGGAGGTCATGAGTTCATGACTCAGAAAAGGAAAAAACAACTTCTACCCTTTTCTCTGATGAGGCAATTCTACCCCAGGAGTTACACATTCTCTCTTGAGCAGTTTCTTTTTGCTCGAACCATTGTCAGGGCATCGGATGCCACCTAAACGTCAGGGCATCGGATGCCACCTAAACATACAGCTATTGTTTCTTGAAATCACTTAGCTCAGCTTGTATTCCATCCCCCAGTTTTCTCTAGAATTGTCAACAATGATGCTTTCTTGCACTGCCCTGATTCTGCAAGTATCCCTCAGTGTTGTTGCTATTAACAAATAAGGGGAATCCCAAAGGACTCGTGACTTTCTGTTTACATTATGTGTTTTTTGCATCACACATGCCTCTATAAATGCATATATTCTTTCATGTGACTCTTTATTCACTCATATTTACTAATGTGTGTATTCAGCTAGTTAGCAAACATTTATTCAGCACCTACTACATAGAGATTAAGGGTGTTTCTAAAGATTCTCACTTTATAACCAAGTAAAAGGCATTCCAGATTTTCCGCAAAAGACTTCCAGATGAAATGTAAATACAAAACTGCATAAATATTAAAGGCTAATAGCAAATTAATAACAGGTTTAATTTACTTTATCTTACAAATAATGTTATTTTTCTTGGGCTTATATAAAATCCACATAATTTTAGAATCAATACTGGGTCCAGAATCACAAGGGCAAATATTTTGCTTAAATATAATATTACAAATAGAAAACTGAGTCAATATTCTACATTTTTCATGGATTTCAACTTCTGATTGTCTTATGGTTTTATTTTAGTTATTAAGTGAAATGTTATTTTGGAATGAAAATATCTTAGAGATAGAATGGTTTAGTTTATAGGAAAAGTCCCATAATGAAATTAAATGTTATATTTATTCCTATGTTTTCTTGTGTTAGATAAAATTTAGCTAGTATGAAGAAAGGACACTATTGCTCCAAAGAAGTTTTCAAAACATTTAAAAATGAAATAATTTTCCTTTTATGTCACTATCATCAGCTCTCAAATATTTGTAATTCTAGTCTTCTTTCAACAAAGCCCCCTTTTCTCTGCTTCTGTTGATATCAGATCTCAGAAGAGTTGCTTGTATTCAACGTACTCATTTTTCCCCCTTCCTTTTTCTATTAAATAAATGCTAATTTGGCTTCACCTCAATCGTGCTCCCTAAATTCAATCCTACCAGTTGCCAAAGCTGTAAATATTGGGAGTCATTATTGATTCTGCTCTACCTCTCACACCCCACATCCAATCCATTAGGTAACTAGCCTCAGTGTCAGGATTCTCTGGGGGTCTCACTGAGAACAGGTACACATTACTAATCTCATTGTTGTCAATAAATCAAATAAGCAATGCAACAAACTGATCAAAACCATCCTGAGCCCAGTTGGAGTGGCTCAGTGGCTGAGCATCGACCTATGAACCAGGAGGTCATGGTTCAATCCCCAGTCAGGGAACATGCCCAGGTTGTGGGCTTGATCCCCAGTGGGGAGCATGCAGGAGGTAGCTGATCAATGATTCTCTCTCATCATTGATGTTTCTATCTCTGTTCCTCTCCCTTGCTCTCTGAAATTAATAAAAATATATTTTTTTTAAAAATAACCATCCTGAAACTTGCCTTGGACTCATGGTTACAAAGCAACACTATTTTTTCAGTATATTGTATGCCTCAACTTTAGGTTAATACCATCCAGATACATCTCCTACTTAAGTACAACAGCTCAGGCCAATTCCAGGCCTGCTGGAATTAACCATCACAGAATAACCTCCATTACTTCTTGCCTTAATCATTGCAATTTTCCCTAATTCCATTTTGATGCTTGATCATCTATATTTAACATAACAATGAGAGTGATCCTTTCAAAATACAAGTCAGAATATATCACTCCTAAACCTTCCAGGAATTTCTTCCTCTTCTGGTCTAAAAGACTCCAACAGTGTAGAAGCTCAACCTCCTTCCTTTTCGAACTTTATCTACTATAACTTCCCTCTTACTTACTCCCCTCTAGTCACACTGGGATCTTTGTACTTTCTGTTCCCTCTTCTTCTCATCTTATTTAGGTCTATTCTCAAATGCCATCTCAACTACCTCAACTACCCCACTGAAGACTGAAAACACCCCCTTTCTAGTGTTTCCTTTCCATCTTCTCAGATTTAATTCTTCTCCAAATAACTAATAATTATTCAATATATTATATGTTTTATTATCTTTTCTTTATTGTCTGTCTTCTCCATTGATTGTAATCCCTTTGAGGAAAGACATGTTTATCTGTTTTATTTTTATTGCTGAATCCTCAGCACCTAGAAGAGTGCCTGCTAAATGAATACATGACAGGTTATAGGTTAATATTGAGAATATTCATTAGCGCTATGGAATTAAAAGTGTAGGTGTCATCTCCCCAGTCAAATACCTTCTGTTTATAGAAACACAAGTCTTATTTCATAATGTCAACAAGCTGCTGAATTCCAAGAAATGTGTTGGGTCTATGAAAATGAATAAAATATCTGACTAAAGCAGAATTAAGAAAATATCCCATGAATTCAGAAAAAAAAATATTACTGCTTTTAAGTCTGCTTTATAAATTTGAGCTTTCAGACTATAAGCAATGAAAAAATAGGTAATGTTTTTTTAAACTATATATTAATAAATTGTGAGATAAATCAAGATCTCTCTTCAAATTCCTGGACATGAAGAGGCATCTAGAATCTAGACATGGCTTCCCAATAAAGTGATCATGGGAATTTCATAGAGGATATACACTGAGACTGAATTCTGAGCCACATATCTAAATGCCCATGTTTCTACCTAGATATCTCTCAGTCATCTCAATCTTATCATGTCAAAAGCTGGCACTTAATCTCCCCCAGACTAAATCTGTAACCCTGTGCTAATCCCAATCTCACTGAATAGTACCAGCAACCACTTTATTGAGAAGAAAAAAAAAAAAAAAGCAAAAACCTGGATATATATGTAACTCCTTTCTTTTCTTCAGCCCTGAAAACAGCCAAACATTAATTTGATTTAGTAAATATTTGTATGTCTATCTACTCCTTTCCATCATGACTGACACTACTCCAATTAATGCCACTATTATTTTTTAACTGGATTTCCACAAAAGCCTCCTAAATGATTATCCTGTCTTCCATTTCATCAATGTCCGTGTTCTCCAAGTTACAGCCAAAGTGAACTTACGAAAATGTGAATTGATTGGGTTACTCTTCTCCTTCAATGATGCCTCATTATTCCCAACATAAAGTTCAAACCTCTTACCATAACTGTCTTAGAAAGCCATCTGTGACCCAGTCTCTGTCTATCTTTTCAGCCTCAACTCTCACCGCCCTCTCGCTTAAAGGCTGAGGGTGCACTAGACCTGTGGTCGGCAAACTCATTAGTCAACAGAGCCAAATATCAACAGTACAACGACTGAAATTTCTTTTGAGAGCCAAGTTTTTTAAACTTAAACTTCTTCTAACGCCACTTCTTCAAAATAGACTTGCCCAGGCCGTGGTATTTTGTGGAAGAGCCACACTCAAGGGGCCAAAGAGCCACATGTGGTTCGCAAGCCGCAGTTTGCCGACCACGGCACTAGACTGAATTACTTTTAGAATATACAATATGCCAGGCTGAATTCCATTTTTCCTTCCAGTGTAATTCTCTTAGGGAAGTTAATCCTGACTTCCATATCACAACTCCCTACCAAACACACCCCCTACTCTACAGGAGGAAGTAAGATACTCCTACTTTGCATTTTCACAGCCCTCTGCACTGATGACCCTTTACTGTAATTGTTTAAATTACATGTTCCTACAAGACTGTAAGAACAATAAACACGGAGTGATTGCTGTGTACCAGGCTCTGCTTTAAAGTTGCTACACAAATTAACTCACTCAGTGCTCACAAAACCTGGTGAAGTAGGTACTACTTTCATCTTGTTTCATGGATGAGGAAACTAAAGCATGGAGATGTAACATAATGTATGCAAGGTCACATACTCCAGAAGAGGCAGAATAGATTTTAGAGGCCAGAAACTCTAAGCTTAACTCCTACAATATCTGTGAGGGAACACAGCATGGTAAGCATACCGACATTTATTTTGCTTTAATTATAAATAATTTCATAATTAATGGAGTTTTTTGTAGAAAGTTGGTCTCTCTTTCCCTTAAGCATCATCTTCCTCTTCCCAGCAGAAATCAATTAATCTTTTTATGCCCAAGTTTATGCCTCTATAATTGAAGAAAGCCCTTGCTACCTATGCTCAGAAGAATGTTCTGATAAATGATGAAGTCATGTCTGAAAAGTACTATATAAAAACAAAGTATCATTATTTTTTATTGGAATTAGCTTGCTTTCCAGTTTATAACCAGTCTGTAATAACTGGACTGTCCAATATTTCCTTGACCCCTTTTTCAAGTAGCTTCTAGAAATGCTGGTGTGCACACACATCACTACATATATTATACACTTAACCCAATGGTTACTAGGACAGCACAAGCTATTTCTGTTATATAGAAAATGAAAAGAAATTGCCTCATTTTCCATATTTTTTAAACTAAGCAATGTGAGTTGCCCCTTTAATATGGTTAGATTAACTTTCTGTAGTCAATCTCAAAAAATCAGTTATTGGGGAAGAGCAAAAATGTGATACAACTTTCTCTGAGCCATAAAGAAAACTTTGAACTTCCAAGCAATAGAAATTTCATTATAGAGCCTTGGCATTTGGGGAAGCACCTGAGTATTGACATAGCAAATCTTAATGAAGTAATCAGTTGCTTAAAACAGTATCAGTCTGACATCCTCCACTTCTTACTATGTGATATAGTACTGTTTATAAAGTGCTCAGGTTGGAGTAAAGAACACTTCTCCACATTCTGCAGTCATTCACTGCTTCTGTGAAATCGTTTTTAGAGTTTGGAATATTGGAGGAAAGTCTTTATGGGTTGTTTACTTCACAAAATTCAATTTGATTCTAATTTTCATGAAGCAAACTCACTCTTTCTTCATTCCAGGCAATGCAACAGAGAGTTGTCAGAGTATTAGCCACAGTGAACCTTTATCACAATGTGTTTAGACAGGCACATAACATGGCAGAAGTTTAGTAAAGATGTATTTACAAGATATATTTCACTATGAATACCTTCTTGAACTTTTCTCATTCACTTCTTTCCAGTTGATCCATTACATAATGCTCTTCCTGCTTCAAATTTGTCATTTTAAAAAGATCTTTGCCAAAAGATTTTCCCTGTTAAATAGAAAAAGAACTTTTGTTTCTTCATTGCGACTCTCCTCTCTTCAATGAACTGAGAAAGAAATCTGAGGTCTGAGAAGAGATCTTACCGCTAAGAAGATCAATCCCAAGTTATTGTTAGCCTAACTGGTCTTGGTGGCAAGGATCTGGGAAAGGGAGGGGAATCCAGAAGGTCTTAGGTAAAGAAAGAGGATTGAAATGCTGAATTATGCTGTAGGAAAGTAAAGGAAGACTTTGATCTTCCAAGTGAAGGTGAGTAGGATAGAGAGCTTCTATGATACCCCAAATCTCCACCTTTATTCTGGAAGGAAGGGAGGGCTAAGCATGTTTACCTTGGATTTGCCTATGTAATTTAATTGTTCCCTACATGAGTTTCCCCCCTACTTACCAGAAGCCTCCTCACACCCAGGAACATATGTTTTCAATTGGAAAGTGCTTGCCAAGGACCACCTGCCAGTAAAGGGAATGTTTTCCCTTTCCCAGTGGGGGTCCTACCAACAGGTTTTAATGTAGTTTCCTAAGAACAGAGCAAGAAGCCTGGGAGAAGGATGTTACTTACAGGCTGGCCTGCTTGTTGCAATTTTCTTTTACACTGAAAAGGGAAATGTAGAAGATGTTAAAATGATTCTTTTTCTTTCTTTTATTGATCCTCCATCAGAACTAGGAGTCCTTTCCTCCCCCGGACCTCCTCTCTGTGTTCCTTCGTTCAGCCATCTTTTCATTATGACCCAATGGTTTTAACCAAATAAGTGAAATATTTTTAAAGTTTCCCTTTTTGGGGAGCTACTTCTCTAAAGCAAATACAAAAATCTGTGATGTGGGTTTAGATGAAAGCAAATCCTATTGTTTATGCTGCTTCTATTGCATAGTCACCAGAAGTACAGAAGAAATCGTGGAGGCTATGGAAGAATTTAAGTATTAAAATTAACCTTGAGCACCAAAAGGCAATCTTCTGCACACAAAGAGCGAAGTTGTTTGAGGGAAAACTGAGGAGGAGGGGAATGAAGAATGAATGAAACCAAATAGCCTCAAAAGAGTTTAAGAATGGGCCATTCCTTACTTAACCTCCCAGTACCTGCCATTTTCTTTTCACACATACTCAGTCTCTCTATGAAGTGTAAAAAGATGCTGAGAAACAGAGTTCTGGGGTTTTATAAACATTTATTTTTAAATGGGGAAAAAAAAACAACAGGATAGAAAAACTCAGCCACAATACTGAGATAAAAAGCTGTGGGTAAAGGGGTCAATACCTATTTTATTTCATAAAATCAATCTCACAATCAAGTAGCTGGAGGCCTGCTTCCTCCTTTTGATATTCTTGGAGTCCTCCACATCTGCCCCATGGGAGGGGTTTACATTAACCTCACAAATCCAGGGAATGCACATAACCAACACCATCAGCAGCGATAGCCTTGGGTGGGATGTGAGTGGACTGGCCCGCATGCTCACACTGCAGGCACATTCCACAGGGATGGAAGCCAGCTCAGACACCCAGCTCCAACTGACAAAATCTCAGAGGCAGGTGACAAAGTGGTGACATGGTCAATGATGACAGCCAAAAAGTAGTTCCAAGTTAATATCACATACAGAGACCTGCGCCAGCTTCATTCTGTATCACATTGTTATGTGGAAGAACAAACTGCAGCGAGGGGGGAAAACACACACTCGTTTCACAGGCCTTCAGTGTTGTGTAATGAGATTAAAATGCAGAAGTTTGCTATGCATGGGAGGTCTCTGAGCCGTTCACCACCTAGGAACCCCAAGTGAACTAGACGAACTCTGCTTAAAATAACAAGCTGAAGATGTGTATTGCATGACCTCACCAGGCAAAAGTGAGGAGAAGGAACAAGAATAAAATACTGAAAAAGGTAAACTTCCCAGGTTACTTTCTCATGACACACTTCTCTTGAGAATTCGTAGGCTAGCCCCGTGGTCGGCAAACTGCGGCTCGTGAGCCACATGCGGATCTTTGGCCCCTTGAGTGTGGCTCTTCCACAAAATACCACGGCCTGGGCAAGTCTATTTTGAAGAAGTGGTGTTAGAAGAAGTTTACGTTTAAAAAATTTGGCTCTCAAAAGAAATTTCAATCGTTGTACTGTTGATATTTGGCTCTGTTGACTAATGAGTTTGCCAACCACTGGGTTAGCCCAGTAACCAGCTTTAAAAATAGCAGAAGCAAGTGCAATTCATGTCTAGTGACCTGAGTCTGAGAGGAATCTTTCCGTAGGACAGTACAGACCCCTGGTCTGTAATCCTCTAGGAAATAAGGATGGAGAGTATTCCAGAACTATCCATTGCTTTCTTTTGTTTATTATTGCAAAACGTATTGTTTAATGTGAGTTGTTGCTCTTTGTCTCAATACGCTCATTCTTTGTGCAGATCACAAGGTTCACATCTTACAAAAATCTAGGAACGTAGCATTTATGGTATTTATGGTATATATGTAGCCTTCAACTACATATCTCACCAAACCCTCTTCTTATGTAGCATGTCTCCAATATTAGAGTGAAAGAAAAAAGTAGTGTTTAAAGATAAAATCTATTATCTTGTTCAGAATAGTCACAAAATGTAGAATAAATTGATATCAAAGTTTAGAACAAGGTCTAAAAAAAAATCACTTTTTTTCCCAGTCATCATGATTTTAAGACCTTGAATTCAGCAAATTTGTCCTTTCTGTTCCTCACCTAGCCTTCCTGTTCCTGTATCCTCCCTCCCAACCTCCCTCTTTCCTTCCTTTCTTCCCTTGACAGACATTTATTGCTGACCCTTTATTTTTGTAAATGCCAGGTGACTGTCCTAGGCTACAAAGGTGACAGAAAAAATCTAAAATGAATGAAAAGTTTTACTTTTTATGTTTTACTTTATACACTTCTGAAATATCTGAAAATTTTCCCCAACAAGTGTGTATTGTTTTTAAAAAATATTCTAAAGATTTTAATTAAAAGTGATCATATCCTAAAACAGAGGTCAACAAATCTTTTTGGTAAAATGCCAGATAGTAAATATTTTAGGCTTTGTGGGCCATATGGTCTCTGTTGTAACTACTCAATTCTGCACTGAAGTGTCAAACCGCCATAAACAATAGCTAAGTAAATAGGTGTGACTATGTCCCAATAAAACTTTATTCACAAAAACAGGTGGTGACCCAGGTTTGGCTAATGAGCTAACACCTGATCTAATATTTGAGACAAGGCTCTGTACTCCTTGCAAACATAATCCAGCAATTATTTTCAGTAGCATCATGCCTGAGTCTTAGGATGCACTAAATCTATATATATTAAAGCCTAAGTGACCAAACAACCGAACAACCCGTCGACTGGTTGCTATGACGCGCACTGGCCACCAAGGGGCAGACGCTCAATGCAGGAGTGGCAGACTGATGGGCGCCAGACGCCGGGCTCACGGCTGGCAAGAGCAGCTGCAGGGGCACAAGCCCCTCCCGCCTCCGTGACAGCACCACCGAGTGGCAGAGGCAGGCGCAGCAGGGCCGGGATGAGTGGGAGCAGCCCAAGCTCGGGCTCTACCCCAGCTGCCTGCTGCTTTGCACACCACTACATCCCTCGGGGGATGTCAGACTGCCTGCCGGTTTCAGCCAGATGCCTGCAGGCCTGCTGCGGGACCAGGCCAAAACCGGCAGGCCGACATCCTCCGAGGGGTCCCAGATTGTGAGAGGATGCAGGCCAGGCTGACGGACCCCACCAGTGCACGAATCTGTGCACCGGGCCTCTAGTTCAATATCAGAATGCAATGATCTTAAAATTATTAACCATCTGAGGGTTTCAGTCCCGTTATTTACAAATTTATATGAAAACCTAATTAGGCATCCTTGAGTATTTTTCCAACTCTACATTTTTGTTTTATCATACACCAACTTCTATCATACAACCAAACTTATCACAATAAGAAGCTGCTTACTTCAGCTTTCTGAGCAATGTACGTGGATCAGCCTCTCTTATCATTGATATGATCCGAAGAGTGGGAGCTAGTGATCTGAGGAAAGTCAAATATGAGTCCTTTTAAACAAGTAATAGTAAGATTAATCAACTATGCTGTACATCTGAAGCTAATATTGTATGTCAACTACAATTGAAAAATAAATAAATATGTGATTAATCACATTTTATTTAGGAAGCATTCTTATATATACTTTTTTATATGGTCCTCATTATGACCACATTATACAGCAAGAATAAACATTATTATCTTTATATTTCAAATAAGAAAGTAGAGCACTCGAGAAATTTAGTGACTTACATTGTCCTACATTTGACGCTTAACCAAGCAGAGCATTAATGCCAGTCAATCTTAATTCAGAGTGCTTCAAATAATGGCATCTTCCTTCTAAAATATGCACTTTGAATTACTTCAAAAAATTGTAATAAAAATGTGAAATGATAGAACAACAGTACAAAAAATGACTACTAAATTTCAAATAGGCGATTTGTAATAGATTATATGGAGTAGGCAAACAAAACCCACCACTACCAATAGAAACAACCTATAATAATAAAAAGGGTAATATGCTAATTAGACCGATGTCTTCTGGATATCATTCCGGATGTCCTTCCTGACGAAGCCGGGGCCAGAGCGAAGCCAGTCAGGTCCTGGGTGCCTGCGGGCAGCCCAGGGGAAGCCAGCCAGGGTCCCGGGTGCCTGCAGGCAGCCTGGGGAAGCCAACAGGGTCCTAGGTGCCTGCTGGCAGCCAGAGGAGGGAAGCCCGGGTCCCGGGTGCCAGAGTGAAGCCGGTGCTGGCAGCCAGGAGAAGGAAGGCCTACTTTTGCACGAATTTTTGTGCATCAGGCCTCTATATATATAAAAGCCTAAGCTACCGGTTGCTATGATGCGCACTGACCACCAGGGGGCAGTCAACTTGGGCAGACGAAAAGAGAAACAGGCGATTGAGCCTATGAAATATCACAAGCAGCTGCAGTTCAAGTTCACATTGGGAGGCCAGGCTACTGGCCCAAATTCCACTGCTCCCCAGGCACCATTCTGGAGGCACAGCACCCCCGACCCCCATCAACCCCTCTGGCCACATCCGGACCAAAAGACAGAGGGAGGGAAAAAAGAGACCACGAAGTTGTCCCTAGCGCCCACCTCCTCCTATCAGACTGTGTTTCTTCTAATATATTTCTGGAAGTGGAAATGCTGGGTCATAAGCTAGTTCCACTTTTAATTTTTTGAGGAACCTCATTACTGAAAAAATGTATTTTTAATAATTTAGTTTTTACTTTTTTCTTCATATTTTTCACACTCCATCTGGTTTCATGTATTCAGAGTCCTTTCCTTTTTTTTGCCAAGTTAAAAAAAAATGCACATGCATCACTCTGAATCTTCAAAGTATTTTACAAACACTATCAAATTGGAATTCAGTGATTTAAAATTAGCTCCTTTGTTTTTTTGTCATGAGTCTCCAAAATACCTCAGTAAATGGTTTTTCTTTTGTTGTTTCCAAAAAAATATATTGTGTTTCCATATCTAAGCAAATATGATCTGTATTTCATTCAGCATGTATTAGAACATTTGTATAGTCTAGGCTTTTAAAGGAAAAAAAAAAAAATCAGGAATGGCGAATTTCTGCTTTTGTTTTGATTTTTCCTGTTAAGGTTAACTTTGGTTTAGCACATTCTAAGTGTCAAGAACTTTTTGGCTACAGTGAATCCTGACAAAAAGAAGGCGTGAGTCTCTGCTCTTTAGGAGCTCATGATTGCTGGGGGAACAGACACACGGGTAGCCCTTTGCATTTAAAGCAGACTGTGGTGAAAGCTAGAAAGCAAGCAAACAATGAATACTATGAAGTGGGCTAATACTGAATCTTCATTGTGTGCTAGGCATTTTCTTAAAAGCTTTTCACAAACAACAAAGGGTTATGGTGAAGGGTGTATAAATCAAGTTCAACTGCTTGACTAGTATTCAACAAGGTTTATGAGCATTTTAAATGTTTCTCAAATCATTTTTCTTTCATTGCCTCCCACATGGTCTTATCAGATACCTTTATGCCATACTGTTTGTTTCTCCCCTTTAATTTTATAGTCTGCAAAAATCTGCTGTTATAGGCTGAACAGTTTACCAGCCAAATATTCATATGGTAGTACCAATCCCCAGTATGTAATGTGGTTTTAGAGACAGGATCTTTAAAGACGTAATTAAATTAAAATGAGGTCAATAGGATGGGCCCTAATCCAATACAAATGGTGTTCTCATAAGAAGAGAAAACCTGGACATAGATGGACAGAGGGAAGACCATGTGAAGACACGGGGAAAGATGGCTTGTAAGCCAAGGAAAGAGGCCTTAGGAAGAAATCAACCCTGCCAACACCTTGACCTCAAATTTCCAGACTCCAGAACTGTGAGAAAAATAAATAAATTCTATTGTTTTGCCATCCAGATACTTTGTTATTGCAGTCCTAGGAGACTAATCCACCACAAATTATGTAGCTATATCGAATGATTTTTTTAATCATACTTACTTCTATTTTTTTATATCTTATATTTTTAAATAATTCTTTGTAAAATAATGCAATATCTAAAAATCAAAAATGAAGGGGGAAAAGCAGGCCCCACAATCACACTGCCTGCATCACCAGCATACTAGGTGACCTTAACCCAGTCACATAGGAAGGGTGCTTAGAGTCACCGGTGATGCAGCTAGATAAACATTTCCGGCTCTGATGATAGAAAGATAAATGTATTTCTCCCTTAAAAAGTTTAATAATAAATAGATAAAATTCTCATCATCATAAGAGTACATTTACTTAAGAATTGGGGAAAGAGATCAGATGGTCTCTTGCCCTTTCCAACTCTTAATTTTAAATGACAGCTCATTCAATTTCGGAAGCTGTACACACTTTTCAAAACATTAATATCAGCTGCGAGAGTGACTCTGGGCCAGGCAAATAAATATTTTAAGAAAGTGCATATAGCCTCAAAAGTTATATAAATTATTATTAGAATTATTTTTTTATCCTGAGCACCTACTGGAGGTAGAGGGAACTATTAGAAGTTCCTCTCATTTTCTTTTAACTCTTGGCGGTCTGCTAGAGCTTCTAAGTGCTGCAAATTAAACATTCTCAGAGCCTAGCTTCTGTGATCCGGGCCTGAACAGAAAATACAGAATGCCTGTTTGGGATTTACAGGTTTCTGTGATAACAAATATTAATAAATAATGTTAAATTACTTATTTGTTTCTCTTTTAAGCACCCCTTCTCTCTATGAACAACTGCTGCTTCTCTTGCCTCTTCCCTAGCAGGGGACAACTCCTACCATCTCTCCCAAGGACCTGCTTGGCACAGATGCTGCAGTTCTAAACATGCCCCAGAGGAAACACTTTTTCTGTGCCACTACTTTTACTCTCCTGGAACGTCTTGGCTAGATTCTCTTTTCTCTCTCTTTTTTCTTTTCTCCTGGAGAACATATTTTTAATTGTTGTTCATTGTAAACCCTTTCTTGAACTATAATAGACTTCAGAAAAGTACATGCATTGGAATTTTATTATTTTTAAATTATCAATTTAAACTAGATTTACAAATATATTGCTCTGAAGTTTATTATAATTTTTCAGTGTCTTCTATATTGTCGTTGTTTCCCTTTTATTTTCTGACAATTATTTGTACCTTTTTTCATGGTCATACTTGCTCAAGCACCTTATTAGTTATCTCAGAGTATAGGTCTTTGCTTTTATTATCCATTTTTTTGTATTTTATTATTTTCCAGTTATTTGGTGTATGCTTTAATTTATATTAATCCATTTCTTCTATTTTATGTTGTTTTATTTTCCTACATTCTCGTCTTAAAAACAAAAGTCATTAATTTTTAATCTTCTTTTCAAATAGATACACTTAAGTTCTGAAATTTTCTTCTCCATCTTGCTTTAGTCATATTCTACCAGGTTTGTTACATAGAACTTTTTATTTGTTTATTCAGCTCCAAATAGTTTATAAATTCCATATTGATTTTCACTTTAACCTAATAATTATTTAGAATTGTGCATGTGTGTGGGTATTTTGAGTAGTGAAATTCCTTGTAATTGTTTATGAATAAATAAATCAGTCTGTATAATATCACCTTTACGGAATTTGCTGACATTTCCACTGTGGTCTAGCACATGGCACATGTTTGTGGCTGTAGTCTGTGTGCTTGACAATGATGTGTAGTTTTGTGCGCATGGACAGGCTTCTTTGTATAGCTCCTCAGGCTTGTTGAGTGCATTACACAGTCCTTGTCCATCTTTCTCGGTGGGTGGTTTCTTCGTTGGTTTCTGAAAAAAGGGACGTTCCGCCCCTCCTTGGGATTATGATTTGCCCGTTTCACTTTGTAGGGCGGTCAGTGTTTGCTTTCTGCATGCCTTCCTCTTTCTGAGGCTCCAGCTCACCAGCTTGTCAGTTGCCCTGGTCTCCACGGCCTCCGTGTCTACTACTGAGGCCGCGAAGCTGCCATGTTCTCTCTCACTTTGTACAGCAAAGCTTTCTCTTGCACACATCACATTCTTTGCTCTGTTTTCAATTTGATCTTCTGCTTTGGAGTTTCCTTAAGGTCCCAGGCCTCTGAGAGTTCTCTGTCTCGTTTTTGAGTATTCAGCATGTAAAATGATCTTTTCTAACTTCTATTTGAATTTGGTGGAAGAGATGGGAGAAGAGGCTACATAAATTATGTGCTCATTTCAGTCCTTTCAAGATTAAGTGTAAGAGTTACTGTAAAATGTTTTTGATGGCCTTTCTCTTCCATTACGCCAGCCCCCCTTCTGATCACGAAACCCCTGGTCTGTCTAACCCAACCAAACTGGTTTCAGTTTCTCAGTGTAGAAAACTCTTTCCTCCCACAGAACTGTCACACATCAGTTTTCTCCACCTGGAATTGCCACTTTTCCACGATTTACCTGCTAACCATACGTACTCATTAGGAATCAGGTTAAATGGCACTGAAATCTTTCTTGGACAATCTAATATAAATCAGGCCATTCAGTTCTACTTTCTTGTAGTGCCTGCACTTTTTCAGTAGTCAACACTTGAAAAAAAATCATATTTTAGTATGATTATTTACTCATTTATTCTTTCTTCCAAATTAGTTTGAAATCCTAATTGGACAGAGACTGTGTCCATTTATTCCTCACTGTATCCCCATTACCAAGACAGTTCCAAGAGCAGAATGTTTAAAAAAACACAAAACAAAACAAAACAAAAGAAACAACCCCATCATGTATTGAATGAATGAATGAATGATTAATAACCTAAAATAGTCATATAGAGGTTTTAAGGATCACAAACTCTAATCAATATAAGATTAAAATTCCATATAGAGATGACACATTCCATCTTAAAGAGTTGTAATTATTCTGAGAAATTAAGAAAATCATAATAGCTACAAGTTATAAAGTGCTTGATATTTTATATTCATTATAGCTAATCTTAATAATAACACTGAAATTTACAGATGAGTAAATTGAAGATTAGGGAAGTCAAGTAACTTACTCAAGATCAAGTTATTTATAATAGTAGAACTGAGATTGAAAACTAGTTGTGTTTGTTTTGAAAGCTTGTCCTTTCTTTACACTATTGTGTGCACCATTATGAAACATTTAATACTATAAAAATAATATTAATTTAATTTTTAAAGCAATTTACTTTAAGGAAATAAATAAAATAAATAATTGAATAGGCATTTAATAAAAATGTGAAGAATTAAATAAATGTAAAGTAACTTTTTTAATTCTGAATTTTATCTAAACTTTCAAGGGTGGGGAACCTTTTTTCTGCCAAGGGCCATTTGGATATTTATAACATCCTTTGTGGGTCATACAACATCAGCTTAAAAATTAGCCTGCTATATTTGGTCAAATATTTAATTAACTCACCCCTAATGCCTTGGCAGGGCCAGAGCAAATGATTTTGCAGGCCTTATACAGCCCACGTTCTGGATGTTTCCCACCCCTGACTAAAGTGAGGCAAATATGAAATGTAGCTACCAATTTCGATTTTTTTTTTCAAATTTTATATAACTGAAGAAATATTCAATGGTAGTCTCTATTCAGTAAGGTCTTTAGATTCTGGAGGCAGAACATCTCAATTTTATTTAGTTCAATTTAGTTTAGTTCACCAAAGTGAATAGGTAAATTGACCACAGGGTTTAGTGGGAATGTGTGAGTACCAGCTTCTATTTCTCTGTTAAGACCATGGGGCTAGGCTCTACTTAATATTCTAACTCTTCCATCTGTGAAGATATCAACTTGCCAGTTTGGGTCATTCAGACATTTCACATAAAGATGACAAATACATTTGGAAAATTTATCAAGCATCTGGATGATTGATTAAATTTGTGACTGAACTGATGGAACACGTGGACATCCTAAAAACAAACCAAGACATATCTCTGCCTGACTCTCTAAGACAAAAAGTGGGAAAATCCATATTTGTCTTTAAGACCTTTTTCTACCTGCCTAATGTTCAAACCGCATCTTATACTATAATGAGATAAATATTGTGCGTGCATGTGTTTGCGTATGTGTGTGTGTGTTAAATTCTTATTTTCCCTAGAGGGCTTTTGTTTATTTAGTTTCGGTGGCTGAATATCAAAACAAAAGTGAAGAGAACAACTTGGAAATAATTTTATGAAAACAATAGATTCACTCCACCCTTATTACAACATTATTTTATTTAGCCAGCTTTTTACAAAATAGTTTTGCAATAAGCAATAAAGGTATAAAAGCCTAAAACCTCAGAGATTATAATAATTCAAAAAGAAAATCCTCAGCAATATTTAATACATCAATATAAAATATACCAGCATAAGAGAAATGTTAAATGACAAAGCTCAGAAAATAAATGCATAAAAGGAGAGACTGAATATGCCTTTGAAAAAGCATCTCACATGAAACCCAACAATAACACCTCAATTACCACAATAATATACACCAACAAAAAGCTCACAATATAAGAACTTGTAATTGTCTTAAGCCTATTTTTATTCATATTGAATTAAAATAAATATATTTTGTTTCCTCAAATTACTAATTCTATAAATTTGTTTCATTTACCTTTTAATGTTTTTATTCACTTTTGAAGATATTCACTCCCAGTATAAAGAATGCCATCATATCTTTTCTATGTAGGGCATCCATAAAAAGTATTTACTGAGTCTGTTGGAAACAAATAGAAATAAGCATAAAATGGCAATTAAGATCATGGGAACTATCCTACTTGACCATCAAAGTTACACTTAAAAAAGACACAGAATTCATGCATACAAAATTAGTTCCAGTTTCTATTTGGAGAGTTTCTTCTATCAGGAAAGTTATTTAATCTATATGTGCCTCTGTTTGTCTCATTGACAAGTGAAACTATTAATAACAATGACACAATAAGGTCATTTTGAAAATAAAATAGTACACACCAAACAACAGAGAAAATGCTCAAAATCATTGAGAAAAATAATTCACTGGTGTATTTTTACTATTAGGCATATACATTTGGTTCTATGAATATTTGTTTTATGAAAGGTCCAGTATACCTACAGCCATCTTTTTTATGGAGGCAAGAATGGACAAAAATTAGACAAAAGATTCAAAGGAAGGTGATAGAAGGGATAAAGTACAAGGAAATTCTATTGCTTTCTGTATTGCTAAGGAAATATAAAGAAAAAACCAAACACTAGTCTTTGTCATGTGCTCCTTGAACATGTTAAAAACTGATTATTAATGCCTTGGAACTTTGCTTTTGCCCTCCATACTTTATGTCATAATCTCAAAGATTATTAAAAATCAGCCTATCTTGGCTTCATTTTTAATGTTCCATTTCTCTTGTCACCAACTCAGTATTTGAGAATGTAGATTGACCTCTGCCTCTCTCTCTGTTCTTTGCTTTATATCAGGGGTGGGGAACCTTTTTCTGCCAAGGGCATTTGGATATTTATAACATCATTTTGGGGCAATACAAAATAATCAACTTAAAAATTAGCCTGTTATATTTGGTCAAATTTAATTAACTCACACCTAATGCCTTGGCAGAGACAGACCAAATTCTTTCACTGGCCTTATACGGCCTGCGGGCCGGATGTTCCCCACCCCTGATAATATGACAATGTATTGATTTGTTTTCCTTTATCCATTTCTTCTCTCACTCTTCTTTGTCAATGCCTTTTCTTCTTTCTTCCATTCCCCCCACCCCATTTTTTTGGGCATTCTCCAAGTATTTTACACTAGATAAATGAGATGTCATATATGAAACAACAAACCCCGTGTCTGACACATAAAAGTAATAAAAAGAAATGTAAGCTCTTACGTCATTTTCCCCCAGTGACGGCATCAATGCTCATGACTTCTCTCCTCAGATTTATTATTCTCTACTTGGCTAAGTGATGACCAGCTGTTCAACCTCAAGTCTTTCTTTTTCTGCCCTTGTCCACATTCCACTACCCCCAAGTCCTGTGCAAGTCCTCCAACATTTTACGGTACTTGTTATTTGTTTTGATCATTCTCTGAATATCAGAGATGACTGTCATTCTTTGTTCTTATCTGTGACAGTCACTAGGTCCTGGAGGGTTTACCTTCACAGTGTCTATGATATTCATGTCCTCTTCTTAATTAACATCACTTTACTAGTTCATGACCGTAAGCATCCAACCTGGGTGATTCATCATACACTGAACAACTTCTCATTCTAAATCTATGCTTTCAACAATTTCTGGTCACTAATATTACATCGATTAATGTTCCTACAATTGTGCCTGTAGCATTTCTTTGCTTATTCCAATTTTTTTTGGAAAAGCACCTAAAAAGTCTCCCAAATAAAAAGTCAATACCTTTTATAGTATTTACCTACTTATGTATATAGATTTATCTTTTATGACTTTAATTCTTACTCTGTGTTTTTGCAAAACTACATTGTTAAGAGCTCCCCACTCCTGCCTTATTGTTTCTTACCCCATCTTTCCCTTCATATTATTTCCCATCAATCATCACTAATTGACACTGAACCGATAATTCAAAGCTCAGTGTATGTGTCATCTTCTCCAGTGACAGACTGATATTTTTATTTAAAATAAGATATATATTTGGTCTTTCTCCTTATTTATGGTACAAAACTCCTAAAATGCTTGGAATTTTCTAGGTCATGAGAGCAACAAAGTTGTCTCTAGTTATGTCAATGAGGTGACTTTTTTTACTTTACATAAGGATAGGGCTGGTTGCCAGGAGAACCAACCAGGTGATTAGAGGTTTGGAACCTTTAGTCGCATGCCCAGACCTGAGCTGGAGGAGCTGGAGGTTGGACCAGTTGCCAATGGCCAATGGTTTAATCAGTCAGGTTTATGTAATGAAGCCTCCCTAAAAACACAGAACTGGGTTTAGAGAGCTCTGTGTTGCTCAACACACTGAGCTTTGGGGAAAGGGACACTCTCAGGAGCAAAGAAGCTCTATATCAATATCTTGCCCCAGGCATCTCTTCATCGGCTGTTCCTGAATTATATATTTTTGTAATAAACCAGTAGTCTAATGAGTAAAGGGATTTCCTGAGTCCTGTGAGCTGCTCTAGAAAGTTAATTGAACACAAGAAACCAGTCATGGGAACCTCTGACTTACAGCCAGTTGGTCAGAAGCACAGGTAACAACATGGGCTTGTGGCTGACATCAAATGTGGTGGTGATAGGGGAAGAGCAGTCTTTGGGACTGAGTCTTCAATCTGTAAAATCTAATGCTATCTCCAGGTAGATAGTGTCCAGATTCAGCTGAATTGTAGGACACCCAGCTGGATGCCAGAACATTGCTTGGATGTGTGTGTAAGTTCCCCTCCACATATTGAAAACTGGGCCTGGGAACTCAAAAGAGTGATCCCATTTGATTCTCAGGGAAACATGTGTAATACAACTGTGTTGTACACAGACTCCACCATAACACCCTGCACCTTATAAGTAATAAATGTCTGATGAATGTGGGCATACTTTCATCTTTGGATTCCATGTACCTGTTATCACCATGTCCTCTAAAATAAAGCCCTTTGAAAAAGTGGCTTTTCCTTGTAGTATTTCATGTTCTAATTCTCCACAATTCTCAAGAATATTTCACAAACAGCTGAAATAAGGGAAACATTTTTAAATTTTATTTTGTCAGTTTTTAAGGGGGCGGGTAGTTATACCTCACAGATAGAAGTGTGAAATGACAACTAGCTGTGGACAGAATGTGTCTTGCCAGGAGGCCTAAAACAAGTTACCACAAATGCAGTTTAAGAACAGTCTACGATGGTGGCAAAGAAAGATTCTGAACTATTTTCTCCCACAGGCGCATTACATCTATAGTTAAATATGGATCATTTTCCTCTGAAAAAGACCTGGAAAATAGCTGAACAGCTCCTTCCCAACAAGAGATTAAAAGGTCACATTGAAACAGGTAGGAGAGGCAGAGATGCAGTCTCACCAAAATTCCACAGAGTTTTGTGGCACAGAAACCCACAACTTGGAGGATCGCACAGACCCAGAGCTTCTCCCTGAAGAGCACATCACTTGGGGTCTGCATGGGAGAGATGAGCCCCTGAAATGCCTGTCCTTGAAAACCAACAGGGCTGACATCCAGGAGACCCAAAGGGCTTTAGGAAACTTAGATGCTTCTCTTAAAGGGGTCACACCCACACTCACTCACCTGGAGCTGAGGCCAAAAGCATCAGTTTGAACGGTGTTTAGACTCTATGTGAAAAAGATTTAATTGCTAATCTTAATGCATTTGACAAAGGGAAAGGGGCCTCTCTTTAGAGACAGAGGTACAGAAGGGCACCATTTTTTGCACTCTTCTACCATGCTAACACTGGTGGGCATGTAAATTCCCTGTAATTTTCTGCTGCCCTGCTAAAGCCGGCAGTCAAGTGCAATCCACACAGGGGCCATTCTTTGATTAGCTGGTGGCTGTTGGATGGGGGGTGGATGGGGAGGGTTGCATTCCTGGATCTTGTGGGACAAGACATTCCCACAAGACTGTAATAATCAGTTAGATAATTCTTAGCAGGCTACTATCCCCAGGGCAGTGCACAGACAGCAAACTAAAACACACCCACAGTCTCTGTAAAAGGCATATTTACTTGTCTTTGAACTTCAGCCTGAAGGTCAGGCCTCAGGTTTGCCACATATATAAAGGCTACAGAAGTGCTCTTGGGGAAAAATAGGCCACAGGGAGACATCTTTTCATTATCCCTCATACTTGCTACAGCTTGCCAGTACCAACCAAAAAAGAGCATATGCACTCATCCGGAGCCCCTGTTTTTGTAACTGTCACCCAGGGAACACATCTAGAATGTCTGGAGGCTAGCAGGGTTAACAGCTACATAGGAATGTGTATATTTTCATACTTTAAAAGCTGCTGCCTGAGGGTCTGGCTTCTAATCATCATGAAACCAGGTGCTAATGGAGATTAATCCCTTTGAAACACTGACAGAAGTTGGCACACCCTCAAAAACTGGAACCTGTCAAGAATAAATCTGGCTGCTTAGACAGTCACAAAAATCTGAGAGACAAGCAAGAGCTTGGGCTAGGTTGAACCATGAAGTTCATCTCCTACACAAGGCAAATCCTTTAAGACTAGGAGAGGTAACTATTTCGCCTAATACATAGAGACAAACCCAAGAATCAAGCAAAATGAAGAAACACAGAAATATCTTTCAAATGGAGGAACAAGATAAACCTCAGAAAAAAATCCCAGTGAAATGGAGATAATTAATTTACCTGATAGAGATTTTAAACTAATGGTCAGAAAGATGTTGACCAAACTTGGCAGAAGAATGGATGAAAACTGAACTTCAGTAAAGGATAGAAAATATAAGAAAGCACCAAACAGAAGTCACAGAGCTGAAAAATATGATAACTAAACTGAAAAATACATGAGAGGGATACAACATCGGACTAGATAAAGCAAGTAAGGATTGGTGATCTAGAAGCCAGAGCAGTGGAACTCACCAAACAGCAGCAAAAAAGAAAAAAATAATTTTTTTAAAAGTAAAGATATCTTAAGAGCATTATGAGACAATGTCAAGCAGAATAACATTCACATTATAGCAGTCCCAGAAGGAGAGGAGAGAGAAAGTAGGGAAGAAAACTTATTTGAAGAAATAATGACTGAAATCTTTTTAACCTGGAGAAGGAAATATATACCCAGATCCAGGAGTCCCAGAAAGTTCCCCAAAAAAGATAAACCTAAAGATATACACACCAAGACACATTATAATTAAAATCTCAAAACTTAAAAATAAAGAAAGGCTCTTAAAAGCAGCAAGAGCAAAACAACTTGTTATATACAAAGAAATCCCTGTAAGACTTTGAACATATTTTTCAGCAGAAACATTGTAGACCAGAAGGAAGTGGCATATCATATTCAAAGTACTGAAAGAAAAAGAAAACTTCTAGCTAAAAATTACTCTGCCCAGCAAGGTAATCATTCAAAATTGAGAGAGAAAATATTTTTCAGACAGCAGAAAGCTAAAGGAGTTCATCACCACCAAACCAACCTTACTAGGTGTACCAGTTAATAATGCATATTTTTTTCAATAGATGGAGTTACACATATGTTGATATATATGCGATTTGATATGTATGCTATTTTGTTGTATTGACAACAAGCTTCAAAACTTCATATGTCGGAATGTGTGAGAGAGTGAGGGAGCGATAGAGGTGTGTGTGGACGTGTGTGTGTGTGTGTGTGTGTGTGTGTGTGTGTGTGTGTGAGTGAAATAGGGACAGTTAGACCCTGCAGTTCTTCCAGGGGGCCTCCAATCTGGGCAGTCTTAGACGGCAAAACCCCGCGGATGCCGCAAACACTCCGGGGAGGACACTGGCTGCACAGAGACCACCATCTTGAAGAACAGAACTGCTTGAGACTAGGATCCTAGCCTCGCCACCACCCAGTCTGGTCTCCGAAGCAAACCAGGACCCTACAGCCGCTCTGGTAGAAGACTTGCTACCACAGCTGCAGACCCAGGGACACCAGGACTCCAGGCACCCGGCCGCAGATTTCTGTGAGTCACAAAGCCAATCCCTCTCCCCCGCCGCCCCCACGGCAGCGACATAGAAACTACCAGACCCCAGCCGCACAATAAGGCTTTCTGCACACACAAAGCAGTGGCGACTCTGCCTGACTTTGAGCCTTGGTGTCAGACATGGGAAGTTTGTTTCCCGTGACTAGTCTCCACGCCCAGGCAGAGAGACTGAGAGGAATTCGAGCCTAGCCGCTCACCCCTAAGGAGGTGGTTTTCTGCGACCAGATCCCACACCCATGCAGGGCAGGGAGACAGCGCAGAACTTGACCCCGGACTTGCGAACTCGGGGAATTTGTTTCCCACGACTCGTCTCTGCACCCAGGCAGGAAGGCAGTCCTGAATTTGAGCATAGGTGCACGACCTTGGGGAGATTGTTTTCTGCAACCAGATCCTACACCCACACAGGGAGACAGCACTGAATTTGAGCCTGGGGGTGCAAACCGGGGAGTTTGTTTCCCATGACCAGACCCTGCACCTTAGCAGAGAAGCTGCGGTGAATTTGAACCTGGATGTGTGGTCTCGGGGAGTTTGTTCCCCACGACCAGACCCTGTGCCCACACAGGAAGGCAGCACTGAATTTGAGCCTGGGTACATGGACACAGGGAGTTTGTTCTCCACAGTGCATACCCGCGTGACCAGACCCCACACCCACACTAAGGGGCAGAGCCACCTGACTTTGATTCAGGGCAAGCGCACACAGAAGGCTGTTTACCGCAGGGCAGAAGTAGACCTCCTGCCAACACAGTGTGACTGAGGAACCCGGTCTCCCGGACAGATCGGGGACCCTGAATCTCCACACAAGAGGCAGCATTGACCACCAATGACTAGACTCCATTCCTCATTATGTGTGCCTGAGATCCCTGGTTCCCAGTACATTCACACTAAGAGCCAGTGACTCCAATTCTTGGTGCATGTGCACACAGGGACCCGATTCTCCGTGTGAGGTAGCACCAAGAAATAGAGACTCTGATACTCGATTCTCGGCATGGACACAGGGAGCCTCTGACTCCTGACACGCAATAGGGGACTTTGATATTTGGCACACGCCAGTGGGTTCTCTGTTTCAACATGGCGCAGGCAGGGTCCCTGATTCTAGGTGCACACACAAGGCCACACTAAGCACCTGTGACTCTGACCCGGGGTGAGCGTGATTCCCACCAACCCACAGCAACTGCACGTCTTATTATCAGAGCTCTTCAGTGACACTTGGGGGTGCAAAACTCCCACTGCACACAGTCCAGGCTCCCGCAACTTGACATCTTAACCTTCTGGTGATAGTCAGAATGTGGAGACAACAAAGCAATCCCCAGAGGAAAGAAAAGGAGGAATCACCAAGTAAGGAAATAAGTGAAATGGAAGCATGCAACATGACAGAAAAAGAATTTAGCGTAATGGTCATACAGTTCATACACCTGATGGACGAGAAAATCAACAACCTATGCAAAAATCAGGAAGAAATGAAAAATGATATAGCTACAATCAAAAACACGATGGAAGGCTTCAACAGTAGACTAGAAGAAGCAGAGGACTGAATCAGTGAGTTAGAAGATCAGGTACAGAAAGAAGCCCAATCTAAACAGCAACTAGAGAAAAAAATTAAAAAGCAGGAGGAGAGCCTAAGGGGGCTTTGGGACAATGCAAAAATGAAATAACATACGTATAATAGGGCTGCCAGAAGGACAAGAAGAGCAGCAAGGATTAGAAAATTTATTTGAAGAAATAATGACAGAAAACTTCCCTGATATGGGGAAGAAAAAAGTTACTTAAGTATAAAGAGTCCCAAGCAAGATGAATCCCAAAAGACCCACACCAAGACATGCCATAATTACAATGGCAAATGTTATTGACTAAGAGAGAATCTTAAAGGCTGCAAGAGAGAGACAGAGAGTTACCTACAAAGGATCCCCCATCAGATTATCAAATGATTTCTCAACAGAAACACATCAAGCTAGAAGGGAATGGAAGGAGATATACAAAGTGATGCAAAGCAAGGGACTCAATCCAAGAATAGTCTATCCAGCAAGACTATCAATCAAAATTGAAGGGGAAATCAGGAGCTTCACAGACAAAAAAAGGCTAAGGGAGTTTATCACTACCAAACCAGCAATGGAAGAAATGCTAAAGGGAATGCTGTAAAAAGAAGAAACAAAAAGGTAAGAAGGAAAACAGCCTCAAAAAATAAAAATGGCTACAAACAAGTACCTTTAAATAATAACTTTAAACATAAACGGACTAAATGCTCCAATCAAAAGACATCGAGTGGCTGAATGGATAAAAAAACATGACCCATATATATGCTGTCTACAAGAGACCCACCTCAGAACAAGGGACTCACACAGTCTGAAAGTGAAGGGATGGAAAAACATCTTTCAGGCAAATGGAAATGAAAAAAAAAAAGCTGGGATAGCAGTACTTATTTCTGACAAAATAGACCTCAAAGTAAAGGCCATAACAAGAGATAAGGAAGGCCACTTCATAATACTAAAGGGATCGATACAACAAGAGGATATAACCCTGGTAAACATATATACACCCAATGCAGGAGCACCCAAATACATAAAAAATCTCCTGGAAGATATCAAGAGAGAGATAGACAACAATACAATCATAGTAGGGGACTTTAATACACCACTGACATCAGTGAATAAATCATCTAGACAAAAAATCAGCAAATTACTCACTAGATCAGATAGACTTAATTGACATCTTCAGAATATTTCACCCCAAAGCTGCGGAATATACGTTCTTCTCAAGTGCACATGGGACATTTTCAAAAATAGACCACATACTGGGTCACAAGCAAAGTCTCCCCAAATTCAAGAAGATTGAAATCATACCAAGCATCTTTTCAGACTACAATGGCATAATATTAGAAAAAAAACTACAATAAAAACAATCCAAAACACTCAAACACTTCGAAGCTGAATAGCATGTTATTAAATATTGATTGGTTAACCAATGAGATCAAAGAAGAAATTAGAAACATTCTGGAAAATAATGACAATAAAAACACAACAATCCAAAACCTATGGGACACAATGAAAGCAGTCCTGAGAGGGAAGTTTATAGCTCTCCAGGCTTACCTCAAAAAACAAGAAAAAATGGTAGTAAATCATCTAATGCTACAACTCAAAGAATTAGAAAGAGAGCAACAAGAAAAGCCCAGAGTGAGCAGAAGGAAGGAGATAATAAAGTTTAGAGCAGAAATAAATGACATAGAGACCAAAAAAAAAAAAAAAAAAAAAAAATACAAAAGATCAATGAATCCAAGAGCTGGTTCTTTGAAAGGATAAACAAGATTGATGAACCTCTAGAGAGGCTCACCAAGAAGCAAAGAGGGAGGATTCAAATAAACAAAATCGGAAATGATAGAGGCGAAATAACAACAGACCCCATAGAAATACAAAGGATTGTTAAAAAATATTATGAACAACTCTATTCCAACGAACTAGACAACCTGGAGGAAATGAACATATTCCTAGAAACATACAACCTTCCAAAACTCAATCAGGAAGATTCTAAAAATCTCAATTGGCCAATAACTATGGAAGAAATTGAAGCAGTCATCAAAAAGCTTCCAGCAAACAAAAGCCCAGGCCCAGACAGCTTCACAGGAGAGTTATACCAAACATTCAAGGAAGAACTAAAACCTATCCTCCTCAGACTATTCCAAAAAATTCAAGAGGAAGGAACACTTCCAAGCTCATTCTATGAAGCCAGCATCACCCTAATACCAAAACCAGATAAAGACAACACAATGAAAGAGAATTACAGGCCAATATCCCTCATGAATGTAGATGCCAAAATCCTCAACAAAATTCTAGCAAATTTGATCCAGCAGTACATCAGAAAGATCATTCACCTTGACCAAGCATGATTTATATCAGGGATTCAAGGATGGTACAATATCCGCAAATCAATAAACATGATACATCACATAAACAAATTGAGGGAAAAAAATCACATAGTCATATCAATTGATGCAGAAAAAGCATTTGACAAAATCCAACACCCTTTCTTGATAAAAACTCTCAGCAAGGTGGGAATAGAAGGATCATACCTCAACATCATAAAAGCCATATATGATAAACCCACAGCCAGCACCACACTCAATGGACAAAAACTAAAATCATTTCCCCTAAGAACAGGAACAAGACAGGGATGCCCTTTCTCACCACTCCTGTTTGACATAGTACTGGAAGTTCTAGCCATTGCTATCAGACAAGAAGAAAGAATAAAAGGCATCTAAATTGGAAAAGAAGAAGTAAAACTGTCCTTATTCACAGATGACATGATACTGTACATAGAAAACCCTAAAGACTCCATCAAAAAATTATTAGACTTAATAAATGAATTCGGCAAGATAGCAGGATACAAAATTAACACCAAGAAATCTATGGCATTTCTGTACACCAATAGTGAACTCACAGAAAGAGAGACTAAAAAAGCAATCCCATTTACCATCATACCAAAAAAAATTAAGATACCTAGGAATAAACTTAACTAAAGAGGTAAAAGACCTATATGCAAAAAACTACAGGACAGTGAAAAAAGAGATAGAGGAAGATGTAAACAGATAGAAGAACATACCATGTTCATGGATTGGTAGAATCAACATCATCAAAATGTCCATTCTACTCAAAGCAATCTATAGATTCAATGCAATCCCCATTAAAATACCAATGGCATATTTCACAGACCTAGAACGAACTCTCCAAAAATTCATCTGGAATAAAAAGAGACCCCGAATAGCTGCAGCAGTCCTGAGAAAGAAGAACAAAGTAGGTGGGATCTCAATTCCAGATATCAAGCTGTATTACAAAGCCACTGTTCTCAAAACAGCCTGGTACTGGCACAAGAACAGACATATAGATCAATGGAATAGAATAGAGAATCCAGATATCGACCCAAACCACTATGAGCAATTAATATTCGATAAAGGCGGCATTAACATAAAATGGAGTCAAGACAGTCTCTTCAATAAATGGTGTTGGGAAAATTGGACAGATACATGCAAAAAAATGAAACTAGACCACCAATTTACACCATACACAAAAATAAACTCAAAATGGATCAAGGACTTAAACATAAGACGTGAAACCACAAAAATACTAGAGGAATCCACAGGCAGCAAAATCTCAGATATATGCTGAAGGAACTTCTTCACTGATACTGCTCCTAGGGCAATGGAAAATAAAGAGAAAATAAACAAATGGGACTACATCAAAATAAAAAGCTTTTGCATAGCAAAAGAAACCATCAACAAAACAACAAGAAAGAACCCTACATTGGAGAACATATTTGCCAATGTTATCACTGATAAGGGTTTAATCTCCAACATTTACAGGGAACTCATACAACTCAACAAAAGGAAGATAAACAATCCAATCAAGAAATGGGCAATGGACCTAAATAGAAACTTTCCAAAAGAAGACAGAAGGAAGGCCAAGAGACACAGGAAAACCTGCTCAAAGTTACTAATCATCAGAGAGATGCAAATCAAAACGACAAAATGGTACCATCTCACACCTGTCAGAATGGCTATCATCAACAAATCAATAAATGACAAATGTTGGTGAGGATGTTGAGAAAAAAAAACCCTGGTGCACTGCTGGTGGGAATGCAGACTGGTGCAGCCACTGTGGAGAACAATATGCAGTTTCCTCAAAAAACTAAAAATGGAACTCCCATTTGACCCAGTAATACCACTTCTAGGAATATATCCCAAGAAGCTAGAAACATCAATCAGAAAGGATATCTGCACCCCTATGTTCATAGCAGCACAATTTACCATAGTTAAGATTTGGAAACAGCCTAAGTGCCCATCAGCAGATGAGTGGATTAAAAAACTGTGGTACATCTACACAATGGAATACTATGCTGCGCAAAAAAAGAAGGAATTCCTACCATCTGCAACAACATGGAGAGCATTATGCTAAGTTAAAAAAGCCAGTCAGAGAAAAGATAAGTATCACATGATCTCACTCATTTGTGTTATATAATGAACAACATAAACTGATGAACAAAAACAGTTCCAGAGACAGAGAAACATCGATCAGACCATCTAACCAAGGAGGGAAGGTAGGGGAGGGTGGGGGTAAGGGGGAGAGATCAACTAAGGGACTTGTATGCATGCATATGGGCCTAACCAATGGACACAGACAACAGGGGGGTGAAGGCATGAGTGGGGGGGGATGGGGGAGTAATGGGGGAAGAAGGACGTATATGTAACACCTTAATCAATAAAGAAATTAAAAAAATAAACTTCATATGTCAAATTTGCTGAAGGTGTTAACATCATAGATATTTTTATGCTTAAAAATGTCGAATTTCGTGCAAAAACAAAAGAGCATTTGCGGGAAGTTTTAACTCATCACCTTATTTTGAAGAAAAAATTATCGTATACTTCGGGAAGCTTATGATGAACATGCTCCATCTCAAGATACTTGTGAACGCTGGTTTAAACACTTTAAAAGTGATGATTTCTATGTGAAAGACAAAGAACGTCCAGGTCAACCGAAAAAGTTTGAAGACCAACAATTACAAGCATTATTGGATGAAGATGCGTGTCAAACTCAAAAACAACTTGTAGAAAGATTTAATGTTGCTCACCAAACAATTTCCAATCATTTACAAGCAATGGGAAAGATTTTAAAGGAAGGAAAATGGATGCCACATCAACTGAATGAAAGACAAATGGAAAACGAAAAGTCATCAGTAAAATGTTGCTTCAACCGCACAAAAGAAAGTCTTTTTTGCATCGAATTGTGACTGGCGATGAAAAGTGGATTTATTTTGAGAATCCCAAACACACAAAATCATGGGTTGATCCAGGTCAACCATCAACATGGACTGTAAGGCCAAATCGCTTTGGAAAGAAGACAATGCTCTCTGTTTGGTGGGATCAGGAAGGTGTGGCGTATTATGAGCTTCTAAAACCAGGTGACACCATTAATACTGACCACTACCACCAACAAGTAATCAATTTGAACCATGCTTCGATCGTGAAATGACCAGAATGTGCCAGAAGACTCTGTAAAGTAATTTTGCTTCATGATGACACACCATCACACACTTCAAAACCAGTTAAAGACACGTTAAAAAATCTTGCCTGGGAAGTAATAACCTACCCACCGTATTCACCAGACCTTGCTCCTTCAGGTTACCACTTGTTCTGATCAATGGTACATGCACTTTCTGAGCAGCACTTCAAAACATACGAAGAAGTGGACAATTGGGTCTCTGAACAGTTTGCCTCAAAACAAGAAAAGTTCTATTGGGACAGTATCCACAAATTACCTGAAAGATGGGGGAATGTATAGCTAGTGATGGACATTCCTTTGAATAAAGCACTTTTGATGCTTCTCTTGAAATTATTGTGTTTTCTTTGATTACAAAATCCACCATTATTAACCAGTACACCTAGTATAAAAAATGTTAAAGGGACTTATTTAAGCTGAAAAGAAAGAGCACTAATCAGTAACAAGAGAACACATGAAAGTATAAATCTCAGTGGTAAATATATAATGAAAGTAGTATATTAATCAC
The DNA here is from genome assembly GCF_963455305.1 of Plecotus auritus. NCBI lineage: Eukaryota > Metazoa > Chordata > Mammalia > Chiroptera > Vespertilionidae > Plecotus > Plecotus auritus. The sequence goes on from NC_137775.1 coordinate 15,248,230, forward strand.
TTATAAAGCTGGTATGAAGGTTAAAAGATAAAAGCAGTAAAAGTAACTGTGACTACAATAATTAAGAGCTACACAGACACAAAAGATGTAAAACATGACATCAAAAACATAAAACATCAAGGATGGGTAAATGTAGAGTTTTAGAATGTGCTCAAACTTAACTTGTATATCTATTTTCAGTGAAAATAGACTGTTAGATATACAAGTCATTATATGTGAGATTCATGGTAACTACAAATAAAAAAGTTTTAGCAGATACACAAAAGATGATGGAAAGGAATCTAAACATAACACTACAGAAAGTAATCAAACCACAAGGGAAGAGAGCAATAAAAAAAAGAAAGGAACAGAGAGAAACTACAAAACAGCCAAAAAATAATTAAAGTGGCAATAAGTACATACCTATCAATAATTACTTTAAATGTAAATAGACTAAGTTCTCCAATCAAGAGACAGAGTGGCTGAATGGATTAAAAAGACAAAACAAAAAACCAGACCAATCTATATTGTGTCTACAAAAGACCCACTTTAGATGTAATGATACACAGAGACTAAAAGTGAAGGAATGGAAAAAGATGTTTCATGCAAATGGAAGTCAAAAGAAAGCTGGTGTAGCTATATATATCAGAAAAAAAATGGACCTTAAAACAAAGATTGTAATAAAAGACAAAGAAGGGCATTACATAATAATAATGGGGTCACTCTAACAAGGGGACATAAGACATTTTCTTTATCCATTCATCTATCAGTGGACACCTAGGTTATTTCCATATCTTGGTAATCCTATATAATAATAGAGGAATATGCAAATTGTCTGGGATGCCATAACATCACGACCATTCAGCAGGCGGCATGCAGAGCAGGAGCAGGTGGGCGGGGACTGCCATCACCAGGAGGGCCTCCTTGCGGCCTGACCTGGGGGTGGCCCCCAGCGGAGGCAGCTTTCTGTGGAGGTGTGCATAGGCCCACCGCGCTGCCCGGCCTGGAGGCCACCCAGCCTGGGGGCGGCCCCCAGTGGAGGCACGCGCAGGCCTTCCCAGCGCTAACATGATGCTGCCTGCATGCGTCCCTGACCTGGGATGTGGCGCTGCCTGTGTGTGTCCCCACCCAGCGCTGAGGTGGAGCTGCCTGCCTGCGTTCCTGGCCAGGACGTGACACTGCCTACCTGTGTCCCCGGTCTGGGACGTGACGCTGCCTGCATGCATCCACTTTATCAGTCATTGTTTGCATCAATGTTGTTTATATATCATGTTTTTGTTGTTTTGATATCATGTTTTTGTTGTTTTCATATCATGTTTTTGTTGTTTTTATATCATGTCTTTGTTGTTGTTATATCATTTTGTTATTATTTATTAATAAATTTATATATTATTTTCACATACATTTTACTAATTTCCTTTCATCTCTGACACTTCTATTATAGAGAAAGGGCAAATAGCAATATTAAAATATTTCCCCTAATTAATTCCCTTTTAATGTGCACGATTTCGTGCACCGGGCCACTAGTAGTAAATAATGTTGCAATGAATATAGGGATGCATATATCTTTTTTAATTTATGTTTTCATTTTCTTCAGATAAATAACAGAAGTGGGATTATTGGGTTGTATGGTTGATTTGTTGTTTGTTTTTGAGGAGTCTTTATACCGTTTTCCATAGCGGCTGCATCAATTTGCAATCCCACCAACAGTGCACTAGGGTTCCCCTTTCTCCACATTCTTGCCAACAACTTGTTACTTCTTGTCTTTTTTATAATAGCTATTTTGATTGGTGTGAGGTCATATCTCACTGCAGTTTTTGTGTTTTTGTTTTTGTTTTTGTTTTTTAACATAAGCAGCCATCAGTCCAAGCGCAGGCCTGGCTGGCCAGTTTGAAGGGGTGGGATGTACAGGGGCTGCCCAGAGGTTTGTGGGCACTCTGGGATCTCTGCGTGCCCTGTGGACTCCAACCAGATCTCCTGCAGGCGTGGGTGCAGTGTACGAGTTGGGAGGTGGGCTGAGGACTGCAGCATCTCCAGGCTACCTGATGGTGGGTTCTGCAGCTCCCCCACTCCACTACCCTAGATAGTCAGGGAGCACTGGGGAGTCTCCCCCATTGGCCAAGACAGCTGGGAGGTTCTTACACCAAGGTTCTAAAAGCTAGAATGATGAATGGATAGGGCCCCAGCTAGGGAAAGTTAGCAAGATAATGGGATAGAAAAAAAGTCCTCCCCACCAAGAACCGCTAGCTTGAGCAGGAAGGGAGGATGGTCTTTGAAACACCTGAATAAAACCTCTTTCTCTTTTCATCAGCACCTGTCCCACGAGTTTGGCTTTTGTTGGGACAGGCATCTGAACCTGAGTTTTCAGTTACAGCTTTGATTTGCATTTCCTGGATAATTAGTGATGTTGAGCATCTTTTCATATGTTTGTTAGTATCTTTAAGTTTTCTGTAGAAAAATGCCTCTTCATCTCCTCTGTCCATTTTTTAACTGCTTATTTATTTATTTATTTATTTATTTATTTATTTTTGTTATTGAGTTGTATGAGTTCCTTATACATTTTGGATATTAACCCCTTATAGGACATACTATTTTCAAACATATTCTCCCATTCAATTGGCTGTCTTTTCATTTTGTTAATGGTTTCCTTTGCTGAGCATAATTTTTTTAGTTTGATGAAACCCCATTTGTTTATTTTTGCATTTGTTTCCCTTGAGGGGACATGTATAAAAAGATATTATTGAGACTGATGTCAAATAATTTGCTACTTCTGTTTTCTTCTCAGAGTTTTATGATTTTAGGTCATTCATTATTAGTGTTTAGAAATGCAATATCTAGCCTTCTTAAGTCAATTATTTCTTCTTTTGAGGTTAGATTCTTCCATGATACGTATGGAATAACTTTTGACGGGGTGTAATTAAAAATGCAGCACTAAAACCTATTTTCCTGCAAATGTTGCATAACTTACTCCTAAGAGATGTAGCATAATATTAAAGCATACATTTGTTTTCAGCTGCCAGACTGCTTGCAATCTTCTTCCAACAGACATAATATGGTTAGGAAAATCATATTTCAGATTTGTCAGAAGAGATTATCACATGTCTGCTCACCACATTGTGTCTAGGTGGCCTTTGGGTTTTCAATGCTGGGAAACACTCTTCTTATATTTCAGAATTTAAGAGCTTTTGGAAACAGTAACCTCACTGCATTCTTGATGAACATGTTACACACCAGAAAATTATATAGATTAATATAGACTCAAGATATATTTAAAGACAGAGGGTTTAACGTAGAAAACATCAAGATGGTCATAGAAGATTCCATACTCCCAGCATTCTTACACAAATTTGTGTATTGCAAACAAAACAAAATAAGACAGCTCTTAAAGATTCTAATTTCAGTTTTCTTATCTCTTAATTTTCTTTTATTAAAGTTTCATGGATCCTGAATTGTGTAGCCTTTTTACGAAATCTTTATTTGAAATATGCTACTAGTACCTATTTTTAAAAGTATACAGAAAAATGTTATTCAAGGGTACTTATAACAAATCCTTAGAAATTTATGAAAATGGAGAGGGCATTGAATGATAACAGAAGTAGAGTTCTCTTTTATTATACCTGAAATGGTACCTTTCTTCCTTGAGCTTCAGGGGGGAAATGATGATGATATTCTTGGAGTAAGAAGTACTAGATTGAACAGAAGGAACTGAGTGCTGAAGCATTGTTATTTGTTTCTCTATTTTAAAATGTTTATTTATGTCAGGCACTGAGACCAAAATCCATCTGCCCAAACACATCAACAGTTAGTTAAAGGGTCCTCAAATAGAAAAAGATGGGACTATCTATATGGACAGTCCTTGTAGTTTAAGAATTGCCATCCAATATTTCTTCCCTGTCAGAAATTATTTTAAGATGTTATTTTCACAATTGAAAAGTAACTGCAGCATCAGAAAATCATTTAAAAATAAGTTTATGCCTATGTATCATAATTTATGTTTCCCTACTCAAGTTTTCTTATGAACTTCATATATTTTTTAAAAATCTTGGAAACCTGTTTTTTTTTACATAAGTAATTGATATTTACCACACAAACATTATCTTCAGCCACTAGTAACTCAATTTTTAAGTAAATTTCAGCTAGAATTGTAAACACTAACTAATGAGGACTGTGTGCATGTTTGCATATGTGTATATGTGTTTTTAGTATGTGCACAAGTGTGTGTTTTGTGCTTATGTGTGTGTCTTCAGATTTGTAAAGAATTTCAATAATCTCCTATGTTAATACTTCTATCATTTAGTCCCAAATGTGCTAATCTACTACTATAATGTAAGTGCTAAAAATAAGTTTAGTCAACTTCTGACCCACTGACCAATTTTATTTTTAGCCTGGTATGGTATGGTTTCTTTTAGCTATTAAAAATTTATTATTTTATTTGTCTAGCCTAATAACTAAGCTAAAAAGATTAGGACAACTCTGCAGAGAATTCAGGTAAGTAATGCTTGGAAATAACTTTGCATTCTCCTTTTCTAGGTTGAACAAGAGTAAGGGGTTCAGGTTTTACAAAAAGCTTTTAAGACACACATATATAAACCTTAGCTCAGAGAGTGATTTTTCATATTGCTAGAAAAATATAAAATATTTTAGACTAAATATTATGGACAAAACTTGTTTAATAAACCAAGTATTTCATTAGAGTTTTGGATTGGAAATGTTGATGTTACCTTAGTTTTTGTGAGTGACTGCATGGATAATTTAGACAAGATAAGGGATGATAGAAAAAAATAACTAATTATTACAGATTTTATGGCATATAATTGATAGAGTTTCTAAATTTGTGACCTAAACTTTGTATCTCTGAGTGACAGATAAGTATCTCACTTTTTATTTCAAAAGTTCTTCAGAAGTATTCTTTCAATGACTCTTTTCCAGTAGAATAAGTTTTTAAAATTTATATAGAATTATAACACTAAGAGGCAGAGAATAATTTATAGCTAGACATCCCTAATTTCAAGTCAAGTGCCTTCCAGATGCATCTGTGCACCAAATGCAAATGCAAAGCATTTCATTGTATAGTAAATCATCGATTGAGGAATAAATGAAAGACTTATTTCTAATAGTTACTTTTTCTAGTCACATTTAAATATATAACAATGGGATGAGAGGGAAATTATAGTTTTGTAGTCTCTGGATTATAATCTACAAAAGCAATGATCTATATTTTAAAGAAGGACAATCATTACTTTTCCAACTTATAGTAAAAATATTTAAAATGTTTATCTTAAAAGCAAGCATTCCTACACAAGCATGTTTCTTTCCCACTGGACCTTGGCATACGCTATGTATTAACCATCCTTGCTGTTAAGTAGTGAAATTGCAATAGTTCCTTATCCTTTCCTTACATGTCCTTATCTTTACCACTATCTCGAAAGCAGAAAAAAATGCTGAGATAGCGTAATGTAGCAAGTGTTGAAATAAACCCACCAGAAGAAAACAAAAGTATAAAATAATTAAAAAATTGTATTGAGGAAAGAAAAATATGTATTGTCTGTTTTGGAATTTAAGGTAGCAAATGATTTTTAAAAGTGTTTTGTTGTTTTTTTTACTTTGAAAAATTATAGATTCACAGAAAGCTACAAAGATAGTAGACAGAAGTACCATGTGCTCTTCACTCATTTTCCCAATGGTTATATCTTATTATATCACTGTAGTATAATACCCAAATCAGAAAAATTAACATGAGTACAATGTGTTCCTGTAGTTCTATGCCATTTTATCACATGTGTAGGTTCATGTAGTGGCCACCATAATCAAGATACAGAACTATGCCATCACCACAAAGAGCTCTTTCCTACTGCTACCCTTTTATAGTATTCTCCTGCCACCATCCATAATCTCCTGCAACCACTAATGTGTTCCCTGCCTCTATAATTTTGTCATCTCAACAATGTAATATAAATGGAATCATATTGTATGTCATTTTTACAGATTTTTTTTTTCACTCAGCATGATGGCCTTGAGATTTATCCAAGCTGTTGCATTATGAATAGTTCATTCCTTTTTTATTGAAATAAATGCCTAGTACTGCTAGTTCTGGGTTGTATGATATGTGTATGTTTAGTTTTTTAGAAAGTTAAACTGTTTCTTAGAGTATCTGTACCATTTTCCATTCTTACCAGCAATGTATGAGAGCTCCGGTGTTTCTGCATCTCTGCCTCTCTCTTCCCCCTTCCTTTCTCTAAATCAATTTTTAAAAAATTTTTAAAAGAAACATTTTTTAAAAAGAATATCTTATGGTCTGAACTTAAAATTATTCTGAATATTTATTTCATAGTGTTCACTTACATGGTAATTTTTTTTCTAATTTATTTTTATTTAGAAACTTTTAAATTCATGGGAGGGGGGGGATGAGAGAAAAATTAAAAGATGGTAGTTAAAATTAACATGCTGTACCTAATAGTTATGAATTATATGTTCTGTTTATTTTGCTCTATCAATTTCTCCATAAGATTTTATTGATTCTAGCTAATGGAAATTATATATATATATATATATATATATATATATATATATATATATATACACACACACACACACACACATATATTATGCACTGTAAACATTTTACATATTTCAATTCTTTAATAACTAACTGCTTGTACAGATACTAGTTTGTACATTGTGAGATAGTATTCTAACAGCATTCACCTATTAAAATGTGAATAGTCATTTTTCATAAATTTGCAGTGTTTCTAAGACTGAAAACTCTAAGAAAGATAAAGCACACGCATAAAGTTATAGAGCTCCTTATAGACTTGGGGAGACCTTATATGGAGAGAATGAGAAGAAATGTTCCTAATTCTACTCAGGACTAAAATAAAAAATGCTATTTGGATAGAAGATTTCTTGAGTATTTCAAATTTGAAAGGGATAACATGTGTTAGAAAATATCCCTCTTTGAAAATATCTGAAATAGAATTTTTCTTTTAAAGATCAACTGAGCTAGGAAGATGGACTGGATTTCTTTTCAAGGTCGCTCTAACCTCTAAGGAATCTATGTCGCCTCTTCTGTAAGAATAGCGCCTCCTCCTCTCTTGCCTCTACCTAGATCAGGCAAGGTAACTGGCATTCTGTGACTGCTTTCTTAATGCTAATACCATAATAAACAGTGCCACCTACTGACTAAATTATATTATTGACTCCCTTTCAGAAGTATTAAATATTCATGTGATTGTAAATCCTATTGTGATGTTTGTTATATGTGTTTACATGAAGTTCATGTTATATGTACCTACTTAAAGATACAGGGAATATAGATATCATCTGTTTTGATCTTCTTGGTATTTTTCACAGATGAGAAGATTGAGATCCAAAAAGATCAATCAATTTGCCCCAAATCTTGACATAGTATTTTAGTGAGCACCACTGTGGTCTAACCCTTAGGAATGGAATGAAATTTAACACTTTGGAGATGGAAATCAATCTGCAAAGTTGTTCATCCACTGAGGGAAAGTCTGACAGATACGAATAATGACACGAGTATGAAATCAATATAGCAAGACAAGTTGGGAAACTGCTGATATAAAGTTTTAGGAGATGAAAATGCTCACGTGCAGGCTTAGGTAAAAAAAAAATCAAAGAAGAAATACTAAGTTAAGGCTATTCTGTTTTTCTGTTTTTAACTCTGATGATTGCTACAGAAGCTTGATTTATGCTCACAAATATAGATATATTGAACCCATTTTGCTTTAAGACGTATACCCCATCAATACAAACTCATAGTTTGAGAACTAAACTAAATTAGTTATATATAACTTTCAAACTTATGACAATTAGGCTGAGTAAAATAGAGTCAACTGAATGAAAATGCCCCTTTTTTATTATGATGAATTAAGCCATGTTTGGTGGAATGGACGAATATTCTGTCTCCTCATTTAATATGTTGTCAGGTTGATTATTACAATAGATCCTGGTATTTTGTTGTTGTTATTGCTTTCAGGCTCATACAAGTTCATATAAAACATATGAGAACATTAGAAAATATACACCAAATTAAGGAACTTAATATTAACCAAACAAAGTTAATCAGAACAGATTTCCAATCATAATACTCAAATGTTATCCTATATCTCATCTTTTAAACTTAGAAGAAACTGAAAGCTCTGAAAACCCAGGTTTGACTTTAATTTGAAACCATGTGACATATCAGGTTTCAGAACGTGGCTTTCTTTCTCTGCTATCCATACACCCAACACTTTTCCATGAGTCAAACTAGAGCCTTCTAAGGAACCAGAACCCACCAGAACTAAGATGCCAATGGTAATAACATAACTCAAGCACTGGAGAAAAGTGCTTTCATAAGGGTCACAGTGTCCCAAAGGATGTGTATGGCATTGAAAGTGATTTTGGGACTAAAGATAGGGCATATTACAAGTCTCCACAAAGATGTCTTTTTGGCACAGGATCAGGGTAGAGCCCAGAAGTGCTGACAGCAGCAACTGGAGCAAATTTCAAAACCACACAACCATTCAACAGAACACACAGATACTTGTTCTCTGTGTATGTATATTGGGGTTTGGATAGGATTTCAAAATAGTTCACACTCAGCATCTTCGGTTTGCAGAATCTCATTTGATGACCCCTTCTCTTTCCACTCTTTGATCAGAAGACTTGGAAAGTGTGACTCCTCCTACTCATTTTCCTATTCATCTCAGAATGAAGTGGTATGCTCTATTTGCCATCTATGCCCTTACATTTATGTTTTGTGCCCTTTTTTATCCCACTTTGGCAGAAGTTTAGACCCATTGAAATGATACTCATTTGCAGGTGACAGATGAAATCAGAATAATGCAGTGCAAACCACTATGAATATTCTCCCCTTCTTGCTTTTTCTCTATCATGGTAAATTTCTCCATTCTAGGCCTCCAAAAGTAAGTAGCATTTACTACATGATTAACCAATATCTGTGGGCTATTTATAAATTGCTTCATATAAATTCAGAGAGAGAGAGAGAGAGAGAGAGAGAGAGAGAGAGAGAAGGTAAAAGAGAGACATACATTTATAGGCAATATTAACAACCAATGCAAAATATTCACTCTGAGGAGGTAGGATGCTCCATGTATTAACTCATTGCTTTATTTTTAAGCACAAATGGGTTGTAAGGAAATTTTAAAATTTAGAATGCACTATACAGTTTTCCAGAGTATTTGCCATTTTCCAGGACATAGCACCCTGATCATAAAAGACAGTTTTCAAATTCAGACAACAAGACTTTTTCACCATTAAAGTCTTGAATTTTTCTCATTCGTTTGTTTGCTTTTAATAACAGTTGAAAACTTAGTATATATTTGAAAAATCCTGGCCTTTTATGACATATCTCATCAAAGAGTGTGCCTGTGACATTCCAGAGAGACTATTAATATTGTGTATCCATTTCACATAGATCACAGTCACTCATGGTTTTAAATTTATGTCGACTGAGAAAAAAGTCATTTTCCCTCATTTCATTCTGATTACTCCTAAAAGCTGATTTTTAGTAAATCCAAAGTCAGATTATAGAAAAATCTGTTTAATTGTACACATATGAAAATTCTGAAAGTGAGAGATGGAATTCTTAATGTGTTTGTTCTCCCGTACGGAGTAACTTCTTTACTAGACAAATTCTCTGTCATTGTCTAGGGTCATGGCTCAGATTAGCAAATGCAATTCAAGAAGGTAATTCAAAGTGAAGTTAAAATATGTACAACAATTATTTCCAGCTTTACAAATCAGGTGACTAAATGTGTGACATATAATAGGATCTAGCCAATTATCTAAGCAGCAGACAGCAAAGTTCTAAAACATAAATTCTCTATTTGATTCATTCATGTCTCCCAATTGCCACCTTTTCAGAGTAAATCTTGAAAGTTATTTAAAACTACAACTAAGAACCTAGCCACTAACCATGATCAAAAACCAGTCCTGTGGATCTTGGATAAGTTCTAAACCCCACAGATTAGGAAAAGAAAAATACATGTTCTGCCCACCTGCACCCCTCCTAATTAATCACCTTTCCCAAGTGACCTGAGGAGGAAAGAATAGAGGTAGCTGATGCTTCAGCCACCCTAGTTCTTTAGAACCCAAACCACTGAACTATCTGTATATCCAAGTCAATAGAGATGGGTAGGTATTAACAACCTTTTCAAATTTCTCACATAGAGCTTGGAAGTAGGTTTCAATATACAGAATCGGGTGGCCCAATCAGGGTGGGTGTGCTCCAATGTACCACCTCCACATGACCCCTCAGGAAGATACACTTTTGTTCCCAAGCACACCTGGGATAAAATCAGAGGCACTCAAGGGAATCCTTTTCAGGAGATATCTGACACTCCTCAGGATGGGGCATCAGCGTAGGTTTTTCTCTTCATAATTCTTTAGTCTTTCCATCTAAAACAGCCCTGGTTTGAAAGACCTGCCTACTTCCTGACATTTCCCCTTCCTCAAGGGCTGTATTCCTGTCATATATTTTCCACTGCAATAGGAGGCCTTTTATAAATAAGACAAAAATACTATTTAATATTTTTCCAGATGACCTGTAAGAGTGAAAGGGAAAGATATGAATGACGATACCAGGATAACAGACATAATCCAGGTCTGCATGAGCAAACCAGGGTATATGACACCCCATTTTTGCAGCCTTTAGGGTTTCAAAAAAAGAAATGGAAAAACTATGGTTAGGTTCAATGCTGCTTGGCGGATACCGTCTCATTACTCAAAGCCCATTCCTTTATGATTCTTTCTTGTCTTTCACTTCAATTGTTCCTTAGCAAAGGGATCATTTGCTCTATCCAGCTCTCAGCTTTGTAATTACGCTATCTTACATTTATCACAAGTGCATTATACATATACTTTCTTACACACAGTAGAAAAAGATAGTACATTACAAGGTTCATGAAACTCAGTAAGGGATAATTTTTAAAAGGCTCACACAAAGAAAGAATGGATCAAGTCCTTGGAATTTAAAACCCAAGTTAACTAGTGATATAAAGATAAATTGCCAAAGCTCTGATGGAAAATCATAACTGAATAAATCCTATTAGATTTATTCCTGACAAAAGATCTGTTTATTGAGCCAAAGGTAAAAATAATAGTTGACAATATAATGGCTACTAATGAGTACTCACATATGAACTTAGTTTTTTTCTCAATTTAAGGTGCTGTTTATAAGTGTGACATATACAATTTAAAGCAGCTTGGGTTTGACCCTAGTCAATGTACTTTACCTCTCTAAGCCTTAGTCTCATCATTTTTTAAAATAATATGTGCTTTTTAAGTTGTTGTGAAATAAACAGAAATGCCCTTGGCATAGAAGCACCAAATTTGCTATTTCATTACTCCTACTTTTAAAAACATCAGATATACTAGTAGGCAGTCATAGCTTGGAGCTTCCTCTGGCAATAGATTTCAGACAAACATAGGGAAGTAAGCACAAATGTCAGCTGATAAGACTGAAACTTTAGTATCCAGTTGCTATGTGATTTCAGCAGTAATGAGTGAGGATGAAAATATAAAAACATATCATTTAAGTTGCAAATGATACAGCATCTCATCCAATGGAAAATTATACCAGTCACTCTGACATTGGAGAACCATGAACCAGGGCCATGAAAACATTTCATATTTCTGTGGATTAAGTGAACATTTGTACATATAATATTTCGCTAGTTGTTGTATACTCTGATCTACTTTTGAATTTTAAGAGTTCATTTTCTATTTTCTGGTGCTTTCATTATATTTCCACAAGTACTGGTTAATTTTTTGCTCCATTCCCAAATTTTAGTGTTGGAAGAAAATCCAGGAAATCTCCATTGTATCCTCAGGAATAACTAATAATGCTGCTGTCATGTTTCTGAGATTACTAATACCAAAAAATGTGTAAAAATCACAATACCACTGGATTATAAATTATTTTAACAAGGAATATATTACTTGGCATTTTGCAAAACAGTTGAACTGAATATTGGTATGCAAAACGAAAAGATCAACTGTTGTTTTGGGGGATTTTTGGTGTTTTTTTTTGTGTTTTTACATTTACACTTTCTGCAATCCATGTAGAAAGGAATCTACTAACACAGTAAGGAGCAGTTTCAATATAATATACTCTTGGGTTTTTAAGAGTACTGGATCTGCATCAGCTATTGGGGCTTACTTTCTGCCTCTCCTGCCTGCTAACTGTGATTTAGAGAACTTACATGGTCCTTGGTTTTATTAATCTAATAATAACAACAACAAAAATTCCAGCCCAGTAGGGCTTTACCCTGTGAAAATTGTTTAGTAGAAGAGTTGGCTCATAGTAAGTACGCAATAAAGTTGTTCTCAGATAATTTTTTAAATAGTTAAATCAAAAGGGAATAAATGTCCAGATCCCTTTGCATTATGAATTAGACACTTACCTTCTCAGAGGCAGGGGCTGTGCCATATTAATCTTTGCAACCGTGCTGTCTACACTAGTGCCTGGCGTATAGGCCGCACTCGGTAATTAAATGTAGAACAATCCTCCCCAAGACAGGCGTGCCTGGTTTCTCTTGCCATTCGTTCTCAGCATCAAAGCCTTGCCTGAGAAACCCCTTCAGGGACCACCCTGTTAACAACAGCTCATCACTCCCCATCACTCTTCAAGTGCAGTGTCTAATTTATTTTCTCACACCTTTTACCAGTATTGCAAATTCTTTTTATTTGTTTACTTATTTATTACTTTTAATTCTTCCCACTAGAATACCAAGTTCATGGAACTCACAAAACTTGTTTGTATTTTATTTGCCATAAAATAAAACACAGAACAATGTCAGGAAATGATAGTTTCTACACACATATCTGCCAAATAAAGGCATTTATTTTGGAATGAAAATACAATTTTGTGAAATAAAGCAGTAAACTCTACAGAGGAGATATTTTCCATCTTGTTACCTTTGTTGGGTTTTCAAGGAAGCAGATTTTGTGTTTGCGATGCTTATCAGAGTATCCTTGGGATCAATACCTGAAAAGGGGGAGGGGAAACATCAGATTGGACAACGCAGAAACCTAGCTGTGATGTGGACTGACAGCTTCAGCCAACACCTCAAAGAAGCTTTGGAGCTGAAATGGTTCATCAGAGATTCCCCATGTTGCATCAAAATGGCCAAATGGCTATGCTTTTTTTTTTTTTTTTTTTTTTAACCTCTGCCTCAATCAGTCACTATCTGTGGATCACCCACAAAAAGGGCACGACCTTGGCAAGGAGCTGTCTTGTCTGCAGCTGAGGAGACTCTGGAAGGACAAACAGCTCCAGGCTCTGGGCAACAAGCCCTGCTTTCTGAAAGGAGGATCTTCATGTCCACCACACATTCTGAATTCCTCTCTCTCTCTCTTTTTTCACTTCTCTCTCATTCATTCAACACATATCAGTGTGTGTTTGATGTGCCAGGCACAATCTCAAATGCTGGGAATTTAAAAATGAACAAAACAAAGTTCTTGTCCTCAAGGAGCAAACGTTCTAGAAAGGAAGAGAGAGAATAAACAAATATAGTAAGTCAGGAAATGATAGTGTTATGAAAAAAATACTTCAGGTGGAGGTGAAGGAGTGATATTTTAGCTGACAGCTGAAGGAAGTAAGAGAGAAAGTCAAGGTTGCTTATGGGCAAAGACCGCAGCAGGTGGGAGGAGCAGCAACCAGGAGGAGCTGGTGTATTCCCACAGCAGGAGGGCCGAGGAGGGAGGGTTGTAGGATAGGAGATCAGAGAGGTAGGTGGGGGCTGATTTATTAGTTGTATTCTAAAGTTCAAATTTTGGAAACTTAGATTTTTTTTTCAGTAGTTTCCTGAATTTCTGCCCAAAAGTAAGTCTTTTATCCTGACAAGGGATATTTAGTTTGGGATTTCATGATTTCTCCTATTTATATGTTGTTCCATGGACTTATCTGGCTGTTTACAAGCAAGGGGCAAGAAAAGTCTCTGTAACCACTGATTGTAATTTTACTTCACAGCTGAAGTCCCCCAGATGTTTGCTCTGTTTCCCACTTTCCTGAGGGAGGTTTTTAGAGGCATCTGTTTGCCGAATTGATGTTTTACATTTCATTTTCCTTTCCTTAGAGGATTTCTGTTCTTTTGAGAAGTTTTACTTTTAATTACTTTTTCTTTATATTCTTGTATTGGTTATTTGAGATGAAGGTTACATCTAGCCCGGTGCACAGCACCTTATAAGATTTGTCTCAAGAGCAAAACTACTGCTAAACAAAAAGACCATGTTATGTTATGTACTCTAATCAGAGGGGAAAATGAACCATTCTTCCTAATGTTTTAGAGAAACCAGGTGGTTTTATCGTAAGTATTCTACTTTAACATATGCAAGCCATTATGCATCACAAAGGAGACGGGCAAACAAGATCAAAGTTGTACTCTTCAATTTGTATCAATCAGGAACAGGAAGGACAGAAGACAGGATAAGATCAAGTATCCCCATAGCCCCGAGGAAGCTAATCCACTGAATTACAAAGTCACACACCCAACACTTACAGCAGCCCAACAAGAACAAACATGAGCCAACCTCATCTAGAACAGCTTCTCTAGCATCTGAGTTCCCAACAGTACATTCAGTTTGTCTTGATAGCCTCAGAAAGATGGTTCCGGGAGCAATGGCAACTCCTTTCTATACTTTGCCTGAAACCTTAGACTTTACACCAGTGCCAATGGAAGTTTACAATTACTCTCATTGAAGGAATTGAGATAAGGAAAGCAATAGAAAATGAGGAGAAACATTGCACAGGATTGAACTGAATTAAGAACTGGAGAATAATTTCTTGCCAACCAATATATTTGTCTCCCTGAAAGTAGGAAAAATGTACACTGAAATACTGTTTCCTCCTTATCTCCCTTTTCTAAAAGGAAGGACAAAAAAAAAATCTATCTTTCTTTGAGGGCAGAGTAAGCACTGTCTGAGACATCCTCAAGGATCCTGAGATGAGCTGGAGAATAGGATCCATGTAAAGGCGATGAAGTCTTCAGCAGCTGCCCTGCAAGTAGACTTCTAGCTGCTTCATTTGACATCTTTGTTCTCCTATGAAGAGTTCTTTGCAAATGACTGAAGTTATTCTATTAAGTAAAGAACAAAACTTATAAAAATATGCTGAGGACATAGAATCATGGGGACAAATTGTTGCCACTGTAATTAGCTAGTTAATATTAATAAAGGAAAGGAAGCAAAGGGGAGGCCAGGCATTATTAAGCATGGTCATCTGGGCAGTTACAGCTTCATGCTCCCCAGGGAACCACTGGTCCATTCCCAGCAGATCACTTGGGGAGGGAATTGAACAAAGCAGGAGACAGGCACATTCGCATTGAAGTCAGGGTGACCTAGGAAAAGGTGCTTGCCTGTCAGTCTAGCCTGGGGAACAATGGATCAGCTAGGGGTGGACCCTATCAGAAGCCTGTGAAATCTTAGTAAGTTAAAATCTCCAGAAAAAGAGTTATCTCACTCTTGTCTGCTCTTGTTCTCTCTTGCTCCATGACCCACACTCGCCTGTGCATTAGCCTGTTCTCTCTTCATGGCCATGTGGCCTTAAGCAGCCCCATGGCCCATGGCCACACAGACCCACACGCAATGGACTGCAAGTGGAAACACAACCTAAGCTATCCAGATGCTGCACTGGACTGGACTTTAATATGGAACAGAAACTGTGGGCCGTGGCTTTAAATCCAGCCTTGTTGAAGACAAGATTGGACTTTTTCCATGGCGAGACAGACAAAGATGGGACCTTGGAGGAGAACACCCTTAACTTTACACCATCAATAAAGCTTTCCACAACACCCCACCCTCCCTTGGGGGCCTCAGGAAACTCTTTTCCTTGCAGCACCCTAAGAACTCCACTTTCACCAATAACAAAAAGAACAAACTTTGGGAAACATAGAGACCTGAATCTTTGGATCTAGCCTCAAGATCTCAGGAACCACCTCTTTGGAGTGCTGCAATTGGAAAACTCAGATGTAATCACTTTTCTTCTTCATTTGCCTCCTCTCAGAACACAAACTTGCACGCTGAAAGTGTGATTGGCCTGGCTTGAAAAACACATCAACCACTGAACAGTGGGATGAAGGATGGGGAGTGAAGGGGGTACTATGATTGCCATTCAAGCAAAATCATGTGAAATTGGAGCGAGCCAGACATACGCTTAAAGAAAGGATGCTGAGAAGATCAAAACCAGATGGGTCCATTATAATTTGGGAGCTGACAGTGCTCATGTTTTCTATCATGATCACAAGGGAGGTTGGAGGAAGGGGGATAGGAGGAAGGGAGAGGAAAATGAACAATTAAAAATGTCAGGAATTTCAAAAGATGTTGGGTTTGCAACACAAGGCACTACTGCAAATTCCTGGCACACAACTATTTGAAACAAAGAACATAACAAATGACGTATCTATTTTTCTTTGAAATAAAACATTGAGATGGTTTGGTGTCATGGAAAATTTTCTTGAAACTTATTCTTGTAACACTGTTTAATTATGTAGTCTGTGTCTATTTTTCCCCTTTTCCATGTTTTATAATTCAAAACTCAATACTTAAACTGGATTAATGGCAAAAATGAAGACTAGATCTTTTAGGAAAGATTTTTTTCCATTACTACAGAGTTAATTGAATAGTAAGCCATCTTCAGTCCTTCTCAAAGGCAGATAACACATGGGATGCATTTGCAAGCTTCTCATTGAAAGCCACTAGTGAATTCAAGTGTCATCAGTCATTCTAACCTGACCCAGAACTTTTAAAAATTCTGTTTTTATTAGCCTTGTGCCAGTTAAAATAGGACTCACACAACTCACACAAGATTTACTTTATATTAGTTTAAGAAAAAAAATTTTAATTTTTTTATTGATTTCAGAGAGGAAGGGAGGAGAGAGAGACAGAAACATCAATGATGAGAGACAATCATTCATTGGCTGCCTCCTGCATGCCCCCTACTGGGGGTTGAGCCCACAACCCGGGCATGTGCCCTTGAATGAAATCGAACCTGGGACCCTCCAATTCACAGACCGATGCTTTATCCACTGAGCCAAACCAGCTAGGGCAGTTTAAGAAAAAATTTTTAACCTAATTTGATGTTTTTATTTAACTTTTTTCATTGTTCTTGTTTTCACATGCAAAATATATTAACATCTTGACCAGCCTTATTGCTACCTTTTCATAAGAATTGCAATCCATAGGAATAAATACAAAAGCTTGTCAATAAGATAGTGATTAAGTAAATTATAATTTATGCATATGTGGAATACTATACAGAAGTTAAAAAGAATGAGGCAGCTCCATCTGTACACAGATACAACTGCTTGTTGATATTATTTTGACTTTTTAATGGGAATAAATTACTAGCACAATTAAAAATAAATTTTAAAATCTTAAAAAAATCATTACTAAAGGGGTTAAAAAAAACTAGTAAAAAATGTGAATAGTGGCCTTCATTACCACAAATTCTCAGTTAATTCAAGCTCATTCTAATAAAAATGCACATGTTGTCTTCATAATTAAATTAAGGTTTTAGAGGTAAAGACTTAATTCCTCAGTTTAATGTTTAGCCCCTCTAGCATTGAGTACACTGCCATGGCCCAGGTGAGGTCAGTCCTCCAAGATCAATGCTTACTTGCGTTCTACTTATTTGATAATTAATTGTACCTTATTCTAGAAGCTTGAAGTTTTAGTTCCCATTGAGAGAACACAGTATTCTCAACAAACATACCATAAAAATTAATAGCAAACTCATAATGAGCAACTATTATGAGCTAGGCACAACAATAAGTACATAAATATTATATCACTAGAGGCCCGGCGCACGAAATTCATGCACAGGTACAATCCCTAGGCCTGGCCTGCGATCAAGGCCATCTTCCCCAGCTGCCCACAGCTGGCCCTACCCCCCCCCCCCCCGCCAACCACCCCTAGTTCCCTGTTTGCTATCGGGTGATCGGGGGAAGGGACTGAGAGGTCGGCTGTTCCCGCCCGCTCACTGTCCCTGCCCTCACAGAGGGTGGCTATCAGGCTATTGGAGCCTGCTGGCTGAGGAAAGGGACCAAGAAGTGGTCAGTGTGCCTCATAGTGACTGGTCCAGCAGTCATTTTGGTCATTCTGCTGTTAGGGTCAATTTGTATATTACCCTTTTATTATATAGGATAATCTTAACAAGCCAGTGAGGCATTTCAGGTATTCCCAATCCTTTGTAAATTTAGGATCACCTGGGGAGCCTTTTAATAAGAGGTTATCAATTGATAAATGATGAGCCCTGAGTATCACTTTTGTTGGAAAGCCCCCCTTTGATTAAAGAGACTTGATAACCAGTGAAGTAGGGATTATCACTATCCCCGTTTGACAAAAGGAAAGCATGGCTCAGAGACTAACTCAGTAAATACACAAGGAGGCCAACCCAGCTCCAAAACTTAAGTTCTTAAACTATGTAGTGGTAGAAGCATGTTTTGGCCTAGAAACATCTCAATTCAAGTGTTAATAAGCATTGTCTTTGGGTAAATAATTTAACCCATTTAGTCTTCAAGTTGACTCAGCTATAAAATGGGCATTATAGTGACCACTTCACCATGCTTTTGTGAGGGTTAGAGAAAATGAAATGAATACAACACAGTGCCAGCAACATGGCAGCTGCTCAGTAAATGGTAACTGGTATTTCTAGTACTGAGGCATCAGTATTATCAGCAAGCACTAACAGATGGGTAAAGGAAATATCCACCTTGCCAGGATTTGCTTATCTCCTCTTTGCTGTGAGGTGCTGCTATTTTGCTAGCACATAAATATTTTATTAGCAGAATATAATATTATTATAATTTAGGTGCTACTTATCCTAACATGGGATCTTAAAAATATCTCTTTGAATTCCTAATATTTAGGTATGAAGCTGAAAGCATTATATTCAGAACACAGTTTTAGACAAAGTCTGAGATTCTAAGTGAAACCTGTAGCTCATCCTGTGGAAAGTGTCTTCTGGAAACATTATGTGTTATATGACACATGTACTACATTACCCACTGATGTAATTGGCATTTCCTTGCTTTTATTGGTTTCAGTCTGACCTTTTATGAAAGTGCTCCCTTTGTTTTCATCAATTTATTTGAAAGATAATGTGGCCTGAGAATAGACCTGGGGCCAAAGAAAGCTATAGTTCTAATCCCAGCTCTACAGTTGATTCTCATGGTGGTCCTTAAAAATTAACTCTATGATTTATACAGACAGAGTGAATCAAATTAGCATTACTGGTAACATTCTGAGACATGTAAAAATATGAAGATCACAGACAAATGAAATGTTTGCTTATTTTTGGTGCCATATTTCAAAATGGCAATAGCATCTTGGAAGAATAGTTAGTCCAAAAGAACTGTCCAGTCTTTCTATCAATAAAAGAAAAGACAAATATTTTCTCATTAAGAGAAAATTCTTCTTTAGATGTGTATGGGAATAGAGAGGTATATGTGGCTTATGCAACATGGACAGTTTTAAAGCACAGCATGGTAGATGAAGCTGGCCTTCATCAGTCTTATTTGAACTGAAGCACTGATTCATTGAGTAGCATGAATACATTTAACTGCAGTGTCTTATTTAGTTTCAGTAAAGCTTAAGAAAAATTGGCTGGTAAAAAGGATTTTCTTGACTTCACACCAGTATAAAAACATTATATGCTGATATTTCAGTATCACATTTCTGCAGTTGTTAGATGCACAGACATTGCTGTTCACCTGGTAAATGAAAAAAATATATATTCATGATGTAGCTCAAATATCCCCAAAATTAAAGTACATTATTCCAAATCATTATGATACTGTCGTAATAACCTGGTTATTAATTAACAGGAAAGGAGCTTTGGCTGGTGTGGCTCAGTTAGTTAAACATCATCCTGTGCACCAAAAGGTCACTGGTTCAATTGCAGGTCAGGGCACATGCCCAGGTTGCAGGATCGACCCAAGGTTGGGGTTGAGTGTGGGAAACAACCAATCAGTGTTTCTCTCTCATATTGATGTTTCTCTGTCTCTCTCCCACTCCCTTTCTCTCTCTCTAAAAAATCAACAAAAGACATATTTTTAAAATAATAATAATTAACCAGGAAGGGGCAAAGGGAAGGCCAGTTAATAGAGGCATGCCATTTGTGCTAGAAAGCTGCAGCTTAGCGCTCTCCAACTCTGTTCCCCTCAGATCCTAGGGGAAAGGACTGGCTAAAGAAAGAATAGATGCATGCCCAGTAAGGTCTGAATTATGTAGGAAAGGTGATTACTTGTCAGTCACCCCTGGGGACAGGTCATTGGCCAAAATATGTGTGGCTACTGCAAGAGTGCAAGATCTGAACATAAACTCGAAGGGGATTCTCCTTCTTGGCCCTCTTCCCCCTTTCTTGCTGCTCATCCCTGACTCCTGGCTTGCAGGGCTCTCATGCTCTGCACTCCCCAGCATGGCCACAGCCATGTGGACCCCCCCTCCCCACACACACACACACAATGGAATGATGGACTGAGACTAGCCTGATGCTCTGCGGGACTCAGCTCCACCGTGGAACGGAAACTCTGGACAGTGGCTTTGCTTCTAGCTCTGCTGAACCCCCAGCTGCACCTTTTCCAGGACTGGTTTAAGGGAAATGGGACTTTGCAAACGGAGGGATGTAACCCCACACAAATAAGTCACTCATTCCCCCACTTCCACCAGTGGACACCCCATCAATAACAAATATGCCTTTATCAATGAGTTAAAATGGTAATCAAGGAACACATGCAAATGAATTCCTAATCATTCTAAATATTTAGTGTTTTATCATCAATTTACAGAGAGAAAAATACCATACTTTCTAAGTTTTTACCTAATTAATAAGTTTACACTCTGTGAAATCAAGTAGTGTAAAATTTAGTTAACGTTATTTGCCTTCATTTAATAAAGACAGTACATTAAGACTAGTACCAAATTATTGTTTCATTGTTTTTTACTTATTAAACTTAGATTCCACATTATTTTTTAAATGTCAATATTAAGCCTCCCTCCCATCCTTTTCCATCTCCCCATACTGCAACTCAAATTGCCTCAAGCATATGAACTAGCTTTGTAAAATAGTGTTTTGCTGACAACAAATGACAATAATTTAAACATAGATTAAATTTCACTTTCTAATCTTAAGGGCTTTTTTTAAAAAATAGAAATTTGTTTGGAAAGTAATAATTTGGTGTTTACTGAACCTCAAACATTCAGAAGAAATCTTTGATCTCTGGTTCACTCTCATAAATCTCTCAGCAACAAACCATATTTTGGTAACATAAAAAATCAGGGTCACAACTCTCCCCTTTACTGCTCAGAGAGTTTTCTCTTTTTAAAATTTTTTTCCATCTAAAACCCCACAATATTCCTGGAGTTAATTATCATTACGCTTTATTCTTTAGGATAAGCAAGAATGAAAAATTAAAAGAAAAAAATTTTAAAGGAAATGAAAAAGATATTTTTAAATATAACGTTTGGTAATTTCATTTGGTAAATTCAATTCATACTTAAAAATAATTTACCATTCATCTTCTTTTGTGGGTTCTTTTGAGACTGTATGAAAGATCAGCTAATTTTTTGCATTCCTTTCTCTGACATGAGTCTTAAGTTTTCCACTGCAGAACTGATTAAATACATTAAAACACCATCACAATATTTCCTGATAATTTTAGAAAAAAACAAAAACAAAACTTGCTGTAAACTATGTTATATAAATAATAAACAACATGATTTGTATTTCTTTCTCTTGTCTGTCTATCTTCTGGGCAACTCTCCCCCATTTATCTTTCTCTAAACCAGTGGTTCTCAACCTTCCTGATGCCGCGACCCTTTAATACAGTTCCTCATGTTGTGGTGACCCCCAACCATAAAATTATTTTCGTTGCTACTTCATAACGGTAATTTTGCTACTGTTAATGAATCGTAATGTAAAAATCTGTGTTTTCTGATGGTGTTAGGCTCTACAGCCACTATCTCAGAACCACTGCTGTAGAGCCTAAGACGATCAGAAAACACAGATATTTACATTACGATTCATTAACAGTAGCAAAATTACCGTTATGAAGTAGCAAGGAAAATAATTTTATGGTTGGGGGTCACCACAACATGAGGAACTGTATTAAAGGGTCGCGGCATCAGAAAGGTTGAGAACCACTGCTCTAAACTGAGAATCTCATGACAAAACTCCCTCATTCTCACTATGTCTGTCCCCAGAAATACTGGCAGTAGGGTCCGTAGAGCAAATGAAGCACACCTGAGGAGGGATTATAGCGCAAGAATCATATTTAATGTGTGACTACTTTTATTAGTCTCACTAGAGGCCCGGTGCATGAAATTCATGCACAGGGGTGGGTGTCCCTCAGCCCAGCCTGCACCCTCTCCAATCTGGGACCCCTCGAGGGATATCGGACATCCCTCTCACAATCCAGGATTGCTGGCTCCCAACTGCTCACTTGCTTGGCTTCCTGATTGCCCCTAATTGCTTCTGCATGCCAGCCTGATCACCCTAACCACTCCCCTGCCAGCCTGATTGATGCCTAACTGCTCCACTGCCAGCCTGTTTGCCCCTAACTGCCCTCCCCTGCAGGCCTGGTCACCCCTAACTGCCCTCCCCTGCAGGCCTGGTATCCCTCAACTGCTCTCCTCTACAGGCCTGGGTCCCCCCTAACTGCCCTTCTCTGCAGACCCAGTAACCCCCAACTTCCCTCCTCTGCCAGCCGGGTCACCCTTAACTGCCCTCGCCAGCAGGCTTGATCGCCCCCAATAGCCCTCCCTTGCAGGCCTGGTCCCTCCCAACTGCCCTCCCCTGCTGGCCTGATCCTCCACAACTGCCCTCTCTTGTAGGTCTGGTTCCTCCCAACTGCCCTCCCCTGCTGGCCATCTTGTGTCCACATGGGGGCAGGATCTTTGACCACATGGGGGCAGCTATCTTGTGTGTTGGAGTGATGGTCCGTTTGCATATTATTCTTTTATTAGATAGGATTAGATAGGATAGAGGCCTGGTGCATGGGTGGGGGATAGCTGGTTTGCCCTGAAGGGTGTCTTGGATCACGGTGGGGGTTCCCTTGAGGCGTGGGGCAGCCTGGGTGAGGGGCCTGTGGTGGTTTGTAGGCCAGCCACGCCCCCCGGCGACCCAAGTGGAGGCCCTGGTATCTGGGATTTATTTATCTTCTATAATTGAAACTTTGTAGCCTGGAGCAGAGCCAAGCCTTCTGCTTGATCCATGGCAGCAGCCATTTCTGTTGGGATTTTATGTATCTTCTATAATTGAAACTTTATAGCCTTAAGTGGAGGCCTGGGCTGGCCAGGGCTGCAGAAGCTTGGCTTCCTCCATCGCCGTGGGCAACCCTAGCCTCCTGCTCTCTCCAGCTCCGTGGCTGCCGCCATTTCTGTTTGGATTTATGTATCTTCTATCATTGAAACTTTCTAGCATTGAGTGGAGGCCTGAGCCGGCAAGGGCAGATGGAAACCTTGGTTTCCTCCATTGCCAGGGAAACCCAAGCCTCCCTCCTGCTCTCTGTGGCTGCAGTCATCTTGGTTGGGTTTATTTGCAGATTCGCTCCTGATTGGCTGGTGGGCGTGGCTTGTTCTCGTGGCTGGTGGGTGTAGCGGAGGTACGATCAATTTTCATATTACTCTTTTATTAGATAGGATTATTTTGAGTCAAACAGATATAAGAAACCAAATTATCATTTAGATAGAAAACAAAAACATTTTTTGGAAACATTTTTTTTTTTTTTACTTTTGGCTGCATTCAAGAGTATCACCCAACTATATATTTGCATCCAAATTTGAGGATTTTTGTTATGATGTTTTTGAGGAGTTTGTAGCCATTAGCTAATAATTTTATTCAGATTTTATGTTTAAAAGTAACTAAAAGTTATTCAGATAATAAATAGGCATCAATTCAAATCAACAATTTGTTTTGAAGACAATTGTTCATGAAACTATTTCATGTCTGTATTTTAATTGTGATGAAATAGCACCTAAGTATATGTTGTGAAAAATCTTAAATTGTTAATATTAATAAGCATTGCATTCTAGGTTTGTATCATAAATATGGAAATAAAGAAACCTAAATAATGATAAGGGTACATATTTTAAGAGTGGTATTGTTCTATTGCAGTATTTTTAAAATATCATGGTTTGTATCTTATCAATTTTATTTTTGTAATGTATCAGTGTCAATATGTCCATTCCAGAAGAAAAAAATCACATGAAAGATATATTTCCCAGGCCAGTGTATAATTGGCCCAAACTTAAAAAAATAAAATAAAATAGGGAGGAAGTGCGTAGGTTTTGCATAAATATACACAGGACAAATGAAACATTTCTGTGATGAAGCAAATTGTTTGCATGTGTGGCTTTATCATTATAGCCAAAATGGTTTACTCAGTCAAACATGTGAGCAGAATCTGGCTCTTGCTCAAGAAATTATCTCAACCCCTGTTGTACTGCCCACAATACCTCGCAACTCCACTAGAATCATTAAACTCTACAGGCTGGTATGTGGCAGGTACTGTGCTTGGCACTATTCAAGACTTTGCAGGTAGATGCCAAGGAAAGATTCCCAGGGGGCTCACAGGCAACACATATAAGTAGTTACAAAACAAAATAGAGTAAAGCATAATTTATGAAGTTCCTAGGGATTCAAAGGTCAAAGAGATTCTGCCCAGTTTAAAGGGGTGAAGAGATCATAGAAAAGGGTTTCTTGGGAAAGTCTTTCAAAATACAGAGGATTACACGTGGTAGAGGTAGTGGAGGAGAGGCAAGAGGCAGGAAACCAGGAGGAAGAGGTGGGCAGTGAGAATTTAAAGGTAGGCTAGGGATAAGGAATAGGATTAGTAACTTGTACCTTCATTTCTTAAGTAAGACTTGAACCAATTAAACCATAAGCAAGATTGCTATGCCATGCTAACACTCATTAACAATTAAACATGAAAATCTCTTCCATATGACTGGAAACAGCTCCTTAACTTAGTTCAATGGAGCATTCAACATCAATGTAATTTGATGGCATTACTAGAATGGATTTTCTTGCTTTAGATATTTTTGAAACTGAACACTTTCTATATATGCAATGATTTGAAGAGTAACCAACCTATCAGGGTGATCAATATTCCAATGGGCCATTTCTATTTCAGGAAATGCATGAGTGGTGTCTATAGCAAATAATTTGTTTATTCAGAGAGGTAAATTTCTTGGCATTTTATAGATTAAAAATTCTAATTTTCTCATCAGCATTTTCATTTTTCTCTCCACATTTTTATATTATTTAGGAGTCAAAACGAATCTAGTAACACCTACTAATACTTTATAGGAATAGTAATTCATATGTGAGTTTCCTGCTCTGGGGACTGTTTCTGAACCTATGTCTACTCCATTTACTCAGAGGGAAAACTAAATTTTATCAAATATAAAAGAAAACCACAAATTAAAGTGTGGCTGCTACAATAATTCAAAGATTTTTAAAAATGCAATCTTTATTACAGTTTTTATAGACTCATGTTACTATTCTTATTATTTATGAGAAAACTGGTGCTCATTTAAGGTAATTTGCCCACAAGCTAGTTACCCACCAGCATGACTACTGTTCAAATGAAGGTCTATTATTTTCCAAAACACACATTCTTTTCATTATATTACAGTGTCTTTCTGAAAAAAAAGAAAGACATCCAATAAAACATTAATCATCAAATTATAGGGTTTATTTATATAAATACAGATATAAATTATTTCTGGGATTTATTAATTAATTTTTTTCTTATTCCTTTTAGGTTGAGCCTAACAATGGATTTTAAGGTCTCACACAGGCATCGCCTATTGCATAAACAAAAGAAGGCATTTTATGTGTATTCACTCATAAATACACAATCATTTGTATCTTGAAATTGATAAAACACTGAATATTTCACATCAATAGGAATATAAATTCCGCAGTTAGGGGGATTGGAACATCCAACATTTTTTCCCCAAAATTTGAAATTCTTTTTTTTCAAGGAATTTTCTCCATAATTTAAAAAACATGTTTTGTTGAAAAGATAATAAGGAAATTTAATCCAAATATTTTAGATTCATTTATACTCAGGCTCTTCAAAAAACGATTTCTTTGCTACAGGCTATGATGAAGAAAACTATTTTTGAAGACCGAATAAATAAAGCATGTTGATTTTTTTTCATGAATACAGTGATTAATGGAGTGTAAAATAATTCAATACTTCGAGCATTTAAGGTTAATGTAAAGCCTAGAAATTATAGGTAACACACATGTAAGGCAAACACACAGAACCAAGAGAGAAAAGGATAAAGAAAAGATGAAGTAAAGGATGAAGAAAGGAGGGGAAAAGAGGTGTGAGGAAAGGAGGGGGGAGGGAAGAAAGGAATAAGAAAAGGGAAGGTAAATATCTGACATTTTTATATTGCTTTACCATTTTAAAGATACTTTTCACATATACTGCCTCACATTTAATTTACTTTTTAGGTATACTACTTCACATTTCTGAATTCTATTGTGTAGCTACATAAAGACATTCACATTGTTTACATGAGGTGCCTAAGGTCACACAGGCAGTTAATAAGTGAAGATAGCCACATTAAAATCTTTCTGAGTCAATTTGGAGCATAAATTGTGGCATAGCTGTGATTTTCATCATATCTTCTATGCAAAGGCAGGGCCTTACCTCTCTGTGAGAGGCTCTCAAACTTTGGCATGTACAAGACTAACCTGGAGGTCTTATCAAAACACAGAATTTCTATTGGAGAGGTCTGAGGTGAGGCCTAAGAATTTGCATATCTCTCAAATTTTCAGGTGATGCCGGTGCCGCTGCCCTGAGGACCACCTTTGAGAACTACCCATATAGCCAGTCCTCTGGATGGTTGGTTTCTGAGCACATGGCCTCTGTGTGTGAGGCCTTGTATCAGCCACTACTTCTCACATCATGTCTAAGCTGGGACTACAAATAGGAAGTTACGTGTGAAATGAAATCCCTTTTTCCTTCTTGAGTTTTAGACTTTCCCACACCAGGGAAGTTCCCTTTAAAATTGACCAGAGTGTTATAGCCAGAACATGAACAATCCAACAACTCCAATTCCCTACATTAGCGACCCCTTCTGCTTTCCATGGTCCCCCAAGCAGTGTCATCTCAAGGACTCAAATTAATACCTAATTTGCCTCTCAGTCAAGCTGACTGAAATTCTTCCAAGCAAGATTTATTCCTGTACATTGAGTTTTTCCCTAACATTTCGCTTGTCCAATTATTTTTTTAAAAAGTCCAATAATTTTTTTTACAATAATTACTGACAAGCAATTATTGGCTTTCAGTTCAGCAAGTGAGGAAGAGATTGAATGGAAGGCAGTTCATGGGAAGAGAAAGTAAGTCAGAGCCCAGGTAGGAGTGGGAAGGGAGGTGATGACAAGGAGGGGCAATGGGAGTGGGCAGTCAGAGAAACGTGGCCACTGGGTCTGGGATGTGTGTGAGAAGGGAAAGTGCAATAATAAGTGAGGTTAGCTTGCCCTCATGGCTGAGTCCCCACTGACGGAAGAAATATTCATGTTTGCAGTGTTCCTCCATCCTCCTAACCATAAAGCAATGACTGGTATGGCCTTCAGTGAGTCGGACTAATTTTTTCCAGGGTCAGAGAGAAGTCTCAAGAAAAGAGTTTACTGATTGTCTCAGGATATCCTCAGAAAAGTATAATCTATGGTAAATTTGAGTATTAATAACATTTTGAAATCATTTTAATAAAAAATATAAGACTTTGGAAGTGCATGAATATCTCTGAGACTTCTTTAAGAAGTTCTGCAAGAAAGGAGAGTCAGTTTTACCTTCTAACAAGCTCCTATGCTATTTTCTTAATTTGTAACTTTAAATAACAAAGACTCAAGTTCCTCCTGATTCAGGGTAAAGTGAGGAAGCTGTGACTGGGAAGCTCGCCGTCATTTATTATTCTTCAGTATCTCACAGTGAAAAAATATTTGGATGAATGACCATGCACCTGCAAAAGATATTTCACACATTCCTTTTTGGACATTTTGTTATTTTCCTCTGAGCTGATATCCTTTCCATTTTATGCAGGAAAGATCATTAAGCATTTCAAAAGCATAAACATTTCACAATCAAAACTTTTTAGTTACTTCAGTTATAATACTGTTATTATGGGACTATA
Source organism: Plecotus auritus (assembly GCF_963455305.1). NCBI lineage: Eukaryota > Metazoa > Chordata > Mammalia > Chiroptera > Vespertilionidae > Plecotus > Plecotus auritus. Next base: position 15,276,385 of record NC_137775.1, read on the forward strand.
AATCTAAAATGCGGTTAATTTCTCTCTTTAGTACCTGTCAGCTACAATTTAGGAGAAGTACCTTTTTATGTCTACCCTAGGGCCCCAATTAGGTAGGAAGGAGAATTATTCTTTATCACATGCAATGCCCCCAAGTCTCTTAGGTCACAAATCACAGAAAGGCAATGTGGTTGCATTTTTTTCTGGGGACTCAGGGGATATTCACAAAGCATTTTTGCCAAATGCATTAAAGTCATCAATGTGCATCCTTCCTAATATGTTATTCTTATAATTGCATGTAGCTAATGCTTTTTGGATTGGAAATCATTTTTATAAGCAATGTAGTATCTGATCATCTGGGCAACTCTATAAAGTTATTCCATTTTGTGGGTGGAAAAACTGTGGTTCAGGAACATGAAGGGACTTGCTTTAACCAACTAGTCAGGAGGTGATGGCAGGAGGTTTGGAGACACCACAGGCTCCAAGGTTGGCCCTTTGCACTTTGCCTTCTTGCCTTCTAACAGAATCATAGCTCTAAGATGCTTAACTCACAGTCACCAGGATGCAGAGAAGGGGAAGTCACTCTGAGAAGCACAGAGCTGGCTCTGTGGCATAACACTAATTTCCAGAATCATCCCTTTCTTCCTCCTCCTCCTCCTCCTTTTCTTCCTCCTCCTCTGCATCATTATTGTCCTCTTCTCTCTTTTCCTAGACCAAGCCTAAATTGAACATCACAGCTGGTAGTTAAGGACAAATTCATTCACCTAGCCCAGTGGTCGGCAAACTCATTAGTCAACAGAGCCAAATATCAACAGTACAACAATGGAAATTTCTTTCGAGAGCCAAATTTTTTAAACTTAAACTTCTTCCTAACACCACTTATTCAAAATAGACTCGCCCAGGCCGTGGTATTTTGTGGAAGAGCCACACTCAAGGGGCCAAAGAGCCGCATGTGGCTCGCGAGCCGCAGTTTGACGACCACGGACCTAGCCCAATGTGAGTCATGTCAATTTCTCCTTCAGGCAGGCCCTGAGCACTCTTTCTGAGCTCTGCATGGGACCTGGGACATAGTGTTCATAGTGTTGCTGCCCCCCACCCTCCCCCGCTCCCCTGAGGAGACACAGAAAGGGTGTTTTATCAATGACAGTTAAGAAATCTGGTTCCGTTTCTCTAGGTACAGATGCAAAGGCCTAGATGTTGTTATCAATCATTTCCATTTACAAAACCTTCTGTGCTCTAAACAAAAATGTTCAAATATTTAAGGATAAGTTCAACCCCATAAATAGAAGTGCTATGGGCTCTCAGGCACATTTTCATCTCATTAACCATATGATGGCCCAGAGAGATGAGCTCTCTCTTCCACCTGCATCCTTGACCCTCTAACATCTCAGAAATGCAATGCCCAATGGAGTGTGTTGGCAGCAAGGTGGGGGAACGGAGGGATGGGGACCACTACAGGAGAGACGCAAGGAACCAGAAGCGTGATTTTTTTCATACTTTAGGCTGATGATATAGTAACTATCAGTCAAAGTCTTTAAACAGAACATTTCTGTCTCTTTCACTTTTTGTAAATAAAAGCCTTAGATTTAGATTCTTTCTTATTTCACTGTTTCCTTTAAGTTTCACTCATATGCGACTCAGGGTAGGATGAATAAAATCATAGCATAGCCCCCTCCCGCCAACTATCCACCTCAACCTGTAAGCCTGTCTTATGATATTATATTTTAGGGAAGATGGTATTAACCTAATGCAGGTCTCTCCAGGAAAAAATGTGCCTGCATTCTTACTCCATGACTCTGAACTGAAAGCATTTTTCACTGACAAAAGAAAAAGAAAGTACATTGTGAAACGCATTATTAAAAAACAACAACTGTTTAGATTCATGGTAGGAAAGCAGTCTACAGCAAAATACTGCAACAACACAGGAATGTCTGTCTAAATAAGTGTTGGGTTGTATCTGGAAAGTAAACTAAACGCCATTTGAAGGTAGGACCAAGTTTTCCCTTCTTTTAATCTTTCTCTGTGCTCGCATGGCTCCTTATCGCTGAAGAATATGCAGTAACATTTTTATTTGTTTTTCATTAGCCTTTTTGGTTTTTCTCCAGCTGGCAATATAACGCCCCTCACTAATCCCAGTGCAAGTGAAAATCTGAGACAGTGTTCGACCCAAGGCTGAGATAACAAATACAGGTGTTGACAGGTGAATCCCAAGGCTGCCCTAGCTCTACAGGAATGCTTTGTGGTCAATCAATATTTGCTGAGATGAAACTAGGATGCTAATATGATTTACAGGCCAGGTATTCATTGGAGTCAATTACAAAATGAGCAGATTATTATTCATATAGGGTGTGCTTGCTGGGGAAACACCCAAGCTTTAAGGCTTAGAGACAGGTGTTTTTGCATCCTGTATCTCTGGAAACTTCTTTTTTTGGTTGTTTGGGGAAGACAAAGGCCCTTCCACATTTAGGTAGCTGGCTTAAAATGCACAGCTCTAAAGAGAGGAGGAAAAAATGTTAGGACCCAGATGCCCCTGAGTAGCCAGTTGGATTTCTCTTGATAGTATTCTTCCTCCTTGGAATCACTTAGGCTTATAACTATCTTACATTATGACTCTGAATGTGAAGTTGTGTTACTTTACCACCTGATTATCCTTTCCTTAAGAGGAGAGATTGTGCTGTATTCATGTTATATCCCTTAAAGCGCTTAGCATACTGACGAGTTCCTAATAAAAGTTTAATAAATGTTTAATGTTCACTATCATAGCCTGGATTCCCTAGAAAAAAAATAGCCTAGTGCAAAATATTATGTGTGAATACTTCATTGGGAAGGGAGTGCATTCACAGGGAAGCAGGAATTCAGGTAAAGAGGAGTGAGGCAGGGAAGGAGAGAGAACAAATATAAAGTATGCATAAACCACCTGGCCGCTGCTTGATGTCAAACAGCACTAGTGTTTGATCTTCCAAAATCGTCCTCAGAGAGACCATATGAACAACTATACCTCAGGACAGTCCATCTAAGGGGTAATAATTTTTTCAATTATTCCTATCTTTCACTAGCCAAAGGTTAATGGCTCCACAGGCCATTAACTCCCCTGTCCTTCCAAGATGCATGTGCCCAGGCTCTGAGTATGTCTACAGCACGTCCCACTGACAGCCATAAGCAAAAAGGAACTTGATTGGAGCCCACACAGAGCTGGTCACCATAATATCAGTTGCAGAGGGACAGGTGGCCACAAACAGTGAAAGCAAGAGAACCTCAGGTGGAACTGAAGCGATATCTAATACTTGGGTCAAAGTTGCTAGAGTTCTTGGACTAGGGACTGGCTAAAAAGCAAGATTCTAATAAACTGTTTTTGAGGTTTACTGGGACAGATGTCAATCAACTATATTTGTACTATACTATCAAGGTACTGTTTTGGAACACTTTATTACAAACTAGATGCCTGGTGCACAAAATTCGTGCATGGGGGTGTGTCCCACAGCCCAGCCTGCACCCTTTCCAATCTGGGACCCGTCGAGGGATGTCTGACTGCCATTTAGGGCCTAAATGGGAAGACAGACATCCCTCTCAAAATCCAGGACTGCTGGCTCCCACTGCTCACCTGCCTGCCTTCCTGATTGCCCCTAACCACTTCTGCCTGCCAGCCTGATCACCCCCTAACCACTCCCCTGCCAGCCTGATTGATGCCTAACTGCTCCCCTGCCAGCCTGTTTGCCCCTAACCAACCTCCCCTGCAGGCCTGGTCACCCCTAACTGCCCTCCCCTGCTGGCCTGGTCACCCCTAACTGCCCTCCCCTCCAGGCTTGATCACCCCCAACTGCCCTCCCTTGCAGGCCTGGTCCCTCCCAACTGCCCTCTCCTGCTGGCCATCTTGTGGTGGCCATCTTGTGTGTTGAAGTGATGGTCAATTTGCATATTACTATTTTATTAGATAGGATAGAGGCCTGGTGCATGGGTGGGGGCCAGCTGGTTTGCCCTGAAGGGTGTCTTGGATCAGGGTGGGTGTTGCCTTAGGGTGTGGGGTGGCCTGGGAAAGGGGCCTGTGGTGGTTTGCAGGCCAGCGACCCAAGCGGAGGCCCTGGTATCTGGGATTTATTTATCTTCTATAATTGAAACTTTGTAGCCTTGAGTGGAGGCCTGGGCCTGCCAGGGTGTGCGGAAAGCTTGGCTTCCTCCATTGCCGGGGAAACCCAAGCCTCCTGCTCTCTCTGTGGCCACAGCCATCTTGGTTGGGTTAATTTGCATACTCGCTCCTGATTGGCTGGTGGGTGTGGCTTGTGGGTATAGCAGAGTGATGGTTGATTTGCATATTACTCTTTTATTATATAAGATAAGATGTCCTTAACATTTAAAACAATGCCATGTAGACTCTGTATGAATCATATGTGCTGTGAAATATATGTGCTGAAAAAAAATGAAACAACATAGAACTACGGTCAAGTTTGTCAATTGAACACCACAGTCAAATCACACTACCAAAGGTACAAATGCTCATTCTTCCTCAAGATTTTCCAACTATGTAAAACAGTAAAACAATCTGAGAATTTGCATGCAAGCACAGATAACCATAGTGAGACAGCATATGTATTCCATACTGGTAAATAGGGAGCTTGTATTCTGACCCAGACAAGTGCTAAAAATGCTTGCAAGTTGCTTGCACTTTAAGAGAATGGGTAAATATTTATACAACTGTAACTAAGTGTTATAATCTCCACACTGAATACAAACTCAGTGGAGGGAATGCTTAACTAGGCCTTGGAAAATAAGAGGTTTCAAGAAGCAGGTACATTTAGGTGAGGCTTTAAAGAATAATCAGAAACTTACTAGAAGAAAAAGAAAGGGAGCAACATCATAGACAGAAGCAAAAGCGGAGAGAAAGTCTCTTGTTGAGGAAACATTATCCCCACTGAATAAGAAACATCTACCCCTCTAGGAACTTTATTTTCATACATTGTCAGGGATTTCGATTTTCTTTCATTCTACCCTAGCACTGGAATTTGAATTTCAGCTGAGCTATAGAGAAAGATTCAACCTAAAAAAGTATTAGAATGAAAGCCAGAGAAGACACTGGTGCTTAGGTCCCCAGGGCACAGCACACCCCAGCTGAGACTTTCCTTTGACTCCTGCTTCTTTGCTCTGGGGGATGAAGCCCTTCCCCTTGGTCTAGTTTCCCAAGAGACCTGAGTTATTTCCATCATTTCAGGTGCTGGGGGATGCGTGGTGAGCAAAATGAAGGCAAAGCAGTGTGAGAAAATCCTGATGGAGTTGGACAACTGGGATGGATTCTACCCACCTCTCCCAACTAATTACAACCCACCTATGTGCTAAGGTTCTTCATTCTTCTTTAATGTTATTTTAAAATATGATGAATTACAAAAAGCATAACAATTTTAAAAGACTTTATTTTCCTTTCTGCTTTTCTCAAACTAGTAAAAGTACAGGATGGGACAAATTATGTTTACAGTTGTACATGAAACAGTTTATTCTTATATCGTTATTTATTAATTACTAGAGGCCCGGTGCACGAAATTTGTGCATGGGGGGGGTGTCCCTCAGCCCAGCCTGTACCCTCTCCAATCTGGGACCCCTCAAGGGATGTCCAACTGCCCGTTTAGTCCCGATCCCAGTAGGATTGGGCCTAAACAGGCAGTCGAAAATCCCTCTCACAATCCAGGACTGCTGGCTCCCACTGCTCGCCTGCCTGCCTTCCTTTTGCCCCTACCTGCTTCTGCCTGCCAGCCTGACCACCCCCTAACCACTCCCCTGCCAGCCTGATTGATGCCTAACTTCTCCCCTGCCAGCCTGTTTGCCCCTAACCACCCTCCCCTGCAGGCCTGGTCACCCCTAACTGCCCTCCCCTGAAGGCTGGTCACCCCAACTGCTTTCCCCTAGAGGCTTGGTCCCCCCCCAACTTCCCTCCTCAGCCAGCCTGGTCACCCCTAACTGCCCTCCCCTGCAGGCTTGATCACCCCCAACTGCCCTCCCTTGCAGGCCTGGTCCCTCCCAACTGCCCTCCCCTGCTGGCCTGATCACCCACAACTGCCCTCCCCTGCAGGCCTGGTCCCTCCCAAATGCCCTCCCCTGCTGGCCATCTTGTGGTGGCCATCTTGTGTCCACATGGGGGCAGGATCTTTGACCACATGGGGGCAGCCATCTTGTGTGTTGGAGTGATGGTCAATCTGCATATTACTCTTTTATTAGATAGGATAGAGGCCTGGTGCACGGGTGGGGACCGGCTGGTTTGCCCTGAAGGGTGTCCAAGATCATGGTGGGGGTTCCCTTGGGTGTGGGGCGGCCTGAGCAAGGGGACTGTGGTGGTTTGCAGGCTGGCCACACCCCCTGGCAACCCAAGAGGAGGCCCTGGTATCTGGGATTTATTTATCTTCTATAATTGCACCTTTGTAGCCTTGAGTGGAGGCCAGGGCCAGCCAGGGCGGGGGGGAAGCTTGGCTTCCTCCATCGCCAGGGGCAACCCAAGCCTCCTGCTTGCTCCAGCTCCATGGCAGCCGCCATATTTGTTGGGTTAATTTGCATACTCACTCCTGATTGGCTGGTGGGCATGGCTTGTGGTACGATCAATTTGCATGTTTCTCTTTTATTAGATAGGATTGTATTATTTTCCATACAAATAACTGTGAACTCACTTTTGCCCACTTTGTTGCTTTTTTCTTTTCTTGTGTTTATGAGCATTGGTTTGTATATCCAGTTATTTAAAAATCCATAGAACAGTATTAAATTCTTCACCACATAGGTTCACTATACCCATTAGTGGCATAGTAAAGAAAAAAGGGAAAGAAGTTAAATTTTTATTTGATGAAACTCTACAAAAAAGTATGAAAATTAATATATATATATATATTTTTAAGTATTCACTTTTATATTGCCTTTCCCATTTAAAAATATTCTGCTTTAACTTAGAAAAACTTGACACAATTTTTTTTTTATAAAGCAATATACTATGCAATCCAAAATATTTCTTTTCTGTAGGGAGAGGAACTGGAATCCTAAAATAGGCTGCATTTTATATTGTACTGATTTTGAAGACTCATGTAATATGTTGGCGATGTCTACTAAAAGAGTAATAATTTATTTCTTATTAGCTTAGAAATGCCATAATATTTAAACTCTACAGCTAAATTTTTGTGGTAAATATCAACTACCTTTGGAATATATCATTTTTCTAAAATACCAAATGACAAAAATAAAGCTCAAGAAAGAAATGCAGTTTTTTTCTTAGACTGTGAACCATTTTTTACTTTTTGGTGTACAGACACATACCTAACATGTATCACAATGATTTAATGTTAAATCAATCCTGCAAAAGGTACAAATAAATATAATAATGAAAACCCAGACCATCTCTTTCTTCACTGATTGACAAAGACAATCCAAGTCCCTTTTTATTCAGAATTGCCTCACTCATAATTGTTGTGTTTGCCAGCATATTAAAAGGGGGTGATACAGTGGGGGAGATTATCTTGAAAACCTCTAGATCACTTCAGCTACTACAGAATGCAGCAGGATACTACTGCATTGCTTGCTTACTCGACCAGATGGATCATATTAGTGTCTGTGCACTAGGGCTTACACTGGCTACCAGGGTGTTTCTGGATGCAGTTCAAAGTATTGCCTTTGATCTATGAAGCTGTATACATTTTAAGCCAGAAACTATTTATCCTAAAATCACCCACAGTGGGCAATTTGAAACAGGGAACCATTGTTGAAGCTGCTAGCATCATAATTCAAAGTTAGTACTTTTCTCAATCAAGTCCACCAAGTTGCCATTACCTGGAATACTCAGCTGCACTTGACTGAATGGTCTAATGTAGAAGATAAAGGTATAACTTTGCTATAACATAATATTTCATGTATTTAAAATAAAGTGAAATGCTTTGTACATTTGATTTGAATTTTAATATAATATACATCTTGACTAAGATATATAATTCTTTTTAGAAGGAAACAGAATATCTTTTCAAAATTCTGGATAATGTTTTATATGCACAGATTTATTATTATTACTTTAGATCCCCAAAATTAAAAATAAATTAATTAAATAGTTTATGGTATGTGGTCTTTTTTTAAAAGAAAAAAAAAAAGCAAGAAAACAGATAAGCAAGAAAACCCCAAAATGAATTAAAATCACCCATCATTCTACCACCCAGTTATTCTAGAAGTTTTATAATGGCCTGAATTCAGCAAAGGGCTATGTACCCACCATGAAGTAATTAAAAGGCATTCTTTAGCTATTTATTTATTTATTTATTCATCAAATAAAACACAGTGCTATAGACTCAGTTAAAGAAACATCAGATTTGGAACCTGATCTGAATTAAGAGGAATCATATAAATAATTAATTACAATAAATTAACCATCCTATATAATAAAAGGCTAATATGCAAATTGACCAAACTGCAGAACAACCAGTCACTATGATGCACACTGACCACCAGGGGGCAGATGCTTAATGCAGGAGCTGCCCCGTGGTGGTCAGTGCACTCCCACAAGCCAGGCTCATGGCTGGCGAGCACAGAGGTGGTGGTGGAAGCCTCTCCCGCCTCCGTGGCAGCACTAAGAAAGTTGGACTGCTGGCTTAGGTCTGCTCCCCATGGGGAGTGGGCCTAAGCTGTCAGTTGGACATCCCCTGAGGGCTTTCAAACTGAGAGAAGATACAGGCCGGACTGAGGGACCTGAGGGACCCCTCCTTACCCCCCTGCATGAATTTCATGCACCAGGCCTCTAGTAGTGTTATAATTGTAATATCTGAAGAATTTATAAAGAAGAGTAGTGGCCCAGAGGACAGTAACTAACTCAGTCTGGAGCAGGAAGTCAAAGTTCAATTTAAGGAAACAATGAAACTGAAGCTAGATCTTGAAGAATGAATTGAACCATCAGGCAGACAGGGGTGGAAGGAAGAGGAAAATGCACTAACTCTGGAACCAGATTGCTTGGGTTCAAATCCTGGCTCTACCATGACACATGCTATCTGAATGAACTTCTATGAATTATTCTATCACTCTGTGCCTCAGTTCCCTTATTTCTCCAAAATGGGGATAATAGTATTGATTTCAAAGAGTTGCTTGGGGATTAAATGATTTACTCTATATAATGTCCTTAGAATAGCATTAACTATTATTTTAGAGCTATGTGAAATATCAGGGATATTTGAGGAATTGCAAGTGCTAGGGCCCTTTAATACAGAGAAAGAGCTGGGGAACTGCAGAAAATGAGGCTATAGAGTGAATGGGGGTAAAATCATGAACAAGCTTAATTGCATGCCATGCTAAGGGGTTTGGACTTTATTCTATAGGCAAAGGAGGACCAATGAACTTTTTAAGGCAGAGGAGGGATATAATACTACCTTCATATACTCCCTGCATATCAGCAAAAGAATTTTAGTGGCAATGGAGAGAATGAATCATTAGGGGAAAGAGATTAGGGGTAGAAGTTAATAGTTCAGAAATTGCTACCACAATCATGCATTAACAGCACTAAGGAAGCCCTGACTGCATTTTTCAAGTTTTTAATGAAAATCTTAAAAAGTTTAATATGAATGTTACCAACAGAAGGGGGACAAACAAAATAAAAAAATATTCACATCAATGCCATTTACATTCTTCCTTTCCTATATACAACACTGCATATATCTTTCAAGCTTAATTTGCATCTCACCTCCTTGAGGCCTCCTCTAATGATTCCAGAGCTATGGCCAAGGCTACACCTCATTTTAATCTCTAGAGAAATGAGCAAAGCTGTAGATCTAAATATCTTTAGAAACTGGCAGAAATGGCTTTTAATTAATTAACAACAGGAAAGTTGTATCGGATAAATTGTGCTGAAGGGAGAATGCGATGTCTTCTAGACAGGAGGAACCGGAAGTAAGAAGGCACAGGGAGGGAGAGAAACCTGGAATTTTCATGAAATAAGAAAACCAACTTTACTAGAATCAGAGACTGTGTTAGGAGCTCACAGGAATAAATATGAGCATAATTTAAACATGAAAAATAAATGTGCCAATGTAATATTTTCTTTTGCTAGTTCAGAGGCAGGCAAAACATCACTTGTGTTTTGGATTGCTTTGGCTTTTGGTTCTCTGTGTATTTGCACATTTGCCAATCTACCTCATATAAATTATATTTTTAAAAATCTTTTGGATAAAATTAGAAAGTTATTTCACTACACACTTTTTTTTCAGTTCACCCTTTAAATCAGTTGATAAGTTCACCTTTTAAACTCTGATAATAGTTACAGAAAAAAAATCCATATTTTTTCATTTATCTCTACTGCAACTATTGCCAGAGGTTAGAGCCATTTCATGTGTAAAATATATGTAACTTTTTTCTTTTAAAATATGCAATCTCCTTCTCAGACCTAATAAATATGAACATTGACCCAAGGGCTCCAGTCTTTTAAATAACACTTTGAATAACACTTCTAAATAACATGTCTAGTCTATATTAAAAATTAACTGCAAACTCTCTCTAAAAGAAATTCTACACCAGGGAAATGTAGAAAGAAAAATCTCTGGTGAGTAACAAGGGGTGGGACTACTGAGTGGCGATACATCTCTGAATGAGAAGTTATAATAAACCAGCTGCCCGATCTGGTATAGGTTTTTTCAGGCTGAGGCTGGGTAGTGGAAAATGTTAAGGCGAAATTTTCCATTCATCTCACATACTTCACTGCTTAGAAATATGAACCACCTGTAACAGGAGCCCCAGGGGATTAACAAAAGTCCTGCAGATTACCCATTAATGACTCAGACCCCCTCCTGTTTGAAATCCAGCCCCCCTTTCCCCTCTCTGAACATTTCATGATCTCCTCCACTAATTATTTGGAATTCGTTTGTAATAAATGCCTTATGTTCCCCTACTGAGGCATGCTTGTTCACTAACATTTCACTTTTTCTGTGTGATGTGAGCACCACAATAGAATTCCAAATGAAGAAAAGATAAACTTTTGGTTGAGTTGTGTTTGTTTTAGAAAAGGAGAGGAAATAAAAGTGTTTATTTGGGCTGGCCTGAATGGTCCGGTCATTGCCTTTTCTCCAGTGATGCTTTCATATTCTACTTTACTACAGATGGGAAATACATTTTTTAATTTTGGGGGGCGGAATCTAACTTGTCATTGGACTGAGTATACAAAGCTTTAAATAATTTATTTAAAGATACCATTCTATTGTTTATTTAGTCGAACACACACAAACACACGCACACATTTGGATGCAGGCTTCAGCAGAGTTACTGAGCATCTGTCTTTGGGCTAGAGCACCACGCTAGTATTTCCAGAGACCTACATCACTGGGGTGTTTCTTAGAAATACCTAGTATCTGTATGTTTTAAGTGCATTAAATTTATGTCATGTTCAGGAAATAATTTTATAAAATATATTTCAATTTCTCCTAATAAATAGCTGAAAGATCTTTTGGTTGCGGCTCTATCAACTTCTGGGCAGTTTAGTTACACAGAGGACATTTGACAATAACCAACAGATGTTCACTTGTCACAAATGGTAGAGTGGTGTGCTATTTGTGGGCAGAGGCCAGGAGATCTGCTAAACATCTGACAATGTCCAGGAAATTCCCCTGGAAAAAAACAACAACATTCTCTGGGTGCTCTCCCTCCCTGGAGCATGGCCTTAGCCTTTCTCCTGTCCCCTTCTCCCTGCCCTTCCTTTCTGCCTTACCCCCAGGCCATTAAAAAACCAACAAATAAAATAACAACATTATCTGGCTACCAACGTCAATAGTGCTGAGATTGAGAATGCTGATCTAGACGGATTTAGTATCTCTGACCTTCCATGTAATAGTGTGTGAAAAGCAGCCTATTCATGCTACATACATGCTTCTGTTTTTCTTCTCCTGTTAAGACTTATGGACTATCTATTACATTAGAAATTCCTCAACATCTTTAAAGAAGCACAACTTCTAAGAGCTCAGAAACTCAGAAAGCCATCTCATGGATAGGCAATGACGGTTTCAAAATGGAGCAGAATAGCTAACTATCTGGATGCAAAAGAGGGTTTTCTTTTTGTGTTTTTTTTAGAAGAGTTTTTTTTTTTAAGCAACATTGAGAAAACTCGTTCAGTGGATGCTGCAGCTGGCACCCACCAAATCTTGATGCACATATCCAAGGAGTAAGGTACTGAAGAGGTTACCATCGTGTTTACTAAAATGGCCAAGAATTAAAATAGTAATAATATTGGAGAGAGTAGGAGTGAATCCGGAACTAAAAATTACTGAGAAATTGGACAAGGGATCCAGGCGTTGGTACTAGTAAATAACCGAAATGATTAGGGACAGTGGCTTAATGAATGTGATTCTACTTATGTATAACCATTTATTTATTTGAGAGGGCATTTAGGGATACAGGTTTGTTTCTTGTTTTGTATGTTGTTGTTGTTTGTTCTGAATTACTTACTAGGATGAATTAAGCAAAGGCTTCTATTTTATTAAGGTTCACCATTGTTTACCTATTAAAGGACAAGATAAGATTCCTTTTTCAGTTCTAATATTCAACAAGATACTGAGGCACACTACTCAACTTTAAACTGATATTGCTCAAACCTGATCTTTATAGCGTCTCCTAATCTTTCTCACAGCAGTCTCTTAATTCCAGAGCTCCCTAGTACCTGTGTTGGTTTTGCTAGGCAAACACATCTACCCGATTTCCTTTGATGATGCCAGTCCCTCCCTTTGTGGAATGTCCTCTTCTAGTGCTGTCCTTGTGAATCTTCCAATCATAGTATCCAGCCTACTGTCGAGAGGGGTATATGTGACCCAGGTATGGCCACTGTAATTGCCAAAGAGTAGGTAGGTGCCTGACCTAGGAAAAGTTATTCAGAAATTTTCTCTGGATTTTTTTCCCTTCTTGGTATGGAAATACAAAAAAAAAAAAAAAAAAAAAAAAAAAAAAAGGGGGCTGCATTTCAGGAAAGAGTGAAAAGAGAAACAAATACCAGCACTACCACTATGTGATGGAAGCCCTTCTGCAATAGAAATAAGGCCGAAAGCAAAGAAGAACACATCAGAATGAACTTTCATAGCTTTTATCTCCTAGGAAAATTCTCATTTCACATAATTGTCTTATCTCTGTTCATAAACTTAGTAGTAATAGTCCCTTATTAACATTTTAATGTCTGTAGGACCTGAAATGATGTTCATTCTCTCATTTCTGACATTGGTATTCTCTCTCTCTGTCTCTTTTCCTCTGATTAGTTTGGTTTGAGGTTTCAGTTTATTGGTCCTTTGGTCTTCTTAAAATTTTTTATGGTTTTACTGTGTATTTTATTTTATTGATCTCTGTTATTACCTCTATTATTTCTTCCTTTCTGTTCAATTTGGATTGAATTTTGTTTTTCCAGTTTCTTTAAGAAGAAGCTAAGATCATTAATTTTAATCATTCCTGATTTCATTCTTCAGTTTTAGCTGCATCTCACAATTTTAAAAGGAATTTATTACCCGGCCAGCATACTCAGTGGTTGAGCACTGACCTGTGAACCAGTTGGGCACATGCCCAGGTTGTGTGCTCAATCCCAAGTGTGGGATGTGCAGGGGGCAGCTGATCAATAATTCTCTCTCATCATTAATGTGTCTATCTCTCTCTTCCCTCTCCCTTCCTCTCTGAAATCGATAAAAATATATTTTTTAAACATGTTCAGAATGTTTTCTAATTTCCTTTGTAATATCTTCTTTGATTCATGGGCTATTCATAAATGTATTGTTTATTTACAAATATTTGGAGATCTTCTAGATATCTTAATTGATTTCTATTTTAATTCAATGGTGGTCAAAAGCATAATTTATATGACTTGAATCCTTTAAAGTTTATTAAGACTTGTTTGCTGACTCAGAACTTATTCTACTATAGTAAATGTTTCACATGTACTTAAAAAAAGTGTATTATGGTGTTGTTGGGTGGATTAGTTGATGTCATTTAGATTAAATTAGTAGTGTTTTCATGTCTTTTCTAACTTTGTTTTTCTCTCTAGTTGTTCTTTCATTGAGAAAGAAGTGTATGAATTTGTTACTATAATTGTACATTTATCTGTTTCTCCTTCCAGTTGTATTATTTCTTTATGTCATGTATTTTGAAGATCTGTTATGTGCCTACACATTTAGGATGGTTAATGTCTTCTTGATGAATTGACCATTTTGTTATTGTTAAATAACATTTTTCTATCCTTAGAAATATTCCTTGCTCAGATATCCATATTGGCTGATATCACCAGAATCCTCCCAGCTTCCCTATGTCCCTAAACAAGTCAAGTTTATTCTTCAATTAATATTTTTCACTCACTGGTTCTCTGAAAGACTTTTCCCTAGAAAGGTTGACAAAACTGGTTTTAATAAATATAATATTTTCAAGGAATTTGGTAAAATAGTTATTAAAAAAAAACACACAATTTATTATGTAGCACATTGTGACTTCTGTAAGACACTTCATAAAATCTCTCCTGATATTCCAAGAGCGACAGATTCCTGAATCTGGTGATAATAATTATACGTAGTCACATCTGATTGACTGACTGTAACAAACAAGCGCTGATGCCTGGACTGCTGCCATTTAGAAGGATGCATTTCTGCTGTCATGCCCATGCCTCCACCCTTGGCCAGGCAAATGTTCGACATTTGGTTAACACTTGGATGAAGAAAGAGAAGACTTGACTATTGATGTTGTAGTCGATATAAGACTAGAAGAGAGAGTTAATGGAGGAGATGTTGAAATCAGAACTCAAAATATTCTCAACAGGCTGACAGCATGAGCCAGAAAAAATAAGAATAAATTGAAAAGCTAGAAACATGAGGTTCTACATTTCTGTTTAAAAAAATTAACCTCGCACATACAGGATTAGCAGCAATTCATGTGAAAGGATTTGGCAGTTAGAGTTGACTGCAAGGTCAGAATGAACTTGCAGCATGACTTAGTTGCTAAAATAGTAGAGACAGCTTTAGGCTGCATTAAGAGAAGTTGTGTCAAGGACAAGAGAAGGGAAGTTTCTACGGTATTCTGTCCTGATCAAAGCCATCCGAAGCATGTCTATTTTTTGATGCCACAATTTATTCTTATATTACTGAGTAGCTTCAATGTTTTATTTAAGACTGAGATTGTAGTAATACAAATTTATATCAAGTGGACATTCGACTCTCACAGAGGTCACAGTGGACTAAGAGGAAACTAACTTGTATGTAAATAATTAACATATATTAGTAAGAAAGAGATACAACCTTTAGGGCAGATAGCAATAAAAAAAATAATGCAGATGCTTGGGATAGGTAATGGTCACTACAAATTATAGAAATCAAAGAACTCGGACTTCATTATGTAGGCAATGGGAAAGCCATTAGAAATGTTTGCATTGGGGAACAATATAATCAAAGCTGTGTTTCAAGAAAGAAAAAGAAAATAGAAAAAAATACCCAGAAATTTACACATTAGTCCATATGATTGATCCTCACTGTGTTGTGGCTGTGGGACTTAGCCATTTGAGGCAGAGCCAGGAAAAATGAATGGAAATTGCAAGGAGACAGATTTTGATGTAATATATTGAATTTCTTTCCATCATGTTGTTCAAGATGAAAGGACTATTGGTAAGGAAATGACCAATCTTTTCACTGAAAGAGTCAAGCAAAGACTAGATGGCCATGTCTCAAGCCCTGCATGAGCCAATTCAGTGGTTGATCGTGGGGTTTCTTTCCAGTCTTAGAGATCTTGGAAGTCTGTGTTTCCATGGCATAGTAATATGCTGATTAATTAACTTGGTGAGCAAAATTACTTAAGTGTTTTGTAGCTTCAAATATGTTCTTTCTATTGTCTAAAAATATCACTATGTACTTAAAAAAATTTTTTAACACATGATCATATTAAGGACTTGTTCTAACTTTTATTACTACACTAGAGGCCCGGTGCACAAAAATTCATGCACTCGGGGAGGGAGGGTCTCTCAGCCCGGCCTGTACCCTCTCACAGTCCAGGACCCCTTGGAGGATGTCCACCTACCAGTTTAGGCCCACTCCCCAGTGGATTGGGCCCAAGTTGGCAGTCAGACATCCCTCTGGCAGCCCAGGAGCCCTCGGGGGATGTCCAACTGATGGCTTAGGCCCGCTCCCCATGGGGAGCAAACCTAAGCCACAATCAGACATATTTAGCACTGCCAAGGAGGCAGGAGAGGCTCGCACAACCCATTAGCCCGGCTTATGGCTGAGCAGAGCTCCCCCTGTGGAAGCACACTGACCACCAGGGGGCAGCTCCTGCATTGAGCATCTGCCCCCTGGTGGTCAGTGTGTGTCATAGTGACCAGTTGTTCCTGCTTCTTCTGCCGTTAGAGTCAATTTGCATATTATCCTTTTATTATACAGGATTGTTTAATTTTAACTCATTATTCATTATGTTTTGATCAAATAATTTTGTTCATTAATTTTCTTGATAGTTTCAATTGATCTTCCCAAATGTAAAGTGAACTTTAAGATCTTCCTTTCAAAATATACACCCCTAAAAATAAAAATTATTAACTACAAGTATATGTGGTTTGGATTATCAGTTAATACAATCAATGTGATAAATCTGTATCCTATATTCTTTCTATGTTAACATACACCTAGTAACAGAAGTATAGCAATGGTAATTTGGTAATTCCTAATTGAGGAGTTTAATTTCAAGAACAGTGATGAAATATATTAATAGTTTATGTCACAAATTATTCTGTTTTTTTAACATTTTTAACAAAACAATGTTTTTTCAAGTTTTTGTTAGCTTTATGTTCATTCTCAATATTGTCTATAAAATAAAAAAGTATTGGCAATAAAAACACTGCCACTTTTATACTAGGGGAAATAAGGAATCAATCACCATGTTGTCATGGGCAAGGAAACATCCATGAAACAACAGGAAAGGGGACCACAGCACGGCTTGTAGTGATACATTACACTGTGGCCAGCGCATGCAACTAAATCAACAGTGGCCTGATTAATGGCTCCTCCACAGAACATTGCAGAATGAAACAGAAAACTTCGCAAGTTTTCATTATGGAGTGGTTTTAGTACACCCAGAGGCACAGTGAGAGGAAGAACTTATATGGGAAGTTTCTGTCTTTAAAAAATATCTTGACTATACTTGGTTTAATACTTATTAATAGAAAACTAACTTAGAAAATTAGACTTCTACTTGTGCCTTAGTTATAAAGAAAAATAAACAATTGCCAGTTGAATTAAAATTTATGTTGTCTTCCAGAATCATATAGTACCAGAAAATATGACTTTACTAGAAAAAGCAAATGTTGCTAAGGATACTTGTGACATCTTTTATTGACAAATAAAAATTAGGTTCAGATAATGTTAGATAACAAAACAGGTAAACACAACTGTGAAATTGCCAGCAATTTATAGGAATGACTGCAAGTTTGATTTTTTTTTTTTAGATTTTATTTCTTTCACATTTTTCAAACTTTTTTTTAAAACAGTGTCACAATTAGCCCTCATCTTCTGCAGCAAGAGTACCAATCCCCAATGGTGGGAGATTCTTTTATCTATTTCCTTGCTTTTGATGACCTTGACCATTTTGAGGAGTTCAGTAGTCAGGTATTTTTTGGAAGGTCCCTAAATTGAGATTTGTCTGACATTTTCTCTAAGGTAAAAAGCTGGAATTAGGAGGAAGAACACAGAGGTAAAGTGCAATTTTCATCACATATCAAGGGTACATACTATCAACATGACTTACCACGTTTGATGCTAACCTCAACTATATAGCTAACATCGTTTGTCAAGTTTCTCCACTATAAAACTACCTTTTCTCTCTTTTCAGACTTTTTTGAAAGGAAGTTACTATGTGCAACCCACACTGAAAGAAGTGAGGAGTTACGCTTTCTTTTCCAAATCACTCTAAAATTAATCACAAATTTCCTAGGAAGGCTTCAGCAACATAATGGTTGCACCTCAGCACTAGCCATCACCTTTGACACAGAGGTAACATCACATCAGCCAATGCTGTCATATTTGGGTTCTCTCCCAGCTCCCACCCACATGGCTTCCAAGAACATCTGTGACCCCAGGACCTGGGTCCAAAGAGAAATAAATGTGCTGAATGAGTCTATCTAGCAGAATAGATGCCAAAATAGTACAACTCATTAGTTATACTTCTCATTTATAGCTCTTTCCTTTTGCTTAGTTGGCTAAAGTGTATCCCACTCTTAAATTAATTCTGCATTCTCTCTCTTTCCAGTATTCTTTCCTTACTCTCTTATTTCATAATTGTTGTATTCCCAAGTTTCCTTTTACAGATTACTTCCAATGACTTAGAAAAAAAATCTAGTTAGATAAACCTTAAGCAACATCATGTTGATTGTATCCTACTTCCATACATTGCTGATCACACTCCTATACATCATGTGCTAAAGTGAAATTCCCTTGAGCAAAGAGTAAAACAGCAACTATTTCCATGGTGACACCATTACACTTAATTGTTTTAAATGCACACTTTAGTTTATATAATATAATGGAACGAGAGATCCCAAAAGCCTCAAAGACATCAGTTTTTTTGCATTTTCTTTCAAAAATAAGTACTGGATACGTGATCCCCATACTCTGAACTAGATGATGAGGATGAGAAGGAATGGATCCTGACATCAAGGAACTTGCAGCTAGTAGGCAGCAGCTAGCTACCCACAGGGTATAATTGAAAGTTATCCTCAATAGTTTTTCTGCATTTATTCTGAAATTCCAATCATTGCTGTAGTTCTTTTTTGTAAGGGTTATATTAAAAGGTGACCTAACACTAAAAATTAGAGAATCACAAATTAAATGATGTATGTTTTAAGCCTGATTGAAAACAATTTACAAGATAGGAAATATGCAATGTTGTTAGGGTGTGGTTCTATTATGAATTGATTGACTATGATCTTTGAATGTTTTGAATTGGGTTGTTAACTTTATTTGTTTGTGGTAGCTTTTCATCTATTTGGCTTATGGTTCTTTTACCTATCATAAATTTCAGATGTTTTATGTTATTGACTTGTATTTTTACATATTCATAACATGTTTTCTATTCTAAAAATTTTAATTTTAGATGGCCAAATTTATTTATATTTTCCTACAGGATTCTTCCTTTCATATTCTTTTAAAATTCTTACTAAATATTAAGTAGAAATATTAAAATTAACACTGTATAAACAACATTATTTTAGTTTTGTTCAAAGGAAATAAACATAAAAATAAGAAGGAAGAAAATTGTATTTCTCAAATTTACCCGTTTTTTTAAAGTGCATTATTATTACAATCAGAATAAGTTATAAATGTAATGTATTTTTAATGTACAGATGTATCTCAAAGAGAAAAATGCATGAATCCTCAGCAACCACTATCACTTCAGCATGTAAGGCCAGTATCCTTGGAAATACAACTTAGGTGAATTTTAAGAAAATAACAATAGAGGGTTTCATTTTTCTTTTGGAATAGATATCCCTCCTCTGCCAAGACTGGTAGAACTGGTATAGTTTGGGCAAAAAAGAAAGTACATTGAACAGCTGGGAAGTAAAAAGAATGAAGAAAAAATGAAATGTTGAATAAATGCCACATCATTTCCTTTATTCATACATGAATGAAGGTCCTCTATTTCAGAAAGTAACAGATTGGAAAGACAATAGGGATTTGAAGGTTATTCTCATTTCCTTTAGAAGACACTAAATGCTGCTGAGTCTATAAAATGCAACCTTCTAGATCAGTGGTCGGCAAACTCATTAGTCAACAGAGCCAAATATCAACAGTACAACGATTGACATTTCTTTTGAGAGCCAAATTTTTTAAACTTAAACTTCTTCTAACGCCACTTCTTCAAAATAGACTCGCCCAGGCCGTGGTATTTTGTGGAAGAGCCACACTCAAGGGGCCAAAGAGCTGCATGTGGCTCGCGAGCCGCAGTTTGCCGACCACGGTTCTAGATTATAAGTATATTTTTTTTAAATTGAGAGTTTTAAATTAGTGTCATTTGACAAAAAGCAAACAAACAAACAAAAACTTAGCAAAATGGAAAGAGAAACGCTGCCTGGACAGAGCAAGAAAGGTTTCAAACGAACTCTGAGCAAGAACAGATTGTACTTGGGAGGCTTAGTAATTATCAGCAGACCAAGGGACAGCTATGTGTGCTAAGCGTGTGACTCCACTCAGCAGGCGGGGTCACCCTGGCAGGGAAGTGCCTGGCGCAGGGCCAGCAGCATCAGGCGGTGGACTCTGAAGCAATCTCAGCTTCCTTTTTATTCACCGTGCGATCATTTAGCCTAAGTGGCAATGTCCTCATTTATAAACTGGGGATAATACCAGTGTCAGCATCGGCGATAACGAACTGAGAAGTGTTTGAGATGAAGCCGGTAAGGAGGGCTCCACAGCTCTTGCCTCACCGCACACTGTGTTCCTTGTTTAAAAATTGCCCGGGCTTTCCTGTAACCACCTCACCACTGATCTTCCTTCCCATCTCCAAACATTGGCTCTAGGCCCACTCAAGCAAAAGGTGAACATTTGTGCCCCTGCTAAGCAAAGGAAATTCGGATGTGAAGAGCTGACACAGATCTGCGGATTCACTGCAAATGGACAGGCCCTGGTCATTAAAACATAACAATAATATCAATAAAACTATTAGCAGTCGTTATTTATTGTGATGGTTCTGTGAGCCAAGACTGTATTAATTGCATCTAATAGATTAAATCCCTTCTTCCAACAGACTGTGAGGTAGGTGTGGTTACCCCACTTTGTAGATCAGCTGAGACCCAGAGAAGTTAATAACCTGCCTAGATTCACAGAGTCCTCAGGGAATTTAGAAACTGCCAGAAATTTCAGTTCTCTCTGTATACTCAGGGTACTCCCCACTACGTTCTATCACTTTTACAAAGTTGTCTTCCAACTTTTGACTTGAATAGCTCCTAAAAGAATTCTTAAGACATTTCTCCTCCCTGGAACATTTATAAATTAACATCTGTATTTCTCCAAAATTTAAAATAGTTATAAATCTAGTAGTTTCTAATGCAGTTTAAATATAGATATTTAAAAATAAAACTCACCACTTTAATTTATCCCATGTAACATTGTATTGTAGTGTTTTAACACCAATCATTATTCATTTCTAATGAAAAAAAAATTTTTTAAGTTACTATTTGACCTCTTCCCTTTCTCTATGCGAAGTCATATTTCCATTCAACTTTCTCCACATAATTATTATCCTATTGTAATAATATATCTTTACACTTAAATCACTCAACATACTTTGCTGTATTTGATTTTTTTATATATATAGTTTTCTATCACTTCAGGCTCTATGACTTAAACAGTTTCTTCAGATCTATTTTTTCAAATATTTTTGTTATGCAATTGACCAAAACACTGAGTACAAAGCACATGTTGATAGTTAATACATTAAAAGTACAATTGATTAGGAATACATTGTTTAATAACATGGACAGAGCTTCTTTCTAACTAGTTGATGCAATCATAAATAAATATTACTTGTTGCTAAAATGAGTCAGGACTTAGCAAAAATAGCAAAAAAAGAGAGAGAGAGAGAAAGTTGGCTACTTCACGGTGTGGCTTACCAAAGGTGTGTCAGTCATTGTTAAATTAATCAAAATCTAATACTCTATGTAATAAAGAGCTAATATGCTAATTAGACTGAAGAGCAGAACGACCATGTGGACGACCTTCTGGACGAAGCCAGGGCTGCAAGGGCCAAGGCAGTTGGGGCTGCGAAGGCCGAGCCCCTTGTACGAATTTCATGCATCAGGCCTCTAGTGAATTAATAAATGAAAAGAAGAGTGATGAAGAGTGTCAGTGGGCAAAAGACTTTTGCCCATGATTTTTTTTTAAATGGTAAAGAAATAGTTTCACCTACAAGTAGGAAAAAATGAGAAAGAAAATATAGAATATTATTTTTTATATTTTTTAACTTATAGGTTATTAATTAAACTTAATATTCTCAGGCTTGTAGATTTAACACTGATTCATCAGAATTAAATTTGAAAGCTTTAATTGAAATTTAACCTTGAATTTAAATTTCTCTTCCATGAAAAATATGTAACTGATAGACACACAGACAGCACCTTGATAAAGAGCACTTTTTAGACACTGATCTTTTTCTTTGTCTCCATGAAGTTGCTTTTTTGTTTTGTTTTGTTTTGTTTTCTCTCTCTTTCTCTTTCTTTGGGACAATATTCCATGGCAATATTAGGGAATAGAATGTCTTCTTTTTAAAGTGGAAGAATGGTAGATGTGAGAGGAGAGGTGGAAAACAGAACCCACATAAAACCCCTAACCAGAAACTAAGTCCCTAAAACTCTCTATGTCAATGAAACCCTTGGAAAGTCTTTGGATACCTCAGGGGCACTCATGGCCAAGTTGGAGAGCTGATGACATGATACTAAACATGTTTGAACAGGAGAGTGGAAAGAACACCTACATTAGAATCAATCAGATGTGGGCTCAAATCCTACTGCTGCTGATCCCAACTTGTGTGACCTTCAGCACATTCCTTAAACTCTGAGGCTCAGGTTCTAAGGTGTAAAATGAAAATCATAATTCTGAATACCAAGGAGAGTATAAATGAGTCCAATGTGTGTAAATCCCATAATATAGTGCCTACAAAAATGCACTCAAGAGATATAAATTTACTCTTAATACATTTCTTCACTTCCTAATAGAGATATTAGTACTTTTTCCACAGGACCTGTTGAAGATTAAAAAGGTAATTTCAGTTTTTTATTTTTTTTTATTCCCCACCTGGAGAGTCAGAAATTTTTATTTATCAAAAAGTTTGAGTATATAATTCAATAAATATTTATTGAGTGTTTATTATGTGCCAGACACTGTTCTTAGGTGACTGGATTGCAAAAATAAATAGGAAAGTGTTCATGGTCTCAAGAAACTCACAATTTGGCCGTATAGATTAATGTTCCTACTAACCATGAGTTAACTAGTTATTGTATTTAAGATATTTTACTGACCTGCCGAAACCAGTTTGGTTCAGTGGATAGAGCGTCGGCCTGCGGACTGAGGGGTCTCGGGTTCGATGCTGGTCAAGGGCATGTACCTTGGTTGCGGGCACATCCCCAGTAGGGGGCGTGCAGGAGGCAGCTGATCGATGTTTCTCTCTCATCGATGTTTCTAGCTCTCTATCCCTCTCCCTTCCTCTCTGTAAAAAATCAATAAAATATATTTTAAAAAAAAGATATTTTACTGACCTATGAGAGAACAATTTCAGTAAGAAGATGAGAAGAGATCCTGGATTCTGATAACATGAGGAATAAATAG
Organism: Plecotus auritus; assembly: GCF_963455305.1. NCBI lineage: Eukaryota > Metazoa > Chordata > Mammalia > Chiroptera > Vespertilionidae > Plecotus > Plecotus auritus. Next base: position 15,299,646 of record NC_137775.1, read on the forward strand.
GAAGTAAGTTAAGTGAAGATAGAGTATATGGACTATGTCATCAAGAAATTTAAATCAAAATGGAAGAGAATGATGGTTGAGCAGAAGGCAGAGTGAAAAGATGTGAGAAATGCTAATATGTTTCTAGACCTAGAAAGAGGGACTGGTACCTAAGGTAGAGAATCAACATTGTCTAGGCAAAAGTGAAGGTGAATGATGTGAGTCCTACAGGTGTTTGGAAACAATGGAATTAGAGCAAACTTGGAAGACAAGAATCCTATATAATAAAAGGGTATTATGCAAGTTGACCCTAATGGCAGAACGGCCGGTTGCTATGATGTGCACTGACCACCAGGGGGAAGATGCCCAACGCAGGAGCTGCCCCTTTGCGGTCAGTGCACTCCCATAGGGGGAGCTCCGCTCAGCCACAAGCCAGGCTGATGGCTGCAAGCGCAGCGGCATTGGCGGGAGCCTCTCCTGCCTTAGCAGCAGCACTAAGGATGTCTGATTACCTACTTAGCCAATAGTCGGACATCCCCGAGGGCTCCCGGGCTGCCAGAGGGATGTCTGCCAGCTTAGGCCCAAGTCGGCAGATGGCATCCCCCAAGGGGTCCTGGACTGCGAGAGGCGCAGGCTGGGCTGAGGGACTCCCCAAGTGCACAAATTTTCGTGGACCGGGCCTCTAGTGGAAAATAAGTAAAAAGGTACAAAGTAGAAAAAGTAAATGTTGCTTATTGGGACTAGATCCCTGATGTCAAATCACAGCTGATATCTATCTTTCAATGAAGAGGCATCATGCTTCTGCCATCTTTATCCCAGATCCATCTGAAATACCACCTCTCACAGTGCACTGAGTTTGAAATTGAAACTTTAATCATTAACAGAAACAAATAATAAAAAACAAGAAATTAATCAAAATAATAAAATCATCAAATAATTCTTTATATTGATTTTATTTAGATTTTCCCTAACCAATGCAATTTACAAATCAGGGACTTACAGATTATAACACTTGAAATCTTTCTACCTCTAGTACTTCTTTACAGATTATATATTACTCACCTGTAATTCCTTCTTATGCTTTCTTGTACAAACAAGCCAAATATACATAACCACAAAATTTTAACCCATATCGTCATGATTTTCTAGAAGTATAAAAGAATGAACCTGTCTGGGATCGGGGGTGGGGGGGTGGGGGGGTCCTAACATAAAAGAAAAGCCTAGATTTTTAAAAGTACATTATGCGCTATGAGTCACTTATTCTGTCCTCAATGCAGCAGATTTTAAGAAAGTTACTGATCCATTATGCATGCGAAATGGGAGGATTGAGGATGTGCATGGCGAATTTTATAGTTCCCTGTAGAAAAAAGTTTAAATTATGTGCTTGTAGACTTAAAATTTTACCAGATGTCCAGACATTCTTTTGTTATTTCTTCATGAGAAATTCTTTCTAAAATCTACCAAAAGTAATCCATGTCTAGTTGTTCTCCCTAAAGGAAACACGTATGCTTAAATCTAGAATTAAAAGATAAATGAGAATTAAATGTATATCTAAGGAAAACTGAGTAATTTTCAAGTTTGAAAATATTAACAACATACTGTTTAACAACAATATTCAAAATAACCTCTTTTCAGATGGTGCTTTCTGGATCTCAAAAAAAAACATGAGGTAAGTTTATCATCAAATTCTCCCTCTTAATGTTGTACAGTAGTTGATAAACTAAAGGTAAGTTAAGTGAGAAAATTTAATTTTATATTTAATAATAAAATAATAGTTTAACATTAATTGTTGATTTTACTCTTTAAAATGCACCGGGTTAAATATTTAATATATACCATATTAAGTAATCCCTTCAATTATCCTGCTATATTATCCCTATTTTATATATGGGGAAATGGATTCTTAGAAAATAAAAGTGATTTGTATAATGTCAAAAAGATAGGTGGCAAGGCTGAACTTTGAACTTAAGTGGTCTGAATCTAAAGTCCAAGCTCCAATCTAAAGTCTAAGCTTTATTTTTTAAATGTCCAGAAATAAAGAATTATAGTTCATATGCAGAACTCACAGTGTGCACTAAAAAAATAAAAAAGGACACAGAGGTAGCAGCAACCTCTCGATGAACTCATAGGGACCTATTATATGGCTCATGTTGTACAAGAATTCAGTGAAAACATTCTCAATGTGAGCTATAAAAACACTTTAAGTTGTACTCTGTAGCCAAATGGATTACAATCAGCCAGTTTACAAAGAGCAGCATCAGATGTGTATGGCCCTGTCCCATTTCAGTAAATACAGAGGTCAGAAAGAGAAGGAGATGGTTTCCACATGAGCAAAGAGTTTGTTTCCTACAGCGTGATGTTAAACCGTTTCTGGGCAGCCAACGTGGTTTTTCACAAACTCTCACAAACCTTAAAGGGAAGAGTAATTAAGTGCCAAAGGACTACTCAGAAATCTCCAAATTTATAAGAAATCCCTTGATTCACAGATTCATTGCTAGAGTAACTAATATTTGCCAAGCACAATTCTTTGCCTAGGGTTCTGGTGACTTACATTGGACAATTAAGTGTGAATTTTATAGAATAAAAATCTAAGATCCCATAATAACTGTAGAGATAAAATTTAATCCCCAATCTGACTGTGCTTGTCTGCTACACCAGTTCCAGCCCATGAAGAACTTGAGACACTGCTAGGAGAAGGGACCCTCTGCAAAGGATTAAAGAATAAGTAAATAAAAAAAATAAATTAATTAATTAAAAAAGAACATCCAGAACAGTGACTAGGCAGAACAGAGCTTTAACTACTTAGTCCAGTGCATGTTATAGAATAATCAGCAATTAATATCAAACTAGTGTTTTATTTTGAATATAAAAATTAACATAGGTGGAATCTAAAAATCATAATTACCCAACAGAAACAAATTAATAAATACAGAAAACAAATTGATAGCTACCAGATGGGAGGAGTGTTAGGGGGATGTATTAAAAGGTATTATGAAGTAAAATAGCCAGTTATAAAATTAGGGGCCTGTAAAGTAACAGCATAAAGAATATGGTTAGCCTGGCCGGTGTGGCTCAATGATTGAGCATTGACCTATGAACCAGGAGGTCACCATTCAATTCCTGATCAGGGCACATGCCTAGATTGTGGGCTCAATCCCAAGTGTGAGGCATGCAAGAGGCAGTCAATCAATGACTCTTCCTTATTGATGTTTCTGTCTCTCTCGCCCTCTCTGAAATCAATAAAAATTAAAAAATGCCTTTCTGAAATTCTAAATATTTATTTGAAAAACTCACCTGGTGTTTAAAATAAATTTCCCTTTTATAAGTCATGAATGAAAGAATAATCTAAAAGCTTAATTATTTTGAAAAGCAAAGTCCTATAGAGCTTAGTTAAACCCAAACTTTAAAATATTGATTTTTGCTGTCACTAATATATAACCACTATAAATAATATCTATTGTTATGTCCATATTGTAATTTAAGTAAAAGTGGGAGACATTTTATATCTGTCAAAACTATCAACTAGATTTTATAAGTATACTTTCTCAATTGTGTGAATAGCCTTTATTATAATGTATATAAAATTTGTAAGTAAAGCTAAAATAGATTATGAAAAATCTCAGATTATTTTTTATTAGATAATGTAAAATATCAAGAGATACTATGATGTCTCATCTTCAAAATTTACTTCAAACTTTTTTCATTGTTTTTATTGATTTTCATTTGATTTAAATCTACATCTGTTGCTTAGAAACACACACACACACACAGCATATCAAAAGAGAATATCTGACAACATGTGATACACGTTGCGCATGATTTTGACATCTGTTATAAAAGTTAGAATATACTGCAAAGTATATATCAAGAACTCTTACTTATAAACCCAGAGCAAACCAATGGGAAAATAATATTCTCAGCGGTTTAATTTGTATTACATTTATTCATGTTTACTTGCTTCTGTACACTTAAGCACACTAATGCTAATAATAAAATTAATGTTGGCAAGAGAAGCCATGCTAAAAACTTTTCCTAAGACATTAATTCCCTCTTATCTTTTGGAATGCATAATCTGTAAATTTTACTGACATTGCGAATCAATCATAAGTGCTTAGAATGCCAAATGAGTGTATGCTTTGCAGCTAAGTGTACAATAATGGAAAAGATGAAAAACACTACTGCACTCCTGGCATTGGTGGGAACACTTATCTGATTACACAGCTCATCAGCCCCTGCCAGCCAAAAGGGCAACAGCCAGGTGGAGCATCTTAATTTGCCAGGTAGTTCCTTATCAGGTATGTTAAAAAATATTTTATTAAGCATCTTGATTTGCCATGTAGTTATTTATCAGGAATGTTTAAAAATATTTTATTAAATATGTCAAAGATCAGCTATTAAACTACCCAGGAAATGCATGTTTTTAGCCTTGTTTGTGGAGTAATAAATAGTGCTCAAGGGTAAATTTCAGCAAAGATCTTCTTTGACATTTGCAATAATTTTGACCCTTCTCTGTATGGCATAGTTTTTTAATAACTCAGCTCTCAAACAATTGTATAACCAGTGGCACACCCAAAAGAGTACAGGTCCTCTTAACACAGAGAGAATAACTCATACAAGTTTTCAAAGTTAAAATAAGCAGTATTCTTTTTTAAAAAAAATCTCTCCTTTATCAGTATCTGCCATTTATCAAGATCCAGGAACTATAAAGCTATACCCTCACAGTAAATAAATTAGCCACTGATTATATTTAAGCATAGTTTTAATGAAGTTCAGGAATAAACTACCAATTTTTCTTCATTAGAGTAAATCTTAGACAGAAGTCACTGGAAAATATCTCCTTTGTGGTTCCAATTGACTGTCTCCTGTTTTTGCTCATTTAATTACTGATTGATCCTTCTCTTGTCCCATGTTAGATTGTTTCCACACTGCATAAGAAACACTAGTCTTCAAAAACAACTGGATGAGAAAAAAATCTAGAGCTATTTTTGGCATATTTGAATAAATAAGCAATTTAAAGAAGTATCACTCATTTATTCATTTGACTAAGTCTTATTGGATACTAATTAAGAAATTTGAAGACATTCCCAAGACACTAAAAATTGCATAGAGGATTGAAAATGCAACTTTTCATGGACCTTCAACATTGATTTACAATGTTTCTACAATATTTTATTGTATAACATGAAACTAGAGATTAGGACCTTATGCTTATTGGTCTCATGCAGCAATAAAATATGCACCAAAATCTAAACAGTACCTGGCTGTAATCAGCTCATTCTAATGATCCAGAATGTACTTACATATACGTAAAAATATAAAATATTTAAAAATTAAAACACAAACATAACAATTTCAGAGGTAACATGTGGATTCTTCAGGGTCCATAGACCTTGGATGGGAAAGACTGTAAGAGTTTTTATATGAATAAATAAAAACTAAAACATAATAAGGTAATAACCAAAAAGCAAAATGGCCTCATAGTTTAGAGGGGAATCACCCAATGGTGCACCTACATATATAGTATAGACCGTATTTCCCTAATCCAGCTCAAAAAGAGATGCAGCAGCAAATGTTGTAAAAAGTATCTGACCCAAAAGTGAACTGAAAATAGAACTTTTAAACTGAAAAATAAATTAAAAAGAGGAATGCTGAATTGACCTAGACTGCATAGGATGAAAAACAACCCAAATAGTAATCACTCAATAAGTTTCTGAAAGCAGATTCTATACTAAAACAGGGGCATGGGTAGTTCAGATTTAAGCAAGAATTAATGCAAGAAGGATGATTATGAGCTGTCACTGAATGTGGCTAAAGAATTCCCTTGCTTGGATGTCATTAACATGTGAGCATATAGTATATATCATGGTTTTTGAAATGTAAAAATGTTACTTTTGAAGGTTAAAATTCTATTAATAATTATCCTGAGGAAACAGGCAAAACTGGAGTATCTGGGTATCCCTACCATTTAATGATTTTAAAAGACTATAGGATGAGCTTATTTGGGGGTGGAAGATATTGGATATGAGGAACTAAGTTTTGGATATATTGAGCTTAATAGGCCTGTGAGATATCTTAAGGAGAGATTGCATATAGGTCATTGGGCATAGGTTTCTGAATTCAGAGGAGAGTTTTGGATGGGAGATAAAACCTTTAGTGTCAACCAAAGAACTTATATGCGTATATGCATAATCCATGGACAGACAATAGTGCTGTGAAGGCCTGGGGATGTGGGGGGAGAGAGGTGGTGCTGCGGGTCAATGGGGGAAAGAGAGGGAACATCTGTAATATTTTCAACAAAAAGATAAACTAAAAACAACTTTTCGTGCCATCAGTGCTTGCAGTCTAATGTCTTGAGACTGGATGAGAGCAAAAGGAAATGAGTATAGCTAGATAAGAGAAGAACTGAAAGAACTGACCTTGAGCCACTCTGATATTTAGAAGACAGGTGCATGGGGGCAAGTCAGCAAAAAAGCATATAGAAAGAACTCTGAGATTAACCATGATCTTATATGTATATATGCATTACCTATGGACACAGACAATAAGGTGGGAAAGGCCTGGGTCGGGGCGAGAACTGGGTGGAGAGGGGCAATGGGGAGGAAAAAGGGGGACACCTGTAATACTCTCAACAATAAAGGTTTTTTTTAAAAAAAAAAAAAACTCTGATCCGTTTAGGTATAAATTTCTGCCTCATATAGATATAACCCATTATATATTTAAAAATTGCTAAGAGAGTAGAACTTTAAAGTTCTCATCACAAGAAAAAAATTTGTAACTATACTAGTATATGGTGACAGATGTTAACTAGACTTATTGTGCTGATCATTTCATAATATATACAAATGTTGAATCATTATGTTATATACCTGAAACTAATATAATGCTGTATGTCAAATATACCTCATTAAAAATGGGGAAATGAGGAACATGCTTGAGACCTGCTGTCATTACTTCTTTCCAACAATGTAGTGCAGACACAGCCAATGCAAAAAATACAAGAATAAAATAAAATGTGTAAGAATTACAAATGAAGGGAAAATATAGTATGATGTTATAGAATTACAATAGCATGGCACTGGTAAATGGGTATCAAATAAATCAATCCAGTCTTAGCCATAAATTTATTTACATATTGCATATCTATATTAATAAAAGGGTAATATGCTAATTAGACCGGATATCCTTCTGGACATCCTTCCATCCTTCCGAACAAAGCCGGGGCTGCGAGGGAAGTCTGGGTCCCTGCCAGCGGCCAGAAGGAGGGAAGCCCGGGTCCAGCGTGCCAGAGGGAAGCCAGGTCCTGGGTGCCAGAGGGAAGCTGGTGCCAGCAGCCAGGGGGAGGAAGGCCTACTCTTGCACGAATTCCATGCATCGGGTCTCTAATCGTATATAATAAAAGGCTAATATGCAAATAGACCGAACAGCAGAACGACCAGTTGCTATGAGGTGCACTGACCACCAGGGGGTAGATGCTCAATGCAGGAGCTGCCCCCTGGTGGTCAGTGTGCTCCCACAGGGGGAGCGCCACTCAGCCAGAAGCCAGGCTCATAGCTGGTGAGAGCAGTGGCAGTGGCGGGAGCGTCTCCCGCCTCTGCAGCAGCGTTAAGGATGTCCAACTTACAGCTTAGGCCCGAGCGGCTCTAAACCGCCAGTCAGACATCCCCCGAGGGCTCCCGGACTGCGAGAGGGCACAGGCTCAGCTGAGGGGACCCCCCCCCCCACCCCCCGAGTGTGTGAATTTCATGCACCAGGCCTCTAGTTGCTATATATCAGAGTGTGAAAAGGGTAAACTATGAAAAAGTAGTGCTAGGCTATCCATATAGAAAAATTATAAAAATTGTGTATTTTTTTTAAAGAATATGCCTCTAACTTGTTTGTAAAATTTAGCACCTGAATTTTTCTAATACTAAAATATTATCTCCTTTTCAAATACATAAAAAATAATGGTGCCCTAACTGGTTTGGCTCAGTAGATAAAGCATCAGCCTGCAGACTGAAGGGTCCCAGGTTCGATTCTGGTCAAGGGCATGTACCTTGGTTGCGGGCACATCCCCTGTAGGGGGTGTGCAGGAGGCAGCTGATCAATGTTTCTCTCTCATTGATGTTTCTATGTTTCTCTCTCATTGATGTTCCTAACTCTCTATCCCTCTCCCTTCCTCTCTGTAAAAAAAAATCAATAAAATATATTTTTAAAATAAAAAATAAACTGGACACCTTTATAAAAATGGGTATCCTTTAAAAAAATAATGGTGAACTTTAAACCACTTCTTAAAATATAATCAAATTCTATTTATTCACATAGCAAAAGAATCAAGATACTGCCACCTCAATTATGACAATCCCCTCATAAACCTTCCTCTGCTGTTCCACAAATGGATTTTTAAATAGAATACATCACAGCCTGTGCCCTGACTCAACTCAAGATGAATATTACAACCACTAATAGAAGGCTGCCAAACCCAAGTTCCCATGGGGTAGGAGATGGTAAGAAACATAATAAACCTTTGTAAAATTATTTGTATAAAATTCACCAGGACAATGTCAAGATGGATCACTAGGCAGAGTATGGACAATATCATCATCCATCAGGCTACTTCTTAGCAAAACAAAAATAGAAGTCTTTTGGAACCAAATCAAAGATGATATTTTTAAATTAAAATGATTTAACAGAAGAACAATCAAGGCCTTAAATTATAAATGCCCATCCTTCAAACCTCCCTCAAAATAAGCTTCTCTGTTTAACTTTTTTTTTAAGATTGAGAATTAGTGTTACTTCCACTAAAAATCTATCAGATTTTTATTACTTTATTCTGTGATAAAAAGCACTTCATAACAGACACGGGGAAAGCTGGATCAAGTTTTTAAGATTTAGTTTTGAAGGAATTAGGAGAGACTCATTTTTTCTAAGGTCCCTAGTGTCCAAATGTTTTTATAAAATGTACAAAAGTATTATAAAAACATACTTTTGTACTTGAGACGTTTTTATAATAAATCTAAGAATAACCAAGAAAGAAATTTCAATGTTATACCAAACTGTAGCTGTAAAACCAAATTGCTTACAAGACATTTTGTTTTAAACACCTAAAAGACAGCTTCTCCAGGAAAAATAAAGACCAAAGTTGCCATCTTCTAAATGACAAGCATCCTCTGTATTTCCACCTGCTACAGTTCTCTTGTTTACAATATTAAGCATCTTTTATTTTTCCCATTATCTTTTATCTAACCAAATACTATTTTTGACAAGTTTTTTTTTTTTACCAGTGCAACTCTGCATAAGGAACATTATATAAAATATTGTTGTTGTTTTTCTCATAGATCCCAAAGAACCACAACATTTAAAATGATAGAGACAAGCCCATTAGGGGTTTTTAAGAAATTCCATTAGCAATGAGCAAAGCATACAAAAGCCCTGCCCTCAAGGAGCTTGTGTTCTACTTGGGAGACAAACAAATCAATAAGTTATAGTTGATTAGAAGGACTAACTTCTGAAAAGAAAAATAAAGGACAGATGATACTGAATATTGGTAATGGCAAGCAATTTTAAACTGGGTAGGCAGGAAAGGGCTCTCAGTAGGGTTGAAAGGTGAGAGAGAGGGCTGTGAGGATACCCGAGGGCGAAGTTTCCAGGTGAAAGGAACAGGCACTACAAAGAGTTTTGAGGAACGGAGAGGAGGTCAGTGTAGCTAGAGCCAAGGGGTAAGAAGAAATTAGTGTGAGATGAGCCTAGAAAGTAATGGGGGCCAGCACTTGTAAAACCTGTGGGAATTTAAGAACTTTGGCTTTTCCTCTGAGTGCAGTGTGCGGGCGCTGGAAGGTTCTGAACAAAGCACAAGATCTGGTTTACTTCTGGCTGCTATATTGAGTACAGTCCACAGGGTTCAAGGGTAGGAGCCAGACCCTAGGACAGGCGTGATGATGGAGGCTCAGAACAGAGTGTGAGCAGTAACAGCGGTGAGAAGTGGCACAGCTCAGGATCTGTTCTGACAGTAGAGACAATGGGATTTAACAGAAGATGATACAGATGAGCCAAAAAGAGAGGAATCGTGGAGCCATTGCCTGAGATGGGGCTGACTGCGTGAAGCAGGTTTGGGGATGGGATCGGGTTCAGGTGTAGGCATAGTACGTTTTGCATGTCTATTAGATATTCAAGTAGAGGTATTGAAGGAGTCTGAGATTTAAAGGAGAGGGATCATCAGGGCATGAGGGTAGATATCGAAGAAAACTAAGAGTTAAGCCTTCAGGGTCTCCAATATCAAGTTCTCTGGGAAGTGAAGGAAATATTTCTAGAATTTTTATTTGGTTCTTTTTTTAAATAGGCTCTTTCTTTTCTTCATTTGTTCTCTTTTTTTCTGGTCCTTAATCATTCTAAACATACATTTTTATATTAGCTTTCAGATTGTTTTCTTATTATCAGAAGTTTTTGACACTCTAACCCTACCATGGGAGTCTTTCCTAAATGGCAGCATATTTGCTCTGCCACCACTCCAGGGCAGATGCAGGTGAATATCTCTGGGTGGTGGAGGACAGGGGCTTATAACTTCCTTTTTGTCTCTCTCTATACCAGTGGTCGGCAAACTCATTAGTCAACAGAGCCAAATATCAACAGTACAACAACTGAAATTTCTTTTGAGAGCCAAATTTTTTAAACTTAAACTTCTTCTAATACCACTTCTTCAAAATAGACTCGCCCAGACCGTGGTATTATGTGGAAGAGCCACACTCAAGGGGCCAAAGAGCCGCATGTGGCTCGCAACCCACAGTTTGCCGACCACTGCTCTATACTATTTCCTTCAGTAAAAATAAAAAGTTTGTGGTGATAAGAAAGACAAAGTGTATATGAGTTTTAAAATGTTCCCTGTAAAATATGCATAACATTTTAGTCTACATGACACAGAACTATCCATGTGTCTGAAACAAAAGATGCATTTTTTCTGCGTAGAGTACAGTTGAAAACATGTGCATGGGTCACTTCAGTGGTACTGGAACATCAATGGGACTTTTAAAGGAAACTAAAGCAGCTTTCAATTTTACCTTTCTACTCAGTTGTGTGAAAAATAAACTATGTGTTAATGTTATTTCATACCTTAATAAAAATGGAATATTTCTCAGTCATCTGAATCTTGGGCTACATGACACAAACTTTCAAAATTTGAAAAATAGCTTGGTTGACTATATTTTTAAATCTGCTTGTTGAATGCAGTCAAAATATGAACTGCCTACAAAGAACACTTCCTTTCTTCCCTTTCATTTTTAAGGTATCTGAGAAAATTTATTAGATAAAGAGATGGCAATAAAGAAAGCTATTGCAGGAATGTTTCCACTTAAAAAGTTCTTCCTGGTTGACATATATTTCTATGTAAAGTTGAGGGGGGTGGTCTTTCATCTCTGTCAAATCTTTGATCCTAACAAAAAGAAACATGCCAGATGAAGGCAATGAAAGGAATGCTTTTATGAAGTTCTCTCTTTTTGAAAATGGTTAAATGTTGAAAAGTTTCCCCCTTCATTGTATCTGTGCTTGAATCTTAATATGGCTTACTACACATTTACTGAAATGAAAATTCAAATAAATAGAACCTAAGTAATAATCTGAGTCGATTGAATGTAAAATGAAGTTTTAAGCTGCTACACTCATAAATGCAGCTATAGCACATGGGAATTTTCCAGAGGTAAAGGGGAGGAGAAAGCAGAAGAAAAGCTTGCTGAGGCTGTATTTACACAGACAAAATAAAGTAGAAAGTAAAGATACTCTCTGGGGAATGTGGTCTCTGTGATGGTATCTCAGCCATGCAATTCCTTCCACCCCCACTCTAGCCCCCTGCCCTTAACTCCCATGTTTACAGTTTCTAAAGAGGCTTCAACAGAATCCTGTGAATTTCATCAATTATCTACTACAGTATCCCTACCTAGAGTCAGATAAAGAGTGTGATAAAACCTGTCCTTCAGCTTCTGTCAGCAGATGACGAGTCCTATTCTTTGCAGAAAAGACTAGTCTGCTAAGAGTTTATTCCAGTAGATGTGTAGAAAAGTCTACCAAAATAAGTTTAGATGGTTGCAGTTCTCTGAAGTTATTCAAAGTACTTTAACTTCTTGAAGCACTGAAGCCAGAAGGAGGTGGTATGGTTCAAAACACTCTTGCCAGAGTTACATGCTCGAAGGGCCAGGGGTGTTTACAGCTACAGATGGCGTGAGAGATCAGTACATCACATTTTTGTCTCCTCCCTGTCTCCTCTACCAGACGATTAGTACAGAAAAGTTCTAAAAAAGTAACATCCACGAACATTTCCAACTGGACCTGAGCTGCTGCTCATCTGCTCCCGTGTTTGCTTTTCTTTGGAATCACAATCGAAAACAAACCGAATTTTTTTAGCAATACTGCCGTCACCCTGTAATTAGTAAGAGCATGAAAGGAGCTGCATTTCCATTTTCCCTAATAACGTTGTCCTTTCCAGGAAGGAGACATGGCTTTTGAAGGTGGGGGCAACAGGAATATGGTCAGTGCTTCGCCTGCACCTCATTGGCTTTGAGAGTTCTTCAATAACAAATTGCTTTTTGTTTCCACAATAAATAAAGTCATTATGTTAGGTATTAAAATACACTTTCCGCCGAAACCGGTTTGGCTCAGTGGATAGAGCGTCGGCCTGCGGACTGAAAGGTCCCAGGTTTGATTCCGGTCAAGGGCACGTACCTTGGTTGCGGGCACATCCCCAGTAGGAGGTGTGCAGGAGGCAGCTGATCGATGTTTCTCTCTCATCGATGTTTCTAACTCTCTATTCCTCTCCCTTCCCCTCTGTAAAATATCAATAAAAAATATATTTAAAAAAAAAATACACTTTCCATTAAGATACAAAGAAGGCAAAATTTTCTTGCCAGTTCCTGGTTGACAACCTCTACTATTCCTCTGTAAATTCAACAGATATGCTGTAAGAAGAGTGGTTGGTAGTAGGGATTGTTAAGACATTTCTTTAATAAAGAAATTTAGAAACTTACCTTTCTAAAGACTTAATTTACATTTAGCGGGAAAATTAACTGCTAAAATTAACAAGGAGATGAATTAGTGGGAAGATACCATGCATTTATGGAGAACTTTTTCCTAATAGGCTTAAGATGAATTAAAAAAATTAATTATGATTCCTTGTAAAATAAGGATGTATGCATTCTATTTGATGGATTACAGACCAGAATGATAAAACAAAGAGAGAGTTAATAACTTCAAAAAGGTTACTGGCAAGTGTTTCACACCATGGAAACTGATACGTGAAATCGCTGGCATTCTACACAGTTTCATGTTCATTAGGTTATGTATGATTAATTTTGATATGAACAAATCTTGGACTCAAACTATATTTATAAAAACAATTAATAGACTTGACCTTAAATGTTCCTAGAGTAAGAAAAATAGCCTCCAGTTAGCCAGATATGGCAGTGGCTAGGTGGGTGTGCTACTGATTTTACCAAGAGACTCTTCCCCGAAACATTGCGTCACCATTCTGGAACACAGGCTGCTGCCCTCTTTAATTATGTGTTTGGATGGCAAGCAACTTTCTGGAATTAGAGAAGTAAGAGTTCAGCATCCAGCCTCTGAATTGAACTAGATGACCTTACCTTATAAAGGAATGGCAAAAAAGGCACTGACCGCAGGCCCGGCTGCTGGATCCCAAGATGTGTTTGTGGGCAGCGGTGCTGGATACTGCTGAGAAGTATGTGTTCTTCTTTATAATCATCCTTTTTAAAGGTCGGAAAATAGAAGAAGAGGAGAGAAGAAATAAGAGGCTTGGAATTGTTGTTGTTGATTGTGATACTGACCACTTTATCTTGGGAAATTCGTTGAGCTAAGATCGGGGCCTAGTGATAAATGAAGATCAGAGAAGCCAGATGGCTCCCAGGAGAGACTCAGAAAATGCAGATTAGTCAGCCTAATCAAGCCTGTGATTTATCAATTATGTGAATTGTAAACTGTACTAGTTAAGTACATTCGAATAGCATGCACCTGTGCCCCATGTTTGAGAGTCTTAGTAGATTAAATCGTAACCATATTGATTTTTGTTTTGTGCCTACATAACTGAATCCCAGAATAATGCAATAGGAAATTTCTAATCCAATTAAAAGTCATTAATATGGCAAGGAGTTATCTTATTGTCAAGTTTGATACAGAGTTTCTATATTTTTTCCAAAATCAGTTTCAGCCCAACTTCCCTTAGTGGTTTTGAGAATGCAAACAAAGCAAGCTGAGATGCTGTGTTGTCTCCAACTCTATTCCCACAGGTGGGTTTAAGTTAGCGCTACACGGTCCAAATTGCTAAAAAATTGGCAGCTGTAATGTTGCAGTCCGAAGCTCATTCCAGCAATTCTAAGAGGGAGCAACACGGCAAGATTTTTTTAAAGAATGTGGATTCCTTTCCTAATAATTTAGAATTTTATGTGTAGGAGGGCTCTTATACAAACCTTTTGTCTAATAGATAAGGAATCTGAGTGCCAGACAGGTTGTTTGATTTGTCCGAGGACACACAGTTAATTATGTGGAATAAGAGAGCCAAAAACTCCAGTTTCTTGGCTGATAGCCAGGTGTTTGTAATGGAAGACTTTGTATAGTTGCTGTTTCACTTTTTGATATGTTGTAGTCATGATATCCTTTTCCTGCTTACTATTATAAAGTTCATGTCAAGATTCTCAGTGGAAAGTAGAAATATTGGGGTGGGAAAATGGACAGTTTTGAAACAAAGAAGTGAGCTAGATAGGTAGTCTCATAGCTGTGGACTGGAGTTTGCTTTACACCTTAGGGCCTATTTTCTCCTTTAGAAAATAAGAACCACATCCTACCTACCTCAACAGGTGATCACAAGCCCAGAATTTAATCATCCTATCTAATAAAGACAGAATATGCAAATTGACTGTCACTCCACAACAACAAAGATGGCGGCACCCACAGCCAATAAGGAGGGGATATGCAAATTGACATGACAAAGATGGCGGCAGCCGGGCCAGGACGCTCCAGGACTCTGGGCAGCGCTCGCATGCAGGCGCAGAATGGTCAGGGTGGGGCAGGGGTGGAGGGAGCTACAGGAGGGCAGCAGGGCTGGAGCAAAGGCGGAAGGTGATTCCAGCTGGAGTGAAGGCAGAAGGCAGCGGCCAGAGCGAAGGCCCAGGTCCTGGGTGCCAGAGGGAAGCTGGTGCCGGCAGCCAGGGGAAGGAAGGCCTATTCTTGCACGAATCTTCGTGCATCAGGCCTCCAGTTTAGATGAAAACATTTTATAAATTATAAAGCACCTCAAGTATAGGCCATTATTACCACAGTGTAGCACTCAACTTTTGAAGATCTCCAAGTTGGGTGAGAAATAATAGCACTATACAGAGTTGCTTAGTGTGAAGCCATTGGTTAGGAAAAGCAAATTCAAGCCACAGTGCTTTCCTGGCCAGGAGATTCAAAACTCAGAATGACTCATATGCCAAAGGTAAGACCTTGAGGCAAGCAGACCCTCTCATAAACAGAGAACATTTTTACCCTTTTCAGCCTAGAGTAAGGTGTTGAAATAATTGCTATTATTCACTTGACCATCACTTTACAAAGTAATTAAGGCAGTTATTTCTGATGACTTTTATTATCTGAGAGAAAAAATATATGGTGGTACATCTTATAAAAAATACTGTTTGGGTCTCAAGCATTGTTACATAGGAACTTTAATGGAATATTTTTACAGTATTTATTTTGTGTTCTTTACAACCTCTATAGTGTTGTATAAATAATGAAAATGGTGTTTAAAATCATTTAGAGGGAATAATAACTTTCAGTTATTATTGTATAACTTGTCCTTGTGTAACTTTTTATATTATGGAGGTATTTTGAAAGTCCTGAATGAGATTTATAATCAGTTTATCTATACCAGATAGTTCTTTTTGGAAGGTCTGACAGACTAAATTAATTGAAGGAAGGAAGGAAGGAAGGAAGGAAGGAAGGAAGGAAGGAAAGAAGGAAGAAAGGAGGAAAAAAAAGAAAAGAAAAAAGAAAAGAAAAGAAAACCTTGAAATGAAGTAGTCAATAATTATAGGGGTGGGCAAAAGTAGTTTTATAGTTGTGAGAACATAAACAATTTATTCTTGTATTATTATTTATTAATTATTGTATTATTTTCTCATATCCTATTTGTCTCTTTAGTCATGTAACTTTAGTCATGTAACTACAAAAAATTAAAATATTGCTTTCATTTTATATTAATTAAGTTTCTGTTTAGAATAGCAATATATATCATATTTTTGGTAAAATTACAGAGTTTTTTCTGTCTTGTGAAATAAATTTTTAACGCATTCTTTGAAGCAAGTGAAAACTCTGTATCCTGATGATTTAATTCATTAATTAAAATCAATTAGAAAGCAAAGCACTCTCTGTATCACAATGGTTATTTACCTTCAGACAAAAATGGGCTATTTAAATTTAGACACAGTTTCTTGTCTCTGTGAATGTTAATACTAGTAAAATATTCTCCAGGCTAACTAAACATTGTATTTTTCATTTATTTTAAATATACTTGCTTTTATAGACAAGCAAGCCGTCATTGATACTCCCCACCCCAGGCCTAAGTATTAAAGCAAATCACAGAATGAGAGTATTTGCTTCATTTACACTGTAGGGGAAAGTTGCATAGGGTAGGGTCAATTGAATGGTTATAAGTTTTTAAATTCTGGCCAGGTATATTTAAATCTTCTGATAAAAAAAAAAAAGTTCATGTATGGGGAAAAATTCTTCACACAATTATAAAATTCTTAGAAGTATATATGTCAAATATTTCAATTCTTTTGAAAAAGAAAAAGGCCCAGTAGAAATATAAACAGCCAAGATAGTGGATCTTTTTGATAAAACTAAAATAAAAGCCTCTCTCACAAAGGCCCACTGAGGACCTTAGAAGAAATTAAATAGTGACTTGTATGTAAGGAGTGTAGCATCAGGCTGAGTGATTTTGACAAAAGGAGTGAAAATCTATAAATTAGAGTTATTTTAATTTATCATTAAACCAATACCATTTTTAAAATCTAATATTCCTAAAAGAAACAAAACCATTTAAAATGCTGCGTTTGATTTATGTTTGCATTAATTTTACTTACAGGCTTTAAGTTTTCCAAAATTGATGACAACTATAATATAAATCTCATCTACATCAAGGATTTATATATATTTTTGGCTGACAAGTGAAAACAATATACCTTTTCAATGGCAAATAGGAATGTGATCAATCACAAAAAAAAAGGAAACACCATTTTTTATATTGAAAGTGCTGAAGATTAAATTTTGGTGAAGAAGATTTAGAGTAAGCTATGCCATAAATTCAGAATCTCGTCAACCCCTGACATGAGGATCACAGGACTATTTCTAAGACAGGGAGTATCTGTAGTAATCTGTTTCAGAATGGAAAGGAAGAGTAAAGAAAAAAGTCCTTAAAAATAATAGGGGGAAAATTAAAGAGAAACAGACTTAAGCTACCAGAAGTCTCCATGGGGCAGTAAAAAAGGTCACTTTTTCTCTGATTGGCTCAAAAAGTACCACATTTTTCAGACTTCAAACAGTTTTTATGTGATTTCTTCCTAGTTTATTTCCCAACAATGAACCATATATTTAGCTTGTTAAATACCATAGTAAAGATGTGCAGGAAATACAATTAAACCTTAAGTTTTCATGAAGCTGCCGACAAGAAAATTGCACCAGTTTGTTTTTATTGAAATGGTGAGTTAACAGGCACCAGCCAAATGCTAAAATTAAACATTCTGGAATAGTGGAATGTCATTAGCTTTAGTAGGTTGAATTTTCAGTCACTTTATCATATTATGTTCCAAATACATTTCAGTCTACTGGACATGTAAGGCCAAGTTTATGTTCTCTTCTTTGAGAATTTTGTTCTTTTTTGGGGGGAGGAGAATTTCTTTGTAACTGTCTTGGGTGGAAGGGGTGAGATAGACTATTATAGTGTGGCTTTCTTTTAGTTTGTTTGGGTTTTCTTTTGTTTGTTTTGTTTTTTGTTTGTTTGTTTGTTTTTGCCATATGGAAAAGTAAAAGAGAAAATAAATGTAACATATTACCAAGGGTTTCTAGGTATTTTAAGATAAAACCCTGTTTATTTGCATGCTCTGAGTAGTTCTTCCCATGAATCCTTAAGCACTTTAAGAGCAAAGCAATTTTAATGGTATTCCCACTCCCCTCCCTGCCCCAAAAAGCTGGCAAGTGTATTTAATGCCCTGAAAAAAAAAAAAGTTTTCTAAATTTGTTTTAAAAGTCCTTCAGTTGTGCTCAAGGAATATTTCAAAATGGCAGAATATGTATAAGTTAACAGAAAGATAACAAATAAAAATGTTTTGAAAGGAACTTCTTGTTACAAAAATGGAACCTTAAAAATCCTTAATAATTTTATTAAAGATATTTACTAAGCTACAGAAGCAGCTGGGGCCATTAGAAATGTTAAGCTGGTACCTGGCTAGTTTGACTCAGTGGATAGAATTTCAGCTTGTGGACTGAAGGGTCTTGGGTTTGATTTGGGTCAAGAGTATATATCTCGGCTGCAGGCTCAACCCCAGGCCCTGGTTGGGGCGTGTGCAGGAGGCAACCATGGTATATGCAGAAGAAGGAGTTTTTCATATGGCAACCCCTCTCTGCCTCAAAAAATCCTTAAAATTAAACTCCAGAACTAATTAGCTGAGTTAAGGTGAAATTTAGCATTTGCTTTATCAGGATACCTAATGGCATTCAGTAAGTAACAAGGTTAGCTACATGTAGACCCAGGTTTGAGTCTTGGTTCTACCATTTACTGAGTGGTGGCAGTGGAGGTGATCCTAGGATGGAGGAACCTTAGACATACAACTTCATGTATTCAACACATTTTTGCTGCAGAGTTATCAGGCATTCATCTATTTGATAGAAAGAATAATTCCCACATCATAACATTAATGTGAGGATCAAATGAATTAGTGAATATGAAGTATTTAGCAGAGTACTTAATAGCTCTATAGCTCAATATAGGGCAGCTACTATCTATATATATAAAAGCCTAAGCAACCATCCGACCATTTGACCCTCTGACTAGTAACTATGATGCACAATGACCACCAGGGGGCAGACGCTCAATGCAGGAGCTGCCGAGCAACAGCAACTTTGCAGAGTGCCCTCTTGCACTCCAGGACCCCTCAGGGGATGTTGGAGAGCCGGTTTCGGCCAGATCCCCACAGGTCAGGCCAAGGGACCCCACCTGCCGGAGGAACCCCCCTCACTCTGCAGATGTTCTTTGAGCCCCTGCACCGTCCCAGGTGCAGCCGGCCAGCGAGGGACCTCAGGAGGTTAGCTCCAGGACGTGTCCAGCCCATCTCGCCCAGTCCTGCCCCACCGGCCACCTTCTAATTAATTTCCTTTCAATGTGCACGAATCCATGCACTGGGCCTCTAGTTATAATAAGAAGTGCAGATAGGTAATAAAACCTTACCTTGGGGGATCTATTGTCCAAAAGGACACATGCCAGCAACCACAGACAAAGAGTTAGTTTACACTGTGGTTAAACCATTAAGGTTCATAAGATGAGGTTCTTAAATTTCCTTTAGATATTTGTATTATCTTAATATCTTGCTCATATTATATCCCCCAATTTAACATCCAATAAATAAAACAATATACTATATATTACTCTAAGTGTGTATACCAAGTCTACAACTGAATATATGAGTCCAGAGAACGGTGGTATAGTTCAGGGCAAGAGCTGTAAATGTGGGATTTATCAGCATATAAAGCCATGATGCAATTATCCATGGATTAAATATACTTGGAGAAAAGAAAGAGCCACCGGACTGAATACTAGAGTCTACCAGCATTGAGAGGCAAAATGGAGGGTGGTAAGCTGGCTGAAGAAACTGAGATGGTATAGGTACTGAGACAGTAGGAAAAGAAAACAAACAAGGAAAATGCATAGAGATGAAAATGGCGGTCTTTTCTAGCAAATGTAACTGAAAGCACAGGCACCACTGAATTTAGTGACAGTAAAGTTATTATTGACATTGAGAAGGTCGTTTTAGGGGAGGGCTAGAGAGGGGAAAAAGCAGAGACAGAGAACATTGACATCTGTCAGTAGGCTTTGCATTAAAGGGAAGGGAAGACATTGTAGATGTGAGGGTCCAGAAAGTTTGTTTTTTCTTAAGATTATAATTCCAGTGGGAAAACTCCAGTAGAGAGACATTGTTCATGAAGGAGAAACAGGGCCAAATTGTCTGAGCGAAGCCCTTGAGAAGGAGGGCAAAATGAGCAGGCAGGTTGGGAGGAAAGGCAGAAAGTATGTGTGAAGACACAGACAGGTTTCTGATTTGCTAGTGAGAAGGAGGCATGCCCACCAGAAGGCTTCAGTTTTCTTTGAGAAGCTTAAGGAGAATCAGCAGATGAATAGAAAAGAGGAAAATGGGGCAAATCATGAAATGCTGGTGTTGGAGAAGGGAAAGTGAACAACCCAGGGAAATTTCATAGAATTGCCAGGCAGTACGGAGTGCCCATTTGAAAAATATTGTGAATTGAATGTGAAAGCAGTTAGTTGAGTTGTGTATTTCTTTTCCAGTAATGTTCGATTACTTTGATTTACTAGTAACTAGGAGTAATTGCATAGTTAAATTGGGATTGTGGAATTATCAGAACAAAGACATTTGACAGTGAGAGCAACAGAAAGGTTAAGAGACTTTGTATAACCCTCTCCTTTCCCTACCACATCAGAGTAAAACAATAACCAGGGACCTTTTGCTTCAAATCCATTGCTAAATGCGGTATGAAAGGACTCATTTTCCTGGAGGCTGGGCTATCTGTGCATGACCTCCACAGCTTTCAGTGGAAGAAGGGCATGGTGGGGAGTGGTCTGTAACCCTAAAATCTCTGCCTGGCTTTGGGTCCTGCCTTCCTGCGTTTTCAGCAGTCATCCGACCATGAGCACTGTTATCTCGGGTATTTCCCAGTGGGATATTAAGAACTTCTCTCTCACCCTGCTCAAATGAAAACTTGGTTGTTATATATGTCTTAAGCCTCACACAATTCCTGTACAAGAGAGAGCTGGCCCTGTTTTCCTGGTGACAGGAATCAGTGTGACCAAATTTCAGACACCAAGGTTTGATAGGAGCTAGAGAATCATGACTAACAAATGACATTGCCCTCAATCTTACCCTCTCACAGGCTCACTGTGGGGGTCATTACATTTCTGATCTGTAAACGAGCAAGAGATGCATTCTGTGCAGGTTGATGATCTATCTTTAGAGCTTGCTGGAATTTTTGGCTCTTCTAAGCTCACCATGTGAAATAGTTCAGTCATCTTTGACAATGTTATCAACCAACATGCGCATGACCTTTGCTTAATACTACCAGCCAGTACTAAAATATAACACTGGGCTCTAAGATCAGTTTCTCTAGACTGAAAATCTATCTCAAAAAACAGGGATCTGCACATCTAATTAGTTTTCTTCCATAGCATTATTTGGTTATTGGTATTATAAGTAACAATATTTATAATAGCTAATTTTTACTGTGTACCATCCTATACATTTTATGGGGTTGAACTCATTAAATCCTTGCAGCATCTTTAATAGATGGGTACTTTTATCATTCCCATTTTAAAGATAAAGAAGATGAGTCACAGATGAAGTGACCTGCTCCAGGTGAAGGCAATATGTAGAAGAGCTGCAATTTGAACCTTTGCATCCTGGCCCCAGAAGTTAGTAATAATTGTATAATATGTCCCAATAATTTACCGGGTTTAAATAAGAGAAATCATTTATTTATTAGATTTTTGTCATCCTATCTCTACTAAAAGTTTTAGATTGCCCTGTATTTAAAACATCTTAGATCTGATCATTTTGCTTGAGAAAGTTGTGTTTCCACAGAAAGGAATCAGTCTAGCTGACCTAATAGTAGAATTCTCTAACTCCTCCTTCCTATATCAGATTCAGAGGGGAAAATGCAGTTTGAACTATATGAAATTGCTATTCTTTTACCTTTTTGACTAACAAAAATGGCAATTTTGCGTGGCTCCTCTTAATACAAAGGGGAAGCTACAAATCCATATTCAATTTTGCTCTCTGCTTTATTTCAGTATCATAATGATTTTACTGGCATTTGCATTCTCCTTCCTGGCCTCCCTTGTGTCAGGAACAAACACCATCTCTGGGTGAGAGAGCAAGCCAGGACAAGGGCATAAACTGTAGCTGAGGGACAGACAGAGTCATTTCCTTTAACTTAGTCCATGATGTCTGAGGCTTCCTGACCTTGGCCTCATTTGCCCTTTGAGCTCCAGTCCTAGTGCTCAATAATGTGAGCTGTGACTTGCCTCAGAAAGTAGATTCAGTCCAAGCTTTTATTATTTTACTGTTTTGTGTTTTTTTTTCAAAGAATCTCCTCTTGAAACCTAACAGCAAAATACTCAGTCTTTCTGATTGGAAAGTTAATTAATTATAATGGTTCTGAAAACTGAGTCAGACATTCAGGAATCATAACATCTACACTGTGCTCAAGTCCTCACTCCTCCCACAGAATTTTTCAATGCTAAAAATGGCATCAATGCCAGTATTCCTGGCAAATGTGTCGCTAATTTACAATCAGGCGAGTCCAGCTAATGTGTTTACTGAGTGTGAACAAGGAAGGCTATCACATCCAGAAGTTCCAAAATAGTTTTCTTTCTTTAGAAAATGTGTATCTTCTCAGAACAAGCAGCCGTTCTCTCACATGTGTTAGTCTGTGCCATTGGCCACCGCTGAGTCAGAACAGAGGTGACTTCTGGGCTATTGCAAGTGTCATTTTCTGTATTTGGCAGTGTGGCAGTCTGGATGTCCTCACCACATGGAAAAGTTGACAGAATGGTCATTTAACAATATGCCCGGCAAGCCTATAGAAGGCATGAGAAGTGTCACCCAGAAGATAAATTGTCGGGTCAGAGAACAGAAACATGGTTGTTATCACTGACACAGACCATTCTTCCTGTCAGCAAAATATTACCAACATGTCTTTCACCATGAGGTGATATGTCGAGATACAAATAAAACAATGTAATTTCTATCCACTTCAGAAAGAGATAAGTGTGAACACCTAAAAATGACACCAATAAGAAGCAGATTGTAGAATGGCTAATGGCACTTGGTTTTATAATCCCCTCCTCCCAAATTTCTAACAGTAGCTAACAAAATTAGTGTCACTAGATAGAAAGATGTAGCTTCCTTTCTTCCTTTTTATTGAATTTATTGGGGTGACACTGGTTAACAAAATGATATAGGTTTCAGGTGCACAATCCTATTACACATCATCTGTATACTATATTGTGTACCTCAAGTCAAGTCTCTGTCCGTCACCATTTATCCCCACTGTGATATCTCACCGTGCTAGACACTGGCAATGTCAAGATGAGTGAAAAATGGCCCACATGTTTGTCTACTGGTTAATTCTAATAGTTGAACACCTATATACAGTGCTTGTTATTATGCCTACAAAATAATTTATATTTCAAAACCAGTGTGCTAGGATTATATTTCCTTTTCACAGTCCATGTCCTAACCCATGAACCACTCAAAGAGGAATATGGCTAGCATCAAAATCAATTGTATTTTCTTCCCTAATATTCTATATCACATTCTAATTTGCTTAGTATTTTAATCATGACAGACTCATACAACTTTTTTTCCCCCTGGAGTTTCAGCTCTTTTCCCTCTTGGGGAAAGAATAATCTATCTTCACAATATTTTAGAATTTTTCAGTCCCTTAATCTTGCAATGTATTGTCCCTGAGTCTACCAGTCCCCTTTTTCGACCTGAGCTAGCTGTGTTGTAGATAGCTTGCACAGCTTACATGCAAACATTTCTCTTTGTGGTTTCTGACTTAGATTTCTTGCATCTCATATCTTCTAATTTCATGGTTTTCTCCCACACCTTATTAGAGTAACATCTCAAACAACTTCTCAATGAAAAAATGCATAGATGGTAAGCCATCTCAAATCTTGCATGTCTAAAAATATTTCTATTTGGCCTTCACAGTCAGTTGACAAATTGGGCTGATAATCTACACTAATAAAAGAGAAACATGCAAATTAACCATCACTCGGCTACAACCACAAGCCATGCCCACCAGCCAATCAGGAGCAAGTATGCAAATTAACCCAACCAAGATGGCAGCCGGCCATGGAGCTGGAGCAAGCAGGAGGCTTGGGTTGCCCCGGCAATGGAAGAAGCCAAGCTTCCCGCCTGCCCTGGCCGGCCCTGGCCTCCACTCAAGGCTACAAAGTGTCAATTATAGAAGATAAATAAATCCCAACAAAAATGGCAGCGGCCACAGAGCTGGAGCAAGAAGGAGGCTTGGGCCGAAACCGGTTTGGCTCAGTGGATAGAGCGTCGGCCTAAGGACTGAAAGGTCCCGGGTTCGATTACGGTCAAGGGCATGTACCTTGGTTGCGGGCACATCCTCAGTGGGAGGTGTGCAGGAGGCAACTGATCGATGTTTCTCTCTCATCGATGTTTCTAGCTCTCTATCCCTCTCCCTTCCTCTCTGTGAAATATCAATAAAAAAATATATATATATAAAAAAAAAGGAGGCTTGGGTTGCCTCCAGCAATGGAGGAAGCCAAGCTTCCCATCCACCCTGGCCGGCCCTAGCCTTTGCTCAAGGCTACAAAGTTTCAATTATAGAAGATAAATAAATCCTAGATACTTGCTTCCAGCCGGCCCTGGCCTCCGCTCAAGGAGGCACTGGAAAAAAAAAAAAGAAAAAGAAAAAAAGGAGCTGGGACCTTGGGTCGCCAGAGGGGGCGGTGATTAGGCCAGGATGGGATGGCAGGGGCCATTGGGGGTAAACAGACCAGCAGGGGGGCCAGTTGGGGGTGAGCAGGCCATCAGTGGGGGTCAGTTGGAGGTGAGCAGGCCAGCAGGGGGCAGTTGAGGGTGATCAGGCTGGCGGGGGCGGTATTTGGGGGCAAGCAGGCCAGCAGGCAGAGTGGTTAGGGGCAATCATGCAGGCAGGCAGGCAGGTCAGCGGCTGGAACCAGCAGTTCCGGATTATGAGGGGGATGTCTGACTGCGGCTTTAGACCCGATCCCTATAAACTGGCAGTAGGACATCCTTCAAGGGGTCCCAGATTAGAGAGGGTGCAGGCCGGGCTGAGAAACATCCCCCCCACCCCCACCGTGCACAAATTTCATGCACCAGACCACTAGTCCTATCTAATAAAAGAGTAATATGCAAATTGACCATCACTCCAACACAAGATGGCTGCCCCCATGTGGTCAAAGATGTCTGCCCCCATGTGGACACAAGATGGCTGCCACAAGATGGCCAGCAGGGGAGGGCAATTGTGGGCCATCAGGCCAGCAGGGGAGGGCAGTTGGGAGGGCCCAGGCCAGCAGAGGAGGGCAGTTTGGGATGACCAGGCCAGCAGAGGAGGGCAGTTGGGGAGAACTAGGCCTGCAGAGGAGGGTAGTTGGGGGGAACCAGGCCTGTAGGGGAGGGCAATTGGGGGGGACCAGGTCTGTAGGGGAGGGCAGTTGGGGGGGACCAGGTCTGTAGGGGAGGGCAGTTGGGGGGACCAGGCCAGCAGGGGAGGGCAGTTGGGGGCAACCAGGCTGGCAGGGGAGTGGCTAGGGGGTGATCAGGCTGGCAGGCAGAAGCGGTTAGGGGCAATCAGGCAGGCAGACAGGCGAGCAGTTTGGAGCCAGCAGTCCTGGATTGTGAGAGGGATGTCCGACTGCCCGTTTAGGCCTAATCCTACCTGGTAGGATCAGGCCTAAATGGGCAGTTGGACATCTCTTGAGGGGTCCCAGATTGGAGAGGGTGCAGGCTGGGCTGAGGGACACCCCCTCCTGTACATGAATTTTGTGCACCGGGCCTTTAGTAGAATCATAAGCTCAAAATCTTTTCCCCTCTGAACTTTAGAAACACACTTCCATTGTCTTCTCACCAACCCCCATCCTCCCACCTACTGATTAAAAGCAGGGTTTCTCCTTCTTTGCCTCTATTTTTCCCTCCTATTCCTTTTCTTCATCATCTTTCTGATATATTTTGGAATTTTGTCTTTACTATGTGTGTATGGAAAATGTATGATGATGTAATTTCATGTATCCTGGCCAGGCAATGGAAAGCATTTTCAGTCAGAAGACATTTCCTTTCTTCAGCTCTGGGAAATTTCATTTTATTATTTCTTTGATCATTTGCTTCCTTTCACATCTGTGTTCTCTCTTCTGGGACTCCTATCTAGAGAGATGTTCAAACACTGGGACTTTTGGAGTAATTCTCTATTTCTCTTATCTCTTTTCATATTTTCTATCTGTGTCTTCCTATATATTAGAATAATTCATTAACTTTATCTTCTAGCACTTCTGATAAATTATATTTTGGCAAGTTTTCTTTCTTTAAATTTCCAAGAACCCCTTTTATTTTATCTAACTATTCTTTTATTATTATTTTCTTCTATTATATGAATATAATAACTTTTGAATTTCCCTAAATATAAATTACAATTGCTAATATTCTCTTCATTCCCCAGAATTATCTCTGCTTAGTCTGGGTTATATTGTTTGTTAATTTTGATCTTTTATGCTGCTGGTTTTACTCACATGCCTAATGATCTCTAAATGTCCCTTTATTTTTAACAACAAATGAATAGGCTGATGATTCAAGGTAGCTGGGTGGTTTCCTCCACTGTTAAATTTCTATGTACATTTTTGAAAGGGAAGGAAGACAGAGCTCTGAGTCATTGGGCAAAGCTTGTCATGGAGTAAGTTTCAAGTTGGAGAGTGCAGATGAGAAATCTGCCTAAAGGTTTGGGTCCCCAGATGTCAACATAAAGGTTTTGTGGTTTTTTTGTTTGTTTGTTTTTGTGTCTTTTTTTAAAATATTTTATTTATTTTTTTACAGAGAGGAAGGGAGAGGGATAGAGAGTTAGAAACATCGATCAGCTGCCTCCTGCACACCCTCTACTGGGGATGTACCTGCAACCAAAGTACATGCCCTTGACTGGAATCGAACCTGAGACCCTTGAGTCCGCAGGCCGACGCTCTATCCACTGAGCCAAACCAGCCAGGGCTCAACATAAAGGTTTTTATTTAGACACTAAAACCCACCTCAGCCAACCTCAGCTGTTCCTCAGAAAGTGTGTTCAGTTGCTCTAGAGAGAGCCGTTTGCTGTATTTTTATTTTTTTGCAAGTGGGTAAATCCCTGCATTTAGCTCATAAGCATAGGCAGAAGGAAGGAACAGGACCAGAAGAGCAGTTCCATGGAGATACATGCCTGCAATGGTTCTGACTTAAACTCCACTCCGCACCCCCAGGTTTTCACTAGGACGTTGGCCCCTCCTTCCCCTGAAGCCCTGACACGGTTTCTCTTGCTGTGTGTAGTCATCATTCACTTCCATCTGCTGCTCAGAATGTGCTCTATTGTTGCCTTGCTGAAGATGATTGTGGTGGGAAATGCTGTTGCAGCCATCTTTGGAAAATACGTTCTGCCACACTAGTAAATGCTACAGAAATAGCTGCTGCTCAATTTCAGCACAGTATGAAATGGAGCAGGTATGGAGTACGGGGAGGGTTACAGACAAAACCAACTCATTTCAACTTTATTCAGAAGACATTTATTAAGAACATAAGCTTTCCTACTGCTGAATTTTTGCCCATGTATTGCTACCCTTTATTATGTGTTCTTTATATTATTTAAGACGTTTAACCTTTGGAAATATGCTAATTCTTCTATTCAGTTCAACTCAAGAAATATTTAGTGTGCTTCCAATTTTTATACCATCTTCTCTCCAACTCAAAAATGAGTATTCCTTAATTTAAACACACAACCCATCTTGTAGCTTTTTATCTATTTATAACATTGTACCTTGTATGTCCTGATTGTAGATTTATGGAGTAAGGGGAAAGTCTTCCACATTTTTATATACACTTAACACCCAACACTTAAACAAGTATTTTTTGGATTAATACATTTGCTTCAGAAACTCAGGTCTTAATTTTATATCTTTTAGTAAGAGAAGAATTCCTCTGGTATATTTACTTTTGTTTTACCCAGAATTCTAAAAAAATGTGGTTATATGATTTCTCAACCAACAGAATAGAAGTGCAGAGAAGGGATAGCACTCTCTCCTAGAATGTGAAGGAAAAATAAATTACTTAAGGAGCCAATCAATAAGCATAAGACCAAAAAAATACACATATACTGTATATCAAGAACACAACCTGAACTTTAAATGCATGATAGAATTAGTCTATTAAGAATCTTCAGCTTAGGACAAGCAAGCTTTAGTAACTTCTAACAGTTTCCCCATATTCTGCCCAATATGAGACTCAATATTCATAACCACGACAGTATGGCATTATGACTAAGTATAGGAATCTGGGGGTCCAAATGCTTAGATTCAAACTGTGACTCCTCTATTTAATTACTGCATGGCTTTGCAATGTTGTTTTTCCTATCTGAACTTTGGCATCCCTGTATTTAAGAAGAGAATAATAATGTCTATGGCTCTTAAAAAGTTGGGGAAACTCAACAAATGTTACTTAATACTATGTGTTAGTCTTCTACACAAAAATTATTCTAGATACTTTCTTTTTTTAAAAAAAAAAAAAAAGTATGGGCAACACTTTAGAATGATTTCCATTAAAATAAAAACCAAACAAACAAAAACAGAAAATCAGGGGAAATTGATGTTTATGTAACACCTACATTTTTAAGCAGCTATTGTGTCTCAAGCACTACAATAAGAATTATATGTAAATTTTCTCATTAAAAATAACACTATCATTGTTATTTTTATCTTTCTTTTATATATAAGGAAGCTATGGCTCAAAGATAATTCCCATCTTTTTTTTTTTTTTTTAATCATACAAGTGACATTTATTGAGATTCTACTATTTATCAAATGCTAGCATAAGAAAAGAAGCCTACAAGCCTGGATCATCTTCTAGAAATGACCATTTATTTTAAAAATTCATTTAAGGGAGGAGTTTTTCCACTAGGTAAGTGATTTATTATTTTATATAATTGCAAAACATAAATGTTCAATGTAATAAATTGATGTACTCATATTTACTAAAACATGGTCAATAAATGTTCAAAAGATATCTACATGTGAGGAAAACATAAAAAGTATGAAATAAACCTAATCCCTTCAAATACAAGTATTTTAATATGCAGGTCAAATCACATATACTCTGTAAAAGTTTCCAAATTGTTCGTTAAGTGTTGATTTTATAGCATTAAATATTTCCTAAAATAGCATATCTTGAAATCTCTGTGATTATCCAAGAATTTTTTGGTAATGTTTTCCTAATAGGATCTAACTATATAAATATAGCACAGTTCTGTTTTGTTTTTCAGGAAAGGACTAATTCACCCCCTTTCCCTGTCCTTTTAGTTCTGGGCATTTTGTTATTTGCTGTCATCGTTGCCATCTTTAAATTTGGCAGCTTTGGAATTATATAGGCAAAAGACTAGATCTCAATGTCATTTTAATGGAACATTTAGTAAATAACATTATTTATTGGCGTACTTGCATGCACTTCAAAAACTGTGGTTACTTGTCAGCTCTTGAAGGTTGCTTTGATTGGGCTGAATGTTTGAGATGTGATTCAAGTGGTTTCATTTTCTAATTCCCACTGAGGGAGCAGTTTCCTGGCTTCAGTGCTCTCCTGGCAGAAAATGATGGATTCAAAACAGAGATATTTGGTCCAGGCATTTTAAAGTTTTATCCATATCCATTACTCTATCATCCCATATCCAAACCATCACTGACAATGTGGCAGAAACCACATTACCTTGAAGTTAATAATCCAAGGTTCTTTCACTGGCACTGATATTCCTTAACTTTGTGGCCTGGAGAAGACATTTAACTCTTGAGTATCTCAGTTTCATTTGTCATGTAGGTTATCAAATATCCACCTTGCAAAGGTCAAATAAATAAAATTAAACCATGTTTATTCAAGCAGTTGTTTTTTTCTGAAATTCACACTTCCCTGGCTGTCCTGTATTTTGATTTGCTAAATCTAGAAAGCCTAGATGGGGGTCAAAGGCTCGAGCTAGAATTGGGGAGGTCAGTGAATTATTAAAATTTATTTTATTTTATTTTTACATAAATACATTTTTATTAATTTCATAGAGGAAGGGAGAGGGAGAGAGAGATAGAAACATCAATGATGAGAGAGAATCATTGATCGGCTGCCTCCTGCACACCCCACACTGGGGATCAAGCCCGCAACTGGACATGTGCCCTGATGGGGAATGGAACCATGACCTCCTGGTTTATAGGTCAATGCTCAACCACTGAGCCACACCAGCCAGGCTATGCAAGCAGTTTTCAATTTTTAAGGTACATCATTATGCTAGTGTAAATCAAAGACTAGCTCTACAAAATGGTATACAATTGTATTCAACCCTGTGTTATTTAAACAGGTTCCTCATTTCTTACCAGGCCCTCCTCCTGGTACATCAACAAGCTTTATAGTCATAAAACTCTTCAGAGTTTTCAGTCCAAACTCATAGCCCAGTGCTCTCTCTCAGCATTCCCCAGTCAGCATTTTTTTTAAAAAAAAAAAAAATAGGATTTATTTAGTGTTTTACAGTATATAAATCTTTATATTATTGAACTTGATTCAGATAGCAACCCAATAAGCTACCTATGGAAAACTTTATCTTGTTTTGTTTTCGTGGCTGTTGCATTATCGTTAATGTCACATCTCAACACCTCCAAGACCATGTGGATTCCTACAACAGAGAGGAATTGACAGGACTGCTCCAGCCATGAAGACAGAAGAGAAACAGTCCAGAGATGGAAGACGCTGACGACGCCTTGCCATACTAGCAGTCAGCAGCTGTGCGTCGCGGCAGGTTGCCCAGGACCAAACCAGAGAGGGTCGGACCTGCATTACCACCATTTGTCCACCATCCAGAACTGAAATATCATTGCTGACATGTACACATAAGGAACTGTTTGACATTGAAATTGGGATTCAAAAGAACTGTTGGCCCAGAAAGAAACTCACTACAGACTGATTCATTTGCCTCTCAGCATAACCATTATTGCTTGTCTCATTTTCGGTTCTTATAAGTGTATTTCTAGTATCACATGATCTCACTCATCTAGGGGAAATAATGAACAACATAAACTGATGAACAGAAACAGACCTGGAGACAGGGAAGCATCGATCATACTGTCAAACCTCAGAGGGAAGGTAGGGGAGGGTGGGGGTAAGGGTGAGAGATCAACCAAAGGACTTGTATGCATGCATATAAGCCTAACCAGTGGTCATGGACAACAGGGGGGTGGGGGCATGCGTGGGGAGGGGTCTGGGATGGGAATGGGGGGATGAGGACAAATATGTGATACCTTAATCAATAAAGAAAATAATAAAAAAAATAATGTCACATCTCCTTTTGCAAACATTTAAATTAGTAGAAATTCAAAACCACATTTTTCAAATGAAAAAACTAAGACTCAGAAAGGCTAATTGTAAGAAGAAGAAATATATATTTACTTATAAATCCATGAGTAAGTTCTGGACTCTTAACTATATATTTTAAGTTTTCCTACTGGATGATCATCTTTTCTCTTTGTAATCATTCTTACTGGTATTCTCCTCATCTGTATTTACCTGTTCTACATTTAGGTAGAATTTCAGTAACTAAACTACAAATTTTAAAAATTATAATCTCTCACTTATTCATTTATTTTCCTATTCCCAGAGAAGTACAATATAATATGATAAGGCAAAATAGATGACATGACAGTGAGATGAGGAATAATGAGCCAATGTTTCATATTAAAGTAACAAAGGCAACCAATTTAAGTATTTCCCATAAAATACATAATAAGATGTTTAATTAGGAATTAAGCTACTTTCTAAATACATATTGAGATAAATCTTTTCTGTGTCATTTTGTTGGAAGTATTTTAGCTCGTAGAATACCAATTATGATGTTTCATATAGGAAATGAAGTGAGTTTGTCCCATTTTTTCTCTTTTCATCTCATTTTTGACATCCTTCTGGCATATGATATTCTGTTCTCCCTGCATAATTTTACAAAGAAAGGAAGAAATTAAAAAGCTCAGCATTTCCAGATGCAGTAAATCAGCACCATGAAGAATTTAGGTTATTGTCACCTATTGTCCTTGGTTTTGATATTTTTTCCTTTTTCTATCTGCATGTCCTTCAACACCTATTACATTTCCCTACACCTGCTAAGGTCTCTTAGTAGGACAAATAGTAGGTGAGTCAAACAAGACCAAAACTGCAGACTCATCAGCCATTTTCCATACATTATATACTAAATCTGCTGATAATTGAAATGCGGATGGAGTTTTTCCCCCACATGTGTAAAAGGACGAATACATTGATGCCAAATACACATTTTGCTGATAAGGAAACTGGCTCAGAAAAGAAGGAAATTATGAAGAAATTATATCACTAGGTAGAAAATTATATGGAAAGTCAACTCTCACCAAGTGTACCATTTTGGTGGTTCTGCTTTAATGGAACAAAACAACCTTCAGTTGAGTTTCCACTTAATATTTCATTTCTTGTTACTAAGGCATTGGATCTGAATATAGGAAAATTCAGAACTAGAAAATAAAGAGCTAGATCAGTATCCAAATGTAGATATTGACTTAGATCTACATTAATCCAAATGGGAATAAAGAAGGGAAAGGCTGGAAAACTATTTAATTATATGACCACTAAACACTGGGAAGATAAAAAATAGACCGTGAAAAAGGATCAATCTTAGTTCTTCAACATTTTAAAATTATTACATTTTAAATATCAAATTATGCTTCCCTGTTATTTATGATTTATACCCAAATTGTTCTTTTTCCTTTAGAGAGAAAATAAAGTGACCTTTTATTTAATAAGAACATTAACCAGGAAAGAGCCAACTCTCCCTGTTATTTCTTATTACTTGGATAAGAATATGGCTATAAAGAGTCTTGAAAGAGACTTCTTTGATATCACCAACTTCCCCTACTGCAAATGGAATCTTTGAAGTCAAGGCTAGACCTGAAGAGCCTCCCTTTGGTGGAGAATAATTTGACAAATCAAAGGTTGGCCATTTATTTGCCAAGTGCAAGTTCAAGCACCAGAACAACATCAGGAAGGACAAGAAGACTAGCTTTACCTCCACAAAGTTTGTACGTTTTGCATGCAAATTATTTTTTCCCAACATTCAATTCTGTGTAAATTGACTTGTTTCATGCAGAGATTGATTTGTATACATACATCCATCCTAAAATCAATGGAAGGTCTTTGGAGATGTCAAATGAAAAAAGACACAACAGTGACATTAACCTGTTGGCAGTACTAACTTTATCTGCTGAATTCAGAAACTTCTATAGAATTTTTTTAATGACAGAAAGTCAAACTAGAGCATAAATTCCTTTCAGGCTCTTTATTATGGTATAGAGTTGTTCCTCTTAGATGTCACACATAATGTTCTCTGATACTAGAGCTGATGGCAAAATAATAACTGCTGTTATCAGGAATAAAATACCTATACCTTTCCACCCCAAAAAAACACACAAAAATATATACTGTTTACTTAGTTAACCAGCTTAACATTTTTGTTCAAATTCAGGAGGGTAAGATGGAAACAAGCACAGATAAGAACTTATTGACAAATTTGAGTTCACAGGCATACAAATTAATTTGTTTGACATTAATGCCAATAGCATTCTTAAAATGTATGCTGCTGATAAATACAGGCAAGGTGACAATATTAAAATAATCTATAAGAAAGGACGATATTTTTTTAAATTAAATTTATTGGTCAACATGAACGTGTAGGTTTCAGGTGTGGATTTCTATGTTACAAAATCTGTATATTGCACCATGTGTCCATCACCCAACAAAGGATGATGTTAAACACACATTTCATGAGGTTGAGAAATACAAAGTAGGGAGATCAAGATGTCTTCTAAGAAACTCAGATAGATCCCTTTATAATAAAGCCATGTTAGAGATGAGAAACTATTAAATTATAATCTATATACATAAAAGCCTAAGTTACCATTATGACAGGTTGACTGCTCGACCGATCAATCAGTTGCTATGACAATGCACTGACCACCAGGGGGCAGACACTCAAAGCAGGAGCTTCCCTCTGGTGGTCAATGCGCTACCGCAGCCAACCTCCCATGGCTGGCCAACTGCCCAGAGTCCCTCCCCCTGGCCAACCAGCCCTGATAGGTCAGGAATGCCCCAATCACCCACCCGACCGAGGGACCCCACCCATGCACAAATTCTTGCACCAGGCCTCTAGTCAATAATAAAAACAAAAGGAGCATTCTGATTCAATTGGCTGGCTAATCATCAGACTGCTGGGCAGGAAGGTAAGAGCACCAACAGAAAGACATAGAGGATGGCTGTAATCCCATCACTGTTATGCTGAAAGAAGGCAAGCTAGGAGGTGACTTGTAGCTTCTCAGAGGTGAGATAACTGTACCAAGAGGTGTTGCTTAGACCCAAGATTAAATACGATGGCTAAACAGACCAGAAATACATTTTCACAAAAACTTGTCACAAAATTTGAAAGACTAACCTTTGTAGCAAAGTTGATCTAATGGCAGTTGATGAATCTCATTTGAAAACTCAGACATAGACTATGGTGATTACCAGAGGGAAAGGCGGTGGGACCAGGTAGAAGAGGAGGGATAAACGGTGAAGAAAGAGACTAGACTTAGGTTAGTGAACACACAATACAGTATACAGCTGATGTATTATAGAATTGTACACTTGAAACCTATATAATTTTATTAACTAATATAACCCCAATAAATTCAATAAAAAAGAAAAAAATAATCTTATTTGAGATGCCATTTCTAACTATTCTAAATTCTTGAATATAAGTTTTATCAGCACCCAAAATTAGTGGAAAAACAATCCCTGTCCTTTAAAATAAAGACATTTAAAACTGGCATCATAAAATATTTTATGATAGAAATTGTTTATTTTTAGAGGACTTTTATTTTAGGTCCTAGTGACAAAGGTAATGAATCTTCTTTTCATCCCATAGACTTCCTTGTTGCTCAGTATCTGGGAAGAAGCAGAAAGCATGTTTGGCTGAGTTTGGGGCTCTCTAACATTGTAAAAATTGAGGCATTTCTCAGGGAGAAGGATAAATAGTTTTACATAATTAGAGGTACCAATTTTTCTGCTTAGCAACCAATTTGTGTAAGCAAACAACAAAATGTATTCAGCCTGAGTTACTCTGCTGAATACTACAGGAGCCCTTGGAAGCCTAGAAAAATAATCTTTTAGCCACTTAGGGATGCTAATTTTCAAGGGG
Source organism: Plecotus auritus (assembly GCF_963455305.1). Taxonomy (NCBI): domain Eukaryota; kingdom Metazoa; phylum Chordata; class Mammalia; order Chiroptera; family Vespertilionidae; genus Plecotus; species Plecotus auritus. The sequence goes on from NC_137775.1 coordinate 15,334,917, forward strand.
CAGAAAAGCAACATGCTAATTTTTGTAAACAGCTATTCTTTGGGCAAACATTCTGGAATACTATGAAGAGACAAGGAGAGAGAGAGTACATTTCCATTATTCTCAGAGAAACAAAACAGCTTGATCCTAATATTCTAAGTAAATGGGGTTCTATGGAAATTTTACTTCCTGGACAGGTCAGAGATTTTTCAAAGTACTTATTTGGATATAAAGTCCTTATGCCTCTTGATTCTGAGAGAGATTTAAAGTTTTCTGTCTCTAAGGTCATGTTTCCCCCCTTCTAAAAAGACTTTTTATGACCTACTTCAATTGGGCTCTTTGGGAGGAAAACGTAGAAATCTCTTTTTTGCAAACCCCCACCGGGTCCGTAATGTTACTGAAAGCATGCCTGGCATATGTTCCTTTTACCTCTCTCTGACACTAGTAATTAGAGGGAATTCATAACCTAAACAGTGGGCCATTCAACGTCTGAACAGCCTGATTGCTCTAAAGATCTTCATTATATTGGCTTATTAAAACTTTCTTAATATATCTGGACATTAATCTTAGCTTTGTCAAATATGTCAAAATTAATTTATTCTTCCTCTTATACATCAGTCCTCTCAATATATAAAGACAATCATTATAACTTTATTTTCCAGAAAAAAATTGGCCTGATTTTTCTAACCTTTCTCCTTTAGAGTATATAATTTTTTCTTGCATATAATATTTTTTAAATTTTTGGTTATTAATGTATTCTTTCAGCCCTCAAGAAAAATGTGTTTGCTTGTTTTTTAATCCTCACAAGAGGATATGTTTTTATTGATGTTTAGAGAGAGACAACGGGAGAGAAAGAGAGACAGAGAGACACACACACAGAGAGAGAGAGAGAGAGAGAGAGAGAGAGAGAGAGAGAGAGAGAGAGAGAGAGATTGGAAGCCTCCCATACTTGACCAACCAGGGATGGGAACTGCAACCTAGTTATGTGTCCTGAAGAAATTGAACCCAAAACCTTTGGATGTACAGAACAATGTTTCAATAAACTGAACCATCCGGCCAGGGCAAGAAAATGTGTTTTTAAATGTTATTTAACTTCTCTCTGTATGATCACCAGTTTCTTTGCACATACCTAGCATCAGCTTAATATGACAAGTATGTATTAAAACCTGATGTATTAAGCTCAGTGGTGCAGCAAGAAGTGAACCAGAGAGTAAGGTAAGCTATGAAACTGTGTTACAGAAAGAAAGATAATGCAGATGTAAACATTAGGACCAGATGACGTGATGTGAACTCAGATAGTACCTCTAAGACAGCCCCAAAGATACAGAGGAATAAGAGAAAGGAATCATCTGTGGTTATGTATCCTATATCACACTGGCTGCTAGGACCACTGAACTGAGGGTATGCTTTCTTAGGTACAGGTAAGTTTCTGAGGACATATAGGTCCTCATGCTATCATTATTCTTGATATCTGGCATATCTTGCACATAGTTTATTTCTTGGTTTTAAGAAAAATAAATAAAAGCAACCTCAGGTGGGATTGACATCCTTAGATAAGACTTTGGGTCTGGTTCAGCTTTCTGGCTCATTTTTATAGGAGGCAATAACTTCCAGAAACATATCAATCAAATAAATTTTAAAAGATCTAGTTCTATTTGAAAATTAATGTAATTCACCATACTTCAAGATTGTATCATATAAGATCAATACACAAAAATCAATTATATTTCTATATGCTAGCAATAAAAAATTTAAAATTAAAAAACAGGTGTCATCTGTAATAGCACCAAACATGGAAATAATTAGGTATAAATAAAATATATGAAAAATGTATATGCTTAAAACTACAGAATGCTAATTAAAGAAATCAAAGAATACTTAAACTAAGGGAGAGATACCCTTTTTCTTCTACATGAAGAACTTTTAAAAATATGTTGTTAATATCGGTCTATTATTGTTTAATTCTTCCAACTCTTATATGTATAAAAATATTTCAACTTCTTTTTGAAAGGTATTTTCATTCAGGATAGTGTTCTAATTTTAGGCTGTAATTTTTCTTTTAGTACTTTAAAGATGTTTTGCTATCTTTTTACATTCTTTTTGGAGAAAAATCTGCTACCACCCTTGACCTTGTTCCTCTGTACTTAATGTTTTCTGTGTTTTTTTTTTTGTTGTTTGTTTGTTTGTTTTTTTTACTGGATCCTTTAAAATTTTTCTGTATATCATAGATTTTTAGTATCCTAATTTTTGTATATCTTGTTTTACTTTTCTTTATGTTTCTCATGTTTGGGCTTTGTTAAGCATGGGTTATAAAGTTCTTTAAAAGTTGGAAATTTTTCAGCTATTCTTTTCTCAAATATTTTTTCCCTATCTTCCCAAATCAACTCCCCAATTCAGTGTATTTCTTATTTTAGACATTAGTTGTCATTTTGGGGAGTTGATCTGGATCTTTTTGTTGTTATTGTTGTTGTTAATCCTCACCCGAGGATATTTTTCCATTGATTTTTAGAGAGAGTGGAAGGGAGGGTAGAGAGACAGAGAAAGAGAGAAACATTGATGTAAGAGAGAGACATTGATTGGGACGAGCCTGGAACTGAGATACATGTCCTTGACCAGAATCGAACCTTGGGATCCTTCTATCAGTGGGCTCCACTGAGCCAAACCGACTAGTGCTGATTTGAATCTTTTTTAAGCTTAATGACTGTACTTAACATTTTGAGCATATGGAATAAAGTTATCACTATGATGTCCTTGTCTGCTAATTCTAATATTCTTTAAATTCTAGGTGTATGTTAATTGATTATTATGGGTCATATTTTTCAGCTTCTCTGAATGTCTGATAATTTTTTATTAAATGTCAGGCATTATGAATTTTACTTTGCTGGGTGCCAGATTTTTGTGTTATCGTAAATATTCTTGAATATTTTTCTGGGATGTCATTATTTAGAAACAGATCCTACCGTCTTGCTTTTAAGCTTTGATAGGCAGGACCAGAATAGCCTTTAGTGCTAATTATTTTCCATTAATGAACCAAGACTTTTTAGGGTGAGCTACCCAAAGTCTCTAAAATTTTTTAGTCTGGCTGGTTATGATAGGCACTGGTAAACTGGACATAAAGAATAACTAGGAGGTATTTGGTCAAGGAGGAGAAGAGAGGTGATTTAAGAAAAAATGTGCTTTTTCCAGGCAGAAGTAACTTTTGGCTAAGCTAACCTATCACATACACACAGAGGTACATATAACTGAGAATAAGAAGGGGGTAATATTATAAAAGAGAGGTACTAAAATTATCCAAAAATTATTGTTGCTATTAAACTTAAAACTTCCAGTAAAATTAATGTTTTCTAGAAAAAATAAAATGTTATTACTGGGGGAAAAAACAAATACCTGTCTACACTATTAATCATGAAAGGATTTTAAAAGTCATAAAGAATTATTCAATTAACTAAACTGGTTTTAAAAATTTCATGGTGTTTACAGTCACATTTACAAGGAACAGATAATGTTTCTTCTCTAGAAAATGTTAAGGGATAAGAAAAGGTGGAAGGCTGTTATTCATTTTATGAAGCTTTTAAATAATCTATCAATTAACCTTCTACAAATATTGATAAAATATTAGAAAATTTTATCTAACATCAAATTAAAGGGAGCATGACCAAAGGGTTTATTTTAAGAATAAATGGATAATAGCAAATCTATTCATAGATTAATTATATCAACGGATGAAATATAAAATTGTTTAATAATTTTATCTAATACTAAATATTGACTTATTAAACAAATATTTTTAGAGCATCTCCTATGTACCAAATAATTTTTAAGTTCTGGAGATAAAGGCTAAGCAATATAATATTATGTCATAATAGGGGGAACATATAAAATATTTAAAGAATAAATATTGTTATTTAAGATAATACTAAGTGCTATGATCAAAACTATAATAGGGTAAGGGAGAGTGTTAAAGAAAGAAGCAGCTCTTTTAGAAGGGAAGTGAGAAAAATCTCAGAAAAGTTTGATTATGCAGAGGGTCTGGCTAAGATATCTGAAAGAAGAATTTTTCCGTCAGAGAAATAATAAATAAAAAGTTTCCAAAGTGAGACAGGATGGTATGTCATGGGGAAGCCGATATTTATAGACATGAGTGGCGTACGAAGAAAAGGATATGAGATGTAGCCAGAGAAAAGACAGATCTCCAAGGAACTAGCCTGCCAGGATTTTACTTTAAGTGTTAAAGGATGCCAATTACAGGGTTTGAAGCAGAAGTGATGTAATCTGATTTCCATTTTTAAAAAGGTACTCTGCTGTGTGGAGAACATATTTAAAACCACAGAATAGAAATAGAACAGTTAGAAAATCAGACTAGTTTATTCTAGGGAGAGAAATGTTAAGAAATGGTTGGATTGGAGATAATATTGTGAAAATATGGGAACAAATCTGTTGAATGGACTCTGGGTTATAAATTAAGTCTACTTCACAACAGTGGGGAGTTCTGGGGAAGAGAAGATGTGAGGAAAGAGGCAGTAGAGATTAAGATATGAAGTATGCTGCTTTGGACACATAGGTTAGACCAGCCGTGGGCAAACTACAGCCCGCGGAGCTGAAAGAGCAGAGGGTTCTCTTGCTCTCCCCTCCGCTCCTTTACTTTGAATTTATATTAGTTCACACAAACACTCCATCCATGCTTTTGTTCCGGCCCTCCGGTCCAGTTTAAGAACCCATTGTGGCCCTCGAGTCAAAAAGTTTGTCCACCCCTGGGTTAGACACTCACATGCACAGCGGGAGGGGGGTGACCTTAAGCCTGGCCTGCACCCTCTCCAATCTGGGATCCCTCTCACAATCCAAAACCACTGACTCCTAAGCACTCACCTGCCTGCCTGCCTGATGCCCCTAACTGCTCTCTTGCCTGCCTGATGCCTCTAATTGCCTAACTGCTCTCCCCTGCCAGCCTGATCCCCCTAACTGCTCTCCCCCTCCTTGTCTGATCCCCCTAACTGCCTATCTGCTCTCCCCTCCTGGCCTAAACTCCCTAACTGCCCATCTGCTCTCCCTTCCTCTCTGCACCTTCAGACCCTGGGGCAGGAGTGGTGAGAGCTCTCCACCAAGGCCCCGCCCACGTCCTGACGCCCCCCTCCAGGCCAGGCGGCACGGCGGGCCTGCGCGTGCCTCCACTGGGGGGCCGCCCCTGGCAACAACCTCATGTCCCAGTGGTGCAAGTCCCTGCCCCTGTCCCCACCCACCAGCTCCTGTACGTTCACAGCCTGTTGAACAGTCATGACTGGGACACTGTTAGGACCAATTAGCATATTACTCTCTCTCTCTCTCTCTCTCTCTCTCTCTCTCTCTATATATATATATATATATATATATATATATATAGAGAGAGAGAGAGAGAGAGAGAGAGAGAGAGAGAGAGAGAGAGAGAGATTAGCTTTTTCCATCCTCAGAAGTAGCTTCCATCATGAATCTCAAGTAGCAGACCATGTTAGTTAACCAATTCCAGTCAGCAGAAAGGGAAAAGAGAGTGGAACACAAACTGCTGCCTTATAATAACATGATGCGGAAGTTGAAGACATCACTCAGCCCTCATCACTTGGACAAAACTTAAACCCAACATGGCCTCTAGCTGGACAGCCCCACTTCGCTGCAACTCAGGAGGTTCTCTTATTAAAAGGAAGAAGAGGGCCCTGGAGCGTGTGACTCCGTTGGTTGGACGTCATCCCAGGCACCAAAAGGCTGCTGGTTCCATTCCCAGTCAAGGCACATACTCGGATTGCAGGCTTAATCCCCAGTATAAGGGGTGTACAGGAAGCAGCCATCTGCTCTCAGATCAATGTTCCTCTCTTTCTTTCCCTCTCCCTTCCTCTCCTTCTCAAAATCTTTTTTTTTTAAAGGAAGAAGAGGAGAAAGCATAACAGAAGAATGAACAATCTCTGGCACAATAATTAACAGTCTCTGGCAAGACACTCTAGTAGGATGCCAAAAAGGTATTTGACAAAAAAGTCTAAAAATATTTCTGTAACTTAATAAATTATATTTCTGTAAAAAAGAGAGTTAACATATTTATGTGAAATATTAGAGAATTCAAAATCAGAACTAATACATGGCTGTGAATATTACTTAACATGTTGTTGAGCTGCTAAATAATAAATTAATTGAGAAGTTATTAATACTAATAAGAACTAATAAGAGTTCAATAAGTTCACCAATTTCAGAAATACACAAAACAGATAAATTTCATATATATACTCACAAATATAAAATTATATCTATAATAGCAATAAAAATATGTGGTTCATTATACAAACTTTAGAAAATACTGTAAATTAAGAGAGAGTAAATAAAGATCACCTAACATCATTCAACATCATTCTTCAGAGTTGTCTACATTATTATATTTCTGTGTTTTCATGTAAATATCTACAGAATGTTTTTTCTAACAAATCATCCCCTATTGCATATATATTTTAACATGTTTTCTCTACCTCATATATAAGATTACCATTTTTATGCTTTTACATTGTTGGTTTCATTAAAACATAATAATTATTATCACATAACTGCTGGAGGCTAATTCCAGCATGTCATAAATGCAAGAAGTTTCATCAAAAGGTTGATGTAACCTTGAGGCTTCAGCAGGGCTGAAGATACATATTATTGCCTACTGGAATGGCCGAAGGCATTTCCCCACACCTGAATTTACATAAATGATTGCTTGCTGCCGGATAGCTGAGGGCATTTCAATTTACATGTTATTGCCTCCTGCTGGCCAAACACCTGAACAGCCAAAGGCAGCTCCCCAATCTGACAATGCCTATATATACCAAACTTACTTTGATATGCTTTGCTTTAGGGCAAAAATATGGGAATAAAAAGAACCCTGGGAATGGCGGCGGAATAGACAGACGTGTTCTGAGCCTTGTCCCGGAGCAGAAAGAATGAACAGCTGAGGGTCGCACAAGGAGTGTTTGTTGGCTGGTTGGGAGACAGCTGAATTCCAGAAGGAGGCGGGGGACTGCTGAACGGGGTTCCCCTGACCTGGCAGCACCCACTGCGGCTGGGTCCCCTCCCAGAGCTGCAGCTTGGATGCGGAGTCTGCGCCATCTTGATCCGGAAAGTGGAGCTTATCTGAAGCCTGAGAATCCACAACTGCGGCACCCCAGGAACAGCTGCGAGCCCCAGAACAACGCTCCCCAACTGGCACAAGCACACGGGTTCAGAGGAGCTCTACACTCCACCACGGAAAGGTCAGATTTCGCCTGAGATAAGGTGAGGTCTCTGGTCCCGGCGGGAGAGAGGAACGCGCGTTTCGCGGGAGCTGGAGGACCAGGGAAGTCTGTGCCTAGAAAAATCCGTGGCTGTAGGGGCTGGCGTGATCTGTGATTGTGGAAAGGGGTCCTCAGAGCTGCTAAGAGAAGGGCACTCTAAAAAGCAACCCATTTTGATCTGAAGTGCAGGGACACCCTAAGAATTTCAGGCAGTCCAGACTTATGCGCAGCCCCTGCGTTCCCTGGGTGCCTGGGTTTACGCGCAGCCACGGAGTGCGCACACTTGGGCTTTTTCCTCTTGAAATTCTGGCTTCTGATTACTAAGCCCAATACATAGGATCACCCAGTTGGGGACACCCTGGGAGACTGCAGGGAAGGTTGTTTTTCTGGAACCCGGGGATCGGAGCGGGGAGTGAACATCAGAGAGTCAGCTCTGAGGCAGACCACTCCCACAGGCCTGTGGGAAAGAGTGCCACAGGGAAAGAAGGCTCTAACACTGCCTAGAGAGGCCATAGATAGACCCGGAAGTCAATCCAGAAACACTGCCACCCAGGGGCTGAATCACAAATTGACTCTTGTGTAATCAAAAATAAAGGAATACGAGAAATTAAGACACACCGCCTGCTTAAAATCAGGACTGGCTTACAACACCGAAGAGCAGTGGATCGCAGGGAACTGCAATACTGTCTGGACTGAGAAACAGGCGTGCCAAACAGAAAAACAGAGGAAGTGAATGACCTTCACTACTTCACATTTTATTTTTACCTTTTATTTTTTTATTTTTTTTATTTTTTTTTTATTTTTATTTTTTGCATCTTTTAATCAAGAAACTTTTTTTTTCTTTTTTCATCACTTGATTTTACCTTTTTAATGATTACATTTTTATTTTCAATCCGTATTATTACTACTGCTATTTTATTTTATTTTATTTTTTTAAGTGTCATTTTACTTTCTCTTCATTTTATTTTGGGATTAAGGTTCTACATTCTATTTTTATCTTTCCTTTAGCATCGTTTTACTCTATCTCAACTCTACCTTTAGGCCATCACTCTCTTCCTAACCTCCCCCTTTTCAGTGTCCTGTTTATCTTACCCTTTTACTGCTTTAGATTTTCCCTATTCTTTCTGTTTACCCCTTGTTAAAATTTCACCCTACTTACATATCTAATCTCCAATCCCCTGCTCCAAGTCCACATACACCTCTCCCTTCACTGTCTGAGCTATCCATAAATTTGTCCTTCTCTCTGTCCTTTTGTTGTTGTTTGCTTGAATGTAGATTATACCCAATTTTTATGCTTTTTTGTGAGATTGTTTTGCTTATTCTTCTTTTGTTTATTTTTTTGTTTGTTTTGTGCTTCAGTTTTCCCTTGCCTCACTCCGTATTAGTTGGTGTTGTAGTTTGTACTAATCCCCAGGCACTTGTTGCTGGCATTTGCTGGGATTAGTGATTGTTCTATTGGAGTTTTATCCCCAATATATATAGTCTGTTCCCCTTTCTCTCTTAGTCACTTTCTTGTCTCTCTTACTTTTTTTTTTCTTTTTCTCTTTACTTTCCCTTTTCCCAATTTCATTTTCACACTCCTTTTTTCTTTTTTTCTTTCTTTCTTTCTTTCTTCCTTTTTTCCTCTTCTTCTTTCTCTCCTATCACCTAATTTGCCTTTCTCTGGTGGTCACCTTTACTGGAGGTTATTAATATCGTGAATACATTCCTGTTCAGTGCCTTGTGAGTTGTACCTGGTAGTGCTGTATTTTGTGCCTTTAAATCAACCCAGGAGAGAGAGAACTACATAACCAGACACCCAGAGAAGAGAGACCATGGGGAGACAAAGAAGCAGCCCGCATATGAAAGAAAAACAGGCATCACCAGAAAAGGAAGTAAATGAAATGGAGGCAAGCAACCTTCCAGAAAAAGAATTCAGAGAAATGGTCATAAGGTGGCTGAAAAGAATGGAAGACAAATTCGACAATATGAGCAAGAACCAAGAGGAAATGAAGAAGAACCAAGAAGAAATGAAAAATGACATCGCTGCTGTAAAGAACTCAATAGAAAGCATCAAGAGTAGACTAGAAGAAGCAGAGGACCGTATCAGTGAGCTAGAAGACAAGATGGAAAAAAATACACAAGAAAAGCAACTTCTAGAAAAAAAAATTAAAAGGCAGGAGGAGAGTCTAAGGGAACTTTGGGACAACACGAAACAAAACAACATCCGCATAATAGGGGTTCCAGAAGGAAAGGAAGCTGAGCAAGGAATAGAAAACCTCTTTGAAGAAATAATGACAGAAAATTTCCCAGATATAGGGAAGAAAAAACCCACACAAATCCAAGAAGCTCACAGAGTCCCAAGCAAAATGAACCCCAAAAGACCGACGCCAAGGCACATTATAATTAAATTGGCAAACACCAACGACAAAGTAAGAATCTTAAAAGCAGCAAGAGAGAGACAGAAAGTTACATACAAAGGAACCCCCATCAGACTAACAACTGATTTCTCAACAGAAACTCATCAGGCCAGAAGGGAATGGAATGAAATATACAAAGTCATGCAAAGGAAGGGGCTGAATCCAAGAATACTGTAACCAGCAAGGCTGTCAATCAAAATTGAAGGTGAAATCAGGAGCTTCACTGACAAAAAAGGACTAAGGGAATTTATTACCACCAAACCAGCAATGCAAGAAATGCTAAAGGGTCTGCTGTAAAAAAAAAAAAAAGAAAGAAAGAAACAGGAAGCGAAGAAATAACACAGGGGTAAAGAATAGGAATGGCGACAAATAAGTACCTATCAATAATAACTTTAAATGTAAATGGATTAAATGCCCCAATCAAAAGACATAGGGTAACGGATTGGATAAGAAAACACGACCCATATATCTGCTGTCTACAAGAAACCCACCTCAGAAAAAAAGACGCACACAGACTGAGGGTGAAGGGATGGAAAAAGGTTTTCCAGGCAAATGGAACTGAAAAAAAAGCTGGGGTAGCAATACTTATTTCTGACAAATTAGATCTCAAACTGAAGGACATAACAAGAGATAAGGAAGGCCATTTCATAATACTAAAGGGAGCAATCCAACGAGAAGAAATAACTCTGGTAAACATATATGCACCCAATACAGGAGCACCCAAATACATAAAAAAACTCCTGGAGGATATCAAGGGAGAGATTGACAGCAATACAATCATAGTAGGAGACTTTAATACCCCACTATCACCACTGGACAAATCCTCTAAACAAAACATCAGCAAAGAAACATCAATCCTAAATGACTCACTAGACCAGATGGAATTAATTGACATCTTCAGAACATTTCACCCCAAAGCCACAGAATATACATTCTTCTCAAGTGCACATGGGTCATTTTCAAAGATAGACCATATGTTGGGACATAGGCAAAGTCTCTTCAAATTCGAGAAGATAGAAATCATATCAAGCATCTTCTCAGACCACAGTGGCATAAAACTGGAAATCAACTACAATAAAAACAACCCAAAGAAATCAAACACATGGAGACTAAACAGCATGCTATTAAACCATGACTGGGTTACCAGAGAGATCAAAGAAGAAATAAAAAACATCATGACAACAAATGACAATGAAAACACTACAATCCAAAATCTATGGGACACAGCGAAAGCAGTCTTGAGAGGGAAGTTCATAGCTCTACAAGCCTACTGCAAAAAACAAGAAACAGGGGTAATAAATTACCTAACCCAACAACTCAAAGAGTTAGAAAAAGAGCAACAAGAAAAGCCCAGTGTAAGCAGAAGGAAGGAAATAATAAAGATCAGAGCACAGATAAACGACATAGAGATCAAAGAAACAATACAAAAGATCAACAAAACCAAGAGCTGGTTCTTTGAAAGGATAAACAAGATTGATGAACCTCTAGCCAGGCTCACCAAGAAGCAAAGAGAGAGGACCCAAATAAACAAGATCAGAAATGAAAGAGGTGAAATAACAACAGATCCCGCCGAAATACAAAGAATTGTTAAAAAATACTACGAACAACTCTATTCCAACAAACTGGACAACCTGGAGGAAATGGACAGATTCCTAGAAAAATATAACCTTCCAAAACTCAATCAGGAAGAATCTAAACAGCTCAACATGCCAGTAACTATGGAAGAAATTGAAGCAGTCATCAAAGAGCTTCCGGCAAACAAAAGCCCGGGGCCAGACGGCTTCACAGGAGAGTTCTACCAAACATTCAAGGAAGAACTAAAACCTATCCTCCTCAGACTATTCCAAAAAATTCAAGAGGAAGGAACACTTCCAAGCTCCTTCTATGAAGCCAGCATCACCCTCATACCAAAACCAGATAAAGACAACACAATGAAGGAGAATTACAGACCAATATCCCTCATGAATGTAGATGCCAAAATCCTCAATAAAATTCTAGCAAATAGGATCCAGCAGTACATCAGAAAGATCATACACCATGACCAAGTAGGATTTATCCCAGGAATGCAAGGATGGTTCAATATCCGCAAATCAATAAATGTGATACATCACATAAACAAATTGAGAGATAAAAATCACATAGTCATATCAATTGATGCAGAAAAAGCATTTGACAAAATCCAACACCCTTTCTTGATAAAAACTCTCAACAAGGTGGGAATAGAAGGATCATACCTCAACATAATAAAAGCTATATATGATAAACCCACAGCTAACATCATACTCAATGGGCAAAAACTAAAACCATTTCCCCTAAGAACAGGAACAAGACAGGGATGCCCACTCTCACCACTCCTGTTTGACATAGTACTGGAAGTATTAGCCACTGCAATTAGACAAGAAGAAGAAATAAAAGGCATCCAAATTGGAAAAGAAGAAGTAAAGCTGTCCTTATTTGCAGATGACATGATATTGTACATAAAAAACCCGAAAGACTCCATCAAAAAACTAACAGACTTAATAAATGAATTTGGCAATGTAGCAGGATACAAAATTAACGCCAAGAAATCTATGGCATTTCTATACACCAACAATGAACTTACAGAAAGAGAGACTAAAAAAGCAATCCCATTTTCCATCGCACCAAAAAAATTAAGATACTTAGGAATAAACCTAACCAAGGAGGTAAAAGACCTATATGCGGAAAACTACAGGACCCTGAAAAAAGAGATAGAGGAAGATATAAACAGATGGAAGAACATACCATGTTCATGGATTGGTAGAATCAACATCATTAAAATGTCCATACTACCCAAAGCAATCTATAGATTCAATGCACTCCCCATTAAAATACCAACGGCGTATTTCACAGACCTAGAAAGAACTCTCCAAAAATTCATCTGGAATAAAAAAAGACCCCGAATAGCCACAGCAATCCTGAGAAAGAAGAATAAAGTAGGAGGGATCTCAATACCAGATTTCAAGCTGTATTACAAAGCCACTGTCCTCAAAACAGCCTGGTACTGGCACAAGAACAGACATATAGATCAATGGAACAGAATAGAGAATCCAGATATCGACCCAAACCAATATGCGCATTTAATATTTGACAAAGGAGGCATGAGCATACAATGGAGTCAAGACAGTCTCTTTAATAAATGGTGTTGGGAAAATTGGACAGATACATGCAAAAAAATGAAACTAGATCACCAACTTACACCATACACGAAAATAAACTCAAAATGGGTACAGGACTTAAATATAAGACGGGAGACCATAAAAATACTAGAGGAATCCACAGGCAGCAAAATCTCAGACATATGCCAAAAGAACTTTTTCAGTGATACTGCCCCTAGGGCAATGGAAGCCAAACAGAAAATAAACAAATGGGACTACATCAAAATAAAAAGCTTTTGCACAGCAAAAGAAACCATCAACAAAACAACAAGAAACCCCACTGTATGGGAGAACATATTTGCAAATGGTATCACTGATAAAGGTTTAATTTCCAACATCTACAGGCAGCTTATACAACTTAATAAAAGGAAGATAAAGGATCCAATAAAAAAATGGGCAACGGACCTAAATAGAATCTTCTCGAAAGAAGACAGAAGGAAGGCCAAGAGACACATGAAAACATGCTCAAAGTCACTAATTATCCGAGAGATGCAAATCAAAACAACAATGCGATACCATCTCACACCTGTCAGAATGGCTATCATCAACAAATCAACAAACGACAAGTGTTGGCGAGGATGCGGAGAAAAAGGAACCCTCGTGCACTGCTGGTGGGAATGCAGACTGGTGCAGCCACTGTGGAGAACAGTATGGAGTTTCCTCAAAAAACTGAAAATGGAACTCCCATTTGACCCAGTAATCCCACTCCTAGGAATATATCCTAAGAAACCAGAAACACCAATCAGAAAGGATATATGCACCCCTATGTTCATAGCAGCACAATTTACAATAGCTAAGATTTGGAAACAGCCTAGGTGCCCATCAGCAGATGACTGGATCAGAAAACTATGGTACATCTACACAATGGAATACTATGCTGCCGTAAAAAAGAAGGAATTACTACCATTTGTAGGCACTTGGATGGAATTAGAGAACATTATGCTAAGTGAAATAAGCCAGTCAATGAAAGAAAAATACCACATGATCCCACTCATTTGGGGATAATGAAAAACATTATAAACTGATGAACAAAAAGATAGTTACAGAGGCAGTAAAACATCAAACAGACTGTCAAATTACAGTGGTAAGGTTAGGGAGAGGTGGGGGAAATAAGAGATCAACTGAAGGACTTATATGCATGTATATAAGACTAACCAACGGATGCAAAACATTGGGGGGTGAGGGCATGTATGGGAGTGGGGTGGGGGGGGCAATGGTAAGATATGTACACATATAATACCTTAATAAAAATTTGAAAAAAAAAAAAAAAAAAAGAACCCTGGGTCCAGAGATAGAGAGAACTTGGTTACTGAAGCTAAGCCCTCCCCTGGCTCCCCCAGAGATTACAAATTTATACTATATTTCTAGTCTCTTTATTAATTTATGCCGCAGCCCCTTCTCCAGGTTCCTGAACCCTTCTAGATGCTGGAGAAAGACCCCGGCACATAACAGTTCATAAATGGTAAAGACTTGGAGAAGATCTTTGGATCCCACCACTAAATGTTGACATTTCTTTATTCAAGAGGAAGAAATAATTCTCCAAGCAACAAGGATACAGCCATTATTCCAAAAGCTGTTTGATATTAACAGACACTAATTCCTATCTCTTCAAAGTCTCTGGTGTTAAGAAAAGACAATGACCATATAATGACAGGAACTTTAAGGCACATGGTTATGAGCCTTAATTTGTAGCGGGTTTTTGTTTTGTTTCGTTTGTTTATTTCTTTTTAATCTATACTCACAAGAAACTGCTTTCCTAAAGAACTTGTGTGGAAGAGATGGCAGGATACACATCTTTTAGAAGTGGTCAAGGATGCTTCTAGCAGTGCTTCCCAATCCTTCATCACCGAAGGATTCCATGTGGCCCAGAGAAGGCTTTGAGGTCTCTCATTTATCTATCTCTGCCTCCTTGCAGCCTCCCTTCCCCAACCACAGCAGGGCCACTCACATTCATTGATATTGAAGAATAAAGAAAATGAAGGAAATGATAATCTGAAAGGAAAAAGGAAATTTAAATCAGCTTGGAACGAATAAAGCCTCGAAAGTCAAAATCTGGAAAAGTGTAGAAACCCATCTGGTGTTCAACTCTGAGCCTCTGTTTTCTCATCTGCAAAAGATTGACGGGAACCAGTAATGACTGAGCTCTACCTCTATGCAAAGCCCTGTAAAGACATGACTTAATGTAAACCTCACAACTGTCTATGCTAGGGATTATCATCCTTCCTCTGCAAGTGAGGGGTTTGAAATACAGACTGCTTGGAAATCTTGTCTCAGGTGACACAACTAGTAACTGCCCAGGCAGGACTCCCCGCCCAGCACTCAGAGGCCCCCAGACACATGTGTCTGTTATTTGTCACAGTAAATGCTACTTATCCCACTGGTTGCTGTGAAAACTAAAAGTTTATGTGCCGATCATTACATTTCAATAAATGTTAGTTGACTGAATTAAAGCAGATTATAGAGATTGAGCAAAAGCTGTTAAGGGAAAACCCATATTGAGAGAAATTTGCCAAAGGCCCAGAAATTGGTATTATTTAAAAATCCTATAAACAGAGTTATTTGAGTATAGTGAAGAAGAGGAAAAGATGTTGATATTATACTTGAAAAATCTGTACTATATTACATACTGGATATTTATATTTTTTCCTATTTTAAAAATTTGTCACGTTATTAAATTCTTATATTTGTTTTAATAGTAAGAGGCCAGTTCATAAAGGGCCTTGGGTAGCATATTTGGTTTGTCTTGAGTTTGAGGAAAGGGGACTATTCCATTTTATCCCCATTCAAGAACTTTGACTGGTGGAACCTTCACACATGACTATCACCAGCAATAAGGGCAACTTGAGCCCTTACTCCAATAAATTCCCATCAAGAAGTGACACATCACATTGTTACTGGAAAGGGAACCAGGCCCTGAGCAGGTCTGCCAAGGGCCAGCTGGTAGTGTATGGGTTTTGGACTTCATGCAGGAAAAATTTCATAACATGAGTCCAGGTGAATTTTAGAGCATGAGTCCAGGTGAATTTTAGAGGAGTTTTTTAAAGCTGGGGACAATGAAACAAAAAAGGGCTGGGGAAAAGAGCCTAGGCTGGTCTGCTTTGGCTCACTAAGAAGCCAGAGAAAAGGGGGCCTTGGGGACAGGTTCAGGGGGTTTGCCCTGGTTGCAAGCCTTATGGGGTCCATTAGAGTTTAGGAGATGCATGTCTGTGGGGAAAGAGGGGTGAGGGGGAAAGCACGAGTGTGCTCCTAGGAGGGAAAAGGCATGCTGGACCTTCGTTTTGAGGGGTTTAAAGCTGGGTGTTTAGGGGGGGGTCTTAGAGGAGAATTTCAATGGAATACTCATCAGTTTTATGCTGATGAGGTTTATTTTCTTAACTTTATCTGTCCTTGGGTGTGGTTGGCAAATGGCACTAACTAGATTTCTGCTGTCTGTCTCCTTGAGTAAGGTAATTTAAGCTATTTGCCCTCTGGTTCAGGAGGAGGAGTGCAAACCATTTACTCAAGTGTCCCTGGTTTCGGGAAGATAGGATTTACTAAATGGCTGCAAACTACTAGGCATCTAGATTTTTCTAGATGGCTGCAAACTGCTGTTTAACACTCTTCTCAGTTTCCCTATTCTGCTTGTCCTGCCTTACTAGCCTTTCTCAACATCTCACATTTTATACAGGATATAACAGTGCAGCTTTACTGTGTCCTGGAAAAAGGAGAATTAAAAATATTATTGAATAACACAAATATTTATCACTAATATTTTGAAAGGAGTTGAGACTAGCAACTGATGAAATTCAACATGAAAGAGGCAATCAGGACCCGAGTCAGGGAAGTAGCTGAGGGGAGAGATAGAATGATGGGGATAAAAGCAGTATTAGTCAAAGCAATAATCTACAGATTATTTTTTGGATAGGGGAAAGTGAAACACAAAAAATAAAGACCATCTATGTACCTGCAATCTTAATAAAGCTTTGATTTTTTTTTCAAAGTAAGAAAGTGGATTTAGCTCATTTTTAAAATATTTTTTTTTTATTGATTTCAGAAAGGAAGGGAGAGAGAGAGACAGATAGAAACATCAATGATGAGAGAGAGAGTCATTGATCAGCTGCCTCCTGCAGGCCGCCTACTGGGGATCAAGCTCGCAACCCAGGCATGTACCCTGACCAGGAATCGAACCGTGACCTCCTGGATCATAGGTTCATACTCAGCCACTGAGTCATGCCAGCTGGGCAGATTTAGCTCATTTTCAATGGGTGGTTTTTAAAAGTACTCAGATCAGAGTAAGGGAAAGACATAATTTATCCAGAAAGTAATTCACCAATTTCTTTCCTCAATATGAAAAAACAAACAGAAACACTTGTCAACTACTGTGGGGAAAAAAATCCATTTAAAAAAGTGTTAAGAAGAATGTATTTATGAAACTAATTCAGAAAAAAAAATGTTAAACTAAATTCTAAATCCTATCCCAAAAATAAAAACAATGATCACCACCTTTGTTATTAACATGGTCTGAGAAAAGCACAAGAATCTGGAGGAAATGATAGTATTAAAGTAAATTTATAGCCCAGAATTTACTTCTGGGACTATATTTCCTAAGTAAGAGCCACAGAATTAGTCCCTAAAGTAATATATTATTTAAGCTGGAAGAAGCAAAGTGTTTGTGGTAAACATGTTCCGGAATCTAGAAGTGAATACTAATTGAGCAATAAAATATACTTCAATTATTTATGCCAAATAAATATAATTTTCCCTGTAGGATGGTCTATGGCATTGTTATTAAAATTCTAGGATGGTGAAATACTGCGTCAGCAATTCCTTACCCTGGTCACAGTGTTGCTTACCACAATGGAGAGGTTGTGAAACGAAGCACATGCTTTCCCATTGATATGATGCTGTATGGATACACTGGCATGTGTTTTTCTGCTGAGAATTGCATCACAGGCCTCAAGAGAACAAGGTGGAATGTTGAGGAAATAAAATTTTAACTTGATCAGTTTTTGTAGTTACAGTTCTGGGTGTACATGACTCTCCACATTTTATGTTGAATTATTAGTCACTGGAGAAGAAAATACACCAATCCCTTCAAATGTCTCAGTGACTTTTCATAAAGTCATAATCCTGGACGATACTATGGGAGTAGATCTCCCTCAATGTAAAATTTAGAATATCCTTGAATAATAAAAAGCAAATGAAAATCCATAGGGAGATATCATGGCAGAATATCCTACGTTCCTTTTTATTGGTCACCAACTCCCTCTTTGTCTTCAAATCATGGTAAACAAATTTATTACTTATTTTTAAATTCAGAAAAATTATAGATTTTAGATTTAATGAAGTATAAAACCCCAGATTTCAAAATTATGCTTTCAAATATTAGTTGCATTTAGGATCTTACAATGATATAGAATGTTTTTGTAGATATTCAGAATCTAAGAATTAAAAGACTTGTGTTATACTTTTAGTTACGCTGAACAGGAAAATTGGACTGGAACACGCGGCGTTCCCCTGGGCAGGATGGTTCCCAGGCTCTTGTCCAGGGGAGTTGACCAATGAAACCACAGACAGAAGATGGTATAGCAAAGGTGGAAATTTATTGAGAAACAAGCACAGACTCCCACGTGGGGAGGGAGAAAGAGTTCCACTGAGTCCCTTCTCTCTCAAAGGCTGCAGATCTTTGTACCTTGATATCCCCTCTGATGGGTCACTATCCCCTTCTGATTTGGTCACTATAGTAACTCTAGAGCTCAAAGATCAAACCTCACCTGAAGTACACGTGAGGTTCTCCTCTTCTTCTCCCTTATTGTTTTCCTATTCCCTCTGGGCTTTCTTCTTCCCCCTCTGGATGAGGGTCTTCCTTCCCTTTATTCTGTAAATGTGTACCTTCTGCAGCTCCCAGCTCCCTTATCCTATGAAAATGTGCCCTTTGCAGCTCCGTAGCCCTGTGCTTTTTTCCATGGACCCCTTAATTTCTAAAATTTCCTAAACCTGCCTATTTTACCCCTAAAAACTCCTATCAATGCCATTGATTTTATATCAGACAACAATTTTCTATGTCCTTTAATATCCTTGACTAATAAACAAATGAAATAAATTTTATTTCCCCCAAAAAAAGATCTAAAAATTTTTTTTCATTGAAAAGGTATAAGTAATTTGTCCCTTTAAGGGTGGAAAACCAAAAATCTCCTTTCCATCCAATGCCTGTACTTTTCTTTATAAAGTAAGAGTAAACAGACTTTCCTAAATGTACCTGAAATAATAGCTAAAGCATCGTTTTCTGATTAAAAAGTGTTCACATTCTATTTTCAACGCCAACAATCTTTCAAAGTAGACAGAAAATACATCACTTTTTAATTTTATTTTACAGGCCAGAGCACTGAGGTTTAAGAGGTTACGCAGTCTTTCCCAAGGCCACATTGCTACGCGGATGGCTGGCCCAGCGCTCCTTCTGCTGCACTAGGTTGTATATTTACCAATAAACCATACTTGAAAACATCATCCACTTGCTGAGCACTATGCCAGCTCTTTCAGCGTATACAAGAAATCTAAGATGTGATCACCAGCCTTCATAATTATTAATGCATTGGTGAGTCAACACACCTGAACCCAAGGAGGAACAAACATAGCAGTGAACAAATGGAAAGAAAAGTTACACAAAATGAAATCTACTGACATCTATAGAAATCGAGGAAGAATCTGTATCAACTGGAGCATTCCAGAAATATATCATGGCAGAGGGCAACATTTAAAACTTATTATTTGAGCAGGTGACTGAAGTTTGGAGGCTTCCTGGTCTCTTGCTAAAACACAGAGACAAGGACATGTGTGATCCTGAGACACTGAGGACAAGAAGGTGTTACTGGTGTACCTGAAGTAAAAACTGTGCATCAGAGGGGGCTGAAAAAATAAGTTTGGATAGCATCATATAGTAGCACAGAGGCCTTAAACGTTTTGTTGCAGATTTTGTTCTTGAAAGTATTGAACAAAGACAATGTTCTAAAGTAGTCAAAAGCGCTTGTAAAGAATTCCATTTAGCCCGGCCAGCATGGCTCAGTGGTTGAGTGTCAACCTATGAACCAGGAAGTCAAGGTTCGATTCCCAGTTAGAGCACTTGCCAGGGTTGCAGGCTTGATCCCCAGTGTAGGGCATGCAGGAAGCAGCGAATCAGTGATTCTCTCTCATCACTGATATTTCTATCTTTCTCTTCCTCTCCCTTCCTCTCTGCCCAAAATATCCTTAAATGAGATGATGAAATAGTCAACAGCATATGGCAGAAGGCAGTGATTGGGAAACATGGAAGTCTCATGGAAGATTCCTACAGTGCAGACTGTTCAATAAACTAATACATAATGACTTAGGTATATAGAGTATCTTGAAAATATTTGATAATTATAAAAGTTTTTATAATTTTTTTATATAACTAAAATAACATATCTAAAGGTGTGGGTTGTTTTTTTTTTAATTTCAAGGAAACACAAGTTATAGGATGGAAATAGCTTGTTTCCAGAATGAACAAAATTCAATCAATAAATTAAAATGCAAGAAAATGAAAACTATACAACAGAATTGGAATCTAGACTTTTCTTTTGGAAAACATGTTGTTCTAAAATGTTTTGGAATGAAAATGTGTCAAAAGTCCATTTTTTTATAAAAAGGTCAGCTTTAGAGAAAGTAGTAAATCAACTTTAATAGGGCTTATTAGTACATGGCAGATAGATATGTTGTTCTTAAGGTACATAAGAAAACAAAACAGCCCTAACCAGTTTGGCTCAGTGGATAGAGCGTTGGCCTGCAGACTGAAGGGTCCCAGGTTCGATTTTGGTCAAGGGCATGTACTTTGGTTGTAGGCACATCCCCAATAGGGAGTGTGCAGAAAGCATCTGATCAATGTTTCTCTCTCATTGATGTTTCTAACTCTCTATCCCTCTCCCTTCCTCTCTGTAAAAAAATCAATAAAATATATTTAGAAAAAATAAAACAAAACAGAAGAGAACAAAACAAGAAAACAAAAGCTTATTTTAAAATGGATTTTATTCCCTCAAATCAGTTCCAAATAGTTGCTTATGTCTTATTCCAGAATAAGTGAAATACTATTGCATCCTTAATAGGAATAACAAAATAATGGCTCTTATCAGAGTGATATTTTATAATTTATAGAAGTATTTCAAAACTTCATTGCCATGAATTTTAGTGTTCCTGGAATCTGTAGGGTTCTCCCACAGCACACATAGCTGCAGATCCCTTAACCAGAGTTGTTTGCTCCAACAAAAAGCCTGTGCCAATACTAAAGCATTAAGAAACCCTGAGAAATAGTCATAGAGTTAAACTGCTATGACTCAGATAAAGTTAGACATCAGACAACATATTAAATGATCTAGGTTTCTGTTTAAGTAAGAGATGATTCCTATTTTGAATCTGCATGAGCCTCTTGATTTTGAGTGATAATTAGAAATTAAATTCTCATATAATAGATGGATTTAAAGTCTGACTGCCTTTAGCACATAAAGAGGTTTGAACATAAAGTCCACAAGGCAAATCAGAATATGGTATTAGTTCATAGCCATGTCTCCCACTTGTTATTTCTGCAATGCATTTTGTTCTTTATTCTGAGCATTCACTAACCCAACATCATTCTCCCTATAGAAGGGAGACTTTTTGGCATTTACTTGCTGTAAGATGAGAACCCTGTGCACCAAGTTCTCACAGCAGCAGTCCAGGCCTCCCCCTCTTCCTAATGCGCCCTGAAATGGTTCCAGTTGATTGTAAATACTTTCCAGCAAGTCCTGAAGTGCATCCAGTTGTTTTCCAGCTTGCTGTTAAGAGCCTTCACACCTCAGCCCTCAGCTTTAATTTCTTCCATTTGAGAAGAAAATGGTCATCCCATAATTTTTTTTTTCAGCTCACAAGGCCCAAAGAAGTTATCTTTCATTGCAGATAACCCCAGGTTCTGGCATGTTCTTCATTAATGAAATCAATCCCCAGGAATATAAAACAGATAGCTCAATGTGATCTGACAGATAGTGTCCAGAAACATGAGCCAACTGACATCTGAAGAGCCTTAAGGGATTAAAACACATTCCATACATCTGTTCAGCTTCCCAGCACCAGTTTCCCCCCCACCCCCCAATACCTCCCAAGATTCATTCTATCTTCCAGTCTGACAGCCTCATCCACAATGTCTATGTGTTCAAAGAAAACAGACCTATATAGAATATGATGACATAAAAATGCACTTAAAATCACAAGTCCAATGACAGAAAGCATTTGAGATAAGAATCCAGTGAGTAAGATATCCCATATGTTTTTTCTAATCAATAAGACCTATTGTGAGGGATAAATAATTTAACAATTTAAAAATTCTATTATCATGGTACTTAGATTAAAGTTACAGTCTGATTAACCAAAGACATATTTCAGGTTGATAAATTTCATGCCTATCAAGTTTCTGTATTGAAGCTTGGGAAATCACATTTTACCACACCATTCATTATATTACCACCCTCATGCTATAACCAAGTTCTATAACTTCTGTGGCAAAGGCCCAGCTCTTCTGATTAAGTACAGCTTTAAGAACCCAAAGTGACATTGGAAAATATTTTCATAAAGTTGGAAACTCAGGTGCAATTAAAAAATATTTTATTGAGCATTATTCTTGCACAACGTTTACCCTTCACATTTATTATAGCATTTAATGATGTATTTTAAATGGATAAAAATCCATTTTTAGCCATTTAAACTGCTGCTTCTACCCATTATGACTCAGCTAAGTTCTGAAAAGCATGAAGACTCCTGAAAGATATAACTATTCTAAACAGATGAAGTAAGGTTAGCACACACCTTTATACCAATTCTCCAGTTCAAGAAATAACAGAGTTCCTTTGAATTTAATTCAGAGGCAAGATTAGAGTCTGTGTGATGTCAACAGGCCTCCTCCCCAGATGTCTTTGTGTGCCTTCAATATGTCAAAGGAGATAAGTTGATTTTGCTGTTACTGACAATTAGACAGGAAACAATAACTATGCTCTCTTTGGTATTTCAGGCGACTTCCCCTCCTAGTTTGTACCTCCTGGCTTAGCTCCAAGAAGACAAGAAGTTGCCTTTTGACAAGAGAGCCTCTACCACATCAGCAGTTTAGATCTCTAGTTACAGTGATTTTTATCTAGTCACAGTTTCTTTAATCCCACGGATCTTATCTATAGTACTGCTATTTGAAAGTAAGTTCCATATGACATTAAACTGTAATCAACTCCATCAGTCTTGCCAAAATTCCATTAACTAGTGTTTCCAAAAATTCCAGTGAGTCCATGACATTATTAGGTTTTCTTATTGTACCACCACCCACCTACTTCGTCTTGATATTGAGTTTAATCAGCTCTCTTCTATGCACTGTGTTTTGTGATGTTTGCTTTAATCTCCCGAGAAGTTTCTTCCAGATTTTCAATGTGTTTGTCATTTTCCATAATTTAAAAGTCCAACTTTGCTATTTTAGGCAAGAGTACTTCAAGTTTTCCCTCCAGGGAGGTCATAGAATTATATAGTTTCTTGATTCTGGAAATAATTTCCTGAAATAAGTCTTTCATGTGAAATCCAGAGTTCTTGACAGAGTCATTTTCTTTCTAACTTGCCTTGTTTAAATGTTGTAGAAAATTAATTATGAATGCACCTGATGTCAATGCTAAACGTGTGGCTCATATAAACCACATACTCTGTACTTCCTGGATAAAAAGTAGAAAATCTACTCAATTATTCAGATGAGTATTTACTATTAGAACCAACGTTTTAACTCTGATTTTAGAAAAAATGGGCTTTGATTCCTCTAACATAATCAAATAATGGATTAGTTTCCCACATGATAGCAATCCATCTGCTGAGTTTGTAAGAACAGAAAATGATAGTAAATTATAATAAATTGGGAGTTTTTATGTTTGAGTAATCAATTAATGCCCTTTTAACAATACATGTATAAGTATATATGTGTGTATAACTGCTTGACTTGATTGTTTCAGTCAGCATTATTGAGTCAGAATTTACATAAAATATAATTCACCAATGTTAAATGTGCTATGAGATGAGTTGTGAGAAACATGTGAAGTTATATAACCACCTCCACAATCATGATATGGAATATTGCCATCACCCTAAAAAATTCTCTTTTACCCCTTAGCAGTAAGTTCTCTTCCCTCATACCCTGGCCTCTGGAAACTACAAATCTGCTTTCTACCACTATTGTTTTACTTTTTCTAAAATGTTATATAAGTGGAGTCATAGAGCATATATTCAAGCATCTTTCACTTAGCATAACACATTTGAGATTCATTCATGTTTTTGCAAGTATCAGTAGTTCAGTCCCTATTGCTGATTAGTATTTCATTAGTTTGCCTTTCCAGTTCCTCACTTCCTAAATCAAGATTAATTTCTGAAGATCTGATAGTGGGAATAGTAGCATAACTATGGGAAATCCCACCTCTACCCACAAGGATGTGGCCTAACGTCATGACCTCCTATAGATGAAAACACTATTGGCTTCACATTCTTCCTGTGCTCTGGGCTGACCTATACAGGTGGTGTTTCCCAGGCTTAGAGTCTACTGACTTCTGGCCAATGATGTGGACTTTATGTTCAAACCTCTTCATGTGCTAAGGTATTGGAGGGCAGGGGGAATAAAGTAACCCTAGTATTTCACTCTCTAGCCTTTGCTTTTGTCAGCTCTTTTGAAAAAGACTTCATTTCCTCTTTGGCTTCAGCTCCCACCAGACAAACCCACCATGGTTCTAGTCACCCCAACCCCTGGGCTCTAATAACAGTAATCTATCTCATTCCTTTTTTTTTTTTTTTTTCAAGACTAGTGGTGAACACTTTTGCCCTTTCCATTTCTGGGTGTTCCATGTTCCTTTTTTGGTTCTCATCTCCACCATGACTTGTGTAACTAGTTCCCTGCATTAAATTTCCTCTGCTGTTGCTACTTGAAATATACTCCTGATTAGATCATGCTATGAACTGAATGTTTGTGTCCCCCCCCAAATCCATGTGTTGAAACCCTAATCCCAATGTGATAGTATTTGGAAGTGGGCCTTTGGGAGATAATTAGATCATGAGGGTAGAGCACTCATGGATGTGATTAGCATCCTTATCAGAAGAGGCCAGAGAGCTAGCTTGCTTTCCCCTCCCCTCCCCGCCCCCCCCATAATGTAAAGATACAAAAGGTCGGCAGTCTGCAACCCTGAAGTGGACTCTCACCAGAAAGCAACAATCCTGGCACCTTGATCTTAGACTTCTAAACTCCAGGTCTGTAAGAAATAAATTTCTGTTGTTGATAAGCCACTCAGTTTGTGCACACTTTGTTATAGCAATCCAAGCTAAGATCCTAATTATACTTCACAAAGTCTGAGTCACTCAGTCTTCTCCATGTTCACACAAAACTTACCTCATTTAATCCTCATACTATAGCTGAAACATAATTATTATTCTCATTTGTAAATGAAGAAATGAAGCCTAGAGAAATTATATATCTATCACAAAGAAGGCCATAGTGCTAATATGTTATAGAAGTTAAGGTGCTAAGAGGTTGAGAATAGGTTGAAAAAGCTGATGATGGCCATGGACAAGTGCTGAGTAGGCTGAGTGTGATTTGCAGAGAGTAGGAGAGTTTAAATTTGCCAGAGGATAGAAGAATAGGTGTGTTTTGTTGTTTTTTTGGGGGGGGGGAATGTAAAAGCATTCTGTAATTTGCTCTATGAATATATACTTTCTGATACTCTTTTCTGAATAGACTAAAAAGACTGAATTTTCCAGATTGGTAACTACAAACAGTGTACCTGAGGTTGTGCTAATCTACTCTACCAATAATATCTCATCTGGCACAGAAGCCAAAATTAGAGCTACTACTTGGTTGAGTTTGTGGTAACCTAACATCCTTCAGGGTCCACCAGGTTTTTACAGAGGCCACACTGGTAAAGTAAACAGAATAGAATGAAAACCATCATTCTGGATTTTTTTTATGCCTTTAAGGGTGGTACTAATCACTGCCATTCCCACTTAGTTGGAATATTATGATTTACTATTTGATGGCAGGCAGAGTTATATGATTTATTTGACCTTTCCCACTATAATAACTCTTAGCACAAAGGCCAAGGAGTCAATGTGGGGAATGTCCCAAATATAAAGCATGTCTATTCTAATTACAGAATCAGAAACTGAGGTAATGACCACTGAGTAAGTCTATGGAGCCAGGCCTGAGCCCACTGCATTTTATTGCCTGGCCTCCATATGACCCCACTGTAACAGGGCATCATGATGGTGACGTGGACCATCATTATTTCTAACAGTTTCCAAAATTTTGGGGCATTCCCCTTTCCATATTACCTGACTAAATAGCCATCAGTCCTTTTGGGAAAATAATTGGGGACACTTTACATGTCCATTTCCAGATACAGCAGGGTTCTTCCTCTAGGGGATTCTTTCTTTCAGTCAATGGAATCCCAGTGTGAAACTGCTTGAGGACCAAGGATTGTAACTTTTTGTTCTAAAAATATGTTTGTATTGATTTCAGAGAGAGGACAAGAGAGATAGAAATATCAGTGATGAGAAAGAGTCATAGATCAGCTGCCTCCTGCAAAACCCCCACTGGGGGCTGAGCCCACAACCCGGGCATTGAGCCCACAGCCCAGGCATGTGCCCTGACCGGGAATCGAACCAGGACTTCCTGGTTCATAGGTTGACGCTCAACCACTGAGCCACTCTGGCCAGGCAGGATAGTAACTTTTAATTGAGGCAACTGCTCTCAGCCTCCTAATCATCCACTCTTGAATTCCATGTACATATCAAGTAGTAAATTATTGGTTATCCATTTATTTTACTACCAGAGATACCATGTTCTATTAAGAATCTCCATAACTGTCTGTGGCTCAGGCCCGCAGGCTGCCTCTCCAACCTTGCCACTCATTAAGAAAATTACATATACCTAACTCTTGATTTATAAATGCTACCACCTGGCCTTCACTATGCCTCTCATCCACAGTGCTGTCACTTTTGCAGTGACATTCCTGTCATCAGCCCTGGCTTATAGAGGCAGGCCACTACTGAATTACTAAGTGATGCAGGTACTTCTCTCACCAACACGATCCTGATGATGATGGTGCATAGCATGTTCTCCGGGCCTTCTCATGGAGCATATTCCTCTGGTAGGTCTCCTGGGCTTAAATAGTTCATTTAGTCTGTTTTGAGCCCTTCTCTGACTCTTTTACAATGCTGTTTCCATAGTTTGCCATGGAAATTCCAGCATTTCAACCTCTCTTAATATATGCTAGAGGTCAGTAAATAATGGATCAAAAGAAGCTCATTACCTATGTATATAAATCAGGTTTTATTGGAACACACACAGTTTTCTGAACACTCTCATTCATTTATGTATTGTTTTATGGCTGCTTTTCTGCTACAGTGACAGAGTTGAATAGTTGCAACAGAGACCATCTGGACTGCAAAGCCTAAAATGTTTACTATCTCTCTCTAGCAGTGCAAGTTTTCTTTCTCCTGGTGTAGGCCATTGCTTTTTCCATGCCTCTAGAAGCCATCCTAGCAGAAAGATATTTGCCAGTATTAAATTCTGGATCCTTGGAGAGTCGTCCCAAATGGACAGACACGCCCTTACCCTACTTTATTTTCTAGCACCTTGATCAAGCACTATCTAGTAGCATGTGTAGTCTTGAAATTCTTGCTAGTACATACTGGCCAGATCCTTTAACATTTTGGGGGTGTTGTTCCTCCCTTCGTTACCAAGTCCTGCATATCCTTGGCTGTGTTGTTATGTTGCAACTGAACTGTAGGTATTGGTGTAGTAGTCAGAACGGGAGGAAAGGGCATGCCCTCAGGCAGACACCTGCTGCCTTGCGGGGGAGAGGGAGCTCTGCTTCATTTTCCAGCAAAGAGGCAGGTGTAGCTTCTAATAGGGAGGCCACTTGTGCAGGTCCAGAGGGTTCAGGGGAATCGCCTTTCCAGATTTATGGGGACATGAACTCAGATCTCTCCATCACATTTATCTGTAACCCATTATTTTTCAACTAGTACTTCAAAGTTAATACAGTACATCTGCATTACTTAGAAGTTGAACCTCATTAGAGCTCAGATACTCTGACAATTAAATCCTGGTCTCGACTGAAAATGGAACTCCCATTTGACCCAGTAATCCCACTCCTAGGAATATATCCTAAGAAACCAGAAACACCAATCAGAAAGGATATATGCACCCCTATGTTCATAGCAGCACAATTTACAATAGCTAAGATTTGGAAACAGCCTAAGTGCCCATCAGCAGATGACTGGATCAGAAAACTATGGTACATCTACACAATGGAATACTATGCTGCCATAAAAAAGAAGGAATTACTACCATTTGTAGACACCTGGATGGAATTAGAGAACATTATGCTAAGTGAAATAAGCCAGTCAATGAAAGAAAAATACCACATGATCTCACTCATTTAGGGATAATGAAAAACATTATAAACTGATGAACAAAAAGATAGTTACAGAGGCAGTAAAGCATCAAACAGACTGTCTAATTACAGCGGTAAGGTTAGGGAGAGGTGGGGGAAATAAGAGATCAACTGAAGGACTTGTATGCATGCATATAAGAGTAACCAACAGATGCAAGACATTGGGGGGTGAGGGCATGTATGGGAGTGGGGTGGGGGGGCAATGGTAAGATATGTACACATATAATACCTTAATAAAAATTTGAAAAAAAATAAATAAAATAAAAAATAAATAAATAAATAAATAAATCCTGGTCTCGGTCCTAAGCTTCCTCTTTCCTCTCACTGCATGATAGTTTCTTTATATGCTTCCAAGTCAATTTCATTTTTAATTCTGAATTCAATAAAGTAGAATCCATACCAACCAGAGAAACAACATTCGTATGTAACAGATATATAAATAATTAAGGATTTGTACCATAAAGTCCCAGGTTGTTGAACTTGTTTAACATATTATCCAAATTAATCAGATAATCAGGTGTTTAGAAAAGTCAATGTGCTGTGGATGAAAGGGGGCCACTTACTAAACCTGACAAGTTCAGGGGAGGCCTGCATCGTGGGTCATACAAACTCAGAAACCAAAAGTAATCACATAAGATGGTCTGAAATTAAAACTTTCTAACTAAAAGCAGGTCATCATAGGCAGTCCTGTCATAAGCTAGAATATTTCCTGACAAATGTCCATCTTTACCTTAATTGAGCCTGTCTATTGTCTTTTTGCATCTACAATAACATACCTTTGCAATGTCATGTTACCTTCTGTTTCTCTGGACCCCTCTGGGCACAATCACTGCACAGGGCAGAGACCACAAATCCTCTCGTTGTGGTTATCATGTCAGTTACTGACTGTTAGCTATCCCTTACTCATAAATGTACGAAAAGTGTCTGTTTATTTTACTTTTTATCAAATCCCAGAGATTTCCTTCGCTTTGCTTTCTCCCACCTTCCCTAATCTATCACCAATGAATTTCATGTAACCCCTTTATGTCTTGCCCTTTGATTCCAGTGTATAAAATAAGTGGTAAAACTGCCATTTTCCGGAGCATTTTCTCAATCCTTTGAGGTTTTGCTTCCAGACAGTTGTCGTCAGTTTGGCTCAAATAAATTCATAATAATTCTTTCCAGGTTTGAATGTTTCTTTTGTTTACAATGCATACAAATCTGATCTTTGAAGTAATTGTTTCCAAATTAGAAGACTATATTTCATAATCCAAAGAGCATACTGCAGAGAACCAAAGCTCTATCAGTGCAGGTAAATGTGAAAATAACCAATTACTTGGAGGTTTGGGTAAAGGTCTGCAGCCAGCTTTTGTTTCTAGAAACGGGGGAAAATGTAACTGCTTTACTCAGAGTGTTCAGAAAACTAATTGATGACTAAAATATAAAAAACAACAACAACAACACAGAGACTCTGAGGTGTAGATGGGAGAATGAAGTCAGACTGCAGACTGATCATCTGCCAAAATTTGATGAAATCCACAACAGTGGTAGGGGGAGGGGAGCCTTGCAATTCACCAGTGGCAACCATACAAGGACAGAAATCCAACCTCTCTCATGCACTTTGAAAAGTGACAGCCAAGGAAAGAAATGGGATTCTGGCTAGCAGAGTAGGACTACTAACCAGGGCCTCAGAAGCTGTCCTGGCTGAGGAAGGAAAATCAATCAAATTCTGACAAATCTCACCAATACCACATAATATTTAGAGGCATAAGAAACTAGAAAAAGACAATAAAATCCTCAACAGTAGATGCCCAAATTATTAAAGACTAAGCTTTGGCCTCTCAGCAAATGCAAAAGAAACTTCTTGGCTCTCCATTCTACAGGGCTTCAGTCTAAATTGAGAAAATGATCTGAAACCCCAGATTATATTGCCACAGGACTAAGATTACAACTCCAACTCAATGCAGGTGAAAATCTAAGAACAGAAAACAGAGGTCAGGTCATCCAACCGTAGGTTGAGTTCAGCCTTAATGAGACCAACTCTTTCCTGCCCCAAACCCACCAGCGGACTCTGAAAAAGTGGCTAGAGTACTCATAACAGGCTCTAAAACTCAACTCACAGGGAGGAAGAGTTTTTCAGATGTAGGAAAGGAAAATTGCAACATCCAGTCTCTGAATCATTTCCAATAGTAGGTCTGTTCAGACTGCCCCTATTTAGCGTAAGCTAATTGAAAACCACACACACACACACACACACACACACACACACACATCACAAAAGAAAAATAATTTTTTTAAAGTCAAGGGAGATCATGGCATGTAAAAGCCAGATGAAGAACTTATTTTGGGAAAAACAAATAATCAAAAAAACCCAGTGAAAAGAAGATCATTTCCTATAAATACATCATGCTATAAAAGAACTTAATAAGAACATAAATTCAATAATACAAGAGCTCAAAGCTAAGATAAACCACCAAATGACATAAAAGAGAAACTCAGAGACAGAGAAACAAACAGAGAACCCAAACACCACTTGCAAACAAATTAATAAATTATAAACATCAAGCCACAGACATACAAAAATGGAAGGAATACCAAGTGCATGTAAAGGACGCGGACAAAAAGGTTAATCAAGTCGAGAGAACATGATATACATGGGAGAAAAAGATGATTTATGCCAAGGATACATGGCACAGAAAATACGTTCAAAGACATAAAAATTTCCTAAAGTAATGAAAGAACTAAAATAGCATATTGAAACATTTAAGAAGTCCTGGAATATAACACCTAAAGCATTTCTAAAAAAGTAAAAATTCCAGCTAAACAAAAGATAAGTCAAAAGAAAGATCTCAACAGAAACAATGTTGCCTGGCCCAAATGGCTCAGTGATTTGAGTGTCAACCTATGAGGTCACTGTTCAATTCCTGGTCAGGGCACATTCCTGGGTTGTGGGCTGGATCCTCAGTGGGGGGCCTACAGTAGAAAGCCGATCAATGATTCTCTCTCATCATTGATGCTTCTCTCTCTTGCTTCCTCTTCCTTCCTCTCTGAAATCAATAAAAATATATTTAAAAAATATATAGAAGCAATGTTAAAGAGGATTGTGGTGCCTAATGAATCCACCCGCATGCAGGAAAAATAAAACTAAACATCAATGAGATTTATGTTATAGAAAGAGAATGCTTTAGAATATTTGACAAAGTAAAAGGAATAGTATAATTAATAAAAACACTGAAGGTCAAGTAAGGAAGTTGGGGGCAATAAAGGACTTCCTTATTCTCACATAAGTAAGAGGTCATGTAATACTATATAAAAATTAAACCTAGAATTTTTGACACCACATTGATACTTCTATAATCTTTTTTTCTTAACTTTAATTGAATTTTTATGAACTTTTATAATAAAGACTATACATCCAAACTACAGCAATCCACTTATTTACATTTTTGTGTTAAAATATTAGTTAATACTGCTAAACTAATACAATTGTATGATTTAACAAATAATTACTGTGTGTTGCTGAGTGTGCATCTCTCTATTGCATGGAAGCATAGATAATTGTCTGAAATAATATTTACTTAAAACTAACTAATCATTATTTCAAGATTATGAAATTTAAGGTGATATTTTGGGTTTTTCTTTGTTTTCTTTTTTTGTTAAATTTTTGAGACCCTGTTATTATATCAACAATGAAATCATTTTTCCTAAAACTTGAAAAGAATTAATAACCAAATATGTGACAAGTCAAACTTGAAAATGTTTAGCTATTTCACAGTTTTTGTGGCTGAGCCTTTTTTGGGAGCTAAATGATTTTATCCTGTGCTTTTCAAGGCCCCTAATTCTAGGAAATCAATATGAGGCCACATGATAAAATTCATGTGAGAAATTAACTATAATTATGTGCTTTCTTTTTTTTTTAATTTCTTTAAGGTATTACATATGTGTCCTTATTCCCCCATTACCCCCCACCTCCCATTCATGCCCCCAACCCCCTGTGGTCTGTGTCCATTGATTAGGCTTACATGCATGCATATAAGTCCTTTGGTTGATCTCTCCCCCTTACCCCCACTGTCCCCTACCTTCCCTGAGGTTTGACGTTCTGATTGATGTTTCTCCGTCTCTGGATCTATTTTTGTTCATCAGTTTATGTTGTTCATTATATTCCACAAATGAGTGAGATCATGTGATATTTATCTTTCTCTGCCTGGCTTATTTCACTTAGCATAATGCTCTCCATCTCCATCCATGTTGTTGCAAATGGTAAGAACTCCTTTTTTACCACACCGTAGTATTCCATTGTGTAGATGTACCACAGTTTTTTAATCCACTCATCTGCTGATGGGCACTTAGGCTGTTTCCAAATCTTAGCTATGATGAATTGTGCTGCTATGAACATAGGGGTGCATATATCCTTTCTGATTCGTGTTTCTAGCTTCTTGGGATATATTCCTAGAAGTGGGATCACTGGGTCAAATGGGAGTTCCATTTTTAGTTTTTTGAGGAAACTCCATACTGTTCTCCACAGTGGCTGCACCAGTCTGCATTCCCACCAGCAGTGCACGAGGGTTCCTTTTTCTCCGCATCCTCACCAGCACTTGTCATTTGTTGATTTGTTGATAATAGCCATTCTGGCAGGTGTGAGATGGTACCGAATTGTTGTTTTGATTTGCATCTCTCTGATGATTAGTGACTTTGAGCAGGTTTTCATATGTCTCTTGGCCTTCCTTCTGTCTTCTTTCGAAAAGTGTCTAGATCAGTTGCCCATTTTTTGATTGGGTTGTTTATCTTCTTTTTGTTAAGCTGCATGAGTTCCCTGTAAATGTTGGAGATTAAACCCTTATCGTTGATATCATTGGCAAATATGTTCTCCCATGCAGTGGGCTTTCTTGTTGTTTTATTGATGGTCTCCTTTGCTGTGCAAAAGCTTTTTATTTTGATGTAGTCCCATTTGTTTATTTACTCTTTAGTTTCCATTGCCCTCTGAGCAGTATCAGTGAAGAAATTGCTTCGGCATATGTCAGAGATTTTTCTGCCTGTGGATTCCTCTAGTATTTTTATGGTTTCCCGTCACATGTTTAAGTCCTTGATCCATTTTGAGTTTATTTTTGTGTATGGTGTAAGTTGGTGGTCTAGTTTCATTTTTTTGCATGTATCTGTCCAATTTTTCCAACACCATTTATTGAAGAGACTGTCTTGACTCCATTGTATGTTCATGCCTCCTTTGTCAAATATTAATTGAGCATAGTGATTTGGGTCAATTTCTGGGTTCTTTATTCTATTCCATTGATCTATATGCCTGTTCTTGTGCCAATACCTGGCAGTTTTGAGAACAGTGGCTTTGTAATACAGCTTGAAATCTGGTATTGAGATCCCACCTACTTTGTTCTTCTTTCTCAGGATTGCTGTGGCTATTCGGGGAATTATGTGCTTTCTTGATTAAGAGGTAGAAATTTCTTATTAAAATATACTAGTAGTTCAACTAATCTAGGCAACTCTAATTTCTAAAACAACATGACTTACCTTAGAAATTAAGGATTTGGGTTTACAAGTTCAATGTACATCAAATGCTATGATGATAGCATGTAAATAGTTTTAGCCAAAACAATATTTACACCTGGAAGAGTTTCCTCCTTTTAAAGCTATTCTCATTTCCGGAACATGGTTTATGGTACGGATTGTTCATTTGCTTTTATATACCATATTTTAACCCTCCCTACATTGCTTGGCCATTCTGTTATATCATTGTTTTATGATTTGCTGTTTATATCTTTATAAAATGTGTTACTGGAAGTTACAATTTCTTGTTCCTTTCAATTCCATTTAACTAGGTACTTGCTATGAGCAAACCATTGTCCTAGACAATGTGAGATACTAAAGACAAATACAATGCAGCCCTTGCCCTTAAAGATTTAATGTCGGGGGAGGGGGGGACATTACATAAAGAAATAACTAAAATATAAGTTTCAATGTACAAGTTGCTGACACAGAAGTATAAACAACCTTCACTGAGGGAGTTCTGCAAAGAGACAAGGTGAAAGAACCACAGTCCTGACCCATATTGAGAATTCAACATACACTATTATTTTCTTTTCTTCCTGTAGGGCCACACTGTGAGCGAATTCATCAACTTACCCTCCCCTAGACAACATCAGTAGTATAAAACACCTATAGTTTCCTGGCATGAATCTCCCTATTATTAGGTAAAAATAAACCTCTAACAAATTAAATCTATCCTCTTTTATTTTCATAGCACAGCTAAATTTTTTTTTAAGTTCAGATTTTTCTGCCTCCCTTGATTTCTCTCCTTCCCTGCTGTTTAATTATAGGAAAGTGACCTCAATGGTTGAAGCCAGGATTATGGTTTAGGTCTTCTTCATCGAGCAAGGCAAGAGTAGTATCTTCAACACCTTCGAATGAAAGCATATCCTGCCAGATTCCAAACACTCAGAGGCCAACAGTTGTCATTAAAATATGATACCATTCCCAAGTCTACTCATGCAAAAGACTTATTTTAAAAAATGACAAAAACAATTACACTTATTTTAGTGTACCTGCATCATTCTCTTATCCAATATCATTTCATTAATAAAAGCAGAGTCCTAAGAACTCAATGTTAGCTGTAATAGCATTCTACATGGCTATATGTAGCCTTAGAAACACTTTTGGGTCTTTAGATGGTGGGGCAGCAATAGAAAATGTAAAAGAAAAGTGGCTTCTCAGGGCAGCTTCATCAAATTTCTTTATCAAAGAAATTCAATAAAATAAAATTTGGCGGCCCTAGCCCATTTGGCTCAGTGGATAGAGCATCGGCCTGCAGACTGAAGGGTCCAGGTTCAATTCAGGTCAAGGGCATATTGGCGTTTTGAAAGAACCAATAAAATTAACAAACTTATGGCTACACTAAAGTAGAAAAAAAGAGAGAGAGAGAGAGAGAGAGAGAAGACACTAATTACCAGTATCAGGAATAAAAGATGGGTGTTGCTACTAACCTTCCAGAAATAAAAAAAGATTATAAGCTAACACAACACCAATACATTAGATAGCTTAGGTGAAATGGAGTAATTCCTAGAAAGGCATAAATTACCCAAACTAATTGGGAAAAAAAATTTTTTTCTAACTGAAGAAGAAATAGAGAATCTGAATAGACCTATAAAGGAAAGAAACAGAATTAGTAATTAAAAATAATTCTACAAAGAAAAACCTAGGCCCAAATAGGTTTTGTAAGAGAAAGCCTCTTCCATGGCATCCTGTTGACCTTGCACATCCTCACATAGACCACGTAGGAGATCTCAAAGGCAAGGCTTGACTGCAGTCTAAAGCAAGTATTGGTGGAATGCCCTGTGATTCCTCATGGAGTAAGAACAGATAAGTCAGTTGAGGAGTTGCCGTAAGGCCATTTCTCATTTGTGTCTTGTGGGAAGACTGCCACCAGGCAATTTTCATCCATCTCTCTAGTTTCAGTTGAGTGCAGGACGTTCCAGCTCGCCCTCCCACCCCTTCGTTAGGACATAGCTGGAGTTTTCTGTGGAAATTTATAAAATTGTTTGGCTATATCTTAGAGGCCACTTCTCCATGACAGAGTAACCCACTGTTTGTGTGCTTGTGTGTCTGCCATCTGAACTCTGGTTTGGTGTTATCCTGCGGTACTGAGTATTTGGGGAGTTGAGACTGTTCTAACCATGCTTTTGCTGTCTGTGTAAATAATAAACTTTCTGAATTTATTTGAGCTATGACTATCTATGGAAATATATGTGAGAATTCAACCTAAAAGCAGTAGGAGTAATACCTGTGTCCCTATTAGCCATTACACTACTATTTGACTACCTGACCATTTCACGAGTAAATTTTATCAAATATTTAAAGAATAAAAAAATACCAATTTTTTTTTTTCAGGAAATACAGGCAAAGGGAAGATGTAACAATAGCGTTTGGTACTCTGACATCAATTACTCTTAAACTAAAGCGTAAAGACAAAGATATTACAAAGAGAGAAAATTACAGACCAATATCACTCACGAAGATGCAAAACTCCTTAGCAAAATATTGGTAAGACATATGCAAGAATACATAAAAAGAAGCAATATAACCAAAAAGGGTTTATCCTAGTAATCCAAGGATGTTTTAATATCCAAAGTCAATTAATGTAATATATTCTATTAAATAAAGAATAAAACCTACATGACCACAATAGAGAAAAATTATTTGAAAAATCCAACACCTATCCATAATAAAAACTCTCAATAGCCACATGTATATGAGTAAATAATTTTTGACAAAGGAGCCAAAACATACAATGGAGAAAAGTAAGCCTCTTCAGTAATTGGTGCTGGAAAATTTGGAAAGACACATGCAAAAGAATGAAACTAGAATACTGTTTGTCCCCATATACAAAAATTAACTCAAAATGGGTCAATGACCTAAATATAAGACCTGAAACAATAAATTGCATAGAAGAAAACACAGGTACAAAACTTATGGATCTTGGTCTTAAGAGAGGATTTTATAAATTTGACCCCAAAATCAAGGGAAATAAAGGCAAAAATAAATGAATGGGACTATATTAAACTAAAAGCTTCTGCACAGCAAAAGTAACCACTAACAAAATAAAAAGTCAACCAACTGAACGGGAGAAGGAAGATATTTGTAAACGACAGCTCCAAAAAGGGGTTAATATCCAAAATATATAAAGAACTCACAAAACTTAACACCAAACAAATAATCCACTTAAAAAATGGGAAGAGGATCTGAACAGATACTTCTCCCAAAAAGACATACAAAGGGCCAACAGATTTTTTTGAGGAGATGATCAACTTCACTAGCTGTTAGGGAAATGCAAATCAAAACTAAAACTATACCTCAAACCTGTTAGAGTGGCTATTATCATCAAGAAAGTAATAATAAGTGTTGGAGACTTGAAGAAAAGGGGACCCTCTTTCACTGCTTGTGGGAATGTAAACTGGTACAGCCACTATGGAAAACAGTATGGCAGCCCCTGAAAAAATTAAGAATAGACTTATCATATGACCCAGCAATGCCTCTTCTGGATACCAACCCGAAAATTTTGTAAACATTTACTCGCAAAGATATATGCAACTTATGTTCATTGCAGCATTATTCACAGTGGCCAAGACATAGAAACAACCAAATGTCTTTTGATGAATGGCTGAATAAAAAAGATGCAGTACATATCCTATATAATAAAGAGGGAATATGCTAATTGACCATCACTCCGTCACAAAGATGGCTACACCCACAGCTGAGGCCTAGTTCCCTTAAGGAGCCTTAATGAGCAATCAGCAGGGACCTGAGGCTACGCCGTCTCCCGCCCCCCTGGGGCTTGACAGGGGACCTCAAGGTGCTCTTCCCATCCTGGTGCTGGGTGAGGGAACCTCAGGCTGCTCCCCCCACCCAGAAGGGCTTGACAGGGGACCTCAGGCCATGCCCCCCACCCACAGAGCTTGACAGGGGACCTCAAGGTGTGCTTCCCATCCTGGTGCTGGGCTAGGGAACCTCAGGCTGCTCCCCCTACCCCAGCACCAGGCCAGGGGACCTGAAGCTATGCCCTCCCCCGCCCCCATGGGGCTTGACAGGGGACCTCAAGGTGTGCTTCCCATCCTGGTGCTGGGCTAGGGGACCTCAGGCTGCTCCCCCTATCCCAGCAGTGCCAGTCCAGGGGACCTCAGGCCCCGCCCCCCACCAGGTGGGGCTTGACAGGGGACTTCAGGCCGCACCCCCACCCTGGCACCAGGCCGGGGGACCTCAGACCACACCTCCCGCCCAGCAGGGCTTGAAAGGGGACCTCAGGCCATGCCCCTCGCCCCAGAACCGGGCCAGGGGACCCAAGGCTGCGCTCCCCTGCCTGGCTGGGCTTGACAGGGGACCTCAGGCCGTGCCCCCCACCCAGTGGGGCTTGACAGGGGACCTCAAGGTGCACCCCCAGTGCTGGGTCAGGGGAACTCAGGCTGCGCCCCCGCCCAGTGGGGCTTGATGGGGGACCTGAGGCTGCGACCCCCTGCTGGTGGGGCTTGATGGGGGACCTGAGTCTGCGCCCCCCTCCTGGTGCTGGGCCGGTGGACCTGAGGCTGTGCACCCCCTCCCCGCCTGGCGGGGCTTGACGGGGGACCTCAGGCCATGCCCCCCACCCAGCGGGGCTTGACGGGGGATCTCAGGCCGTGTCCCCCACCTGGCAGGGCTTGACGGAGGACCTCAAGGCACACCCCCTGCCCAGGTCTGGGCTGGGGGACCTCAGGCCACGCCCCCATCCTGGCGCCGGGCCAGGGGACCTGAGGCTACACCCCCTGCCTGGCAGGGCTTGACAAGGGTGGGACTGGCTAGGTCTGGATCTAGCCCAATGGGGGGAGGCGGGGCTGGCCGGGTCTGGGTCTCACGCAATTTTGAGGTGCATGTGGGTGGGCGGGGACTTGACTCTGGGTCCTGTGTTGAGCCCCAGACTCTAACAGGAAGAAGGTTTTCATATATATTTTACTAATTTTCTTTCATCTCTAACACTTCTATTATAGAGAAAGGGCAAATAGCAATATTAAATTATTTCCTCTAATTAATCCCCTTTTAATGTGCACGAATTTCATGCACCAGGTCACTAGTATATGATAGAATACCACTTACCCCTAAGGAAAGATGAAACACTGCCTTTTGCAACATGGATGGATCTTGAGAATATCATGCTAAGCAAAATGTCAGACAGAAAAAGTAAAAAGCCATATGATTTCACTCATATGAAATATAAAACTGAATGCAACAACTGAACAAACAAGAAAAATAAACAAAAACTCATAGATACAGACAACAGTATGGTGGTTATCAGAGGTAAAAGGGTGGGAGTGAGGTAGTAAAAGGTAAAGAGGATCAAATATATGGTGATGGAAGAAGACTTGGCTTTGGGTATTGGGCACACAATGTAATATACAGATGATATATTATAGAAATTTACACTTAAAATTTATATAATTTTATTAACCAACTAGAGGCCCAGCACATGAAATTCATGCACAGGTACGGACTCTAGGCCTGGCCTGCGATCAGGGCCATCTTCCCTGGCTGCCAGCAGCAGGCCCTGCCCCCTGCAGCCACCCACCCCCGGTTCCCTTTCGCTGGCCAGGGTAAGGGACCGAGAGGTTGGCCAGCAGGCCCCAATCAGGCAATGGGGGCCTGTGGGCTGGGGGCAGCTCTTGCATTAAGCATCTGCCCCCTGGTGGTCAGTACGTGTCATAGCGACCGGTCATTCTGCCGTTGGGTCTATTTGCATATTACCCTTTTATTATATAGGATATCACCCCAATACATGTAATTTTTTAAAAACTCTCAACAAAGTGGGTATGGAAGGAAAACTTCTCAACCTGATAAAGAGCATATACAAAACTTTCACAGTTGACATCATTCTTTTTTTTTAAGTCCTCACCCGAGGATATTTTTCCAGTGACTTTTAGAGAGAGTGGAAGAGAGAGGGAAAGACAGAGAGAATTATCGATGTGAGAGAAACACGTCAATTGGTTGCCTATTGGACATACCCTGACCAGGCACCTGGGCTGGGGAGGAGCCTGCAACCTAGGTACACCCTTGACTGGAATCGAAGCCAGGACCCTTTGGTCTGCAGGCCAATGCTCTACCCACTGAGCCAAACCAGCTAGGGCAGTAATATCATTCTTCATGGTGAAAGACTGAAAGCTTTCCTCCTAAGATTAGGGATTGGTCAAGAATATCTTATCTTGATGCTTTTATTTAATATTTCACTGGAGGTTATCATCATTTTAAATATGAGAAAACTGAGGCATGGAGCAATTAAATAACCTAACCAATGTTACTCAGATATTAAGTGATATAGCCAAGATTTTAACCCAAATAGTTAAACTCTAGATCCACAAAACACAACAATAATAAGGGTTTACTATGTGTCAGGCACTGTTAGGGGTTTCACATGAATTACCTGTATCAGTGGTCGGCAAACTCATTAGTCAACAGAGCAGCAAACTGCAGCTCCTGAGCCACATGTGGCTCGCGAACGCAGTTTGCCGACCACTGACCTATATAATCCACACAACAACTTCTTGATATTGGTATTATTATTATTATTTATACTTACAGACGTAAAAGCAGATCATCCTGGCTTACAGGGGAAAGTAGCTTATTGGTTCATACTTTAATCATAAATTATGATGCCAAGATCTTTTTATTATATCATTTAAATATAAACTTTAAACCTCATGGACAACAAACATAATGTTATTATCATAAACCTGTTTATTACTTATATAATCATTCATTAATTTGAAGGACATTGCGTAATAACTACGTTGGTGTTTTACATAGTAAAACTTTTAGACAGGAAATGTATTTCAGCTTATCTACCTTGTTTGTATATACTTGCATCATTTTGTGAATTACCTACATGTTCATGATCCACGGTTGTTATCAGCAGTTATGGCTAATGTGGTCTCAACTGATTTTAATATTAGTTGACATAAAGCATCATTAAAGTGATAGATTTGGAGGAGTTGTAGAAGGTGATATGAAGAGAATGGAAAAGAAGGAGAGAAAAACAGGAAAGAGAACATTTTTTAAAATTAAATTTCCCAAAGCAAAAGTCTAAGCTCTTGAGATTACCTAAAGATTGGGATATGATGCCGTATTTTGTTTCAGATGGCAATAGCACCCTCTGGTGAGTAACATTTATATTTCACAATTTTCTCCAAAATAAATAGATAAGATGCTCCAAAATCTACAAGCGACTTTTAGAATTAGCTCCTCTGATCCTTTTTTTTTTTTTTTTTTTAATTTGGAGCATATGCGCAAATTGAATTTACTTCACTGCAGAAGCTGCACCAATACCAAACTGAGTTTTATGGAACATACAAATCCTACTTCCAGAAACAAATGAGAAAAAGGGAGACATTGGTATCTTGGATTAATCAAAGTAGTTGCAGAGCACACTAATTTAGAAGAAGGAAAAGCCTGCGAATTTTATCTACAGAGTAATGTACACCAACAAAATTTTTATTCATTTTCATGTATGAATTGCAAATTTTCACTGGGCTAAAATTCATAAATATATCTACACACCTGGCTTTCATACCTCTTTTAGATCTTTACTCATGTGTCACTTTGTCAGTGATATTTTTACTGATCATCTTATTTACATATATAGCCTCCAATAACCTACACTCCCTGTGCCTTTCTCACTTCAGTTTTCTCATATTTAAATTGGTGATAACCATAGCATTCATTTATCTTACTGATTTATTGAGAGATTTAAATGAACTAATACACATAAAACATTTATCACAGGGCCTTTCTCAGTAAACACTCCATAATTATTCATTACTAGAGGCCCGGTGCACGAAATTCATGCCCGGGGGGAGGGGGGGATCCCCTCAGCT
This sequence comes from Plecotus auritus, assembly GCF_963455305.1. NCBI lineage: Eukaryota > Metazoa > Chordata > Mammalia > Chiroptera > Vespertilionidae > Plecotus > Plecotus auritus. The sequence goes on from NC_137775.1 coordinate 15,376,588, forward strand.
CAGCCTGCACCCTCTCCAATCCAGGACATCCCTCTCACAATCCGGGACCACTGGCTCCTAACTGCTCACCTGCCTGCCTGCCTGATCGCCCCTAAATGCGCCCCCCCCCCTGCTGGCCTAGTCGCCCCCAACTGCTCCCCTCTGCTGGCCTAGTCACCCCCAACTGCTCCCCCCCACCAGCCTGGTCACCCCTAACTGCCCCCCACGGGCCTGATCGCCCCCAACTGCTTCCCCCTGCCGGCCTGGTCGCCCCCAACTGCCCCCCCGCCCCCGCTGGCCTGGTTGCCCCATGCAGCCTGATGCTCAATCGTTTGGTCACCCCTCACTAACCCCCCTGCTGGCCTGGTCGCCCCACACAGCCTGTTCAGTCGTCCATTCAGTTGCGATGGTCGCTTAGGCTTTTATATATATAGATTACTAAATGGCTGCACCATTTGATCAACTATAGCATCTTCTAACTTTCCAAGATTTTCCTCTGTTCCTTTAAAAAGAGCCATGTTCTGTTTTATTTCTCTGATGCTGACTTTTCTTTCCATAGTTAGGATGGCCAAATAAATTTTTGTCCAAATCTAAACACTTTTGAGAGTGAAAGGGATACTATTAGTATTTACACTAGGACAAACCGGCAATGAGAACACTGACACGGACACCTCACTCATAGCACCTATGATCTTCCAATGTACTATGTATTTTACTTTTTAGATTCTTTCTTATTCCAGTAGAATAAAAGCTTCACAATGAGTAGGAGGTTTTGCTTGTTTTTTTGTTGTTGTTCTTGTGTTTTTTTTTTCTCATTGCTATAAATTTAGTATCTAAAATAATGCTCATAATAGATGCTCCATGATGTTGGTTGAATAAAGGAACATGTTTATCTGCTGTGGTTATTCTATATGGATGCAAATTCTTGGTCACTTGCCTCATTGAGTGGTAGGTACGTACTTATTTCTCTTTCCCTTGAATCTAGGCTGGTTCCAGACCCACCTTGATCAATGGACTGTGGTAGAAATGCGCTGTGATAATTCCAGGCCTAGCCTTTAAAAGTGCTGGCTTTTTTCCCTTCCTAACTCTGAGAATTCTTGTTTCTGGTATGCTTCTTCCTGTAACTCAGCCACCATGCTGTGAGAGGCCCAGGCTACTCTGATAGGCCAGCCCAGCTGAGCTTCTAGCCAACAGCCAAGATCAATGACCAGGTTTTAAGTGAGCCATCATGTGTGTGTCAGCCTATTTGAATCCTCAGGTGACTGCAGCCCAAGTCAACATCATATGGGGCAGAAAAACTGCCAAGTCGGTCCCAGAGAAATAATAAAATGAAGTCACTAAGCTTTGGGTGGTTTGTTCTGCAGCGATAGGTAACGGAAGCATCTGCTATATCTATGATAGGCATCATGAAGGACGTGAAGGACACAACGTGAGTAGAAAAAGGCTGGTCTTAACACATTGCAGACCAGTAGTTTGATTGCTAGCTTTACCCAGTGGCCAGATAAGTTTCTATTGAATGAGTACAAAAAACGTTTTACAAAGTATCATACTTTAAAAAGATATTAGCTTGTAAGAACATGTAATAAATAACTTCAAAATGCAACGGGTATTTAATTTTAAGGCGTGCCTTTAACATTTATGTAAAACACTGTGTAATATGAAAACACGAGAATGCTCGTGATCCGCCCGCAACGTGTTAAGGAAGTAGGGGTTTAAAGGGAGAAAAACTTATTTATATGAATAGTGTTTTTTGGTAAGGTAATTATTGCCATAAAAAGTCAAAGGTAACTTGGAAGTTTATAGAAAGGATGAGTTCAAGGGACATTTGGGAAAGTAAAGACAAGTTCGTTAAGTTGGTAGAGAATGAGGAGCGCATCACTGGCCAGAGTTTGACAATTAGAGGTGGAAGGGCAGAGTTACTGGTGGAAGCACAGCTAACAGCACGAGCACAGAGGTAAACAAGTACGAATACCTGTTCATCTAACAGCAAGCTCAGTTTGGCCAGGGCACAGGCTTAATGCAGAGAAACGAAAGTCAGAATGGAGGGTTAGAAATAGGCCTTGGAACAGTGTCTACCAGATTTAGAAAATGGGCAATCAATAAAAGACATTTTTTATTTTTTCTCTAGGGCAGGATTCCATTTGTAAAGATATTAGACTTGTTAAAGAAAGAGTGCTGCATGCCAGTAATTAGATTGAAAGGTTACATTTTTATTATCAAAGAGGTCCCGAATGTTTTACTTTCCTGGATGAGCACCGTGACATCCCATACGTTCCCTAATGTCCACTGGACAAATACTGTGACATTATTCAAAGATATGCTTTCAGCACCCCTTGTTAAAAAAAAAAAAAAATAGGCCTTGGAGCCTTGAATATTATGCCAGTAGTTAGATTCCTTTTTTTCCACATCCACTGAGTTTTTGATCACTGATTATAAACATTTTATAATATCCTCTGTAAGTCAAAACTTTTTTAAATATACAGAAAGTAAAATCATTTCAAATTCCTCTTCCCAGAGTTAATCACTGTTAAACTTTTCTCCTTTGCATTTCCTCTGTGCACATATTATTGCAATTGAGATATGGTAGACAGGAACAATTAGTATCCTCACTCTTTTATACACGTTTATGATTTCTTATTCACCTAATTAAGGAGTCTTTGAAGACAGTTTTAATATTTACATAAAATGTATCATATTAAAATAGCAAAAAAATTTAAAATAAATATTCTGCTAGCAAACATTGTTTCCAAATTTAGATATAGCTTTTATGGAAATGAACACCAATTGTGCATTTGCCCAAATGTACCTGGGATAGGGACATCAACCTATACTGAAGGATTTTCTAAGAAACAATTTTATGCAATACTGCTATACCAGTATGGACTCAATGATTATGCCCCCATAATTTTTCTGTTATAGCCCTAATCCCCAGTGTGAATAAATTTGTAGATAGAGCCTGTAAGGAGGTGATAAAGGTTAAATGAGGTTATAAAGGTAGGGCCCTAATTCAGTGGGACTAGTGTCCCTAGAACAAGAAAAGACACCATAACACTCTCTTTTTCCACCATATGAGGACACAGCGAGAAGGCAGCTCGCTGAAAGCCAAAGAATTGAATCTTTACCTTGAACTGGCAAGCACCTTGATCTTGGACTTTCTAGCCTCCATAACTGTGAAAAATAAATTTCTGTTGTTTAAGCCACCCAGCGTGTGGTATTTGGTTATGGCAGCCAGTGTAGACTAATACAGTTGACATGAAGGTTTGGCTGAGAACATTATTAATTACATTGTGCAATTCACATTTAAGAAAAATTTCTCCTTGTAATGAGGAGAAAATATTTTTAATCTAATTGAGATTAAATTGAACATGAACTCTCATGTTCAGTTTGTTTTGGTTGCTTGAAATCTTATGCACAAATATGTAACTCTTTTCTCTTTGCCCCAATTTCCTCATTTATTATTTATTTTATATTTAATTACAGTGTATGTATTTTTATAAGTAACATTATTTCTTTTTTGGAACAGGCAGTTTGCAAATAAATAAATGTAAAGATAAAATTGAATAAGCATTCTTTTAGCCATGTAGGAATAATTAAATACAACAGAGTAGTGATAATAAAAAGCTAAGCATTATATAAACTATTGAACCAGAATCATTACATGAATTGATAGACAAATATATCAGTATAATTTAGATATAGATGACATAGTGGAATGAATAATAACAGGAGTCATGGAAATTGTGTATTTTGTCAGGGGCAGATCTAAGGAAATATACTTTCCCAAATCATAGCTAGGCAAAAAAGGAGATTTCAAAAATGCTTTGAATAAAGAAAAAAGGTTTAATACTGTATAACTTTCATTAAGAGGCAGGGAGGGTAAGAACTAAACTGGACTCTGAAGGAAATTTAAGTTAAACAAAATAGATGATATAAATCTTTTTCAATTTGATTTTCATTGTAGACATGGTGTGCTACATGTAGAATAAGTAATGTAATGAATTCTTTCACAATTCTAAAATGGCATTATACTAATTAATAACATACCAACTGTATGTAATACATGGCTTCATGAATATGCAAAACAGAATTATCTGAAAACATTACTATGTCCTAAGAGGTTCAATTAGTCTCACAATGTAACTAGTTAGCTTTCTCTGTAGATTTGAGGAAGGTTTTAGGGCTAAGTTTTAGGATAGGAGCCAAACAGTACCTTGAGAATTTCAGGCAGTGACAGTTTGATGCAAAATCTATTTGGGTATCTTCTATAATGCAAAAAAAGAGCAAGAAATTATGTTTTTAAAGGAGTGTAGTTCTTTAAATTTTGAGAGAAAATGTGTAATGTATACAGAATGGTGTATTTTCTTAAAGGCAAGAGCCTCAATTCAATCAATACTTCCAAATTAATTAAATAGCTCTTTTTCTCTGAAAATATCTAGGGAAAATTAACTAGAAACACTGAAAATTTATTCGTAATAGTTACATCTGAAATTAGTGAAACAGGAGAACAAAGAGAGTCCACATATCAAACAGTACTTTAAGATCCATGGGGCACACTGGAAAGAACATCACTTTGAGGAACAAGATGTCCTGGCTTCAATCCTCATCTCTATGATCCACGAAATACGCAAACCCAGTCTAATGCTCAACAACATTAGAACACATTATGAACGGAGACTGAAACAGGGATACTTACTTTGTCTGAGATCACAAAGCAGGTAAGTGACTGAATTGAAATTCTGATAGTTTACTCGAAAGTGCATTCTTTCTACTTAATAAAAACTAGTGAAATGGAAGGGCTCCGGTCAGGAAGACTATGCTTGGGGCAGAAATGAAGCCTACACAGGAAGATCTAAGCAGAGAATCAATTGTATGAGTTAAGTCCATTCGTAAGGACAAGCTCCTTTCAATTAACTGAGGGCGCAGGAAGTGAGTGTCTCACTTCAGGGCAGGGCAGGGCAATGGTTGCAAGAACTGTGAAGAAGCTGAGATTTTAGCCTGTCACAATTTCATACATTGTCTGAGACTGCTAGGTCAGAGACAAAGGGCCTTATTACTCTCAGCACTGCCTTCAGTTTGAGCTTCTTGTTTAAGTCAGTTCTCTCCCCATCCTCAACCCCCCTGGGGTAGATGCTGGGCACACAGTGGGTTTGGTCATCCTATATAATAAAAGGATAATATGAAAATCGACTGAACAGTGGAATGACCGGTCGCTATGATGCGCACTGACCACCAGGGGGCAGATGCTCAATGCAGGAGCTGACCCTGGTGGTCAGTGTGCTCCCACAGGGGGAGCTCCGCTCAGCCAGAAGCTGGGCTCACAGCTGGCAAGTGCAGCAGCGGTGGCAGGAGCCTCTCCCATCTCCGAGGCAGTGCTCAGGACCCCTCGGGCCTAAGCCAGCAGGCAGACATCCCCTGAGGGGTCCCAGACTGCGAGAGGGTACAGGCCAGGCTGAGGGTCCCCCTGCCCAGTGCACAAATGCCGTGCCAGGCTCTAGTAGTTTATGAACCCCAAGTTTAGGAACGCTTCAATATTATAAAGGACAGGGCTAGTTAACATTGTCATCCTTTATCCAAAAGGGAGATAATATTTTTACAATCCTGGTCAGGAAATAAATCTGCCCTCTACCTATCTGTAAAGATCCTATTTCTATCTTCTATGATCCTTTGATAAAACATATTTAAAAGATAGCTGGGACAAAAGATGTCACAGTCATTATAGAAATGCCATGGAGAATTGCCCCCAACAATGGTATCAGAGGAAAAATCCGAATGAAGTTAAGTTATGGCTTGGTGCATGTTTGCATTCATTATTATCTAAATCCTATTCAAATTCAGGTGTTTGGGGTCTGGTCTCTATCTCATCAGCCCATTCACAAAGGGAAATAAGGCAGAAATGACTGGGAGCAAGGAACAGACTAGCACCTTGGTAAAGGAGTTTAGTAAAACTAGTGAAATGGAAGGGCTCCGGTCAGGGAGACTATGCTTGGGGCAGAAATGAATCCTACACAGGAAGATCTAAGCAGAGAATCAATTGTATGAGTTAAGTCCATCCGTTAAGGACAAGCTCCTTTCAATTTACTGAGGGCGCAGGAAGTGAATGTCTCACGTCAGGGCAGGGCAGATTTGTTTCCTGACCAAAGTAATAAAGATTATGTTTCCTTCTGAAGCAAAGATTGTGCAGTTTAGCTTACAGCACCAGATAATCAGTCCGTAACAGCCAGAATAATTCCAGACTGGGTGGATTTATAGCTTTAATATACTTCTTGCTCAGGTTAGAATTAGCTTGCTAGCTGGCAAGAGCCGGGCTCGCTGAGGAAGACACTCCCAGCTAATAGAGACTGAGGAAGGCAGAACTGGACAGAGAAAAGAGATAAAGAGCAAAGTTGGGAGGTTGCTTTTTTCAGACAGATAGGAAATGACCAAGTGAAATGTCAATAGGAAAAAAAAAGTGCTTTTCTGTACAAGCTAAACTGCTGCAGTTTTTGCCTGCGGATTAGAACTGAAATGTCAAGCCGCTCAGTAGCAAAGCCTTCCTCCTAGCAGAGCCAAAAAAATTAGAATTTGCAAAGAAAATGTCCCTTCCTAGTTATTGAAAAGAAAACATTAATAACAGCTCAGTTATCATATCTAAACCAGTTTAAAATCCAAGATATTGTTCTTTTCTTGTTAAATCTCTAGTCACTAAATAACTAAACAAGGTCTTATGAATGCTGCCTAGAGGCACTGTATTATTTGTGAGAATATTCTCTTTTTTGCGTAAGTTTCATTCTGGCAAACCATCTCTGATTCTGTTATATTCCAGTCCTGCCATCATTTCTTGCAAAAGGGTAATTTCATCTGCCTATTGTATTGCCCTCATTTCCCAAATAAAAGTTAGAGCAAATGCTGATAACATCACTCATTAAAAGAAAGTTGTATATATCTACATATAATTATATCTTTAATTCTAATAAATTTTTAGGGGAAACTCTGAGAATAAGCCAAGGGACATCGTTTTGATCTACATATGAGCCACTGTGTTTTCTGGCTTTAGTTTAAAGTTTTGACCATAATAAACTTTTCCTGGGTCTGAGGGACTAAGAGCAATAAAGGCTTATCTACAAACTTTGTGTGGAATAAAGAATAATTCTCATTTTAACTTCATAAAATTAAGAAAATGAGCAAAGATAATTTTTGATTCAAGTAACTTTAACTTCTTTATGTTTAATAATCATGGTTGCACAGAAGAAAGTCTATAAAATAATGTAAAAATAAAAGAAATTTGGTTCATTTTCTCAGCTATGGTTTATTGCCTTGAAATATTAAAAAAATTTTAATTAAATACACTAATATAGTTTAAAAAGGAATATAAAGGTTAAACATTTTATTTCCAAAGATTTAGTGGAATTAAAAAGATTTCTTAATACTATGCTGTTTTAAAGATCACAAATATAAACATTTTATTTTAAAACTTGTCATATACGAGGGGAAAAGTTTTTTGTTAATCCTCACCCGAGGATATTTTTTCATTAGTTTTTAGGGAGAGTGGAAGAGAGAGGAAAAGACAGAACGAACATCAATGTGAGAGCAACACATCAATTGGTTGCCTCCTGCAGGAACCCTACTAGGGCCCAGCCAGGGAGGAGCCTGCAACATGGAACCCGGGACCCTTCAGTCCACAGGCTGACACTCTATCCACTGAGCCAAACCAGCAAGGGCTGAAAAATTATTTTTGTCAGATATCTCAAGGGCTGTTTTCTTTGTTTCCCCAGAGTCTACAGGTTCAAAAAAAAAAAGACATGTTTTAATGACTTATTTAGGATCACTTCAATCCTATCTAATAAAAGAGAAACATGCAAATTGACCATACCTCCACTACACCCACAAGCCATGCCCACCAGCCAATCAGGAGCGAGTATGCAAATTAACCCAACCAAGATGGCAGCAGTCAGGGAGCTGAAGCAAGCAGAAGGCTTGGGTTGCCCCCGGTGATGGAGGAAGCCAAGCTTCCTGCCCGCCCTGGCTGGGCCTGGCCTCCACTCAAGGCTACAAAGTTTCAATTATAGAAGATAAATAAATCCCAACAAAGATGGTGGCAGCCATGGAGCTAGAGCGAGCAGGAGGTTTGGGTTGCCCCTGGTGATTCAGGAAGCCAAGCTTCCCACCCTCCCTGGCCAGCCCTGGCCTTTGCTCAAGGCTACAAAGTTTCAATTATAGAAGATAAATAAATCCCAGATACCAGCTTCCAGCCAGCCCTGGCCTCCGCTCAAGGAGGCACTGGAAAAAAAAAAAAAAAAAAAAAAGGAGGGGCTGGGAGCTTGGGTCACCAGGGGCTGTGGCCAGCCTGCAAACAGCCATCAGCCCCTCAACCAGGCTAGCCAGGCACCCCAGTAGGGACCCCCACCCTGAAGGGGCTGTGACCAGCCTGAAAACGGCCCTCAGCCCCTTACCCAGGCTGGCCAGGCACCCCAGCGGGACCCCCACCCTGATCCGGGACACCCTTCAGGGAAAACCAGCCAACCCCCACCCGTGCACCAGGCCTCTATCTATACTAATAAAAGGGTAATGTGCTCATTAGACTGGGAGACCTTCCAGGAGACCTTCCGGACGTTCTTCTGGACAAAGCCATGGTGGCGGGGCTGAGGTAGAAGTGGTTAGATGCCAAGAGGGGAGGGCAGTTGTGGGTGATCAGGCCAGGATGGGATAGCAGTTGTGGGTGATCAGGCTGGTAGGGGAAGGGCTGTTGGGGGTAAGCATACCAGCAGGGGGCCAGTTGGGGGCAAGCAGACAGTCAGTGGGGGTCAGTTGGAAGTGATCAGGACAGCAGGGGGGGCAGTTTGGAGTGAGCAGGCCAGCAGGGGAGCATCTGGGGGCGAGCAGGCCGGCAGCGGGGGCAGTTGGGGGCGAGCAGGCCAGCAGGCAGAGTGGTTAGGGGTAGTCAGGCAGGCAGGCAGGCAGGTGAGCAGTTAGGAGCCAGCAGTCCCGGATTTCAAGAGGGATGTCCGACTGCCGGTTTAGGCCCGATCCCTGTAAACTGGCAGTAGGACATCCTTCAAGGGGTCCCAGATTGGAGAGGGTGCAGGCCGGGCTGAGGAACACCCCCCCCCACCCCTGTGCACGAATTTCGTGCACCGGGCCACTAGTGAATATATATTCAATGAGAATAAATGTTGGGAAGGATGTGGAGAAAAAGAAAGCCTTATAAATTGCTGATAGGAATGCAAATTGAGAATATAGATAGTATATTATCTATAACAATATAGACAATAATATTGTATCTTGATAGTTGTTGAGTAGATCTTAAGCATTCTCACCACAAAAAAAAAGTTAACTATGTGAGATGATGGGTGGATAGGTTAATTATCTTAATCATAATAATTATTCTATAGTGTATATATAAATAACTCATCCTGAACACTTTAAATATATATAATTATATTTGTCAGTTATTCCTCAATGAAACTGAGTGGATTTATATAATTCATAAGAGAAGTGTGATCTTTGTTTTCAAGACTATGTCTTGAAAAATCTTAATAGGTTAAAAAGTATTTTATAATCTCTGTATTACATTTATTATTTATTCTTAACATACCTGCTGTGAGAAAGTCAATATAAGGGATACAGGAGACAAAAGTAAGTAGGTTTACTTAAAGTGTAAAATGCCACAGGTTTCAGTTTAGCACAATTGAAGTTATGAATTTATGGTGCCAAGAATTTAATGAGATTATCTGGGAAAACTAACTCAGGTCAAAGAAAACTATCTTTAACAATCTATGAGGATTTCTCTGCAAGTGTGGCTAAGTCCTTAAGTCCAAACTAAATATTCTAAACCATCAAATCTCAAAGTGCTGGAAATGTTGAACTTAGAAGTCCAAACTCCTCTTCCAAATTGTGAGAGTATAAACATGTCAAGGGGAGACAAGTAAGTGCTTGTGAGTCTCTCAATTAGAACATTAGAATAGAATGCCCTGAGCCACAGATATATGATTCCTGGGCTATACTTTTTCCAGGTGAAAAGATTAGCAAAGTAGCAAATAAGCAAGGGGGGAGGGATTAACCAAATAATTCATATACATCTGTGCATAACCCATGGACACAGGCAATAGTGGAATGAAGGCCTGGGGAGGGAGCAGTGGGGTGAAGGAGGTGCCAATAGGGAGAAAAGAAGACATTTATAACACTTTCAACAATAAAGACAAATTTTAAAAAATACATAACAATAAAAAGCAAAACCTCAAACTCAAAGTTATATATTTAATAAAACATGGATAGATAATTATATTTTAGCTATAAAACTAATGAGTGCTTAACTCACTACTCCCTCCCACCAAGACCTTTACCTTGAACAGGTAACCATCAATATTTAACACTTAAGAAATTATTAAATAATTATTACATAATTTTATCCATCAATTTAATAAAGACAACTTTTATTTTTAATATAAAAGGGAAAATTACACAGCATATTACAAAATACAAATTTTGCCTTTTAAAATATTGACATGAAAACATCCTATTCCCTCAATATCCTAAGATCATAGGAAGAAAACCAGAACTAGGGGAAAGGACTACTTTTTAAAAAAATATATTTTTACTGATCTTGGAGAGGAAGTGAGAGGGGGAGAGAGAGACAGAAACATCACTGATGAGAGAGAATCATTGATTGGCTACCTCCACACTGGGGTTGGAGCCCATGCCCTGACGGGGAATTGAACCATGACCTCCTGGTTCATAGGTCGATTCTCAACTACTGAGCCACGCCAGCCAGGTGGGGAAAGGACTACTTTTAAAAGAATTTTACTTAATAGAAGTTCTCTAAGTTTAGAAACAAAATTGTCCAATTCTAGTCTCAAAATAGATTCAAAGAAGTACATGGGAAGGTGATATAATTTACAATAAGAAAACACTTTTACCCTTGCCAGCTATAAGAAGTGACTGCTATGTCAAATCCTCACCATCCAACCAAGCTGAGGTCAGATCCTCACCATCTTGTATAATTTTTCACCTGGTCTGCTTAAACCCATCCAAAATGACTAACTTCAAAGCTAGACTGTTCCAGGCCATCAATTCAACCCACACTTCTTACCTCTTCTCTGTCACTGCCTTTCCTGAACTTAGACATATTCTTTTCTCTTTGACTCTCATCATCTAACTACATTATGCCTTCAACTTCTGCAATTTAATTGCCTCTGTCCCCGTTGCTCTACTCTTGTCACCCAAATTCTTGCCACAGGGCCTTCCAGAATCTCTGTTCCATTGTAAACCCTCATCACCCCCATCTGAAAGTGCTTTCTCTTCTATCATAAGCAAAACTTCTTCTCCCACAATGCCACAACTCCTTTAAATACGTTTTAATATTTTGAAGTTTTAATATTTAAATAGGTAATTCAGTTTGAAAATGCATTAAGTATCTGCAATATACTGATAACAGCTCCCTAAGGCATTTCTATGTTTTAATGCCTGAATCTGTGGATGCTACCTTTTTTGGCAAACATTATTCAGTTAATGATCTTGAGAGGAAGAAGGTATCCATGTATTATCCTGATGGACCCTAAATGCAATCACATGGGTCTTTATAAGAGAAAGGTAGCTGAAGTTGTGAGGGAGACACCCTAGGAGAAGGTGATGTAAAGATAGTAGCAAAGGTAAGTGATGTGGGTACAAGCCAAAGAATGCCAAAATTGCTGGCAAGCACCAGAAGCAAGAAGAGGCATGAAACTGATTCTCCCCCAGAGTCTTTGGAGGGAGCATGGCTCAACCCACACCTCAATGTCAGATTTCTGGGAACTGAAACTATGAGAGCATAAATTTTTGTTGTTTTAAGCCACTCAGTCTTGGCAATTTGTTACAGCAGCTACTTTGTGCCAGGCATTATATAAGTTTCTGAAGACATGAAGATGAAAAGAACAAAAAGTGGAGCATATTCCCTGACCACTATTAGCTCCAACTTATTGAGAAAGGTCAACATAAAAATTTTATTTAATTGCCATACTGTATGGTTTCAAAATGGGAAACATGTTTTGGAGTTATTGAGACACAGAAAAGAGATCTACTCAGCTGATGTGGAGCTGTTGCCTCGTGGAACAGCATATAGGAATCAAAGAATTAAAATATGGTGGACATTTGCCCTGGCATGTGTTGTTCAGTGGTTAGAGCATCGACCTGTACACTGAAGGGGGCATGGGTTCGATTCCCGGTTGAGGGCATGTACCTGGGTTGCAGGTTTGATCCTTGACCATACCTTGGTTGGGGCGAGTGTGGGAGGCAACCAATCAATGTGTCTCTCTCACATCGATGTTTCTCTCTCTCTCTCTCTCTCTCTCTCTCTCTCTCTCTCTCTCCCCCCCTCCCCTCCCTCCTTCCCATTCTTTCTAAAAATATCAATGGGGAAAATATCTTTGGGTGAGGATTAACAACAACAACAAAAAAGGACGAGGTTGGGGGGTCATTTGTAACTGTGTCAACAACAAAAAAATAAATAAAAACAAAAGAGCATAATAGGTCTAGAGAATGGTGACAAGTCTAAGGGGATCATACATGGTAGGAGAATTGAAGGGACATGACACAGGAATGGTAGATTATAAAGCAATGCATTATTCTTTAGACAAAGGGAAGTCAGTGAAGGTTTTCAGCCAAAAACCAACATGCTCTGATTCCTGTTTTAAAAAGACAACTCTCAAGCATTTATGTGGAAAATTCACTGAAGTGGAATAACTCCACCTGATGATGGCCGAAAAATGAAGTGTTACCTAACTAAATTGGTTCCAATAGCAGGCAATGAATTTTCATTTGTTTTGGCAACATGGTCACAAGCTAGTAGGCTTAAATTCAACTACTAGACAGGTCATTAACATTTCTTTACTCAGCCAAAATAAAAGTTGCAGTACCTTTCATTCCTGAAAGAGTGGGTAGATTCAAGTAGAGAGCCTCAATTTATTACATAGATTATTTAAAAGCATCCAAATAAGTTTTTTAATGCAAGACTCAGAAATGTAGCTTCTCAGAAAAGATTTCTTATATCCTGATCCCCCCCTCCCCACCTTAATACTGAGTAATTTCTCCAATGGTTATTGAGTGGAGAATAAATTCATTACAGTTTCATGGGTAAGAAATTATTGGCCTAATTGAGTCCATGACTTATTCCTCCAGAAAGAAGTGGGGGGGAAATCCCTAAGAAAGCTGTTAAGGACTTCTTAAGGGATAATAAATGCTGGTCTTAAAAAAACACAGGAAGTAATATAAACAAGCTGCTTCTGTTAAGCAGTGGCCAAGTTGGACCAGCAATGATCTTGCAGTTCACACTGTGGAAGTAAAGAAAAGAAAAACTACTTCCTAAAGTAGCCGCAAGTGAGTGAACAGAAGTTCAAGATGAAAATCTACATTTTGTGGGTTTAACAAATAATGCAGAAATGCCAGACCAAACACACATTTTCAAACTGTTCCGTTCATCCAACTTAAAGGCATTTGTTACTTAATGAGCCCACTTTTTAGGACTCCAGTGCCCAAGCCAAGCACTGACCATTGACCAAGAATTACAAAAGCAATAGTCTTGAGTTTTCAGCATTTGCGCCAATCCACAAAGCTAGGAGACCGTGACCCAAGTCATATTTCAAAGACAAACATTTTTATTTTCAATGATCAAATCAAACCATAGATCTCTACTTCACTTTTATTCTTGATCAATATAGCCCGAAGTAAAGCAAGTGGCCAGTAAATATCTGAGAGTAATGACAATGAACATAGCCAAACAAGTCTTTTATTTTTGCCTAAATAACTTAGATTTAGCAGTTAACTGCTAACTCTGCATTTCATGTTTCACTTTGCTGACCCTAACAAGTCTTTCTTCTTCTTTTATTTAATAGACCCTGCTTGTACATATGGGAAATTTAATGAATGGAGGAGAAAAATAATTGTCAATGAATTTATTGCTATATTTTGTACTAGTGATAAATCTACTTGTAAAATTCATGACTCCCAATGAATGTGTGACTGGAAAAATAATGGTATTTGAAAAGCAATAAATAGCTACTGCCCTCCTCTACCACACATTATAAACTTGGCACGGAACACAGAAAAAAAGGAAACAGTCCTTGCTCTTCTGGTCAGTAAATCTAACTACTGCTGAATCAAAATTTTACAGCCAAAAAGGAAACGTTTGTGATACAACAGTAATTCTTTTAAAAAAGATAACGGTGGAAGTGTTGATGGAAATGCATTGGAAACAGGATGCTGAACTCTAAAATCAATATGACAGAATCGCTGTTTCCCAGCAAAGACCCACACTCGCAAGGGCCTAGTTCATTCTAATCCTGATCATACTTCATCTAAATTCACATAACTCCTGTGAACTTCAATAGTTTGTTATGATGCTTATTCTATACAAAGCATGGAGAAAGACAAGTAGGTATATTGAGGCTAGAGATGGTATGGTATGGAGACAGTGATAGAGATCTCTGGGAAGGAACCTATGCAGTTTCCCATTGGTAATAGTGCCTATGGATGAATGGATGTACATGTGTGCGTGTGTGTGTGTGTGTGTGTGTGTGTGTGTGTGTGAAGGAAAGTAGGGTTTGAATAATTTTTAAAAATACTTTCAAGCTAACAAAAAAAAATGTGTCAGTGTCTGTGTGTATGTGTAAAGTTTTCAATTCTCCCTTATCCTGCAATCTAAAAATTTAGACATCCTATATAATGAAAGGGTAATATGCAAATTGACCATCACTCCAACACACAAGATGGCCGCCCCCATGTGGGCACAAGATGGCCACCACAAGATGGCCTGCAGGGGAGGGCAGTTGTGGGTGATCAGGCCAGCAGGGGAGGGCAGTTGGGAGGGACTAGGCCTGAAAGGGAGGCAGTTGGGGGCAATCAGGCCTGCAGGGGAGGGCAATTAGGGGTGGCTGGGCTGGCAGAAGAGGGAAGGTGGGGGTGACCAGGCATGCAGGGGAGGACAGTTGGGGGGAACCAAGGCCAGCAGGGGAGGGTAGTTGGGGGCAACCAGGCCTGCAGGGGAGGGCAGTTAGGGGTAACCGGGCCAGCAGGGGAAGGCAGTTAGGGGCAATCAGGCCTGCAGGGAGGGCAGTTGGGAGCAACCAGGCCGGCAGGGGAGCAGTTAGGCGTCGATCAGGCTGGCAGGGGAGTGGTTAGGGGGTGAAAAGAGAGGCTGGAAAGAGAGGGCAGTTAGGGGTGACTGGGCCAGCAAGGGAGGGCAGTTGGAGGTGACCAGGCAGGCCTGCAGGGGAGGACAGTTAGGGGCAACCAGGCCGGCAGGGGAGGGCAGTTAGGGGTGACCAGGCCAGCAGGGGAGGGCAGTTAGGGGCAATCAGGCTGGCAGGGGAGCAGTTAGGCGTCGATCAGGCTGGCAGGGGAGTGGTTAGGGGGTGATCAGGCTGGCAGGCAGAAGCAGTTAGGGGCAATCAGTCAGGCAGGCAGGCGAGCAGTTGGGAGCCAGCAGTCCTGGATTGTGAGAGGGGTCCCAGATTGGAGATGGTACAGGCTGTGCTGAAGGGCACACACCCCTGTGCATGAATTTCGTGCACCGGGCCTCTAGTCTATAATAATAAAAGCACAATATGCTAATTAGACCGGATGTCCTTCCGGACAACCTTCTGGATGAAGCCAGGGCTGCAAGGGAAGCCCGGGTCCCAGGTGCCAGAGGGAAGCCAGTGCTGGCAGCCAGGGGGAAGGAAGGCCTACCCTTGCAGGAATTTCATGCATTGGGCCTCTAGTTTAGAATAATCTTGCAAGAATATCAAGTTCACAATTCCATATAAGATTGGAAAATCTTCAAGACCATCTGTTCACAGCAGCTCTATTTCATGCTTTCAGAGTCATAGAAATGATGTTTCTGAGGTAAGATTCTGAGACAACATTGGACTAAAGAAGAGCATCCAATTCACTACATTGGTTGATTCAGCAAAAGATTTACAAAATAAATAAATTTTGAACTGCATTTTAAGGTTAAAGAAATGTTTTCCAGGAAAATAAGAGTGAATAGATACATTCTAGGCAATGGAAAATACATGCTCAAAGGTACAGAAAGCCCTGGCCGGTTTGGCTCAGTAGATAGAGTGTCAGCCTGCGGACTGAACAGTCCCAGGTTCAATTCCAGCCAAGGGCACATGCCCAGGTTGCGGGCTCAATCCGCAGTGTGGGGTATGCAGGAGGCAGCCAATCAATGATTCTATGTCATTATTAATGTTTCTATCTCTCTCTCCCTCTCCTTTCCTCTCTGAAATCAAATATATATATATATATATATATATATATATATTTAAAAGGTACAGTAGTATGGAATGGCTTGGAAAGTTCAGAAAGCATGAAGTAGTTCTGCAATGCCATAGGACTCTGGAAATTTGGAGAAGATGAAGTACAGTAAGTGGAGCTCCCCACTCACACACATACCAAAAGCTCAAGCTTGGGTTCTTATTTCTGCTCCTACCCTCCTTTCCTCAACATACATTCCAATTACATTCCCCAAATCCTTGCCCCCAAGCGCTGACTTCTCACTCCTGATCCTGTGCCTCCAGGCAGAATGTTGTAGAAGGAAAGCATGAGTTTGGAACTGGACAGAATTGGATTTGAATCACTGCTTGTTAAATTAGTAACTGTGGCCATAAAAAGATTATGAATTTTGGGTCCTGAGTTTCTTCTTATGTAAAATAGAAGAGATAAAGCTTTTCTCATACTACTGTTGTGAAAATTCAATGAGAGAATGCCTCTTGAGAATATATGGCATATATTTATGATTTTCAAAAAAATGTTCATTCTCCCCTTCCACAACTATGAGAAAACTCTAGAAAAAGTCCTCCCTTTCAAAGGCAGGTCATCCTGATGTGAGTTCTAGCTTCTTCAAATACTATTAGCTATTTGGCCTTGGGCTTAACTCTCTAATACTCTGTTTTCTTATGAATAAAATAGAGATAATAAATTGAATCTCAGAAAGTGGTATGGATAAGATTAAATGTACCTCTCTCATGGTCTGGCATTATAGGATCTCCTCCCTTGAATATTCTCTCAACACCTATGAAATTATGCTGACAACAGCACTTAACCTCTCCACCCAATCCTGACCAACCCCTTCATTACTGGTTTTTGCACCACTGTCTTCAACAAACTCAACACCCATCATTTCTAGGCACTCACTAGCTATTTCTGTCTTCTTTCCTCTGCTTTAGGAGTTACTAATACCCAGTGTTTTTCTAAAAGTCAAACAGTAAATATAAAGAAAACTGGTAAGTTTTATTTCATAGCTCTTCTGGGCACTTACTAAAAAACAAAATTAATGTATATTATTTTAACAGTAAGCAGGATAATGAGTTCAGTATAATAAACATTTATTACTAAAGATATAATAAGGATAAATTATTTTAAAAATTCTCAAAATACTACTCTCAAGATTACAGTCTAGTAGAAGGAAAGGAAGAATTCCATGTACCAAGAGCAATATGTGGTACATAATTTATGTCATCTTTATAACAACCTTGTACATTAGGTAGTACTAATATTCCCATTTTTATATAAACCCAACTGAGTCTCACAGGGGTTAACAATGTCCAATGACACCAAAAAATAGAAGTGAAACTATCATCAAATACTTTTTGTGCTTACTTTAGCAAATCAGTTTGTATTTCATCAGACTGCAGCTCTTTCCTATGTAATAGCATTGTACATTTATTTATGTTGATCTGAATAGCCTCCAGCTTTAAGAATTTTTCATACTTCATTGAGGAAAATATCCCATTATCTTACGAATTTCATGATTTAGCAACATGGCACAGAAAATCAAGCTAATTCATAGTGCAAAGTAGTATGTCTAACCCCTAAGCTACTTCAGGAGCATGTTCAACATATGTGTCTTAAAATGGTCAGGGTAGCCTATGCAGCATCTTTCAACCCCATTAAATAAGCCCAAAGCTCTTCCCAGCCTTGGGTTCATCACATCATTAATATGTCTGAAATTTAGTAAACAGTAAGAATGCTTAAGACTTTACTAAGCCAACAAACTCTTTTGAAACCTTGAAGCAATAATTAAATAAAATACACAAGAAATATGCCTTAATCTTTTGTCTGAACAACAACAAAAAGCAAATCTTGGAATTAACAACAGTCTTAGAGTAGCATACTTAATCATTACCGCAAAACATAGTGATATTCTTGGCCATCAAAGTTTAAATAGATTCTATATGCCATGATTATATTGGAAATGTTGATAAGGTTCATTTTATGGTATTGTTGTTAGGGTAAATTCATAATCATGGTATCAATTGGAAACAACTAGTCATAAATCTATTTCTGAGCAGTGAGTAATTAAGAGAAACATGAAATAAGTAAAATTATCCTCTTCCATCTTGTTTTTTCTATGAAAGGTCCAAATATGTTTCCAATCATTGGGAAGATCTTTGTGAACTCTACCTTTGCAAGTCTGATTAGAATTTTTTTCAAATCCCACAAAACAACAACACAAGTAAAATCTGTTGAAGAATATAATTCTTTTCTCCAAATTATTTTTCCAAATTCTCTGCCAAAGCAAACACATGGTATGTGTTAGTCAGCTGGGTCTGCATCAATTCATCAGTTGTATGAACTGCACTGTTTTTGTTGCCAAATCTATTACACTAAATCCCACTGTTTTTAAAACCTAACTCCAAACATCCTTTTTAAGCTTGCAGAACATTCTAAATGTAGTTTAAACGTACACTGTCTTAAAATTACTTTTTTAAGAAAACTTTGGGAAAATTTCCCTTGGACAGATCCCAAATTTGTAAGTCCTTTTGGTACCTGCTAACATAAAGGTAAAATATAGATTTTTGTCTTTTTGGCATGAAGTACAGAGAAAGGAAAAACCTTGTTGTTACTATTGTTAAGATTTTATTTAAACATTTCCAAAAGTAATAGGAGCTGTTAAAATAGTTTGACAAGAAATGTTATCAGATGGTTGGGATCCAGAATGTTAGTGCACAATATGCATTTTTTTAAATTGATTTCAGAGCGGAAGGTAGAGTGGGAGAGAGATAGAAACATCAATGATGAGAGAGAATCACTGATTGGCTGCCTCCTGCACACCCCACACTGGGGACTGAGCCACAAACCCAGCATGTGCCCTGACCAGGAATTGAACCGTGACCACCTGGTTCATAGGTCGAAGCTCAACCACTGAGCAACACCAGCCGGGCCTCTGTGGTGCATTTTATTCTTTCTCACACAGACTCATGTCACTGAAAAAGTTAATGATTCTATCATAAAATAGAAATTACTCATTCATCCTATGATTTAACCCTCAAATAAAGAATACAATATTTATTGCTATCCTTAGTTTTCAAAGACAAGGTTGATAATAATGATTACCATCTCCTTGTTTCTGGAAAGGAAAAAAAAGAACTAAAGAAGAACACTAGCTTGCTCCTTGAATAAGCATATATTTTATTATAGCAATAAAAAAGCAGCTATTTAACAGCCATAATATGAATCTGCTACAATTTTCAAAAAGCTTTATCTTCCGTTTATGCCACATTCTAGACCTTAATTTTAAATTAAGTATATCTGTAATTTAAAATACCTGAAATTTACTTGCCTAGTTTGGAAACTGCATGATTCAATGTGACATTATCAGCATCTCACTGTAAGCCAGTGATTGAAAACTTCAGAAGAAAATGTCAACAAGCCATCACTACCATATACCCTACAGTCTTGGATCTATTCCCACCTGTTCTGTATTCCCTCTGGTTACACTGGATGAACTCTCTGTTCATCCTTCCCGCTCAGCAAAGGCCAGCCTCTCCACTTGCATTCTAATTTCATCAACTTTCTCCAACACAGAAACACTGCTTAATATGTTTTCACTTCTCTCTCCTACAACATCAATTTTTCCACCTCTTCTGAATCATTCCATCAACACATAGAAATGTTATTCTCCCTTTTGTCATCTAATTTCTCACCCCACCACCCCTCCCAACCCCGGTAAATACTCCAAATACCTCCTTCCATTCAGAGGAAAATTCAAAAAAGTTTCTCTGCAAATTCTCTCTTAAACCCACTCTACTTAAGATATAATTAATGACCCTATATAATAAAAGCATATTATGCAAATCGACCGAATGGCTGAGCAGCAGAACGACCATCAGGACGACCATCCGGGACCACGCTATGACACCCACTGGCACCAGGCCAGCCAAGGCAGGTGCGATGTGATTGGTCGGGGGTCTGGCCATCATTCCATGATTGCCTGCAGAGGGAGGCCCAGGCCACCAGCCAGTGGAGCGATCAATCAGGGGGCTCCATGATCACCCCAAAGAGGGAAGCCCAGGCCTACCAGCAGGTTTCAGTGGGTGGGTGGGGCCTCCCTCTGTGAGGGAAGCCTGGGTCCCAGGTGCCGGTGGCCGGGGGAAGGAAGGCCTACTCTTGCACAAATTTCATGCATCAAGCCTCTAGTATTGTAATAACTATATATGGTTTTAAATGGGTTTTAGATTTATCAAGTGATTACTTCAGAAGGTATATGGTATCAATTGAGAAACATAGTCTAATCCAGGGGTGGGCAAACTTTTTGACTCGAGGGCCACAATGGGTTCTTAAACTGGACCGGAGGGCCGGAACAAAAGCATGGATGGAGTGTTTGTGTGAACTAATATAAATTCAAAGTAAAGGAGCGGAGGGGAGAGCAAGAGAACCGGATAGAACAGCCGGATCCAGCCCGCGGGCCGTAGTTTGCCCACGGCTGGACTCTAATCACTATATTGTACACTTGAAACTTAACTCTTCATCCTTGTCCTCCCTCCAACCCTGCTCTTCCCATGTCAATTAAAGACAACTTCATACTTGCAGCTGTTCAGAGAAAACCCTTTACAAAGTTTTCACTCACAACTCACATTGTATTCACAGCAAACACCATTAGCTGTACCTTCCAAATATATAGACCCTAACCACTTCCCACTATCTCCTCCATTAATTGCTATTTCAAGTCCCCTGAATTATTGCCAATAGCCTCCTCAGTGGTTTCTTGGCTGCTATCCTTTCTCTTCTTTAGGTTTCTGTCAACACTGACAAAGTATAAGTCGAATGATGACACTATTCTCAGCGTCCTCCAGTAGCCCCTTATCTCACCCAGAGAAAAGTACAAGTAATTGCAATGAGTACAAGGTCTTAAGCAGTCTGGCTCCCTGTGCATGCCTTTGTGATTTTATCCCACTCTTCATTTTGCTCTCGTCACATTGGCCTCCTTAATGTGCCTTGAATCTGGTCATTCTCCCACATCAGGGACTTCACAGTTGTTATTTCCTTTCCTGGAATCATCACCTACTAAGTATCTTTATGTTGAGTTTCCTTCCATTCCTAGGGATTTAACTCATATATTGCCTTCTCAGCGTGTTCTTCTCTGAGCATCTTATTTAAAATTGCAATCTATCCCCTTCTGTTGGCTTGCTTCTCTTAGGTTTCACTAGAATTTAAAGTACTGCATCATTTACTTACTTGGTAAAATTAAGAGATACTGCATCATTTACTTGGTAAGTAAGTAAATGATGCAGTATCTCTTAATTACTTCTGTCTCCCACTCTGCACCTACAAGTTTCAAGGGGTCGGGGCTTTTTGTGTGTTTCATTCACTGCTATAGACTTAGTAGCTAGAGAGCTGTTTCAAATATTATAGGCACTCAATAAATATTTGCAAAATAATTATGTAAATAAGAAGTGGAATTCATGATAGTTAAGAGTACAGATTTCAGAGTCAGGGAGTTCTGCATATGAGTCCTTGCACTTCCTAAGTATTTACGTTAGGCAAGTAATTTTTCTGAGCCTGTTTCCTCATTATAAAATGTATATCATGGTACTTAGTAGGTAAGATTGTTTTTATACACTTGAAATGCAATAATAAAATTTAAGCAAATAAAACAGAAAAATGTCACTTTTGTGGTGGTTTGTATTCACCATCAATAAAGAATAAGATTGTCCAAATACATATAAGCTGTAATTGCTTTAACTAACCACAAAGTTGATTATTTTAATAATTTTAATTTTTCTCAAAAACTATTTTTCACTAAATAGTACCATTTGATACTAATTAAAAGATGATTAAGAACATTACAGTACATTTTCCTTACCAGGTTTTAATTATAAAACATAATTATCTAAATAAAATACATTTTGTACTAAACTTTCCATGAAGGGTTCCATATTTATTTTTGGAACTAAAATGTAATTTTAGTGTTCAACAAAGGCATTTTAAAACATTAACTTAGATATTAATTATTTTGGCGAATTTAAACTTACAATGAGATTTATTTTAAAGTTGGTCCTCATTTTGCCTGAGGGAGCTAGGCTGTTGATCTTACAGGAAACATTTCTCCCACCATTCTACTTATTTATAGGATTTCTCCACTCACTTACCTCCATTTAAAAGGTAAAGTAACTGCACTTGATAAAATGCAATATTGGCTCCATTCCCAGAAACATGGATTTTATTTTACTCTACTTTGCATAGAATTCTTTCTCCTTACCTCCCAGTATGTATCCACAATGACTATCACTAACTAACTCAAGCTTTAAGCTCTGCAAAAATAAAGACTTGAGAGTAATGTCCAGATTATGTGAACAAGAGAGAATAACATAGACACTGAAGAAGTAGAATATCTAAAGAAGTTCTACATGGTCAATAGGGTCAAATGTCATAGAGGGGTTACCTGGGATGATGCTGGGAAATGTGCCACTGCGTTCAGCAATAGGAAGGTAAGGGTTCACCTGAGTGAAAGCAGTTTTAGTAGAATGGTGGGATTAGAGGTCAGACTGTATTGGACTGAAGAACAAAGAATACTTGGAGAGCCGAAACCGGTTTGGCTCAGTGGATAGAGCGTCGGCCTGCGGACTGAAAGGACCCAGGTTCGATTCCGGTCAAGGGCATGTACCTTGGTTGCGGGCACATCCTCAGTGGGAGGTATGCAGGAGGCAGCTGATCGATGTTTCTCTCTCATCGATGTTTCTAGCTCTCTATCCCTCTCCCTTCCTCTCTGTGAAATATCAATAAAATATATTTTTTTAAAAAAAAGAATACTTGGAGAAGTAGAATTGGGGAATGGAATGAGACTACAATTTCTTAAAGTTAAGCAGTAAAAGAAAAGATGGTAAAAGTATAGCAGAAAAGATTTAAGCCTTTTTCAGAGTTGTGAGTGTTTAAGAAGGCTAAGAAGAAGAGCCAGTGGAGAAGTGACTAAAGACTCAGGAAAAAGGAAAGGATCTGTAATTTGAGACCTTGATAAGTCAGGAAGTGGTCATCATTCATAGCAGCATCGATGGCTAACAGAAGTTCATACTGTGTCCCAGGCAGTGCCCTTCATGTTTTTAATGTTTTAATTAATGTAATATTTCAAAACCATGAAGGACATGTCTTTATTATATCCATTTTAGAGATGGAGAAACTGAAGTACAGCACAGAGATTAAACAACTGGCTCAAGTTGCAAAGAAAAAATTAGAACCCAGGACATTGGAGACCAAAAACGTTTTTCTGAACCACTGTGCTTTACTGCCTGCCTCTCATGCCTTTGTAAAGAAGATGAAACGCATATTCTTCTAAAATATAAGATAAGGAACTGAGGAGTGACATCATCAGAATGTATAGTAGCAGAGTAGACAGATACTGGATACTCACTGGATAACTTACATTTTCTCTCTAAAGCAGAAAATAATATCATTTGTTGAAGATTAGATATTTGAATATATAGCAGAAAGTTTAAGAATCATAGTGAAATCTTAGAGACACCAGACCAGCCAGTGTAAAAACAATTGTGACCATTAATTATCAACCTATTCACCAAATCACCTCCCCTACATTAGCTTAGATCAGTGGTCAGCAAACTGAGGCTCGCGAGCCACATGCGGCTCGCGAGCCACGGTTTGCCGCTCTGTTGACTAATGAGTTTGCCGACAACTGACCTAGACTCTCAATTCCAATAATTACAGGCTGTTGTTGTTCCTTGTGATTAAGCCCCTTAGATCTTTACAGAAAACTCTACAAGATAAGAATTACTATTCCCATTTTGCATGTATGGAAACTGATAATAAAAAAGGTTAGTAATTTGCTCAAGTTCACCCAGATAATAAGTGCTGAAGTTGGGATTTGAATGGAGGTCTATTACCAGCATCCATGCTCTTTCTCTCTGCTACACTGCCTCGGAAAAAGAATGGGAAACAGCACTGCAAAGGCAAGTAGAAGTAATATTGAGAAGTATTGAGAGAACAGCTTAGAATAAAAATCAAGACTGTTGTATAGCATTGATCTTCATAGGCAGGCAATGTTTCACACCAACACAAGGCAATGTTTGAACCCAAATTAGAAGCAGATAATGACTAGCTGGTTAGGTAAGTCTGATAGAAGAACAAGGAGTAGAGGGGAAAAGTGAGCCAGGAAGAACCTGTAAAAATAAGAGAAAAGGGAAATGTTGTGTCCATAGGGACACATAGCAGATTAAGAAGGAAAACATGAGAGAAATGAAAGGATTATGGGCATTAAAGAGAGAGTGAGATTTTTTTAAATATATTTTTATTGATCTCAGAGAAGAATAGAGAGGGAGAGATAGAATCATCAATGATTAGAAAGAATCATTGATTGGCTGCCGCCTACAGGCCCCCTATAGGGGACCGATCCCACAACCCGGCATGTACCCTTGACCTGAATCAAACCTGAGACCCTTCAGTCCACAGACCAATGCTCTATCCACTGAGTCAAACCAGCCAGGGTGAGACTTTTTTTATTATTGATTTCAGAGAGGCAGGGAGAGAGAGAGAAAGAGAGACATCAATGATGAGAGAGAATCATCTATTGGCTGCCTCTTACACATCCCCCACTGGGGATCGAGCCCACAACCCAGGCATGTGCCCCAACCAAGAATCAAACCATGACCTCCTGGTTCATAGGTCGATGCTCAACCACTGAGCTACACCAGCTGGGCAGAGTTGAAGATTTTCACAGATGAAGGAGTTCCATAAGGTTTGACTAGGAAGTGGAGTTTCTGAAACTCGTAAGCAACTGTTTAATGGTTTTCAGGATTTTGTGCATACCTAGAGATAGTGTTATTTGCTCACCTTAAATAATTTTAATGACACCCTGAAGACTTATAAAATATTATGTAAGTTTTCATAAGCTAAAAGCTTTGTAAAATAAATCTTTATCTTCAGTATTGATGTTTCAAACTATGAAATTTTTTATAGTCCAGGTTTTGGTGTTTCATAAATTTATTAAGGGTGGGCAGTTCTTCATCTGCTTTTGAAGTTCTATAAAATATACTGAGTTTTATGGCAGTATTTCATATTTCATTCGGTGGCCACAAAGTCCAAAGTGAAGGAAGTACAACCACCTTGTTTGGGTGGATCAACCAACACTGCAGAACTTGGACAGTGGGGCCCACAAACAATGATTTTCTTCTGCTACAGCTTGGCTCACAGAGCTTGCACCTTCTGGTAAAAATTAATTATCCTTTATTACAAGTATCATGTTAAAATAATCATTTTAACCCCACCTTCCAAGGTATTGCATCCAAACAAGCTATTTCAGATTATTGTGCTAATATCTACCTCAATTTACCAATAAATTAATGCACAAAATTTATTCTAGTTAACTGCAACTGCCAAGACCTGAGCAAATGCTCAGCTAAGTATTCTGTCCTGACCACTTAAAAAGTCTCTGAAGCAATAGAATATCTTGACATTACCACTTGATGGACCTCCTGATCAATTTAGCCTGTCTTAATTTGACTCAAGAAATATAAGTACTGTGGCATAAAAGATCATCGGGGGGTTTAAACTAAAGCAAATCACTAGCAAGATTTGCCATATATAAGTATATGCTTGCCATATATATTTTTGCCAGTACATATTTTTAAATGGTAGTCTAAAATGATATATCTATTTCAGCAAGTGTTGTGTTGTATAAACGGTCATTAAAAGCCCTGGCTGGGCCGAAACCGGTTTGGCTCAGTGGATAGAGCGTTGGCCTGCGGACTGAAAGGTCCCGGGTTCGATTCCGGTCAAGGGCATGTACCTTGGTTGCGGGCACATCCCCAGTGGGAGGTGTGCAGGAGGCAGCTGATCGATGTTTCTCTCTCATCGATGTTTCTAGCTCTCTATCCCTCTCCCTTCCTCTCTGTGAAATATCAATAAAATATATTAAAAAAAAAAAAAAAAAAAAAAAAAAAGCCCTGGCCGGGTAGCTCAGTTGGTTAGTGTTATCTCAACAAATCTCAATATCTCTCTCTGTCTGTCTGTCTCTCTCTCTCTCTCTCTCTCTCTCTAAAATACATTTAAATTTTAAAAAAAATGTCATTAGTGATTATCAGAAATGCACTCCCATATAATGAGAAATAGGTTCTATATACTCCATTTCTACTGTAAGAGGCAAACTTTTATACTGAAAAGTATTTTTAAGAGATATAGCTCTTCCTCATCTCCTCTCCTACAAGAATAAAAAGCAGTAAAACTTGGTGAAGGCTGAAATAAGTGTCTTAGATTTTACGTTCCATATCTTAAGCATACCAGATTATCTTCTAAAGCTGATTTTGTCATGTTCTGCTTTGCCTGGTTTTTAAATATTGCGAAGAAATATGTTTCTTCTACACTTCTTAAAAGATTAATTCTCCTCCAACCTCTAATGCCATATATTTAATCTTTAAAATATCCATGTAAATTCTTTCTCACAGTGAAAGTTTTACTTGTTGAACTTTTTCTATTACACTATAATAAAACTTTACATTTTGAAATAAAAAATATACCCTCCTAAACTGACATTTTACATATATGAGTAATGAGATGATTTTAGTAATTCCAAAAGGAATAGTAACTCATTACCACACCAGTAGAAATCTTTCCCTCCCTAAAGATAGAAAAGATGAAGTAAAATGATCTTTAAAAGTAAAATCAGAGGTTTAAAAAATGGCAACTAGTTTTTCGGTTGTATGACATGGAGGGAAATGTGACCTACTTAGAAACCTTCCTTAAAAGAACAGATTCTCAAGAGTTTAAATTTGATAAGGCAATATCTTTTAAACTGATTCTTTAAAACTAAGTCTAATTTATATATGATAGCTTCCATTGGTAAATAAGCATCAGCACTATCACACCACAATACTGGCTTTATGCTTTAATTAAGTTAAATGAAATTACCTTTACTCTGAAGCTATTTTGACAATATTGTTAGGAAAATACAAAAATGCTTTTTTTATACAAGTGCTTTATTTACTGTAAAATCTTACTACGCTATAATTTGACAAAGCGGTGTGTTGGAAAGAAAAAAGTTTTTCAAATGGGATACTTTGGCCCTGGGATCAAAGAGAAAAAAGTCAGAAGTCAGAGGCACAGCAGAAGCGGCTATGACAGTGAAACACACCACTAACTATTCAATCAACAAGCGCCTGTTTTCCACTCACATCACAGTCCAGATGGGTTTTGCCAGCTGTCCTTGCTGGCGCTTGGGATCTGCCTGCTCCTTCTTGTGTTGCTGACATCTTCCAGGGCCTCCTCAGTGTCTTCTACATCAGCCAGTTAATGAGCAATGAGCAGACGTGACGAGTTATCACACAGGATGCTTCATGACTAGGTTTATTAATGGTACAGATAACTTCCACCCACATTCATTTGGCCAGAACCAGGCAGATGACCTGGACTAACCATAAGGGGAATCAGGAAACCTTGCCTTCAGTATGCCCATGAAGACAAAATGGGGTTGGTAAGCACTGTAGTTTGAATTGTGTCCCCCAAAAGGATATATCCACGTCCTAACACCCAGTACCTTAGAAAATGACCTTATTTGAAGATGAGGACTTCACAGAGATAATCAAGTTCAAATGATGTCATTAGCATGGTTCCTAATCCGATCTGACTGGTGTCCTCGTAGAAAGAATAAAACCTGCACACAGAGACACACACCAGAGACCATCATCACATACAGAGACACAAGACGGACACAGCCATCTACAAGCCAAGAAACGCCTAAGGCAACTAGAAGCTATCACAGGCTGGGACACATCCTTCCCTTGCACCTTGAGAGGGAGCCTGGCCCTGCTGACACCTGGATTTCAGGCGTCCTGCCTCCAGAACTATGAGACGATAAATGTCTGCTGCTCTAAACCACCCAACGCGTGGCACTTCGTTACAGCAGCCCTAGCAAACAGCACAATGAGCATCTTGCTGGTTTGTGCCACCCTTCCACCTCTGATAATTGTTCAGAAAAACCTTTCCAAATAAAACAGCCAACTGAAAATTCTGGGTAAAATAATTACAAACCTCCTTAAAAGCATCAAAGAACTGACACAATAATAAAGTACTAGGCCAAAATATAAGGGAAGTCACGAAGCCAAAGTACCAGAGAAACATGGCCACTATTGCTTTGAGGATCTGAGATCTAAATAAACTGGAGCATAAATTTTGACAGATCTTCAGGGTAAGGAGAACAAAAGACAAGGACCTACTAAACTTGGAACATCTAATACAGCTTTGTTTAACAGAAATATAATGCAAGCCACATATTTATTTTTAAGTTTTCTAATAGTCACACATTCAAAAATGAAATAACTTTAATAATATATTTATTCAATTCAAAAATTTCAAAATATTTTAGTGTAATCAATAGAAAAATTTATTAATGAGATACACTATTCCTTTTTTATTGTACTACAAAATCAACATGTGGTCTATATTTTATACTGACAACATCTATCCAGTATGACCAGCCACATGTGGTAAATTAATGTTGTATTGGACAGCACAGGAATACTGGAATTAAAAGGCACAAATAATCAGCCTGCATAAATAAAACCCAACTACACACAGTTTGTAACAAATAAACTTTAAATAAATAGACTCAGCTAGATTAAAGATAAAAGAATTGGACTTCCACTTATGCCAAGTGGAATAACATTTACCAAAATGGGTAAAATCTATGAAAGAATAAGTTACCAAGACATTGGACTCGAGCAGTGAAGGACACAGTAAAGAAATGAGGTGAACCTTCTGAAAACTCAGCGGACTGTCCAAAGGAATTTCCAACTGTGGTGCATGAAAAAGATCCACATCAACCCAGCAGGTTCTCCGAAGTGAGGAGAGAATTGCAGGAAGATTAGGCAACTGTAATTCACAGTGGAGTGTTTAGGAGAGGGCAGCCGCATTGAAAGAGGACTCCAGAGACCTGTAGAGGCCACCTAGACAAAAGCTAAGTTCTGACTGGCAAATACATTCTACGAAACTACCTGAGGCCAAGAAATAACCACTAGCAAGTTCACCTGTGAAGCCAGGACTTTTATTTTGGGGGAGTATTTTGATTACTGATTCAATTTCATTAGTAGTTAATGGTCTGTTCAGAATTTCTGCTTCTTCCTGATTTGGTCTTGGAAAATCTTATGTTTCTAGGAATTTATCCATTACTTCCAGGTTGTCCAATTTGTTGGCATATAATTATTCCTAGTATTTTCTTATAACCCTTTATATTTTTGTGATATTAGTTGTCACTGCTCTTTCATTTCTGATTTTATTTAGTTGGGCCCTCTTTTTTTTTCTTAATGAATCTGGCTAAAGGTTTATCAATTTTGTTTACATTTTCACATAACAAGGTCTTGCTTCATTGAGCTTTACTGTTATCTTTTTTAGTCTCTATTTTGTTTTGTTTTTTCCACTCTGATCTTTATTATTTTCTTCCTTTGACTTAGTTTTGGTTTTGTTTGTTCTTTTCTTTTTTCACTTCCTTTGGGTGTAAGGTTGTTTATTTGAGATTTTTCTTATTTCTTGAGGGAGATAAGCCTGTTTGCTATCAATACCCCTTTTAGAACTGTTTTGGCTGTATCCCATAAATTACAGTTCATTATGTTTTCATTTTCGTAAGTCTCAAGGTATTTGGTGATTTCCTCCTTGTTCTCATTTTTAATCTATTCATTGTTTAGTAGCATGTAATTTAGTTTTTTGTTTGTGTTTTTTTTTATTTTTGTAATTGATTTTTAGTTTTGTATTGTGATTAGAGAAGATGCTTGATCTGATTCCAGTCTTCCTAAATTTATTAAGACTTGTTTTGTGGTGTAACATGTGGTCTGTCCTAGAAAATGTCCTATGTGCCCTTGTAAAGAATGTGTACTCTGCTTCTTTGGGATAAAATGTTCTAAAAATATTAATCAAGTCCATCTAAAAGGTTTAGAGGGAAAAATCCTTGACGCTCACTCAGGACCTGAAATAGTCCTTGTTCACATCAGCTAGAATAAACAACAACAAAAAATCTCATAAATTACAGGGAATTAGAGTACCGAGAAAATGTTGCCTTTGGAGTGGGGAATAATTAGCCTTAGACTAAACACTATTCTGGTTCTGTCTAACAAAAGCTTAAAAACCAAATCAGAAAGGATCAGAATGCTTCCAAGTAATGAAACTTCATCCCAGAACAAAGTTCAAGAATATTTTTAGGAATATAAAAGTATCCAGACCACAACAAGATAAAATCCATAATGTCTGACATCCAATCATGCAAAGAAGCAGTGATACAAAACACAGCGAGGAAAAGACCAATTAACCAAAACCAACCCAGAAACTACCAACTGATAGAATTAGCAGGTAAGACAATAAAAGTTATTATAATTGTATTCTATATTTTGTAAAGCTAAAGAGAAGATTAAGCATAATATGTACAGTTGTAAAGATATAAAAAGACACAAGGTAAACTTCTGCGAGATAAGAATGACAATGTCTAAAATGAAAAATACACTAGATAGGAAAAACAATAGATTACAACTTGCAGAATGAATGATTAGTGAACTTAAAAATATTCAAAATGATATCAGGTATTTTAAAAGGCTAAAAAGTAAACAGCGCCAGTGACCCATGAAATAATTTTTAGTGCCATAATATATATGTAGTTGAAGTGTTTGAAGAAGATTAGGTGGGAGTGAACAGAAAAAAATATTTACATAAATAAAGGTAGAGCTTTTAAAATTAATGAAAACTATTAACCTACAAATCCAAAAAGCACAACAAACCCAAGCATAAGAAGCATGTAGGAAATTACACTAAGTCAGATAACTAAATCACTTAAAATCAATGATTAAGAGGATATTTTAAAAAACAGCCAGAAAAAAAAAATACAATTAACATACAAGGAATAAAGATGATAAATAATAGAATTCTCATTGAGAGCAATGCAAGTCAGAAGATGGTGAAGCATTAAAGTACTGAAAGAAAAAACTATCAATCTAGAATTCCTTACTCTGTAAAAATAAAAATGTAAGGGCATTGACACAAGAAGTATTATATACATTCTTTGTGCGTATATGTGAAGCTATTTGCAATAGAACTCTCCTTGTGAATTCTTTAAAACAGAAAAATGTCCTAAGCAAGTGATGGTTATTTTTTCTTAAAAATTTATGAGTTAAATATTTCTTAATTAAGGACTAGGATATATGAGTTGATAACATCTGCTATTGGTGCATAAAGCATATTAATTATAATAAATTCTAGAGGCCCAGTGCACAAAATTCGTGCACGGGGAGGGGGGACCTCAGCTCGGCCTGCACCCTCTCGCAATCCGGGACCCCTCAGCTGATATCCAACTGCAGGATCAGGCCTAAACCAGCAGTCGGACACACTCTCACAATCTGGGACTGCTGGTTCCTACCCACTCACCTGCCTGCCTGCCTGATCACCCCTAACCACTCTGCCTGCTTGCCTGATTGCCTCAAACCACCCTGCCTGTCTGCCTGCTTGATTGCCCCTAACCACTTGCCTGCCTACCTGATCACCCCTAACTGCTCGCCTGCCTACCTGATGGCCCCTAACCACCTCTGCCTGCCTTCCTGATCACCCCTAACCACCCACCTGCCTGCCTGATTGCCCCTAACCACTGCCTGCCTGCCTGATCGCCCTTAACCACTCTGGCTGCCTGCCTGATTGCCCCTAACCACTCACCTGCCTGCCTGCCTGATCACCCCTAACCACTCACCTGCCTGCCTGATGGCCCCTAACTACCTCTGCCTGCCTGCCTGATTGCCCCTAACTACCTCTGCTTCAGCCCCCGCTGCCACGGCTCCATCCAGAAGGACATATAGAATGATGTCTGTTAGGTCATTTGGCTGTCCGGTCTAATTAGCATATTACATTTTTATTATTATAGATTAATAAAAATAATCACAAAGTACTTGAAAAAGAGTATTAGTAATAGTATTTCACTGCTTTGTAAATTGGCATAGAGACTTTGCATAACAACTATCTCTTGCATTTTGCTTCTTAATAAAATAATCATTAGCAAATGCAGTAATATCTTCTGAAACATAATAAATCATTTTAAAAGTAAGTAGGTGAGACAGTTTCCCTTAACTATACCCATTTTTAAGCAGTAAAACTTTGAGATTTTGTTGCTATTCTGCATAGTTTTAAGGGAAATTCCTATAGGATCTACCTCTTTTTGACAGTAGAATAATGACTGTGAATATCTATGAATGCCATCTGTTCAGTTTCTTCTTTTTTAGGATACTTAACGGGTTCCCTCTGGCTTGAAACTTTTATAAAGATGGCAAATGTATATGCTACTTACTGAATCCATATTTGTGATAGTTTATTCTCATTGATTATATGTACTATAAACTGGAAATAATATACATAATGAATGAAAATGCTCTGATATTAACTAACGATATTTCTCCTGATAACTTTAGTTCCAGAAGCATTGAGTGAAATAACTTGTCCTCATCCATATCACATTCTTAAGTGTATTACTCTAGAACTGAGTTACATTCTATTCCAATAAATAATGATTTTACTACTGCCTGATAACAAAATTAGTATTCTAAACATTGACTGTTTTCTAGCTTCACTATTAAAAACCTCAAAGTTCAGTAATTAAAATTTACACAAACTCTATCATCACATTGCCACTGCTGTATTTCTTTTCCTAATTTTTACTCAATAAATATGAAATTAAAATTCAGAAAAGACACATCATTGAAAGTGAAAATATGCCTGGCCCGTGTGGCTCTGTGTCGACCTATGAACCAGGAGGTCACAGTTCAATTCGTGGTCAAAGCATATGCCCGGGTTGCAGGCTCAATCCCTAGTGTGGAGCATGCAGGAGGCAGCCAATCAATGATTCTCTCTTATTGTAAATGTTTCTCTCTCTCTCTCTCTTCCTTCCTCTCTGAAATCATTAAAAATATATTTTTTAGAAAGTGAAAATATTGCATTAATTTCTAAAAAATATTTATCAAAGTAAGGAAGTATTTTCTCTGGTTTTGATTGGGAAGGGTCTCATGGATCTCTGTATAACTTCATATGGTGGAATAGGGGGATATTATATTCCAAAAGACAATTTATTTACTCTGAAGAACTCACTTCTAAGATAATTTCCTGTTTTTCACCACTAATATATTCTATCATCTTCTAAGCAAGATGGTCCAACCATTAAAACATTGTCATAAAATATTAACACTGGAATGAGTTCTTAAGGAAGGGTCTATGTAGAAGTATGAGAATGGAGATCATTAATTAAGAATGACTCCTACCTGCGGAAAGGAACCTGATGGTCTCATTTAAGTTTAAGTTCATTTCTTTTCTATATATTTCAAGGGGAAGAAAAGTATATCCAAATAAGCATGTGAACTACCATAAAATGTTTTTGAACTGTACTATGTTGTAGTGTACTGACAGGGTACTATACAACGTGAAAAATTAAAAGTAACTTGATTTCTAAACATTTTATCTTAATTTATAAGTCTACATTTTGAAGTGTTATTATTCATTACATAACCTTTTTTTGTGCTTCATGTTTATTATATGCAAATGAAGAAACAAATAGGTGTGATATGCTGCAAATATGTAGACACTAGACATACAAGAAAATAAAACACAAATGATAAAAAGAAATGCAAAACTTCAATGAGTTTTGCCTTTTGTACATAAATGGCTTTTCTTATGACAGGGGATAAAAGATATTGGTAAATTACGTAAGTTTATTTCCTCCCAATCAGTAAACAAAGAGCAAGTGTGTCAAGTCCTTTTCAGTCAGCTAAAAGTAGACCATTGTTTTTAAGTGTATCCATTAGGGAGCATTTTGAACAGAAATGAGGAGACACTTTTCAGATGTAAAGGTTAGATGTCCTCATGGAAACTGAAACTGCCTGCATTCATCTGAGGTCTTCCATGGCATCAAACCACAGCTTTTGCTTAGCCACTTGATTGTTTACATTTTCATCCATCTCAAAACATAGCATGTAAGACCACTGGATAAGATGGAGCAGGTGTTGAAGCATACAACCCGAGACAGCAAAGCCTTGATATGTGACACGTGATTGTGAGAATGCTGTCACACTTTCACACACACACACACACACACACACACACACACACACACACACTTATTTCCTGTGCATAACTAAAACTGATTTATTGCAAAGAACATCAATAGCTATGCACAACTACTCTAAAAATGAAAAGAACTCTAAAACCACTGAATGAGAAAGAAAAAGAAAAATAGCTGTTTTATCCCCAAAGCATCATCTTTCCCCCGACTGCAAATAGTATATTTTGATAAGAATGATTGCTTTGTGAGCTAAAATACATGAAGGATTTTGAAAATGCTAACCATTAAAGAAAATTAAAAATCTATTCTTATTAAATTATTTGAGGATAAACATTCCCAGAGATACAATTTCTCTCATATTACAAGTCCCTTTCTAAAGTCAGAAGATACATGCAAGCCGTTTGGAGTTTGAGGGAACCCCGACTTCTTTAAAAACCACTTTGAAACTTCAAATCAAAGCGTAATCAGACAGGCTAGAAGCTGAGGTACATCTCTAAAAGGGCCACCACTGTCAGATTTCCTCAGAGGGATGTTGAAATCAAGTCAAAGGAGAGTAAAATAAATTTAAAATAAGTAAAAGATGATTAAAATTAAGATCCAGTTCTTGAATTGATCTTTACGAAGTGACAAAAGTCTTTTTTTTTTTTAATCAAAGCAGAATATTAGCAGCCTAATCATTAGGATATTTTAATTCACTCTAAGAAAAGATCTTGCCAAGTAATAATGTAACAGGAGTCTAAGGGTATGATTTAAGGACACTAAAAATTGGTTAAAGGGCAAGAGAGAGGAAGAGGGAGGGAGAGAGGTAGGGGAGAGAGAGAGAGAGAGAGAGAGAGAGAGAGAGAGAGAGAGAGAGAGAGAGAGAGAGAGAAAGAGAGAGAGAGAGGATGATTTTATAATAAATTAGTTACATAAGTCAGTAGACATTGATTTCTTTAATGTAAAATTGAAATAGAACAGAAATGGATAAGTCAGCCAAACCAAAATCCACTAAAAAGACATCTGCAATTCTCTTTTAAAATCTGTTACAATCAAGAAAAAGAGAATCCTACTCATTCTTCTGGGACTATAAAACATAGAAAGCTCCATATGAAATAAGTGAAATAAGACAGAATCCTAAACATAGTTCCCATCCTAATTATCCTTAAGTATCCTCTGTTATGACATGATAAATTAAAATCATTACTGTTTAGCCTACATATCCAAACATTCAGTAACATAAAAAATTATCCCAGTAATTAAGCTAGCCCCCAATCTCGATATAGACACTTGCATTACTTTCTCATTTTACAAAGATAAATTCAGGGGTCAAGTTTCTAGCTCTAATAATTTTAGAAAAATTTTATAAAATTAAAACATTTGTGTAGGATAGGACTTTAAAAACTGTAGGGAACGGTTATAGGGTTAAGCCTCGGACTGACCTGCTGGCAAAGCCACCAACAAGTCCAAGTTTAGAGGGCACAGCCCTCTTAGCATAATTAAGCTTGATCTTGTGACCCTCCCTAGATCCTTCCTGGGTAGCTAATGGGCTGTGGGAGGGGCAGCAAGTGCTGCCAAAACAAGTGAAACTCACAAGAACATTGTAACTATGGTGACCACTACCTTGTTTACCTCTGACTATAAAATAAAGCATCAGCTTGCAGTCTGGATCTGTTCTGTGGTCTCAGTCAGGCACAGGAGATCCACCTAGACCCAGCTCATTCTCTTTGTCTGTCTTTTCTTCATCCTTCCCCAGCCCTCCCTCAGGCTCGCTGAACCCTTGGCTGTGCTGGCGCAGCACAACAAACAATGAAGAATTTGCATAATTTCATTTGCTTAAAATACAATTTTGGCAGGCTGGTCTATTCTTTATCCAGTTTTAAAGGTATCTTACCTAATAATAGACAAACATGTAAATTGACCATACCGCCGCTATGCCCACAGCCAATCAGAGTGAGTATGCAAATTAGAAGGCCAAAGATGGCGGCTGCCCAGCTGCTCTAGGTGCAGAATGGCAGGGCAGGGCAGGACGCCTGCTTTGAGAAGGAGGATGGGGGGCGATCTACAGGAGCAGAGTGCCACAGGGAAGACAAGACTGCAGACCCTGGAGTCTGCAACGAAGACAAAGATGGCAGACTCCAGCAGGAGTCTGCAGCAAAGACAGCAGACTCTGGCCAGAGTCTGCAGCGAAGATGAAGATGGCAGACTACGGCCGGAGTCTGCAGCAAAGACGAAGACGGCAAACTCCAGCTGGAGTCTGCAGCAAAGCAGCGAAGACGAAGATGGCAGACTCTGGCCTGAGTCTGCAGCAAAGACAAAGAAGGCAGACTCTGGCCGGAGCAAAGGCCTGGGTCCCGGGTGCCGGAGGAAAACCAGTGCTGGAAGCCAAGGGAAGGAAGAAGGCCTATTGCACGAATCTCTTTGTGCAATGGGCCTCTAGTTAAAGATAATTTTGAAACTATCCTATCACTTGAAAATTGAATTCACCTTTAGTATTTAAATTGTTTTGCTATAAAATGTAAGAGGACATAGTTTCAATAGTTTAAAATACAAGGCTGGAAAAACCAGTTATCTTGACAGGTAAGATGTGATACTTTTTAACTAAGGGAAATATTGCTAATTATAAAAGGTTTATTTGCTGCCTAAATACGACAAATGTGAAAAACCATACCTTTTAACTTCCAAAACTTTAGCATTCTAGTCAGGAGGACAGAATTGGACATAAGGCATGAACCAAGAGCCTTAACTGGCCCTTTATCCTGACCTGCCAAGATGTTTTTTAAGTCAGATAATTATTCACAACCACTTTTAATTTCTTCTACTTTAATCTTTCCCCATAACCTACCCCAGATTTCCCATTTCATTATCAGCAAGTAAGGATGCTTCCTACCTAGCAAAGAAAGTACACATTATGAGACAGGGACTCCAACTCCCCACAGGGAATTTATAAACCTGCTTGTAACTTTGTCCATCATTTACTCCTGGCCTACTGGTAAAATAAGGAAAGTGTCTCTCCTTTTTGTAAATTGAATTTATTGGGGTAACATTGGTTCACCAAACCATAGAGGTTTCAAGTGTATAACTCAATAAAACATCATCTGCACATTGTATTGTGCACCCCATTGCCCCAAGAAAAGTCTCATTCTGTCCCCATTTTCCCCCCTTGCCCACCTCTATGTCCCCCACCCCCTTTTCCTCTGGCCACCTCTATGCCCCCCACCCCCTTTTCCTCTGGCCTTCACCACACACTTGTCTATATCTCTGTGTTATGTTTATACTAGAGGCCCGATGCACCAAGATTCATGCAAGAATGGGCCTTCCTTCCCCTCCAGACCAGAGCCGCCTTTCTTCCCTTGCTTCGGCCTGGAGCTGCCTTTTCACCTTCCCACACTGCCCAGAGGCCCGGAGCCAAGCGCCTGTGTATGCAAATTAATCTGCCATCTTTGTTGGGTTAATTTGCATACTCACTCCTGATTGGCTTGTGGGCATCGTAAAGGTACAGTCAATTTGCATCTTTCTCTTTTATTAGTGTAGATATGTGGGGGGTTTTGTTGTTAATTCCTAAGGCCAATACCTAACTTGCTTTTTTTGTTTGTTTGTTTTTTAATATATTTTATTGATTTTTTTACAGAGAGGAAGGGAGAGGGATAGAGAGTTAGAAACATCGAAGAGAGAGAAACATCGATCAGCTGCCTCCTGCACACTCCCTACTGGGTATGTGCCTGCAACCAAGGTACATGCCCTTGACTGGAATCGAACCTGGGACCCTTGAGTCCACAGGCCAACGCTCTATCCACTGAGCCAAACCGGTCGGGGCAATACCTAACTTGTTTACTAGAACTCTTTACCATGAACTGTCTTAGCTACTGACTATATTCTCCACCTGCCTCATTTCCCATCAGTATTACACAGTTCAAGTCCCTCTTATCTTTAAAATCTTCCCTCATTTCCTCTCCAGCTACTGTCCTATTTCCTTTCAGAGCAAAATTTCTCATGGGTGTGATTTCATATTCACAAATTCTTTCTTCACCTTTTTTTTTTTTAACTTTCTGAAGTCTGGGATCTATTTTCAAGTACTGCCTCATATCAAATATTCACTAAAGTAATCAGCATACTCCATATTGCTAAACACAGCAATTATTTTTCCGTTTTCATCATGCAGAGCTTTCAACAATAAAAGCCAAACAATTCAACCCTAGCTGGTTTGGCTCTGTGGACAGAGCATCAGCCTGTGGACTGAGGGGTCCTAGCTTTGATTCTGGTCAAGGGCACATACCTAGGTTACAGTCTCAGTCTCCGGCCCTGGTCACAACCAATCTCTCACATTTGATGTTTCTCTCTTTGTGTGTCTCCCCCCTTCCCTTCCACCCTCTCTAAAAATCAATAGAAAAGTATCCTCAGCTGAGGATTAAAAAAAAAAAAAAAAAAAAAAAAAAAAGCCAAACAGTTCACCATTCCTTTGTGGAACAGTTTTCTTGTAGCTTTGTGTCACTGCATGCTCTTGGTTTTCCTCCCACCTCCCTGCACTGGGCCCTTCAGGACCCTTCATGGACAAGTCTCTCTTTCCCCACCCAGGCTTTCAATGCTGGAGTTCTTTAAGACAAGGCCTTAGCCCTCTTCTTCATTATGTCCATAAAAGGAGATTAGTTTGTCTTTTATAACAATACATTTCTAGCAGTAAATAGGAAGGGAGAATTAATTTTTTTACAGAGAAAAACACTGAGGTTTGGAAAAGTACAATTATTTGTCCAAGCATTCAGGAAGACACATCCTCCCCAATCCAGTTTCTTCTTTGTGGAGAGACCTCAATTAGAGTAGTATTACTTGCCTCTTTCTATAGCCTTACATATTCCTCTCTATAGCAAGAAAAGAGATTGATTGATGAATTTAAAAGAAGGAATGGGGCATGCTCAAATCCACCTAATTCTTCTCTCTGCAATCTGCCTGCTTACTTGAATCAAATATTCATCTACTCCTTCATGACATAAATTTAAAGAGACAGGCCTTCATGGGAAAAGCCTTGCGTCCAGCTAACCTATAAATGGGTTACTGAAATAAGAGGAATAAAGGGTGAAATTTGAGAAAGGGTGAAATAATGGATATATTGTTAAATTCTCCAACCACTTTGAAGAAGGAAGTCATTATTTTATTCTCTCACTACCTGAAGATTTTATGTCTCAGTTAGTTTAGAACAGAGATGTAAAAGATGATTTTTATGTATTGATTTCCATAAAATATTTAGATTAATATCACACAAATATACAGATAGGAATATATTTTAGGGCCTCCATAACTGATGACACAAAAAGTAATTTAAATTTGTACAGCTAATGAAAACATCTCATTAATTTCTCCTAACTTCTTTTAAAAGTATGAGACTTTTTCAAAGTAAAAAAAGAAGACAAAATATAAATGAAAAGTTAAACTTTTTACCATAAAATGAAGTCATACAAATAGAACAAAGATCAGATAAACTATTGGAAACTTTATTTGAAGCAGAGAAAGTCATGGTAAGGGTGAAAGCCAATGAGAATGAGACAAAGAAAGTTCAGGTAGTTGTGAGCTTATATCTTAACATAATCTTTAACTTACTAGACATAATACTAAGTCTTTATCTAATTAAAGATCTGTAGTACACGATTTGAAAAAGAGCCTTAATCTTTGAACAGTGGAATATGTTTCCTAACAAGTTGTGGTCTGTTGGAAGAAGGAAACCATGCTATGCAAACCTTTAACTGTAAAAGACAACTGCATTTTCTGGTATGAGTAGGTACTGAAAGGATTTTGCTAAAGGATCAATCATCAACATCTCTGTGCTATCATTTTATTTTGTTTGGTTTTTCCTTTGGGGCAGACTTTTAAAGTTTTTAAGGGAGGGATTTTTTTTCCATATATCCTGTGTAAAATGAAAATATCTATATAATGCAAATTAATTGTCTTAGAAAATAGCTTGTGAATTCTAAAAGTCAAATCTGATATTGTTTAGTCCTAGATACAATGATCAAAAGTAGACTGTAAATGTCAAAGTAAGAGTAAGGGGGGAAAAAGCAACATGAATTTGTTTTATGTTAGCTCAGGCTGCCATAACAAAATACTATAGACTGAGTTGCTTAAACAACGGAAATTATTTTCTCACAGCTCTAGAGGATGGAAAGCCCAAGATCAAGATCCAGAAGGATACAGCTTCTGGTGACAGCTATTTTCCCAGCTTTCTGATGGCTGCCTTCTAACTGTGTTCTCACATGGCAGGAGAGAGACACGGATCGGGGGCGGGGGTGAAGGTGGGGAGAGACAGAGAGAGAGAGAGAGAGAGAGAGAGAGAGAGAGAGAGAGAGAGAGAGAGAGAGAGAGAGAGAGAGAGAGATCTTCTCTTATAAGTTCTCGTATAAGGCCACAGTCCTATAAGATTAGGGCCCCATCCTAACTCATTTAACCTTAATTATTTCCTAAAGACTATTTATAGATAAGTCACATGTCGAGTTAGGGCTTCAGCATACAAATCTCACAAGGGGACACAATTTAGGTGATAACATTAATACACCAATTAAGATTCTCAGAAATTATCTTTAATGTTACTATATTCTACTGATACTTCTTGATCCAAGTCAGTATCAGTATACTTTTAAATAAATATTTTTAAAAGAAAAGGGATTTAGATTGATCAACACTGTCTTGATTGAAAATAATAAAGGCTTGAATTGTGTAGTATTGCTGTTTACCCCAATGTTGGAAGCAAAGGTTAGTAATTTTCTAAACCTGAGGATTTGTTCCCAAATGTTTGGGACCATGATCATTGGTTAATAGGTTATTGCCAGTGTAACGATGAGGTCTTTACATCTGAAAGCTGAATGTCAAAATATGTGTTATCTTTTCCTCTGCTGTTAAGTATTTAATCCAAGGTTTAAATCTCTATGTCTTAACAAAAACCCCACTGAGTTTATCTTGATATTTTATCTTAACAACAGGAATCAGTTTTTCTCACCATGAAGTGCATTGTACTTATGGAGGTGCCAGCAATCATCAAAGCCACAGAGTCAAGCAATAACTGGCTGAAAGCATGTTATGAAATTCTTTTGTTAAATTCACTAATAAAACAAGACCAATAAAAACAAATTCATGTTGCTTTTTTTCTTTACTCTTACTTTGACTTTTACATTCTCCTTTTGATCATTGCCTCTAGGATTAAACTATCAGATTTGACTTTTAGAATTCATAAGCTATTTTCTAAAATATCTAAAACAAAGAATAGTTATTTCCTTGTTGTGGTTTGGTATCTATTTGCTGAGAGCAACAGATGTTGGAAAGTAATCCACCTGGCCGTTCTGCCTTCTGCATGCCAAGCCCTGAATAAAATCATTCTCCATGAAGAAATGATTGCTGTGGCATATTTGAAGATGCAGGTGAAAAAGTTAAAAGCACATTATTTTACCAGTTAAGAACACATTTTTGATTGAGGATCTGACCCTATAAAAGTTAAATTTTAAGTAATATTACGAAAACATAATTTATTTTTAGATGTTATTGATTGTCCATGAGAATGGAGAGCAAATATGAAATGTTTTCATCAAATCCCATAATTAGCCACCCAAATGGCAATCTCTCTACTTATTTTAATGCTTCTGGGGGAAAAAAAAATCACAATATCAGATTTAGTTTTTCATTTTCTTGCAACCACACATTTTCTGAGGGTGCTCTAATAAGCACTGTCACTGTCAAACAGAAAGAGAGAGGGAAGAAAAAGCGCTTTGATACTCAGCCCTGTCTAATCGATTCGGCTGTCTCAGCTATCTGACAGAACATGGCGAGTAGGAGCAGTGAAAGACAAGAGACATGGAAGAAATCAGAAAGTCAAGCTATCCTCATGATTTTTTTAAATAACATTTTCTTTCCTCTAGCTTAGTTATTTAAAGAAGATAGTATAATATATCTATTATATACATACACATATATATCTGTATATACTATTATATATACAATATATACTAAAAAAAAAAATGTGTTAATCAACTGTGTTATCGATAAGGCTTCCAGTCAACAGTAGGCTATTAGCAGTTGAGTTTTGGGGGAATCAAGAAGTTACATACAGATTTGGCAGCACAGGGGCAGTGCCCTGTACCCTGCATTGCCCATTAGTCAACTGTGTAGTCTTTTCAAACACCCATGAAACATTCACAAAGATATACTGAGAATATAAACAATTTAAAAGAATTTAAAGTATGTTTTATGACCCCAATGGAACTAAGCTAAAAATCAGTATCAGAAAGATGTCTGGAAACTTCCCAAACGTTTATAATTTAAGCAACACTTCTAAGTAACCATGAGCCACTGAAGAAATCATAAAGGAAATTATAAAATATTTGGCATTGAGTAAAAATGAAAACATAACATATCAAAAATT
This sequence comes from Plecotus auritus, assembly GCF_963455305.1. Classification (NCBI taxonomy): domain Eukaryota; kingdom Metazoa; phylum Chordata; class Mammalia; order Chiroptera; family Vespertilionidae; genus Plecotus; species Plecotus auritus. Next base: position 15,419,226 of record NC_137775.1, read on the forward strand.
GTGTAATGAAGTTAAAGCAATACCTAAAGGGTAATTTCTAGCATTAAATGCTTAAATTTAAAAAAAAAAGAAAAGGTTTTAAATCAATAATTTTAACTTCCCATTAAAAAAATCTAAAATAGCAGTCCAAATTAAACACAAAACAAATAAAAGGAAGTAATAAAACAACCTGCAATATATTCATAAGGTATCTATGGTAATAAAATATGGATGTTGGTTCAAATCATTTACTTTATTCTCAAATGTAGGTTTTCTTTAAATGATCAGCAGTCAAAACATTGAGAGGCAAAACAGAATTGACATTTTATACGTTGGACTTTCTCACATGATACATTTTTATTGGAATGATGACGAAAGACGATCTGACTTTGGGTGGTAGGCACACAATGCAATATACATATGATATATCATAGAATTGTACACTTGAAACCTTTATAGTCTTACTGGTTAATAACCAATGTTACCACAATAAATTTATCTTTTAAAACCCTTGCCTTATAAAATGTCCATCTTATTTAGACTTTGTTCTGATTTATAAAAAATAAAAGCTATGTGAATTAACACAAGTTACAATTTGATATATTTAATCCTGAAAAATAATCTAGTCTTGACTAAAAATTACTTACTATTGGTTCAAATATTTTAGCATTTAAAAATGACAGATTTTTACTATATATTGTGTAACATAACATTTTCCGGCAACATACATTTCCTTCTTTGCATTTTAATTAATTTCTAGGATTTATTTTCAACTCAAAGTAATAGGCTAATATAAGTGGTTAAATTATGATAGCATTTATTAATGATGGAAGTTTTGGACCATACAAAAGTGTTTGCTTTAACTTGTCCTCCTTATGGAATTAAGTAATATATTTTCTATTCTGGGATTCTTTTTACTTGACACTAATAATATAGTTGTAAGAATCTCAGGTCTGGGTCATTCTCAATTTAGTGAGCATCCATGATACATCCCCTACTTTCTATCATTAATAACTAATGAGTCATTATTACCAGCCAACATTTGTTTAGCTGTGCTTATAAACAAGGCATTTATTATTAGATTCTCTAGCTGCAAAAGCTTTTAAAATAGTAAACTTCAGGAGATGGAAAAAGAGGAAATATAAGAAGACGTCAATCTAACCTTTTTAAAGAGTGCCAGTGCGCACTGAAAATCAGAACTATACCATTCATAAAAGAAGCAACCAAGAGAGTAGCATAATAATTGCATTAACCAAGGAAAGACCAAAAAATAATACAGAAATCAGAGAATCTGAATTTAGAAATATGTATGTAAATAATATACATTTGAAATGATGAAGAGAATTTGAATTTAGAAGTGTATGTATAAATAATTTGAATTTGAAATAATTAAGATTTTGCTTTCATTACTGATTCCATCTGAATTAGTATCTTAAAATGACACATCACCTCTGTTTTAAAGGAAGACAGTGCTGTTTTTCTTACTCACATGCTGGACTGTAACTGAAGATATGTGCTGACCAACTTTTCCATTCTGGACCTTTTCTATTCATCTAGTCTATAAGTACAAGAAAAAAAAAATCAACAAGTAACTGCTAAATGTTAACCATTTTTACAGCACCAAACAATTTTAGAATAATATAAGGTCATTTAAAGCTACAGAACCAGAACACTCTTAACTGGTCAATTTTACCTTTCTCAGTTGAGATAAGCTTTACAACCAGTTGTTTTTTTAAAGGTGTCTAATGTAAAAGCCAAAAATACTCCAAAGTAAGGTAGACCAGAGAAATATTCTGCATTGCCTCTTATACCTTCCCATGTATGGGACACCATGCTAAGGTCCTCCTGATGGAAATATTATAATGTATTGTATTTATTTTAAAACCATACAATGAAAATGTAACATCCCTTCTTTGTATGCCATAGTTTTATATAAACTATAAATAGTTTTCAATTATTCAACAAATATGAAATGTTGATTAATAATTTATTAAGTATGAATGTGCAACATCGGGGTTTATGGAGGTAAGTGCAAAGATCATGATTTTCAGACAGTCATAGGTACAGAGATATGCACATCAGCTGAAAGAGGCTAGCCTTGTCAAGATGGGCGGCATAAACAAATTTACCCAAATAACCTGGAAACTCATATATTATTATTGAGACACGTTGAAAAAGTCAGTCCTAGAGTGACATCAGACAATGATGGTATGAGAGGTTCCCCTGGTGTCTCCCCGTGGAGTCAGAATAATTTGAGCAGTTATAATTCAACAAAGGATGTGTTGCTCAACATACAAACACATCTGAGAGATCCTATCTTGAAACATACACTGAGTGGCCAGATTATTATGATCTCTGAACGCATAATAATCTGGCCACTCAGTGTATATCCTATATAATAAAAGGCTAATATGCAAATTGTCCCCTCGACCAGGAGTTTGACCAGCAGGCAGGCCGGCCAACCGCCCATGTCCCCTCCCCCTGGCCAGGCTGGCCAGACCCCACCCATGCACAAATTCATGCACCGGGTGGCCTCTAATCCTATCTAATAAAAGAGTAATATGCAAATTGACCATCACTCCAACACACAAGATGGCTGCCCCCATGTGGACACAAGATGGCCACCACAAGATGGCCGGCAGGGGAGAGCAGTTGTGGGCGATCAGGCCAGCAGGGGAGGGAAGTTGGGAGGGACCAGGTCTGCAAGGGAGGGCAGTTGGGGGCAATAAGGCCTGCAGGGGAGGGCAGTTAGGAGTGACTGGGCTGGCAGGGAAGGACAGTTGAGGGGAGACCCAGGCCTGCAGGGGAGGGCAGTTGGGGGGACCAGGCCTGTAGGGGAGGGCAGTTGGGGTGACCAGGCTGGCAAGGGAGGGCAGTTAGGGGTGACCAGGGCGGCAGGGGAGGGAAGTTAGGAGCAATCGGGATGGCAGGGGAGCAGTTAGGCATCAATCAGGCTGGCAGGGGAGTTGTTAGGGGGTGATCAGGCTGGCAGGCAGAAGCGGTTAGGGGAAATCAGGCAGGCAGGAAGGCAGGCAAGGGGTTGGGAGCCAGCAGTCCGGGATTGTGAGAGGGATCCCAGATTGGAGAGGGTGCAGGCTGGGCTGAGGGACACCCCCCCGTGAACGAATTTCGTGCACCGAGCACCTAGTGTGTGTGTGTGTGTGTGTGTGTGTGTGTGTGTGTGTGTGTGTGTGTACTGAGTGGCCATATTATTATGCGTTCAGAGATCATAATAATCTGGCCACTCAGTGTATAAAGGTGGGTGAGTCATAGCCCATAGGAGGGATGTTTGGTGGTCACCATTGCCAGACAGAAAAACAAAGCTACAGAGCCTGGCTGCCTCCTCTCATCTTCCCAGACTTAGCAGCAGGCCCCAGAAGCTGTGGCAGTGAGTATGGGGAAGAGCACATTATCTGCAATGCTGAGAACTGAAGTGACAGAAGCCAAATTTTCCCTGAGTGGCAAGAGCACACTGTGGCTAATCCCAGTGAAAGGGATGGAGATACAGAGGTAAGGCAGCTGAGGTCTGGGAGAAGAAAGACATAAGCTACCATCCAGATTCTTCTAGATCACCCCACCCCCACCCATCGCAGCTGCACTGCCAGCAGCATCTGGGTACAGAGAACTGCACTGCGATGTCCCAAGCTCAGAAGCCCATTGCCTACCATGGGGCTGGTGCCCTGAGACCTAGGCAACTTGGTAGCAGAGGAGATGCCTATCTTAGGGAATACAGGGCATTTTCCACTGTCCCACAGAGACCCAAGAAGCCAGAGCCTAGCAAGAGAAACCAAAAAACAATGCTTCTGCGCCACCTACTGTAAAATAAAGGACTTCTTCTCAACCTACCAAATAGAGAAATGCCACCCTCAAAAAAATAAATAAATAAAGGCAAATTTCATTCTCATAGATGCCTAGACAGAGAAGGAATCCACCAAAATACCATGAATAACCAAGGTAATGAGGCATTTAGAAAAGAAATTTAAAATCTCCAGAAAATAAAAAATATATGGAACTATGTTATTTAAATGACAGAGAATTAAGAATTAAAGACTGCAGAGACACAGCTGATCCTCACAGCCAATTGGCCTGGAGGTCAATAAATCCCAGTGATACCAACAACAATCAAGACTTAACTACAACAAGGCTGTGCACACAGTCCTCTAAGGGGTGCGCCAAGAGTGTCCACCTCAGGTAACTGGGGAGGCTGAGCCACTGAGCCCTATAGGACACCTAGCACACAAAGCTACTCTACCAACTCAGGGAAGCAGCGAAAATGCAGAGACAAAGAAACAGATCACAAATGAAAGAAATGGAGAAAAGCCAATGACTGGATATAGAGTTCAAAACCACGGTTATAAGGTTTTTCAAGAATTTCCTAGAAAAGGCCGATAAATTTAGCAAGACCCTCAGAGATATGAGAAAGGACCAACTAGAAATTAAACATACACTGACTGAAATAAAAAATATTATACAGAGACCTACAGCAGACTAGAGGACTGCAAGAATCAAGTCAAAGATTTGAAATACAAAGAAGCAAAAAACACTCAACCGGAAAAGCAAAAAGAAAAATGAATCCAAAAATTTGAAGATAGTGTAAGTAGCCTCTGGGACAACCTCAAGCGTACCAACATCCGAATTATGAGGGTGCCGGAAGAAGAGAGAGAGCAAGATACTGAAAACCTATTGGAAGAAATAATGACAGAAAACTTTCCCGACCTGGTGAAAGAAATAGACTTACAAGTCCAGGAAGTGCAGAGAACCCCAAAAGGAATCCAAAGAGAACCACACCAAGACACATCATAATTAAAATGCCAAGGGCAAAAGACAAAGAGAAAATCTTAAAAGCAGCAAGAGAAAAACAGTTAATTACCTACAAGGGAGCACCCATACGACTGTCAGCTGATTTCTCAACAGAAACTATGCAGGCCAGACGGGAGTGGCAAGAAATATTCAAAGTGATGAATAGCAAGAACCTACAACCAAGATTACTCTACCCAGCAAAGCTATCATTCAGAATTGAAGGTCAGATAAAGAGCTTCACAGATAAGAAAAAGCTAAAGGAGTTCATCACCACCAAACCAGTATTATATGAAATGCTGAAAGGTATTCTTTAAGAAGAGGAAGAAGAAGAAAAAGGTAAAGATAAAAATTATGAACAACAAATACATATCTATCAACAAGTGAATCTAAAAATCAAGTGAATAAAAAATCTGATGAACAGAATAAACTGGTGAATATAGTAGAATCAGGGGCATAGAAAGGGAGTGAACTGACAATTCTTGGGGAGAAAGAGGTGTGGGGGGTGTGGAGGGTGTGGGAAGAGATTAGACAAAAATCGTACACCTATGGATGAGGACAGTGGGCAGGGGGAGGTAAGGGCAGAGGGTGGGGTGGGAACCAGGTGGAAGGGAACTATGGGGGAAAAAAGAGGAACAATTGCAATAATCTGAACAATAAAGATTTATTTAAAAAAAAGAATTAAGGATTGCAGTTATGAAAAAACTCGATGAGATACAAGAAAACAAACAAAAAAAATACACAGACTGTAAGTTTAATGAACTCAGATATAAAGTCAGTGAACAAAAGGAGTACTTACCAAAGAGATTGGGACTTTTAAAAAGAACCAAGTTGAAATTTTAAAGAATTTAAGAATTTGTCTTTATGCACAGGTGGAGTCCCTCAGCCTGGCCAGCTGATCCAGGCATCTCACCCAGTCCCAATTAGGCCAATGGGGGCTGGCTGGCCAGGGAGGGACCACGGGAGGTTGGCCATCCAGAGAAGGACCACAGGAGGGCTCCAGGGCATGTCCAGCCCATCTAGCCCAGTCCCGATCGGCCGGACCCCAGCAGCAAGCTAACCTACCAGTCAGAGCGTCTGCCCCCTGGTGGTCAGTGTGCGTCATAGCGACTGGTCGAGTGGTCGACAGAAAGGTCGGCCCATCAGTCGGACACTTAGCATATTAGGCTTTTATATATATATAGATATAAGCTAGAGAATTCATTTTCCTAATGTGTATAACTAGAATTGACATCTTAAAGCTTTCCATATAGTTCAAAAAGCCCATTATTCTGATAATAGGAAAATTATCTATATAGGTAAAGATAATGCACATAAAGGTCCTAAAAATAATTGGTCATATGACGTGATAGTCTTTAAAAAGATAGGCTTCAAGAATATTTGGGTAGGAACTGTAGTCCTAAAAGCATGAAACTTGGCTCCCTGGGTGAGGGATGAAGAATAAAATATTCAGACAAGGAAGACTGGGAACGAGGCCTTAAGAGATTTGGGGGGAAATCTGACTAGCCATCCAAACTAATCAAGTTTTATCCAAAGCAAATATCCAAGCCTTTTGAAGTTTGCCAGTTACTAATCAAAACCCTACTGAGCACTTAGTATCTCAGACAATTTTAAATAACATCAAACCAACTATCACGTAATATAATGAGTAAAGCCAAATCTGGATTTTGTCTTGGACCTACACACACACACACACACACACACACACACACACACACACACACCTGTCTAAAGTAGCTCTAGCAAAGTAAAAATGTAAAATAATGTTAATTACTCTTATTTTATTTCATACTTTAAAGTCACCCCAGTATTTTTAAAGGGGAATAAAAAAACTAGCTTCCTATAAAACTAAGTTATTGATTATAACTATCTGGAAAATTAGTTAAGACTGCAATTATTGTTTTGTGGGTTTAAGTTTTTTCAAAAAAATGTTTTTATTGATTTTAAAGACAGAGAAAGGGAAAGGGAGAGAGAGATAGAAACATCAATGAGCAAGAAATATCAACATCGATCTGGTGCCTCCTGCACATCTCCTGCTGGGGATTGAGCCCCTAACCCCGGGCAGATGCCCTGACCTAGAATTGAACCAGCGAACTCCTGGTGCATGGGTGGACGCTCAACCACTGAGCCACACCTGCTGGGCTGCAATTATTGTTTAACACTCTATTGCAAACACACTGTAAAAATTTAAGACTTACTAATGATTAAATAAAGGCCTTAATTATCCAAAGTTTTTATTTTTTGTAGTGTTAGATTGACTAATTTTGAACCTAAAATAAACTAATAGCACCACTTTAATCTTAATGCATTTAATTCTTCCTGAAATTGTAACTATTTTGTCATAACTATAGCTCCAATATCAATCATCTCTCTGCAACTATGGAATAAATAGTGTTGTCAGCTAATTTTCTTTAAAAAGATCTTTAATGATGAAAGTATTACAATATAATCTTTACATATTTTATTGATTTAATTCAACATGAAATAAACATAATACCACAAAATTCTACTACTGTCATTTTTTCCACTTTTAATCAACTTCTTTCTTTTCCTTGAAACAAAATTAATAAAATGTCAGAATGGAAAAACGTTCAGTTTTGCTGAAAGAAAAGAAAACTAGTCTTACTAAAACACGTTTCTTTTTCCCCATTGCAAGTTTCATATGCACATTATGTTAAAATGAAAAAAAAAAAGAGAGAGAATCTAGGCATATGTGTGTGTCTCAACTTATCTAGGAAAGAAAAAAGCATCTGGAACTTAGAGAAGATGGTGTCCAGGTTACTGCCTTCTTCTTCCTCAAGGGGCACCCGGCAGGGCATGGAAGATGACAAAACCAGGTAGCACTCTAAGTAGCCTCCAAGTCCGTTGCTATTGTATTTTTCTACTTGAATTCTTTACACAGTATTTATCCAATATCTTCTTGCTAATTTAATTATTACCTACTTGTTGGTGGGTTGATTTCTACCTGCCTCCACTAGAATATAAGGTTTACTATGTATCCTCAATGGTTGGAAAATTATTTACCTTCAATTTGGTAATGAGTGAATGCATTACTAACCACCAACCAAATTGACAATCATGAAACTTATGAATATGTATAAAGGAAAAGGAATAAATCAAAACAATGAACCCAGAAAATTTTCAAATAAATTAACAAAAATAATGGCAAAAACAACCCATAGAAGAAATGTAAGCAAGTATTTCAGCTATTTCAGTAACTATAAAAAGTTGTTTTCTCTTATCAAAAGAAAGATAACCAAACTGTTTTTTAAAGCATCTTTTTACTCTGGCTGTTGTGGCTCAGTTGGTTAGGTGTCCACCTGTACAGTGAAAGGCTGCTGGTTCAATTCCAGGTCAGGGCTGTTAGGGAGTGTGCAGAAGGCAACCAATCAATGTTTCTCTCTCTCTCTCTCTCTCTCTCTCTCTCTCTCTCTCTCTCTCTCTCATCCTCCCTCTCTCTAAAAAAATCAATAAAATAAAAAAGAAAATTATTTTAAAGCATCTTTTGTGTTATTTTCATAAACTATATCCTATAGAGTGACAATAAAAATAAAATAGTAAATGCAAACAAAATAAATACAAGGTTGTATATTGAATATTAGATATTAATAATTAATATTAGATAAAGTGAAATGTAAATGTGATGGCATTGAAATAGAAAAGGGGAGACATTATAACATATTGGGAAATGATAATAATCCATCAAGAATATATAACAGTAAAATTATTTATATTGAGATGATCGTGTAGTGTCTGTCCTATAGTATATTAACATGATATAGTACATTAATTAATTTTTTATATTAAACCAACCTTTCATTTCTGTGCTTAATCCCACTTGGTAGAAAACCTGACCAAACTAACAATCATAGACAATATTAGAAATATAAAGGCTACTATAAATGCTTTTGCCGTTCAGATTAATTTTATGGCTGTATTTTATTCCATCTTTAAAAAACAAACACTTCATATCTATTAAACTACTCTGAACTATAAAAATAGAAAAATTCTAGAGTCTGTATTACTAAGCTAGCAAACCTTCATTCTAAAATTTAAAGTTAATCCAAGGAAAAATGGAGAGGCGGGGGGAGAAGAAAAGAAAGAGAAAGAAAGGGAGGGAGGGACCAAGGAACATAGGAAGGGGGTTGCCACAAAATTATACATTGAGTTTTTGGAAAAGCTGCCAAACTGTTACTGAATGTGCTTCACTATTTCACATTCCCACCAATCACCCAATCATGAATGAAGATTTAATTTCTCCACGTCTCCATCCATACCGGTTGTTGTTCATATTTTTTATTATAGTCACCTGAATATATGTGGAGTGATATCGTATGGTGGTTTTGATTTGCAGTTAACTAATGACTAATGATTTTGAACATTTTTATGTGCTTATTAGACATTTTTTGTATCTTCTTTGGAGATAACCATTGTCCCCAATTTTTAATTGAATTGTATTTCTTTGTGTTGTTGAATTATAAAATTCCTTTATATATTCTGGATACTAGCCTTAAACAATGAAACTCAATGTATATATTTTATTGTTGTTGATGTGCTTTTGATGTCATATCTAAACAACTGATGACTAACACAGTCATAAATATTTATGCATCTGTTTCCTTCCAAGAGTTTTATCATTTAGGTCTATGAAGCATACCAAGTTAATTTTTATATATGGTCTAACATAGAAGTCAAAATTCATTATTTTGCAAATGGATATCCAGTTGTTTCTACACCATTTGTGAAAAAGACTATTCTTTAACCACTGAGTTGTCTCATCTCCTTTGTCAAAAACAATTGGCTATATACGTAAGTGTTTATTTCTAGACTCTTGATTCTATTTCTTTAATCATTATGTCTATATTTATGCAAGTACTATACTGTTCTCATTACTGTCACTTTATGGTAGGTTTTGAAATTGGAAGTGTGAGTCCTCTGAGCACTATCTTAGCAGCATCCCATACATTTTGCTATGGTGTAAGACTGTTCTCATGAGTTATAAATTAATGTCCTTCTAAAGAAGTATTTATCAGGTAATAAGGACTCAAAGGATTCTACATTTAGATTGGTACCAGTATTGCCACCCAATAAATCTAATATCATTACTCAAGAAAACTGAAGACTTAAAATGAATCAATATTCAATTTTACAGAATAACATTCCATTCATATGAACTTCCTACAGTCCATATTACTACTATCTCCTAAATACTCTGTACAGAGAAACAAAGAGGTGAAAAAAATTGACAAGTATCTCTACTTCCAAAATCAGTTAAACCTTCGTTGATCCTTTATTTCACTTTGTAATTTTAAGATGCATTAGGCAATGTTGATTAAGTATTTTGACAGAATAATGTGATTAAAGCAGAAAGATTTCTTATTTTATGCATAAACTTTTCTCACAAATCTCTAAACTTTATTACCTTCTGTCCTAGCGCAAAACACTATAAGAAATATATACTAGTATAATGTATAGAGCACAAAACACATGATTTGTGTTCCATTAGATATTTGTATTCATCTTTTCAAAAAAAGATAACATTCTTGAAAGTTCCAGTTGTTTCCAAAATATCTAGAAAAAACAACAAGGTATGCTAAAAACAAAGCCATCATAGTTGAAGTGCCAAGACTCTTTTATTTCAAAGTATTTGTTTACTCCTACTGTTAAAAACTGGACCTTTCTCTAAATCACAATTTTATTAGCTTCAAGTCAAGGTTGTAGTTGTAGAACACTGGGGGAAATACTTATAAAAGTATTCTAACAGCTACATGGATTATTGTTTTTATATTTAACTGAAAAAATGCAGAAAATTACCAGTCATTTTTTGATTCATCACTTCTGAAACTTTCCTCTTGAATATCCCAGTTATGGTTTGGAAGTATTTTCTTTTCTAATGTGGCTTGACTTCTTTTGAGGTTTCATATTTTTAATGGGCTTTTGTCTTTTTCTTTATTTTCAATAGCACTCACATTTTTGGCAACGTTTACCTATTATTTTGTAAGAATATACTTGGTTTTCTTTCTAAATAGCCTCTATTATATACTGTATATACTGAGAAATTTGATCGATTAGAATATCAGTTTCAATATTTATGAAACTTGGAATTCTTTTCTTGCTTAGTCTTTTATTTCTAGCAACTGACTATTCTTTTAAGTTTTAATAATCTATAAATCAGGAGGAAAATGTATACTTTAATTTCTCATGTTGAGTCCAATTTGGCTTTCAAAACTAGGCCTGTTTCCCATAAAAGTCAAACTCAGACTTTCAATTTTCTTCACCTAATTCATTGACCCAATTCAAAACAAGATTATAGTATTTTTAAGTGTTACGAACTTACTATACCTAATATTTGACCTGAAGATAACTTAAAGAAACTTCTTTTTCCCAAGCAAAAGCGAACACAACAGCCCATACCTTACACTGGAATTTAAGTTTCTGATACATTTACAACTTCTTCAATTCTTATGTCTAACCCAAAACCCTATTGGCACTGTTAATCTAGACTTTCTTATGACATGTCTGGAGATTACAAATGGTAGAAAATTAATACTGATCTTTTTGAGATGACTACTTGTTTGTTGGTTTTTAACTCATAAATCATACATTGTTTAATATTCTTATTATCTATCTCAAAGAAAGACATGGAGATGAACCAGCTTTTAAATAATTCTTTGCTTCTATTAAATCTAATTAAGGATTATAGAGCTAAAGGCAGGCAATGTAATGAAGCATTATTTAAATGCTTCATTGCAAGATAGAATCGAATATTCAGTCTATCTCTTATTACCTTCTAAATAACTAAAAATCTTTTTCTTAGACCATTTTTAGACTTCACACTTACATTGAAATGTCAGCAATTCTAAATAATGAGACATTTAAATAGAATTTTCAAACCAAAAGAGATCTTAAGAGATTCAATAAAGCACTGTTCAATAAATAAATGGAGGTATAGAAGGCCAAAAACTTGTCAAGATCTCACATAGTTAGTGGCAGATATCTGTTTTGAATACTAGCAACTAAAATTGTAGTGGTGTTCATTCTCATCAATCATCCTATTGTATAATGAATTCTCTCTTAACTTTAGAATATATTTCACACATAACAAAGCATGAAGCTATAATGAGGAAAATAACTCTAAATATATCTCTTAGCTATTAGGTCATAAGTTTTATGAATTCTGCTAGGATGAAAATATTCAACAATAATCAGAAATATAATACTCTTGAAATCACAGCTATTTCTAACTATAAGTATAATATGTTTCAAAGAATCATAAATTTTATTTCTTAGTATTTAATAAACTTTTTTCAAAGTTAACTAAACTTAAAATTAGGTGAGTCAGCCCTCTAGTTCTTTGCCTACCTCTGTTCTTTTGAAATATCAATTATAAAATAAAAATCTTTCCCATTACTGGAAAAGAACCCGTCAAATTTTGTCTTGTGTTAACTAAAACTTTATAATTATGCACTATCTATAGCGTTCCTATGTTATATAGTCTGTATATTTTCAAGTCAACAATTCTCTATTGGTAGGTTTGATTCCATTCAACAGAAAATATCTATTATTCTGGAACTAGTACTATGGAAAACCCATTTTAGAAAAATTATTTTTCTCACAATAGATCCACAATTTTGCCTGACTATTTTTTTGGGTTACGTTTGGAACCGCGTGATTCAAATCAAATGTTTATAGTGCTTTTACTAGTATTTTAATTTTATTACTCTAGACTGCCTGCCCATAATCCCTTCTAATCATTTCAGCTATGGCAGTTTTACCAACTGATAATGCCTGTTCCAACATTTAGGCTTTTTTATTTCACTGGATTGGCACATTTGTGTCATATCATCAAGCCTGAGTTTTCTCAATGGGCTGCTTCTTAGCCTTGTAATCATTAACTTGAAGTACCACTTTTTGCTAAAATATTGATTCTGTCCAAACAGTAAAAGCCTTTAAGAAAAATATTTGTCAAGCAAGAGGCTCAACAACATTTCTGAGATTCAACTTAGTAAATAAAGGTCAAAATTATCAGTAGAAAAACTATACCATGGTATAAGCATTTAATCTTCATATTTCAATACAGACCTTGAAACATTCAAAGTACTAATTGCAACTGCTGGCCACGACTGGCTTATACATCAAAGTTTTTCCAGCTATCAGAGCCCACTACTTCATTTTTCAAAATGCATAAATGAACTGCCACACTAATCACTGCAGAAAAATTGTAGAACCATTATGAGGAAAGAGGCATGACGGTCTGAAAATGGAAGACGGGGAATTTCGCAGTTTGCTACTCTCTCATTCTTCTCGTGGGACTAAAAGCAGCAGCTGCTGCCCTGAATCATACTCATGCATTGTTTTAAATGCCAGTGTGACTCGCTGCACTGGATATCTTTTGTGGTATGAGAATTCTGGAGACTTAGCCCAGGAGCACTAGAAAGACATGAGATTTGATTACAATGCTGAGTGCCTCAAGGGACACACTTCACCGGAAGCTCAAAATCCAGAAGCTTTAAGGAAAGGCCATTCTGAGATATTACACAGATTCAAAATATTACTGAGAGGCTCCTGGTCAAATTATGGAAAATTAAACTATCAAGATGATAATTCCAATGTTTCAAATATGTAAAACAAAATATTTAATAAAATGACGGTGAAATAAAATACTTTGGTATTTTAAAAATCAACTGTCTCCGGCTGAAAAAAATGTACTAATATAATACTAAATGATCAATAAATATACAGTAGCTTTTCTTAATATGCCTCAACTCTTCTAAATTTTTACAAGAATCAAAATGATTTTTAATGATTTAACAAGGGCCACTGCCATTAGATAACAAAATCCAGAAGCCCTTTAGGACCTATTAGGTGAAATCAACCCTCAATCCTCCCTAATAAGGCATTTGAAAATCTTGGACTCATTTAACTTCCCAGACTTGAAACTTACATGGATCTGTCAGAATTCATCCTTTTAATTGAAATAATATTTTATAGTTTGCCTTTAAAGTGTCAAGAAAAGGCATTAAAAATTTAGTGTCAATGTAAGTTAACAGGAAAATTTATAAAAGAACCTTAAGCAGAAGACAAGAATTGCCTATGAAGATTCAGGAGAATGTTTCAATAATACAGCCTTCCTTTGTGTACCTTTTTAATTATTTAACTCCAAAACTCCTAGTCCATTTCCAGACCACATTATTCAGCTATATGTTCTTCATCCTCTTTCTACAAAGTAATTCAAAGTCCTTACAATATTTTAAATGATTATAACATATGTGCAAAGATCTGGTCATTTGCAATGCATCTTATTCCTGAACTAGAGGCCTGGTGCATGAAAATTCCCCTCAGCCAGGCCTGTGCCCTCTTGCAGTCCAGGAGCCCTCAGGGGATGTCCGACTGATGGCTTAGGCCCTAAGGGGAGCAGGCCTAAGTTGAAGTCTGGCCTCCATCTGTGGGAGGCTACCAGCTGGCCGATCTAGTACTGCTTTGTGTTTTAATTTGCATAGTACAAGACACCCATAGCATGGGAAGACCATGTAGATAGCATCATAAATAGAGGGAAATTTAAACACTGGGAAGTAATTAACAAATCTAGTAAATAATAATACCAATTCTTAATATAGTAGTACTCATTACCTCTAATCCAGGCTCACTTTTGTCCTACCCTCACTACACTTTGAGGGCAGGAGAATAAATGGAATTGGTCTATGTATTCAAGAGGAGGGTTTGGTGTTGATTTAAGAATAGACATAATCAATGACCCATAAGAGATCCTGCAAACACTTAATATCAATTTTAATAATATAGTATACTAGAGGCCTGGTGCATGGGAGGTTGGCCGGTCAGGGAGGAACCATCATGCCCAGTCCTGATCAGCAGGACCCCAGCAGCAAGCTAACCTACCAGTCTGAGCGTCTGCCCCCTGATGGTCAGTGCACATCATAGGAACTGGTCGAATGGTTAAACACTTAGCATATTGGGCTTTTATATATATAGATAATATAAAGATATCAAATCAACAAGGAAAAAATAAATTTCAGTAGTTAATAAATAGCAGGATATTAATCCTTTAGAAATAAAGATTGGTTTTTACTCAGGCAAACAAAATTCTTCTTTTCATAAAAAAAAAAGAAAAAGAAAAAGAAAAGTGACCCCCAACAGAAAGAATTTATTTTAAAACCATTCTATATCAGCATAATTATTGTCCCTGATGCCAGCATGCTTTTCAGCAGTTACCACCCCTTACTGTTAGAATTCTTATTTTTGGATAAGTGATCAAGTGTTTCATGTTGATCATCCTCAGCAAGCTATAGGCTCACTACAGCTGTAAAAATTTTCTAACTCTAAGCAAAGGCTCCATAGGCAAAATCAGGATATGACCTTTCAAACACAAATATCATAGCTCTGTAGGAGTCTACTCAAGAATTTGAGAAAGAAATTTTATGAGAAAGTTAAGATTGTAGCATATATTTCTATTTGCAAACCTGACCCCAAAGGGTGATCAAAATTCACATATAAATGACTATGCACGTAACTGTTATATAGAACTTCTGATATACTAAGCTTATTTAATTTACCAAAATTTCCTCTAAATACATATTACTAGTAAGCTACACTATGAAAGAAATTAAATCAGAAACTTAGAACAAGTTGTTCAGGGGGTACCCTATGTTATTGCCACGTTAGAGATATAGCTTCTAGTCTTCTAATCAAAAGTCAATAATATTGAGAGTATTCTTATATACCATTATTGATAACACACAAATTTTTCCCAGTAGGTTGAATTTATTCTGTTATCTTCCTAAAAGGAATTAAAGTGAAATAGGTAGGAATTTAAGCAGAGCAAAAAAATATAAGAAAAAACTTGAGATGTTTGCATAATTATCAGTCCCTCAAAGAAGTCTGATGAAAAAAAACTAAATTTATTTCATTTGGTCATGTCAAAATCTTCAAGTACTTACCCAATTGTTCCCTAAACTACCAGAAAATTCTAGTTGATGTGGATCCTGTATCCTGAACATGACTCAAAAGGGCTCTACACCAAGATGATGTCAGCATCAGGACTCCAATACACCCCATTTATAACAATCATTATGCAAAGGAAGTAAGCAATAATACCTCGATCTCAAAAATGTCTCTTTAATTTTCCCTGAACCAAAGGTCACTCATTTATTTAATTAAACCATCATACAAGAATATCCTGCAAAATGAAACTTTATTACAGAAATAGGTTTACATGCAGTGAAAGAGACTTTTAAATATTCTCTCGTTTTCTTTCTCCCTTCCTTTCAGGAACACTCAACTTCTTAAGATTAGGGCACTCAACTAGAGACTACATTTCCCAGCATTCCTTACAGCTATGTGTGCCCATGCGATAGGTTTCCTGCTAATGGTATTTAAGCAGGAGTAATTTGTGCAACTTTAGCCTTCCCTTTCTATTTATTTTTTTAAATATATTTTTATTTATTTCAGAGTGGAATGGAGAGGGAAAGAGAGAAAGAAACATCAATGATGAGAGAGAATCATTGATTGGCTGCCTCCTGCACTCACCACACTGGGGATTGAGCCTGCAACCCGAGCATGTGCCCTGACCTGGAATAAAAACGGGACCTTCTGGTTCATAAGTCGATGCTCATGCTGACTGGGCAGGCCTTCCCTCTTTAAAAGGAAAAAAATCACTTGCCTTTCACTTCTCTTTTCCACATCTCACAGCCTAGGAAGTAGACCTGGTGTTGAGCCAATGTCCACCTGACAAAGACAACCTTAGGGAATAGCAGAAAAACAAAATACAAATAACGGGTTCCTGAATAGCTCAGCAATATTCTCTAGTTTGTTACATCAAATATCCATTTTGTTTGATCTACTGTGTTTTGAGATTTCTTTGTCAGACTCTTGCCTGTATCCCCAAAATACAGCAGTTATTCAAAATAATTATTCAAAATAGTCCTTTCTCTTCATTGCTACTCGTATCTTATATGTGGAAACAATGCTGCTGGTGACAATTTTGCTTAGGTATGAAACGAAGGACTATTTGGGGATCAGGGTTTTTTTCTCTTTTTAGACAAACAAAAACTGTCTTGCAACATATGACCTGAGCAAATGGGCTTAAACAACCATGAGGCATCCAAGCTCTATGACTTTTTTCATCATTTTATCATACCATCAACATTATTTAAAGTTTTTTCTTCACTTTGTTCTTGCATTGAATCTTATTTCTGACTTTTTGATTATCATTATAATGACCACCAAACCACAATACTGGCCCTGGTTCAGCCTACCTCCAGACTTCTTTTATGTGAGATCGAAATAAATTTCTCTTTGTTTGAGTCTTTGTTATTTTTAGTTTTTTGTGTTTTTTTTTTATGAAGCCAAATCTAACTTCAATTATTTTGGCTCCTCTTTTTAGATCATCCTCTTCTCAGAAAACACACTCCTTATCTCTACAGCAAGTTTACCAAAGCCAGGGAGACATCATAGCTTAATTCATGGTGTTACATTTTTATAGGCCTGATTATGGCCTAAGGTCAAAGAGCATTCCAAATTCATATATTTTAAATCTCCTTCTATCAGAATTTAAGTCTACATTTCTATTATTTCAAAATTTAAAGGAGGACAGGGAAGATATTTGTTGGAGCTTCTAAACCCCAACATTTATTTTCATTTCTAATTTGCCAGACAATTGTCCTGTACTTATGTTCTCCAATTAACTACTTGGTATAATTCGTGCCAACTCATAATCACAGAAGTGGGTTTGCTTTATAGCAAAGGCAACCCTGATGCTACATGAATGGGTTAAAAAATAAGGAAAATTGTTGTGTTTTTTTGTGTTGGAATCACTAACTTAGGGAAAAAAATGTTATCTGGTATTATTAGATGATAGAATTACTAACCTTATAGAAATGGAGAGGAAGTCATACTATGCACATTTTTATAGGGAGAAAATTTTTTCTACTGTCTTTATAGGAAAAAATTGTTCTTTTGTGTTTTTAGCTTACGGACTTTCTGACTGTTAGACCTGATTGTTTCTCTTTTCTTTCCTTTTCTCTTCTTTTCTTTTCTTTTTTTTCTTTTCCTTTTCTTACTAGAGGCCCAATGCACAAAATTCGTGCAAGAGTAGGCCTTCCTTCCCCCAGCTGCCATCATCGGCTTCCCTCTGGCTCCCAGGACCCAGGTTTCTCTCTGGCCACCAGCAGGCACCCGGGACCTGGGCTTCCCTCGCAGCCCGGCTTTGTCCAGAAGGTTGTCTGGAAGGATGTCTGGAAGAACATCTGGTCTAATTAGCATATTACGCTTTTATTATTATAGATTTTTTTTTTTTACTACAAAAGCTTAGGGACATATTTATGTACCTCTTTCAGCAAGCAGATATAAATTCATGACCTATATTTTATGTTCTAACATCATTCCAGAGGTCATCTTTTTCCAAAACTCATTTTCTTTTGCTTCTTTTAAATTAATTTAAATCAGCCATCTTTTTAACTATAGATATTCCTGTGCTATTTCTTAAATCACTTGTTGACAACACAAATTATAAATTAACTAACTAGAAAATTATGCAAACACTGATATTTTTAGTTATCCACTTAAGATACTTAAAGTAATGCAGGTATTAGAATAGAATGTGAATGATAATTATATTATCATCTTAACTCTATGAGATCAAGTCAAAGAAGAGTTATAGAGTATTTGACTCAGTGGTATAAATTATATTTAACTCATAGGGAAATGAAAACAAGAGAAAACAAATAAGTCTAATGGTTCAAAAATCAGAAACCTGATATCAATGCACTGTTACTGACTCCAAGTTCAGAGTTCAGTTGTCCATTAACAGAATGAAAGTTAATTAGCTTTATTATTTTAAAACTGTAGATGTAGTTAAATATAACCATACCAATGTGTTTGGATTGGTTCAATTTCTTATTACAGATGAACTCAAATTAAGAAAAAATACATCTGCTATAATATTTGTGTGGATATATGAATCACTATAACAATATTGTACATAGAATAAAATAACAAATCAAAAATGCTTAATGCTCACCAGTTTTCACTGACTCTGCAGAAGAAAAAAGAAGGGAAAACATTTTTTTAGAATCCTTTGACTCCGTGGGGTCCCTAGGCAATTTTGCTCTAAAGCTTTCTGTCTTATTCAATATCACTAGACTGAAATAGTTTCACGGGGGAAGTTCCAGTTTATACCTCTTCTTGAGCAATTATTGCATGTTAGTTGTTTAAGTGCCTCTCCTCACTTTTAAAGATGTCCTGATTTGAAGGAATAATTAAATGGTCACCCTAAATTTGATGGAATTTACTCAGTAGTTCTCAAGAATGATAGATTGCATAAGGCCCTTACTCCCAAAATGGCCATGACAAATTAATCATGCAAAAAGGGAGGTGATCATTCTCTGAATACTATGGCTAAACATTTTTATAAACTGTCACATTATCTAGGCTTAGAGCATATTTAGAGATTTCTGGGAAAAGTGCATGAATACAATCCTAGTAAGAGTTAACATTTATTAACTCCCTACTTGAAAATGTGCCAGGAACTATACTAAATATTTTGTTTAGATGATGTTATTTATTCTTCAGCACAGCCTTATAGTTACTATTAGGATTACTTCCTCTTTACCTATGAGAAGTTGACACAGAAAATAAGTGATTTACCCAAGGTTACACAGCTTGTAAATGGCAGAGCCAGAATTCAAACCTGAAATTGAGCCTTCAGCCAAAAGTCCCTACAGCTAGCTATACTCATATCTCTCGGATAATTAAGTGATATGATAACATCAGGGAAGCCCTGCCTCACCTGTGTCCAACAACCCCCCTACAACACCTAGCATTAATCCCAGAAATTCTACTCTGACAGAGCCATTCCTCCCGGTTTTGTTTAGTGAGTACGTGGTGAACATTTTTGGGTTGCCATCCGTTGTTTATTCTCCTATTCACCTACTTAAATAATTTCCTGTTTAAATTTGTAGATTCATGTGGTTCAGATGAAACTGACACCTCTGGTCCAAGAGTGGAACATATGACATAAGAAGAGTTAATTTTGCACCTTCTTGCCTTTGGCCATAAAGATTGGTCCAAAGATGGGCAAGTGACAAAACCTGAAAGCCTTCATATTTACAGTTGGAATAGTGGTCCATAGACGTATCTTCATGCTAGGCATGAACAAGAACATATATAACCCAGGAAGCTACTGGAATCCACTTAGAAATTGTAGAGACAGAAGAAATACCACATAATGCAGAGAAAGGAGATGGAGAGAAATCAGGTCCCAGGTGGCATTTGAAAATTCACTGGATCAATCTTCACCTGTCTGGCTTTTTAGTTATGTGAGTGAGTCAATTTCATGTATTGCCTAAGCCAGTTTTATTTAGTATTTCTATTACTTGCAAATGAATTAAACTGAATTAATACATGAGAGATGATGTTAGGAAACTGTGGAGTGGACAGCTGTCTTAGAATGAGTCATGTTTGGAGTGGTGAAACATGACACATCACAATTTTACCAAGGGCTGCCAATTTTACAGTATTTTATAGGTCACTGTGACTTCTCTTGGTATGGTCGGTATACTAGTTCTCTGCAATATTTCATGGGAATAAAAAAATAAGTGAAGAAAATATGGGTGCAAAAAATAAATAGCTTTAAGCAATAAATAAATAATGCTTATGAAAGAAATAGGTTCTCATGTACCTATATTCTACTTTTACTACCCAGCAATAGCCTTATATTCTGTACTTGGATCACATGGACTGAGGAGATCAAGGCTTAGAGAAGTGAAGTGACTTTCCCGGGGACAAGCGCTGACTATGTGCCAGAGGCAGGGTGCTATCCCAGATTTGTTGGATTCCAAAGGTATGGCCCTTAACTAGCTACACTACAATGGCACCCCTGTTGTAGTCCATCATTTTTGCCCAACGCACATTTTTTAGAACTCCACCCCGCAAGTGCTGGCATGCGGCTCTCTCACGGCCCAGTTCAACACTTCCCATAACCCTCACCATGAGATCCTACCAACTCTAGTTTCTAATATCACTATTCTTCTCTGCCAAACCCAAATTCACTTGTTTTCTCATGACCTATCCTGTGATTTATAACAATGGTTACAATAGGTAATCAGGTAAATTAATCATTTGCTAATGAGTTGATATTTAATGTGTAACATCTTCTTGGGAAAAATCAATAGTCTATTTAAAATAAATGTTACAAAGATGGTATTTAGTGGGCATATAAATACTATAAATTACTAGTAAACATGTCAGTGGGACTGGAGACATGGAAATCAACAGTAGGACCATATTCTGTGTCAACTGTAATCTGACATCTGTAATAACTACTGCATAACATTGCCTCTCAGTCTACTGCTATGTAAATCAGATCTAGTTACTATCCACCCATCATTAACTATATGTATGAGAATTGCTCAAGTAGAATATAATAGGGACAAAAACCTTAAGTGTATTCCCCCCAAAAGTATAAAGAAAGGGTAATATTTATGCATTCAAATCATTCACCTGTCTGCCCTCATCTCAATGAACCACATACCTGTAGAACATAGACAACTGAGTGATGCCTTAGAGCAGTGGTCGGCAAACTGAGGCTCGCGAGCCACACGCGGCTCTTTGGCCCCTTGAGTGTGGCTCTTCCACATAATACCACGGCCTGGGCGAGTCTATTTTGAAGAAGTGGCATTAGAAGAAGTTTAAGTTTAAAAAATTTGGCTCTCAAAAGAAATTTCAATCGTTGTACTGTTGATATTTGGCTCTGTTGACTAATGAGTTTGCCGACCACTGCCTTAGAGGTTTGTTGGCTTTGTAAGAAAGTAAGCAGGGATAAGTGAAGAATGTCTGTAAGATGGAACATTTGGAATCAATGGTCAGTAAAAATCTCAAGTTCTGTACCATAATGCTACAAATCTTTTTCAGATTTCACCTGCTTTGCAAAAAATGTTATTTACTATAGACTATAATAGTTTTAGTGTCCTGTCCTTGTATCTCAAAAACATTTTTATGCCTCAGTGACAATCTCTTCTTCACTTCTGTCACTGCTTCTCCAATCACTAACCCAGGCAAATGGAAGAAAAGCAAAAATGATTCCATTTATTTTATTGCCATACCAAAGTCATTTTTGGTCTATAGACTGATTTTTGCTGGCTTTTTAGTAAGATTTGCATCTCTGCCCACTAGTGCTAGAGCTGTTTTCATGAGAATATTTCTCATACTCACTTTTCTGCAAGCCGTTTCTGCAGAGATGGGTACAGCACTGCCCAGGAGGGAAGCTGTCAAATCCCTTCAGTAAACAGGTGCCCTCAACCAGAAGGCTCATGTCCAAATCAAATTTTTGGCAAAAGCTGACAAAAGAGTGCCAGACATCTGATTTTATAGATCACAAGAGGCCTGATACTATTCAGAAACTCTTTAATTCGTTTTGCATAGTTTGACACTTTTATAAGTCAAGACATCTTTCAAAAACAATCAAGTGTAACACATTCCCTCAAGTGGACTGGGGCTTACTTAGGATGCAGCTCTTTTACAGAGACTATAAGACGGACTTGATTCCTGTGATATCAGATGGGGCCAAAGATTAGCATCTCCTCTTAAAATTTAGGAAAATATAGCCTTTAGACAGGCATCCAACAACATTTTTGGCACTTCATTCAAAATGATATTCTGGTGTTAATTTGATAATGCCCTGGGGTTGTTTAAGCTCATTGGGGGCCACTCAAAATATACTTGTGAAAATAGTTGTTAAATTATTTGCCTACTTGTTCTAAAGTGTTCACATGCCCCTAACCCTAACCCTCACCCTAACCCTAACCCTAACCCAACTAACATTTGCATTTTTGTTGTTGTTGTTGTTAATCCTCACCTGAGGATATTTTTCTATTAATTTTTAGAGAGAGTAGAAGGGAGGGGGAGAGACGGAGGGAGAGAAACATCGATATGAGAGAGACACATTGATCGGTTGCCTCTCACACATGCCTGGCCACCGTTGGAGCGAATTTGCAACGGAGGTATGTGCCCTTGACTGGAATCAAACCCTGGACCCTTCAGTCTGCAGGCTGACGTTCTATCCCCTGAGACAAACTAGCTAGGGCAACATTTGCATTTTTAAATAACCAGTAATGTTTTCAGTTCTTAAACTCTTTCCCAGACCGGGGCCAAAGAGAGATCAGCGCAATAGATATCTACACTACCACTGAATCTTGTCAGTTCTGCCTCCTGTTTCTCTTGTCCTGCTATTTATCATTCCTCTGTTTTCACTGCTGCCACCATCCTTGTCCAAGCTAACTGACTTCCCACCCATATTGTTGCAATATCCTCATAACTGATCCCCTTTCTCCCAATCACACCCAATTCCATCTACTTTTCACTCTACAAATGAATTTTTTTAAGTGTCATGTTTCCTCCCCATTAAGACATTTGCTTAACTTTCCATTCGCCTAGGATAAGGTTAAACCATCTTAACGTAGACTCTACAGCATAAGAGGATCAGGACTGCCTACGTTCCATCATCAAACTTTCCTGCTTTCCCAATCGCTCAGCTCCCCACATTCACCATGGCCTCTCTCACTTCCAGAACTTTGAAATATTGATCTCTACCTACTTCCAGTAATCCAACCTCCCCCCATCTTCCAGCATCCCTCCAACACACCATTGGCCCACTTCTACTCCTCCTGCAGCCTCAGCTTTAACTTCACTTTCCCAGAGAGTCTTTCAATGACCACTGGTTCCATGTCATGTTCTTTGGATGTGTCCTCCGAGTGCCCTGTATCACCTTTCTTTTAATTCTTAACAGTTGAAAAAATGTAATATCTATACTTCCGATATCATAAATTCTGTGACATCAGAAACTCCATCTGCACCATGCTTGACAACATGTATTCCCAGTGCTTAGCACATAAACAAAGCCCAATAAATAATGAAGGAAACAGGACTCTGATTTCTGCTCTACTAGCCAAAGTCTCCAAGAAAAATTTGCCAGGTTCTAGGATAAGTGCCCACATATTTTTCTGTTTTCAGAAACAGACTCTAATTTCCGTTGAATTTGCAGATCTCAATGTGCAATTTTGAGTATAAGTGGAATGCAGAATTTTTAAAAAGCATTTTGAAGTCTGTTATGTACTCTACATGGAAAAAAAATTCATCTAAATGCATGTAAATATTTATGTAATTACTAAATACCTTCTCTCTTATAATGTATGTTCCATGCTTATTACCTAGGGAAAAAGAGTTTAGAGGGGAGAAAAGTAGAACTCTGTGTATGTGTGTATATGTGTATCTAAAATTGCTACATATTAAAATAGCTACATGTGTTACAATTTCAAATTTATATAATTATTTTGAATCTTTCTCCTGTTTGCTTTTTCTATCATCTCTTCCTTTTACTGTGGATTTTTCCCATCAACTTTACTGAATCCTAGCAGAAACCACTTGTTTATTTAGTAACAGGTACAAATTTCAATTTTCCAGAGCTGATCCCTAAAGCAAATGTTCTTCAGAGACTTTACTTGATAAAACAACAGCAGGCTGTTTTTAAAGACAATAAACAGAGCATGAAAGAGATGAGTAGAGAAATAAACAATGCTGATTAACCAGAAGGTTCCAAAACATACCCAATATTTAAAATATTTTTTAATATTACACAAGTGAAAAATACATACAATAACATATCTTCATTGTTTTGGGTTTTAATTTTTATTTTGAAAATATAACCCCATAAACAAAAGTAAAGATAATAAAGAACTCAATGAACTATTAACTAGATTCAATAAGTATCATAATTTTGCCACATTTGCTTCATTTGTCTTTTTTGCCTTTTATTCTCATTGTGTCATTTCTATTTTACATAATGTAGTATTCATATCTAAAAAATATATAGACTTTTCTTCCATAATCATAATGCCATTATTACAATAAACAAAATAACCATCACTCCTTGATATTGTCTCTTTCGAATTGCTTTGTTTGAATCAGGATCCAAACACACCTCATACATTATTTTATTTACAGTGCCTTCACTCATTCTCTAAGATGGGGAGATTTTGTTATATATTTTCATATATTACCACATGTAATATAAGTTTATGTTGTCAGGAGAAGAGAAAACAAGCTAGAAGAAGGGACTGGAAGAAGGGGCTATTACCCAAAACATGCAAGTAACTCTTAATACTCCTAAGAAAATGAACAACCCACTTAACAATGAATAAAAGACCTGAACAGACATCTCACCAAGGAATATACACAGATTGCAAATTATCACATGAAAAGATGCTCAATATAATATGTCATTAGGGAATTAGAAATTAAACAATGATATAACACTACACTTCTATTAGAATGATGGAAGTCTAAAATGCTGACAACAGCAAATTCTGATAAGGATATGGAGCAAAAGGAGCTCCCGTTCATTGCTGCAGGGAATGCAGAGTGGTACAGACACTCTAGAAGAGAGTTTTGTACAAAACTAAACATGCTTTTTTTTTTTTTAATCCTCACCCGAGGATCATTTTCCATTGATTTTTTTTAGAGAGTGTGGGAGAGAGAGGGAAAGACAGAGAGAAATATCAATGTGAGAGAAACACATCAATTGGTTTTCTCCTGCATGAGCCCTGGCCTACAACCAAGATATGTGCCCTTAACCAAATCGTACCCAGGACCCTTCGGTCCGCAGGCAGACACACTATCCACTGAGCCAAACCGGCTAGGGCTAAACATGCTTTTACCATACAATCTGGCAATTGCAATCCTTGGTGTTAACCCAAATGAGTTGAAAACTATACCCACACAAAAACCTGCACATATATATTTATAGAAGCTTTACTTATAATGGCCAAACTTGGAAGCAACCAAGATGTTCTTCATTGGGTGAATGGATAAACCATGGTACATCCCGATAATGGAATACTATTTGGCCCTAGAAATATATCTATCAAGCCATAAAAGAACCTGAAGGGAACCTTAATGCATATTGCTAAGTGAAAGGAGCCAATCTAAAAAGGCTGCATATTCTTTTATTACAATTATGCAATATTCTGAAAAAGGCAAACTATGGAGACAGTAAGAAGGTCAGTGATTTCCAGGAGTTAGTGGGGAAGGGAGGGGTGAAAAAGTGAAGCACAAAGGATTTTGTAGGCAGTGGAAGTATTCAGTATAATACTAATGGATACATGTCAAAACCCCTAGAATATACAACACAAAAAGCAAACCCTAATGTGAACAATGAACTTTGAATGATAATGATATCTGGATATAGCGCTGGCCTGCAGACTGAAGGGTCCCAGGTTCGATTCCATTCAAGGGCACATGCCCAGGTTGTGGGCTCCATCCCCAGTGCGGGGCGTGCAGGAGGCAGCCAATCAATTATTCTCTCTCATCACTGATGTTTCTATCTCTCCCTCTTCCTTCCTCTCTGAAAACAATAAAAACTATGTATTTTTAAAAAGTGATTTAGAGCAAAGGAAAAACTATAACAAATGTGGCAAGGAAGGATGGAAAAAAAAATGTCACCTATTTTGAACATCTGCTTGTTACTCTCTCTATTGTAGAATACCAGATGGACAGATTGAGGAAAGGATACTGAAAATCTGGACCATACTAAACTAATGAGGAGTTATTCTGTTTTAACAGTTACTCCAGATTTCACTTCTAAGCCTCCTCAGTTATTTTGATTTGTTTTATGTCTGTCATAATTTCCCGTCAAACGTATGAAGCAGTCACCTTTCCCTTATAGTTTATTCTGGTTCATGTTCAACCAGTGAGGGTGATCCAAATGGGTACAGGAAATGGACTTTTTACCTGTATATTTGGGTATAATTCAACTCTTTAGTCAGCTACCAGGAAAATAATTTAACAAGGTTTTACAGGAATTTATGGCTTTTTCCATGCTCAAAGACTTTTAATATTATTTTTAAGTATCTTTGAGAATTAGAAATTAAATGCCTAAAGATTAAGTTGCTTCCAGATATATCAATACAGACTCTTTGATGTGATTTTCCTTTGTACCTTGACTGTCAAACATTTTTTTAATGCTGACTTTCAATACAATAACAAAATTAGCAGCAAGTGTGCTCTCTGAGGAAAATGAAATAAGATTGCTTCCAGCAGCACCAGCAGCTGAATGCTTCTTAAGTAATGCATTTTTATCCACCTGGAGAATTTTGGCAATATAATAATATTCAGAATATACTTGGTCTGGGGATATTTTGATGACCAAATCACTTTTGTACTGTTGTGTTCAAGCGAAACAGCCATTAATCTAAAATTATTATAGAAAAAAATCATGGTTGTAATTTGTTTAAGTTACTCCATGAAATTAGTTGTTTAATCTCCCACTCCCCTGGAAGAACCTAAATTTCATGAGAGTAAAACCTATGTCTCTTTTACTCACTAGTACATTGATATATAAAGTAGTCACTCAAATATTTATTAAATGAAAGATTTAGTTCATGAATTTCATGTTTCTAATATCTAATTAAAATTGGGCCCAGCCGGCATGGCTTAGTGGTTGAGTGTCAACCTATGAACCAGGAGGCCATCGTTCAATTCCAGGTCAGGGCATATGGGGGCATGCAGGAGGCAGCCGATCAATGATTCTCTCTCATCATTGATGTTCCTATCTTTCTCTCCCTCTCCCTTCCTTTATAAAATCAATAAAAATATTTTTTTAAATGGGAATAATCTCTGATGGCTCTAAGAAGTGACCTGTAGAAAATTTGATTCATGGCACTAAAATCAAATTCCTTTAGACCACTGATGCTTATTTCAGCTGTGTTATTGAATATGATGCCAGTAAGGATAGAGAAAGTAAGAATACTTTTCTCTGGTTCATTAAACACTTCTATAAATGACAGCAACTGACTATCCTTATAGTCTCTTTTATTTTAAACCATTGAAAAGTGGTTGGGTGGCTTCTCCTTAGTGCTGCCTATGGAGGTGGCAGCCATCTCCTACTCGGCATTATGGCTGCCCTCAGACCCCTCATGAAACTCAAGATTGTCAAAAAGAGGACCAAGAAGTTCCCCGGCACCAGTCAGACCGATATGTCAAAATTAAATGTAACTGGTGGAAACCCAGAGGCATTGGTAATAGTGTGTACAGGAGATCCAAGGGCCAAATCTTGATGCCCAGCATTGGTTATGGGAGTAACAGGAAACAAAGCACATGCTGCCCATTGGCTTTTGGAAGTTCCTGGTCCACAGTGTCAAGGAGCTTGAAGTGCTACTGATGTGCAACAAATCATTCTGTGCTGAGATTGCTCACAATGTCTCCTCTCACACCCGGAAAGCCAGCCCAGCCCGTGTGGCTCAGTGGCTGAGCGTTGACCTAGGAACCTGAAGGTCACAGTTCAATTTCCAATCAGGGCACATGCCTGGGTTGCGGGCTCGATCCCCAGTAGGGGGCATGCAGGAGGCAGCCAATCAATGATTCTCTCATCATTGATGTTTCTGTCTCTCTCTCCCTCTCCCTTCCTCTCTGAAATCAATAAAAATATTTAAAAAAAAAAAAAGAAAAGGCAATCCAGCTGGCCATCAGAGTTACCAATCCTGATGCCAGGCTGCAGAGCAGAAAACGAATAGATAAAATTATATGCACATTGTATTTGTGTTACTAAAACATAAAATTCTTCCAAAAAAATACTTGGGTGACAGCTGTATAATAGATACTGTTATTCCATTAAGCATCTCACTACAATATAATTTTGTGGTGCTAATCATATTCCTAGACATGGTTATATAAAGAAACTTCTTTATAAAATCAACAGAAAACAGATGTTTCTCTTGTTTTTGTATGTCAGAATTGTAAAGGCATTCTGCTATATAAATTGTACATCACTTTATGCTCATTGTATTGATGACAGTGCAAAACTAATTATGGGGCAATTCCCTGGGGCTCAGTAGCTTTGGTCTTCCCTTTAGGACCAATTACCTACATAAAATGAGCCCCCTTAAATAAGTGTTTTTGGCTCATCTCATTTCTCATTTTTGCCTTAGTAAACATGAATATTCATAAAAACTTGTCAATTTCTTAAATATGCTTTTTATTGATTTCAGAGAAAGGAATCATTGATTGGCTGCCTCCTGCATGCCCCACACTGGGGATCAAGCCCTCAACCCAGGCATGTGGCCTGTTGGGGCATCGAACCATGACCTCCTGGTTCATAAGTCGATGCTTAAGCACTGAGCCACACTGGCTGGGCGACTTGCCACATTTTAAATAAGGTGTCCTTCTTCCAAAAGTATTTATTTGGATTCATTGGCAAAAAAAAAAAAAAGTATGTCAGAAACCAACCTAAGAAATACAGTTATGCCAAAATTTATCTTTTAGCCAGAGGGCAGCCCATGGAGGGTCAGATTCACAATTTTGTTTCTTTAAATTCAAACAGTGCTGGGACAGTTCCAAATTTTTGAGTACCTGAAGAACTAATATTATAATTCAATTTAAACATATTAATGGGAACTTCCTTTCTCATCAGTATCAGCAAATCAAGCAAAAGAGAGATAGTGAGAGGTCATGAGGCATTCTCTCAATTATAGCAATCTTAATACTTCTATGCAATGTAACATAAAAATAAGGAGTATACACAATATAGAAGTAAATGTGTTTGAAAGGCAATAGGAGTATAGGTGACTTTTTTCCTTGACAACTCTAATAAAGCCTTCAAAAGCAATGCACCCAGACCATCAGTGGCTTCGATGTGTTTAATGCACAGTAAAAGGCTTCACTAGTCTCTCCAATGAATGATTTCACAAAATAAAACTCTCAATTTAAACCATATTACATGGTATATTAGGCAGAAAATGCCAAGAGCAGAAGGCAAGCCTCAGATGCGGGATCCGTGAAGCAAATTTACTGGAACTGTTAGTAAATTTACTGGGTCATTGCTTTTGGAATGCCACATACATCATGCAGGTCACTGTGTTTAGAAAAAGTGTGTAACTGCCTAAATATAATGTCAAAGGATGATAACAGAAGGCTCCCTGACATTACTTTTGTTGCGAATGCCCTGCTTTTGCTTCAGCTTTTCCTTTCAGATCCAGACAATATGATTCAATTCTTATTCAAATAAATGGTACGGGATAGCTTTTCAAAACCCATAATGGAAAATTGCTTTTGGAAAGCCAAGTAGAAAATACACCTTCACTTGAGTTCCTTAGTGCATAGCCATTGCAGATTGCAGTCCTACATCTAATTTCAGGCGCTCTCCAACCAAAGTATTTACGAGGAGCAAATACCCAATCACAGAAAGTTGCTGCCATCTACAGGTTTAAAAGAACTTTATCCTAACTATTCAACAATTTTTCTGAAATCAAAGGACAAAAATCTCATATGGTAAACAGATATGATGTATCAGCCTACTTTCCCAATAAATAATATACAAGAAATCTCCCTGTTTATTAAAAACTTCCAGATGTGGAGGAGACAAAATGGCGGTGGAATAGACGGATGTGTCTGGAGCCTTGTCCTGGAGCAAATAGAGTGAGCGGATGGAACGAATGGAATTCAGCCCAAATTGGTGAAGAAGACACAGCTGCCCAGGGCACTGCAACCACATGAACAGCAGACACGTGAACAGCCCGCTTCTGTCCAAGGAGCAGCAGCCCCGCAAGCAACCCACCACAGGCCTAAGAGCAGCAGCTTCACGTGGCCTGCCCCTGTCCAAGGAGCAGCAGCTATGTGAGCAGCCAGTTCCCCCATCTGAGGAGCAGCAACCATGTGAGCAGCTCGCCTAATCCGAGGAGCAGCAGCCACTTGAGCAGCCCACCCACTACTGAGGAGCAGCAGCCCCACACAGCCGGCCCCCCTCTGAGGAGCAGCAACTCTATGCAGCCCACACCCTGCACCTGTCCGAAGAGCAGCAGCTGTACCGCATGAGCAGCCAGCCGCCTTCCAAGGAGCAGCAGCTGTGCAAGCAGCCCGCCCCCTTCTTAGGAGCAGCAGCTGTGTGAGTAGACCAGGGGTGGGCAAACTTTTTGACTTGAGGGCCACAATGGGTTCTTAAACTGGACCGGAGGGCCGGAACAAAAGCATGGATGGAGTGTTTGTGTGAACTAATATAAATTCAAAGTAAAGGAGCGGAGGGGAGAGCAAGAGAACCCTCCGCTCTTTCGGCTCCACTGGCCGGATAGTACAGCCGAATGGGCCGGATCTGGCCCACAGGCCACAGTTTGCCCACGGCTGGAGTAGACCGTCCCTTTCTGAGGAGCAGCAGCTGCACAAACCACCTGCCCCCATCTGAGGAGCAGCAGTTGTGTGAGCTGCCTGCCCCCTTCCGAGGAGCAGCACCCACTTCTGAGGAGCAACAGATGCACGAGCCGCCGGCCCACATCCGAGGAGCAGCAGCTGTGTGAGCAGCCCACCCACATCAAAGGAGCAGCAGCTGTGTGAGCAGCTTACCCCCTTCTAAGGAGCAGCAGCCACATGAGCAGACCTCCACCCATCCAAAGAGAAGCAGCTGCGCAAGCAACCCGCACCCGTACAAGGAGCAGCAGCCCTGCAAGCAACCTGCCCCTGTCCAAGGAGTGGCACCATCACGAATAGCCCGTCCCATCTGAGGAACAGCAGCATCACGCAGCCAGTCCCCATCTCAAGAACAGCAGCCATGCCCTAACCGGTTTGGCTCAGTGGATAGAGAGTCGGCCTGCGGACTCAAGGGTCCCAGGTTCGATTCCGGCCAAGGGCATGTACCTTGGTTGCAGGCACATACCCAGTGGGGAGTGTGCAGAAGGCAGCTGATCGATGTTTCTCTCTCATCGATGTTTCTGACTCTCTATCCTTCTCCCTTCCTCTCTGTAAAAAATCAATAAAATATATTTAAAAAAAAAAAGAAAAAAGAACAGCAGCCATGCGAGCAGTCCACCCCTCTCCGAGGAACAGCAGCCACGTGAGCAGCTGGCCCATGTCCAAGGAGCAGCGGACACGAGCAACCCGCCCCTATCTGAGGAGCAGCAACCTCATAATCAGCCCACCCACGTCGAAGGAACAGCAGCTATACGAGCAGCCTCCCCCACCAGCCAAAGGAGGCACCACTGCTGCGAACAGCACCCACCAGAGGAGCCGCTGCCAACTGAGAAGCAGCTGCTACCATGACCACCTGAGGAGCAACCACAGCCAGAGAAGCCACTGCCACCCAAGGAGCAGCCCCTGCACAGCTCGACATCTAGATCAGTCGGTGAGACCAAAAATGGGTAGACAAAGATACTTCCAAAGGAAAGAAAAGGAGGAATTGCCAGAAAAGCAGCTAAGTGAAACAGAGGCATGCCATATGTCAGAAAAAGAATTCAGAATAAGGGTCATAGAGTTCATAAACCGGATGGAAGAAAAAATCAATACCTTATGTAAGAATCAAGAAGAAATGGATGAAAAAATCAACAACTTATGTAAGAATCAAGAAGAAATGAAGAGTGATATAGCTGCAATAAAAAACACCATGGAAAGTTTCAACAGTAGACTAGGACAAGCGGAGGACCGAATTAGTGAACTAGAAGACAGGGAAGCAAAACACAGCCAAACTGAATTGCAACTGGAGAAAAAAATTAAAAGACAGGAGGAGAGCCTAAGGGAGCTATGGGACAACATAAAACGAAGCAACATATGAATAACAGGGGTGCCAGACAACAGGAAGAGGAACAAGGGTTAGAAGAACTATTTGAAGAAATAATGTCAGAAAACTTCCCTGATTGGCAAAGAAAAAAGTCACACAAGCACAGAGAGTCCCAAACAGGATGAACCCGAAAAGACCCACACCAAGACACATCATAATTACGATGGCAAATATTCAGGACAAAGAGAGAATCTTAAAGGCTGCAAGAGAGAGACAGAAAGTTACATACAAGGGAGCTCCCATTAGATTATCAAATGATTTCTCAACAGAAACACATTAGGCCAGAAAAGAATGGAAGGAAATTTACAAAGTGATGCAAACCAAGGGACTGAATCCAAGAATACTCTGTCCAGCAAGGTTATCATTCAAAATTAAAGGGG
Source organism: Plecotus auritus (assembly GCF_963455305.1). Lineage (NCBI taxonomy): Eukaryota > Metazoa > Chordata > Mammalia > Chiroptera > Vespertilionidae > Plecotus > Plecotus auritus. The sequence goes on from NC_137775.1 coordinate 15,451,986, forward strand.
AAATAAGGAGCTTCACAGACAAAAAAAAATGCTAAGGGAGTTTATCACGACCAAGCCAGCAATGCAAGAAATGCTAAAGGGACTGGTGTAAAAAGAAGAAATAAAAAAGGTAAGAAGGAACACAGACACAAAAAAATGGCTACAAATAAGTTCCTTTCAATAATAACTTTAAACGTAAATGGACTAAATGCTACAATCAAAAGGCATAGAGTGGCTGAATGGATAAAAAAAACATGACCCATATATATGCTGTCTACAAGAGACCCACCTCAGAAAAAGGGACTCATACAGACTGAAAGTAAAGGGATGGGAAAACATTTTTCAGGCAAATGGAAATGAAAAAAAAAAGCTGGGGTAGCAGTACTTATTTCTGACAAAATAGACCTCAAAGTGAAGGCCATAACAAGAGATAAGGAAGGCCACTTCATAATAACAAAGGGATCAATACAACAAGAGGATATAACCCTGATAAACATATATGCACCCAATGCAGGAGCACCCAAATACATAAAAAAACTCCTAGAAGATATCAAGGAAGAGATCAACAACAATACAATCATAGTAGGGGACTTTAATACACCACTGACATCACTAGATAAATCCTCTAGACCGGGGGTCCTCAAACTACGGCCGCGGGCCACAGGCGGCCCACCAAGGACATTTATCTGGCCCGCCGGGTGCCACTGCCTGTCCTGCTTAGCAGCCAACTCGTCCCAGGCCTGCAGTGCACATAGGAATTTGTTCATAGTCTTTTTTTTAAACTATAGTCCGGCCCTTCAACGGTCTGAGGGACAGTGAACTGGCCCCCTGTTTAAAAAGTTTGAGGACCACTGCGCTAGACAAAATATCAGCAAAGACACAGCAATCCTAAATGACTCACTAGGTCAGATGGACCTAATTGACATCTTCAGAGCATTTCACCCCAAAGCCACAGAATATACGTTCTTCTCAAGTGCAGATGGGACATTTTCAAAAATAGACCACATATTGGGTCACAAACAAAGCCTCCCCAAATTCAAAAAGATTGAAATCATATCAAGCATTTTCTCAGACCACAATGGCATAATATTAGAAATAAACTACAATAAAAACATTCCAAAAAATTTAAACACTTGGAAGCTGAATAGCATGCTATTAAGCAATGATTGAGTTATCAATGAGATCAAAGAAGAAATTAAAAACATTCTGGAGACTAATGACAATAAAAACACAACATGCAAATACTATGGGACACAATGAAAGCAATCCTGAGAGGAAAGTTTATAGCTCTCCAGGCCTACCTCAAAAAACAAGAAAAAATGGTAATAAATCATCTAACTCAACAACTCAAAGAATTAGAAAGAGAGCAACAAGAAAAGCCCACAGTGAGCAGAAGGAAGGAATATTAAAGATCAGAGCAGAAATGAATGACATAGAGACCAAAAAAAAAAAACAATACAAAAGATCAATGAAACCAAGAGCTGATTCTTTGAAAGGATAAACAAGATTGATGAACCTCTAGCCAGGCTCACCAAGAAGCAAAGAGAGAAGACCCAAATAAACAAAATCAGAAATAAAAGAGGAGAAATAACAACAGACCCCACAGAAATACAAAGGATTGTTAAAAAATACTATGAACAACTCTATTCTAACAAACTATACAACCTGGAGGAAATGGACACATTCCTAGAAAAATACAACCTTCCAAAACTTACTCTGGAAGATTCTAAAAATCTCAATAGGCTAATAACTATGGAAGAAATTGAAGCAGTCATCAAAAAGCTTCCAGCAAACAACAGCCCAGGGGCAGATGGCTTCACAGGGGAGTTTTACCAAACATTCAAGGAAGAACTAAAACCTATCCTCCTCAGACTATTCCAGAAAAATCAAGAGGAAGGAACACTTCCAAGGTCCTTCTATAAAGCCAGAATCACCCTAATACCAAAACCCGATAAAGATAAGACAATGAAAGAGAATTACAGACCAATATCCCTCATGAACATAGATGCCAAAATCCTCAACAAAATTCTAGCAAATCAGATCCAGCAGTACATCAGAAAGATCATACACCTTGACCAAGCAGGATTTATGTCAGGGATTCAAGGATGGTAAAATATCTGCAAGTCAATAAATGTGATACATCACATAAACAAATTGAGAGATAAAAATCACATAGTCATATCAATTGATGCAGAAAAAGCATTTGACAAAACCCAACACCCTTTCTTGATAAAAACTCTCAGCAAGGTGGGAATAGAAGGATCATACCTCAACATAATAAAAGCCATATATGACAAACCCACAGCCAACATCATACTAAATGGGCAAAAACTAAAACCATTTCCCCTAAGAACAGGAACAAGACAGGGATGCTCACTCTCACTACTGCTGTTCAGCATAGTGCTGGAAGTACTAGCCATTGCAATCAGACAAGAAGAAGAAATAAAAGGCATCCAAATTGGAAAAGAAGAAGTAAAACTGTCCATATTTGCAGATGACATGATACTGTACTTAGAAAACCCTAAAGACTCCATCAAAAAATTGTTAGACTTAATAAATGAATTCGGCAATGTAGCAGGATACAAAATTAATGCCAAGAAATCTATGGCATTTCTATACACCAATAATGGACTTACAGAAAGAGAGACTAAGAAAACAATCCCATTTACCACTGCACCAAAAAAATTAAGATACCTAGGAATAAACTTAACTAAGGAGGTAAAAGACCGATACGCAGAAAACTACACGACACTGAAAAAAGAGATAGAGGAAGTCATAAACAGATGGAAGAACATACCATGTTCATGGATTGGTAGAATCAACATCATCAAAATGTCCATACTACCCAAAGCAATTTATAAATTCAATGCACTTCCCATTAAAATACCAACAGCATATTTCACAGACCTAGAAAGAACTCTCCAAAAATTCATCTGGAATAAAAAAAGACCCCAAATAGCTACAGCAATCCTGAGAAAGAAGAACAAAGTAGGTGGGATCTCAATACCAGATTTCAAGCTGTATTACAAAGCCACTGTTCTCAAAACTGCCAGGTATTGGCACAAGAACAGACATATAGATCAATGGAATAGAATAGAGAACCCAGAAATTGACCCAAATCACTATACTCAATTAATATTTGACAAAGGAGGCATGAACATACAATGGAGTCAAGACAGTCTCTTCAATAAATGGTGTTGGAAAAATTGGACAGATACATGCAAAAAAAAGAAACTAGATCACCAACTAACACCATACACAAAAATAAACTCAAAATGGATCAAGGACTTAAACATACGACGAGAAACCATAAAAATACTAGAGGAATCCATAGGCAGAAAAATCTCTGACAATATGCCAAAGCAATTTCTTCACTGATACTGCTCCTAGGGCAATGGAAACTAAAGAGAAAATAAACAAATTGGACTACATCAAAATAAAAAGCTTTTGCACAGCAAAGGAAACCATCAATAAAACAACAAGAAAGCCCTCTACATGGGAGAACATATTTGCCAATGGTATCAACAATAAGGGTTTAATCTCCAACATTTACAGGGAATTCATGCAGCTTAACAAAAAGAAGATAAACAACCCAATCAAAAAATGGGCAACTGATCTAAATAGACACTTTTCGAAAGAAGACAGAAGGAAGGCCAAGAGACATATGAAAACCTGCTCAAAGTCACTAATCATCAGAGAGATGCAAATCAAAACAACAATGTGCTACCATCTCACACCTGTCAGAATGGCTATTATCAACTAATTAACAAATGAGAAGTGCTGGTAAGGATGGGGAGAAAAAGGGAGCTACAGGAGGGGGCAGGGCAGCAAGCTATGAGGGGGCGGGGGGTGGAGGAAGCTACAGGAGGGCGGGCCATGGGTGGAGAGCTACAGGAGGGCAGCAGGGAGCTACTGGCTACAAGCGGGTGGCAGAGAGCTACAGGAGGGGTCAGGGCAGCAAGCTATGAGGGGGCAGCAGGTGGAGAGCTACTGGAGGGTGGCAGCGAGCTACTAGCGAGCTACTGGCACATGGATTTGTGCGCAGGGGTACTAGTAGTTTACATAATGATCTCTTCTCTTACCCACATTTTATGAATATCTGGACATTTTTTAATTAGAAATGTAAATTTGAGCTTCATGTCATGCACGCACACATACATACACGTCACCATTTTCAAGAAATTAACAGTGGAATTGGCTGTCTCAAATCGTAAACAGAATGTGAGGGAACAGCTGTATAGGATTTAGAACCTAAACTGCTAATCTGCCACTTGTTCAAAGGAGCCAATATTAAGCAAATTATAATTTTGAATTATTATATATTTTTCAAATACACATTCTTCAAACAGTTACTAAAGATTATGTCTGGAAATTGAAGCCTATTTCCTAATTACATGTTTTCTGATCTTTGAATGAGACTTCTCAAAAGAATAGATTGTAGTTTTGTTTAAAGACTGCCCAGAAATTTCAGTCCTTCTTCTAAAGCTTATTATTTCATTCACATGCAATATATATAGTTAGGCATGAGTAAAGACCACTAATTTGAGATTTCATTTCTAGAGCAGCAGTCAGTTCAAGAAAGGACAGCTAAACCTGATTGTGACATTGTTACTGACTTTCGGGCCACATAGCAATGAAAGAGTATAAAAAGTCTTCCATTAAAACTATATTATTGAAGCAACCCAACGGCCCGTCAGTAAATGAGTGGATAGGAAAGCTATAAAATTTACACAATGGAATATTACTCGGCTGTACAAACAAAGGAAATCCTACCTTTTTCGACAGCATGGATGGACCTGGAGGGTGTTACGCTAAGTGAAATAAGACAATCACAGAAAGACAAATACCATATGATTTCAATTATATGTGGAATCTAATGAACAAAATAAGCTAACAAAATAGAAACAGACTTAGCGAGATACAAAGACAGACTTGACAGCTGTTAGAGAGGAGGGGATTTAGGAGCTGGGAGAAAAAAAGGTGGGGGATTAATTAAAAAAACAAACACCTATAGACACAGACAACAGTATGGTGATCACCAGAGGAAATGGGATAGAGGAGGTAGAAGAGGGTAAATGGGGGATAAATGGTGACAGAAGGAGACTTGACTTTGGATGGTGAATACACAATGGGCAAGGTCACTCTTTGGGGTCTCTTTTATAAGGGAATTAATCCCACTCATGAAGGTTCTGTCTTCATGACCTAATCACCTCCCAAATGTCCTACCTCCTGATACCATTGCATTGAGGATCGGGAGTTATCTTATGAACTTTGGGGAATACAAACAGTTTATGGCAATACCAAAGCTTTGATTACAAATCTAGAATTACCTGATACCTCTTTCACTGGGTATAGACTTGAGTTCTAGTAAATCTAGTAGTGAACACTAAATTTGCAGCTCATTTGGAATATACTACATGGTTTCAATTATATAGTTTTTTTATTTTATTTTAATTTTTATTGAATTTAGTTGGGTGACATTGAATTTAGTTTGGTTAATAAAATTATATAGATTTCAGGCGTACAATTCTATAATACACCACCTTTATTGGGACATTTGGGAGGTGATTAGGTCATGAAGACAGAACCATCATGAGTGGGATTAATTCCCTTATAAAAGAGACCCCAAAGAGTGACCTTGCCCATCCTGTCATGTGAGGACACAGTGAGAAGCAGGCAGTCTGTGAACAAAGAAGCCAAAGCACAGACCCCATCGTCTGGGAGCTCTCAGTCTATTGAGGGATTTGATTTCTCCTCAAAGCACCATGAATAAATGTTAAATCACAGCCGTGATATATTTTATGATGAACGACCATTGCAACAGTACAAAACAGGAGGACATAATATAGTTTGTGATATCACATAAAACTTCTCTGAGGAAGAAATGTTTAAGCTGTGTCCTAAAAGATAAAAGGAAGTTACCAGAGAGGAGAAAAGTATACAGGCAGATGGAACTATATGGAAAAATAAGAGAGCATTCATTAAAGTAAAAGAAAGCCAGTGTAGAGCTTGGGGCCAGATGAGGTTGGCGTGAGAGGCCAAGCCAGAACTGACGGGGCTTTCTACACCATATTGATGATTTTGGTCACTGTCTTAGGAAGAATGGGAAGGCAATTAAAGGTTTTAACCAAATAATGACAGGGTGATATAAAAATATTCTGGCTTCATCATGAAATTTGAAGAGGAGTACGAATGAATAATAAATAGGAAAGCAGTTTGGAAGTGTATCAGTTCAGGTCTTCCAAGAAGTGGATGCCAAGATGGAATTAGAAGTGCAAGAGATTTATTGAGGGTAATCTATTTGAAAGATAAAGAGGAGCTTGAGCCTGGCCCGCATGGCTCAGTAGTTGAGCACTAACCTTTGAACCAGGAGGTCATGGTTCAATTCCTGGTCAGGGCACATGCCTGGGTTTCGGGCTCGATCCCTAGCTGGGGCATTCAGGAGGCAGCCGATCAATGATTCTCTCTCATCACTGATGTTTCTATCTCTCTCTCCCCTTCTCCCCCTCTCCCTTCCTCTCTGAAATGAATAAAAATATATTTTTTTAAAAAGAGAAGGAACTTGAATACCCAAGGAAAGATTTCAGACTGCAATACAAGAATGCAACCTTTAAAAGAGAAAGGTCAGAAAGAAGAAATGAGCAGAAAGGCCTGAGGCTGCTATATGTCGCAGCGGTCCTCAAACATTTTAAACAGGGGACCAGTTCACTTTCCCTCAGACCGTTGGAGGGCCGTACTATAGTTTAAAAAAAAAAACTATGGACAAATTCCTATGCACACTGTGGGCCCGGGACGAGTCGGCTGCTAAGCAGGACAGGCAGCGGCACCCGGCGGGCCGGATAAATGTCCTCGGTGGGCTGCATGTGGCCCGCGGGCCGTAGTTTGAGGGCCCCTGTTTAGAGTCTCCGTCAGCCCAAAACAGAGCCCCAGTGCAAAAACTGGTCATAAAGGTTGCTCCATACTGGCCATCAGAGACCAAGCCCTACCACCCCTCTGCGATTAGTCCTAGGCTAGGGCTCCTTGTGGTTGATTCTCACTTGGAGAGAAATCTGAGAAATGCCTCAGTCACAGGAAGGAGTTGACTTAAAAAATCAGGCAAGAGATGAGGTAGGCAGTGGTGAAGATAGGGCTAAAGCCAAAATGAAGCCAAAATGACATATTCAAGAGATATTTAGGAAGAATAAAAATGAGTAGTGAAAGGAAAGTCAGCATTAAGTAAGTTGGGCTTCTGGCTTGCACAGGAATATACTTCTAATATCTTAATGTTGTGAAAGGATTTCAGAAGAGATAGAGAAAATTAAATGGATTTACAAAGACTATTTCAAATACTTTAAAAGTATTTTTATAGGACCTTAATTTCAAGTGATAATAAAATAGACAATAAACTCTTCTAGAATCAAAAAATTATAAAGAGGAATGAAAGAAAAGAAGGAAGGCAAAAGGGAGAAACCCAAATAGTCTAAATTCTTATTTAGAGAAAACCACTAACTTTCTATATTGAATTCTTGTCACTTATAAACTGATTAAAGGAACTGCTAAGACCTTCTATATCCCAAACATCACAATTTCCTCAACTTAAATATTTCAGGTTTTGGGCAATACCTACACCAAATAATGATAAAATATTGGGCTTTTAAGAAAGATTTCTGTATAGTAAGTGTTAAACTTTACCGAGATAATAGAGAACATTTAAATAAAATTTTAATGACAAGAAATTGTCTCTGTCTAACTGACCTTTAGATACTGAGAAAACCTCATTTTATGAAATAGACATGCCATGAAACATTGCTCATAACTCTTTTTTTTCTAGTGGAATCATATTTCTCCACTAACTTGTAATTTCTAACGTGCTTTATCTTTATTCCAAGTCATTCTTCAATTGGCAGAAATGCCTAACAATTTGGCTTTCAGTTTCTTTGTCAAAAACCTGTACTGCAGTAGATGATTTATAATTTTAAAACAAAAGAACTGATACCCACCTTTTTAAAAGGGGGCATTACTGTGAAGATTTTTATGACACAAAACTCATGTAACCAAATAGCAGTTCAAAAGAATATTCATCTTACTTTCGAACTGTATTATTTAGAATTTGATAGCCTATTTTGCAACAGCAAATAAATCCCCACATATCAGTGGCTTAACATACCAAAGTTTGTTTATCACTTCTTGATATTAGTTAAGAGCGCTTAAAAGTATGTCTTCTCTCTTTCATGTGGTGACTTAGGGATTCGGATTCTCTCCCTCTTAACTCAGGGCTCCAAGAGTGCTGTGGCAGCAGAAAATGCAGCTAGAAGGTCATAAAGGACAACTTATGGCCAGGCCTCTAATTTGCACACATCATTTCTGTCCACCATCCACTGGACAGAATTACAACACATTGTCTCCATCTGTCCGCAAAGAGACACATAGCTATTTGGTGGGGTCTTACTCTCTTAGCTACCACTTTTCAGGTTTTAAAGATGCATTTATAGATGTACTTCAAAAAGTATCTGCAGCACGTTGGTGTCTATTAAGTGTGTATGTTTGCGTGTTTGAATACACAGGAAATCACTGAACCACGTGCTGCCAGACTGAACAGTAAAACTCTCCTTCCCGCACCATTCCATTAATTGGAAGCTTTCTCTGCTCTTCCATCTCTTTTTCTTTGCCTTTCTTTGATTGTTACTAGGAACAGCATCTCACCTCTAACTTGTCCATTCTCATTTAACCCCAGAGCTGGTCCAGCATATAATCTACCACAGTAGAACCAGTTATAACGCAGGTGATTCAGGAGAAGAGAAAGATAGAAATCATTAGTCACCACTCAGTTACCCACTGCTACACTAAACCTTTAAACCCAATGTTGATTTGGGGAATAAGATACGTTCCCTTCTACACAGCCACCAACTAACCAAAGGAAGGAAAAGCAACAAATAGACGTTTGGGGATCCTGAGAGAGGGAGAGAATAATTTCTGCTTTATAAATCACCAGAGAAAGAACAATATTCTTGAAATAAATGAATTTATGGTACATCTAGGCCAGGGGTGGGGTTCATCCGGCCCTCGGGCTGTATACGGCCCTAGAAATCATTTGGTCTCCCCCTGCCAAGGCAACCACAGGTCAGACTTGAAATTCAATAAATCTAGGAGCTTTTTTCATAGCAACATAAACTTATAAGAAGTGAATTACATTAAGTGAATGATGTTATAAATATCCCAATGGCCCTCGGCAGAAAAAAAGGTTCCCCACCCCTGCTCTAGGCAAAGATGTAGTCTTTCAAATGATCCCCATGCCTCAAGTGTGGCAACCAAGAGGCAGAAAACTGCCAGAGCTGAAAGAGCCAAGCTTCTGGGAACACAAAATGTCATTGCTGGAGCAATGATAAAATCATTGCTGCCACACACACCTGCATGCCTGAGTAAGACCCTAGAACTCTGGCATCTGCTGGAGAGAGTTCCAGGAAACTTCCAGCCTAACTTCCAGCCTCAACCCACTGCAACAGCAGAGATGAATGAAAATGCAAAATGCAAATTGAGCTGTTTCAGAGAAAATTTAGGTACAATCTGTTTGTAAACAGATCCATATCTACCACAGTTATCTAGAATTCTTTTAAAATATGTGTATACATGTAAATTATAACAAGAAGGGAAAAACAAAGATAAAGCATACTAACTTCTAGGAATTATGAATAAATGTTATTGTTAAAAATGTTTTAATGCAGTTTTAACATGCTAAAAGTGAATACTCAAATTACAGATGACTATGGTTGTAAAGCTCTCAATAAAACAATTTAGAGAAATTTAATAAAATATGTGAAAAAGTATTGGCTAATACTATTCTCTTTAGCAAAATTTCCAATGAAACAGTATAACCAGGCCCTTTTAACAGTTTTTAAACCATTATTATGTTTTAAAAGTTGACTTACTGATGCTATTTGAATTCATGTTGATTTTCCTTATCTTTAATATCTACCTTCTTTATGTGATAATTGATTCATGGCTGAACAAGAAAAAAATGTTACTATTTTCTTAACTGCCTAAAAATGCTATTTTATTCTCAAGACATGCTTTATATTTTGATAAAATCTAAGATATTTGACTATCAACTTAATATTACCTACTGGTAAAATAAAGCAACAGGCATTCTAGTGGGCAAACAACATCCTAATTATTTGGGGCATAGACAAAATTAGCATTGAATGAAAACGAGTCCTTGGCATTCAGTAAATTGTATCAGCCAGGAGAACTACTTTATCCTTTATTTTTATGAACAGTGAAAAAAATTAAAATGTATAGCTCGTTATAGCAGTAATTTAGGTTCTTGAGACAAAAATATTGAGAAACCAATAAGATACATATTTCATGAGTCTCCTGCAAGGGTCCTTTGGACTTAGTAAATGTTGTTCTAGAAGCTATGCTGAAACCTCCAAGTGCTTTACTCCACTAAAAATGTTGCTGCCTGTTGTAAATAATTTTGTTGCAACATACCTTGTAGTAAATCAAGTAAAATGTGGTTCCTTGCTATCATTTAGTGAGGTAATGGTAGCTATTAAAAGACACAGACACATATCATTTGAATTGCTTCCAGCTAAGCAGCTGTTATCCAGATATTATGCAAATAATACTCCTCTTCCTGAACTACTCTGCATTTAGTGCCATTCGTTGTTTTTGTTTTTAATGCATTTTTATTGATTTCAGAGATGAAGGGAGGGGGGAGAGAGGTAGCAACATCAATGATGAGAGAGAATCATTGATTGGCTGCCTCCTGTACATCCCCTACTGAGGATCAAGCCCCCAACCCAGACATGTGCCCCTGACTAGAGTCGAACCCAGGACCCTTCAGTCCACAGGCCAACACTCTATCCATGAGCCAAACCAGCTAGGGCTAGTGCCATTAGTTTTATCTCCCAAACTTTGACACTGAAACAAAAAGAAAAGTTTTTAAATAAAAATTATGCAATTAAACCACAAATAAGGTGAGGTATTCTATCTAACCCAATAAAATATAGTATTTCATTATGCTTATTATTTTTTGGTAATTTTGTAAATTCCAAGGCAAATATAATCATCTGATGTAGGGAAAAAATGTCTTCATACTGTAAGGAATTATAGAATAAAATCATAAGCAAATATTTCAATTTATCAAATATACTGAATGATTATAAGCTTATAGTCATGGATAAACATGCTCAAATTCTAACAAATTCCTAAAAGCAAAATGTAGGCATATAACAGTTTTGAATATTATAGACCCTCAGACAGAAGGCATCTCAAGTATATAAGAGACCTCTGGGACATTTCTACCCTCTTAGTCATGAATGGGTCACATACTCAATCCTGGTATTGGAAAAGTATCCTTTAAATATGAAATAACAACAGCAATGAAGAGAAGAGCTGCTGATATCATGACAATTATTAACACCAATTTTAAAAATTTATTTTCTCGTAAATCTTGTCTCAGCTATAACTTGAGTTAGAAAGGCTTAACCTCCTAAAAATTATAACAATCTTAAATCTTTCAATTGCCGGCCTAAAAACTGTTAATTATCATTGAAATGGTCAAGGAGCAAGCTGATTTAAGATAGCATTTTCGGCCCAGCTGGCGTGGTCCAGTTTGACTCCTGGTTGGGGCACATGCCTGGGTTGTGAGCTCAATCTCCAGTGTGGGGCATGCAGGCAGCAGACAACCAATGATTCTCTCTCATCATTGATGTTTCTATCTCTCTCTCCCTCTCCCTTCCTCTCTGAAATCAATAAAAATATATTTTAAAAATAAATTAAAATAAAATAGCATTTTCTTCTGTAATATTATTTACATAGTAACATGGGTGTGTTTTTGGAGTACAATGACTATACATTTCCCAAAATAATTCAACTCAACAAAAAATACTTGGACACTTATTATGTGCTAGATACTATGAATAACAGCAAAATTTAAAAATATAAATATTTTCCCTTGAAGAATGGATATAATATTTGGCGAGAGAGTTACAGAAAAACACAGATATAAACACAAATACACGTGTTAGCTATTTCCTTATACCTGATTTAAGTCAAAGTAAATGAGCTTTAAAATGGTATGTTATTTTCTCCCACTTTGCACTGTCCACAGTTTGTGAAACTAAGAACTCCTCTTCTGTCTATATGTCAATCCATTACATTTTGCAACACTACATTAAAACAACCCATGTGAATCTTTTCTTAACAAACTGTAGGCACTTCTACACCAATTTATCTTGAACTTGGTTACACCTTCAGTATGCAGTAGACCCTGAATCAATGTTCACTGACACAGAATGAAATTGATGCTGCCTATACTAACTCGAATTACGAAAGGAGGACTCTAGGAAGTGCAGTAGGCAGCTGACCTGTCTCTCGATTGTCCCAGCATGTATCGAATACCCTCCCTGTGTTTGAGGAATTTCCCATCATGTAAGGCCTGCCTTGCCAACACAGAAAATATCCCTGCAGTTAGGAGCAATCCTGACACTCCATCCCACATTCCAGTAGGAGACCTTGGTGAGCTATGTGAGGAAGCACACAGAATTCATTTTCCAGCGCGGGTGGAGGGGAGAATGTGACCAGCTTCCAGCCACAAAGGAACCCCAATGTTCCTAGTGCAAAATGGCAGCAGAGAAATTTCTAATATCTGGTAGCAGCTTCTCCAGATAATTCTGCCATCTCTGAAAAGATCAGACAAGCCCATGTGAAGAGATCAGCCTTATAATCACTCCAGGCTCATGCAGGGAGAAACTTAATGGCCTATTTTTCATATTTCAACCACTATTCCCAAGATGTACTTATGCGCAGGAACTCGATAGCAAAATTATGCAAGGACAGAAACAATAACATTTCTGAGGACCTATGAAGCCAAACAGATCCTATGCATGCTGGGTTCTTATTTAAATAATGTGGTGCACACTGTGTTTTCTCAGCTGCAGTCTATTTAATGGGGTAATTTGACTTTCAGTGTCTGAGTGATTCTCAAGTACCATTGGAGTGAATCCACCAGCTCTTGCCAATGGTGTGGGACAATAATCCTCTGACTAGTGGTTTCTCAAGTTTTGCTGCACATTGATATATCCTGGGAAATTTTTTTTTTTAAGCTGAAGCCTGGGTCTCAGCATCAAAGATTCTAATTGTTTAGTGGGTATGAGCTGAGCATCAGGATTTTTCTGTTTTCGCAGGTGTTTCTAATATAGGCCAATGTTCAGAACCACAGTTCTAGATCCTGTCTACTCCATAGACCAGCAGCCTGTGGAAGTTTGTTAGAAATACACCATCTCAGGCCCCACCTCTGGACTACTGAATCAGAATCTATTTCTTAAAAAGGTCCTACATGATCTGTATAAACACCAGATTTTGAGAAACACTGGCCTAGACCATTTTACATCATTTGGGACATTTGCAAAAACTTCATAATCAGTGTTAGTAAATAAAGATTGTTCTTTCTTTTTTAAATATATTTTTATTATTGATAGTATTAGATACATCTCCCATCCCCGCCCCCTTTCCTCCTTCTCCTCCAAGCCTCTACCCACCCACCCTCCAGGTCTTCACTACCCTATTGCCCGTGTCCATGGGCTATGTCAGTGGTCGGCAAACCACGGCTCGCAGGCCACATGCACCTCGTGAGCCATGACTAATGAGTTTGCCGACCACTGGGCTATGTGTATAAGTAAATAAGTTCTTTGGTTTACCTCTTCTCGTCTCCCCATTCCCAGATCGAGGTATGTCAGTCCGTTCTATGCCTCCATGCTTTGGATCTTATTAAAAGTTATTCTTTCAACTCACATCTTTTTCTTTCCCTTTTCCCTCTTTCTCCATCCTCTCCCATCATTTCCAGTGTTGTTTGAAGCATTCTGAGCAAATTTTTCCCTCCAGGTAATAATTTATATACCTGAGATTATGCTTAAAATCTTCATCGTTTTCTGGAAATTAACCATTTCACAATTAACCTGGCTATGGCTTAAGATACTGAATACACTGAAGCATAAGCTAGTACTAATCATGAAAGTAGCATATAATGAAAACATTTTTGATAAGGATATTTTGTATTAAAATATATTTATTTTTAAATGGGAAAAATACAGTATTTTATACATTATTCTAATTTATTCGATTGACAATAATTTTGTCAATTGAGATTTTTATAGAATGAAATAGCAAGCCTCTAAAATTTAAAAGTAGTTATATTTACAATGTCCCACACCAAGGAAAAATCTTATAATAAATTATTTTACAAAAAAGTAGGTTGGTTTTGCTTGGCTTTTTCTCTTGTGTATTATTGTTTTTCTTTTTTATATAAAAGGAGTAGCTTAAGAAAGAAATTAAGGAAGCATAGAAGTACATTCTTTTAAATTACCATTAATTTATCTCATGTTATAACACAGTATTTAATACTATTTTATGAGATCATGAATGCTAGATGCAAGTATTTTAAATTTTAAAAGTTAGGGTTTTAGCTTAGAAAGTGGAATATAAATATTTGCTAAGTAGGGAAATTTCAGAACCTTGATAACACTTTTGAATTGCAAAATCAAGAGACTCCCTTTGGAGGTGCAGGTCAGTTCCACTAGATTTAAACAAAACATTCTCTAATCTTTGGCTTGTCATCCCAGAATTTCACAGTATCAGGGTTGGGATAGGCTTCTCCATGCTCTAAGTTCCTGTCACCTCCACACTTTCCCATCTTAAGAGTGCTCACACTTCATAATTACTCTTTTGGTGCCTATCTTTCCTGGAAGACATTAATTACAGGGAGTGAAAAGTATAGATCTAGTTGTTCATGGCTATATTCTCAGCCCCATAACAAAGTACCTGACACAGTGAGGGCCAAAAACAAATTGTTCCAAAAAGCAAATGATCAACTAATAATGATATCCAAGTATATATTTTTATTTACTAAAGTTACAACAAAATTTTTCCTAATCAGAAGACAAAAGAATGTATAGAAGTTAGGAACTTTCTTATAAATCTACCCTTGTGTAATTATTGCCCCCCCCCCTCCCCTTATCAATGTTAGTAAGTAAAAATGAAGCACTCAGAAAGAAAACAAATCCTGCTGCATTTTTCCAACTTGAAAGTTGTGCTACTCAGCACAGGATAAAAATAAGAAGTCCATCTCCTCATAGTCATCTGTGAAAATTATACCTACAACATAGGTCAAACCGTTCTTACCCAGAATATAACTTAAAAACATTTCCCATTTTGCTTGTCCCAAATACATCCTTCAAGATTCTTTATATAATGCAAGGCAGATAGAGCTATGGTCTTCCAAAGATGTCCTCCTACTTCCCAGAATTCATGAATATGATAATATATCATTCCCATGATTACATAACATTGTGTGGTACCACTGGCCATAAGATAGGGAAATCACACAAACCCTAATATGATATAATCTAACCACAAAAGAAGAGAACTCTTGTAGCTGGTGGCAGTAGAGAAAGTCAGGGAAAGGATTAAGTGTAGCATTGTTGGCTGAAGAGGAAGTGGGCATGAGCCAAGGAATGCAGATAATCTCTAGAGGCTGACCCTGACCTCCAGCCAGCAGCCAGCAAGGGAGCAGGGACTTCAGTCTTACAACCACAAGGAGCTGAATTCTGCTAACCTGAGTGCACCTGAAGAGGATTGCCTCCCTCCCATGCCCCACCCCTGAGAGCCTCCAGTTAGAAGCCAAAGCTAGTTGCCCCTTTAATTTCAGCTTTGTGAGACTAGAGTACCCAACTGAACCCACGTAATTGTGAAACAATAAATGAGTGTTGTTTAAAGCCACTAGGTTTGTGGTAAATTGTTATGCAGCAATAGAAAACTAATATCATGGTGAAAAAAAACAAAAACAAAAAGCCTTCGCAAAGACTTTGTCCTCTTAAAGTGGCATCCAAAATCATCTTGCTATGGGAATGCTATTCATTTCAACTAAGTAATGGATTTATTTTTCTGACGGCAGCTTGTGGAAATCACTTGTAAGTTAATCTAGATGTGGGAAAAAATGAATCTTCATGATTTTCTTTTCAAATTGAAATTTTAAATATAAAAACCAATAATTCAAAAGGATGATTAGGGTTAACGAAGTAAAGGAGAGATTTGGGGTTCTGAGCACCTACCATGTACCAGACTCTCTATGTGTTGTTAGGAATGTAAAAATAGACCAGACATCGTTGCCCTCCTCAAGAAGCTCAGAAGACAGATGAACAATAATCCTAATAATAATGTGCAGCATTTATTGGATACAACCTATGTGCCAGGTGTTTTGCTAATGTTTTATCTGTATTTTTCTTTTAGGCAAACAGATAAGTTCACAATAACATGCATGATAGAATAATATATTAGGCAATACTTATGGTACAAAAGAAAGTAGCAAACATTGTTGATGAAGGAGACTGAGCAGGTTTTAGTTGTTAAATTAAATACTAATGACTCACAAAACAGTTAAAGTAAGCATTCAAAGTAGAGAAAATAGTGTGCATTAAGTCTTGAGAGATGAAACAGTGAGGTTTATTTGGGAAAGTTAGAGGTACAATAGTTTAGCATGTGAAAAGGTCACATTAGAGAAAGAGGTAGAAGTCAGTCAATGGAAGAACTTGCATGCTTAACTAAGGAATTATAGACATGTGCTAGCTATTTCAAAAAATAATTTTAACTTTAATTCTAAGAACACACCCTTTTCTCTTTGCCACCTACTTCCTAGCTCTTGTGTTTAGAAGATTGATCTACTTAGAAGATAATACAAGCAATAAGAAAATGTACTTTAGAAACCCTAGTGAAACACTACTCAGTGAATTTCACCTGGTCCCATCCACTTATTTTAACCACTGAGGATATTGGGCCTCGGAGAAGTTCCACAATTTGCCTAAGTCCCATAACTAGAAAGATGCTTATTAAGAGTCTGGGCTCAAGTATTCTAACTCCCACTCCAGGATTCTTTCCCCAGTGCCTTAAATTATTTTTTGTAGTTTTTACATAAGGATGTTTTAAAACTAAAAAAGTTTGTCTTTAAAATATTATTTTTTTAAATAGTTAAATCTTTTAAGGCAAGTGCTCAGAATGAGTTATACAGTTTTAGAAATCAAATATAATACATATGACTAAGTGAGTTGGCCCTTGATTATTCACTCAAACAAAAAGGAAGAACTAAAACAGATGGGTACCAAAAGCACTCTCAGTTTTTTGAGATATAAACATTTGGTTTGGACACTCCCTAGTCACACCAGGATCCTCTGCTGAGCCAGTGTACGTTAGGGTCCTGGGCTATGCAAAGAAGATTGACATTAATCTTCCTCACAAAGTCTTAGGAAATTTGGTTTACCTAATATAAGAACATTATGCCCAGAAACACCATGGAAGCATATTAGACTCATATTAAGCCTAACATAACAGAAAACTTGCACCCAGATCTTTATAGATGAGTATTTGGCAACTATTATAATCTTTTCTATAGATAGTTTCTACACACACACACACACACACACACACACACACACACACACACACCTTCCCATCACTATACTCATTTATATATCATAGTGATAATATATATTCCTCAACAAATGAAAATGAGTCTTCCAATGTTTTCCTTTTGGTTTTCTTATTTTTTTAAATATATCATTTCCTAAAATACAAACAGTCATAGTCTAGAACAGCTGTGGGCAAACTACGGCCCGCGGGCTGGATCCAGCCCGTTCAGCTATTCTATCCGGCCCGCGGAGCCGAAAGAGCAGAGGGTTCTCTTGCTCTCCCCTCTGCTCCTTTACTTTGAATTTATATTAGTTCACACAAACACTCCACCCATGCTTTTGTTCCGGCCCTCTGGTCCAGTTTAAAAACCCATTGTGGCCCTCGAGTCAAAAAGTTTGCCCACCCCTGGTCTAGAACTATTCCAGATTCCCTAATACCCTCCCCTATAATTTTGTCAGTCTCGGAATATAATATTCTAATTCCCACTGCCCTCATATCAAAAATCTCAGGGGCACAGGTTTTACATAAAGAAAAAGAAAGTATGGGAGAAACCAAGATGGCAGCATAGGTAAACACCTAAACTGCTGCCTTGCACAACAATTTAAAACTACAACTAAAAGACAAAACAGACATCATCCAGAACCACAGGAAGGCTGGCTGAGTGGAAATTCTACAACTAGAAGGAAAGAGAAAAGCACACTGAGACTCACAGGAGCTGTGGAAGGCAGAGGTACAGAGGCGTGCCGGGAGAGGGCTGGCAACTGAGGACACGGCTGGCTTTCTCAATCGGGAGGGAGACAAAAGCTCCTGACTGCTCTGAACTCCAGTTCCTGGCGAGACTCTGGGGACCCAGACTCATACGGGGAGACACTGAACTGTCTGTCAGCAGGGGAAACTCGAGGGCGGCTTTCTTTCAGAGGTGCTTGCAGTGATTACTGCAGTACCCTGAGACCCAGGGGCCCCTTAGGGCAGGGCTGACTGGAAGCCATCGCTGTTTGCTCTGTCCTGAGATCCCACCTCATGAAGCCATTGCTGATAGCTCCGCCCTGAGACTCAGCCCCATCCAAGCTGACCACAAAGGTTTTTGCATATGAATGGCCTGGTCCTTTGAATTTTAAACTTACCTAACAAACTGCAGCTGAGTCAGTGAGACCCAGAACATCCAAAAGAAGGCCCAAGGCTGCGCTGCAGTTTGCACTGCTTCACAGCTGGGCCTCATCTGGGCACCTCCAAACCCCAAACACAGAAGAGGAATCTGCATATCTCTCTGTAGCTCCGGCTAGGTGGCCTCAGGCAGAGGCTAAATTAGCACCTCCTTGGAGATCCAAGAGCCAGTATACCCAGGGGTCAGAGTGGGACCATCCAGATTACAACTCCTCAGATCCATAAGGGACACACTCAGGGGGCAGACTCAGTGAGCACCAAAGCCACACTGAAGCAAGTCTTGTCTCATAAGGGTGTCTCCAGCACAGCAGTTCTCCCATTGTAGACACAGCTGGTCCTCACAGCCAATTGGCCTGGAGGTCAATTCCTCCCAGTGATATCAACAGCAATCAAGGCTTAACTACAACAAGACTGTGCACACAGCCCACAAAGGGGTGTACCAAGAGTGTCCACCTCAGGTAACTGGGGAGGCTGAGCCACTGGGCCCTATAGGACACCTAGCACACAGGCCACTCTATCAACTCAGGGAAGCAGCCAAAATGCAGAGACAAAGAAACAGATCACAAATGAAAGAAATGGAGGAAAGCAAACGACTGGATATAGAGTTCAAAACCACGGTTATAAGGTTTTTCAATAATTTTCTAGAAAAGGCCGATAAATTTAGCGAGACCCTTGAGGATATGAAAAAGGACCAACTAGAAAGTAAGCATACACTGACTGAAATAAAAAATAATATACAGAGATCCAACAGCAGACTAGAGGATCGCAAGAATCAAGTTAAAGATTTGAAATACAAAGAAGCAAAAAACACCCAACCAGAAAAGCAAAAAGAAAAAAGAATCCAAAAATTTGAAGATAGTGTAAGGAGCCTCTGGGACAACTTCAAGCATACCAACATCCAAATTATGGGGGTGCCAGAAGGAGAGAGAGAGCAAGATATTGAAAACCTATTTGAAGAAATAATGACAGAAAACTTCCCCCACCTGGTGAAAGAAATAGACTTACAAGTCCAGGTAGCGCAGAGAACCCCAAACAAAAGGAATCCAAAGAGGACCACACCGAGTCACGATAATGGCGGCGGAATAGACAGACGTGTTCCGAGCCTTGTCCCGGAGCAGAAAGAAAGAACAGCTGAGGGTCGCGCAAGGAGTGTTTGTTGGCTGGTTGGGAGACAGCTGAATTCCAGAAGGAGGTGGGGGACTGCTGAACGGGGTTCCCCTGACCTGGCAGCAAGAACTGCGGCTGGGTCCCCTCCCGGAGCTGCGGGCTTGGACGCGGAGTCTGCGCCATCTTGATCCGGAAAGTGGAGCTTATCTGAAGCCTGAGAATCCACAACTGCGGCACCCCAGGAACAGCTGCGAGCCCCAGAACAACGCTCCCCAACTGGCGCAAGCACACGGGTTCAGAGAAGCTCTACACTCCACCACGGAAAGGTCAGATTTCGCCTGGGATAAGGTGAGGTCTCTGGTCCCGGCGGGAGAGAGGAACGCGCGTTTTGCGGGAGCTGGAGGACCAGGGAAGTCTGTGCCTAGAAAAATCCGTGGCTGTAGGGGCTGGCGTGATCTGTGACTGTGGAAAGGGGTCCTCAGAGCTGCTAAGAGAAGGGCACTCTAAAAAGCAACCCATTTTGATCTGAAGTGCAGGGACACCCTAAGAATTTCAGGCAGTCCAGACTTACGCGCAGCCCGTGCGCTCCCTGGGTGCCTGGGCTCACTCGCAGTCCCGGAGTTCGCACACTTGGGCTTTTTTCCTCTTCAAATCCTTGCTTCTGATTACTAAGCCCAATACATAGGATCACCCAGTTGGGGACACCCTGGGAGACTGCAGGGGAAGGTTGTTTTTCTGGAACCTGGGGATCGGAGCGGGGAGTGACCATCAGAGAGTCAGCTCTGAGGCAGACCACTCCCACAGGCCCGAGTGCCACAGGGAAAGAAGGCTCTAACACTCCCTAGAGAGGCCATAGATAGACCCGGAAGTCAATCCAGAAACACTGCCACCCAGGGGCTGAATCACAAATTGACTCTTGTGTAATCAAAAATAAAGGAATACGAGAAATTAAGACACACCGCCTGCTTAAAATCAGGACTGGCTTACAACACCGAAGAGCAGTGGATCGCAGGGAACTGCAATACTGTCTGGACTGAGAAACAGGCGTGCCAAACAGAAAAACAGAGGAAGTGAATGACCTTCACTACTCCACATTTTATTTTTACCTTTTATTTTTTTTATTTTTTTTATTTTTTTTAATTTTCATTTTTTGCATCTTTTAATCAAGAAACTTTTTTTTCTTTTTTCATCACTTGATTTTACCTTTTTAATGATTACATTTTTATTTTCAATCCGTATTATTACTACTGCTATTTTATCTTTTTTTTTTTTTTTAAAGTGTCATTTTATTTTCTCTTCATTTTATTTTGGGATTAGGGTTCTACATTCTATTTTTTATCTTTCCTTTAGCATCGTTTTACTCTATCTCAACTCTACCTTTAGGCCATCACTCTCTTCCTAACCTCCCCCTTTTCAGTGTCCTGTTTGTCTTACCCTTTTACTGCTTTAGATTTTCCCTATTCTTTCTGTTTACCCCTTGTTAAAATTTCACCCTACTTACATATCTAATCTCCAATCCCCTGCTCCAAGTCCACATACACCTCTCCCTTCGCTGTCTGAGTTATCCATAAACTTGTCCTTATCTCTGTCCTTTTGTTGTTGTTTGCTTGAATGTAGATTATATCCAATTTTTATGCTTTTTTTGTGAGATTGTTTTGCTTATTCTTCTTTTGTTTATTCTTTTGTTTGTTTTGTGCTTCAGCTTTCCCTTGCCTCACTCCATATTAGTTGGTGTTGTAGTTTGTACTAATCCCCAGGCACTTGTTGCTGGCATTTGCTGGGATTAGTGATTGTTCTATTGGAGTTTTATCCCCAATATATATATAGGCTGTTCCCCTTTCTCTCTTAGTCAATTTCTTGTCTCTTACTTTTTTTTTTCTCTTTACTTTCCCTTTTCCCAATTTCATTTTCACACTCCTTTTTTCTTTTTTTCTTTCTTTCTTTCTTTTTTCCTCTTCTTCTTTCTCTCCTATCACCTAATTTGCCTTTCTCTGGTGGTCACCTTTATTGGAGGTTATTAATATCGTGAATACATTCCTGTTCAGTGCCTTGTGAGTTGTACCTGGTAGTGCTGTATTTTGTGCCTTTAAATCAACCCAGGAGAGAGAGAACTACATAACCAGACACCCAGAGAAGAGAGACCATGGGGAGACAAAGAAGCAGCCCGCATATGAAAGAAAAGCAGGCATCACCAGAAAAGGAAGTAAACGAAATGGAGGCAAGCAACCTTCCAGAAAAAGAATTCAGAGAAATGGTCATAAGGTGGCTGAAAAGAATGGAAGACAAATTCGACAATATGAGCAAGAACCAAGAGGAAATGAAGAAGAACCAAGAAGAAATGAAAAATGACATCGCTGCTGTAAAGAACTCAATAGAAAGCATCAAGAGTAGACTAGAAGAAGCAGAGGACCGCATCAGTGAGCTAGAAGACAAGATGGAAAAAAAATACCCAAGAAAAGCAACTTCTAGAAAAAAAAATTAAAAGGCAGGAGGAGAGTCTAAGGGAACTTTGGGACAACACGAAACAAAACAACATCCGCATAATAGGGGTTCCAGAAGGAAAGGAAGCTGAGCAAGGAATAGAAAACCTCTTTGAAGAAATAATGACAGAAAATTTCCCAGATATAGGGAAGAAAAAACCCACACAAATCCAAGAAGCTCACAGAGTCCCAAGCAAAATGAACCCCAAAAGACCGACGCCAAGGCACATTATAATTAAATTGGCAAACACCAACGACAAAGTAAGAATCTTAAAAGCAGCAAGAGAGAGACAGAAAGTTACATACAAAGGAACCCCCATCAGACTAGCAACTGATTTCTCAACAGAAACTCATCAGGCCAGAAGGGAATGGAATGAAATATACAAAGTCATGCAAAGGAAGGGGCTGAATCCAAGAATACTGTACCCAGCAAGGCTGTCAATCAAAATTGAAGGTGAAATCAGGAGCTTCACAGACAAAAAAGGACTAAGGGAATTTATTACCACCAAACCAGCAATGCAAGAAATGCTAAAGGGTCTACTGTAAAAAAAAAAAAAAAAAAGAAAGAAAGAAAGAAAGAAAGAAACAGGAAGCGAAGAAGTAACACAGGGGTAAAGAATAGGAATGGCGACAAATAAGTACCTATCAATAATAACTTTAAATGTAAATGGATTAAATGCCCCAATCAAAAGACATAGGGTAACAGATTGGATAAGAAAACACGACCCATATATCTGCTGTCTACAAGAAACCCACCTCAGAAAAAAAGACGCACACAGACTGAGGGTGAAGGGATGGAAAAAGGTTTTCCAGGCAAATGGAACTGAAAAAAAAGCTGGGGTAGCAATACTTATTTCTGACAAATTAGATCTCAAACTGAAGGACATAACAAGAGATAAGGAAGGCCATTTCATAATACTAAAGGGAGCAATCCAACAAGAAGAAATAACTCTGGTAAACATATATGCACCCAATACAGGAGCACCCAAATACATAAAAAAACTCCTGGAGGATATCAAGGGAGAGATTGACAGCAATACAATCATAGTAGGAGACTTTAATACCCCACTATCACCATTGGACAAATCCTCTAAACAAAACATCAGCAAAGAAACATCAATCCTAAATGACTCACTAGACCAGATGGAATTAATTGACATCTTCAGAACATTTCACCCCAAAGCCACAGAATATACATTCTTCTCAAGCGCACATGGGTCATTTTCAAAGATAGACCATATGTTGGGACATAGGCAAAGTCTCTTCAAATTCAAGAAGATAGAAATCATATCAAGCATCTTCTCAGACCACAGTGGCATAAAACTGGAAATCAACTACAATAAAAACAACCCAAAGAAATCAAACACATGGAGACTAAACAGCATGCTATTAAACCATGACTGGGTTACCAGAGAGATCAAAGAAGAAATAAAAAACATCATGACAACAAATGACAATGAAAACACTACAATCCAAAATCTATGGGACACAGCGAAAGCAGTCTTGAGAGGGAAGTTCATAGCTCTACAAGCCTACGGCAAAAAACAAGAAACAGGGCTAATAAATTACCTAACCCAACAACTCAAAGAATTAGAAAAAGAGCAACAAGAAAAGCCCAGTGTAAGCAGAAGGAAGGAAATAATAAAGATCAGAGCACAGATAAACGACATAGAGACCAAAGAAACAATACAAAAGATCAACAAAACCAAGAGCTGGTTCTTTGAAAGGATAAACAAGATTGATGAACCTCTAGCCAGGCTCACCAAGAAGCAAAGGGAGAGGACCCAAATAAACAAGATCAGAAATGAAAGAGGTGAAATAACAACAGATTCCGCCGAAATACAAAGGATTGTTAAAAAATACTACGAACAACTCTATTCCAACAAACTGGACAACCTGGAGGAAATGGACATATTCCTAGAAAAATATAACCTTCCAAAACTCAATCAGGAAGAATCTAAACAGCTCAACATGCCAGTAACTATGGAAGAAATTGAAGCAGTCATCAAAGAGCTTCCGGCAAACAAAAGCCCGGGGCCAGATGGCTTCACAGGAGAGTTCTACCAAACATTCAAGGAAGAACTAAAACCTATCCTCCTCAGACTATTCCAGAAAATTCAAGAGAAAGGAACACTTCCAAGCTCCTTCTATGAAGCCAGCATCACCCTAATACCAAAACCAGATAAAGACAACACAATGAAAGAGAATTACAGGCCAATATCCCTCATGAATGTAGATGCCAAAATCCTCAACAAAATTCTAGCAAATAGGATCCAGCAGTACATCAGAAAGATCATACACCATGACCAAGTAGGGTTTATCCCAGGAATGCAAGGATGGTTCAATATCCGCAAATCAATAAATGTGATACATCACATAAACAAATTGAGAGATAAAAATCACATAGTCATATCAATTGATGCAGAAAAAGCATTTGACAAAATCCAACACCCTTTCTTGATAAAAACTCTCAACAAGGTGGGAATAGAAGGATCATACCTCAACATCATAAAAGCTATATATGATAAACCCACAGCTAACATCATACTCAATGGGCAAAAACTAAAACCATTTCCCCTAAGAACAGGAACAAGACAGGGATGCCCACTCTCACCACTCCTGTTTGACATAGTACTGGAAGTATTAGCCACTGCAATTAGACAAGAAGAAGAAATAAAAGGCATCCAAATTGGAAAAGAAGAAGTAAAGCTGTCCTTATTTGCAGATGACATGATATTGTACATAAAAAACCCGAAAGACTCCATCAAAAAACTAACAGACTTAATAAATGAATTCGGCAATGTAGCAGGATACAAAATTAACACCAAGAAATCTATGGCATTTCTATACACCAACAATGAACTTACAGAAAGAGAGACTAAAAAAGCAATCCCATTTTCCATCGCACCAAAAAAATTAAGATACTTAGGAATAAACCTAACCAAGGAGGTAAAAGACCTATATGCGGAAAACTACAGGACACTGAAAAAAGAGATAGAGGAAGATGTAAACAGATGGAAGAACATACCATGTTCATGGATTGGTAGAATCAACATCATTAAAATGTCCATACTACCCAAAGCAATCTATAGATTCAATGCACTCCCCATTAAAATACCAACGGCGTATTTCACAGACCTAGAAAGAACTCTCCAAAAATTCATCTGGAATAAAAAAAGACCCCGAATAGCCACAGCAATCCTGAGAAAGAAGAATAAAGTAGGAGGGATCTCAATACCAGATTTCAAGCTGTATTACAAAGCCACTGTCATCAAAACAGCCTGGTACTGGCACAAGAACAGACATATAGATCAATGGAACAGAATAGAGAATCCAGATATCGACCCAAACCAATATGCACACTTAATATTTGACAAAGGAGGCATGAGCATACAATGGAGTCAAGACAGTCTCTTCAATAAATGGTGTTGGGAAAATTGGACAGATACATGCAAAAAAATGAAACTAGATCACCAACTTACACCATACACAAAAATAAACTCAAAATGGGTACAGGACTTAAATATAAGACGGGAAACCATAAAAATACTAGAGGAATCCACAGGCAGCAAAATCTCAGACATTTGCCAAAAGAACTTTTTCAGTGATACTGCCCCTAGGGCAATGGAAGCCAAACAGAAAATAAACAAATGGGACTACATCAAAATAAAAAGCTTTTGCACAGCAAAAGAAACCATCAACAAAACAACAAGAAACCCCACTGTATGGGAGAACATATTTGCAAATGGTATCACTGATAAAGGTTTAATTTCCAACATCTACAGGCAGCTTATACAACTTAATAAAAGGAAGATAAATGATCCAATAAAAAAATGGGCAACGGACCTAAATAGAAGCTTTTCGAAAGAAGACAGAAGGAAGGCCAAGAGACACATGAAAACATGCTCAAAGTCACTAATTATCCGAGAGATGCAAATCAAAACAACAATGCGATACCATCTCACACCTGTCAGAATGGCTATCATCAACAAATCAACAAACGACAAGTGTTGGCGAGGATGCGGAGAAAAAGGAACCCTCGTGCACTGCTGGTGGGAATGCAGACTGGTGCAGCCACTGTGGAGAACAGTATGGAGTTTCCTCAAAAAACTGAAAATGGAACTCCCATTTGACCCAGTAATCCCACTCCTAGGAATATATCCTAAGAAACCAGAAACACCAATCAGAAAGGATATATGCACCCCTATGTTCATAGCAGCACAATTTACAATAGCTAAGATTTGGAAACAGCCTAGGTGCCCATCAGCAGATGACTGGATCAGAAAACTATGGTACATCTACACAATGGAATACTATGCTGCCGTAAAAAAGAAGGAATTACTACCATTTGTAGGCACTTGGATGGAATTAGAGAACATTATGCTAAGTGAAATAAGCCAGTCAATGAAAGAAAAATACCACATGATCCCACTCATTTGGGGATAATGAAAAACATTATAAACTGATGAACAAAAAGATAGTTACAGAGGCAGTAAAGCATCAAACAGACTGTCAAATTACAGTGGTAAGGTTAGGGAGAGTTGGGGGAAATAAGAGATCAACTGAAGGACTTATATGCATGTATATAAGAGTAACCAACGGATGCAAAACATTGGGGGGTGAGGGCATGTATGGGAGTGGGGTGGGGGTGGGGGGCAATGGTAAGATATGTACACATATAATACCTTAATAAAAATTTGAAAAAAAAAAAAACAAAGAGGACCACACCAAGACACATTATAATTAAAATGCCAAGGGCAAATAACAAAGAGAGAATATTAAAAGCAGCAAGAGAAAAACAGTTAGTTACCTACAAGGAAGTACCCATACAACTGTCAGCTGATTTCTCAACAGAAACTATGCAGGCCAGAAGGGAGTGGCAAGAAATATTCAAAGTGGTGAATAGCAAGAACCTACAACCAAGATTACTCTACCCAGCAAATCGATCATTCAGAATTGAAGGTCAGATAAAGAGCTTCACAGATAAGAAAAAGCTAAAGGAGTTTATCACCACCAAACCAGCATTATATAAAATGCTGAAAGGTATTCTTTAAGAAGAGGAAGAAGAAGAAAAAGGTAAAGATAAAAATTATGAACAACAAATACATATCTATCAACAAGTGAATCTAAAAATCAAGTGAATAAAAAATCTGATGAACAGAATAAACTGGTGAATATAATAGAATCAGGGGCATAGAAAAGGAGTGGACTGACAATTCTCGTGGGGGGAGAGGTTTGGGGGTTGCGGGAAGAGACTGGACAAAAATCGTACACCTATGGATGAGGACAGTGGGGTGGAGGAGTAAGGGCAGAGGATGGGGTGAGAACCAGGTGGAGGGGAGCTATGGGGGGAAAAAAGAGGAACAATTGTAATAATCTGAACAATAAAGATTTATTTAAAAAAAAAAAAAAGAAAGTATGGCCCTGGCTGGTTTGGCTCAGTGGATAGAGCATCAGCCTGCGGACTGAAGGGTCCTGGGTTCAATTCCGGTCAGGGGCATGTACCTTGGTTGCAGGCACATCCCCGGTGGGAGGTGTGCAGGAGGCAGCTGATTGGTGTTTCTCTCTCATCAATGTTTCTAACTCTATCCTTCTCCCTTCCTCTCTGTAAAAAATCAATAAATTTTTTTTAAAAGTTTTAAAAAAAAGAACAAGAAAGTATGCATTTTTTATTGTGCCTATCATAATCGTTATAAACAGACCCAAGGCAGAGAAAAATGCCAACAAGTTATATTTGTAGGATTACAATTCTTAGCCCAAAGGCTTTTTATCTAAGTGAAGAAAAATATTGATTGCTTAAATAAGACTCTTTAGACTTAAGAAAGTTTACTTCCTTATTCAGATAATTCTTGTTTGGATTTAGAAAAAAAGAAAGGAGGAGAATAAAATAGCACTATGCTAATAAATTTGACATTGCAGACAAAGTGCTTTGTAAAACTTAAATAGAAATAGCTATTAAAGAAGTTGAATGTACTCATTGTGGGTAATTATATTAGTGTTCAAATATTTTCAGCCTCTTTTTATGATGCCCTGTCCCTAAGGGAGGATTGGGTATTCCCAGCCTGTTTAAATCAGGTGTGGCCAGTAGAAGTTCTTTGGACAAATAAATGTAAGCAAAAGAGATGTGTACCACCACCCCATCACCACACATGCTGCTCCAGTCAGGAACGTTAGGAGCCAAGACACTGTTCACCGTGAACTGCTTCCCTCAGCCATGTAAATGGTAATATTAAAGACAGTGATGCCCAGCTGGCATGGCTCAGTGGTTGAGTGTCGATCTATAAAACCAGGAAATCAGGGTTCGATTCCCAATCAGGGCACATGCTGGGGTTGCAGGCTCAACCTCCAGTGTGGGACTTGCAGGATATGGCCAATCAATGATTCTCTCTCATCATTGATGTTTCTAACTCTCTCTCCCTCTCTGAAATAAATAAAAAATATATATATTTTTTTAAAAAGACAGAGACAGCTCCATCACCCTTTTTCCTGGCATAACGTAATGAGAGAAGAGCCATGGCTGACCCATAAGGAAAAGTGTGAGCCCAACATAAACCTTTCTTTGCAAGTCACTAAAATGTTCAGGCCATTGTTATTACAGCCTAACCTAGCCTATCTGAAAGTAGCAGAAAATGTCCTGTTTGTCTAAAGCAAAGAAGACACTAAATGATAAAACATTAGAAGAATGCTGCCTGGAATAAAGCTAAGGATACCCGCTATCCACAATACTATATGATATTGTATTGGAGGTCCCAGCTAGCTCTGTAAGACAATAATAAAAGGTAAGAAGATACACACACACACACACACACACACACACACACACACACACACACACACACATATATATATATATATATATATATATATATATATATATATATATGACTACATAGATATATAGGTGGTTATCCATATGTACGGTATATATACATATGTATATATGTATATATATGAAATATATATACCTTTTGTTTCATTTTCCCAAGAGAACTGACAGCCAAATAACTACAATTAGTCAGAGAATTTAGCAATGTTGCTAGATGCATGGTCAGTGTAACAATCAATGCAGAAAACCAACAACAAACTAAAAATAAAATGGTTTTAAGCTTCCATTTATAATAAAAAGAAGAAGATACCAGAGATAAATCTAACAAAGGGTATCATGAAGAAGTAAAAAAAATATATTATTGGAAAATATTGAAGATAACCTAAACAAATGGCTATCTATACCCCAAAATTAATCTATTAAATCATTCAGTTACATTCAGACTAACAGGTCAGTTCATTGAAGTTAACAAAACTGATTATCAAATGTATAAGAACAAGCAAAGACCCAAGAATATTAAATATAATATTGAAGAAAAATAGTAAGATTCAAGATAAATAAATATAATACTGAAGAAAAATAACAAGGTATGGAGAATCACCCTACTGATATCTTGGCTAACTAAAAAGTAATTGAGACAATGAGGAATTGGCAAAACAGAAAAAGAAAAATAGATCAGAAAGAAAGCCCAGAAACAGAGACATGTACATATGAGAACTTGGACATGACAAAGATGAGATTATTAAACACAGGAAAATCTCTTTAGGTTTTCATAGCAGGAAGAATAAACCATTAAGAAAAAGACTGATAAATTGTATTAAAATTTAAAACTAATGTATATAAGAGAGAGGTAGAGAGGAGGGGCAGGAAGGAGGAAGGAAAGGAGATGGTCTTGGAAAATATTTGTACTGCATATAAAAAATTAGTAGTTAAAGCATATAATATCTAATCAATAAAAAGTACAACTTAAGGAACAACCAAGATGGCGGCATAGGTAAACACCTGTACTTGCTGCCTCTCACAACCACATCAAAACTACAACTAAAAGACAAAACAAATATCATCCAGAACCACAGAAAAGCTGGCTGAGTGGAAGTTCTACAACTAGAAGGAAAGAAAAAAGCGCATTGAGACTAGTAGGAGGTGCGGAGGCGTAGAGGTGCAAAGGTGTGGAGGTACGGAGGCGCACGCGTGAAACGGGCTGGCAACTGGGTGCACTGTTGTCTTTTTCAATCAGGAGGGAGATACAAGCTCCCAGTTGCTCTGAACTCCAGTTCCGGACGAGACTTTGGGGACCCAGACTCATATGGGGAGAAACTGGACTGTCTGGCGTCAGGCCGGAACACCAAGGCGGCTTTCTCTCAGAGGTGCTTGCAGCAATCATTGTTCCTGCATGGGGCAGCAGGACAAAGAGAACCAGGGACCTCTCCGGGGCAGGGCTGACTGGCAGCCATTGCTGTTTGCTCTGCCCTGGTGATTCCCTGAGACCCCACCCCAGCCAATTTACAACCCCACCCAAGCTATGTGCAGAGGCTTTTGTATATGAATGGCCTGTTCTTTTGCAACCTAAAACCTAACAAACTGCAGCTGGGTCAGAGAGCTCCAAAGCTTCCAAAGAAGGCCCAAGGCCCGGCAGCAGCAGCCTGCATTGCTTCACAGCCTCATCTGGACACTTCCAAACCCCAAACAAAGAGGAGGAATCTGCAGAACTCTCTGTAGCTCCTGCTGGGTGGCCTCAGGCAGTGGGTAACTTTGCACCTTGTTGGAGATGGAAGAGCCAGTGTACCCAGTGGTCAGTGTGAGACCATCCAGATTACAACTCCTCAGATCCATAAGAGACACACACAAGGGGCAGACTCAGTGAGCACCAAAGCCCCACTGAAGCAAGTCTTGTCTCATAAGGGTGTCTCTAGCACAGCAGTTCTCCCATTGTAGACACAGCTGGTCCTCACAGCCAATTGGCCTGGAGGTCAATTCCTCCCAGTGATATCAACAGCAATCAAGGCTTAACTACAACAAGACTGCACACAGTCCACAAAGGGGTGCACCAAGAGTGTCCACTCAGATGATTGGGGAGGCTGAGCCACTGGGCCCTATAGGACACCTAGCACACAAGGCTACTCTATCAACACAGGGAAGCAGCCAAAATGCAGAGATAAAGAAACATGTCACAAATGAAAGAAATGGAGGAAAGCAAATGACTGGATATAGAGTTCAAAACCACGGTTATAAGGTTTTTCAAGAATTTCCTAGAAAAGGCCAATAAATTTAGCGAGACCCTTGAGGATATGAAAAAGGACCAACTAGAAAGTAAGCATACACTGACTGAAATAAAAAATAATATACAGAGATCCAACAGCAGACTAGAGGATCGCAAGAATCAAGTTAAAGATTTGAAATACAAAGAAGCAAAAAACACCCAACCAGAAAAGCAAAAAGAAAAAAGAATCCAAATATATGAAGATAGTGTAAGGAGCCTCTGGGACAACTTCAAGCATACCAACATCCAAATTATGGGGGTGCCAGAAGAAGAGAGAGAGCAAGATACTGAAAACCTATTTGAAGAAATAATGACCGAAAACTTCCCCTACCTGGTGAAAGAAATAGACTTACAAGTCCAGGAAGTGCAGAGAATCCCAAACAAAAGGAATCCAAAGAGGACCACACCAAGACACATCATAATTTAAATGCCAAGAGCAAAAGACAAAGAGAGAATCTTAAAAGCAGCAAGAGAAAAACAGTTACCTACAAGGAAGTACCCATACAACTGTCAGCTGATTTCTCAACAGAAACTATGCAGGCCAGAAGGGAGTGGCAAGAAATATTCAAAGTGGTGAATAGCAAGAACCTACAACCAAGATTACTCTACCCAGCAAAGCTATCATTCAGAATTGAAGGTCAGATAAAGAGCTTCACAGATAAGAAAAAGCTAAAGGAGTTTATCACCACCAAACCAGGATTATATGAAATGCTGAAAGGTATTCTTTAAGAAGAGGAAGAGAAGAAGAAGAAGGAGGAGGAGGAGGAGGAGGAGGAGGAGGAGGAGGAGGAGAAGGAGGAGGAGGAGGAGGAGGAGGAGGAGGAGGAGGAGGAGGAAGAGGAGGAGATAAAAATTATGAACAACAAAGTGACAACAGATACATATCTATCAACAAGTGAATCTAAAAATCAAGTGAATAAAAAATCTGATGAACAGAATAAACTGGTGAATATAATAGAATCAGGGGCATAGAGAGGGAGTGGACTGACAATTCTCAGGGGGAAAGCGGTGTGGGAGTTGGAGAAGAGATTGGACAAAAATCTTACACCTATGGAAGAGGACAGTGAGGGGGGGTATAAGGGCAAGGGGTGGGGTGGGAACCCGGTGCAGGGGAGCTATGGGGGGAAAAAAGAGGAACAACTGTAATAATCTGAACAATAAAGATTTATTTTTTTAAAAAGTACAACTTAATAAAAATGAACATAGAATAAAAAGAGTAAATGAAAAGGAAAACGTAGTGGCCAATAAACATGAAAAAAATGATAAAGCACTAGTAATCAGAGAAATACTAAGTTAAATTAGTAGTCAGAGAACTACAAAGATACAATTTCACACCCCTTGAATTGGCAAAAGTTTAAAAGCCAGACAATATGGAGTAATGGGAGATTTCATGTACAGCTGGGGCGATAAAATGATGTAATCACTCTAGGGAATAACTGGCCTTATAATAATAAGGGAAAGATGTGCATTTCCTGAGACCAAATAATTCTATTTGTAGGTATATACCCTAGAGAAACTCTCACACAGACCACCATGAGACATGGGCAAGGTGGTCACTGCACTGTTTTTTGTTTTTTTGGGTTTTTTTTTTTTAAATATATTTTATTGATATTTTTACAGAGAGGAAGGGAGAGGGATAGAGAGTTAGAAACATAGATGAACTGCCTCCTGCACACCCCGTACTGGGGATGTGCCCACAACTAAGGTACATGCCCTTGACCAGAATCGAACCTGGGACCCTTCAGTCCACAGGCCGATGCTCTATCCACTGAGCCAAATCGGTTAGGGCTGCATTGTTAATATTGATGACTTTCTCATCTGTACATTAGGGATAAAATTAACACATCTCATAGGGTTGTTGTAAGGAATAAATGAATTAGAACATGGAAATTCTTGGAACTGTTCCTGAAACAGAGCAAGTGCTTAATAATGATTAGCTGTTGTTAATAAATCCATTTTTACAGCTCCCTTTACTTTATTTTGATTCTCAGCATCCAGTACACTATGCTCAAAACTTGAGGTATTTTCCTTTGCAAGTTTTCTTCTCTTCACAATTGCTGACCTCATTTAATGGGTTGTTCCTTAAGCCCCAGACAAGTCGGACTGCCAGGTAATCAGACTGCAGCCAGGCCTGCTGTGATCTGGGTGAGACTTACTCATCCTCTCAGGTCATAGTTATACTAAACCTTTTCTCCCGAGGTGAGCTGGCATTCTCCCATCTTACATTCTCCCCAGTGAGGTCTGCCAGAGTTCTTAAACTTATTTTGATCTATGAGATGAACAAATGCCAATAGACTTTCAATTTTACTTCCTAACAGGATTCTTAATTATAAGGTTCTACCCTAAATAAATGCAAAAGGAAAGAGAAATGGAAGAAAGGAAGAGAGAGGGAGGAGGAATTAAAAGAAGAAATATCAAATATTGTTCAAGAAGGGAAAAAATGCATGTAATGAACAGCATAGATAAATGCTTTGCCAAATCTATCCAAAAGTTCGACGTGAGTAAATTTTCCATTCCACCTTCACCTATAGCTGTTTTATGACTCCCCTCCCTCTTTGAGTAACTACTCCCATTCCCTCAGCATCGTGTCCTTTGAAACTCTTAATCCTAAAACAAATCAGCATTCAAGAGTAACGGTTGCTAACATATCATGTCATATGTTCCATATAACATATTGACATTTTTAAATCGTCCCCTAGAATAGATACAATCCTTTACCAGGACTCTTTAAAAGTCAATTCCTCCATCATTAAAAGTTTTCATCACAGTGACCATTGAATGTGGGAGAAATCTTGAGAGCAGAATTTTAGGAACCTACCAAACTGTATTACCTATCTGACTCACTTACAGGTAAGGTTGCCTGCAAGTGCTCTCCATCCCACTCCCAACCTCACTGAGGAAAACTAGCTTAATTTGAGCATAAAGGGCATATACTATTCTTATTAATGACAAATTAATTTATTTTAAAACTAGAGGCCCGATGCACGAAATTCGTGCAAGAGTAGGCCTTCCTTCCCCCAGCTGCCGGCACCAGCTTCCCTCTGGCACCCAGGACCCAGGCTTCCCTTGCAGCCTCGGCTTCAGCTTCGTCTGGAAGGTTGTCCAAAAGGACATCCGGTCTAATTAGCATATTATGCTTTTATTATTATATATATTTACAAAGCATTACAATGTGTCAGGCAAGTCTCAACAATTACAAATCATTTGATTTTTGGTTTACTCTGTATTATACTAGCATACCTTTTTCTATTTTTACAGCTCAGACTTCTTTTGCCCTTCTCTTATTTTCTCCCCCTTCCTCAGAACTAAGAAATAAAGGTACGAGGTAGGGTCCATCTCCTCGGGGAAAGACTAGCAAGGAGTAGACTAATAGCAGTGAAATGGGAAACAAACTAGAATTCAGTGAAGTTATGACACAGACACCTTAAATGAACCAAACCTCTCAACATACAGATACTTTCTCTGGAGTTCTTTTTGCTAGAACATTGAAGCATTTTACAGTGTGCTTCTGCTGGGTGAAGCTGCTTGCTGAAAGAATCTGTGTGCATGTTTTGTAACATGCCTGTACACATATGGAGATGATGCTGTGACACACAGGTTCTGTGGTCTCAAGTAGCACACCATCCCAGTGTGGCCGTGAAGAAGTAAGACTGAAAGTTAACCTTAATCTCAGTTGTCAGAAGGATGAAAACCATATGAAGAATTAATCAAATGCTATTTATTCGAAGCTTACACCAGTAAAAAAGAAAGTCAGGACAGATCACCACCTACGGCACCACCCCGGAGACCAGCCAACACACCTTAACTCCTTATTGCAACAACCATGAGCTCCCAAATTCCTCAGAATTATCCCACCAAGGTGGAGGCTGCGGCCAACCTCCTGGCCACCTGTTCGGTTTGATCGAACAATTGAATCAATACCCCCGCCCCTGGGAAGTGACCTTTAGGTCACTTCACCATGGGCATTCCACTTGCCTAGACCGCAATCCACTTGCTAAGACCATTCTCTCTCCCCTCTGGACTTCCCAGAATCCGGACCTGCACAGAAAGTCTCCGCCCAGAAAAAGCCCGCCTAGTCCAGTGGTCGGCAAACTGCGGCTCCCGAGCCACATGCGGCTCTTTGGCCCCTTGAGTGTGGCTCTTCCACAAAATACCACGGCCTGGGCGAGTCTATGTTGAAGAAGTGGCATTAGAAGAAGTTTAAGTTTAAAAAATTTGGCTCTCAAAATAAATTTCAATCGTTGTACTGTTGATATGTGGCTCTGTTGACTAATGAGTTTGCCGACCACTGGCCTAGTCCTTTAAAGCCGCTGACTCACTGGGTGCTGGAGCCATCTGGTGTGCGGATGATCGGATAAATTCGTAATCCCTCACCATCCTGGCCTCCTGTGTTCCTCCTTCGGAGACTCTAACACCAACCGGCCTCTGCGGGCCTCCCACACCTACCTCTCTCTGGACGATGTGGCTCTCCAAGGCGCAGGCCACTTCTTCCTTGAGTTGGTGGAGAAGTGGGAGGGTGCTGAGCATCTTAAAGATGCAAAACCAGCCCAGCGCGGTGGCCGCATTCTCTCCAGGACGAGCTGAAGCCTCCCCAAGAGGAGTGGGCAAAACTCAGGGCACCATGGGAGCCGCCCTGGCCTTGGAGAGGACCCTGACCCAGGCCCTGGTGGAGCTGCAGCCTGGGGTTCTGCCCGTGCAGACCCCCAGCTCTGGGACTTCCTGCAGAACCACTTCCGGGGTGAGGAGGTGACACTCATCAAGAAGATGGGCGACACCTGACTCACCTCCGCAGGTGCCGGCCCCCAGGCTGGGCAGGGCAGTATCTCTTCTTAAAGGCTCGCCCTCAAGCACCACTAGCAGCCTTTGGAGCCCAGAGGCCTTGGAGGGGCCCCTCTGCATCCCCCTGGTGTCTGGGCTTTACCTGAGCCTCTTCCCAGAATTACTAGCCATTCTTTTAACCACCCTGAAGCCCTCTCCCATGCATTGGACCAAATGAAACAATAAAGCTTTTTGCAGCCCAGCCTGCATGGCTCAGTGGTTGAGTGTCAACCTATGAACCAGGAGGCTGGGTTGCGGGCTCAATCCCGAGCAGGGGGTGTGCAGGAGGCAGCTGATCAAAGATTTTCTCTCATCATTGATGTTTCTCTCTCCCTCTCCCTTCCGCTCTGAAATTAATTTTTTAAAACTTTTTGCAGAGCCCTAACCGGTCTGGCTCAGTGGATAGAGCGTCGGCCTGCGGACTGAAAGGTCCCAGGTTTGATTCTGGTCAAGGGCATGTACCTTGGTTGCGGGCACATCCCCAGTGGGGATATGTAGGAGGCAGCTGATCGATGTTTCTCTCTCATCGATGTTTCTAGCTCTCTATCTCTCTCCCTTCCTCTCTGTAAAAAAAAAAAAAAAAAAAAAAAATCAATAAAATATATTTTTTTAAAAAAAAACTTTTTGCAGAGAAAAAAGAAAGAAAAGTCAGCTACAGTCATTAGTTCTGGTAGACTGATGGGGTTTGAAAGGAAGGTGGGTTTTGAAAGTCTTGCCTTGGTCAGTGTTCCATTAAACACTGTTAATTTTGGTTAGGATGGGATTTGGGGAATGAGGATGGGGAGACTTTGTGATTGGCTTCTGGCAGCCGTAGCTCAGTTCACTATCTACTCACACATAAAGCTCCAGGCTGGCTACAGTCAGGGGAGTTTTCCTGTTTTAACTAAAAGACTATCTGTTTCTCTCCTTTGGGGTTCAAATTTTGAATAAGAAATTCATAAAAATAATTTATTTTTCCAGTACATTCACTTTAATGAATTTTCACTTACCTCTCTTGCTTCATACACCCCATTTTACATTAACTTTTACAAAAACAGTGACTTTCAATTGTTCAGAAACTCCTTATTCAAGCACTTCATAGAAATTTTGTATATAAAATACCATTAGAACTAATGCAATAAAACAATGACTGTTGGTTTAATTATATTATAAATTAATAATGCCACTAAAATGCTATGAAAACAGATATAGTTTATCATTTTCAGTTCACATCTGTGGCTTTTAAAAATAATAATAATTCTATGATCTGGATCTCTAATCTGATGGTCTCTATTCTTTAGCACGTCCTTGTTTTTTTCCTTCAGAGACAAATTTGTTTGGTGTGTTTTTTTGTTTGTTTGTTATTATTTAATCAACAAAGGGCAAGTGGACAGCAGCTTTTGTATGTGTGCTCTTGTTGAAATGGTATTTTAGTCATTTTAAATAATTAGTGTTCCCTCCAACATGTCAGGATGACCGGTAATCCTCCCCACCATTTATTAGAAAAACTATTGCAATTTCCTTTTCCTTTCTCTAGTGGCATCAAATACTGTAATCATTTTATTCTGTATGTTGGTCAGCAATGCCTTCTGTATGCCCTTCAGCTATGTCTCTTCCCACAACCACTCTAAACCTTTTAACTTTATGCAGTTGTAAATGCTGAATTATTCCTGCCTTTCATCATAAGTCTATTCCTCCTAGACTCCTCAATTATCCCCAGACTCCTACTTTGAAAATTGCCCAATTGGATTGCACAAACATAGCAAAGTTAGTCCAGATTTGCTTGTTCAGACTAATAAAGACTCTCACTTTGTGACTTTGTAACTCAGATGAGTCCCTTTGCTAAGTTCTCTTCATACATCTTCTCATTCGATCTTCCCAATAATTGTATGAAGTAGGTATTTTACTAATAAGGGAAGTGAGATTCAGTGCATTCAGGAACAGGTACTTATATGTGATCACACAGATCTGGGGAGCCAGAACCTGGTCAATCTGATCCCCAAGTCTCTGTCCTACTTGAAACAATACTTAGGTATTGGCTGAGAACTATATGCCTGGGCATAGCTCAGACCTTTGGAATTAATATATCTGAGGAAAAGGACCAGAAATATACATTTTTAACAAGACCCCAAAATGATTCTTAAGCACAATAACATTTGAGAATCCCTGAAGGCCCACATCTTATGTTTTGGTCTCTGTGTTTCCATCACCAAGCACAAAAGACAGAATTTTGTGTGATTTATTTTTTTGATTCTTTATTCTGATTTAGTACTTCCCATATTTTTTCTTTTTAACAAAAGAAAAAAACACACCAAATTTTAAAAATCACTCATTTTTTTTAGATAATCAAAAATAATATAATTGATAAAAGGGTGAGTAAGGTACAAATTTTAGTTTAGTTCGATTTTAGAAATTTGCTTTCATAGTAAAAGTTGTATAAAATATTTCAAATATAATACATATTTTTACATACAAAATGTAAAAGATATATATCAAATACATAGAGTTAGTGACTATTTGGGGATAAAAGAAGGGATAAAAAGGAGTGAATAAATACAAAACTGTTCTAAGTAAGGCAAAAAACAGCTTCCTTCAATCATCAGCAAATAAGGCCCAAGCTTGACTGAGGCAAACTAACTTGTAATTTTAAGATTGTGTTTAGGTTTCATTGTTTACTTTTGAGAGGTTAATGACTACTTTTTATTTTTTTTAAATATATTTTATTGATTTTTTATAGAGAGGAAGGAAGAGGGATAGAGAGTTAGAAACATCGATGAGAGAGAAACATCGATCAGCTGCCTCTTGCACACCCCCTACTGGGGATGTGCCCGCAACCAAGTTACGTGCCCTTGACCGGAATCGAACCTGGGACCTTTCAGTCCACAGGCCGACGCTCTATCCACTGAGCCAAACCGGTTTTGGCAATGACTACTTTTTAAAGTAAAGTTTGTAAACTTTGCATAATAAAGCAAAAGACAATGCCATACTCTATTTATAGCATGAAAGAGTTTCCCGTCTGTTTCTAACACAATTTTCCCCCCTTACCCCTATTATTAACCTAGACTACAGTCAATCTGCTCAGTGTGATGTAGAGGCACCTCAAAAGAATAACCTGTAACTGGTCTAAAGTACTATTAGTTTTAGACTAGAGGCCCGATGCACAAAGATTCGTGCAAGAATGGGCCTTCCTTACCCTGGCTGCCAGCCCAGAGCTGCCTTTCCGCCTTCCCACGCTGCCCAGAAGCCCTGAGTGGCTGGGGCAGTGCAGAACACCTATGTCATCGCCATGGCAGTGATGCAAGCGTCCTGCCCCCAGCTGCTCAGT
Organism: Plecotus auritus; assembly: GCF_963455305.1. NCBI lineage: Eukaryota > Metazoa > Chordata > Mammalia > Chiroptera > Vespertilionidae > Plecotus > Plecotus auritus. The sequence continues at coordinate 15,491,363 of NC_137775.1, forward strand.
GCCTGCGTATGCAAATTAACCCACCATCTTTGTTGGGTTAATTTTCATACTCACTCCTGATTGGCTGGTGGGTATCACGAAGGTGTGGTCAATTTGCATCTTACTCTTTTTTTAGTGTAGATAGATCTATCAGAAAAAATTTTTAAAGTAAGCATCACTTCATTCTAAGAGAAACAATTGTCTCTTTTATTCCCTTCTTTCTCAGTACAAGTACCTCACAAAACTGATGAGTGAACATCAGTTTTTCCTTGATTGCCATTTTATTACTATCTTTTTTGTTTGAAAAATCTATGATTTTTAACATTTATAATAAATATTTTATTTATGGCAATTTGAATGACAAAAAATAAGAAATATGACAACATTAAGTGTTGGAGAGGATAGGGTTGACTATAACATATGTAAGATGAGGAAAGGGCTCAAGTGGAACCACCTTAGAACACAGTTTGGCATTACTGTGTAAAGCTGAATATGTGTACATCCCATAACCTATACTTTCCACTCCTTAAGAAATTCCCATGTATATTCCAGTGAAACTCTTGCACATGCACTCCAAAAGGCTCACAATCACAATGTGTGTCATAATAAAATGGAATTAGAAAATGATCTAAAACAGATAAAGTGTGATATGTTCACACACTGGGATAATAAAACAGTATAAATGACAAAACTACTACTTGCAACAAAATAGATGCCTCTTATTCACATAATTAAGTAAAAAAAAAAAGTTAAAATCACAATTAATAAAAGAAGCCATATAGAGTCTGATACACATTTTATAGCTCAAAAGAAGCAAAAATAATACTATATTGCTTAGGCATGCATACATATGTAATTTCTTTCTTTAATTTAAGACAAGAAAATTATAAATCTCTGTGCTGATTCTCAAGGTAGAGGGAGGAATCCAGAGGATGAGTGAGAAAGTGAGCTCCCAGTTTAGTTGTAAAATATTGGTAAACTTTCTAATTCAATGACAGGTTCCTTGGTGCACATTATATATACTTTAGAACTTACATATGTAATACATATATTCTTGCTATGTAGCAAAAAAAAAATTTAACTGATGATCAAGGGAAAATGTTCAGAAAATAGCAGCCTAAAAAAATTGGCTTGAGAGAAAAACTGTGTATAGCTTTACATGAATATAACTTGTAGGTCCCACTCTAGAGAAATGGCAATGCAATCGCAGTTAATAGCAACGTAAGACAGTGGAAGATTCCGATTATAATGAACTTACTGCATTCACTACTAGTATTTATTTCATTAACTTTTTTGCCCCATCAAAGTACTCTGAACAATAAACTTAGTTAGTCTGACATTTGGGAAAAATTAGACAGAAAATCTTTTACTTCACATTGTCATGCCCAGAACAATCTCTTTGTTTAACACTGGCTTTGTTCTCAAATTTACCAGGGACAAGTAGGAGGAGAAAAGTTATAACAAACATCAATTGAATTGTTTTGGGGTTTTTTAGTTTTTCTATGTATTTCTGCAGCAATTTTGTCACAGAGAAATTTTCCAGAACTTTAAGTTGTCTGTGTACAAAACCTTTATTCTTTGATTTAATATAAAGGTCCTTAGAGACTGCAATGTACCTTGAAATTCTTGAACCGGATATTTCTCATCTCCTTCCAAGAGCTTTTGTCACTATTTCCCCTCTCCTTGGATATACTAGCTACTGTCATCATGCCTGTCAATCTTACTATCAGAGTCCATGTCTCCCTTAGGAAATCATTATATTGCAGAGGTAATGTTTGCACTATCATATAACTTCAAAAGTAAAACTTGTCCTTGAATACCAACAAACCTCTAATGGCAATGATTCTTATAGCTATGAATTTAAAATATACTCTAACAAAAGTAAGCTTTTGGGGGGAAAAGAGTAAGTTTTTGTGTCCCCATGTTTTGGCAGATATTTCAAAATTTTTCTATTCTGAAAAGTAAGGGATATGAGTGAATAACTGAACAAAATGTTTTCCAGAAATGCAAATTAATTGTAATTACTAGCAGCTAAAGGAAACTCAGAGAAAATTCTGCTTCATCAGTATCTCTAAATTCTTTATGTATTCTCTGTAGGAGAGAAATCAATAAGAGGATTGCATAGAAATTTAACAACTAGAGGTTAACTGGAAATTTTGGATCTCCTAAATGATTTTAAAAGTCCTGGTCCTTCCTATCCTTATGGCCTGACCTCTCATCTTCATTCATTTTGGCTCATTCAGATTTATAGAAGCAAACTAAGGAGACATTAACTCCTTAAAAGTTAACAAATATCAAGCTTGATAAATATTTTCTGAATAGTATAGTAGAATAAAAACAAAAATCTGCAGCCCATGCCCTAATGTGCTTAAGAATCTGAAATATTTTTTATATTTTTTATTCTTTTCAGAGAGGAAGGGAGACGGAAAGAGAGAGAAAAAAAACAAAACATCAATGATAAGAGAGAATCATGGATTGGCTGCCTCCTGCATGCCCCCTACTTGGGATCCAGCCCACATGTGCCCTGACCAGAATTGAACTCTGACCTCCTGGTTCATAGGTTGAGATTCAACCACCGAGCCATGGCAGCCAGGCTCAGAAATTTTTTTAAGTAATCCTTCCATGCAATGAAGACCGCTTTACCCAGCATCCCTGACCAATGGTCATCTAGTCTCCAGTGATAGGAAATGCATCACCATGAGGGGAGGCCCACTCCTTCAGTGGACAGCCATACTGGTTAGAAAATTCTTATGTTAAGCTACAATTTACTACTTTGCAGCTTCTCTACTTTTTCATTTTTCCATAAGGATTTTAAGATAATGCCTGTTTAAATTCTCCCTTTTTCCTTCTTTGTTCCCCTATAACATTCCCCATAGAACACACTTTTCGGCTTTTCTTCAATAGAATTTCCAGTGTTTTCTTCTGCATTTTGTCAATGCAACTCTGAAAGCATGGTACTCAGAAGCAGATGTAATATTCTGGGTATGAATCATCTTATACTATAAACTCTAGATTCCTATTACTACAACCAGACATAAAGCTAGCTTTAATATAGTTCAATAATTATTCGTTCAGCAAACATTTACCAAATATCTACCCACTAAGGGCTATTATTAGTCTAAGTAGGCCTTGGGGATTCAAAATCAAGTAAGGCTTACTTACTGCCCTCGTATAGCTAGCTGCATTACACTATTAACTCATGGGAAGCATAAGATCAGTTAGCACCCCAGCTCTTTTTATTTGTATTTTTACAAGCAAATCACCACCTCTGTCTACTGAGAAATTTGCCTCTAACACTGATGAAGTTCACTGTGAATTTAATTACAGCACTCTCTTTACTAGTAAGAACAACAATTTAACGAAATTGTTACACAATATAAGTGAAACAACATCACAAAACCTGTACGTGATCTTTGTCTATTTAGATATAGTGGCTTCTGCTTTATACATCATTCAAAGACCTACATGTGAGAAAGGGTCACCTCCAGGTGGCAGCAGGGCTGGTTGTCAATGTAAGGTGTGTGACAACAAAACGTACCACACTGTCCGTTTGCGTGTGCCACTGGGAGTGGAGAACATGGAGAAAAGCACAAGGAGAGATCAGGATAAGAAGGGCATCAAGGGTAGACAGAGTAGCCAGAGGGCCATGAAACACTCATCAACTAGGGTTTGCAATCTCAAACAACATAAACTGACTCTGATTTTAGGGAAAATGGAATTTATTGCAAAATAGGCCCTTCGGAGAAAGATAAATATCACATGATCTCACTTATATGTAGAATATAATGAACATCATAAACTGATGAACTAAAATAGATCCAGAGACATAGAAGCATCAAACAGATCATCCAACCTCAGGGAGAAGGTGAGGGAGGGTGTGTGAGGGAGGGGGAGAGATCAACCAAAGGACTTGTGTGCATGCATACAGTATAAGCATAACCCATGGACACAGTCAGTAGGGGGGTGAGGGCATGTGCTGGGGGGAGAGGTCACTGGGGGGGAAAGGGTTCGTATGCAATACTTGAAACGATAAAGAATTTTTTAACAAAAAGAAAAATGAAATGGCTGCTCACAATTCTCTGAGTCGGAGAACAGGTGGATATGAGGGCAAGGAACCCTCATTCTACAAGATCCATCCAGGAAGTCATTGCTACACCTTCCACTAAATACTGGAGGCCATGAGTTGCTCTGCCACTGGACATTAAAGGCCATTGCTAGTCTAAGAAACTTGGTATTACTGCCACTGCTGGTGCCACTACCCATCACCAAAGTAGACTTTCTCCTGTGCTTGCTCTTTTGAATCAGTAACTTCTTAAAGTTGGAGGAGGATGTGTTTATCTAATTGCTGAAACACTGGTCATGTGCTCACATTCTAGGTGAAAGGAACCCTGAGAAAGCAAACATCAAGCATTCTCAGCCTCTGTCATTTGAACAACAGTCTTTGCCTCTCACCAAGACTAATTGCACAGGGGAATTCCAAGAACATATGAAGGACTTCAGGTATTGGTCAGCTCTCTGGCCCCTTAAAACAAACAAATATCCATTACAAGCAACCTGAATTTAATGAAAGGGAGAGTAGAATCCAATTAATGTTGATTTCATTCAAATAAGCTTGAAATCTTTTAGAATGGCAAAAGACAGATTCTTTCTACTTTCCCACTGAGTGCCTCTGAGCCACTACCTACAGTTGAAGGACATCCTTCGATACCTTAGGAAATTATACCAATGAGTCAACCCCAGGTAAGAGTCTGTACAAAAGGTTAAATAAAGGCCTGGCCAGGTGGCTCAGTTGGTTGGAGTATTGTCTCACACCATAAAGTTGCAGGTTCAATTCCCAGTCAAGGCAAATACCTAGGTTGCTGGCTCAATCCCCAGGTAGGGCACATCCGGAGGCAACTGATCAATGTTTCTCTCTCACTTTGATGTTTCTCCCTGTTTTTCACCAGTTCTCTTGATCCCCAGTTTAAATATCCTGCTCCTCTTATTAAATTACATTTAAATTTTATCAGCTAGCAAACGTCTTACAATGGTCAGTATTTTGACAAATGCTTTTATGATGCTGCCTCAAGAGCAGATTATTAGTTAAATGAACAATTGGATTAAATACAAAAAAATCGAGAAACAAACTTTACTACTTGCAGAGTAATCATGCCTGTGGCTAGACAAATATATATGCCAGCTAACATTTGTTTGAGCCTGTCCTTCGAGATATAAGTTTGGCCTTATATTTTTGTGCTACCATTAACTATGATCAAAGCATCCATTGACAAATTATATAGGGAGCATTGGAAAAAACATCTGTTGGAGACTAGTCAGATCAAATCTGACATATTTAAGTGTGAAATTAGTAATGTTGAAATGTTTTCCTGTTCCTGAGTTTGCTACATTTGTAGTAAAAACAATACAGTCAGCCCTAACCGGTTAGGCTCAGTGGATAGAGCATCGGCCTGTGGACTCAAAGGTCCCAGGTTCAATTCCAGTCAAGGGCATGTACCTTGGTTGCGGGCACATACCCAGTAGGGAGTGTGCAGGAGGCAGGGGATCGATGTTTCTCTTTCATCGATGTTTCTAACTCTCTATCCCTCTCCCTTCCTCTCTGTAAAAAATCAATAAAATAAAATAAATTTTAAAAAAGAGTATGGGATCCCAAAGTGCTTATTTTAAAATATATATAGCAGAATATACTGAATTTTATGTTGCCTTTTTTCCTACAGAACAATACAATTATTGTTTCATCAGAAATGTATCATTCATCTTTTTCAACATGCGATTTCATTTTTTCTTAAGTAACAGAAATTTAACTAGCCAGGTGTCCGCTTTAATTCACTAATAAAAATAGCAAGAAAAATATAACAATTCACTTAACAAAGATTTGGATAGCAAAGTCTTCTATTCCATTAAGAGAACGGTGCAAGAGTGGTTGTGTGTAGCTCAAACTATGAGATACCGTCTCTAATTAAGTAAATGCGTATTTATAAACCAGCTACAGAAAATTGACGTATGTGAAGAAAGAATCAGAAGTACTTCCAACAGAAATTGCTTTAACTTTTGATACAGGCCAAGCTCCTCATCCGTGAGAAACAGTTTGTACAGAGAAGTGTCCTACATTCTTCCAACAGTGCGCCTCCCAGCTGCTCCAAGTAATACATCTTGTCCTTGTACGTGCGAAAGTGTTTAGTAAAACCAGATGGCCCACTGTTTTCCTGTCCTGCAACAATTAAAACTGGCAAGAATATATCTAAGGTCAAAAACCTTACAGATCTTAATGACATGAACAGACACTTGAAAAGGCTGGTTCATCCATAATTAGATTATTTCAGCTATTCTCCACCCAACTCTTACTAAATCTCAGTTCATTCCCTGGCAAATACTATCCTAGCACACACAGAGCTCAAATCTCCTCCATCCACACCTTTGTGAAAGTCTATACAAGACCTATGCTATCATTTGAAGCACTAAGGAAAATGGGGAAATAAGACTAAATTTCAAACCAAAGTTTATCAGCCAGTCTTTATTACCAGATATTTTGAGTGTCACTCCTGAATAGTCAGCTCAGAGAGATCCACTCATGCACCAGAACCCAGCTCGATCATGAAATCTGGAGAAAGACAAATGGCTGCTCAAGCCCAGGGCTTCACAAAGGAATCGACCAGGGGTCTTGTTATTATGAAGAGTCTGACTCAGCAGGTCCGGAGTGGGCCCTGAGGCCCTAGCTGGTTAGACTCAGTGGATAAGCCTCAGCGTGTGGACTGAAGGGTATGGGGCTCGAATCCCTGTCAGGACACATACCTGGGATGCCGGCTCAATCCCCAGTAGGAGACGTGCAGGAGGCAGCCAATCAATGATTCTCTCTCATCATTGATGTTTCTAACTCTCCCTCTCCCTTCCTCTTTGAAATCAATAAAAAATAATATTAAAATAAAAGTTAGAGTGGGGTCTGAGGATCTGCATTTCTAAAAAGCTTCCAGGCAGTGCCAATGCTGCTGGATGGTGGATCATTCCGAATAACAAATTTTCAGGGCTAGACAATATTCAGAATTCTACTGCTGCCATTCCTGCCAACTTCTCCCAGGACTTGTTTCCAACCTACTGATTTTTCTCTCCATGACTCACCTTTCCTGACACACCGGCTCCCCTTCTATTAACTATTGGTGTAATCATGAAGTTGGTAGCTTTGTCCATCTCTCCTGCCTCTGTGTTTCTCATCTCAGGTGAAGATTCTCTCTTCTAGTCTCTGCCGTCTGAAATCCCTCCCTGCATTTTAACATCACCTCCAGAGCTCCTTGTAGGGTGGTGCCTAGATGATGAGAAGGGATAGAAAGGGTAGAAGAAAACCCTAACATACCAAGGTTCCTGAATGTCAAGCTAAAAAAAAATGTTTAGTTTTATTTCTAGGTGGTGGAAGCACTAAGTTATAGAAGGGAGTGGAATGACTAGAATGATCCACTTTGCCTGGGACAGTCCCAGTTTACACCACTGTCCAGACATAATTATAATAATCATTAATATCTCCCCTTTCACTGTTCAAAGTGATCCAGTCGGAACAATAAACTTATATAATCTTCCTAGACATAATGAAATCAGTGTTTCATTTTACATGGATTAGAACAGTGTTATGCAGCCTGTCACCCCAAGAAACCTCACTCACAAATGGGGATCTGTGCAGGATGCTAAAAGAGCATATTTGCTTGGTGTGATTATGCTGATTATTACACGTGGATCAAACTTTTATTGTAGTTACACGTTATACATCTTACATTTATAAAATATGGATAAATTAACTAAGTCCCCTGGACACCTTATAAATCCAATTTATTTTATTACTAGGACCTTTCAAAACTTTAATAGTGAAGCAATTAATAAAGGGAAGTGTGGAAGCGACCACTGAATTAGAATATATTGAGAATAAGTTAGGAAGGCAAATGGCAGCTTTGGGGGTGTGGGGGGAAGGTAATTAGGATGGCAACAGGCATGAATAAATGAGTTAGATGTTAGATATATTTTAGGTGGATAATCAATGGGGCTTAGAACCTAGTTGGCTAAGGCCAGAGAGGGGAAAAGGTAAAGGGTGATTTTTTTTTACCAGAATATCACGTAAGTTTATTTTAGATGTAATAGCAATGTTAAAATCTATAAATTTACTTAACTGTACCAACTAAATTTAGCCATTTAAGTTCTTTTTAAATTTAAACTCAAGCAGGGCTGGATTCTTTTCATTTTTTTATTGAACTTATTGGGGTGACATTGGTTAACTGAGGGAGCTTTTCATTTCTACATACCATGGTTTCCCAATAGTTCTGTTTCTGGAGGACTTTCAATTGATGAGTAAACTGCTTTGGGAATATTTCAGAACTTCTTTCCCCAAATGAAAACTAATCTGGACAAATTATATATTGCACTAGAGGCCGGGTGCATGAAATTCGTGCAGGGGGGGTGTCCTTCAGCCCAGCCTGTACCGTCTCCAATCTGGGACCCCTCAAGGGATGTCCAACTGCCCGTTTAGGCCCAATCCTACTGGGATCAGGCTTAAACGGGCAGTGGGACATCCCTCTCACAATCCAGGACTGCTGCCTCCCAACTGCTCGCCTACCAGCCTTCCTGATTGCCCCTAACTGCTTCTGCCTGCCAGCCTGATCACCCCCTAACCACTCCCCTGCAAGCCTGATTGATGCCTAACTGCTCCCCTGCCAGCCTGTTTGCCCCTAACTGCCCTCCCCTGCAGGCCTGGTCACCCCTAACTGCCCTCCCCTGCAGGCCTGGTCACCCTTAACTGCCTTCCCCTGCAGGCCTGATCCCCCCTAACTGCTCTCCCCTGCAGGCCTGGGTCCCCCCACAACTGCCCTCCCTTGCAGGCCTGGTTGCCCCCAACTTCCCTCCCTTGCAGGCCTGGTCCCTCCCAACTGCCTTCCCCTGCTGGCCATCTTGTGTGTTGGAGTGATGGTCAATTTGCATATTACTCTTTTATTAGATAGGATTATTAGATAGGATAGAGGCCTGGTACACAGGTGGGGGCCACCTGGTTTGCCCTGAAGGGTGTCCCAGATCAGGGTGGGGGTTACCTTGGGGCGTGGGGTGGCCTGGACGAGAGGCCTGTGGTGGTTTTCAGGCCAGCCACGCCCCCTGGCAACCCAAGCAGAGGCCCTGGTATCTGGGACTTATTTATCTTCTATAAGTGAAACTTTGTAGCCTTGAGCAGAGCGAAGCCTCCTGCACTCTCCAGCTCTGTGGCCGCAGCCATTTTTGTTGGGATTTATTTATCTTCTATAATTGAAACTTTGTAGCCTTGAGTGGAGGCCTGGGCCTGCCAGGGTATGCTGAAAGCTTGGCTTCCTCCATTGCCAGGGAAACCCAAGCCTCCTGCTCACTCTGTGACTGCAGCCATCTTGGTTGGGTTAATTTGCATAATTGTTCCTGATTGGCTGGTGGGCGTGGCTTGTGGGTGTAGTGGAGTGATGGTTAATTTGCATATTACTCTTTTATTAGATAGGATAGATCTTTCTGCAGATTATTTTCTTTAGAACCTAAATGCAATTGCACCCAGAATATTTTCTGCCTTTTTGCCCCACAGTAAAACTTAGCTGTCCTAAAACATATGGTGGATATGTCCTGTGATCATCCAATTAATAGAATTGTTTTTATATCAATGATAATTTTTATCACATTTCAAAATAATCAACTCACATGGGACATTATTTCAATTTCTACTGACTCCTAAGAATATGAACTAGTGCCCAGCAAATGTCACTGTGACCTCTTCTACAGATAGGACTAGTTTATACCAGATCATTTTCTACATTTTTGATGGCTTCATAACTTTTTGTAAGATAGGAGACATCAAATGTCTATTTTTTTATTTTTTTAATATACAGCATATTTTTATTGATTTCAGAGAGAAAGGGAGAGGGAGAGAGATAGAAACATCAATGATGAGAGAGAAGCATTAATCAGCTGCCTCCTGCATGCCCCTTACTGGGGTTGAGCCTGCAACCCGGGTATGTGCCCTTGATTGGAATCGAACCTGGGACCTTTCAGTCCGCAGGCTGATGTTCTCTCCACTGAACCAAAACAGGTAGGGCCAAATGTCTAATTTATATTCCTAGTTCAGAGATGTGAAATGTTTCAAAACATTTATGTAATTAACTTGACAGTGCTTTTTAAAAATTAATTTATTATCACCAGGAAAATTATCAATTTAAGTTAAGTTATATCCACTTGAAGATTATGTGGATATTACTTAAATTCAATGGTGTCTAAGAAAGCATCTTTCAATAAAAAGAAAGAAAGAAAGAAAGAAAGCATCTTTCATTAAAAATCATATATAAAGAAAAAACCTGGCTTGATTTACATTTGTAAGGATTAGTCTGCCTTCTTCTTTACCTAAATTCAGTTTACATCAGCAATCTATTCCTGCTCTACTTTCTCTTCCTTCAGTTCCTAAGCCAGACAAAATATGGATTGGTTATACCTGAATGGGAAGTGCATGAGGGACCAGGGAAGGCAAAGGGTTACCCTCAACTATTAAAGTTTCCTTGGAGCCAGTGCCTTAAGCCTATTCTTCTATTTATTTTCCCTACACTCTGGCTCTTGATATTCCCTTAAATTCAGAACTGCTCAGATTTTGAACCCTCTGGCCAACCTTATCCTTGGCCATGTGTTCCTTCCTGAGTCCTAGCAGGGTATCTGATTTCCAGATACAAGTAACCCCTAACTCAGTGGTTCTCAACCTTTCTAATGCCGCAATCCTTTAATACAGTTCCTCATGTTGTGGTGACCCCCAACCATAAAATTATTTTCGTTGCTACTTCATAACTGTAATTTTGCTACTGTTATGAATCGTAATGTAAATATCTGTGTTTTCCGATGGTCTTAGGCGACCCTGCTAGCCGTTCTCAACGTGTGAGTTGTGACAATAGCATTTCAAACTGAGTCTATTATACTCGAATGTTTCTGGGTTTCTTACCACTGAGTAGTTTGATATCTGTATACAACTCTATGTAGGAAAAAATCTCATGGAACACGGCGTAATTTTATAGATGAGAAAACTGAGCTCAGATAGATTCATCAGAACCGTATGGCAAATTTGTCATAGATTTAAGACAACAAGCCAAATGTAATGTCTTCTAGACTTTGTTTACCATAAAATCTTCTTTATTTCTTAACTGTGGTCCCAGGGCTGAGAACAGATTTAACAATAATTGTATTTTGATTTTTAGCATAAACATCACCCTAACTTTCATATCCTCTAACTAAGCTTCATTTATAAGATACAGGTACTTCATTTTCACCTGTAAAATTGAGATGCTCCTGGGTGAAATATTATAGCTACTGAATCAATTCGCTAAAAACAAATTACCTGAATTCAAGCAACAGAGAAATAACATATTAACAATTCGAAAGGACATGGGGAATCTAAATGATGCTGAGTAACTATCAAAAAAAAAAAAAAGGAGATACAGCTCAAATACATTATCACCTTAGTAATATTCTTGGAGAACTACTATCATCAAGAAGTTTCATGGGATTTTTATACAAAGTTAGAACTTTAAGATTTCCCAGGAGCACAGAACTAATTAGATTGTAAAGTACTGATTCAGTACTATTTCAAAAGAATAATTCCATGTTCTAAATCGCCAACACTGATGCTCTAACAAGCTGAAAACTCATTTTGCTTGCAGACTTCAGTTGCTTTATAGATAAATTAAACTAACAACAATATAAATACAATATCCTAAAGCTGATAGTTGCTACAAAAAAAGAATAAAAATCATAGTAGAATTCCAGAGTCTCAAATGTACATCTTGTTCCAGTAACAACTCACATAAATTTTGTCCTTCCCCACTGAACACCAAAACACTAATTTAAGTTCTTCAAAGCTAGCATGGTTTCTGTGCAAAGCACTTAGTGGATGCTTGATATGGAAATAAATCAAGAGACGCTAAAAAATGTTTTGCATGAAAAAGTGAGGATTCAAATCCAGGTCCATGTATCTTTTTCCTCTTCTTTTTCTATTTTACATAGCAAATCCCAGATGAGAAAACTAGGCATAAATAATAAGGTGGGAAGAATAAAAATCTGAACACCTAAACTCCCAAGCCCTCAATAGAAATATAACAATAGCAAGGCAAGATAAAGGCTGAGATTTGCGTGGTCTCAGGTACAGTAGGTGGGTGCTCTTTTTGCTTAAAACCCTTTTGTGCATGCATCTCTAAATAAAGTAAATAAAATTAACATTTCTTATAAAATACCTTTAGAAAAGTAACAAAATAAATTTCAATTTGAAGACGTTAGCTTTTTTGCTTTGAGAAAATTAGATACAGACTTCTGAGCTAATGAAAGATAAAAATATATTTCACATTTATGTCCAACGTTAAAAAGTACTATGTCTGTGTTTGATGTTTTCTCTATCAAGAAGTCATAATGTCATGGATTATATTTTTTCTTCAGTTTTAATCTCACAAATACAACAATGGAAAAAAAACAGGTCATAGGTCAATCCCCCCTGTTATACTTCTGAAAATCTCAGGAGGAAAAGTCACCCAATTCATCGAGCAACTATTTGGTTCCTGTTTTGATGCTGAGGGCATTAAATACAATATTTGCCGCAACCTTAGAAAGTAGAAATATTATTGATCTGCTGTTAGTAAAGATACTATTATGGTTTAGATAGAGTGAATGTGAATTCAAACCTAAATTTTTCTGACTCCAAATCCAATCTTTCTGCACAGAACTGTGCTGCCACTGAAACTGCAGGTAATCAACCAAATATGTGAATTAGACAATGGTATATTGCATTACTAAAAATATCATAAAATCTCATTTAATTAAATTTACTTGTAGCTAGAGAGAAAATACTTACATAATATATTTAATCGTCACGTGAGAATATTTTCCATTGACTTTTAGAGAGAGTGGAAGAGAGAAGGAAAGATAGAAAGAAATATCCAGGTGAGAGAAACACATCGATTGGTTGCCTCCTTCACGTGCCTGGCCAGAGCCCAGGGAGGCGCCTGCAACCGAGGTACTTGCCCTTGACCAGAATCGAACCTGGGAACCTTTGGTCCGCAGTCCAACGCTCTAGCCACTGAGCCAAGCTGGGTAGGGCCTTACATAATTGTTTTAACAGTTAAGTTATCCTGTGAAAACACCATGATTATTGTTTATTATTAAAATATCACTGATGTACATACAACTAATAAACTATTGAGCAATTTAGAAAAATCCCCAAACTATTCAGTGCATCCAATTTCTGAATATGTATTTAATTGCTCTCTTATCTTTCCACGCATTTCCCTACTAGAAGGGACAGATAACAATAGGCTGGTGCCACAGATGAGATCCCAACAAGCAATCACAAGATGCAACTTCAAGTTGATTTCTATTATTAGAAGCATTTGCTCCAACCTTCAATTTGGAACAAGTATATAAGGAACAGCTAACCAGAAGCGTGAATACAGTATGTGGCCAAGGAGCAGCATTTTCTGTGTGACACTAACTAGTACTTAGAGCGAGCTAAGTCATGTTGACCTCATTGAAATCAGTCATCAAGTGAACTATCTGGCTTGAATAATCTATGACCTCTTGATGACTTTTCCAGAAACCCACGAGTTAGTTATATGTATAAGTTCCAAAGATAGCCACATATATTCAGTTACCAAAACCTCAGTCACACATGAAAATGTTAGAAAAAGCCTTCAAACCTACTTTCAATCCAGAATCACTTTCTGATTTATAGTTAAAAAATGCAAGTGTTGGTTGCTGCTTTATCATGCTGAGAGGGCAATAATTCACATAATATTCAACATTCAGGAGCCTTTTAAAATGAGATATCCACTCCTTTAAGACTCTGAACTTTGCTTTACTTTTAGAAAGGAGTGATTGGCGTTAGGTTCACTTACCTCAAAGCCACATTACTGCTGAGTGAAGTAACAAAAGTAGATTATTTAAGCATGGCAGCCTGCTAGGCAGCACATTTCTGAGTGGTTATCATAGTGGCTGTTGTAAGGCCCCAGGCCAAAAGCAAAGTGATTCACCAGAACTGCATAAATCAACTAGAAATTGTTTTGTTAGCCTTCATATTACCATTATGAAATGGAATTAATATAGACTAATAAAGATCTGCTACATGCTAAACTCTTCCTGTGCCTTCTCCCCACTTTCTCAACAGCCTTTGATTTGACATGTACCATAGGAGAGAAACCATGTATAAAACTCTCTAGTTGAAAACGAATTCTGCAGCTTACACCTGGTTTCTGACTACTCTACCAAGTGAATAATCTATGGACAACAGGAACATTGCCAAAGCCACCCATGTAATAAGTAAGGCAAAAAGGATATTGTGTGCAAGGAAGTTAAGAAAGGGACAGGTGTTTTCCATACACTCAAAGAGAAAATGTCAGCCTTAAAGAACTTTTAGAGAAGGCTCATCACCCATTTTCAACAGGCAAATGTGAGTTACATTCTTGGGTAGCTACAGAGAGCTATGAATGAGCAGCATGCAACTGTGCAGATTGCCAAGGAACCTCAGACTTCTGCCCGCTCTACCTGGAATTTAGTAAACTTCAAAGAAATGAAAAAGCTTAGTCATGAACCAAAAAGAATAGCTATACTAATAAAAGAGTAATATGCTAATTAGACCAGGAGACCTTCTGGAGACTTTCCGGACGTTCTTCCAGACAAAGCCATGGTGGTGGGGCCAAGGCTAAGGCGATTAGGGGCAATCAGGCAGGCAGGAGAGAGCAGTTAGGAGGATCAGACCAGCAGGGGAGGGCAGTTAGGGGGATCAGGCCAGCAGGGGAGGGCAGTTGGGGGCGATCAGACAGGCAGGCAGAGACAGTTAGGGGTGATCAGGCAGGCAGAGAGGTTAGGGGCAATCAGGCAGGCAGGCTGAGGCAGTTAGGGGCAATCAGGCAGGCAGGCAGGTGAGCAATTAGGAGCCAGTGGTCCCAGGTTGCGAGAGGGATGTACGACTGCCGGTTTAGGCCCGATCCCTAGCGGGCCTAAACCGGCAGTCGGACATCCCCTAAGGGGTACCTGATTGGAAAGGGTGCAGGCTGGGCTGAGGGAACCCTTCCCCCCATGCACGAATTTTGTGCACCAGGGCACTAGTAATGATAATAACAATAGATACCATCTTGTGAGTTCATATTATGTGCCAGGAATTTAGCATTCATTATCTCATTAAGTCACAGTAGTCCTATTTTAGGAAAATTTATTTTAGAAATGAGAAAACTGGAGGCCAGAGATCAAATAATGTCTTCATTCACTTGAGTATTATCTTCATTAGGGCAGATTTAGTACAATTCACTAATGTAGTCTCAGCTTTTAAAATGGTTCTGGGCACACGGTAGATATTCACTAAATGATTGTTGATGATGGTCTGCACAATTTCAAAGTTGAAGGTACTTTCCCTGTGCCACACTTCTTTTTCAGAGATGTATGAATAAAAATTTAAAAATACTATCAACAATAAAAAAAACATCTAGAAAAAGAGAAAGAAAGAAAGGAAGGACGAGAGGAAGGAAAGAAACCATATCATTTTCTTAGTGGGAACAAAATCTATATCTTCAACTGTTTAAAACTAGTGGGAACTTATATATCTCATCCCTGTGTGGCAAATGAACAACTTTATGCTTGTAAATTCAAGAAGTTATATGAAATTAATAAATTCCTTAAAAATAGAAACTACCAAAGCTCACTCAAGAAGAAACTGATAACCTAAATAGCCTTTCATCTATTAAAGAAATCAACATTAACTTTCTCACAAAAAGAAAAACACAACTGGATTCCATTGTCACTATCTTCATCCCCACCCCCCACCATATTTAATCAATTTTTCTTTAAAAATTATTCTCGTGTCAATCCGTCTTTTGCTTCTACCTGGCCAAAGCCTTTTTCTGAAACATGCTGACATAATCCTATAATCACTTAATACATATTTTTGCAAACAGCAAAGGATAAAAAGCAAAAGTTGCAGTGTCGATATAGGGCTATATCACATTGGCATAAAATACATAAATATTTATGTATTAAAGTATCAGGGAATGTCCACATCTAACTCTTAATAATGGCTACCTCTAGGGAATGTGTTAGGGAGAGCTGGGAATAAGGAGGGGGGATTTTATTTTTTACATTATTAATTTCCATGTTGTTTAACTTTTTTTTTGTATTGGCATGGATTTCTTTTATAATTTACACTTTATCAGGATGATAATGAGGAGGGAAAAACTGAAGAGGAAAAGAATGGGAAAGGAGGAATTTCTTCCTCTGAGCCTTTGTTCATCCCATTTCTTCAAAGCCCATTGTGAGACTTTCTTTTCTACATGAGGCCTCAACAGAACTCTGAGCTCCAGAGGTCTGTGCTATGTATTTGTAATTTAGAAAAGTCTTCCTTGAAATACTAGACCCTGGAATAGCAAGGTTCTCGGGAAATGTTTATCATGATAATACTAATACCCCATATTTGCAAAAAGTGGCTTGTTCACAAAATATCTGCACCACATTATCTACATTATGAAGAAAGGAACAAAGAAGATTCTAGTTTGAGAATCACAAAGCTTAATTAAGTACCATAGTCTTAAACTTCTGGGTCAATTAGTCATTGAACAGGGAGGAAAAATGCAATCTTAAAAAATTATTTAGAATTCATCTTAAAAAGGAAGTCTTTAGGGTTATTTGAACATCACTACTTTTCTCAGAAAAGCAACCTAAGTTTTAAAAATTATTAAAACTCATATTAACACCTAAAAAGTGATTCTGTCCAGTCATACCAGTGCTCCTCAACCCACTGCTGTACCCTTTTCTGCAAAAAGCCTGCCCTGCACTCTTGTGGATGCTTCCACCCATGTGACGAGCATGGAGGAAAGATCATCTAAACTGTGTATGCCTCTGCATTCAGACTTCCTGGACCTTTCTCTGATGTTAAGGAAGAGATAGGAATTGTTTAATGTATATGAAGGCATGGCAACAATGCACACCTTGAAGAGCTAATCTTCAATGTTGAACTGTTTTCCATTCTGCATCGATAGTTGTATAGTTGATGATGATACCAATATTTGGATATTTATCATTCACTTGAAAATGAATAGATGTATCAAAATAAGTAGATATGATATATCAAAAATTTTATTAATGAGGGCTAGAAATTAATTTTATAATGCTAAGAAAAATATTATACCAGCATTTTACTGTACTCCAAGCAATTATTGTATGCATACCAGTATCTAAAAAAATATGGTGTAATGTTATCTTAACTATTAAAATATAATAGATAGATAGAAGAGATTTGGTTTTATTCAGATGCAGAATAAAATATAGACAGGCTTTTGCGATTGCCTATTGATTTTCCAACATAAATGTGCCTTGCGCGCCACCTAGAGGAAAAATGCAAAATTTCTATTGAACATAAACACTTGTACTGGTTATAGAGACTGAACAATCTAATCAAGTTGTAATATAGAGAGAATTTTAATGTAGTCTTGATAGAATATTACTTCCAGTCTTATCTAAATTAAGTCAGATGCCAATTGGAATCTAATAGGAATAATTATAGTTGCAATTATTTAAAATTCTTCTTGAACGTAATTCAAACTAATTTCCCTTAGAAAATTGGAGAGCCTTCAGCTAGATTTTATTTTGACATTAAACTGAAGTCTAATTATTTTAAATTAAATGTGACACTTGTGTTACCAATAAATAGTTTCAGCGATACGAAAAAACCTTTCTCTCTTTTGTTTTTCATATTTTTTAAAAAAAGTATTACTGATTGAAAAATTGAAACGTAGATTATAAAAACTTCAAAACCTAAATGCCTTATTACCGGGGTAAAAAAAGAATCAAAGTCCATCATCAAACATTTTTATCAAGTATCTTTCTGGGCCTCATAGCATTATGTAGCAAAGTTAGTTAACAGTAACACTACTTTCTGTGAGTAAACATTTTTAATATGCAACTCTGTCTTTATGGCATATATTCAAATTAAGTAAACACACTTTCTTAAAAATTAGAAGAGGCTCACTCCTTTTACTATGCTATATTAAATGCACTTAATCAGGACTACATCTCTATGCTTTCATTTCTTCTCACTATATCCTCTCTTCCTAACTAGTGTCATAAAAAATTAAGTCTCTTTGGAGAAGTGTCTATTCAGGTCCTTTGCCTGTTTTTTAATTAGGTTGTTTGTCCTCTTGGTGTTGAGTAGGATAAGTTCTTTACATATTTTGAAAATTAACCCCTTATCAGATGTATCATTGGCAAATATGTTCTTCCATTCAGTGGGCTCCTTTTTCATTTTGTTGATGGTTTCTTTTGTTGTGCAAAAGCTTTTTACTTTGAGGTAGTCCCATTTGTTTATTTTTTCCTTTGTTTCCCTTGCCCAAGGAAATATATCTTACTGTGCATTCATGGCTTACTGTTAACCAAGGGGAGAAAATCTGATCCTAGGAAATACAACTCTGAAGTGTACTCAGTGATGTAGTTTTGCTAAGAATGTGCAATTGCAGTGCTGAGAAGGTGGGAATTAGGAAATAATCATATTAAATGCCATTTTGGGCCTCTTAAAATGAGATTCAGGTTTTTTTAATAGACATTTTTCTTATAGTAATTTTTTCTGCTGTGTTTCTTTTTAACTCAGCCGCCAAAAATAATGCATTTACAGGTCGCAGCAGTAACACATTATGAACAGCAGAGGGAGCCAGAGGCACTAGCCAGATGGTGAATGTCAGTGAGGCTAGGTTTCACTGCCGCCAAACCACGCCTGAATTTGTATCCAACAGGCATATGCAAAATCCCGCACGCTGAGGGTGTGCAAATCATATTGACTGAAATAATTGGGAGATCTCTTTATTCTCAAAAGTAGTATAAAAATGTCAAACTATCCTTAGTGGAGCTCATTCTTACCAAAGATTAAGTCTTGGGTAAATATAATTAGGAAAATATCTTGTCAATTTATTTTTTAAATATTTTAGAAACATCATTTTCAAATATTGAGCATCTCCATGACTCTTGTTACGAGTACCTTTGCACCAATCAGAGCAGAGTTCAGGCTCCTTATAGGAAGACTTTCCACCTTGGGGAAGAGGGGTTAGGCAAAAACAAATCATCTCACTCATGACTTCTATTAAGAAGGAAGGACTTGTTAGGGTGGCCCAATTACAGACTTATGCCCACAAATGGAGCATTTTTAAATTCCCGTTTATATTGCCTTTTCTTTGTGTTTTGTTTTTCCTTTTTTCCTTTATTTCTACAACTATTTTTCTCCAAATGTTTCCTATTTTTTTCCTATTTTTATGTTCCAATCATATAGTATTTCAGCCCCTGTTTTTATAATGTTCTTTATACTAATTTTCCCCTTTTCCCCATTTATCTTTTTTCTCCCATCCCTAAATTTTCTTCCTTCTATAATCTTAGCCATTGTCTCAAAATTTTTTTCTCTTTTCACATTTATTGAAAGAAATACCTCTTTTCAACTTTTGTAAAGTGGGAAGAATAATGCCACTGGCTATATTCTATAATTTACTTCTTTTATGAATGCTTACCACATACCTACAGCATATGGCATGTTTCAGGCACCAGGGTTGGGAGGTAGCAATAAGGAATATAAAAATGAAAATGGCATGATTCCTTTCCTCTGCTGCTCCCAATATGATATTAAATAGATATAAATAACTATCAAGGCAGTATAATATCTGTACCATCAGAAAAACATAGTCTTTTTCTCCAGGGAGATGAGATTATAAGTGAAAATTTTTAGATATCAATGAGTGTAAATGGAGAGAACAAGATGAATAATAATGAGGAGAAGGAGGGAATAGTTTAAGTATGTTAAGCATGGGCTTGTATTGCAGGGAATTTTGTACTTTATCTGCCAGACAATAGGGGTAGCTTTTCTGCAGGATTCAAAACAGACTGCCTGCCAGCAACTCTTTTCTGCCTCCTGTAGACTCAGTGGGAGAGACTGGATATCATAATTACTAATCCTCATCCTTCATATGCCTCTTCCTTCCTTTGTAAAATGGGATAAAAGTAATAGTACCTAATTCATAGAGGTTTGGTGAGAATTAAATGAGGTAATAAATGTAAAATACTTATACCTGTTCCTGGAACATACTACCGTAGTATTAAACCCTGCAAGCGTTTCTTATTGTTGGCGTTGTTATATCGAGGGTTCATTGAGGCCTGTACTCCTGCTCAGTGTTACCCAGTTAATATTTAATTGCTCCCCAATTATGTTGTGCATTTTCATTATGTGTCTTCATTAGAGCATAAATTCCTTTCGGCAGGGAGCATGAAGTTGTGTTGTATATTTACTTGATTTGTCCGTGGAACTAACATGAATGAGCACAGCTAATAGGCACTCAGAAAACATTAGCTCATCGATGTAGTTCATCCCTTATAAGTGAATGAGTGACTGCTATGAAATGTAACCCTGCACATTCATTAGTGGAAAGTGAAAATTGTAAAGAAGCTGAGAAGATATCAGAGAAGAATGGCTCAAATAAACAGTACCTTACTGTTTCAGGGTTCTTTGACAGTATTAGAAAGCATTTATTAGTCATCCACTATCACACATGCATTTATCCACAATAAATTCATTATTCAATTAAAATTTTACAACACCCTTATGAGATTTTGTAAATGAGTGAGGTTCAGAGCGGTCCACAGTCACGTCATGAATAACGACAGAGCTAGGGTTGTAATCCATGTCTACCAAATTCCATGTGCTCTTTCTCCTGTAGTACCTTCCATTAACATAAGTAAGGTAAATTGGAGAAAACCTTTCTTTTTTGGAGTGAACAGATATATTACATAGTCAGAACAATTATGGAAGCACAAATAGAGTGAGAACAGCAAGCAAAATGGAAATTTTAGGAAACCTAGCAAGAATTATCAAATGTTGAAAACTGATTTAAAAGATTAGAATTCAGCAAATTAATTGTAATATCACCAAAATATTAATATTGACATTTTTCAATAGTGGCATAAATGCTTTTTTTTTATAGGTGGTATGGTAATCCTTGGGCAGGGGTTTATTGAGGGAACAAAGTTTATAATAACAATAAAGTACTTCCATTTTTATTTCATGTTTTTAACGGTCAGCCTAAATCCTTTCTTGACCCCGTAAGTAAGCCATTTCTTTGTTAACTTGGAGTCGAATTACTATATCACTGAATGGAACCTGCCTTTAAAAGAGTCCCTTTAGCCAGCTCTGGCTGTACACTTAATTGATGGGGCATTACCTAAAAATATGCTCCTCTCATTCATTCATTTATTTTTCAACAAATATTTATGGAGCACTTACAATGTGACAGGCACTCTTCTAGAACTTGGGGATGCATCCGTGAAAAAAGCAAAGATCCCTGCCTGCCCTGGCAGAAAAAATAGAAAGGGATTACGGGTGCATGGAGAGGTGATGGCGAAAATAGCTGCAATTTTAAATAGGCTGGTCAGAAGGGGCCTCATAGAAAAGATGGTATTTGAGAAAAGACTTTTAAGAGAGAAGAGGAAGTCTCTGAGGAAATGTAGGGAAAAAGGCATTCGAGGAAAGGCAGCAGTCAGTGCAAATGGCCTTAGAACAAGTGTTCCTGGAGGTTGAGCTGCACTGAGAAGTCCAGTACACCTGGAAAGAAATGGGAGTAGTAATAGATGAGCTCGGAGATAAGCACTTACTGGAGGGAGATGGAGAGCTCCTGCAGGGTTTTGCTGTATGTTTGCAGTTAAAAATAAGTAGCATTGAGCCACATAGTGACTTGTTAAAGGATAATTTAAAAGCAGGAGGCTGCCCTAGCCCGTTTGGCTCAGTGGATAGAGCATGGGCCTTGAGGAATACCTGGGTTGTAGGCTCCTCCCCGGCCCAGGCCCCAGTCAGGGCTCGTGCAGGAGGCAACCAATTGATGTTTCTCTCACATCAATGTTTCTCTCTGTCTTTCCCTCTCTCTTCCACTCTCTCTAAAAATCAATGGAGAGACATATGTAAAACTTCCAACAATAAAGAATTTTTAAAAATAAAATAAAAAATAAAAATCAATGGAAAAGTATCCTCGGGTGAGGATAATAATAATAATAATATAAATTAAATATTTTCTAGTTAATGTATCAGAGAAAAATAATTTAAATTTAATATAGAGAAATATTCACCTAAGCTTAGATTAGTGCCTATCTTATAAATTTTGATGACTAAAATGAAAATATGAATAGCCATTAAAAATGTGTTTGTCAGCTTATCCAGTCATTATAAATCAACTAGTTAGTCAATATTTTTATTAAAGTTGCTTTAATATGCAGAATGATTGGAGTTTTTGGATAAACTGAGGTTTTGATGCAGTTGAAGGTCACAGACCTCCTGCAGAGAGTACCTTAGTAATCTCTGCTTCAGGGTTTCCAGCAAGGCCAGTGTGCAGGGGGGGTGGGGGGGCAGGAAGGAGGAAGAGTGAACAGGTAGAACCAGGATAGGAGAGGGAGCCTGGCTACAGGCCAGTGGGCGTAGATGCCCAGCAGATCCTATCACAGTATTTGAGGGGTGTGGGGAGCTGGCCCCTACCTGGGCCGGTACTGATACCCCCAAAAAAGAAGCCAGGGAAGAGTTGGGTTGCTGCAATGCTGCCCTAGGATACTCGTTTTCCAAGGCTGCCCTCACAGAGTATCACAGACCAGGCGTTTTAAACAAGAGAAGTTCCTTTTCTCAGAGTTGTGGAGGCTAGAAGTTTAAGATCATTGTGCCAGCAGGTTTGGTTTCTTCTGAGGCCTCTCTCCTTGGATTGCAGAAGCTGCCTTCTCACCATGTCCTCACACGCTTACCCCTCAGTCTCTGTGTGTTCGTCCCCGTCCTCATCTCTTCTTATCAGGACACCAGTCATACTGGATTAGGGCCTGATCATCTGACCTCATCACTTCTTTAAGGTCTCTATCTCCAGTCACATTCTGAGGTCCTAAGAGTTAGAATTTCAACATATGAATTTGAGGGGGGGAGAACACAATCCAGTCCATAAAGCCTAGCAACAACATCTGAATGATCTATCAGGCTGAAGCTAGACTCCGGACCGGAGCACCTAATCACCTAACTAACCATTAAGCAAAGCAGAAGAACCCAAACATGTTTTTGTATGCATTTCTTGTTGTTGTTGTTTATTGCATATTTTTATATTTTCAAAAAATATCAAAAAAGTCATCATGAAAAAAGCAGAACTTTATTGCACTTTCTTATCCTAATAAAAGAGTGATATGCAAATTGACCGTCACTCCAACACACAAGATGGCCGCCCCATGTGGTCAAAGATGGCCTCCCCCATGTGGACACAAGATGGTTGCCACAAGATGGCCGGCAGGGGAGGGCAGTTGGGGACGACCAGCCCAGCAGGGGAGGGTAGTTGGGGGGGACTGAGGCCTGCAGAGGAGGGCAGTTGGGGGCAACCAGGATGGCAGGGGAAGGCAGTTAGGGGTGACCAGGCCAGAAGAGGAGGGCAGTTGGGGGTAACCAGGCCTGCAGGGGAGGGCAGTTGGGGGACAACCAGGCCTGCAGGGGAGGGAAGTTAGGGGCGACCAGGCCTGCAGGGGAGGGCAGTTGGGGACGACCAGGTCGGCAGGGGAGGACAGTTAGGGGTGACCAGGCTGGCAAGGGAGGGCAGTTAGGGGCAATTGCGTCGGCAGGGGAGCAGTTAGGCATCAATCAGGCTGTCAGGGAAGTGGTTAGGGGGTGATCAGGCTGGCAGGCAGAAGCGGTTAGGGGCAATCAGGCAGGCAGGTGAGCAGTTGGGATCCAGCAGTCCTGGATTGTGAGAGGGATGTCCCAGTTTGGAGAGGGTGCAGGCTGGGCTGAGGGACATACACCCCCATGCATAAATTTCGTGCACCGGGCCTCTAGTACTTACTATAATAGAGTCTTGTAAATTGGCCTCTAAAAGTCTTAGCTGGCCTGTGGCCAACCCTAAGGGCTAAAGGAGCAGCCCAGCCAAGGATGGGGGTAGGTATTGGATTCAGAGCTCTGGGCCTAGCATGGAAATTGAAGTCAAATCAGAAAACTGTGACTGAACGCTAGTTATAGGGTCCAGAGGAGTAAAGAGAGTCTGAAGAAAAGGCTACCACTATGGACTGGAAATGCTAGCACTCACTCCTGACACATCAGATGTGAGACTTGGGCTACCAGCTGTGGTTCGGGTTCCTTTAGGGTCTTCTGAAGGCAAATCCTAAACGAAGTGGTTAGAAGACATGGGCTTTAAAGTGAAAAACCTCCAAATCGGAAAACTAAATATATATCATACTGGTTATGACCCTATAAGAATGTAACTAAATTATCTAAGAATGAAAATGTCTCCATTTCAATTAATATCTCTGTAACACTAATTCCTTTTTTTTATTCTTGCTGCTCGGCTGAGTAGGGACTGGAGGAGCCAGTTACTGACAATTATAAATGTAACCCAGTGGAAGTACACTGGAACTAGACTGGCCAGAAGCAACATGGAATGTATCTTCAGCCATAAGTACCCTCAGAGTCATATGGATTAAAAACACAATTTCCTGGCTTTGCATTCATGTATTATGAAAATAGTTTTTAAAAAGGTATCTCCTTTAATTTCTATCTGTCAAAGCTCTGCTGAGCACCGAATATTAGATTCTTTTCTATCAAGCTTAAATATTTGCTATTGCCATAGAAACATGATGTTGACATTTCTGGTTGCTAGTAGCGTCACAGTATTGGATTCGTACACAATGGCATTCTGTTGGCTCAAATGTGGGGCTTTTCAATCGGCTGCACTTTCTTTTCAGATGCCGGTTCAATAATGGAAAGTATTGATTTACCATGCAAATTATACATGAAAATCTTAATCCAATAATCCAGAGAAATAAAAGCACCTGTATTTAAGGACTTATGTTTAAGGATTTTTTTTGTGTTTTTTTTTTTTTTTTTTTTTTTGCAGCATCTTTCATAGTGAAAATAAATAAATAAAAGCCTTGAAACAAAGCAGATGCCCACCAGTAGCAGAATGGCTGAATATTTCGTGCTGCTCACACCCCACAGAATACCATGAATCCTTAAAATAAGTAAATTATAGCTATGTCAGTTGACTTGGAAGATTTTTACCATGCACTGCCAAGTGAGAAAAACAAAATGCATAAAATTATATGTATACAGCAATACTCATATAGCACCATTATTCACAATAGCCAAAGGGTGGACACATTTAAATTTTAAAATGTATTAATTATAATTTATACCTAATTTTTAATTTTATTACACAATTATGAATAATTTATAACTTAAAAATATGCATATAACTTTACTCTTTTCAAATTTTTGCAATTATTTAAATAACATTTTATAAAATATAGGATGTCCCAAAATATATATACATACACTGAAGAATTACAAAGGCAGCATTTATTAAAATACATTTCATTTTCAAAATTTAGCTATCAGCTCTTAAAGTGTGTATACATTTTTTGGGACAACCTGTATATTCAATTTGGATTTAAAATACAATTATGCTTTGAATACAATTACATTTTTTAATACTTTGATTATTACCATCAATAAGACACTGATTATATGAAAATCTTGATGACAGCCTAATAATGTTGCTGAAATAAAGGCAGAAAAAAACAAATTTATAGGCTAAACATATGCCTTATGAATTATATAGTGTCTTTATTTTATTAGTCATCTAAAACACCAATTCCCAATCAACAGGACACCAGACAATAATTAAATTTGATATGCTTGGATTTTTTGCCAATTTAGTGTCTTGTAAAAACTATAACTTTACACATATCTTTCAAATTTGTTATTATGAATATATATTTGTCCAGGTAGGAAAATAGAACATACTTTATTTAACAGCTTGTTAACCTGATTTGTGATCTTCAAACGTTCTAAAATATGTATGTGGGCCTCCATTTTTACTATTGACCCTGGCTATCCAAATTTTCTGGATTGGCCTGTAAAGCACTTTGAACAAAGGACCTGTGAGAATCTAAGTTCGAGTACCTAAAGACAAGCATAGGCTACAAGGCTCATGAAGTTTTGAAGGTACTGTAGTGAAGAATGGGAGCTCCAAAACAGTTTCTAGTAAATACGCATTATCCAATAAAAACCCATTCTTTCCATTTCTATTATCCTCATAAAACTTCTAAGATAAAGCCTTCCTAGAGCGGGCTTTTGATTGTTTTTCAAATGCTGACTAACCACTCCTGGAGAAAGCATTCCTAATTAGGGTATTTCAAATGTTAACTAACTGTCCCTAGGGTGTAAATTACAATGAACTATCACAGTCCGTACTGCTGTTTAAATAGCTGTATTTAAAAGTAAACTTTTTGTGTGTGTGCAAGTGTAACCATAATCAATTCCTGTAGACTTTCTTTTATTTTTTAGCTTAAAACAACTGAAATTTATTCTCTTACAGAGAGGTCAGAATTCAGAAATCAAGGTGATGATAGGGTCGGTGCCTTCTGGAAGCCCCGAGGAAGAATCTGTTTCATACCTCTCTCTCAGCCTCTGGTAGCTGCCAACAGTTCTTGGCATTCTTAGGCTTGTGGTGGCATCACTCCAAACGCTACCTCCATGTTCACATGGCCTTCTCATCTGTGTGTCTGTGTGTCCTCTCATAAGGACTCTAGTCATTGGACTTAGGGTCTACTCCAATCTAGTATAGTCAGGTTGGTGTAGCTCAGTGGTTGATAGTCAACCTATGAAACAAGAGGTAACCGGTTTGATTCCCAACCAGGGCACATGCCAGGGTCTCTATCCCCAGTAGGGGGCATGAAGGAGGCAGCTTCTATCTCTATTCCTCTCTCTCTAAAAATAAAATAAAATTTTAAAAAAATCAATAAAAGTTATAGCAAATGTGTCAATCACCATGTATATAAGGGCTTTATAAGTAAAGACTTAGCAGTTCTTACAGGTGTTCTTGCAGTTCCTTAATTCAAACGATGCCAGACTTTTCTCTGAAAGGTCGGAAGTCATCAGTTCTGTCCTAAGATGCCTCTATTTGACCTCTCCTGTACAGAAGAACTGCCCTTGGAGCACACAGAGTAGAAAGGACATCTCCCTTTCCAGTTAGTCCCTAAATGCTGCTCATAGTACTTGGCTAAAATTTAAAGAGGTCAGAATTGTTCCTGTCATTGTCCCTTCTCACCTTGCAGATCACAGCACACATCTGTGACAGTGGCTACCTCTTCAATGAAGCCAATTTCTCCGGTTTAATTTTATATTGAAGGCATGAGTAGACTTCTGTACTTAAGCCAAATGACCCAGTTCATTTCATCTTTGAGGGGCCTCCGATCTTTGCCATTAAATGATTTGAATAAAATAATCCTTTAACCCCACTACATAGAAAGATGACGTCCAAACACCATCTATTTGGGCCACCACCTCCATTTGGAGCAAGACCAGTCCCAGGGAAAGGCGCCCTAGCATCATACAATTTTAGGGGAAAGAACAGAAGGCTTATATCGCAGGCCATGCCACTTACCGACATTTTTCTAATGCTTCCAGTCCTTTTCACTTTCCTGGCCTTGAGTTTTTTTTCTTATCAACATCTCTCTGCATGGGCCTGGGCCTCCATCAAGATCTTGATTTGTGGGGTACATAGATTCCTTCATTTATCAGTTGGCTGTAAGGGTGCCTGTGAAAGAGTACCTCTACTTCATTCCAGATAGGCTAAGAGCTGCACTCAAGTTGTAGATCCCTCAGGTGCACTGGTTGCTATACATGTTACCGTCTTAGCTTAATGAGTCCCTGCTTCCTGTCCAGCGTCAATAACTGGAAGAGGCTGGAGTTTGGGGATCAATCACCCTGGTTTGTCCAGGCCTGAGGTAGTACTGAGGCAGAACTTTCAGTACTAACACAGAGATGTCCTGCACAAACCTGGACTTCTTTGTCACTCTTAATGGGTGAGTGGTTGGATGCAAGCAAATTTGGCATCCAACAGAATTTTCCTCTAAAATGGTCCCAGTGCAAGCCTAGTGCAAGTGGTACTAACACATTTCCTAACTTTAAACATTCCTCCAGTGACTTTTGCAACCAAAAGAAAATTTTTTCTTGAAAATTTTAAGAAATTAACTTCCACAGTCTTCTAGCTCTCAACTTATTCAAAAGCATACTATAGGGTGTTGAAGCATTTTGCCATTGTCACCCAAGATTTGTTTATCTCAAAGACAAATGACCTCACGCCTGGCACTCTATGACATTCCATTAATGTCTGGCATTAATGTCAGGATCCTCATATTTGCTCCACTAGTAGCTCTTCAATCATATGCCTCTTCGTTAAGCTATCCTTACTCTCTCCTTGTCTTCATTGTCTTGTTAACTGAAGAGTTTGTATGGACTGAGATTTAATTGTAAGGAGTTTCCTTACTAGGCAGAGGATATTGTATCCAAAGGGTTTCAAAAACTAAAATTATTCATTCAACAAATATTTCTCAAGCAGTTCCTGTATTATTAACAATGTGTTTACTGCTAAATATACAAGAGTGAACGATGCAAGCACAATCTGTCAGGCTATTGAGGGATTCTGAGAAGTAAATGAGCATTAGCAGTGCATGTGAATACCATAAAGATCAAGTTCCACATGCTATGGGAGCATATGGGAGAAACAACTAATCAAATCTGAGGGTCATGAAAGTTAAATGAATGATTAGTGCTCAGGTTAATGCATTCATTGATTAATTCAACAAGTATTTATTGAGAGTATAATGCAGCCGTGGGCAAACTACGGCCCGCGGGCTGGATCCGGCCCGTTCGGCTGTTCTATCTGGCCCGCGGAGCTGAAAGAGCGGAGGGTTCTCTTGCTCTCCCCTCCGCTCCTTTACTTTGAATTTATATTAGTTCACACAAACACTCCATCCATGCTTTTGTTCCGGCCCTCCGGTCCAGTTTAAGAACCCATTGTGGCCCTCGAGTCAAAAAGTTTGCCCACCCCTGGAATGTGTACCAAGCACTGTGACAGCCATTGTAGATGAAAATGAATGTAAATATGACATAGTCTTTATGCTGGATTTTCATAGCCTAATATAGAAAAACTAGAGGCCCAGTGCACAAAATTTGCACATGGGGGGGTGTGGCCCTCAGCCCAGCCTGCACCCTCTCCAATCTGGGACCCCTTGAGGGATGTCCGACTGCCCGTTTAGGCCCGATCCTACTGGGATCCCAGTAGGATCGGGCCTAAACGGGCAGTCGGACATCCCTCTCACAATCCAGGACTGCTGGCTCCCAACTGCTCTCCTGCCTGCCTTCCTGATTGCCCCTAACCGCTTCTGCCTGCCAGCCTGATCACCCCCTAACCACTCCCCTGCCAGCCTGATTGCCCCTAACTGTCCTCCCCTGCGGGCCTGGTCACCCCCAACTTCCCTCCTCTGCTGGCCTGGCCACCCCTAACTGCCCTCCCCTGCCAGCCTGATTGCCCCTAACTGTCCTCCCCTGCGGGCCTGGTCACCCCCAACTTCCCTTCTCTGCTGGCCTGGCCACCCCTAACTGTCCTCCCCTGCAGGCCTGGTCCCCCTCAACTGCCCTTCCCTGCAGGCCCGGTTGCCCCCAACTTCCCTCCTCTGATGGCCTGGCCACCCCTAACTGCCCTCCCCTGCAGGCTTGATTGCCCCCAACTGCCCTCCCTTGCAGGCCTGGTCCCTCCCAACTGCCCTCCCCTGCTGGCCATCTTGTGGTGGGCATCTTGTGTCTGTATGGAAGTGTATTTGACCTTGAAGGTTAAGGAGTAACTTATAGGAAAATGGAGAAGAAGGGCTCTCCAAGCAGAGGCAACAGCTTGCAGAGATATGTAGAGGTGTGAAAGAACATGGCTAGTAAGGTAAATACAGTTGGGTGTGGCAAAAGGTAATGTGTATTGTGAGGAGATGTAGACAATGACTGGAATGGTAGGTGGCATAAGATCACAGAAGGTCTTTTATGTTATCTTAAGGGTCTTGGATTTGTTCTGAAAATTATGAGATGTCACTGGATGGCTTTAAATTAGGCAGTAAACTTTTCAGATTTGTGTTTTGGAAAGATATATGTAAAGATTGTGAGGGTGGACTGGAGGAAGAAGCAATTTATCTGATCCTCCAAAACACTCTGTGAAGTGGAGAATAGCAGGTATTTTCATTCATATTTTATATAGAAAGATCTAGGTGTCAAGTGATTTGCCGAAGGTCCCCTATGTCATTCCAAAATTGAACAAAATCAACACTGTCCAGACAGGAATGTGGGTGGAAGCCTCTATGCCATTTACCTTTAGCTTCAGTCATGTTGCACTTGAAAATAACCTTTAAAAGTTCTGTTTGCACTGCTGCTCCAACTATTTTTGCATAATTGATTAGGCAGAATTTGTACAGTCTGAATCAGATGCTTTGAAGCATCAAAGTGCTCCACAATATTCTTTTCTATTTCCTAGGTAAACGTCGGAGTCATTCATATTTCCAATGTTGTTCTAAATTTTCTAAATCTTGCAGTCCAGAGAATTCACTCTAAGAAAGTGATATTTGTATCTTATAATATTGTCAACATTTAAAAATTGTTGACATTGGCTCAAATTTATATCTTCTGACATTTGTGGGATATTGAGGGTGGCAAATAATTGTGAATGTAAAAGCTTGATTTGGTTTTGTGTCTCAGTTTTATAAACGACCAACAATGATTTTCTCTTTTTTCCTCAAAATGTTTCTAGTCAATAAAGTTTTCAAAAAGTTTATTAATTACAATCCACATTAAGGATTAAGTTCATAGAATAAGAAAATACAATAGTTTAAATAATTCTTGGAATGTCTGGAATTTGTTGAGATGAGTAACAACAAGTCTGTATATGTTTGCAAGGGAAGATCAGATGAAATTTTTCTTTATTACAGAGGTTCTTAAAGTGTGGTCCGAGGGCCTGCAGCATCTGTGTCACCTGGGAACGTTTTAGAAATACAAATTCTTAGCCTGAACCCAGACCTACTGAGTGGAATGAGGGGAGAAACAGCAATCTATTTTTATAGAAGCCCTCGGGAGTAAAGGGAAAAAAAAAATCGTGTTTCAGACTTCAAAGAACATGGTTTCAATTCTAACCCCAGACGTGAAATTTTAGACACATCACCTGTCTCCTAGTGCCATCACTAGATTTTCTAGTTAATAACTTAGCCCCTTGCCTGGCCTTCTTAGTATTGTAAATACTACCTAAGCTATTCTTATTCACTTGTTACATTGGCAGTCTTCTCTCTCCAAGTGATTTGCATGCATGTTTCATTTTGAGAACTATTGGTTTATAAGTTGTAATATACTGGAAATACACCAGCAACATAACCTGAGGGGCCCAATGCAAAATGAAAACACAGCATCCCTTGTTTAAAAATTAATAATTTCAAGATGGTGCCGAAACCGGTTTGGCTCAGTGGATAGAGCATCGGCCTGTGGACTGAAAGGTCCCGGGTTCGATTCCGGTCAAGGGCATGTACCTTGGTTGCAGGCACATCCCCAGTGGGAGGTGTGCAGGAGGCAGCTGATCGATGTTTCTCTCTCATCGATGTTTCTAGCTCTCTATCCCTCTCCCTTCCTCTCTGTGAAATATCAATAAAATATATTAAAAAAAAATAATAATAAAAAAAAAAGAATTTCAAGATGGTGACAGCAGAGCATTAAACAAG
This sequence comes from Plecotus auritus, assembly GCF_963455305.1. Classification (NCBI taxonomy): domain Eukaryota; kingdom Metazoa; phylum Chordata; class Mammalia; order Chiroptera; family Vespertilionidae; genus Plecotus; species Plecotus auritus. The sequence goes on from NC_137775.1 coordinate 15,522,941, forward strand.
GAAGGAAGGGGCCCTACTAAGCACAGGCCAATGCCTGCCTGTACAGGTTACAGCCCAAAGAGGAGTTTCTACTTGTATCTAACCACACTTGTTCTTCTCAGACAGAAATAATACAATGCCATGAAAGTAGGCCACATTTCCCCCTCAGACACCAACCTTAGCTGCTGAGTTGTCTTCGTTCATAGGCAGACCATGCTCATTCACTTCCCTCCGCATCGTTGCTCACTGTTGTCTGCCTTCCTTTCAGCTATGTAAGTGTATATGTACTTCAAGACCGGACTTAAAGTCCTCGTCATCCATGAAGTCCTCGTCAATAGGTGAGGCTCTCAATAGAACATGCTCACTGGCTCCAGATTAGAAGGAGAGTTCCAAAATAGCATCTGAAGGTCCTCGTCATCCCTTACCACCTTAATTCACTTAACTCTCGTCTTTCTAAACTTTCCAAGTACTTGTTTTATTCTGCAAATTTAGCTCTTACTTTAAAAATATTAATGATTGCTGATCATTGTGCTCATGTTGTTTCTTGAGTTAGAATATAAGCATCTTAAGCATCTAGATGGTGCCATCATCATACAATGGGGATAACACAGACTTTTGAGGCCTGGGTGTAAATACCCTGTCTTATTTATACTCATCGTGATGGAATAAGTTAATTCACATTGAGCCTCAGAGACTTCATTGGGAAAATGAGATAAGACTGACTTCATTGGGTGTTGATGAGTATTAAATAAGATAACATATGTAAAAAGCTGAGTCTATATAAGGATTCAACCAATATTAGTTTCTTTCTCGGATGTATTATGCCATACATCTGATTTGCTTCAGCAGACAGACCAGTGCTGAACACAAAGGTCAGTATGCAGTAAATATTTGCTCATTGGAAATTGAATGCATTTTTTAGGTATTATTTTACATGTATCCAGGAAGTAAGAAATCCTATGTTAAATGTTGTATAAAGTGTTATTAGCTCATTTTTTAAAAAGTATTTTCAAACCTACTATGTTATTAATAATACTTTACATGGATAAAAATAGAGATATTCTTATTCCCAATGAGTAAGTGAGGAAAAATGGCACCAACAGATTAAGGGATTACTTTAAATTACAAGGTATCAATGCAATTTAATATCCTCTAAAGCAGTGGTTCTCAACCTTTCTAATGCCACGACCCTTTAATACAGTTCCTCATGTTGTGGTGACCCCCAACCATAAAATTATTTTCGTTGCTACTTCATAACTGTAATTTTGCTGCTGCTATGAATCGTAACGTAAATATCTGTGTTTTCCGATGGTCTTAGGCGACCCTGCTAGAGAACCGCTGCTGTAGAGCCTAAGACCATCGGAAAACACAGATATTTACATTACGATTCATTAACAGTAGCAAAATTACAGTTATGAAGTAGCAACAAAAATAATTTTATGGTTGGGGGTCACCACAACATGAGGAACTGTATTAAAGGGTCGCGGCATTAGAAAGGTTGAGAACCACTGCTCTAAAGTATCCTTGAAGCTGGGTCTAAACCAGCCGTGGGCAAACTACGGCCCGAGGGCCGGATCCGGCCCGTTCGGCTGTTCTATCCGGCCCGCGGAGCCGAAAGAGTGGAGGGTTCTCTTGCTCTCCCCTCTGCTCCTTTACTTTGAATTTATATTAGTTCACACAAACACTCCATCCATGCTTTTGTTCCAGCCCTCCAGTCCAGTTTAAGAACCCATTGTGGCCCTCGAGTCAAAAAGTTTGCCCACCCCTGGTCTAAACTCAGATATGCTGACTCCTTGTCCATTTTTCCTCCCACTATAACTAAACTATCTCCAGCAAATAAAAGTATACCTGTAAAATACGTGTGGAAACAATTGTTTTAGTTGATTAAAATAGTGTAAGGAAGACTGTTGCTTATGTTGAACATATAGTGAATTAAATGTAGGGTGCCTATTACAGATCCTGAGTCACAATTAGTAAGTACATGTTTAGAAATTTAGGGAGATATTTAAATTCCTCTTTTTGATAAACATATTTTATTTTATTTTTTTAAATTTCTTTATTGATTAAGGTATCACATATTTGTCCTCATCCCCCCATTCCCATCCCAAACCCCTCCCCACACATGCCCCCACACCCTTGCTGTCCGTGACCACCAGTCAGGCCCATATGCATGCATACAAGTCCCTTGGTTGATCTTTCCCCCCTACCTCCACCCTCCCCTACCTTCCCTCCGAGGTTCTAAAGGGCCCATTTTGAATCTTAAAAGCAACAAGAGGAAAGCAGGGAACGCCCATTCAATGGTCAGCTGATTTCTCAAGAGAAACTTTGCAGGCCAGAAGGGAGTGGCAAAAAATATTTAAAGTGATGAATAGCAAGGACCTACAGCCAAGATTACTTTACCCAGCAAAGCTATCATTTAGAATTGAAGATCAGATAAAGAGCTTCCCAGACAAGAAAGAGCTAAAGGAGCTAATCACCACCAAACCAGTATTATAAGAAATGTTGAAGGGCATTATAGAAGGAGGAGAAGGAGAAGGAGGAGAAGGAGAAGGAGAAGGAAAAGAAGAAATAAAAAAAAAAAAACATGAACAATAAAAATGGCAATAAATACATATCTATCAACAACTGAACCCAAAAATCAAAATAAACGAAGAAGGAATCTAATGAACAAAATAAACTGATGAATAAATTAGAACCAGAGGCATGGAAACATGGAACAGACTGAGGAATCTCAGAGGGAAAGGGGCGGGAAGAGATTAACCAAAGAATTTATATGCGTACACGCATATCCTATGGATACAGACAATAGGGTGGTGGAGGCCTGGGGCAGGGCAAAAACCAGGTGGAGCGGGACAATGGTGGGGAAAAGAGGACACCTGCAATACTCTCAACAATAAAGATTTTTAAAAATAAAATAAAAAGCAAACAACAAAAAAACTTAAGAATAAGGTTTATTATTATTATTATTATTTTAGGTTTATTATTTTTAAGGTAGTTTCAATTTAGGGTCTAACACATGGTGCTTGAAGGCCGCTCCCCTCTCCCATCTGCATTATTATACTCTTTCCTGCTAACTGCAGCAAAACACACCTGCCTACCACACTCGGGCCTGTGGGGACTTCTCGTAGCCACAGCCCAGGAACCATTCCCACGTGAAACAGCCAAACATGGTCCCTCAGCCAAAGGTCCGCTACACACAGGGCTTTGGTATAAAAGGCGAATGAGAAGGCAGCGCCCCCTTCTGCTCCCACCCCCTCGACTCCCTAATATCCAATCGCTTGTCTCTTTCGCGTAGTGGGCGCCCGGGATTGGCTGAGAACGATGACCGGCGCGGGACCAGTGCGCACGGGCGGAGCGTGGAGCCCTGTCCATCACGGGCGGCCGTGGGGCCTGTCCTCCTCGCTGCGCGCCCGGCGAGGCTGGGGGGCGGGGCCCGGGAGCTGCTGCGCCTGCGTCGTGGGCGTTCTCGGGGAGCAGCTGCCGTCGCCGCCGACGCCACTGCTGCGTTCGGGTGTAGAATCTGGAATCCCTGCGCCTCGTTAACAATGAAGCAGAGTTCGAACGTGCCCGCTTTCCTCAGCAAGCTGTGGACGCTCGTGGAGGAGACCCACACCAACGAGTTCATCACCTGGAGCCAGGTACGGGTCCGGGGACGGCGGCCTCCGCGCCCCCTGGCTAACCTCCTCTCTCTCTCTCTCTCTCTCTCTCTCTCCCCCTCTCTCTCTCTCTCTCTCTCTCCCCCCCCCCCGCGGGGTTGCCCCTCGCGGCCTGCGTCTCGACGCCCCATGCGAGGCCCGCGGGGTGGCGAGGCGGCGCGGGCCTCGGCGTCCGGCCTCGCGAGGGACCCCCTGTGTTATTGTTCGCGCGGGGAGTCTCGGGGCGCCGCGGGGGTCCTGGTCGGCGCCGCGCGCCCAGGCCGCGGTGGGGGAGGGGCGGCCCGCGCGGGGCCCGGCGGCCTGGGAGGCCTCCTAACGGTCCTGCGGGGTCGGCGTTCGGAACCGGCCCGCCGGAGTGGGGACGGCGGAGGAGCCGAGGGTGAGGGAGCCGCGTTCCTGCTCACTCATCCTCGGTCCTCCCGCCCGCCTCGCGCGGTGTGACCAGGCTGCCCCAGCCCCGGGCCGGCATCTTCCACGCCGGGGTTTCTCGGAGAAATGTACCGCGGGGACCCGCTCTCCTCATAAACACGCACACACCCCGATTTGCATCTTTCTGAGGAGAGCAGTCAGGGAGGGAGGCAGATGTTCAAAGGCAGGTTACTGCTTATCAACAGTTTCTTTTAAATATTATGTAGAAAATAGCAGCACGCTATTTATTAGTGGGAGCTTCTGAGCCATTTGTATGGACGGATTTTGATGGTTATTTAATAAAAGTGCTGATGGGTGTCCAGTCACTTAGTGAGGAGCTCAAAGGAATCAGGCGGTTTCACTGAGTCGCCCCGGAGGGATGGATGAAGTGCCTTGGTTATGGGTCGGATCCCAGCTCTGTCACCAAGCATGGAGGACCTTCGTCAGCTCCTTACCTTGTCTGGCCTGTGCGTCCAGGTTGGTGACATGAATGGGTGGCCCTCCACTTGCAAACACGGAGATGCTGAGCAGAACGATTTTCACGTGAACTGTGTTGGCGTTAGAATGCACTCGCAGGCTGATGGCATCGTTTTGTGAAGGGGAGTGGCTTTCCCCTTGTGTAGATGGTCATCTGTGTGGGGTATTTCCTTCTTCAGGGGTCTGCACTCTACCTGGCACCTGTTAGGTGACGGGTAAGTGTTACCGCCCCTCTCTCGCCCTTTCTTTACTGTTCCTTTCCTGTAATTCTGTTTTATTGTTTACTCTTGTCTCAACAGGGAGCAATTATGTTGACACTTTGACTACTGTAACACCATATTCTGTCTTACATTTCTGTCATTTGTTCGTGTTTTTTTTTTATCTTCCAAGGACTTAATTTTCCTGAAGGTCGGTATCGTCAGCTTGATGGTACTAAACATTTGATGAATTGTGTACAGTTGTACAAAGAAAGGTGAAAATAGGGAAGCCAGCTGTCTGCATATACTTAAAAATAAACAGATGTCTCATGCTTTCATCAGTCGGAAGGATTAAAAGTTGACAAGGATGGATGGGCACAGACTGCGGTCATGTTGGAGATTGGACTGAGACTCTACCCCATGCAAGCTGACTTTATCCTACCTTTTTGGCTTGCATGTGCCTTCTTATTTTTATTGCCTAGAAATGGTATATAAATATATTGGCAATTGGTTTTAATTAAAGGGCGTTATGTTGGTGACAAGTCTAATAAATTCTCATCAGCCGAAGTATTTTGGTATTATTTTATTTTATTATTTTTTTTAAATATATTTTATTGATTTTTTACAGAGAGGAAGCGAGAGGTATAGAGAGTTAGAAACATCGATGAGAGAGAAACATCAATCAGCTGCCTCCTGCACGCCCCCTACTGGGGATGTGCCCGCAACCAAGGCACATGCCCTTGACCGGAATCGAACCTGGGACCCTTGAGTCCGCAGGCCGACGCTCTATCCACTGAGCCAAACCGGTTTTGGCATTGGTATTATTTTATGAGCAGTATCAAATGTGGAGTCTCATACTAATCCAATGCATCATTTTATGAATTCTAAGCCAAATAAGCAACTTAAAATTATTCTTACTTATCCCATTATTAAGTCTAAGCTTAAATACACATTTTCTAATACATGATGGGACAATTAAAATATAAATTCAGTGAGGGCAGGGACAGTATCTATGCCAGGGACGGAGTAGGTACTTAATAAATGCTGAATCAATGGAATTCTTGAAATATATAATGAGAGTGGTAAGAATGATAAAGATAGAACTATACCTGAAAAGAATCTTAAAAATCATCAAGTTTAGCTTTATCATTATATAGATGAGGATTTGAGGCCTAGACAGGTTAGTTATTCATAATTACAAAGCTAGCCATTATTTGATGTGGGAATTTAACATAGATATCTGACCTTCAAAGATCAGTGTTTCAGCAACATCACTACACTTAATATAGATTGGCACAATATTTAGTTACCAAAGTGTTACCCTTTCACAAGTCAGTGGACAATTCTGGATTAATGTTGTCTAGGGCTAAAGCTTAGTGGCTTAGGGAAGCTGTCTCACTCTGCCACAGATTTTTCCAAAAGCAGTGACAGTGAAAGGTAGAACTTTAATTAAACAATGATGTTAGATGGGGAAAAAAAACAACAAAAGTTCCTCTCATCTTTTAGGAGTTGCTATTTTAAAAAAGTTGTTTCTGGTTTCCCTCAAACTTGTTTGGCTGAACTTTTGTTGATGTAATTTAGCATTTATACTATTACAGTGAAACTCATATTAAGACCTTTAGAAGCAGCAGATGTTTTCAAAAGGTAATTTTAATGCATTTTTTTTCTTTTTCCACTAGTGGAAAATAATTTACTCCTCTCGCTTGAGTGTAAGGCAATGGGAGAAAACTCTTTCAAACTATAGTTTGAAAAGCTTGGCTTAATATTCCTCAAGACTTATATAACTTTAGTATTAGATCCAGAGTGTCTTTAAAACACATTGTACATGTTTTATTTTTCCCATATTCACCCCATGATGTTTCTTTTTTTTTTTTTTTTCTTTCAGTTCCTGTAACTTTTATGTAGCTATTTTGGCCTTGGTGGGTAGGTAGTCTATTGCTGAATTGGGACAGATAGTAATATTGGACAACCTAAAGCTGTTTCAATTGTAAAAGAGTCCTAAACAGAGGACACAGATTTAGCTTGGAAGCAACTGAGGAAACTTGATACTCAGAGTTGAGACTGTGGAAGTTGAATGGAAGTTCTTGCCATTGATTGTGGGAAACAGCCTTTACTGCTGTTGATATTTGATATTTGTTTATGTTGAAGTGAAGCACTATAAAAAATGAGAAAACTGAAAAGTTGTTTTGCCAGTGTTATTACCTTTGTCTCTCTTCTTCAGATTGCTTGAGAAGACCAAGAAGTGATTTCCCCTGACCTTATATCCATGTGCCCCTTTGGCATTCTGTACTTCCCTATCCCTCTCAAATCAGCAGTGACAAATCAGAAAATAGGAGGGAAAGAGTGCAAAAACAGAATTTGTCCAGTATTCTCTAGCTGTCTTGGTTGAGTTTGTTCTGTAGGCCCTTAATCCTCCCACTGTTTTGGTATCATTTTGAACTTCTCAGCAACAATTGGGTTATTACAGTACTCCCTACTGAAATCAAGAAAGGCCACAAGAGTGGCAGAAAGCCATCGTAGATGGGCCTACAGAAAAATTGAAAGATTCATTGAGAAGTGTGGGTTTTTTTTAGTTTGTATCTACACAAGAGAATGAGCTCAAGACTCAAAAGGAATGGTTGTTGAACATTAATAAGTTGTAGACTGATTGTTTCTATTCTGAAAAATGTTTTAAAATAAGGGGGCTGAAGTGTTAGAATATTAGTAAGAATTTTTAGATATCTTTAAGAGGACCAATTTGAGCAGTAACAACTATTACTACTCTTCAGAAGTTTGTCAACATTTATGGATGAGGCCTAAAGAAAAGCTACCCATTTCTCTCACTGCATTCAGTAATGGCTTTCTTCCCCTTGTAAAGTGTGTAGGGTGAGTCCTGGGTTGTATTGCTTGAGCCTCACAGGTCTAAACAGCAGTAAGGTGGAATGTTTGCACTCAGAGAGGTTATTTACTAATTTTAGAGTGGAGACTGCAGGAATACCATAAGTGGAGACAAAGAATGATATGAGTGAATGAGGGTTGTGTGTGTGTGAGAGAGCGAAAATAACCAAGAGGCATTCATCTCTTCATTTGATATAATCCAAGAGTTGAAATTCTAAAAATAAAATTTGCTCTACTGTGACCACAACTTTATTTATTCAGTTACTCACAAATATTTATTGTGAATCTCTCATGGCCAAATAGTGTGCTAATACTAGGAATTTGTTCAGTGGTGAACAGAATGTCTAACTTCATAGAGCTTACATTCTAGCGAAGGGCACTGGTAATTAACAAGTAAGCAAACACAAATAATATAATATAGTTAGTGTAAGTACCATAAAGAAAATAAAGATTCAAAAGAGAGTGTATCAATTTAGGGTTCAGTTAGGAGACAGAAGTCAATGCAGTTTTTTTAACATGAAAAGTTTAATAGAATTGCTGACTATATTGGTGAATTGGAGTAAAGAAAACTCTAAAATATAGGAGAAACAGTTATAAGAAGCAGCCACCATTGCTAGGGCTAACAGAGTGCCAAAGTAAGAGTCCTCTCCCCAAGTCTAAGATCCTGGCCTTGTTAGAGAGAGTTATGACCATTTCTCACTGAATGGCAAAGAAGTTACTGGTGCCACACTGGTGGAACTTACTGGAAATTCATCCTTCAGAACTTGACGGGAAATATAACTTCTAGGGTAGAGGTTGGCAAACTATGACCATGAGGCATCTGTTTTGCAAATAAAGTTTAATTGGATTTAGCCATGCTTAGTTTATTACATAGTGTCTATATAGTTGCTTTCTTGCTACAAGGGCAGAGTTAAGACCCTATGATCTGCAAGTTGAAAATATTTACTATCTAACTCTTCAAGAAAATGTTTATCAGCCTTTGGCCTAGTATCCTAGAAAGCTGTTTATGGGGAGATGTCATATTAGAGATACTCGAATTTGAAATGTTCCAAGGAATAGGGAGAGTCAAGGGAAGCTGCTACCCTGAAGGAGCCTGTTAAGGACAGGGCATCAGGAAGAGGAATCCTTTCCCCTTTTAATATTTCTCTAGTATCTTCCATTGACAAAGCTTAATACCATGCCAGCTAGCAAAAGAAAGATACTTATGGGACCCAGTTCCATGTTTTCAGAACAAACAATGAAGAATTAATTTGGAGCAATAAATTGATAACTAGCATGTAAATGACAGACTTGTGGGTATTTGAGGTAGAGTAATAAGCTCCTCTGAACAGTTGACTTTTGAGCCAAGACTTGAATGGTTAGAAAGGATGGACTAAAGGGGAATGGCACATGTAAAGGCCTTGAACATGGCATTTTCATGGGATTGGAAAAGGCCCAGGTGATTAGAGTATCCTTAGAGAATGTGGGGTCAGAAAGGGAGGTGGGAACATGGTATAAGGCCTTATGGGTGTGGAGAGAAGATTGGAATGAGGGAACTAATTAGAAGATTATCACAGTTTTCCACTATGGTGTTGAATATAGTGTGGCTGAGACTAGGGTAGTAGCAGTAAAAGTGGTGAGAAGTAGTCAGATTTGATAACTACTTTGAAGGCAAATCTGCAGAACTTATTGATAAATTGGTTGGAATTGGAGGAGGGACAGAAGAATTAGATTTGGCCTGAACAACAGGATGAATAATGGTACTATTTGCTGAGATGTGGGAAGATTTGGAGAAATGCAGGTGGGGCCATATTAACTTTGAGATTACAGATGGATCACTAGTAATATTTGAAAATTATTTTATTTTGCTTATGTTTTCATATTCATATGGCCACACCTAGTTTTTTTTTAATTATCACCCTGGGATATGTTTTTATTGATTTTTAGAGAGAGAGGAAGGGAAGGATGGAGAGAGAGAGAGAGAGAGAGAGAGAGAGAGAGAGAGAGAGAGAAAATGAATCATCCATCAGTTGCCTTCCTTACACACCTGGACCAGGGATCAAATCTGCAACCTAGGTATGTGCCCTGACAGAATCTAACCCTCTGCCTTTTGGTGTACAGGATGATACTCAACCAACTGGGCCACCCAGCCAAGGCTGGCCACATCTAATTTTAAAGGAGATGAGGAAGTGCAGTGTTAGGAAGGACAACAAATATTTCTGAAGAACCTGAATGACTTCTGCACTCCAAGATATTCATGTGAAAATGTTGAATAGGATGTTTGGATGTAAGACTGGTGTTCAGGGTGGAGTTTGGAGCTTTGAGGTCTTAATTTATAATTCCCCAATTACTTATAAGTTTAAACACTTCTTCATATTTATTAACCATTTATGTTTCCTATTCTCTATGAAATGTTTGATCATTTTTCTATTGGATGGTTTATCTGTTACTATTTGTAGGAACTCCTTGTATATTCTGTATATTTTTTGAATATATGTGCTGCCTATATCTTTTCTCAGTTTGTGGCTTATCTTTTTACATTCTTTTGATGAGCACAAGTTCTTAATTTTTAGTATAGCTTAATATATAGTCTATTTTGAGGTTTATGCTTTTTTTTTCCTTCAGGATATGTTCTCTTACCTCCTCCTAAGAAAGAAAAACACTTTTCCATCTCCTTTTCTTCTGAAAGTTTTAAAAGTTTACATTTCATATATTAATCACTTGGAATTGATTTTTGTGGCCTATGAAGGATCCAGTTCATAATTTTTAATGTAAATATTTTGTTGTCCTAGCCCCTTTCTTGAATAGTTTCTTTTTTCCCCAGTGATATGTATTGCTACCTCTGTCTTATAGCAAAATTATATATTGTGGTTTTGTTTCTAGGTTATCTATTCTGTCCATCAGACAATGACATATCACATCCCTTATCACATGTCTTAATTACCATAGCTTTATAAAAGGTCTTGCTTTTGGGAGGGCAACTTATTCTTCAGGAGTGCCTTAACTATTGTTTGTCTTTGATCTTCCATATATGTTTTAAAATCAAGTTCTATTTTTAAAAATAAACCTATTGGGGTTTTTATTGTAATTGCATTGAAACTATAAATCAGATTAGGAAAAAATAGATATTGCCATGAACAAGGCACATTTCTAAATTCATCTTATTTAATAAGGTTTTATAATTTTTTTGAAGTTAGGTCTTGCATATCTTTGTTAGATTTCTTCCTAGGTATCCTTTAGTTAAAAATATATTTCTAACTCTTGCTGGTAATTAGAAATACAAGTACCATTTGTATATTGATAAAGTGAGCTAATCACTTTACTGGCTGGGGTTCTTTTAAGTGTACATCCATAACATTTGTAAATGACAATTTTGTTCTTTCTTTTAGAACCTTATACCTTCAATTTGTTTTCTTTTGCAGTAGTTACGACCTCAGTAAGAGTGTCAAATAGAAGCAGTGATCATAGGATCCCTTTTTCTTATTTTTAAAGGGAACATTTTTAATATTTCTTTTTATTAAGTACTAGCTACTACAATTGAGTTTTTAATTTTTGTTGTTGTTGATGTCAAACTTAATTGGGTCACTTAAAGGGGAGAGAGGCATGCCAGGATTGGGGGGATACTGGAAAAAGTTGACTTTGGGAGAGTAGGAAGATAGGTTTGAAATAGACAATAGGGTGAGAATATAATGAGTTAAAGAGCATTGTGTAAAAATGCTGACAGTAGAAAATCCGAGTGTGAAATTTGAGATGGTCAGGGGCAGAGGTGTAGATGTGATAATCATCACACATAATAAAGTCTGTAATTAGATACACTGGTGTGGATGAGATTGCCTAAGGAAAGAGTGTAATAGATGCCTTGGTCAAGGATAGAAACCAAAAAACACACTACCTCTTGGTAGATGGAAGGCAGTTGAAAGGAAATGTAAGAAATAAAAGTCAATGTATAGAGTTTCAAACCAAAAGTAGAGAGGAAGAGATTGTCCGTAATGCCAAATGAAATGACTCAGAGAGGTGTGTAGGAAGATCAGGACTGAAAAGAGGGCATTGAATTTGTCATTTGACATTTTAGAAAAAGTGGTTTTGGTGTAGAGAAACAGAAACCAATTTTTAGTGAAAGTTAGTAGATGGTCCTGAATTGCAGAAAGAGACTTCAAAGTATTTGTTTGATAAATTTTGCAGTGAAGGAAAAGACAAATGGGGTGGGTAGATTGAGAGGAAATTAAAGTAAAGGGAAAGTCCTTTGAAAATGGGGAAAATGTATGAATTTATAATTTATTACCTAATAACCAACACTAGTTACCAAACTTATTAAATTTTGCCAATCTAATAAGTGAAAATTACTTGTTTTGCTGTATATCCTATCTAATAAAAGAGCAATATGCAAATTAACCATTACTCCGCTACACCCACAAGCCACGCCCACAAGCCAATCAGGAGCAAATATGCAAATAAACCCAACCAAGATGGCTACGGCCACAGAGAGCAGAAGGGAGGCTTGGGTTTCCCTGGCAATGGAGGAAGCCAAGCTTTGCGCACACCCTGGCCAGCCCAGGCCTCAAGGCTACAAAGTTTCAATTATACAAGATACATAAATCCAAAAAAAAAATGGCTGCCGCAGAAGGCTTGGCTCTGCTCCAGGCTACAAAGTTTCAATTGTAGAAGATAAATGTACCCCCAGATACCAGGGCCTCTGCTTGGGTCGCCAGTGGGTGTGGCTGGCCTGCAGACCACCACAGGCCCCTCTCCCAGGCCGCTCCACGCCCCAAGGGAACCACCATCCTGATCCGGGACACCCTTCAGGGCAAACAAGCTGGCCCCCACCCGTGCACCAGGCCTCTATCCTATCTAATAAAAGAGTAATATGCAGATTGACCGTCACTCCAACACATAAGATGGCTGCCCCCATGTGGTCAAAGATCCTGCCCCCACGTGGACACAAGATGGCCACCACAAGATGGCCAGCAAGGGAGGGCAGTTGGGAGGGACCAGGCCTGCAAGGGAGGGCAGTTAGGAGTGACCAGGCCTGCAGGGGAGGGCAGTTAGGGGTGACCAGGCCTGCAGGAGAGGGTAGTTAGGGGAAAACAGGCTGGCAGGGGAGCAGTTAGGCATCAATCAGGCTGGCAGGGGAATGGTTAGGGGGTGATCAGGCTGGCAGGCAGAAGCGGTTAGGGGCAATCAGGAAGGCAGGCAGGGGAGTGGTTGGGAGCCAGCAGTCTGGATTGTGAGAGGGATGTCCGACTGCCCAGGATCGGGCCTAAACGGGCAGTCGGACATCCTTTGAGGGGTCCCAGATTGGAGAGGGTGCAGGCTGGGCTGAGGGACACACACACCCGTGCACGAATTTCGTGCACCGGGCCTCTAGTTCAATTATAAATGAATCAGTCTCCCTAAAATTCATATTGGATTTTTCATTTGTTAGAAATTTTTAATCAGTGCAGTTAATTTTTCATCATAAATTTAAAAAATATTTTGTTAATAGTCTTTCAACTTTATTTAATCTATTTTAATAATTTTATTATAAGTTAAGTTTAGACACAGTAATAGAAATCCAAACAAGTGTGGTGTAACAAAAAGTGTATTTTTCTCTTACATCTGAAGATGCCCAGTCACCTTCTGTTTTTTTCAGCCATATTTTGTTCTTCTACTTCAGGGGTTTGCTGGAGCACTGGTCTTTAGCTCCAAGTTCCAAGCAGGGATATGGGATATAGGGATTAGATAGTTTGAATCTCTCCCCTTTTAGAAGCTTTTCTGAAAGCCTCACTGAAAATATTCTACTTTTATTTTGTGAGGTGTGTTATTTGGCCACCTCTTACTGTAAAGGGACTGAGAAATGCAGTTTCAGCATCAAACAAAATTATATTTCAGTTAGTAAGAAAACAGGATCATCCATGTTGTTGCATATGGTAGGATCTCTTTCTTTTTTTAAAGATATATAATGTGACATTGTGGAACATTTTTTTATATATATATATCATATACATTTATATATTTATACACTTACTAGAGGCCCGATGCACAAAATTCGTGCAAGAGTAGGCCTTCCTTCCCCTGGCTGCCGGCACCGGCTTCCCTCTGGCACCCAGGACCTGGGCTTCCCTCCGGCCACCAGCAGGCACCTGGGACCCGGGATTCTCTCGCAGCCCCGGCTTTGTCCAGAAGGATGTTCAGTCTAATTAGCATATTATGCTTTTATTATTATCGATATATATATCACAACTTTTTAATTCATTTTTCGAATGGATGGACACTTAGGATGTTTCTGTATCTTGTCTACTGTGAATAGTGTTGCAGTGAATATGGGAGCACTGATATCTCTTTGAGATACTGATTTCATTTCCTTTGTGTATACACTCAGAAGAGGGGTTGCTGGATCATATGGTAGTTGTATTTTTATTATTAATTTTTTAGGAAACTTCATACTGTTTCCCTTAATGGCTATACCAGTGTACACCCCAACCAACAGTATACAAGGGTTCACTTTCCTCCACATTCTTGCCAGCCCATTGTCTTTCATCCTATCTAATAAAAGAGTAATATGCAAATTAACCATCACTCCACTACACCACAAGCCACGCCCACCTGTAGCCACGCCCACCAGCCAATCAGGAGTGAATATGCAAATAAACCCAACCAAGATGACTACTGCCACAGAGAGCAGGAGGGTGGCTTGGGTTTCCCCGGCAATGGAGGAAGCCAAGCTTTCCGCCTGCCCTTGCCGGCCTAGGCCTCCACTCAAGGCTACAAAGTTTCAATGATAGAAGATACATAAACCCAAACAGAAATGGCTGCAGCCACGGAGCTGGAAAGAGCAGGAGGCTAGGGTTGCCCACGGTGATGGAGGAAGCCAAGCTTTCCGCACACCCTGGCCGGCCCAGGCTTTGCTTAAGTCTACAAAGTTTCAATTATAGAAGATACATAAATCCCCCAAAAAATTGCTGCCCCCACGGAGCAAGCAGAAGGCTTGGCTCCACTCCAGGCTTACAAAGTTTCCATTGTAGAAGATAAATAAACCCCAGATACCAGGGCCTCTGCTTGGGTCGCCAGGGGGCATGGCCGGCCTGCAGACCACCACAGGCCCCTCTCCCAGGCCGCCCCATGGGAACCCCCACCCTGATCCGGGATACCCTTCAGGGCAAACCAGCTGGCCCCCACCCATGCACCAGACCTTTATCCTATCTAATAAAAGAGTAATATGCAGATTGACCATCACTCCAACACACAAGATGGCTACCCCCATGTGGTCAAAGATCCTGCCCTCAGGTGGACACAAGATGGCCACCACAAAATGGCCAGCAAGGGAGGGCAGTTGGGAGGGACCAGGCCTGCAAGGGAGGGCAGTTGTGGGCAATCAGGCCAGCAGGGGAGGGCAGTTGGGAGGGACCCAGGCCTGCAGGGGAGAGCAGTTGGGGGGGACCAGGTCTGCAGGGGAGGGCCGTTAGGGGTGACCAGGTTTGCAGGGGAGGGCAGTTAGGGGAAAACAGGCTGGCAGGGGAGCAGTTAGGCATCAATCAGGCTGGCAGGGGAGTGGTTAGGGGGTGATCAGGCTGGCAGGCAGAGGCGGTTAGGGGCAATCAGGAAGGCAAGCAGGCGAGCACTTGGGAGCCAGCAGTTCTGGATTGTGAGAGGGATCAGTGGGATCGGGCCTAAACGGGCAGTCGGACATCCCTCGAGGGGTCCCAGATTGGATAGGGTGCAGGCTGGGTTGAGGGACACCCCCCCCCCCGCCCCGTGCACGAATTTTGTGCACCAGGCCTCTAAGTTTTTTATAATTAGCCATCCTAACAGGTATGAGGTGATACCACATTGGTTTTGTTTCGATGTTCCTGATGTTTAGTGATGTTCAACACCTTTTTATATACCTGTTAGTAATTTGTATGTCATTTTGGGAAATAAGTCTATTCATATCCTTTGCCCATTTTTTAATTGTGTTGTTGGTGGTTTGTTGTTCATGTTTTTTGCTGTTGACTTGTATGCTCTCCTTATATATTTTGGATCTTAATCTCTTATCAGATAAATTATTGCAAATATCTTCCCTTATTTTGTTAGGTTATTTCATTTTGTTGGTTCCTTTGCTATGCAGAATCTTTTCAGTTTGATGTAGATGATATGTTAATTAGCTTGACTAGTAGTTATTTTACTGTGTATGTATATATATCAAATCATTGTATTCTACACCTTAACTATATACAATTTTAGTTTTGAAAGATACAATAATAAATTTAAAAAGTAAAGGCATCTGGAAATAGAGTAGGCAGATAGCAGTCTCCATGAATAAACTTACTACTTTTTACCTGTATGGCTTCTGGGTTTATTATGTATGTAATGCTTCCAAAAGCTTGGTTGTAAAAAGTGACGTAGCAGAGAGCTTTTGTTTTTTTCCTTCCAAATGGAGAGTTTATTAATCCTTTTCCCTCTTGATTTTATCCCCTGCTTTGAATGCTACCTTTAATTATCTTTTAAATTCTCAGACAGATTTGCTTCCTCTGTCTTCTCTAGTCTCTCCTTTCTTTAGTACCAAACTAAAGAAACACCATGGTTTTGTAAACACCAGGATTCTACCATCTGTATGGGATAGGATTAACACCTCCCAATTGTTTTTAGTATTTTCTTACCTATTGTTAAATAATTATTTTTACAAATGAACTTCAGTACTTAATATTTCCTTGTGTTAACAGCTCTTCACCTTGCCTCCAAAAATCGTTTTTGTGTTTTTTTTTCAACTGAGAGAGAATTTAATGTATTGGTTAATTTAGGCAGAATTAACCGTTTTACAACCGTGTATTCGTTCCTCAGTAGTTTAATATTTTCTGAAAGGTCTTGTGTATTTTTAAATTTTATTTTTAGATACTTTTCTATTATTGGAATCTTTTATTCCATTTAAGTTTTAATTGTGGTTGTGATAAAATATACATAACATAAATTAACCATTTTAATCATTTTTTAATCCTTATCCAAGGATATGTTTTTATTGATTTTTGAGGGGGAGAGAGAGACAGAGAGACAGACATCCATGTGAGAGAAACATCAATTGGTTGCCAGTTGTTTCCCATACACACCTCATTCAGGGATCACACCCACAACCTAGGTATACGTATACATACCTTGGCCGGGAATTGAACCTGTAACCTTTTGGTATATGGGACCATGCTCCAAGCAACCGAGCCACCCGGCCAGGGCTTACCATTTTAACCATTTTTAGGTATATAGTTCAGTGCCATTAAGTACATTCATGTTGTTTTGCAGCCATCACTACCATCCATGTCCAGAATGTTTTTCATCTTCCCAAACTAAAACTTCATACTCAATAGAGTGACAATAACTTCCAATTCCCTCCTTTCTCCTAGCTTACTAACTACTGTATCTATTAATTTGACTATTCTTAACTCATATAAGTGGAATCATACATTATTTGTCCCTTTGTGGCTAGTTTATTTTACTTAGCATAATGTCTTCAAGGTTTATCTACGTTGTAGCATGTCTCAGTTTTCTTCCTCTTTCAGGCTAAATAATGTTCTATTGTATATATATATGCCACATTTTCTTTATCCATTTACCTGCCAGTGAACATTTGGATTGCTTCCACTTTTTGTCTACTGTAAATAATGCAGCTATGAATATGGGTGTACAAATATCCTTTTAAGTCCCTGATCTCAACTATTTTGGGTATATGCATAGAAAGGGAATTGCATGGTTAATTCTATGTTTAATTTTTGAGGAACCACCCTACTGTTTTCCACATTGACTGCTCTAATTTCATTTTCACCAACAATGCACAGGCATTCCAATTTCTCTAAATCCTTACCAACACTTATTTTCTGTGCCCTCCCTCTCATGTGTGTGTTTTAATAATAGCCATTCTGATGACTACAAAGTAGTATATTGTGGTTTTGGTTTTCATTTCCTTAATGATTAGTGATGTTAGGCATCTTTTCATGTGTTTATTGCCATTTGTATATCTTCTTTGGAAAAATATCTATTCAAGTCCTTTGCCCATTTCTAATCAGGTTGGTTGTTTTTGCCATTGTTGAGTTGTCAGGTTTCTTTTTATATTGGGGATATTAACTCCTTGTAAGATACATAATTTCCAAATATTATCTCCGATTCTGTGGGTTTCTTTTCCACACTCTTGATAGTGTTTTTTACACAAAAGTGTTTATTCTGAGGTAGCTTCATTTATTTATTTTTGCTTTTGTTGCCAGTGCTTTGCTGTTATCCAAGAAATCACTGCTAAATCCAGTGTCATGAAGCCTCTCTTTATGGTTTCTTCTAAAATTTTTATAAATGTAGGTCTTTCATCCACTTGAGTTAATTTTTGTATATGATGTAAGATAAGGGTTCAGACTTCATTCTTTTGCATGTTAGTACCCAGTTTTCCCAACATCATTTGTTAAAAAGACTGTCCTTTCCTCATTAAATGGTCTTGGCACCCTTATAAAAATTCTTTGACTGTATATGCGAGAATTTATTTCTGGGCTCTCTATTCTATTCTATTGGTCTGTCTGTCTTTATGCTAGTACCATGCTGTTTTGATTATTGTATTCTAATAAGTTTCAAGTTGTTTGTTTTTTGGTATGAAAGAACACTAGTGAATTTAAGTATTAATTAGTAACCAGGTACTTTACTAAGGTCTAATATAGTTTTTCAGTTGGTACAAAGATACAATTATGCTTGCAAAAATGATAGTACTTTTCTCAAATTTTATCTTATTTTTGTCTAATTTTGTTGGCTTTAAAACAATATCAAATAATTATGCTATGTACATATTGTATTTATTTTTCTTATTTATGATTTAATAGGAATTTTTCTAATATTTCGCTATAGAGCATGATGCAGGTTTTGGTTTGAGATGTACTCTTGAGCTTTTTTTTACTTGTTTTTTGTTTCAGAGAGGAAGGGAGAGGGAGAGATAGAAACATCAATGATGAGAGAGAATCACTGATCGGCTGTGACCTGCACACACCCCACACTGGAGATCGAGCCAACTTGGGCATATGTCCTGACCAGGAATCGAACCGTGATCTCCTGGTTCATAGGTCTATGCTCAACCACTGAGCCACACCAGCTGGGCCTGAGCTTTTTTTTTTTTAAAAAAAATAAATCTTCAGATTATTACAATTGTTTCTCCTTTTTCCCCCCATAGCTCCCCTCCACCTGGTTCCCACCCCACCTTCTGCCCTTACCTCCCCCCCCACTGTCCTCATCCATAGGTGTATGATTTTTGTCCAGTCTCTTCCTGAACCCCCCCCCCCCAAACCTCTTTCCCCCTGAGAATTATCATTCCACTCCCTTTCTATGCCCCTGATTCTATTATATTCACCAGATTATTCTGTTCCTCAGGTTTTTAATTCACTTGATTTTTAGGTTCACTTGTTGATAGATATGTATTTGTTGTTCATAATTTTTATCTTTACTTCTTTCTTCTTCCTCTTCTTTAAGAATACCTTTCAGCATTACATATAATACTGGTTTGGTGGTGATGAACTCCTTTAGCTTTTTCTTATCTGTGAAGCTCTTTATCTGCCCTTCAATTCTGAATGATAGCTTTGCTGGGTAAAGTAATCTTGGTTGTAGGTTCTTGCTATTCATCACATTGAAAATTTCTTGCCACTCCCGTCTGGCCTGCATAGTTTCTGTTGAGAAATCAGCTGACAGTCGTATGGGTGCTTCCTTGTAGGTAATTAACTGTTTTTCTCTTGCTGCTTTTAATATTCTCTCTTTGTCTTTTGCTCTTGGCATTTTAATTATGATGTGTCTTGGTGTGGTCCTCTTTGGATTCCTTTTGTTTGGGGTTCTGTGCGCTTCCTGGACTTGTAAGTCTATTTCTTTCACCAGGTGGGGGAAGTTTTTGGTCATTATTTCTTCAAATAGGTTTTCAGTATCTTGCTCTCTCTCTTCTTCTGGCACCCCCATAATTCTGATGTTGGTACGCTTGAAGTTGTCCCAGAGTCTTCTTACACTATCTTCAACTTTTTGGATTTTTTTTTTTTTCTTTTTGCTTTTTCGGTTGAGTGTTTTTTGTTTCTTTGTATTTCAATTCTTTGACTTGATTCTTGTGTTCCTCTAGTCTGTTTTTGGGTCTCTGTATAATATTTTTTATTTCAGTCAGTGTATGTTTAATTTCTAGTTGGTCCTTTTTCATATCTTCGAGGGTCTTGTTATATTTATCGGCCTTTTCTAGGATATTCTTGAAAAGCCTTATAACCGTGGTTTTGAATTATATATCCAGTCGTTTGTTTTCCTCCATTTCTTTCGTTTGTGATCTGTTTCTTTGACGCCGCATTTTCATTGCTTCCCTGAGTTGGTAGGGTAGATTTGTGTGCTAGGTTTCCTATATGGCCCAGTGGGTCGGCCTCCCCAGTTAACCTGAGGTGGACACTCTTGGTGCACCCCTTTGTGGACTGTGTGTACAGCCTTGTTGTAATTAAGTCTTGATTGTTGTTGGTATCACAGTCTTGATTGTTGTTGGTATCACTGGGAGGAATTGACCTCCAGGCCAGTTGGCTGTAAGGATCAGCTGTGTCTATGCTGGGATAAGTTCGGTGCTGGAGACAGCCTTATAGGATTAGACTTGCCAAATTGCAAAAGCCTCTGTGCTCAGCTTGGATGGGGTGGAGTCTCAGGGCGGAGCAGACAGTCTTGGCTTCCCGTCAGCCTTGCCCTTGCGCACACACGCGCGCCTTCAGACCTCTGCCTTCCCAGGCTCCCGAGTCTCCGCCCGAGAGTCCAGATTCCCCCCACAAGAGCGTGGGTCCCCAGGGGCTCGCCTGGAACTGGGGTTCAGTACAGTCAGAACTGGGGCCCAGTGCAGTCAAGAGCCTCTGACTCCCTTCCACTAGGGAAAGCCTGTGGCAACCTCCGCAGCCTTTGTGCGCACTGGCCCGCGCGCGCCTTCAGACCTCTGCCTTCCCTGGCTCCCGAGTCTCCGCCTGAGAGTCCGGACTCCCCCCGTAAGAGCGTGGGTCTCCAGGGGCTCGCCCGGAACTGGGGTTCAGTGCAGTCAGAACTGGGGTTCAGTGCGGTCGGGGGCTTCCTTCCCCCTCCCGCCAGAGAAAGTCAGCCAGGCTCTCAGCCGCCCTTCCTCTCTGCGTGCACAAAGACCCTTTGCCATACCTCCAATTCTCTGTGAGCTTTTCTCTTTCCTTCTAGTTGTAGAATTTTCACTCAGCCAGCTTTCCTGTGGTTCTGGATGGTGTCCGTTCTGTCTTTTAGTTGTAGTTTTGAAATAGTTGTGCAAGGCAGCAGTTTAGGTGCTTACCTATGCCGCCATCTTGGTTTCTCCTGAGCTTTTGAAGTTGGCATCAAAAACTTAATTACAGTTTGGCACTTAATTGGAGTTTGTTTCTGTTGCCATTAACAGTTATAAATTGTTGGTCTGAAGTTATCATAAAAGAATTGCCCGTTTTGGGGGTTCTTATATACAATCTCATGTCAGAGGACCTTAACTATTTGACTTCTTTATTTTTTCAGAATGGTCAAAGTTTTCTGGTTTTGGATGAACAAAGGTTTGCAAAAGAAATACTTCCCAAATACTTCAAGCACAATAACATGGCAAGCTTTGTGAGGCAACTGAATATGTGTGAGTATTGACAGCAGTTTATTTGGAGTACTGTCATCAGCCACTGATTAAACAGTTTTTTCCCATTAGAATGATAAAGAGGAAATACACTGCATAGAAGCACTATTAAATTTTGACTTCTCTGTTTCAGTCATCTGAATTTTGAATCTTTTTCAGATGGTTTCCGTAAAGTAGTACATATTGACTCTGGAATTGTAAAGCAGGAACGAGATGGTCCTGTTGAATTTCAGCATCCTTACTTCAAACAAGGCCAGGATGACTTGTTGGAGAACATTAAAAGGAAGGTGGGTTATTGTTAACATGATTTAATTAGGGCATTACCATGTCGTATACTTGGCTGAGATTTATATCAGTGTTGAAATTGAGAATGTATAGAAATACACTGGTGTTCTTTGTTAGGATGACTTAGACTAATAAAGTTTTAATTATGTCCCCCTATTTTTTTCCCCTGGTGCTGAATTATACTGAGTACTCAAACAGCTTAAAAGGGAAGGAAAATGTTTGCATGCTGACTGAGGATGAGGAGTCATTTATATTGGGATAGCTCACTCCTTTTAATTTAGCTTAAAAAAATGTAAGCTCCTACTAGAATGTAAATTCCGTGGAGGGCTTTTTATGTAGTTCACTGCTGAATTCGAATGCCCAGAATAAGTCTCTTGTATATAGTAGGCATTTAACAGTACGTTTTTTAATGAATTTTTTACTGAAATAAAATATCTTACCAAATCCAGAAAATGGGGGTGGGAGGGTAGAGAGGTAAAAGGGCAGTGGGCCATGAAAGAAAATGGCCTAACAAGAAGTTATTGCATAAATTTAATTAGACATGGAATATGATAATAAAGAGGCTTGGGGAAATTACAGGGAGTTTGACAGAATGAAATGAAAGCGGGGGGAAAAAGGCCCTTAAGGTGTCCTGCTTGTGGAAACTGGAAACTAACTCACATTAAAAAAAAAACACCTTATCCTCTCTCTCAGCTATGAAGTGTATTCTCTCCCTAGAATCTTATCCCAGTCTTTTTGGAACTGGATTACTTCCTGAACATGCTATAAGATCCTCTTTAATAGGGAAGCTTTGAATTACAGTCATGGCATTTGTTTGACATCCTAAATTTGCTTTTTGAAAGGTTTCATCTTCAAAACCAGAAGAAAATAAAATTCGTCAGGAAGATTTAACAAAAATTATAAGTAGTGCTCAGAAGGTTCAAATAAAACAAGAGACTATTGAGTCCAGGCTTTCTGAGTTAAAAAGGTAAAGTATTATTTCCAAATATAATTCTATTATGGGGTTGGTATGTTTGTTGTGTGTTGGGAATTGGAGGTTAGTGCTTTAAGTACTTTTAGATTATGTTGTTGAAGCCAAGGTCAAAGGTCATCTTTCTGTAAGTATTGGTTCCCTTTATTTTTACTGTGTAGCCATAGACTTTACCCCAATATTGTATCTTCATGATGGTGGTCGAAAGAATATAAAAACCTGAACTTTCGAAACAATATTATGCACATGCCTTATTTGATGAAAGAGTAGATCTTTAAATTAGTGTAGGAAATATGATTCTACATAGGTTAGCTTTTTTTCTTTTCTTTAATTTTTAAATATGTCTTTATTAATTTTAGAGAGGAAGGGGGAGAGAGAGAGAGAGAGAGAGAGAGAGACATCAGTTGGTTGCCTCCCGCATGCAACTTCAGATGAACCTGCAACCTGGGCATGTGCCCTGACCAGGAATGGAACTGGTGATCTTACGGTTCACAGGACGGCACTCAACCAACTGAGCCACACCAGTCAGGGGTAGGTTAGCTTTTATATGATCACACACATGAGGGCACACAAAGTACTACATGTGCTACTTATTCTTTCTTTTTAAAGACTTTTCTGTGTGACCTATCTCTTAGGAAAAAGTAGGACATAAAAAATAAGGGGGAAAGGACACAAGTCAGAAAAAGTACAGTATTTTTTTTTGGTAAGTATTAAAGTCTCATTTTCGATACCCCCTATTTGTAAATATAGTTCTCTTTGGAAATTAACAAAAGAATGAATATTAAACATGTAATAGGTGGATTATCTTTTATGTCTTCTCAGCATTATCATTGCTGCTAACATTCAATAGCAATGCAATTTCAATAAATGTTGAATGAAGGAAAAGAAAGTATTACTCCTGGTCCAGTTAATTGGTTTGTCATATATTAGAATATGCTTTTCAAAGACAAATATTTTCTAGTGTTTTCATGCGCTTGTTTTTGAGACAGATCTTAAGATAGACAGTTTTAGAATCTGATAGACTTTAGTTCACCTTTAACCCTTAGCAAATTATCTGTGTGCTCTTGGGCAAGTCTTCTCAGTTCTCTGAGTCTCAGTGTCCTAATATATAAAATAGAAATAATAATTTCCTTCCTGATGGATTTGAAAGAAGTTTAAATGATTAGTACATATAAAATGCTTATCATAGTGCCTGGAGCATATTAAGTGCTAGGTAAGTATCACTTCCCTTTAAGAATTGTTTCCTAAACACAAGTACTGAATTCACTTGGTAGCCATAGTTGAAAGGTTAGCTTAACCAAGAAATAATGAACCAGATTGTCAGAGTAATAAATTGCCTACTACTATATGGATGGAGGCACGAGCCTTAAGTTTTTGTGAATATAGTGTCATGAGTAGAAGCTACTACAGTTATGAAGGAATGATTCTAGATTTGTGTCAAGATAGTTGTCATCTATATAATTGAACCAAAGATTTTCTAGTCTCATAAAAATATATAATAATAACTACTTAAATTCTCTGGTATTTTTTTTAATCTTTATTTTTAATTTTAAAAAATTTGTTATTCCCATGCTTTTACCTCCCCCCCCCCCCTTTAGCAACCATAAGCTAGTTCTTGATATCTGTGGTATTCTCTGTTATGCTTAATTAAATATATTAGGGTCTGGCTTTCTGACTAAAATTTTTTTTTTTTAATAAATGATAACATAGTGAGAATGAGTCCCTTTGGAAGGAGGTGTCAGAATTACGAGCAAAACATGCACAACAGCAACAAGTTATTCGAAAGGTAAGCTTTTTCCCTCATGATCTTAATTGCATGTTTTAATAAGCACCATTTGTGACCCAAAGAATACTTTATTGAATAGTCCGTGGTTGATTATAGTTTCTTATATATCAGGTGCACAGTTAGAAGTAAAATTATGAAATCAAACAAATTAGGCCAAGTGTTAATATTATTTTTAATAAAAATAATTTCTTACTCCCAGTTAATATGTCATTAACTTTTAATAAAGATCCTTTTGCCTGATAGAACAACTTTAAAATATTTTATTCTTAGACACATAATTAATACACTGCCAATTTCTTACACAACTTTTATTATAAAAAACAAAGCCTTAATATGTGGGGGCTCTTTGTTCATTTGTTTTTACTTTTTTTTTACTCTAAAAGTCATAGATACAGGTTCAGAAGATAAACAATATTTTCAAATCGGTTGACCAAATTATGAGTTCAAAAAAATGAGTTATGAATGTATGTCATTATTAGTCTTTGCAGAAAAGCAGTTAATATAATGTTGTAAAATAAATCCTATATTTTAGTATTTGAGCTGAAAATTGCTGGAGGAACTGAGAATTCCTTTGTTGCATTGTTTCCTTGTGATTTAATCTATTGATATCATCTTTCATATGTTAATAAGAGGTGAAACATAAAAGTAATTAAGGTAGCTATTTTTTGCTCATGAGTAAATTGGACTCTAAGTTTAAACAACAGGGTTTTCTTTGTGGGGGGGCATAGTGGGAGCGCTTCAGCTTGTCCATGCTCAGAGGTCTTTAGCTAAAAATAGCATTATGACTGACAAGATTTGAATCTAGTGGAACAGGCTTAGAAAAGAGATGAATGGTAGTTGCAACCTTTGGCCTATAGTCAAAATAACTTATTTTTTTTAAAAAAATTATTATGCAAGTGAAGTTTGAATGTAAAATTCAATTCTGAGTCCCAAGTTACATATATTTTCAAAACTTTCCATAGCTAATTTCAACATGCAGTCCTGTTAATACCTGGTTTTAAATGATAATGTACCTTAACCTGTTACTTTATTTTAAAAATCTGTTCCTCATTTTTCAGAAAACAATATTTTGCTTAAATATTAACTTACAATGTTCTGTAATTTGTTGGTTTTTTTTCCCCTAGTGGCAAGAATAGTTTGTAAAATATTTATATAACATTTTAATTTTTCATGAAAGCTAACATTCTATCTGCTCAGATTTGAGTTTGAATCTATGTGTTTTGTTGGGGGTTAGGGAGTTTATATAATCATTTTTTCTCTATTCCTGGAATTGGTTTTTAATTCTGCAATTTTCTCTTGGCCTTAGATTAATTGAAAATAGTGTATGTGACTTGTCAGGTGCAGAAGTCAGATGTGGTATATGTTAGATGCCCCATCTTCTTCAGGTTATAAAGAAGAAGAGGCATCTAATATGTACCACATGTGCAGTGGGATGGCAGAAGTGTAAAGAGAACTGAGATGTAGAAGAAATTTAGCCAGTGATTCATGTTCTTATAAATTCAATTACTAATGTTTCTAGAATATTCCCTTAACACTTTTTTATAAATGAAAAAAAATAATTGAAGTTGAATGATTTCAAAGATATCTTTAAGCATAAATATATTTTTGTCAGCTCTCAGCATTTTCTTTTGAGTAAGCAATATAGTGGCTGATCTTTTCATATACTCTAATGTTGTCTGACTCTTCAGTTTAAAAATTGATATTTTGAAGTGATTAAGGAAAAGAAGAAAAAAGAAAATAAGGAAAAAACCAAACCCCCATAGACAGACACCTATATGAAGATTACCAGAGGGAAAGGAGGGTTAGCTGTGGTGGTGGAAGGAAACTTGCCTTGGGGTGGTGAACACACAATATAGTAGTACAGCTGATGTATTATGGAATTGTACCCCTGAAACCTATGTAATTAACCAATGTCACCCCAATAAATTTAATAAATTATTAAAAATAAAATGAAATATTTATATTTCTTTTCCATGAAAAAGCTCATATTGCTTTGTAAGGTGTCCGTGCCAGCACAGCCAAGGGTTCGGCAAGCCTGAGGGAGGGCGGCGAAGGATGTAGAAAAGAAAGACAAAGAGAATAAGCTGGGACTACATGGATCTTCCTGTGCCTGGCTGAGGCCACAGAGAAAAGATCCAGACGGCAAGCTGAGCCTTTATTTTATAGTCAGAGGTAAACAAGGTAGTGGTCACCATAGTTACAATGTTCTTGTGAGTTTCACTTGTTTTGGCAGCACTTGCTGTACCTCCCACAGCCCATTAGCTACCCAGGAAGGATCTAGGGAGTGTCATAAGGTCAGTCTTAATTATGCTAAGAGGACTGTGCCCTCTAAGCTGGGACTTATTTGTGGCTTTGCCAACAGGTCAGTCTGAGGCTTAACCCTATAGCCGCTCCCTACAGTAAGGCAAACTATTTAGTAACTTCTTTGGGGGAGAACACAATATTAAAGCTATACAATAGGTTTTTCTATTTGACAATTCTTTATTTTAATCATGAAATTACATTTCACAAAGCTTACAAGAAACTTTTCTGCACGGAGTCCATATTGTCTCCCAATCCCTTTTTTCTTTATTCATAGCCTCTATACTGTTTTTCATTCTCCATGTGATACTCACTTTTTTAGCTCCTTTAGGAAGTTACAGTTTAATTTCAAGGCATACCATATCATATATGGTTCTCATTCACATTAGTACCATCTGGAGGGCTTGCTAAACACACATATTGCTGGGCCCCCTCCTCAGAATTTCAGATTTCAGCAATTCTAGAGTTGGGCTAAGAATTTGCATGCAATGCTTCTGCTCCATTAAGAAATACTGTCATAAAGTATGAAGGAATGTAGCATATCTTTCTCTGTTTAATAGTTTTCTTCCAAATTTAATCACGCTTTGAAGATTAAATCAGCTTCTCTTGATTGTCAGCAGGAAGCTTTGATAGATACTTAGTTCCTCAACAATTTTTCTAGAATCGGCCAATAAACTTTCTAACTTGAAAATTTTATGATCTATTTTTCTTTCAAGTAAGCAATTTAGTGGCAAAGAGTTAACAATTTTTTTTTTACCTCTAATTATATTACGTGGTGTAAGAAAAATGTTGCCTGTCAAACACCAGTTGTTTTTGTTTGATTTTTGCATCATAATATTCTTGAAAGAATTTTAAAAGTTGGGATCTGTATTCAGGCATGCTTGTAAGTATCACCAAAACAACTGAACGGAATATTGGATATGTAAATGGATGGCTGTGTTAGACATCTCTATCCTAGGTAGTAGCATCTTTGTCACAGGTTATTCTTCTATACCAATTTTAAGATGCATTCAAATTTCAAATGTATTAATATAGGAGAAATTATGTGACTTGGAATAGAGGACATGCAATATTTGAATTTTGTAAGATGTGTAATGTGGACTAAACTAGGATTCTGATGGAAAAAATTTATATTTATATTTTCCTTTTAGATTGTCCAGTTTATTGTTACGTTGGTTCAGAATAACCAGCTTGTGAGTTTAAAACGTAAAAGGTAAGATTTTATGATAAAACATTTTGACCTACACATGGACAACCAAAAATTTTAGTGTTTAACTATGAATGGCCTACATTTGCTGAGTGTACACCCGTTTTCCTGGATGAACAGTCCTCCCTTGTTAAATTATACTCACATTTCAAGAGTATGTTACTTCCTCGTGCTGTCATCCTGCTCATGTTTTTGAAAGATAAGGATAGCCTAAATCAGTGGTCAGCAAACTGTGGGTTGAGAGCCGCGGTTTGCCGCTCTGTTGACTAATGAATTTGCCGACCACTGTCCTAGGGCAATGGAAACTAAGGAGAAAATAAACAAATGTGACTGCATCAAAATAAAAAGCTTCTGCATAGCAAAAGAAACGATCAACAAAACAACAAGAAAGCCCACTGCATGGGAGAACATATTTGCCAATGTTATTTCCAATAAGGATTTAATCTCCAACATTTACAGGGAACTCATATAACTTAACAAAAGGAAGATACACAATCCAATCAAAAAATGGGCAGAGGACCTAAATAGACACTTTTTGAAAGAGGACATACAGAAAACCAAGAGAGATAAGAAAACATGCTCAAAGTCACTAATCATCGGAGAGATGCAAATCAAAACAACAATAAGGTACCATCTCACACCTGCCAGAATGGCTATCATCAACAAATCAACAAACAACAAGTGCTGGAGAGGATGCGGAGAAAAAGGAACCCTCCTTCACTGCTGGTGGGAATGCAGACTGGTGCAGCCACTGTGGAAAACAGTATGGAGTTTCATCAAATTAAAAATGGAACATGCCATTTGACCCAGTAATCCCACTTCTAGGAATATATCCCAAGAAAACAGAAACACCAATCAGAAAGGGTATATGCACCCCTATGTTCATAGCAGCACAATTTACAATAGCTAAGATTTGGAAACAACCTAAGTGCCTACCAGCTGACGAGTGGATTAGAAAACTGGTACATCTCCACAATGGAATACTACACTACTGTAAAAAAGGAATTCTTACCATTTGCAACAGCATGGATAAAACTGGAGAGCATTATGCTAAGCAAAATAAGCCAGTCAGTGAAAGATAAATATCAAATTATCTCATTTGTGGAATATAAAGAACATTATAAACCAATGAACAAAAATAGATACAGAGGCAAAGAAGCATCAAACAGACTGTCAAACTATAGCGGGAAGGCAGGGGAGGGTTGGGGGGGAGGTAAGAGATCAACCAAAGGACTTGTATGCATGTATATAAGGATAACCAATGGACACAAGACACCGGGGGGGGGGGGGGGGGGCGGAATGTGCTGGAGGGTAGGGGAGAAGATCATTGGGGTGAAAAAGAAGACATATGGGGGGAAGATCAATGGGAGGGGGGAGACATATGTACTACTATTTGTAATACTTTAAACGATAAAATAAAATTAAAAACCAAAGAAAAAATAAAAATAAAAAAAATTATATACTTCAGTGAGCAATGAAATATATCTGGAGAGAGTAGTTGATTACATTTATTATAGCAAAAGTAGTAAAAATGAATGAAGAAATAAGTTTTAGGCACACTGACCCCCCAGTTTCTATTTCTAAGATATAATCATTTTTAAGAGTTTCTTTTGTATCCTTACTAAAACTTATTTTATCCTTACTATTCATTATTACCATGAGTGTATTTATAGTAGAAGCAGTTTAAATTCCTTATATGTTTGCTTCAGTGAATTTCATAGATATCTTTTGATTTTCAGGCCTCTACTTCTGAACACTAATGGAGCCCAAAAGAAGAATCTGTTTCAGCACATAGTCAAAGAACCAGCTGATAATCACCATCATAAAGTAATTTTTTTGTTAACTTTTATATTTATTGTCTCAAACTAATTTTTATTAATAGTAATATTTCATGCATTCATAGAAGTTTATTGAATAATAATCTAAGTGCTCATCCTCCAGCTTTATTAAATCATGACTTTTTTCATTGTTTGCATTAGATTATTTTAAGAGCTAAACCATTATAAATATAGTTGTCTCAGTTGTCTGTTCCCAAGTTTGCTTCTCTCCCCCTGTCCAGTCTCCCATCACCTAGAGATAATCACTGTTTTGAATTAGTATTTATTATTTCCATAGTCAGTTTATATGTGTGAATCCATGAATAATATTTGTTGTTATTTACATACTGAGGGCCCAGTGCACGAATTCGTGCACTTTGAAAGGAACTGTGGGCCACGAGACTGCGGTATGCCCAGGGTCAGGTCTCGGTCCATCCTCTGCGGCCCCTGGTCCCCTGTCTGCCAGCAGCCCCACTCCCACCGCCGCCACTCTTACGCGCTGGCCCCGCTTGCACCCGCTGACAGTGCGGAATGATTGGGGCCAGTGCCAGCAGCAGGTGTGAGCGGAGCCTGCGCCGTCAGTGGGTGCGAGCGGCAGCTGCTGCCCCAATCGCCCCTCAGAAGCAGGGGGAGGTGGAGAAGCCCTCAGCGGCGATCAGGGCCGGCAGCTCTGCTTGCATCCGCTGATGGTGCCAAGTGATCGGGACTGGCACCAGGCACTGGCAGTGGTTGCAAGCGGTGGCTCTGGCTCTGGCACCGGTTGCGGGTGCGAGCGGGGCTGGCACTGGCAGTGGGTGCGAGTGGGGCCAGCGCTGGCAGCAGGTGTGAGCACCAGACGGGACCACGACACGCGGGAGCAAAGAATTTTCAGTAACCACCAGAGGCTCGTCCTGATGACAGTGACTGGCGCCCTGCCTTGGTCTGGTGCCCCGGTTCACTTGCTCCACCATCCCACCACAGCCAACACCTGCCATGTTCCACACACGCCCCCTGGTAGTCAGCGCACATCATAGTGACCAGTTGTTCTGCCGTTCGGTCTATTTGCATATTAGCCTTTTATTATATAGGGTATCTAAACTTCATACAAATGATATCATTTTGTACATATCATTTTGCCTTGTGGCTTTTTTCACTTGGTCTTGCTTTTGAGATTTATTAAATTGAGAATTATTTAATCTCAGTTACTATATATTAATTGGATATTATGATAACGTAATTACGCCTTCATCCATTGGTTAAAGTTATTTCCAACTTTTATCATAAATGTTCATAGATTAGACTTTTTTACTATAGCAAGTTTAAAGAGTATTTTTGTTTCCTGACCAGCATGGCTCAGTGGATTGAGCGTTGGCCCATGCACCAAGAGTTCACTGGTTCAATTCCCCGATGCCTGGATTGCAGGCTCTCCCCAGGGGGAGGCATGCAGGAGGCAACCCGTCAATGTTTCTGTCTTCACTCCTCCTTTCCTCTCTAAAAATCAATAAAAACATATTTTTTTAAAGATATTTTTGTTTACCTTTATTTTTGTCATAGGCTCTCTGGATAATTTGTCAAACTTACATCCAATGGAAAATTAGTCCAGTCCAGGGTCCAGACTTCTTTAATATCTGATTATCATTGTTACTTTCAAATCTTAGAATTTTAAATACTGTTAGACATTTATCATTAAAGTTTTAAGATTTTTGTTCTCAGGAAAATCAGAGTTAACCTAACATCTGGTTCCTCTTCCCACTACTCAAGAATACCTAATACTTCCCACTAATCAAGAATTCCTAATACTTTGTTTTTAGGATTGAAGATTGTATGAGATTTTTATTTTAACTAGATTTATATATTTTTAAAGATTTTGTATCTTCTGCCTCTATACTTTCTAGTGTTAAAATTGATAGATTTTTTTCATTATAATGACTTCAGTTTGCTTTAAAGAATTGAATGCTTTTTTGTTAATGTACCTATGGTTTGACTGTAGCTTATTTTTAAAAATAATCATTACTAAAATGCCAGGCCGTTATTTAACTGGAATAGTTGAAGTTTTTTTGGTTTTGTTTTTCTATTTTGAAACCATTTGATGAGTAAGAATAAAATACGTATCAAACAGAGTATCTTGAGCTGAAATAGTACTCGTCAGCACAGTGCCCTTCTGTTTTATGCTTGAAAATTTCTGGTGAAATCCTGATTTTTTAGCTTTTGGGTATAGAAAAATACTTCAAAATTTGAAGCTCTTTCTTATATAAGCATTCTGAGGCATGCCATCTTCAAGGTCCTTTTAAAAAAAATAGTTAAATAGAATGCAGAGAATATACCTTATACCTCTGCACTACTAATACTAATTAGTGTATAAGTCCAAGAAGAGCAGAGAATATATCTGTTTTGCTTACTATTATATTGTCAACATTTAGTAAATAGTAGGTTCTCAATTAGCATTTTTAAATAATGTTTTGGAGTTAATATAATTTCATTTTTTTATGTATTATTTTCTCCCTGATTGTTTAGGTTCCACACAGTAGGACTGAAGGTTTAAAACCAAGGGAGCGGATTTCAGATGACATCATTATTTATGATGTTACTGATGATAATGCAGATGAAGAAAATATCCCAGTTATTCCAGAAACCAATGAAGATATTATATCTGATCCCTCCAAGTAAGGAGATTGTGAAATAACATTTATGAAAATAGTTACTTTTCTTACCAAAGAGCTAAATTAAAAACCACTTTATTCCTTGATGAACTAATATCTGACTCATGTTTGGGTTATTAAACTGAAAAATTAAGCCAAATTATTCAACCAGATATCCCTCCCCACCCCATCCCCAAGCAAAAAGACTCAACAAAAAACTAATGAGAATTCTGATTTTTTAATTTTGTGGCTAAACAGCTTTAATTGATTCTTTGTGGTCTTATAGCGTATGAACTATCAATATTTGTGATCAAGATACTCCCCCAAGAAATTTAAGTCTTTTGAAAATATGTGGTTTGGGGAGAGACTTTCCAAGGAAAATGAATGGTTAGAATTAATTTATTGAATTGGTCTGTAATTGGTTCTTTCTCCTGTTGCTGATATAGCTGTAGCCAGTACCCTGATATTGTCATTGTTGAAGATGACAATGAAGATGAATATGCACCAGTCATTCAGAGTGGAGATCAGAATGAGCCAGCCAGAGAATCCCTAAGTTCAGGCAGTGATGGCACTAGTCCTCTCATGTCTAGTGCCATCCAGCTAAATGGCTCCTCCAGTCTGACTGCAGATGATCCTGTTACCATGATGGATTCCATTTTAAATGATAACATCAATCTTTTGGGAAAGTGAGTGTTCATTTAGATGTTGTCTAAATTTGTTTTCTTTCTTTGTGTACTTCATATATTCTATTTCTCTTTGATTGGCCTTCCTTTTACATTATGAACCCATGTAGTCTACCTTTCTGTGTTTTGGTCAGGGCTGAGCTCCACAAATGCTGTTTTGAGAAGGAATTAATCATTCCAAGAGCAGTCTTGGGATTTTCTTGGCAGTTCCTCAGATTTTCTTAATGAAATATTTGTTTTGAATGTCCATAAAATATATGTGGTTGTATTTGTGTTTATATCAGGGTGAGGGAATAACATATCTCTATTAAGGGACTTATTTTTAGCATTAAAAAAACACATAGAAATTAGTAGCAATGACCAGTAATAAGAGGTTAAACATTTAATAATCTATAATATAGAGAAAAGAAAGAAATCAGACTGTTTTTGCAAAACCTTTTTTTCTGTAAACACTAAAGTTTTATGTGAAAGTGCTGTGAGTTCTTGGTTAACCAAATTTTTAGGAATCCCAAATACTGAATAGGACCTCTAAGATAAGAATTGGTAAGGATTCCAAAGTTGCTGGAAATGTTTTGCCTTGCTAGATTGCAATGTAATTTAAACATAAAAACAGGAAAATCTAATTGATTTCTTTTTTTAAAATCTTTTTCCTTAGGGTTGAGCTGTTGGATTATCTTGACAGTATTGATTGCAGTTTAGAGGACTTTCAAGCCATGCTGTCTGGAAGACAGTTTAGCATAGACCCAGATCTCCTGGTTGATGTAGGTACTTTGAATAATCTTAGCTGTACTGGTAGTTTGTGTGTCTGTGTATGTTATTTATAAATCAGTATATCATTTTCTTGTATTCTACACTTGTTTTTGCATTTTTTAAAAAATTAATGGTTTTGTTTATCAGAAAGATTGAACAGATGGGTTCAAGACAATAAAGGAAGGTAATCACTACCCATCTGTAAATAGCAGTTCAGTTAATCCCCCTGTAACAACATATCAATTCTGTTCAGCAGTACTATTAAGTCTTGTCTGGACTTGTTGCTGTATTATGGTTTTCTTTAGAATAAACTGTCATTGAATAGAAATTGGTGGAAGTTACTAACAGAGATATGTGGCCAGGAAACAGCATGAAGGCACTTATTAACTTTGGGAACGTTTTCTATTCAAATGTATTATACTTGCTATATTTTTATAATGTTTGTGTCCTGTGTCCTAAGGTTCTCCTGCTTCAGTCCCCACTACCACTCTAAGAACTTGACTTCAGTGTTGTCTGGTCTGTGAATCCTCATCTACCATTCCTGGCACTAACCACCTTTCTTGTTCCCGTCCCTTGTGTAACTATTACTCCTCCCCCTCTTGCCTAAAGCTTCCTTTGTGACCTGCTCCCATCCAGATGAATCTGGTTCTCTCCCCATTTTCATTTTCTGTTATGGACATATTTCTGCCTTTTGAAGGTTATGACATATTTTTTTCTCCTTAAAATGCTTCTCTCATATCAAGAGTGTACAGTCTTGTCCTTTTAAGAGCTCTATGAGGCTAAAAGGAATTAGTTGTTTCTTACTCTTCAATCTTAATTGACTACCTTATCTCTCTACTCATCAGTCTGTGTGTCACAAGACTTTATCATCTTTTCCAAATAATCAGTGCCTCTCAGGATGGATTTCATCTTCTTTGAAGACTTTTCCATGCCGACCTATGTTACCATCTTAAGTGAATTCAACATCCATGTTAATGACCTACTTCAACTTGTTAACAGTAACTTGACTTCCCTTCTTAATTCTATTAGTCTTTATCCTCACTCTGAATCCAGGTTCCTTTTAGAATATCTGTCCCTTAGATCACTAAGAAAAAAATAAAATCCTATAACCTCTACAAATCCTTGTAATCTTCAACTAGGTTATTTTAATTCAACTTTGAAACATTTATCATACTCGTTTGTCCTCAAGACCTCATCCAGCCAACTATTTCCTATTCACAAAGGATAATTCACCTCTTCCTGGTCCTCTCATAAGATGTGGAATCTCATCTTACAGAAAGGACTTGCTCTTTAAAGCCAATTTGTACACCTGCCCCCTGCATCTTTTTCTCTCCCTATCCTTGATCTTTCCCATCTGCCTTTAATGCTCCCTCATCTTAAAAAGCATTTTGATATGTTGCTCTGCTCATTTACCATTCTGCTTTTCTAATCCTTTCACTCATTTAGAAATGAGTGGCTATATGTGTTACTTCTTTTTTACTCTATATTTCATTTGAAACCCTGTATTGTTTTATTTACTCTAAGCTTGTGCTGCCTTGGTTTATCCATAGTAAGTAGGCTGTGATTTCCTGCCCCTCTCCGCCCCCCCCCCCCCCCCCCCAATTAAGGTCTCTGGGCTAGTGGAAGAACATTTGTTTTGAATCAGATTTGGGTTCTACTTTTGGCTCCTGTTACTTACTATACTAGCTGTGTTATTATTAACCTTGGAAAAATTAAGCTCTCTTTCCAATTTTCCCTATCTATAAAATGTAGCTAATGCCCAGAAGGGCTGTTATAAGAATTATAAGTAATTAGCAGCATTATTATTTACACTATTGATTTTCTGAAACATAACTTGTTCTGTTGATTTTCGAAGCCCTGGGACCTTTGTTATCTCCTGTAGCCCTAAACATTCTCCATTTCCTCAAAAACTGTTCTTTTTCCTGCTGTTTTCTACTTCTGCTTGTGTCTTCCCAAGGTACTCAGTTTTTTATCCTCTTTTATTTTCTCTTCCTTTTCTTTTTCTGTCCTTCCTCTATGAAGGGATTTATGCTTGTAGAATTGCTCTCAAATGTATATCTCCAGCTCTTAATACTTCTTTTTCCAAATATATTTTATTGATTTTTCACAGAGAGGAAAAGAGAGGGATAGAGAGTTAAAAACATCAATGAGAGAGAAACATTGATCAGCTGCCTCCTGCACACCTCCCACTAGGCATGTGCTCGCAACCAAGGTACATGCCCTTGACCGGAATCGAACCTGGGACCCTTCAGTCCGCAGGCCGACGCTCTATCCACTGAGCCAAACCAGTTAGGGCTCTTAATACTTTTTAAAGTAAACTTGCTTGAATTCTAAGTCCATGCCTTTAAGAGTCATCAGATCTTGCCTTAGATTCTGTTTAACACCAAATTTTTCTTTATTCTCTGAACTAGATACCCTTTTTAGCTTTTTAATTTTCTGTAGTGGTACCAGACTTCACTTCACTCACCCACGTTAGTAATCACACAGGCATCTTGGCTTCCTGATCTTTATCTCATCATTCACCAAGTCCGGAGTATTTTCCAAAATAACATTCACAAGCACCCCTACTTTTTGTTTCTAATATTGGCTCTTTTAACAAGACCTTAATTATCTCATCCTTGAATTATGCTGTATTGTTATAAATAAAAAACCCATGTATAGGTTGCCTTGTTCTCTGAGATGGCAAAGATAATAAGGGCATAAATAAGTATGCTGAAGAGTTCATGGATTCTCTCTGCAAAGTTCAGTTAATAGTGATCCCATGTGGAGTTGGCAGAAGAGGCCTGGCCATAGAATTCAACCCAACTATGTCCGCTCCTCCTCTGATCTACTTTTTTTTTAGTTCAGACCATGCATCTGCTGGGAATACATGAAGGCAATCCTGAGTCAATGTGTAGGAGGAGTGGGGCAAAGAATGAGTGGGGATCTTTCACTGTTGGGCCTCTTTAGATGCCACTCCCATTAGGGACAAAATCTGGTTAGGCCTCTAAGCTGAACTGCAGAGACTGGAAGTCTCCTATAGCTATCTACTCTTAAGGAACCGAGTCTCTTCCTCTTCAAAGATCAGTAGGTGATAAAGTTAATGAAAGAAAAGAAGGAGCTGGGATATCTTTAGGTCTACCATGAATGTGAAACTTTGAGAGGAATCAGTATCTAGACAGGATAGAGGAGGGACCTGCCTGTGGCCTCTGCATTTCATTGTATCCTGTGAACCGTTTGGTGTGTTCTCTGGAAATGCTGAAATTGCCAAATTTCACTGCTCCGTCCACTTCTTACTGCAGAGAGAATGTGGTCTTGTTCCCTGACTGGTCTTGCTTTACTTTTTGAACCTTAAGTACACAACTTATTATTCAACTTAGAACTTGTGTGTTATTTGGACTGGTCATTTTCTTGGTTGTTGCTAATGTTATAATGTATTCTTCCCTCCTTCCTTCCTTTCCAAGTCATTAATCATTCCTCAGGGACTGATACATGTTGCATAGCTTTATCCAGACCTTTTGTTTATTCCGTGTATGTACATGTATGTTTGTGTCTGTGTGTTTTTCTTCTTTCCTTCTCTTAACTCCTTAGTACTTTTGAGCTCCACCATCCATTATTATAATACTAGAGGCCTGATGCACAAAGATTCGTGCAAGAACGGGCCTTCCTTCCCCTGGCTGCTGACACCGCCTTAGCTCCGGCTGGAGCTGCCTTTCTGCCTTCGCTCCGGCCTGGAGCCACCTTTCCACCTTCCCACGCTGCCCAGAGGCCCAGAGCTGCTGGGGTGGTGCGGAATGCCTGTGTTGTGGCCATGACAATGACGCAAGTGTCCCGCCCCTGGCCGCTTGGCGCCTGTGTATGCAAATTAACCCTCCATCTTTGTTGGGTTAATTTGCATACTCACTCCTGATTGGTGGGTGTTGCGAAGGTACGGTCAGTTTGCATCTTTCTCTTTTATAAGTGTAGATGGATTGTATATGATCATATGTTTCTATTTGCTGTTGTTGTTGTCTTTTAGATTGTAAGCTCCTGAAGAGCAGGAATAGTGTATTCATTTTATATTCTTTATGATGTTATTATATGGTCAATAAATCCCTATGGAATGAATGACTTTGACACTTACGGTTTAAACAAAAGTTATGTCTGTGAACTGGCTGGCCTGAGGAGTACAGTAAGCAGTGATTTTAGCATTTATAGCTTCCCTTGCTAGGCGAGGTGAAAAGAACCAGCAAGGAGGTATGCCATTTGTAATCTAGGAGCCACTATCATAGAACAGGTTCCATAAATTTATCACATGATTAGCAAATAGTCAATGAAGACAGTGTCAGGGCAATGAACTCAGTCCTGGTTGGCACTTAAGGCCCGAGGCATTTAGGGAGAAGAAAAATAAAGGAAATGAAGGAGAATGGAGCTGTGGAAAACCACCATTTGTCTCAAGTTTTTACTTTATAGTTTTATAGAGAAACTAGAGGCCTGGTGCATGAAATTTGTGCACTGGAGGGGGTGGTTTCTCAGCCCGGCCTGCGCCCTTTCACAGTCCAGGAGCACTCGGGGGATATCCTTAGTGCTGCCGCAGAGCCTGGCTTCTGGCTAAGCAGCGCTCCCCCTGTGGGAGCGCACTGACCACCAGGGGGCAGCTCCTGCATTGAGTGCCTGCCCCTTGGTGGTCAGTGCGCGTCATAGTGACCAGTTGTTCCGCCATTCGGTCGATTTGCATATTAGCCTTTTATTATATAGGATAGGATTCTTTACAATGTCTAATTCATGGGCTAGCTTGCTCTGTTTTTCTTTCTGCTTTTCTCTTCCCAACTTATTTTACTCTATGGGAGCTTCCTAGTGCAGGAACTACATCTCTTCACCCAACATGGCTGTATAAAAATTTTGAATACAGTTAGCTTTTTAATATTTTTTAAACTTATCATCTTTCTTGTTTGGTCTTTCAGCTTTTCACTAGTTCTGTGCAGATGAATCCCACAGATTACATCAATAATACAAAAGTAAGTTTTAATTCATGTTGCTCAGGACCCATAGCCATAAGAATTTTTAAAAAGTCTTAGTAAGCATAGAGCAATACCTCTCCCAGTTACAAAGCATTTTATATTACCTAATATGTGTGATCAAGATAGTAAAATTCCAGATGAAAAATAAGCCTTGGGTTATGGGGTGAATCATTACCCAGTTTTACTGGCACTTAATTATCAGTGCCATTAACTATTAGTATAAAATCAGCCCTCAAAGTGCTGGGAGATCACTTGATTAAACTATTTGAAACTGTTAATCTAGAACTCAAATTTAATTTTTCTATATATTTTGGAGCAATATGCATTTTGCTATTTAACTGTATTTAAGGTATTGGTTTTCGGAATAGGGAGGAGATCCAAGAATAAAGAATGACAATACTGTATACAAAAAATAAACACTTTATCACATCACTAAATAAATGCAAGACATGGGTTCATTCAACTTAAGGTCTAACAATAATATCATATTTACTGAAACAGTGCTGAAATGGTCCATAGAATCTTATAACATAAATCTAGGCAAACTATGGTCCACATGACAACTTTAGGCATGCTGCCTGCTTTTGTAAATAAGTTTTATTGGAACACAGCCACACTTGTTCTTTCATGTACTGTCTACGGCTAATTTTGCACAAAAATTACAGAGTTGAGTAGTTAAGACAGAGAACACATATTTATATATATATTTATATTTACTAACTGGCCTTTATAGAAAAAGTCTGCCAACCCCTAACATAAATCATCCAAAGTGATGTATAATTTCTGATTCAAAGTTCACAGATTCTTTCAACTCTAAATTACCCAGGATTAGAAACTACCAAGAACAATGACACATCAACTGCTATTCCCTTGCTCATGATAGATATTATGTGACATGGATTATAATACTCTTTTCTAATAAATCAGGATACTCCTCAGTACAGGAATCTAAGTGGCCCCTACTAATGAATAAGAGTCTGCATGGGAGCTGAAACCCACTTGTCATCCTAGTTCTCATACGTTTTAATGGTATCCTTGGAAAATACCTATTTTAGGAAGTATAAAAATAATGGTGGTATTGCTTTAATATTTATTGTGAATGCTAACTA
This sequence comes from Plecotus auritus, assembly GCF_963455305.1. Classification (NCBI taxonomy): domain Eukaryota; kingdom Metazoa; phylum Chordata; class Mammalia; order Chiroptera; family Vespertilionidae; genus Plecotus; species Plecotus auritus. The sequence goes on from NC_137775.1 coordinate 15,562,595, forward strand.
AGAAATATTTTAATGTAAATTTTTGGAAAGGTATAAGTTGTTATTATATCGTGGTGTTGTTATTGTTTCTGAATCCTGGAACTCATACTGCTTTATTTTACAATGAATATCAGGGAATTACTGGAATTAGTGTGTTTGTTACACCATATGTACCTAACCAGCATCAGCTATCTGGAATTTACAGCTGTTTAGGAGAAGTTGTGAACCTCTACACCTCACTTTGAATATCCTTGAAAAGAGCACTGAAGAATTTAACAGCATTAGTGATTTAATTCCCTTACAATCATATGTAAGGAGAGAAGACATCACTGGTTGAAAGAAGCAATTTAAATGACAGAAAAGAACTGAAAGAGGAAATGAAGAACCACCTCAACTGTGAGGCTTCCAAATACAGGGATAAATAGTATTAGGATGTCATTATGTTATCCTCAACTATTCTAAATGTGTTCATTTACTCTGTGAATGAAATGTGTAATACATTTTTAGTGAAAACTTTAAAATTGGTTTGTTTAAAGAGTGATCTCTTTATTAGAAGTTTGAAACCAGCCATCTTTGACTTATTCCCATCTTTTGTCCTTGACAAATTCTGTGTATTCTGCTGTTGAAATGCTCCCTCCTTTTCATACTATTGTCATCCTAGTTCAGGATCTTTGTTTCATCCACTTGATGACAACAATAGCTTTTAAATCAATCTTGTTACCTCTACTCAAATCTCTCTCTCTAGTACATCTTTCCTGATGCTCCCCCTTCCCATATATGTCAGATAATATACCAATATTCACATACAGTTTTTTTTTTATTTTTTGCTCTTTTCAGGAACATATAAAATATGAAAAAGTATTTTTGTTATTTTTCTCTCTTTTAGTCGGAGAATAAAGGATTAGAAACTACCAAGAACAATGTAGTTCAGCCAGTTTCAGAAGAGGGAAGAAAATCTAAACCCAAAACAGGTAGGTATAAATGTAGTACTAATTTCTATAGAATTTCAAAAGTAAAAGTCCTACATAGAAGCTAATGCATGCTAATGAACTTCTTGCCATACTTAACAATTGAACAGATATATTGATCTCAGTTTTCTGCATAATGGTTCCAGCATACAGAGAAAATTGAATTGGTGAGGTAATAGTTCTTAAAATTTAAATTGTGTGTGTGGGTTTTCTATTTAACTTTAGAAAGAACCTTCATTTCTTAATTGTTGAGTAAAAGACTAACTTTTCTGACTTGAACATTTTTTAATTTACTGACAAATACCTTATTTCGTTGGGTTAGTGATTACACCTAAGTAGATCTGTGTTTTTGTATTTTCCACTTACATCTTGAACTCTGTATAAGCTGGTGATAAAAATGCTTTTTTTCTAATCTTTGTTATAGATAAACAGCTTATCCAGTACACTGCCTTTCCACTTCTTGCATTCCTTGATGGGAACCCTGCTTCTGCTGTTGAACAGGGGAGCACAGCATCATCAGAAGTTATGTCCTCTATAGATAAGCCCATAGAAGTTGATGAGCTTCTGGATAGCAGCCTGGACCCAGAACCGACCCAAAGTAAGCTTGTTCGCCTGGAGCCGTTGACTGAAGCCGAAGCTAGTGAAGCCACACTGTTCTATTTATGTGAACTGGCTCCAGCGCCTCTGGATAGTGATATGCCACTTTTAGATAGTTAAATTCCCAAGAAGTGGACTCTACATGTATATATTCATCAAAATGATGAACTATTTATTTTAAAGTATTATTTGGTACCCTTTTTTTTTGTAAATTGCTTTGTTTTGTTTTAATTGGATACTGTGGAATCAAAAGCACCTTTTGCTTTTCTCACTAACCACACAGTCTTGCAAAGCTTTCAGATATTACTCAGCTCTATAGGTACACAAGATTTAATGCACATTATTGCATATCTTTAAGTTGGATTCAGATGGGCATTTTTTTCTGATGGTAGTAAATTTGAATTATTTTTATATATAAGCCCATTAACCCAGGTTAAACTTTTGTTTGTTTTACTTGTTTGATGCTGTCTGTTGGCATTGAGTGTAAGTCACTAAAATTAATGGTAGAACTAAAGCTTTCTCTGTTCCAATTACTTTTACTAAGTATTTTTCACTTGGCTTATTTTTAAAACTGGGAACATAAAGTGCCTGTATCTTGTAAAACTTCATTTGTCTCTCTTGGTTCAGAGAAGTTCATTCATGTTCATCAGGAAAGGCAAAGTATACATGAGTGCTTGCTGTCTGATAGGGTTCCAGTTCTGTTATACCTAGAAGGGGATGGGATGGTGTCAGTCCAATCCACCTAGTTGGACTAGTTTTAAGTAAAAGTTTTTGGTTTGTTTTTTTGAACCATAATATTTAGTAAAATAAATATAATGAATGTTGCATATTAGTGTTTGTTATGTGTCTTCTTTGGAGGTGACATCCACATGAACCATTTTTTTCCCTTTTCATATGAAGTAGACTTAAACTGTAAACTGTGTTGTCCTTAATATGAGTTACATCATGATCTTTGTGCCTCATCTCAGAAGATAGACTGTATTGCAATAAGGGAGGAATATAAAGTCTCTAAACTTAATGTTTTATAGTTCTTTGTTTAAGAATTATAGTGGCTTGCTTTCTGTTTCTAATAAGAACATTATCACTGGATGCCTCTAAGGGCCTATAATTTTTGTTCTGAGAGAAAGTCAGGTCACTTAGTCTCTATGGAACAGGTGCTCAGAGGATTATAGACACTTAATGGAAGATAAGGCCATCTTGAAGATCAGGCAGGGGGCTGGAAGCAGTGTGGTGCCTGAATATTTTATGGGTCTACTTAATGAGGTATTACACAGGTGGCTTCCCTGTTGGCCATATTCTGTCGCTTGATATCTTGGAATTTCTCTTACTGTGATGCAAAAATTCAAAGTAAAGCCTAGCACAGAGGAATAGAAAACCCTTTCTTAGCAGATTATAAAATATTTGGCTCAGACAATGGGATCTCAGTGAACTAATTAAAGACCTCAGAACAGTTTTCTGCATAAGCTTTCTAGATGTTTTCAGGTGAAAAGAGTTGAGAAACTTAGAGACCTTTTCTTTTTCTCTTCCCTTCCTCACTGGGATATGATCAAGTTTCTTCTCCTTGGGGACATTTTGGAGCTGTGGAAGTACCTAAAATGATTTTGGAAAACTTTATATCCCTTAGTAATTTTAAGTTGACATTTTAAGATTCAGAATAGATAAAATGTGTTACCTGTTTTGTCTAATGTGAAAAGAATAATTGTTAAGGGGGATAAAGCCTTGTCCTGAGGCATCTTCAGGCAGATCAAGTTTAGGAAAGTACGCATGGAAATTGGAGATCTGGAAACTGATTACTTTAAAAATAATTTAGTTTGTGTTTACCAGAGAAAGTCTCTGTGTACTACTTGGAAAACAAATTACCACATGAAGACAGTTAATTTAGAGGATAACTCCCATCTCCATCCCCCTCCAAATTACTTTTACCTCAGAGATAAAATAGGAGGTAGCCTGTAACTTACAGAGAGCTAACTTTTTTTTCAAGGTGTCTCTACAGCTGGCCCTCCAATATTTCACTCACTGTTGTTTTAACGTTGATGAGGAAATCAGTTCCCAGCTTGGACCACTGTGTAGTTTGCATGTTCTCTCCATGTCTGCGTGGATTTTCTCTAGTACTCGTTTCCTCCTACGTCCAAAAGATGTGCACGTGAGGTTAATCACTGTCAATAAATTGTCTCAGTAGAGTGAGTGTGGTTGTGGGTGTGGGTGTGAGTGTACCCTGTGATGGAAGAGTTTCCTGTCCAACTTTGGTTCCCACCTTGAGCCCTGAGCTGCTGTGATAGGCTCTGGCCACCTGCACATGAACTGGAATAAGCAGACTAGAAAATAATTACCTTGTTTTTATTAATCTTTCTTAAATGCATGTATAGAACACATTTCTATGCATAATACTACAAGTATTTTGGGTCTTTATTTAGAAGTTTGGTGATGTTTTTGTGACCAGATATATGCCAGACTAACTTAACAATTGTTTATATCAATTAGCCTATGATAAAGTTGGTTTTGCTGTATGATGTTTTGATGAACATGCACAGAATCCTACATTTAAGAATTAGCACCTAGACCTTTGTTTCAAACATACATGAATTTTTTTTTTTTTTGAGAACTGGTTGCACATTGGTCAATAGAGCAAATCAACGTATTTCAAGAAATTGGTATCAAACAGACTACAATACAAATAAGCTAGACTTTGACAGTTTTGAGGTACAGTGCCTGGTATTTTGTAGTGTCCCCCAATTTGGGGTTGATTTTTTTTTCATGGTTAGACTGGGGTTATAGGTTTTGGGAAAGACTACAGAGGTGAAGTGCCATTTTCAACATATGTCAAGGTACATGCTGTCAATGTTAACCTTTCACCGTTAACCTTAACTTAGATTGGAATGTTAAAGGGAACATTTCTATGAGCCCTAAGGTTCAACAATATCTTCCATGCCGTCTCAAAAACAACCCGAGTGGCCCATGGCGCCACTGCCTTACACACATCAGTTTATGTGTTTTTGTCTGCCAGCTACAGATTTTGAATTCATCAGCTTTGCAATTAGTGAGCCACTTCCATATATATGTCCTGTTGGTTCAAATAACTAAAAAAATTAACAGAAGCTCTCTTTATGCTATATATATCTTAGAAAATCAAGGGTGAAGGAGTAGAACAGCTTTTGCCCAGTAAATAAGGATACTTTTGGAGATGTCACTGGGCAGTACTAAAAGGTATAAATAACACTGGCCAAATACAAGTCGACCATAGGACAGCAAGACAAGGATAATGAAATCCAATCAAAATTAAACACTTTGGCTCTAAAGACAAAGCTACAGACTGGGAGAAAATATTTGCAAACTGCATATCTGATAAAGTACAAGTATCTAAAATACATAAAAACTCAAACACAAATTTAAAAAAATCCCATTAGAAAAAGGCCAAAAAGACATAAATTGACATTTCACGAGAGGTGGCATATATGCACATGAAAAGATATTGTCCATTAGCCATTTGGGAAAGGCAAATTAAACCACAATGAGATACCACATTTCTCTCAGGACAGCTAAAATAAGTGAAATCAAATGCAAAAATTCAAAGAAACCAAACTCATATATCAAAGGTTTGACTAAGAAATGCTAGTCACTCTGGAAAATAGTTTGGCAATTTCTTATAAAACTAAACACTTAACCCATCCATGACGATTCCTCTATCCCTTCATCCCTGACTCTGGGGAACCAGTAACCTGTTCTCCATTTCTCTAATTTATTGCAAGCATGCTATTTAAGTGCAATACCATATGTGACCATTTGGGATTAGTTTTTATAACCCAGCATATTGCCCTGGAGATCCATTCGAGTTGTACCAATAGTTGACTCTTTTTATAGTTAAAGTAGTAGTATTCCATGATACAGATGTACCACTGTGTTTAAACCTTCACCTGTTGGGTTATTACCAATAAAGCTCCTATGAACATTTATGTAATTTTTTGTGTGAACATTAGTTCTTCTGGATAAACATCCAAGAGTTTTGTGGACATTGTTTTGTGTATAATACTGGAGAAACTCAGACCATTTCAAATGAGTTATTGAATAAAATGTAATAAAATTTCTAAGTCATATGGAATAGAGCATTTTATTTATTTTAGTAAGGGATTTAAAAAAAATACTATCCTAAGAATAAGAGAAAGAAGCATCAAATGGCAACTTGGGAAAAAAAAAAATGCCTGGAGGATACAGCAAGTATATAATTATCAAGTGAATTAAAAATATTTCCCAGCCCTGACTGGTTTGGCTCAGTGGATGGAGCATCGGCCTGCAGACTGGAGGGTCCCAGGTTCGATTCCGGTCAGGGGCATGTGCCTTGGTTGCGGGCGCATCCCCAGTTGGGGGTGTGCAGGAGGCAGCTGATTGATGTTTCTAGCTCTCTGTCCCTCTCCCTCCCTCTCTGTGAAAAGTCAATAAAATACATTAAAAAAAAAAATTCTCCAAACTAAGCTGGTCCACCTAAAAGTTCTTCAGGAGAACCCAACTTTAATTACCATTGAGATCTAATGTTAGGGGTTACTTTCAGAGGACAAAAAGAGTAAATATCACCTTTAAAACAATTTTTCAGGAGAGAAAATGGTCAGTTAACCCTCTAGTGCCAGGTTCTTTTGTACACAGGAGGAACACAGGTCTGAGTATTAAAGTCACCTAAATTTGAGCTGATAAAAAATTAATACACTGCACACTTCCTCTTCATTTATTTAGAGAGAATACAGTCATTTAAATCATGGAACACAATATCAATACAGAATAAAGAGGAATTAAGTTGAATTGTTATATTTTGTTTAAATAAATATATTAAGAGAAGTAAATGTAGATTAATATACTCACTAATGACACAAGTAACTAAGTTTCTAATGGGCTGTTATACTGCTTGATTTTTAAGATTATAATAACCTATATATATTAATTAGGTGGCAACAGATACAAAGCATTTTAAACACTTTTTGAACTGTATGGTATACTATAAGCAGTTTATTGTACAGCATCCCATTATTCTCATGACCTCGGTTTAAAAGTAGAAGGCAAGCTGGACACCAGCAGTCCACATCACATAAATTACCCACCAGTACTCAGGTGTAAAATCTATTATGTGGTTTTTTTTTTTTAATAGAAATAAGTTTTGAATGTCAGCTATTTTTGGCTTAGGACTTCACAGCTTTGCCACTAATTAGCTAAGTCTATGCCTCTTGCTTCATTTTTATAACAGGAGGATTGGACTAGATTTTGTCTAAGTATCTACTGAAGCCTAGTATTTTCAGTTTCTTGCTGTCCTGTCAAAAGTTTAACACCTTTGATTTTCACAAAATGAACTTTCAAGGTGATTTTCACCATCTTCCTTCTAATTCATGATTATCCTTTTCAAAACCTTTGTCTAAATCCTTCCGAGTTCCCAACATCTCCATTAACCCCTTACTTTCACACGTGTTTACAATGACCAAAACAAAGTTCACTATGTTGGTGTGGAAGGCCGTCTCTACCCAAGGAAGATTATAACCTAAGTGAGTATTTAATTTAGTACTCACCACCAACCTGAGTTTCTTTGAAGTCTCTGTCTCAGTCTTCATCATAACCTACACTATTGTCCCTCAAACACTCCCCACCTTTATAAGTTCCCTATATTTATATAATGGAAAAACCTGAAAAGATTTTTCAGACAACTGTCATTTAAGTGACGTGTTTACATAATTTTTAAATAGTCCATGTTCTTTTAAATCTCCTGTAAGGCAAGGCATCAAGTATTTCAAAAGGCAGCCATTTCCTTTTATACTTTCTAAGACAGCTTAAGTCCTAACAACTTAAAAATCAAATTGTCAAGTTTTCTTTTTACTATTATTTTCACAGGTACAGAACAAGATGAACCTAATGTCCACTTTTCTTAACTTTCCACCATACTCATAAAACCTCTGTGATTCATTCTAACACACCTATCAATGCACTTGGCAAGAATGAATAAAATGGCAAGCAGCAAAATCTCATGCCAGAACACTGGAGAAATTTTATGGGAAGCACACACATACACAACTTTACAAAAGTTGGAAATACTATTAATTTCTAATAAGCAATGATCAAACTGGGACTTTCATGCCGGAAGTCCTGTTCAGTCAAAATCACGATTTGTAAGAACAAGTGGTGCCACCAGTGTCCAAACATAGAGTATGAGGCCAATCCAACTCGAAGAGATTTTCACCCAGACAGCTGTCCACTGACTTTTCATCTCATGAGAAGGCTCATACCTGAAATTCAAAGAAAACAAAAACGAGAGGTGTTGAATGGTTAGCCATCAAGCTACTTTATTACTTCAGAAGTGTTCTTTGTATACAGTTTGTGATAACAGATACTATAGTTGCTGACTAATCTGTTGCCTTGTTTTTCGTATTAACTTTAATAATGTGAAGCTAAAAAGCAGTAATTTTCTTTAAAGGAGTAAGAGACAGGCATCTAAAGTAGTTTTTTTTACATAAGAGGCTTTCTGTGTATTTCTAGCTTAGTGGTTATGACATAGCAGAGAAATGGAGCGTAACCTCTAGATAAGATGTTATAACACGGAAGACAAAGAATATAATCTGTTCAAAGTACATACGGGGAACTCACTCCTCTCCCTCATCCCCCTCTCAGATTTAAGACTGGGAAGGATATACATCCCAAACCTAGCTGATTTTTGTGTTATTGAAACATAGCAAGTATACTTTTGATCAAAAGTCTTTAACATTTACTCTTATTACCTGTGAGCCAAAGCTGTGAATTACTGAGAACTATGTGGATTCTTACAACTTAATATGTTGGTACTGTAGAAAATTTTTTAAATGTTCATTTTTCAATAGTAAGTGCCAGTAAAGGCTACTCTCAAAGAAATGAAGCAGAGTAATTTTTTTGCTGGTACTTAAAGTCTTATTACAAGTTAAAGGTATTATGTATTAAAAATTATTAAAAACAGAACTGCCCAAAACATAGTTCACCTTGAATCGTAGATCAAATCTTTCAGTAATCATTTGGACAAAATTTGAATTTTCAAAAATAATATAAATTGCTACCTTCCTCTCATCAGAAAAAGATTTATGGATTAGTTTTGAATAAAAAAAGCATAAATTCGTTTTGAAGAGGTTCTATGGACCCATCTACATTAATGTATTCACACTTCAATTTTAAAGCCTTAATGACAAGGTTTGAACAAACCAGAAGACATATCTTTCACTGTATTTTGTCAGGAAAATTAAAAAGTAACAAGCTATTGGATAAACTACCAACATGTATTTCTATAGGAAGTGTTAGTTTCATGAAGATATATTTTAATCTCTACAAGATTTAGAAATATTTCAATGTTTGTTATCACAAAAGCACGGAAGGAAAGTCTGCATTTCACACACTAATCTCAATATTCATTTCGCTATAGTTTTGAAATACACTGAAGGATAAAAAGTACTTCATACCATATTTTGCAATGGAATTAAGAAAAAGCTATCAGAATTTCCATACACAAAGTTTCACAAAAGATAAGCACCTGTACCAGTTGGTAAGGGTCATCATGATGTAAAGGGAAGCCAGGAAAAGCATGAAGTGAAAGAAGGAGTAACTGTAAGTGACCCCATCCCTTTCGTTATCTACAGCTCGGTGAACATCATCTCCATCCTCAAGTGATCCATCATTTCTGGGTCCACCATCTTCTATTAATGTTGATTCATCACTTGTTAGAGTCAGTTTATTTACCTGACTATTGTTCGAAGTACGGATGCTGAATGGAAAGACAGTTTAGGAAGAGAGAAGAAAAAGGGCATTAAAAAATGATTTATAAATGAATAGACTTCTTGTCTAAAAAAATTCCATAATTTTTCTTACCTTGAATAAAACACACATAATAAAAAGAGGATTAGTCCTATAATTCCTTGAGCATGCCACCACTGGACAGACTCTCCCTCCTTTGGGACAATTCTTGTTGTATTGTACCCAATTATGCTTAGTAGACTTGGGTTGCAATTTGTTTCTGCAATGTAAATTAAAATTATAACCTAATTGAGTATTCAATTTAGTACCCACCACCAATCTGGATTAATGTTAGAATAGTTAAAACATTATTTTTCAAGGTATAATTGTAGTTCTTTTTAATTCTTTATACCCTTACAAATTCAAAAAGGTTTCCTGAAAAAGGGCACAAGTATAACAACAAAATATTTTAAGACAAATTGTATTTATATTAATAATGAAACCTTCCAAGTTTTATATTGTTAATTTTATAGCAGTGCTTGGAAAAGTTAAATAATTTCATTTTCAACCTCAGGCAGAGCTGAGAAATATTAGTAAAGCTCTCAAAGTATAAATGAATCTCTAGCTAACTTAGGAATTCAGGTGTTCCACACCAAAATCCACTGGCTTTTTACTCTATATTGTGATATATCAATAGTGACTAGGAATTTTATCAATCTGTCAAAGTACATTGTTATAAAAGAAATAGCTTACACATAATACCAATTATTAGAATGCTAGCAAATGCTTTGTGCCAATACATTAAGCCATAATGACCTGATGCTTACTCATTTTTTTAACTCTTCTAAGATAAAATTAAAGTAGGATTGGGAAAGTATTCAGTAAAGTTTCCAAAAAGTTTGTGTGTTTTTTCAGAAAACTAATTCCTCAACCATTTTTTCACCTCACATGACATATATTGGCTTCTATTCCCATGAAATGCAATGTAACTGACCTATAAAGAGATTCATTACAAAGCTCAATTATATTCACTTGCAAGGTAGTAATAGATTAAAAAAAATCTTCAGTGGAAAAAAACTGTACTGTCTACAACTGAATTAATATTTTATTCAACTAAATCCATATTTCGAAATCCATTATTTTATTTCTTCCTATTTATCATATGAACTGTGCAAATTAGGTATTTTTTTGTCATGTTCATGTAATTTCTTATAATTCTGTTAGTGAAACTAAAAAGCATATAATTGTCTTCTCTACCCACCATAATAGTTGATCCCCTTTACCCAATCTGCCCTCCCTCTAGCATCCCTTGCCCTCTGGTCACCACCAATCTGTTGTCTGTCTCTATGAGTTAGTTGTTTTTACATTCCACATATGAGTGAAATCGTGCATTTGTCTTCATCTTTAAATAGTTTCACAAAATGACCATCTCTGGAAAAAATGAAAGTTGCAGGATTAATTTAAAAAATAAACCCAAGCAAACAAAACATACCTGGTTCATTGGTCATAGCAGACCATGTCAAATACATTGTGTAGACTGTAATCACTGAAGACTGTAATAAACCAGATCTTGGTTGTGATTCCTACAAGAAACAAGCAATGGAGATAAATATTCTAACATCATCTAAGATTTAGAAAAACTTGGAAAAGTAGAAGTTTCATACAAACTAATTATATAAAGAGCATACTTGGATTTTTGGCAGTATAGACATTATAGAAGCACCAAGGCAGAGGAGCATGTTGACACTGATGAATGCTTTGTTTTCTGAACAACTGGCTGGATGAGTATAGTAAACAAAGAACAGGATGATAGCAACTAAAGACAGCAGATAATTCAGAGCTGTAGCTGATAACAAAGCTGTGGAAGAAATATAATTGGACAATTAGATTTTATCACAAATACTAGAAACTGCCTAATCTTGTTTTACTTATATTTAAGCAACTAACATTGTGAGCAATATGCAGGCTATAAAAGGAGGAAATATTCTGAACTTTATTACAGAATAATTTTATACTCTTTACATATAGCTCACTGCTATTACGTTTTCAAGTTAGTAACATACTAATATGATTGGTTTTAAAGAGTGATAACTAGCCCGGCCAGTGTGGTTCAGTGGTTGAGCATCAACCTATGAACCAGGAGGTCACGGTTCCATTCCAGGTCAGGGCACATGCCCAGGTTGCAGGCTCGATTCCCAGTGTGGGGTTGTACAGGAGGCAGCCGATCAATGATTCTCTCTCATCAATGATGTTTCTCTCTCCCCCTCTCTGAAATCAATATATATTTTTTTGTATGTATAAGTATATATATACGTGTGTGTGTGTGTGTGTGTGTATATATATATATATTTTTTTTTAACTGTCTGTACACGGTGGGGTCAGACCAAAGAAAAAGTGGTAACTGTATCAATAGACCTTATAAAAGTCACACATGCTAAAAATTATTTTCAAAATGCAGAAAAAAAACAACTAGAAGGGGAATATTACTTGAGGTTTTTTTTAACCTTTATTTTCTCCCATCACCATTTATCCCCCCCCATAGCCTCTTCCACTCTACCCCCTATAATCACCACACTGTTGGCTGTGTCCATGAGTTCTTTCTCTTTTTTTTTAACTTTTTTGCTTAATCCCTCTTCCGCTAACACCCTTCACCCACCCATCAGAGCTGTCTGCTTGCTGTTTTGCTTGGTAGTTCAGTTTGTTCATTACATCCCACATCTGAGTGAAATCATACTATAGTACTTGTCTTTCTCTGACTGGCTTATTTCACTTAGCATAATGGTCTCCAGGTCCATCTATGCTGTCGCAAAGAGTAAAATTTTCTTCCTTTGTACAGCCGAGTAATATTCCTTGTGTAAACTTGGGCTGCTTCCAAATCTTGGCTATTGTAACACTGCAATGAACATAGGGGTGCGTATATGCTTTTGAATTAGTGTTTTGGGCTTCTTCAGATAAATTCCCAGCAATGGAATTGCTTGGTCATAAGGCAGTTCCATTTTTACTTTTTTGAGGTAACTCCATACTGCTCCCATCTTCAAAATCAAGCTATCTTGAAGATATTCTGTACGACAAAAACTTACCTGCATACCAACATCTTGAGTTTCCTTCTTCCATTTTTTCAACCCATGATTCATTCCATGAATGGGCAAAATCAATAAGTAAGACAAGCTGTATGAGGATGAAACAAAAGGCACCCGCCATGCCTACATAAAACCACACTGAAAGAAAAAAAACATGCAAATGAGTGGCTGGTTCAGTTTTATTATTTGTCACTATCGCAATACACAAAAGGGGAAATACAATTTTACATAAATGCTTTGATTTTGCCAACTGGGAGAAAAGGAAAATAAAACAAATAAACAGTTATAGTTCCAGGCAATTCTTTAACTTTCTTTAAAAAATATCAGTATCACACAATTTTAAAAATATATTTTTCTTACCAGTTGTAAAAGTTCCTTCTGGAATGAAAAAAGCCCCAATAATAATTGCTATTGCTGCAGCAAATTTAAAGAACCAGAATCTAAAAGAATAGGAAATACGATTTTTTATTAATAAACAAGTCATTCAAGAAATAATGTCATATATAAAATATTTTAAAAGCACCTTGAAGAATAGCTATACTTCATGTTACTGTTCTATTTTTTTCTGATGATACCCAGAGAATGAGAAGCAAAGACTACTATGTACACTGTTTTAGGACAATTTTAAGGAAAATATTTTTATATTTAATTGGTTACAATAAAATGAGACTCAGTTCCATTTCACAGGTTTATGTAATAAGTGCGATAATATGTGAAAACATAATGTACATTGTACAACTAGGTAAGTTTATTGATTGACTTTTGAGAGGGGGGGGAGAGAAACATTTGTTGTTTCACTTATTTTTGTATTCATTAGTTGCTTCTCATTTGTGCCCTGACCCAAGATAAAATCTGCAACCTGGTGTATCAGGACAAGCTCTAACACAACTGAGCTACCTGGCCAGAGCCTTTGATGTTGTCCTAACTTACAGTACAAAAGTAATTAGCACCGTTATCAGTACAAAAACACAGTCTGTAGCTCATCTTTTAAAACCAGAACAGCTAAGTGAAAAGTCAGTACAGATTCTTATTTTTACTTAAGCCAATGTACTAAATCAAAGCAGATGAGCAGGGAACTGTTTGCTATTTCAACTCATGCTGAGCTAGACCAGTGGAACACTGTCTTAGTAGAAAGGTTTTGGTAAGAAGAAAGAATTGCAGAGTCTCTACCCTAACAAAGAACTGATTTATACAGAAAGGGTTTTAAGCAAATCTGTACAAACACTTAACTTGCTATAAGGAAAGAATACCTGTTACTCTACTTTCAGCATAAGCACACATTCACCGGTGCCCAGTAAAACAGGAGTGCCACAAAAAAAAAAAAAAAAAAAAAAAAAAAGCATTTTTGCTTTAAAAAGCACACAGCACAGCCTGGCCTGCATGGCTCAGTGGTTGAGCGTCAACCTATGAACCAGGAGGTCACAGTTCAATTCCTGGTCAGGGCACATGCCCGGGTCGTAGAATTGATCTCGTGTGGGATGCACAAGAGGCAGCCAATCAATGATTCTTATCATTGATGTTTCTCTCTCCCTCTCCCTTTCAGAAATCAATAAAAATATACATATATTTTAAAAAGCACACAGCACATAATACTTCATCTTTAAGGGAGTAATCATGGAAGTTTCGGGATTATATCTACTAGGATAGTCTGAGTATCTACAATATTCTATAATAATAAAAGCGTAACATGCTAATTAGACCAGACGTCCTTCCAGACGAAGCTGGGGCTGCGAGAGAAGCCCAGGTCCCGGGTGCCTGGCGGCGGCCTGAGGGAAACCCAGGTCCTGGGTGCCGGAGGAAAGCCAGTGTCGGCAGCCAGGGGAAGGAAGGCCTACTCTTGCATGAATTTCATGCGTCGAGCCTCTAGTTCATCTATAAAATGTTTTTTCAAAAATGCTTGAGAGAGATTTCTAGAAACAGTGGGACTCCATTAGGACCAGCAGAAGACAAAATGATACCAGGACTGCAAATGTAAGACGAGGAATTGATTTTCTCATGTAGCTTTTAGGTCAAGAACATCTCTTCTCAGTTGATTGCCAGCCAAGATTAGCTGTGATAATAGGAGCTCCAGAAATGTCAAGGCAGGCACCTGGCTTCAGTAATACCCACATAAACATTCCCCAACAGTCAAAAACTCCATTGAGAACTGAAACTTTAATGCATATAAAAAGCTCTGAGTGAACAATATTCATGCAAAGCCTTCTGGAACAAAGAGGGCTGGTGACGGTGGTTGCTGACACGCCACCATGTATGCTGTGGAAGGCGCCCCGGTGGAATGCTGGATGTGGGCTTGCTCCAGAGGAGCCTGACTCAAAGCCCCCGGGAGAGGTGTCTACTGACACACAAGGGTTTTCAGGATAACTAGGTCCCAGGAAAAGTCAGGTAGTTTTTTTGACCCATTAATACTTAACATTAATGAAGAATTGCAGAACAGAGCTAGTCTTTCCACGATGTATTCTTCCGTCATTAGCCGACGCCTCTCCCAGTATATTTGGCTGCTGCTCTCCAGAACAATCTCATTGCCTGGAGGTGGGACATAGTGCCACAGATTGTTCTGGAAAGCCAGCGAAGAGGATGATTTGCACAATGAAGTTACCACTAAACCATTGCGTAAGTCCAGTCCCCAGGCTTCTTCTTCCGCTCTGTAGCCCAAAAATATTTCTTTAAAAGCCAGAAAATCGGTCAATGTCAGTAGCATGTCAAATATGTCATCAGCCACTTCATCTTTATGGTGCTATAAAGTTGTTGTGAAAGACACCATGTTATATCCAGGAATCCGCTCCAGCAGCTCTTTATCAATATACTTTTCTACCAAAGAAATATACTCATTAAAAATAGGCATGTAGGCCAGCTTATTCTCTTCAAACTCCTGGTAGTAGTTGTCCATAACGTTTCTCTGTCATAACTGGAACTCCACAATAATGTCCTCGAAATATCCAACCACAGCATCAAATTCTGCATAGAGGCAGAAGAGAGAGCACGAAGTTCTTTCCATCACCACTGTGGCCGCATCCACTCTGCGTAGGGTGGGTGGGTCCATAAGGTTTCCTACCTCCATCTGCTCCACAGAGCCCCAACTGGCACAGGGGAGCCTCATCACCCAGGCCACGACCAGCTAGCTCACCGCCAGCTCAAGGCCCAGCCCAGTCAGTGCCTGCAAGCCACCCTAACCTCAAGAAAAGAAAACTATAGACTAATTTCCCTGGTAAGTAAAGAAGCAATAGCAAATACTCAACATTTTTTTTACTTGGGGTGGGGGGGGAATAAAATTTAACATTTTCAAACAGAGTACCAGAAATGGTGTTCTATATTATAGGAGACTAATAAAAGGGACCCTGAAGTTTCCTTCTAGGTTGTTCAGTACAACCAAACATTTAGAAAAGTAATCAATCACTGTGTTTAAGAATAAAGTTTTTCCTTTTGGCTGCATTGTATGTCTAAGGAACTGAGTTCTATTTTATGTAGTAAAGTACATACCAAAAGCTAAGAGAAAGAGGAATAAGCTCCTCGTTACTAGTCACAGATGTGGTGATTCCGTTTAAGATAAAAATATAAAACATGATGTATCAGAGATTATACCAATAAATGACCCAAGGCTTACATTTAATATTTATGTTTCCAAAGTCTGACATTCTCAAGTAGACAAGAGGATGTTCTTACTTTGTCATTCATGAATAACAAAATATTCTATAAATTTTTTAAGTTTATTTGGCTTTAATGTTTATTTAGACAGATTCAAAATTACTGGCAACAGGCTACCCAGACTTCTATATTGAAGTTTACAGTTATGCATCACGTAACAACATTTAGGTCACCAACAGACCAACAACCTATAGGACAATGGTTCCATAAGATCATAATGGAACAGAAAAATTCATATGGCCTAATCTAATAACATTATAACTGAGGTAATGTTGTAGTGCAACGCATTACTCAAGTGTTCGTGGCAATGCTGGTGTAAACAAAACTATTATGCTGTCAGTCGTATAAAAGTACAGCACATATTAGTACAATCATGCACAGCACGTAAACTAGATAATGCTAATAGAGAACTGTTACTGGCTTATATCCTACAGGGGTGGGCAAACTTTTTGACTCAAGGGCCACAATGGGTTCTTAAACTGGACTGGAGGGCCGGAACAAAAGCATGGATGGAGTGTTTGTGTGAACTAATATAAATTCAAAGTAAAGGAGCGGAGGGGAGAGCAAGAGAACCAGATAGAACAGCCGGATCCGGCCCGTGGGCCGTCATTTGCCCATGGCTGGGCTTATATCCTATATAATAAAAGCCTAATATGCAAACTGACCGAACAGCAGAACAGGTGGAATGACTGGTTGCTGTGACACACACTGACCACCAGGGGGAAGACGCTCAATGCAAGAGCTGCCCCCAGCCCACAGGCCCCAGGCCATCCAAGGCGGTGCCAGGAGGGGTCCCCCGATCACCCTACCAGTCGCCCCACAGATTGTTCCTGATAGCCAGCCATGCCTAGGGACTCTACCTGTGCACAAATTTCGTGCACTGGGCCTCTAGTATTTACTATAATATACTTTTTTAAAATATATTTTTTAATTATAGTTGACATACAATATTATATTAGTTTCAGGGAATGCTATACTCTTTATAATTTTAGAGTGTAGTCTTTTCTATTTACAAAAACAAGTTTTCCTGTAAAACAGTTTGTTGTTACGCCAGCAGCAGCCTCATATCTCTCATGTTTACCATGTCTCGATTGCATCATTTTATCTCATGTTTGATTTAATCTTGTGTTATTTTACATTCAGTGCAGCCTAAGTGTACAGTATTCATAAAGTTTACCTACAGTACTGTTCTAGGCCTTCACACTCACTCACTACTCACTCCCTGACACCTTGAGCAATTCCAGTCCTGCAAACTGCATTCATGATTAATTGTACCATTTTTTATCTTTTATTCCATATTTTTACTGTACCGTTTCTGTTTAGATTTGTTTAAATACACAAATACTTAACATTATGTACAACTGCCTACAGTATTAATAAGTACAGTAACATGCTATACAGGTTTATAGCCTAGGGGTAATAGGCTACATCATATAGCTTAGTTGCGTAGCAGGCTATACTATATAGGTTTGGGTAAGTGCACCCTATGATGTTCGCCGCTCGCACAATGAAATCGCCTAACAATACGTTTCTCAGAATGGAATGTATCCCATCATTAAGCAGCATTTGGCTACATCAGAAAACTTACCCATTGTGTACTGCAGCTCTGGGGTCACTGCTGCTCTTCACTTTGATCATCAACAGAGAGAGCAGAAGATAGAACATAGCCAAGCCAAAGCACAAACGGTATACAGCTTTGTAGCCAACCAGAATATTACAAGGGACGACACCTTTCTCATTCTCACAAAATCCAGGAATCTAATACAACAAAACAAGAGTTTGTGATCTAGAATTTTTTCAAGTAAAAATAAAATTTCTATGTAATCAAGTAGTGTAAGTAAAAATTTAGAAAATTAAAGTTTGCTTTTCAGTTAATACTAAATACGTAATCAAGGTAAGGCTGGAACATTTTTATAGATAGAAGTTTAATTCATTTTTCACTTTATGTGAGCACATGATAAACTACAAATGCAAATCCTGAAGAGAATATTTATTTTGACTTGCAGACTTATTCTGAATTTTTCAAAACTTGCATTCTGCTGTGATATACTGAATTACCTATTTAGGAAGAGAAAAATATAATCAATAAAAGTTTAAAGAATTACAGAGCAACTGAGTCAGTTTTTAAACCCTAAAGAGAATAATGATGGCTTTTCAAAAACAATGCTATGTAAATAACAACTGGTATTTCTGATAATGAATGAATTCAGATTAACGTAATCGCTGGCAGTGATTTTATTTTTTAGCTTAGAATTTTGAAAAAGACTGATGACCATTTCAGAAAGTCACATTGGAATCAGAATACAAAAAAAAAAAAAAAAATTTGTTTAAGTGAAATAAATGGGGGTAGTCCTCAGAGCTATATACACTATTGTATACATGAGAACTTACAATTACATTTAAGCTAAGAAGGCACTACTTCCTTTTGGTAGTTTCTACACAGTCAATACGCCCTTTCTTGGTCTGGTTTAAATCCTACCTTTCCAACCCAATTTAAACTTTTGGCAATATGTATTGACCCATAATCTGCAACATGTACTCACTAGCACCCTTAAATATCCCACTCCTGCCCTGACCGGTTTGGCTCAGTGGATAGAGCGTCTGCCTGTGGACTGAAGGGTCCCAGGTTCGATTCCGGTCGGGGGCATGTACCTTGATTGTGGGCACATCCCCAGTGGGTAGTGTGTAGGAGGCAGCTGAATCAATGTTTCTCTCTCATTGATGTTTCTAACTCTCTCTCTCCCTCTCCCTCTCCATTCCTCTCTGTAAAAAATCAAATATATATTAAAAAAATATATATTAAAAAATATATATATCCCACTCCCTTAGAGCTGCACACCACCGGGCCAATTTCCATCAAGTTACTTCAGCCATCTATATTAGTCAGGTTAAGCTGGTACAGTTACAACCCCAAAGTATCAGCTTAAAACAGCAAAGGTGTATTTCCTGCTCACGTGCAGTCAACTCAGGAATCCAGGCTGCTGGAGAAGCCACCATCTCAAATGTTGCACATGTTGTAATAGAAAAGGAGATCTTACATCAGCAAGTAGAAGCTGAGATGTATCATATCCACTCACAACTCACTGACCAGTATTAGGGACATGACCCTACATATCACAAGTACTCTAGGAAATACAAATCTTTGATGACCTTCAGAAAGCAGAGAAGTAGAAATATTTGGTGATAAGAATTTACATCCACCAACTAAACTATTATAACCATTGTCAACTGGATCCATTACAAATCATATGAACATCTCTTGGCATGATTTGCTTACACCCAGGACTTGAAATAACATTAACTGAGCATCTAGCTATGATGCTAGTCACTTTCAAAATCATAATAATCTATCCAAACTTTTACCATTTTTCCTCACCCAAAGCCAACCCCAAGCATACAACTATAAGCTTTGAAATGGAGGTTCTCTGACATAAATATTCTTTCAGCATCAAATGTTCTATTATCATTCATCTTGCTTTGGAAGGTAGCTAACTTCTGTATTTCCTCTCTTGATCACCTTCTTCTCCCTCTCCCTCTCTTTCTCTCTCACACACAGATGAGATCTCTTATCTCTGACTACTCTCAAAATAAAAATTACTAAATCTCCCCATTCTAAAAAAAATCCTTAACTCAGTTTCCTGCTAAGACCACCATCTTCACTATAAAACTCCTCAAATCAGCTTTTTATACCCACTGGATACATTTCCTCATGGCCTACTGATTCCCCTCCCACTCCCCTCTAGACCCAACACTGAAGAAACTGCTTTTCCAAGTCATGAACTCGTTGTCCAACACTATCTTTCTGAAGACTGCACAACAGTACATTCTCTTGGTTCTCCCTTTTCTTCACTGTTTCTTCAGAGGTTCCCTTTTCTCTACCAACCCTTTCTTTTTTAAGTTACATGCTCATATTTTCTACTTCCTACTGATTCTCTCTCTCTCTCTCTCTCTCTCTCTACATATGTAGTTCAGTACTCCCAAGTCAACATGCCACAAACTATAATAAACTGTATTTTCCTCATCGCTTTTTACAACCTGGCTCCATGAAAAAAGTCTTAAAAATATAACACCCTTTCTTCTTATTACTTTTTTCTGGGTTAACAGCAACAGTTTCATCCCAGTTGTCTAAGACCAGAACCTTGCTATTATTTATAATCGTATCACTGCTGATATTTAAATCCAGATTTGTCATTTCTACAATCTAAGTCTATTTCAGAACCTCTATATACTCACTTATTAAACCACTGCAACAGCCTCTACACGTAATTCCTTGACTTCTATCCTAATTATCAGATCGATCTTCCCAAAGCATACATACTAGGTTGAAAAAGCTCTTTATCTTCATTCAGGTTTCTATTTTTCAATCTCTGAATACGAAAGTTCTACTCATTCTCAGAATGGCCTCTTTTCCTTGACAACCACTGAAATTGGCATTTATTTGGTGAGAATTACTTATTTTCTCTTATTAGCACAGCACATTTTCTATATCACCATCACAGAATTTAGTAAGATGCCTATATTGTCTGTTTTTCCTAAGATTATGAGCAATAAAAATTGAGATTATGTATTATTTTACTTTGTACATTATTCTGCTTCCAATACAAAAAAAAAATCAGTTTCATGCATACACACACTATAGGTGTAGTTAATTTAAAAAAATATACTAACCTTATTCAGTTGTTCTTCCATTCCTGGTATTAACATTACACAAGCTACACACACTCCAACAAACAAGAAGAATACATAGATCAGCCTAGTTACAGTGGAGTTGTTTCCACTAGGGCAGCATCGGCACAGCAAACACGGGGCACTGCCACACAAACATGGTATCTGAGAAAAGAATGTTAAAAATAAGAATAGTTTAAAATGATAAAGGGGAAGTTTACATTCTTTCCATTAAAAAAGAAAAAGAACTGAAGTTAAGGTAAGTACCAAGGGATAAAAGGTATTTGGCTCACATATATTATCTGTAAATTATGAAACTTAGCATCATCTGGGTAAAAACTGAACAAAGTCAAACATAAACGTGCTTGCTCCTATGTCAAGCAAAATGAATAAAATCAGTTAAAACAACAAAGGGAAAAAATCACCAGCAGCAATCAATGTTTAGCTAAAACAAAAAAGGGGGAGGGGGGGCGCGGACAGGATGGGGATGAAATACTCATGATTACAAGCCCATCTCCAGCTCCCCAGAAATCATACCAGTGAATTCACAAAATTCTGAGAAGTCTCAAATACTCCAGAGGAAAAGAAGAAAATTGGTATCCTTATCTTTCCCCCCTTCCGATTTGGTTGTAGTGGTAATTAGGCAAAATAAGATAAATGAACTGAGGCCAACTAACTCTCTCTAATGTAACTGCACATAAACTCAGGCCAAGACAGAGAAACAGTGCCTTAATCAAGGGAAAGAAAGAAATGAAACAATGATTTTCAGACAATTAACAAGAGGCAATTATAAGAGGCAGGATAGTAATTTCTAAGAGAGGCAACAATGTGAGCTCTATGATGGGCCCATCTTTCTGCCGGGAGTTTCCAGTGCAGGGTATGCGATCCAGGCTGAGACCAGCAGTCTGAGTTGAGAGTTCAGGGAAATGAAGACAGCTTCACTGGGCAGAATCCTAGAGAAAACTACACAAAATAAGCCCTGGAGATCTGCAGAGGCTTCAACTTGAGTCTTCAGGAGATCACTGATTGGTGCATACATTGAATAAATTACCCTGGGGAAGGGGGGCAGGAAGAGGAGTTGGAATTCCCACCAGCCAGAAAGAAAAATCCTTGTAATCCTTAAGGCATTGAGTTATAAGGGTTTACTCGTTACTGGGGGGAAAAAATCAGCCATAAACTAAAGGCCACTCCAGTCTCACTTAACAAAGTCTAAAAGTAAATACCAAAAAGATCAAATTCTCTTCAAGTAACTCACCTATGTCCAAGAATAAAGCCCAAGAGTATTTTTTTAACATAAGTATTTTCTACTTCCCACTGATTCTCAAGGCAAGTATACCTATTCTCACCACCTGCATTCAGTAAATATCAGTTGACTATATTTGCATGGGTCTATTTCTGGGCTCTCTATTCTGTTCCACTTATCTATTCTTTTGCCAATACCACACTGTCTTCATTACTGCTATAGCTTTACACTAAGTCACGTAGTTGGGTAGTGTCAGTCCTCCAGCTTTGGTTTTCAATATGGAGTTGGCTGTTCTGAGTCTTCTGTAGCTCCATATAAACTTTAGAATCAATTTGTCAATATCCAAACAATAACTTCCTGGGATTTTGACTGGGACTGCACTAAACCTATAGATCATATTTGAGAAACTGACATCTTAACAATAATGAGTCTTATTAATCTATGAACATGGAGTATCTGTCCATTTAAACTTTGCTCATCAGAGTTTTGTCGTTTTCCTCATATCGATCTTGCAAGTATCTAAGAACTTATAAGATTTATACCTAAGTATTTCAGTTTTTGTTGTTTTGTTTTGTTTTTTGGATGCTAATGTAAATGGTATTGTGTTTTTAATTTCAAATACCACATTTTAACTGCTGGTATATAGAAAAGTGATATACTTTTATATATTAATCTTGTATACTTGCAACCTTGCTATGATTGCTTAGGAGATCCAGTTTTTTATCTTTATTCTTTTGGATTTTCTACATAGATGATAATATCATCTATGAATCTGTATACCTTTTATCTTTTATTTTCTTTTCTTGTCTTATTGCACTAGCTAGAACCACTAGGACAATGTTAAAAAGAAGTGGTGAGAGGAAACATTCTTGCCTTGTACCTGATTCTGAGAAAGATTTTAGTTTCTTACCATTAAGTATGATGTTAGCTGTAGGTATTTTGTTGATACTCTTTATCATGTTGAAGAAGTTCCCTCTACTTCTAATTTATTGGGAGTTTTCATGAACAAGGGTATGAATTTTGTCAAATGTGTTTTCTGCATCTACTGACGTGATAATGTGATTTTTAAAAACTTGCTGATGTAATGGTTTACATTAATTGATTTTCCATTGTTGAACTAACCTCCCATACCTATGTTTATAGCAGCTTTATTCATAATTGCCCAAACTTGAAAGTAACCATGGTGTACTTCAGTAAGTAAATGAACAAATAAAACGTGGCATATCCAGACAACGGAATATTAATCAGGGCTAAAAAAAAAAAAAAAAATGCTATCAAGTCATGAAAAGACATGAAAAAATCTTAAGAGGATATTACTAAATAAAAGAAACCAATCTGAAAAGACTACATACTATATGATTGCCACTGTATGATATTCAGGAAAAGGGAAAAAATTGGAGACAGTAAAAAAAAATAAAATCAGGGGTTGTGAGTAGGTGAAGGGATGAATAGGCAAGGCAAGGATGATTTTTAGGGCAATAAATCTATTTTGCATGCTCCTATAATGGTGGATATATGTCATTATATATTTGCCCAAACCCACAGAATGTCCTACAGCAAAAGTTAACCCTTATGTAGACTATAGACTTTGTTTTTTTTAAATTTATTTATTTTTTTAATTGTTTGAAGTATAACAAATAGTAGTACATATGTCTCTTTTTTTTTCCCCACTGACCTCCCCCCAGCCTCCCCTTCCCCCTAGTACATGCCTTTACCTGCCCCCCCCCCGTGTCTTTTATCCATTGGTTATGCTTATATGCATGTGTACAAGTCCTTCAGTTGATCTCTTACAGCCCCCCCACCCAACAAAACCTCCTCTGCCTTCCCGCTGTAGTTTGACAGTCTGTTCAATGCTTCTTTACCTCTGTATCTATTTTTTTCTAGACTATAGACTTTGGATGATTGTAATATGTCAATGTAAGTTCATTAATTGTAAAAAATGCACCAACCTGGTGAAAAATGTTGATAATCAGGAGGGCTATATATGCATGGGGACAGGGAATACATGGGAAATCTCTGTATCTTCCTCTCAATATTTCTGTGAAACTAAAACTATTCTAAAACATAATCTTTAAAAAGAGTATATAAAAATGGTAACACACTGATCAGATGGGATGTAGTAGGGAAAAGCAAGGCTGATTAAGCATTTGAAAACTGACCAATGCAATTCACCACATTAACAGACTAAACACACTAAATTCAATTCCCATGATAAACAAATACAGCTTTTTTCAAACAAGGAGTAGCATATCCTCAACTTGACAAAGGGCATGTACGAAAAATCTATAGCCATCCAAACCTCATAGTGAAAATCTGAATGATTTCCCCTAAGATCCAAAACAAGGCAAGGATACCTGTTCTCACCACTTGTGTTCAACTTCACAGTGGAGGTCCTAGCCAATATTACAAGGCAAGAAAAAGAAAGACAAGATATATACACTGGAAAGTAAAAATAGAGTCTATATGGAGATCCCAAAGGACTTACAAAACGCTTATCAAAATTAAGTGTGACCCACAAAAAAAGAAAATTGATAAATTGGGCCTCATCAATACTAAGAACTTATCTTTAAACTAGAGGCCCTCTGCATGATATTCATGCAAGAATAGGCTTTCCTTCCCCTGGCTTCACTCCCAGCACACCCGGGAGCCAGCAAGTCCTCGCTTCTGTCCAGAGCACCGCTCCTGTGGCTCCCTCCGCCGTCCTCCCCCCCCACCCCTCCCCTCATAGCAGGGTCCTGCCCCTCCCGCCACTCCACGCTGCATATGCAAATTAACCCGCCATCTTTGTTGGGTTAATTTGCATACTCACTCTGATTGGCTGTGGGCATAGCGGAGGTACAGTCAATTTACATGTTTGTCTATTATTATGTAAGAAGGCAGCATTAAGAGAATGGAAAGACAAGCCACAGACTTAAAGGTAGTATTTACAAATCAGGTATCTAATAACTCATTTGTATCCATAATATAAGGAATTACTAAGCTTAATTAGAAAAAAAAAGCAAAAACATTTGAACATTTTTTAAAAAAAGAAAATATATGGACAGACAATAAGCACATGAAAAAAGTACTTATTAGTATATAGTTGGCCCTTGAACAAATGGGTTTAACCCGTGTTGGTCCACATATATGTGAATTCTTTTCAATAAATACCTGATACCATTTTTAATCTGCAGCTGGGAGTCCAAGGATGGGAAGGGCTGACTACATGTATTTACTCACATTTTATACAGGGGACTTGAGCACCCATGAATTTTGGTATCTGCAGGGGTCCTGGAACCAAACCCCTTTAGATACCAAGGGTAGTTAAATTTTGGGGGGATCAAAGCCATACTTGGAGTTTCAACTGAATAGGAGTCAGTGCCCCTAACCATCCCCCCTTGTTCAAGGGTTAACTGTACATTATACCAATCCACAATGTCTCTCAAGAATTTAACAGACATTTTTAAATATGAAAGAATTCAGGGATTACAGCATCCATGATCCTTTTTGAAAATTTACATGACAAAATTTGGTTTATTAGGAGATGATGACATTAAGATTTTTCAAAAATTGGGGAGAAGCCATGGTAAAAAGGTATCCTTTTTTAGCTTTGAATCCACTTAAGTGGAGGGCTTATTAAAACAGGATGCTGAGCCGTAGTCAATGTTTCCAATAAGTTTCCCAGTCTGGGGATGCTACTGGGTCTAGGAACACACTTTAACAATGACCAGTTTAGTGCAAAGACTAAGCAACTGTGGCAATTATGGTCATAAAACATAACGGCCACATGGCCACATATAAAAAATAATACAAAGGGATTCTGGTTAAAGATGGCAGGCTGAACATATGAATTACTCATGTTCCCTTTAGAAACACCAGAAGAATGAAAAACGGATTTTTACTTAACTAACTGATCTAATTTAATAATGTGAATACTTTTAAAAATTTGAATAAATTTTAAATTTGTCAAAACCTCTAGGTAAATGAGCATATTGGCTCTTAAGACTACGGAAGAAATGGATGTGTATATTAAAAGGCAAATTCTCCTTTAATTGCTGTGGAACTGCACTACAGCTCTTCAGGAAGAAAGAGACGAAGGCACCAGGAAGGGAAGGGAGAAGAGGATGGGAACTGCACACTACAGAATACATCCCTAGACTGGCCATAATAATAATCTATTGGCCACCTTACTTCTTTATCTGCCAGAGATCTAATCACTAGAAGATAAGAAAACTGCCTCTTTGTTACTATCTTTCCAATGTACTTTGGAAAGGCAATATCAATTCTATCACAGTATTGTAGTCAATAAAGGTGGAAAACTGAATTTTAAAAACATATATAGGAATACCATTTTCCCCAGTGTTCACTAAAGCTACTATCTTTCTGACTTAAAACACATACACCTAACGAATCCTTAAAACTTCTTTCTTTAACCTGTTAAATGTCCTTTAGGTCAGGTTTGCTCATCACTGATCTGGAGGTGAGAACAAAATGGAAAATATCTACTCCTCCTTTTAAAGCTTTCCTGTATACAAAAAAAATGACCACTTGATAACTGGACAAAAATCTAACTTTATGAATCAAATTACACTGTATCTCCCCCCCCCCCCAAAAAAAAAAAAAAACACACCCAATCTTATAATAATCATTATTTTGTAATACATTTTATTTATTACACTAAATATGCCTCTCTTGTATAAAAGTCAATAGGTACAAGTAAATCCCCTAACTCAGATTTAAAAAAAAAATACACCTAGTTTCCCTGTCCAATTACAAGAACGACCTGTATCGGAGTAACAACCTCCACTTACTATTTTATTAAAATTTAACATTTATAATTCAGGCCATATTAAGAACTTTTGGGGGAAAAAAAGAATGCAAAATGAAATGCTGGCTAATGTACATAATGAAGTAATTTGAGAAGTCAGACAAGCAATTGTTAGAAGTGGAAATTAGAACTCATAAAGAAATATGATTTGAATCCAAATATCTCACCCCAAATTACAAATATATTTATTAACTGTAATATCAATGTTTTGTTTAATTTTTATTTGGGATAGTGTGGTTATTTAAAACTAGTTTATTTGTAATAACTAGATCAAGAAATCTTGCCATTAAAATGAAAAATGGTTTCATTCTTAACAACGCCTTCTAATCAAAATGCAAAGTACGCATAATAAATTTCAGATTACACAAGAATGCTTATGCCAAAAGACGCAAGATATGTAATACTGCAGAACTGACCGCTTTTCCAGATACCTAAATCACTTGAGCAGCACTGTATAGTAATTTCTTCACACCATTAAGGTCGAGGACCCAGTCGCATGATAGGACTACTTATGTCAAACGCTGTCACTACATCAGTATGCCAGTCCGGTGTCCCCGATAACGGGCACTTCAGTCTGCGCGACAGAACAAAGAGGCCCCCAGGCCTCCGGGGACGCCAGCGCTGCAGTGAGGTCGCTGGGAAGGGATGCACAGAGAGATGGAGCACTCGGAAAGGAAAGGGCCTAGGATCTGTGCAGAGATGGCCTAGACAGGAAAAAACAACAAAAGGAGGCCTGGAAGAATGGGGAGCAGCTTTCAAGAAAGACGGGGGCGGGGGGTGGGGGGAGACCATCAGCTCTCTTCACTTCCCCCATCGGAGTCACCTTCCCATCTCCACTGTTCCCCGCGGCCACCCGGGCAGCTCTTAGCCAGAATCAGAGCCCGAAGCTGAGTCGGAGTGATCAGGAGAAAGAAAGAAAAATGGGGAAGGAAGGCACTCCCTGTTGGGTGGGGTGTCACGTACCCGCCGGTCCTCGCCCACCCAAATCCCTTTCTCCTCCGCCTCCCACGCCAGCACCCCGAAGGCCGCCCTACACCGCCTTACCCAGCTCGCCATGGAGCACAGCCCCAAGACGCTCCCCATCTCCAAGACGTCGCGGGAGCAGCAAATGCCAACAAAATGGAGACAGTGCCTCGCCCGGTTTTTCGGGCTTATTTACGATCTGCGAGCCACTTCCGGCGCAGAGCATGCCCCGCCCCTCCTGGCGTCACGCCCCGCCCCTCCCGGCGTCACGTCCTCTGCCGCCCGGGAAAGGGCGGGGGGAGCGTGGTGCTGAGACTGCGCATGCGCAACGCTGGCCCCCGGGCCCACTCTTCCCAGGGGGGTGCTCTATTGTCGGCCTGATCCCTAGCTGGCCGCCCAGTGGGCAGAGCGTCCGCCGGTAGACTGAAAGGTTCGGGCTCCACGCCCATCCCCGGTAGAGGGCCTGCAGGAGGCAGCTCACCAAGATTCTCTTACATCGTTGATGTTTTTCTCTCTCCCTCTCCTTCTCCCTAAAATCAATAAAAGTAGATTTTAAAATTATTAATAATAATAATACCCCGGTTTGATAGCGTCTGGCTAATGTAGGGCAGACTGTAGCTTGCCAAATTAAGAAGGCAATGGGAGGAAAACTCACCTTTACTTACTTTTTATTTGAGTATTCGTAAAGGGTAGAACTGAGGTGGCGGTTGCTGTTCTGCCCTCCTCGATTAGAGAAACCTCTTACCCATTTGGGAGGATTGTTTCCTCGTTCTCGATGTTCATCCCCCCTACCTCCACTTAGTTCTCGTTTTTGTTTTTGTTTTTTCCACTATTGCGCCTCCTCCCCCTTACCTTCTAAGTTTATTCCTGCAGCCCACTGCCTGGGACAAGTTTTATTGTAATATTTCCATTAATTTGGGTGTATCACTTCTGTCTGTATGGTGTTGACATGCATTTTAATTTTTTATCCTATTAAGATATTAAAAGAAGTTTGCACACTCAATACTTTTAAATTTCTAAAATTACAGGAACAGCATCTTTCACTGCAATATAAAATTACCTCCTACTGATTATTTAGTGCTTAGGCCTCAGGTACTAAGGACTCAATGGCAAACAAAACAGTACACTAGTCCAACAAATAAATACAAAATTAATAGTATCTTAGGAAAATCCATGAGTATGACCAAGATACAAGTCAGAATAGACATGCACAGAGTGGGCTGAGAGAATTCTGGAATACTATAGACAGGCTTAAGGCTTTCCTCAAAACAGTCTGGGTTCATTCTCACACATGGTTAAACAAAGAAGCAAAGCTCCCAAATAGAGCTGGAGAAAAATGTAAAGCAAGATTATCAAGCTTATTCTGATAATAGTAAAAAATTGAATAATGCATTCATAGAAGTCAAGTTAAACCAATATTATCCCCAGGATGATTTAGGCACAAAATTTACCCTTATGAAACTAAATAAATTACTTTGAAATATAGACTTGACTATCACTCTTGTAAGAATTATGAGAATATCTATACCCAAATAATAATTTCGGTGTCACAACTTACCCCTATGGCAATAAAACTGTATCTTCGATGTACAAGAAAATATTTAGCTTTATATTTTCTATGGAAATCTATGCCTGGCTTCAAGTCAAAAGAAAGGTCAAAACACATCTCTGCTTTATAATACTCTGGAAATTAATGACTGATCAGTAAGGAGATCATTTCTATTATCCCCAATCCTCATATTAAAGTACAAGTTTAAGAAAAATACAGCTGGGCTCTGTATTCACATAGCATAGTCCATGGCTGATGTTTTCTACAGAACAAGTGTGAATAGTGAAGTATCTTTCTAAAAGTTGGTTACCAACACCTTGTAATAACACTCTAGTCTTCATTAAGGGTTTATGATTATAGAGTAATATGGAAACAACATTCTGGAGTTCATGGCATTGGGCCTTTGGAACTACCACACATTTACTCCTGAGCTACTCTAGGAGTAGGCTAGGAAGAAATCAGTTTTCTATCTCATGCAAGGTTGGAAATTTTAGGAAGCATATGATATGTATCGAGTCCTGTTGCATAGGTAAATTTTCACTGATACCTTAGCTGGCTGCTGGGGTCATGCTCCTTTCTGTATTGTCGAGACCAGTCCTTCCCTACTACTTGTTCCTGGAAATGCCTATGCCCAGAAGTGAGTAGTCTGTAGCCTTTCACCCTCTCCTGTAACTCCTCATCCAAATCCATAAGGAAATGATTTGGAATCTTGCACACCACATTAAAAGTTCCCTGTTTAACCTAGAATCAGTGTCCCTCCACCAAGTTTAGCTAAAATCAGACTTACTTTGGTCATAAGTCTTTTCTGCTTTTATACACATCTCTGCATAAACTTTAATTTTTTAATGGACTATAGCGATGAAAATTGTGAGAATATAACAGATTTTGAGGGAAAGAATCAGGTTAATCAGAAATCATGTTAATTAGAAATTATGCTGCTTATTTCCCCTGTCCTCAGTAGACCAACATTGAAACTGATGTGGTTTAAAACATCTTGGGTCTCCAAAATAAATTGTCTTACATTAGGATGGCTGAAATTTGTGCATAGTTAATGTTGTACAATATAAGGAGAGAAAGGGCCTATGAAAAATATTTTATGGCTTTACTCCAAAAATAATTAAATTCTAAATGTAAACATATTTAAATATTGTTCAACTTATGTTCTGTAAGAATAAACCAGAAATAAATTAGAACACAATAACCTATAGGGGTCAGTATAAACTTAGAATTGGAAGAGCATATCCTGATTAAAAAGACAAGCTATGTCAGTGAAGACAGATTTGGGTATTTATTTAAAAAAAAAAAAAAAAAAGAACAAGCTATAATGTTAAAGGTACAAACACTCCCTTAAATTATTTTCTTAATCATTAAAATAGCAAGTGAACAATTTTCTTTCTACACAGATTTTTTTTTGCCCAAATCTGAACCAGTAATTCCCATGACAATCAGATATGTTTATACTAGTGAAGCAGATGACTACAAAAATATAATATTTATTTCAGGCAGCACATATATAAATTTAGAGAACAAAAGCAAGTACTCATCATGTAAATAACAGAGTAGAGAATTCAAATGTTTCTCATGTTTAATAGACTATTTTATAATCCTTGAGAATGATTACTTGAAGAAATGCTAATGGCATTTACAGAACATTTTGTATCTCAAGGGCAGTTAGCTAAAATATGTTTAACACTAGGCCGGTGTGGTTCAGTGGTTGAGCATCGACCCATGAACCAGGAGGTCATGGTTTGACTCCCAGCCATCCCCAGTAGGGGGCATGCTGGAGGCAACTGATCAATGACCCTCTCTCCTCATTGATGTTTCTCTCTCTCCCTCTTGCTTTCTGTCTGAAATAAATAAAAAATATTTTTTAAAAAATCTGGAAATCATGTGTAAATTGTCCCATATTGGTTTATTATTTTCTATTAACAAAACGGTTATGTTGACAGCCCTAAATGAATAGCTGTTGCTAAACCTTGCAATATCAGCAAATGCAGAGAAATGCAATCTATATTATCTATTGAGAAAATCAGTAGGGTTTCCTTCCTACCTCCTACCCCATCCCCTAAATGCCAATAAAATAAAAGAGCTTTAATGCAAAATAATATTAAGTTGAACTCTAGCTCACAAAGCAAAATTTCATTTTCTATTTTTTTCTTCCTCAGTGATAAAAGGGTTATATGTGGTATATTGTGATGAAACATCTCAACATAACTTCAGTTGTCAACTGAATGGGACCTAAAAACATTTGACCACCTTCATATGTGCTGGGGCAGAACAAGTGACTTTCTTGGAAACAAAACTGAATCTATGGCTCGTTTTGGAATTTAACTTAAAATGTCAGCAATACTAGTGGCCATGAATTAGAACTTTTAGAAAGCCAGAAATACGAGTTGCCACGAATTTTTAACTAAGAAACACCTTGCAACCTTGCAGAATTTAAAAACTTTTCTTCTTAGCTTATAGGAATATCAAGACAATTTAAAGGTTCACAGCATTCAAATCATCCTCTGTTCTAGAAGTCTGGATTGAGGAAATTGGGATTAAGGAGATGTGGAGAAGGAAGCAAGTCTTGCAGAAAGCATGGTTGTTCTGACAACAAAACGCATGAGATGCTCTCAATCATTGAGAAGAGATGCAGAAAGATAAACAACTGAAAGAATAAAGCTTGATTGTGAGCATTATGTAAGTGAATAACAAAACACTTCACCCACAGTGTGATGGCCAATAATTCCATCATTATAGGTACATCTTATCTGTTATTTGTTATTTTCAAAACCCCCAGGGGATTTTTAATTTAATATTTATTTACAAGTAAAATAAGATTTTTCAAATGCATTTATTCCTTCCCCAAAATGCTTGTGGCCAGTGTTAGTTGTTGCAAATGGATTGATTTTTTTATTCTTTAAGAGCTTTTCAGTTCTTCAATAATACCCTCTTCTGTAGGCCTTGGTAGTGGAACAATGTCATAAATTCTTTTGACTTTCACAGCTTGACCTTCCTTCTGTAGTTAAAGTCAGAATGAAGGCTTCATAAAAATCAGGCATTATGCTTGAGAGATTTGTGTAGGCATTATATGTACCAACCAATAAATATGGTAGCTCTTATATAAATAAAACCAATATCTTGTCTGAGAAAATAAATAGCTGACTATTCAGTTATTATTCAGAGAAAATAAATAGCTGACTAAAAATCAGTTGTTGATTCTGCATATATTAATATTTAAATAAGTATTTCAATTCCAAATAAGAGTTTTATTCTATATATTAGTAGATGTTCAAATTTTACCTTGAAACTACATGTTAAGACACTTGCAACTTGAGTCAGAATGTTTAAGATTGAAAATCCTGACTTAATTTGTAAGGTTATTGATTATGTCCTGGGGTAGAGGAGAAATATTGAGAGTACCACATGCCCACAAAAGAGTCTGGTGAACATTCATTCACAGTTTCTTCAGATTAGGAATACCCTCTCCTTCAACACACACATAATACCTCATCCAGAACTTCCGTAATTACTATATTGCATTGAAATGGTCAACTCTTCTTTTGTGTAAATAGACGCAGCTTCAGTGACAATTTATATAATACCCTCAATAAGTTCCTTCCCCCCCTCCCCCTATAAATTTGAAAGGCTCAATCAGATCTGTGTTGCTGGTTGTGTTTTATTCCTCAATAATTTGTTTGGAGGATTTAGATATCTATTTTTATTTATTTATTTTTTTTAAATATATTTTATTGATTTTTTACAGAGAGGAAGGAAGAGGGATAGAGAGTTAGAAACATCGATGAGAGAGAAACATCGATCAGCTGCCTCTTGCACACTCCCACTGGGGATGTGCCCGCAACCAAGTTGCGTGCCCTTGACCGGAATCGAACCCGGGACCCTTCAGTCCGCAGGCTGACGCTCTATCCACTGAGCCAAACCGGTTTTGGCTAGATATCTATTTTTAATTAAGCTATGTCTTCGAGTCAGTTTGGTCTTTCTTTGTAAAATGAAAATTTAATTAACCTTATCTTTAGGGACTTTATAATCTAGGTAGGAAGTTCACTTACCAGATACTAAGTTTTGACTACTAGTACCCTATTTAAAATTTAGTTTTTAAAACATTCTTTGTAAATCATTGAGTGCTTCCTTTTTCTTTCTTTCCTAAAAAAAAATTCAATTATGAGTTTATCTTATAGAATCACTATTCAAACAATATTTGCTTTTTGTTCTTTACTAGTTTTTTATTAGTAAAGTTTGATTTGATTATGCAGTTGATTATTACAATGGCGACTCTCAGATTTTGACTCCATGATCTTACATGCTCATGTATGTAATGATGGCAGAGCCTGTATTCCAACCATAATTTGTGCGGTTAAAAGATCCACAAACCTTGCAACATGATGCCTTCTTCCTCTTTTTAGACTCTTCTATTATTCCTGCTGTACCTGCTGATTGTTCTTTTCAAGAAAGCTGCACTGTCTGGACATAGGAGAGGCAATCTGAGAAGAGGGTAAGCATTAGGACTTGGAAATTCAGGCATATCTAGGTTTAAGCCCTTGCACCCATTAGCAGTGGCACTTGGAGAAACTTTCTTAAGTGGTCTTATCCTGGGTTTCCTCATTTTCAAAAGAAGAGTCATGCCCTGTCTGGTTTGGCTCAGTGGATAGAGCGTCGGCCTGCAGACTCAAGGGTCCCAGGTTCGATTCCCGTCAAGGGCATGTACCTTGGTTGCGGGCACATCCCCATTGGGAGGTGTGCAGGAGGCAGCTGGTCGATGTTTCTCTCTCATCAATGTTTCTGACTCTCTATCCCTCTCCCTTCCTCTCTGTGAAAAATCAATAAAGTATATATTTTTTTTAAAAAAAAGAAGGGTCATGATACCAGCCAAGTTTTTAATCTGAGGGTTAACTGGACTAATATCTATAAAACACTGGTACTGACTGCCATTGGCACTTTGGGTCAACAGACAGGCTTCCGAGGGCTTGGGAACTGGACACCCTAATGTCTTGAACTGTAATTTCCTTTATATTGTCTTAAAAGTTGTCTTTGCAGATAAAATTCAGTGGAAAATTATGTTATTAAAACATTACTTGAAAAATATATGAAATGCTTCTACTGAATTATCAGGTATAATTGGTAATCAGCTCTGGTATCAGTTCTAGAAAATATTTCCATTAAAAAGAATGATAAGAAATACATCCTAACATTTTTTTTTTTAAACTTTGTTTTAACCATCTTGCTAAGAAACGGTGCTAAGGATATTATATCCAGTACTTCTTTTTTTTTAATGTATTTTATTTTATTTTATTATTATTTTTTTAAATATATTTTATTGATATTTCACAGAGAGGAAGGGAGAGGGATAGAGAGCTAGAAACATCGATGAGAGAGAAACATTGATCAGCTGCCTCCTGCACACCTCCCACTGAGGATGTGCCCGCAACCAAGGTACATGCCCTTGACCGGGATCGAACCCGGGACCTTTCAGTCCGCAGGCCGACGCTCTATCCACTGAGCCAAACCGGCTTCGGCAATCCTAACATTTTGAATAAGGATACCTTTGTGGGCATTTGGCCTAGAGCAGTGGTCGGCAAACTGCGGCTTGCGAGCCACATGCAGCTCTTTGGCCCCTTGACTGTGGTTCTTCCACAAAATACCACAGCCTGGGTGAGTCTATTTTGAAGAAATGGCATTAGAAGAAGTTTAAGTTTAAAAAAATTTGGCTCTCAAAAGAAATTTCAATCGTTGTACTGTTGATATCTGGCTCTGTTGACTAATGAGTTTGCCGACCACTGGCCTAGAGCAATCACCCTTGTTGGCCATGTATATAGTCAAGGGGTATCATCTGTGGGTGGGGAAGTCCCAGAAACAGGAAGGAAGTCTTCTCTTAAAGGCTCGCTCATTTCTCTTTAATGAAAGCTTCCCAATTAACTATGGGGTGACGTAGTGTCTACCAGAAAGGAACTGAGGCAGTGTAGGTCTTCAGCTGCTGAAAGTTGCAAACTGTTTCCTCTTCTGGAGAAGGTCAGTTTTGGGGTGGTAAAGGTAAAAAATTAGGGGAACAATAATATCTGAGGATCCCCCGTGTCTCACACTTCAGAGCTGTGGATAACACAGATTCCTTAGTTGGGTATAATATATCCTAAAACCTACATTTTGAGATCTGTTCTTATTAAGAAATTGCTGGGCACACTTCTATCCTCAAAATGACTCACAGCATTTCAAAAACACTGGGGATTTCACAGCTCAATGTGGTTTGCAACAACCTTTATGCCTCACCACAAAAGAATGATGAATAATTTTATGTTTAATATCCTCTAAATGAAATGTCATGTAGCTATGTCAGTTTACTCTGATTTTAAAATAACATGGAGACTGATCATGTTATGATGTCTACCTTCACATACAAATTATGCAAACATTATAACTATATAAAAATGGCCACAAACAGGAAAACAGTAAAGGAGTGGTAATATTTCAAAACATTGTCTCTAGTATATTTAGATGAAGAAACTGTGGTTCATTGTGGTGCGGTCTTTCTTCCTTTTCCGCGTCCCGCACGGAAAGGGAGAAAGACAGGTTCCTGAGGGGAGGAGCTGGGGGTTAAGAAATTAGAGAAAGAAAGAGACAAGAGACAGAAATAGATTCAAGCTGGGTGCCGGGTGGCTTCCTGTCCTCTGATAGAGAGACAGTCACACTCACCTCAGACAACACAGCATATTTATTGGTTTCCAAAAGGGATTTTATGATAAAAAGGAGTTTCGGTTGTGCCCAAATCCTATTCATCAGGATCTGAGTAAGCTCCTTATTTTGGGTGGGTCAAGGTCCTTTTTGTTCCTCATTCCAAGTACATGGAATCAGTACTGATAACAGGATTCTGCCAGTGCCCTTGGGCTCAGCTGATAAGAATTAAAAAAGTATCCATGTGCCTTCCCAGACAGCTCTCTACAGTTCATGTGATTTTTTAAAAAAAACTTTACTGTTTTTGAAATATTCTTTAGTGGACAGATTTTTTAAAAAACTATAATAAAATAATGTATTGAGTGCTAAATATGTGAAAAATCAGAGCTAGGTACAGTGGAAATAAAAAGATTAATAAGAGCTTGGCCGGCATGGCTCAGTGGTTGAGTGTCAACCTATGACCCGAGCCAGGAGGTCACAGTTCAATTCCTAGTCGGGGCACATGCCCAAGTTGCGGGCTTGATCCCCGGCATGGGGCATGCAGGAGGCAGCCAATTAATGATTCTCTCTCATCATTGATGTTTCTATCTCTCTCTCCCTCTCCTTTCCTCTCTGAAATCAATAAAAATATATAAATAAATAAAAAGAGAAATAAGAGAAAATGCCATTCTTAAAGAGTTGTGTTGTAGCATGGGAGATGAGACTTAGACAATACAACGTAGGTTGTAGGATGTAGCGAGCGTCACAGGAGGGCTCAGAATAAGTGCTGTGCAGATGCTGGGAAGAAGGGATTATGACTACGGCCTTGTGTTATTTTTTTATTTACTTTTTATGCATAAAGGTCAGCTTTAGACCAGTGAATAACAAAACTAAATCCATAAAATAGATCTGTGTGTACCTTTAGAACATTTTATTTACTATTCATATTTTAGAGAATAGGAACCTTGTTGCTGGTATTTTATTGAATCTCTTTTCTCCCAGGTTAGGAAATGTGTTATAAAGGAAGACAAAGGTAATTTAATTCCAACAGACCTGTTCTGACATGACTCTAATAAATTAGAAACATACCTGGGAATTATAGAAGCTTAAAGACAACTCTCAATTCATTTCCTGATCAAGAAATAAATTCACACTGAATTTTAAATATGAAAATAACATTTATTGAGACTTATAGTAAGGATTTAAAAAGCTTTTATAATTAGGCAGTGGTTTATAGACTTCCAATGGCTGAACTCATGACTTCTTGAGCATTTCTGAAGCATTAAAAAAAAAAATACATCTCTTAACAAATGTGAAATCTCATCCTACTCTTCCCAGAATGGTCATCTGACATCAAGATGGAAAGCATACATAGAGAATAAGAGGAGAAAGGAAATCAAATATTTATGGTACTTATCATTCCATTTCAATTTAGAACACAGTTTTCTGACAGTTATAGTTATACAGGTCACATGTAGACACTATTCAAAGTGTTTCAAGAATAGGATGGCAAAATGATTACAAAATAGAATTAAGCATTTTATTTTATTCAATTTTCATCCTTTATTTTAGGTTATAAAGAGAGACAAATATGGCAGGTACACAATAACTAAATTGACAGGAAAATGGAGTTAAGTAGCTAGAGTTTAAATTACTTCATTCAGAATATATTGAGTACAATTGACAATACTAGCATTTTAGGAATCACAAAAGAAGAGAATACAAGAATATTTTGATTGTGTTTTGAATTTATTCTCATGGAAATTCTAAGAAGTTTACTTGAAGAGAATAAAAAGAAATTCTTTGGTAACTATACATGTATATGTAGTGACCAATAATTATAATATTGAATTTTTAAAGTAATGTTTTACATGACAAAGACATGCTCTAGCACACAGGTCTATTTCAATGGTGAGGTTCTGGCAACCTACAGCGGTGACTTTTCAACTTTCTTGGCTACAACCTACAGATAAAAATACACTAAATGCTCAGTAAGATAATCTAGTTCATTCCCTCCCTTTGAGGCTGAACCGTGTGTTAGCCATCCACACAGATGTGAAACTTTTCTATTCTTAAAGCTACTCTGATCCAGCTCCTCTGTAAAATGAGGCTAATAAGATTTGGCCTCATTAAAGTTAGGATTAAATCAAAGGATGTAGGAAAAAGACTTAGAATCTGTGTCATACACATATGAGAGAGTAAAAAGAAAAAAATAGCAACAATTACTATTGTGGTTTTAATAAGCCAATACAGTACCTCTTAAATTATTCAAACATTTCTTTTCAAGAAACTTTTTCTCATATTTCTTTTAGACAATTGAATTCCCTATGCTACAGTTCAGTCTATATCCAGCACTTAAAGGCAAGGTCCTCTAATTTGTTTATTTTTAATTTGTCAATTTCTAACCTCCTGAGCTCTCTCAGAATAGGACCACTGTCTTCAATTTTTTCCCCAGTTCAAAGCAGTGAGCCAAGCACACATGTATAACTAATAT
Source organism: Plecotus auritus (assembly GCF_963455305.1). NCBI lineage: Eukaryota > Metazoa > Chordata > Mammalia > Chiroptera > Vespertilionidae > Plecotus > Plecotus auritus. The sequence goes on from NC_137775.1 coordinate 15,600,949, forward strand.
ATAACTTACATATTATTTTATGCCTTTTAAAATTGATTTTATTTTTGAAAAAGTAACACATACACATAGTTTATAAGTCAAATATGTATAACAAAGTACAGTAATTTTCTGTCAAACTCCTCCAATTCCTTTCCCCAAAGGCAATCACTATTGACCATTTTAGAGATTTCTTCTTCATGGGTGTACATATTTCTCAGTACTATGCATATACTCCTATATTTTTATTATTCAATTTTAAGTATTGCCTATTGACTTTCTGATATGGTGATTAGGGTTTAGCTCCTGAAATTTTCCATCTCTGCTTCCTCTCCCTATTTCCACAATCAAGTTACATTAAAAGTTGCTATCACGTGTTTTATCATGTTCTTTTGTCTCTCAAATATTCCTTTATATCTCTTATTTCTTTGAGAATATTTGAACTTTTTCTCCTTCTAAGGTAATGGCTGCTTGCTTTATCTGTTATTCCTGTATTCACTACAGTTCTTTGTACTTTTTGCTAGGTATTCCTTGGTTACCCCAATCCCCTTGTTAAAGTTAATATTTCTTTTGTTGTTGTTAATCCTCACCTGGGGATATTTTTCTATTGATTTTTAGAGAGAGTGGAAGGGACGGGGAGACACACAGAGAGAGAAATATCGATGTGAGAGAGAGACATCCCACACACGCCCTGGCTGGGGCCGGGGATCAAGCCTGCAACCTAGGTACATGCCCTTGACCGGGATTGAACCCGGGACCCTTCAGTCCACGGGCCAACGCTCTAGCTACTGAGCCACACTGGCTTTATTTTTAAATATAAAGTTAGTAATTCTTTATATTAAACTATCCCTGTTCAAATTACTGTGATTCAGACCTGACTGCTGGAGTCCCTTTGAGCCTGTACTTTAAGCCCAAGGAGGCCATCTGCCACCCTCAGGGTAATATTGTGGTATGCATACTCTTCTCCCTCTGCCTCTGACCATCTACCCATTTATTCCCCTGGCTATCCTGACTGCTTGGTACTCTGCTCCTGTCCATCTCTAAACACTTACTGTTTTTTCCCCAAGTACTACATTTCCTCTAGTTTTCAGGGTTCACAAAGCAGATTGATACTCCTGGGCCTGCAATGCATGCAGTTTCCTCACTCTAGAAATAGCTGAACTCATCAGCATAGTCATCTGCCAGCACTGCTCAATGCCACCGTTTCTGAAGACTCCCGGACCCTTCTCTCTCTTCGAATTAGTTGTCTTTACCTTTTGCTCCCTTAGGGCACAGCCATTCACAGGTCTGTCTCTCTTATATTTCCTTCCATTTCCAGACTTAGCACGTTGTTGGAAGCCGCCCATTGTCTTCACTAGCAGAGAGGTGTGGACAAGGAACCCGGAAGGCTGGTCAACCTTGAAGCTCTGAAAGGTCAGAGCCAAGCACCCACTGTTTAGTTGAGACAATGGTAGCTGAAGCAACTTCCACCTTCTAGTTTTATGTAAATCCTTGCTGATTGGCTATTATTGGAATTGCCTGCCTAAAGGCTATGGGTGTATCCCATAGTCTTAATAAAAGGGATAGCAAGGCCCGAGCTGGGTGAAGTTCTTCCCCTTGAGTTGGGCTCCTGCCTGGCCCCCAGTATTTCCAAATTAATATTTTCCAGTCTCTTTCATTTGCGTGCGGCCTCCTCCAGAGCCCGAACCCTGAACCATGCGGGACGTGAAAGGGGCTCACTACAGCACGTTGCCCTCTAGTTATATATTAAGAACTCAATTACCTTCGTGAAATGGATGAATGTGTTTAATTTTTCAGGAATCTAATTTACAGTTTCTTCCATAGAGAAATGAACCATGAATATAAAGCAAAATCAAGTTAAGATTTTAGGAGAGGAGGAAATGTTAAATGGTAGAATGATGCTCCCTGGATGTGTAGCCTCATTTCCACTGCTGTCTCCACAATTACACCTGCCCTACCCTGCTATTCCAGAGCAGCTGGCAGGCCAGCATGAGCCAGCCTAGAGTTTTTCACAGCTCATAAGACTGAGGCACAGTGACACCTCCAATTTAATAGGGCTAAGGTGACACTTCTAATTTAGGCAAACCAAATTGGCAGTGTATTGCAGTTCTCTGGTGAACATTTACATTTATAGGTCAACAGGTGTGATGGAGATTCTGTAGTTTTCAAAAAAAAAAAAATTCAGAATTTAACATGTCATAGAAACCTTAAATTTGTCAATTTAAGATTCTATAGTACTGACCTGGAATATACTTGGGTTAGAATTTTACCTAGACATGAAGATTGCTACATCAGACTACTATGACTACAAACTACTTGATTCTTTTGGATGGAAGTAAGATATTAGCCACAATAACGGCAGAAAAAACTAACTCCAACTATGAAGCAAAGATTCCTGGGTTTTCCAGGTACTGTCTCAAAGATCTTCTTTGAAATGCAGATATTTAAATATGTGTTAATTAAGTTCCTATTTTGTTCAAACATTGTGCACGTTGGTAGAGATATAAGGTTAAATAAATCTTAGAGTTCACAAGTTAGTTTGGGAATGACTCACAAAATATACCGATGTACTTATTAGGCACACAAAATATTACTAATACTTGCATTTGACTAGTGTTTATAGTCACTTAAAACACTTACATTTAGTTTTTATGTAACTACAGGATGGGACAAAAGTAGCTTTACAAGTTGTTCATGTGTGAGATAAAATAAATAATAATACAAGAATAAACTCTTGTAATCACAACTGTAAACCTATCTTTGCCCTATCTTTATAAGAAAGAAACATTACTGACATTTGTTTAAAAGCATATGTTTACATCACATTGATTTTGTTAAGCATATGCTCTATTATCTTACGCATTTTTAAATTCTAACTTGCTTGGCTTTACATGTAATTAAACAAATTGAAACTACCAAAGGAGAGAGATTCAAGGAAATAGATATGACATTTTAAGCACAGTTCTTCCAAAGTACTATGGCCTGCATGGCCATTCGGTTTATCTCCATGATTTACACATTCATTTCTGCATGTATTTATTCATTAGACATTAGACCACTTATGTGTCAGTTAGTAGGCCAGGCATAAGACATAGAAGATGGGGTGGTCACTGTCTTCAAGGATTTCACAATTTGATGGAAAGACAGTGACTACACATAGCTCATGGTTTGATTAGGACATTTAGCCAAACAGTACCACAAGATTAGTAAGATGAGATTAAACCTGACCTGTGTTACTCTAAGAACTCTATGGTGGAATAACTTTTTCCTTGGATGAGGAAGGCAGGGTTGGAGAGACCTCAAAGAAAAAACAATAAAGTGACAAGACCCTAACTATGGGCCTTGAGTTTGGGCTTATTATGTTTGTATGTTGTCCTAGGAATTTATAGTTACACTCTATTTCAAACAGATTTGCAAAACAAAGGTAATATAGATGTTCAGATTTGTGAGTTTGTCAAATCTTCCCAGAAACACAGCACCCATTTGCTGTGAAATATCAATGAAAACACACACACACACACACACACACACCCAAAGAAAAATTAAAAGTACTAAAGAAAAATTAAAAGTTTTTTTTTATTTTAGATGGGAAAGATATACACGCATTTTAAATGCATTAACTGGAAAGAAACAGAAAAGAGCATAGTTAGGGGGAAAAGATAATTCATTGTACAATTTATGATAAAGGGGTACAATTTCGTGGGCAGAAATTACCTTATGGTGATGTAAAAAGAAAGGAGAAATGTGATTGATGAGAAATTAACAAATACTGTTTGAGTTAGAATGAAATGTGGATAGAAACAGTAAGATCCAGGAAGATCGATTGTACTTCAATTGCAAGTGAAATGAGACTGGGGAGCTCTGGACAAATATAAAGCCAGGGTTCGACCAAGACAGAGGATTTGGCCAATGAGTTAGCAGCACATAGGGTGATTGCATAGCCGGGGTATCAACTCATTCCTCAAATAGCCCTAGTCATTTTGTGGAAATAAAAAGTTAATTACTACATCACACTGTGATTTGGAACCATTATAATCCTATAACAACTTTTCTACATGGAGGATAGAATAGGCTTTTAAAAAAGCAGTTTCTTGGTAATAAAATTTAAAACCTCCTGGGGAACACAGATTTCTGTTTAGTGCACTTCCTCTCCTCTATCAGTTACCTCAGAGTTGTTTTTATTATCACATTTCTTTTACAGTGTAAGATTTTCCTTCCCATCTGGGCTTACGATTGCTAGTTATTATCAATGTTGAGACAGAAAAAAGTCATGTAAATTACTTGGTCAGAGGACCTCTCAAAGGACTGGAAAACAGATTTAGAATGGAAAATGCCAGACTACTTTAAATTTAATTAACTTGCCATATAAATGTTGAAAAACAATTACCAGATCTTTAAAATTTCAAGATCAAACATTAAACCACTTATGTGTCAGGTGCTAGATTAAAGGTTTAAAAGATTCATTTTCTTTGTTACACAAAATTAATTCTCCTTTAATGTGCTTTGTTCTTATAATTTTGTGATTTATCCATGTGCATTTAAACTTACCATAATTTTTTCTTATTTTATTGTAATCTCTTTTGTGGGCAGGGACCACTGCAAATCTTTAATTGTGCCAGATGTCTCTGACAAGTGAATAAATATTAGTTGATTGAGCCACGAGGACCTGTTTTCATGATTGCCATCTTTCTTTCTTTCTTTTTTTTTTTAAAATATATTTTATTGATATTTTACAGAGAGGAAGGGAGAGGAATAGAGAGCTAGAAACATCCATGAGAGAGAAACATCGATCAGCTGCCCCCTGCACACCTCCCACCGGGGATGTGCCCGCAACCAAGGCACATGCCCCTGACCGGAATCGAACCCGGGACCCCTCAGTCCGCAGGCCGACGCTCCATCCACTGAGCCAAACCGGTTTTGGCAAGCTGCCATCTTTCTACACATAACAATTATTACATTTTTATTCTAGCTTTCTATCTACATGGGCATGAGTGGTCTGAATGTGGGCTGGGAAGTGTGTATAGGTGTGGACTATGACATCACTCTATTTTTAAAATACTTATGCCCCTTTTTACATATATATCATACATATATATGACATATACACATACACATAAATATACATACATACACACATGAATCTATATGTATGAACCATGACCCATACATTGTTCATAGTAGTAAATATATATATATGTATATATATATGTATATATATATGTGTGTGTGTGTGTATTTTTTTTCTTTCTTTCTTTAAGTGCAGGGATTGTCTTTTACCACTATGAACGATTCAGTGTATGGGTCATGGTCATACATGGGAGTTGTTCAAAAAATGTTTGTGCCTCTTGAATAGATGAGAGGACTCTGCAATTTATTTTCTGTAATCTCCATGGAACTGATTTGATAATAGTTAACATCCTAATAATAAAAGTTAAAGACCTAAAATCATCCAGGTCCTCCTTGAACCTAATGTGTGTCTCTCCAGAATCCAGTGATGTTCTTCACCAAGCCAAACTTACTGTAACCATAGAACCAACCCAAACTGCTCCTGTCCTGTTTCTAACAAGACCCGGAACCAAAGTTTAAACCTTAGATACACCACTTAGGAGCAACACTTGTGAAACACCACTCAGGAATAACTCTTGTGAACCCTTAACTGCTACCCCTCAAAACCCTGCCCAAACCCTGGATTGGGGTGATGCATTGGAGCCTTGGATGTGAGACTTGGATGTGTCACTTGGATGAAGAGCTAGAGAGTACTTAGTGTCTTTGCAGTATGCGATATTCTAACTTAGAAGCTGTAGAGCAATTAAAGAAGGTCTTACCTATTATTTTTTGTGTGGTTGATACCCTGCCTCCTTTTTTGAAATGTTTGAACGTATTGGATCTGATGCTAGAAGGAATGCCAGCTAAGTTTAAACCTTTCTTAGCTTGTCCATATCCAAGGAACTATCTTTTGTTAGAGGATTCTTTTAAAGTATAAGAAATCAAAAAAGAAATGGCAGCTCTGCTGGAATCGATCTAAAATGCACTGCTATCACCAGTCCTACCCCTGTCAAACATTAAATTAAGTTTATGCCTTGATCTATCTGCTATTTTTACTTGTCTACCGGACATGAACTTTTGGATGAGGAGTATATAACACTCACTTGAATGTACAATGCTGGGCCTAGCATTGGACTTGGAAGAGATGGAGATGAATGATTTAAGTGGAAGTCTTTGTAAGTCTGGTGTACAACAAACCACTTAGCATACAAAGTATATACAGAACTATGTCTGAATGGACCTAATTTTACCTATAAAATCTTCTACACCACTAGTGGTTATGAGTGGGGCAAATAGCTAAAGTATACGTTTACTCTAAGTATAAAAGAAGATCTAATGAAAACATTTACCTTCTAATCAGAAAGAAAATACATTAAAAATGAGAAGAATGTAAGAATGGTTACATGTACAAGATTTTAGGACAATATCTCCACCTTATCACTATATATTTCCGCAAATAGGTATCACTTATCTCATGGGAACATCAAATATATAAATTAATTGAGATTTCAGAGGTTAAATGCAACATAAAATAAAATATCATTTGAAAATTATAAATCCATGATTAACTGAACAATAAATAGTTGTCTAATTTTTGCATAAATTAATTCAATAAATAAATAGCATAGCAGCAAGCTAAAGGCCTGTGATACACTGATTAACAAGCTTATGGATTTTTTTCTATATTCCTTATTTAGAAGAAAGATGCAAAAATATTAGGTAAAAATGCCTTCTATCTCAGGTATTACTTTTACACCATATTACTTTTATAACCACTGTTATAGTTCTAACAGTGAATAGAACCAAACAAATGTTAAATGATATTTACCATATTATTTATTCACAGTCAGAGAAGTGGCCTCAGTCACTTAGGAAAGGATTTTGAAATGGAAGGTTGAGACTTAAGTATGACGTGTCTGATGAACTTACTGTGTGTTCCAAAGTATTAAATTCATTATATACCTTATTCACACAAAGTATAATGGTCAAGGGAGGAGTATTTATCCAATACAGTGAGGTAAAATATACAAAGAGTGGCATATGGTCTACTGAATAATTGAACACCTTTTAACTTGACTTGGCTTTTGTTGAACTGACCTATGTGGGCTACCTTCATCTGCTACTTTTCTACACAAACAACTGAAACCCTAATAGCTGACTCATTTGTTGGGTTAAAGCTGAAAGGGGTCATAGGTTTAATTCTCTCCCTCTCACACAACTGAAGAAAGTTAAGTCTATAGATGTGAAATAAAATTATTTTAAATATGCATTGCAAGTTAATAAAAAAGGCCATAGCTAAAACCTAGTTTCTTTACTTCCAATCCAGTGTTCTTTCCATGCTACTATCCTGCTTCTCCCAAGCACTTTGTTACAAAATGTTAAAACTGGGCAAAAAAATTTTCCTTGAGTTCCACCAGCATGGCTCAGTAGTTGAGTGTTGACCTAAGAACCAGGAAGTCACGGTTCTATTCCCAGTCAGGGTACATGCCCAGGTTGTGGGCTCCATCCCTATTGTGGGGCGTACAGGAGGCAGCTGATCAATGATTCTCTCCCATCATTGATGTTCCTATCTCTCTCTCTCGCTCTCTCTCTCTCTCCCTTCCTTTCTGGAATCAATACAAACATATTTTAAAAAATTTTCCTTGAATTATCCAGACCAGTAATTTCTAATGTTTTTAGAGCAATCACTTTCTTATTATGTTAATTATGCTGAGGCCTTGCAAAATATACATGCTACCTGTTTCTCTTACCTCTTTGTTTTTATTTTCTTTGTTTAAAGATGACACACTCTGAAATTAATTTGGTTTTGAGAACTGAGAAGTTTGAAATATTTCCAATGAAAGGTAAGCTCTTTTTGGTAGAGATCACATTTTATCACATGGTGCATAATAAATGTTCTCTGAACTGAAATAAGCTTAACCAAGTTTATATAATTGACAAAGACTTAGTGAAACATCTGCAAAATCACCCACTCAGGGAGTGTTTCAACTTTCCACTTTGGGTGGGTAGACATGGTCTAAATCGAAAGTAAACTAATCTGATTTATTGAACCAAGAATGGCATTGCTAAACAGGAACCTATTTATGGTTCTATCCTAAGTTAGGTTTTTTTCATTATTTGTGTTGTAATTGTTAAATGTAGTTGTGATACTGTCATGTTTCCCTCATTTTAATATAGCTATATTTTACATGATTTATTTCTGGCTGTCCTCTGGGAAGACTAATAATTCAATGTTTTGAATTACTTTACCTCGTCTCTGTTTTGATTCATCTTTTTGTGTCTTCAAAGTCCTTTCGCCTTTGAAGATACTGCAACTTCAAAAAAAGCTAAAATAAATAGAGATATACAGGCTCAATGCTAAAAACTTGGATAAAATGGTTATATTTTTCTTTTTCTTTTTTTTAATAAGTATTATATTCACAAGACTCTTATTGAGGAAGTCCATCCCTGTACTTCCTCCTTCTTTACCCCTCCGGATCCAGTGTGTGTGTCTGCTACCTATGTTTGATGATGTTGCAAATGAAAGGACATTTCTTTAAGAGAACAGTCTATCAGATGGGCCTTGAGACAGAGTTTGAGTAGCTAAGAATCTTGAGAACACAAGAAAACAGCCAGAACTCGAAGTCTTAGTGTTGGCCACAACTCTTCCAGGCAATTACCACATTGGGGACAGAAACATGTGAGCACTTGTTAAAACAAATCTCCCTGCGCCTCCACCTGAGCAACTTCACTCGGGATTTTATTGTTTGCAGATAAAGCTGTCCAAAGCAGATGCTTTATTCAGACAAACAAAGAAAACCAAATAAATGATGTGTTTATCTTTTGTACTCTTCCATTTTTATTTTTGGAAAGCACACGTTTTGTTTCCTAGATACATTAGTTTAAGTGATATCTCTCTGTTTATACATTGCTTTGTTTCCTGGTATTATTTCTTGCTAAGTCCTTATGGAAACATATGTAGGTTGTAATGCCTTATCTATGCTTGTTGAATGAATGAATAAAAGAAGAACAGAAATATGCCATGCAGATCTGAAACATTTCTGAGAAATAAGTCATCTAGTCCCATCCCCTAATGCTAGCGAAGGAGGAAATGAAAATCTGGAGAGGCTGCGTGACTTCTAACTTGATACATAGAAGGGGGCTAGTGTCCATTTTCTTCGATTTCCACTACCATATGTTTTCCGTTGGAAAAATACAACTACAGCTAAATTGATAGACTTTTTAAAACTCTTGACTCCAGGATTGAGGAGGTTCTTCCTTTAGTGCCTGAGCCTTTATGACCCTGTAACTGTCTAGACAGAAATATCTCTTAGCATAAGACTATGCAATAACCCAGAAATTCTACTTCAATATCTACCATAGAATAACACATGCATATAAGGATTCATAAAAACAAATATTTCAGCAATGTATATAATTAGAAAATCCTGGCAAGTACCTAAATGTTTCTGAATGTTTCTTTAATAAGTTTATTAAATAAACCTTAATATTTTTATTCTATGAAATACTATGCAACAGCTAAGAAGAATGAGTCAGACCTGTTTGGTAACAGCAACACAATTCTAAGACATTGTGCTATAAAAAATGAAAGTTGTAAATAGTTCTGGATCCATATCACATTTACGTAAAAGGCATTAACAAAGGGTGGAGAACGAATATGATGAATTCGTAATAGAAATAGTTACCTCTGGGGATGGCAGTGCTAAAAGTTGAAGGTGGCTTTCAAAGGTGGCTTGATTTCATCTCCATGTTTTAAACCTGTAAAAAATAGGATGCATTCATGAATTATTTGTGTAATGTAAAAAATGTTTCTTCAAAGCTCGCTATCCAGGCACATGAGAAGCGTGTCACTGTTTCCGGGCCGGCCACCAGCATTATGAAAACAGAGCTTACATACAAGGGGCTGGATCCTGAAGACCGCAGGGCTCTGAAGTGCTTGGAAGCACTGCGAAGAACGCTTTGTGCAACTTTTAGCAGGAATGGGGGTTTGCAGGACTCAGTCAGCCTGGGGTAGGGCCAGAGATCTTACATTTCTAACAAGTTCCCTGATGGTATGAATTCTACTGGTCTGGGGAATCTCACATAACGATGTACGTAATACTGATATTTAGGGTTAGGTAAGGTTAATATTTTTATTTGAAATCTGAGAATGTTTAGAGGTCACTTTCATCAACCGTCACAGACTAAAAGTATGGATGGTGAAAGTGTGTGGTACCATGCTAATATTTTCATCCATAAATTGTCCCTTTACTGAGAGGATTTGTTTACTAGAGTGAAACTAAATCTTCTAACAAGCCAGGCCGACTGTGTCTACTAATCTATGTTCATGGGTTTTCGGGTAAATACAGAATTCTTTCACGGATCTGTGCTTTTTAATTTTCTGTATGTAATTTGGATGCCCCAGATGGCTTGGTATGAACCTGAAGACAAGGTGGGAAAGAGTTGAATGCAGAAAGTTTACATGCATTTTCTTTTATAATAAAACAGAAATTTGCAGAAGCTGTTTATATATAACTATCATAGAAATGGTTTGTGGGGAAAAGGTAACATGTACCGTATTAGTTGTCTTTTAGTTCATGTAAAAGCTGAGATTCTCACTGATGAACTGAGAAATAATTTTCATTTGTCCCCTTTTTTGAGATGCAGCCTCAGTGTTGCTATTAGTGGTGACTTGGTATTAGATCCCTTGTTGATAATGAATAGCTTATAAAAGATAACATTGACAATTGTCAAGGTACTTCAAAAGCAAGAAGTTAGATTTCCATTTAATCCTAATTAAGTCTGTCCTTGTTTGAATCTAATGTAAAAAACCTTTCTTAATTTTAGAGAAGAATGTCAACATCCAGTACCATTTTATATGAAAATTTAGGTGTAAAAAGTTAAGGCAATAGAAATTGTCAGATCAGAGCTCCTCCACTAAGTTCTCCAGGCAAGTTTTCCCCTGAGAAAAATGTAAGTGAACAGAATTTCCCTTTTTTCTTTAAGATGTACTTCATGCAATCCAAAGTATTTACAAAATGTCCCTTATGTGCACTGAACTATTACTAAGTGTTTTTTTGGAAAAGCATTTATATGAAAAATGGAACAAAACTAAAAGGCAAAAACAAATTACAAAACGGACTTCTGCTTCTAAGCAGGAAGGTGGAATAGGGACCAGATTTGACCTCCTGCCTGAAATTACTTAAAATCACCAGTACAAGAAAATCTTAACAGATAATAAATGTCATAGTTTGTACATAGGACAAAGTACAATAACTTTTTTTAAAGTATTGAGGGGAAAATCCTTTCAACTTAGAATTCTGTATCAAAATCCTCTTTTTTACTCAAAAGGTGTGCGGAGCCAGCACAGCCATAGGTGAATGGTGAAGGATTAAAGAAGACAAACAAGATAATAAAGCTGGGTTTAGGTGGGACGCTGCTCTCTGATTAGAGAGACAGCACCACGGCCTGCAAGCCGAGTCTTTATTTTATAGCCAGATTCCGCAAGGCAAAGTAAGGGCGTGGTCAATACGTTTACAATGTTCTCATGGGTTTTGAATCTACTCAATTACATGCACCTGAACTCTATCAAGCCCACATCACTCAGCCACATGGGACCACAGATTCAGACCATAAGGTCAAGCTTACAACTATAGCCTTTGGCTATAATTGTGCTGGGACTTGCACGTGGCTTTGCCATGAGAGGATGGGGTGCCCTCTCATTAGTCCGAGGCTGGAACCTTTCCAAACACTCTAGCTGCTGTCCACAAAAAGGAATCTTCACTATAGAGTTTGGAATAAGTGAGGAGAGCATGGGCCTTGTCTGGTAAAGCTTCAGTCATTCCCTCTTCTTTCCTTCCAAATTTCTCCCTTCCTTACCTTATCAATATCTTATGCATATGTATTAATTGGTAATGCTAAGGTCTGACATGTAAAGGGCCTTTGAAGATGTAATGACCATCAGGAGCTCCAGATGAGATCATACTGAATGAATGGGATGGATCCCAAATCCAACAAGTGTTTTTTTTTTTTTAATTTTTTTTTTTAAAATATATTTTATTGATTTTTTACAGAGAGGAAGAGAGAGGGATAGAGAGTTAGAAACATCGATGAGAGAGAGACATCGATCAGCTGCCTCCTGCACGCCCCCTACTGGGGATGTGCCTGCAACCCAGGTACATGCCCTTGACCGGAATCGAACCCGGGACCCTTCAGTGCGCAGGCCGACGCTCTATCCACTGAGCCAAACCGGTTAGGGCCAACAAGTGTTTTTATAAGAGGAGAATACAGACAATAGAGAAGAAACACAGAGAATATGGGAAGGTGTAGCCTTCGCCTAAAAAGGAATTTGGGAGCAGTCAGTAGTAAATTGCAGCTATCCGGGGCTCTGAATAGGAAGCCAGAGCATATATCAATGATCACAATGGTGTTAAGAAGACTTTGAACACTAAGAAGGACACCAGAGTTCTTGTGAGGGAGGACAAGCCACCTTCTCAGGAAGCAGAGAAGAGCACCTTAATTTTTGCAGCAGTATCTTATCCATTCAATATGGGGTTTGAAGGACCTCCTTTTCCTTGTGAGAACTTGCAAGGGAAACTTGATAGGCATTGGTTTCTGCTTTGCTTTGCCCCAAAGTTGTCAGCATTTGCATGTTGCTTCCCCATCTGTTGATTCCAGGTGCAGATGAGAAAATTATGCAATTCCCACCTTCTCCAAACAGCCACCCTTGGATCGAAGGGCAACCTTATGACTCTTGGAGATCAAAAATCTCGGGGAGCGCGCGCATAGGTCGCAGGGTCAAGTTGCAGCGTCTGGGAGCAGGGAGCGAAGCGAAATTCCCGCAGTCACATCAAGCAAATTCTTAACAGAACCTGAGCAATAATCACCCAGAGAAACTGAGAATGGCCGGCGGACGGGGGAGGACACGGGTTCTGCGATGATCAGGGCTGGTTAGTTGTCTGTTAATGCGCTCGCAGGAAAAAAGAGTCCTGCACGAGGCGCCAGCAGGGAAGAGCTACCGCTGCGCCGGCGGTGAGAGCTCCTAGCGACCCGGGCCGCAGGCAGAGCGGGACTCCGCGTGGGAAACCGCGCTCGGAGCTCGGGGGCGGGTCCCTGCGGCCGCTCCCTCCGCCCCCGGAGTCACCGCCACCGCCTGGCTGCGCCTCGGCCCCACAGCTCAGACGTCGCCGCATCCCCCCCGGCTGTAGAGGCGGCAGCGAGCTGGAGCCCGCGCCGCAGCTCCGGGCCACCGAGGCTGGGCGAGCCCGAGCGCAGGAGGACACCTGGCCCCGGCTCGGCGGGAAGCTCTGCGCGCAGCTGGTGCGTACCCGGTGCAGGGGCGGCGGGAGAGGGTGTCGCGGGTGCAGGTGCAGGGAAAGGACTTGGGGAGTTGGGGGGAAACGGAGCCAGCGGGAAGGTGGTAAGTGCAACTTTCCATTTTTGCGCCCGTCGGCCCTGGCACGGGGGGAGGTGGGGGGGTGGGGGGCCGGAGGGGGTTCACAGCCGATGCCCCTTTTGCTTCGGGGACCACACCATTCACATGCACTTTTAGGGCACTTTTAGAGTGAAAGGGGGCGCTGGGGTCTAGGAACATAACTGGGGAGGTCTGGCCACCTACTGTTCGCCCACTCTGACCTGAAGGGGGACACTGGTGACCTCCTGTCCTAAGTTGCTGCGCCCTTCGCCCCTCGCGCAGGCAAGACCACGTCGTTTTCCTGGGGTTGCGCGTTCCCACCCCCAGGCAGCTGCTCGCGACTGCGGGGATAGCAGAGACCTGCGTGTCTTTAGCCAGGTCACCTCACCTCACCGGTGTGCTTTCGTTCTTTGATAAAATAGGGGGGTGATTAGACTGGATGATCCCCAGGGTCCCCGGCAGCTGTGGGATTTTACCGGAGCCTAGGACTCCGGCTGGCGCCAGGGAGACACGCGTACGTAACGTGGCCGCAGAGGCTTAGGAGAGTGGGGGGCTTGGGTCCTGACAGCTGCTGCTACCCCCCCCCCCCCGCCCGCCCCAGGAAGCTCCTGAAAGTGCCTCCCGGGTGGGGGTGAGTGAGGGGGTGAATGTTCCTTACCCGCTGCCCTGGCTGCGGCTGGCAAGTCCCTGCTGCGGGAGGCTGAGACCGACCCGCCAGTCCCATCTTCCCTGAGCTTATCCTAGGAGCGCAGCCCAACCCGGTTCCTTTGGAAAAGCGCTTGGCCTGAGTGCGGACACACGGGAAACATTTAAAAGTAGATAAAGGAAGAAACCAAAACACTGCAGGTGTTGTTGTTAGAGTCTGTCCCGGACTGGAAGGCGGAGGTTCGAGCCTGAGGACCACTTAAACATTCACCTGGGGGAGGGAGAGGGGGGGGCAAAACAAAAAACCTGGAAACTTATATTAATGCTTCAGATGCTGAAAAAGTATTGGATTAGATTTACTTTGAGTATTGCATTTCACTTTGTATGCATGTAGATTCAAAATCCAAGATGCCTTCTTTATTGACATGGCTTGCTACACATTTAAAAAAATTGTTCTGGGATTTACTATTCCAAAGCTCAGAATTCGGATTATTAAAATGAGATCTGATGGCCATAAGCTGACAAGAAGTAAGGGGTAGGTTCTGAGTCAAGGTTGGTTAAGACCAGCATTGTGAAAACCCCGTTTGTTTTCTGTTAGTATGTCCCCTGCTGGTCAATGATAATCAGAAATGTCAGAATCGTATTAAGAAAATAAGTTCACCTATATTTATTTTCACCATTAATTATAAAATTTTTTGCTTTATCTGTAGTTTTTATTAAAAACAAAAGTAATGTCATAGATATGCTTTATTTCCCAATTAAGAAATCATCTTAATATATCTTTCATAGAAAATCATACTTTTAATGGCTGTGTGGTGTTCTATTAAATTTTTAACTAATCCCTTTTGGTAAGTATGCAAAATTTCTCCAAGTTTGGTTTTACACACAATATCATAGTAGATAACTATTCATAATTTTATACACTGTACAGAACTATTTGATTATTTTCTTTGAGTAAATTTTCATAGAATTGCTATGTAAGAGCATATTCACTTTTTAAAAACTTGTGATACATTCTGCAAATTTTTTTCAGAAGTCCTATAGCTATTTCTACTCAAAATACCATTTTTATTAACATACTAATACTATGTCAACATTTTAAAATTTAGAAATCAGTGAGAAAAGAAAGCTCTTATTTTTATTTCTTTGGTTGCTAATGAGGCTGAATATTTTTAGTTGGCCAAAATGTTTAACAGATATTTTGGATTTACTTTTATGAATTGCTTTTCTATATTCTTTGCCTATTTTTTAATCCTTTTTTGTTTATTTGTTTCAAGAGCTTTTTATTCATAAGGATATTAACTCTGTATATCTATTATGTTGCAATTTTTGAATCAGTTGATTTTTGCCATTAACTATTTGGTGCACATTGCTTTGCAGGATACTTAAATTTAATTGATGTCAAAGCTGCTGTCAATTTCTTCTCTCATTCTGATTTTGTTAAGCTTGAGAAGGACTTTCCCACTTGTAAAAATATTCATCTACACTTTTTTAAGTACTTTTGATGTCTTATTTAATATTTTTACCCTTTGGAAGTTAATTTAGTAGGTTATCTAACTTTATAATTGCTATTTTTTAATGGCTAGTCATCTCAAATCCACTTGTTCCATAACTGATTCCTTCCCCACTAATCTATATATATAAAAGGCTAAGTGACCAACCGTCCATCTGACCATCCGACCAACTGACCACCGGTACATATGATGCGCACTGGCAATTTAAAAATACACGTTGACTTGCACATGCATGATATTTGTCCCCGTCTGACCTCCCATTTAAATTAATTCGAAGACAGTTTCCTGTGATGACAGCATTTGTGATGACTGTTAATAAATCACATGGACAAATTCTAGACAGAGTAGGGATATTCCTACCTGAACCCATTTTTGGACATGGTCAGTTATATGTTGCTTTCTCTTGAGTTCGAAGAGCGTGTGATGTTGAAGTTAAAGTTGTAAATACTTCATCACAAGGGAAATTAGTCAAGCACTCTGAAAGTGTTTTTACTCTTCATGTGGTACACAGGGAGATATTAGAATAAGTTTAATCAATTTCTCAGTCTTTGTTTTTATCAATTTTTTTTTTATGTCATGTTTTTGTTTTTATATCATGTTTTGTTCTTTTTATATCATGCCTTTGTTGTTATATCAGGTTGTTATTGTTTATATATTATTTTCATATACATTTTACTAATTTTCTTTCATCTCTGACACTTCTACAGTATTATAAAGGGCGAATAGCAATATTAAAATATTTCTTCTAATTAATTTCCTTTCAAGGTGCACAAATCTGTGTACCTCCTGTGCCCCTCACCCCTGCATCTCCTTGAAGCTAAACTCACTCATAGCTGCCCCTACCATCGTGAAGTCCCACAGACTTTCCACTCATAAGCTTTCCTGGCTGCAGCCTCTTTGATCGTCTCCCTACAATGCCTTGACATGCATCTGTCACTCACACCTTACCCCAGAAGTAAAAAGTATGCCATGTCCCATATCATAGCTGGTGGCTCTCCCTAAATTCCCACGTTACCAGTTTTGGAACATATCATATTGTTAGCACATGCATGATATTTGTCCCCGTCTGACCTCCCATTTAAATTAATTCAAAGACAGTTTCCTGTGATGACAGCATTTGTGATGACTATTAATTAATCACAAGGACAAATTCTAGACAGAGTAGGGATATTCCTACCTAATTTTCTAATGATTAAAATCTGTTTTTATCATTTGTCTACTAATTTTTCTTCTTTGCCTTGAAATATTATTATCCTTTGTGCTGCTTCTTTCTGATCTAATTTCTGCTCTTTACTCTTCCTTCAAAATCATTCCATCGTGCCTTTTGGAACACCTATTCAAATCACAGTACACTCCTCTTAACCTCCACTGTTTCCCCTAGTCCTGAAACTTGACTCTCCCCTGGGCATCCCACTTCCTCCTCTTTCTTGGTGACTGTTTATTATTTCATAGTTCATGAATCTCCGGGTTGGTCAAATGCCTTTCATGCACCTATATCCCATCTGTAGATCATTATTGCTCCACCATTTTACTCATCCCTGTTCCTTTGAGCCATCTGACTACACTATCCTCTACCATTGCTCATTCCTATTATCTACTCACCACTTGAAGAAACCACTCCTTCATTGAGCACTCCAGGAATTGATATACAGTTTTCTTCTCCTGTCCTCAATCTGGGGGACTCCATATCTACATCCAACGCCACAACCTATCAGTCTTTGACCTCCACAACTCAAGCAGTGACCTTCTCTTTTACTGCTCACCCAACCACTTCTGTAGCCACACCTGGGGCTTGCTATCATGTGAAATTGTTCCTTCCTAAAATTTCAAATTCAGAAACTCTCTGGGCATAGCATCCTATATATATTTTTGCACCAATCCAAAGATTTACACCTACACTTGTTCATTGGATTGGCCAATACTTTGACCCACCCATGCTCTTATTTCTTGAAGTCAGATATTTCTCAGTGGATTCCATTTTCATTACCACAAGTCAATAGAGAACCTAAGAATTCTGTATGCTTCTGGAGAGTCCCTTACCACCTTCTCCCTTACAACTACAGTAACCTCAGTCTCACCACCACCTGCCTTGATTCATCTATGACCTTATGACCCCTATCATCTTGTTTGTGCAAATTACTGCAAAATCCTTATACTTCCAAGAAGCATGATCAACTGTTTTGGTTTCCCTGGGACTGGGGTGTGTCCCAGGATGCCAGGTGGAATAAGTCCTTTACATAAAGACTTCAAATTTTTGAAAAATTTGAAATTCATTATTTTTTTACATGTCACCTTTCAAGCTATAAGTTATTAGTTCATCTACCGTAAAGTACAGAAGATCCTTGAATAATGTTATTTTGTTATAACTTTGATGAGATACTGTAGGATCTTAATTCTTACATCAATTATTGTATGGTAAAATTAGTTTCATTATACTGTATGTTGTCTTGCTTAGTCTCAGAACCTATCTATGATGTTAAGTGAGGATTTATTTATGTGATGGCTCTTACTGTTCCTCCTCTCCCCCCCCCCATCTCTCTCTCTCTCTCTCTCTCTCTCTCTCTCTCTCTCTCTGTCTTTCTCTCTTGCCCTTTTAATTTAGTGTGGCTTGAGAAACTCAGATAACCAAGTGCATTACTTAGGAATGTTATAGCTGCCTATGATAGAAAATCAGCATCAAATTGGCTTGAGGAGATAGGGAGAATTTATCAGATTTATGTAAACCAGACTTCAGTCACAGGTTGATCTAGAACTTGAAATTATTTTGTAATGACCCGATTTCTTTTTACTTTTTGGCTCTACTTTCTTTCAATTTGGCTTTATTCTTAGGCCCTGCTTAGTGACAAAACGGCTATCACCAGCTCCAGGTCTAACTTCTCAAGTTTAAATTCAAAGAGAAAAAAGTACCTTTACTTAGTAGGTTTGGCACCAGTCCTAAGATAGACTAACTTGCATCATGAACCCACTCTTTAAGCATTTGCTGGGTTGGAAAAACGTCCTAAGCTTGCTGGGATGGGTTTGAGTCACACACCACCTCTGAACTGATCACTGAGGCTACGGGCATATATGGAACTGATTTGTCAGGTCTGGCTCTCAACTTCATTCTGGGAAACAAATGAATCACATGGAGTGAAAATAGGAGGGTTGTCTCTTCAAAAGGGAAATGGATGTCGGGCAGGCAAAGTTTTTTAAAAAAATATATTTTTATTGATTTCAGAGAGGAAGGGGGTGAGAGAGATATAAACATCAATGATGAGAGAGAATCACTGATGGGCTGCCTCCTGCACGCCCTCTACTGGGGGTCGAGCCCGAAACCTGGGCATGTGCCCTTGACTGGAATTGAACCCAAGATCCTTCAGTCTGCAAGCCGACTCTCTATCCACTGAGCCAAATAGCTAGGGGCTGGCAAACTTTACTACCCTCCAAACTGGTGACAAACAGGTTAAAAACAAAACAGAGTCATAAACAGGCTCTGACTAAACCTGTAGCAATGTCTTATGAGTAAATAAGGTGAACATGATTAGTGTATAGGTTTTATGACATTTATTGTAACTGAACAGCAGTATTTTTTAATATCTTGATTCTTGACTATATTCTTTGTAGTTAAGTTGCAAAATAAGTAAGCTCTGTGTAAATAAATTTTGTTCAATATAATTCTGTTTAATCACTATTAATGGATTTTTTTTAAAAATTCTGGCTATTCAAATAATATTTTGAAGATAAATAATAAATAAAAAGTTAACATGCATATAAGCATAACCAATGGATAAAAGACACTGGGGGGGAGGGCAGGTAAAGGCATGTACTGGGGGGAAGGGGAGGGTGGAAGAGGTCAATGGGGGAAAAAAAGAGACATATGTACTACTATTTTTAATACTTCAAACAATTAAAAAAATGTAAAAAAAATAAAATAAAATAAAAGTAAAAAAAAACAAAAAAAATAAATAAGAAGTTAATCTTTCTTTTTTACATAAACATTTTTGGAGCTAACATTTATAAAAACATATCAACAGATGATTTGAGTGGTAATAGTGGAACAGATAACTAAAGTAGAAATTTAAAAACTTTGTCATGAGGCCAATTCAACTTTTAAGTAGTCATGTGAATCTGAAGTTTCCTAATCTCTTGAGATTCCAGTTTTTTGTCAACACAGTTACACCAGTATTTCTGAATCTTATTTCAGTTCTTCATCGTTAAATCAGTACATTGAACAAAGTACTTGCATTATTCTAAATAGAGTCTACAACTCCATATTTTAGTGCTATGTGTGTTCATTTATTTTTAGGTTCATTTCTGTGGATGCTTACAGATGTCCTTTATTTAAGTTTTTAATGAATTTCCGAACTCTATACATACCTATCTGAGATGAATGGTTACCTAATTCAAATAAGCAAATACTTATTTAAAAACACCCTCCTGAAAAAAAAAAAAGAAAAAAAAGCACCCTCCTGGATTTGGGTACTCATGTTAGTGATATGGTGCATATAAGAATGATTGACACTCCATCCTTTCTATAGGAAGCTTAGAATTCTATCCATTTGGGAGAGATGAAGGAAGATATTACACATAATAACATTTCTGCCAGGCTGACTGTCATGGGTGCCACAAAAGAAGTAAAAAGTGCTGTGGGATTTCAAAGGAAAGAGAGATAAACTTAGAAATTGATCAGAACGGTTTTATAGAGGATGTAGTAATTAGGATGGTCTTTGAAGGACGGATGGAATTTCAATGAGTGGGGGAAACATTCCTGATTGGAAGAACAGTGTGAACAAAGGTACAAATACAGGAAAGGAGGAGGCAGAGTTGTGTAGAATTTTAGAAGTGGGAGAAGATAAGGGTAGAAAGGTACATTGGAGCTGTAGTGAAGAATCTGAAACGCTGGGATGAAGACTTTAATGTTAAATTTGTAGCTAATTTGCATTCTTGAATGATTCTGAGTAGGGAGTTACATAATCAGTGGTGTACTTTATGAGTCAAAAAGTATATGGGGAAACAAGTATTTTGACAGTTTATGTGTAAATAAATACAACAGTTGTATACGTTTTTTGCTGATCTTATTTATTGCATTATTTCCTATTCATTAATTTCTCCTCCTATATCTAGCATTTTATTCCTTCAGCTTTGTTTTTTAAATTTTATTTCTCATTTACAGTTTACACTTAATATTATTTTGTATTAGCTTCAGGTGTATAGCATAGTAGTTGGACAGTCATATACTTTACAAAATGTTCCCCCTGTTATTTCCAGTACCCACCTGCCACCATGCATAGTTATTCCGATATTATTGACTGTATTCCCTATGCTGTATGTTGCATCATCATGACTACTGTGTAACTACCAATTTGTACTTCTTAATCCTTTCACTTTTCTCACTTGTCAGCTTCTCTAAAGATCCAAGGATAGAGTTTAAAGTAAGGATAATTCAAGGGTATCCCTCAGGGTAGGAACTAGCTCTGGTCTGATTTTTATTTAGTGACAGTGGGGGAGCATTCCGAGGAGAAATGTGTCTAAGTTATGTAACTAGTCACTTAGGGCCCTTGGCCTCCTGCTAGCCTGGCCCTCTTGAGAGGCCGTGCTCTGGGAGCAGCTGGGTCAGACTCAGTGCTGTTGCCTAGCAGTCCCTGAGGACCAGTCATAAGGGGTTGTTGCTGAGCAACCAGGGGCTCATGGTGGCACATCATCCCCCATGCAGCTTTATAGCAGTTTCGGGCCTGCCCCCATGGGAGAAGCAGTACAATCTGGCAGGGGGCCAAGCCTCCCTCAGAGGTACAAGGGTTGCTAGCAGTAAGTATTTGACCTCAGAATCTAAGTCAATAACTTATGCTCTATGAACCTGCAAGCAATGTATGGAATTATTGATGGAAATTCAATTAACAGTGAACTTGGTGCAAGGCAGGTAGTTGTGGCAGCTAGAGTTCTCATTTCAGGTCCTTTTCTTCCAGTTTCTTTCTCCTTCAGGCTGAGCTGCAACGTAAATTTTCCGGGTCAATGGAAAGTACTTTTTCTTTATGCCACATTAAATATGTAACTTTTCCTATTAACATTATTTAGCCAAAGCAAATATTTACATTTGAGAAAAGCCAGCAAGCTAACTCTGGCCTTGTCAAGTGGGCTTACAATGGCAAATTATTTGACTCAACATCAATGCAAGCACTTGCTGCTAATATTTGAGATACTGCTTTGAATTTTTTTTCTGTATAGAAAAGTCAAAAGATAACTCACGAGGACCACATCTTATTTTGTTTTTAATATTTAACCTAGTCCATAAATGACTCTTCGGGAGAGTTGATAACATGTCGAAACTAAGCAGCTCTTAAAAGGGGCTTGAGCTCTGCCTTAAGGACTCGGAGCTGCCGGTGTTGAGCAATGGCTTCTCCTGAAGATCTAGGCACATATTTGAGCAGCCAAAATTGAGCTCTTTCAGTATCTTGGGAATAGCACACAGCTGCATCTGAGGCTAAATTGTAAAGCAGAGAAGCATGCAACTGAGAAATAATGAACAATGGCCAGCTAGAGGGAAGTGGTATAGACCAGTGGTCCGCAAACTGCGGCTCGCCAGCCACATGCAGCTCGCCAGCCACATGCGGCTTGCGAGCCGCGGTTTGCCGCTCTGTTGACTAATGAGTTTGCCGACCACTGCTGTAAGGCATTACCCTTACCCAGAAGTTTTGACTTCAGGTTAAAGACATTAGTACATTATTAAAATGTTTTTTAAGTGTTTTTCCCTAAGACCTTTCTTATCTTCTTCCCTCCCACTACCTTTTCAGCTAGTACTTCTGGCCTTGGGTGGTAACTGTCTGCTGATCCAAAGGGTTTGGGAGCCATGACTTTGTGAGGGTACAAAGGGGAAGCTTCTTTGTTGGCACTGGATCTATACTCTTGTATAGGGACCTATATTCTTTAAAAAAGAAAAATTAAAATTCTTCTGAAGAAGTACATACAGGTTTTTGTTTTACACACACATACGTGCATACCCGCTCATGTACCTAAGTCATTCAATTAGAGTACTCCTGAGAAATCTAATAGTAATGGAACATTTAAATGTTTCTCTAAGATGCCTTAGTCAAAGCTACTTAATATTTAAAAGTGATTTCTTTACTAATTGTAATATATATATATATATACATATATATATATACACACACATATATATATAAAATTGGCAGGAGCATCCATTTACTGTTGTTATTTAAGAGTATGAATAAATCTAAAACATATTAAGTACAGTATGTGTCAGACATTATTCTGTATGACAAAGCATGTCATTTAAGCCTCCCAACAACTCTATGTAATAGGTACTATTATTTTACTTATGGGGAAGTCTAGTCCTGCCCAGAAAAGTTCAGTAACTACACAGTAAAAGATTTATAATCAGAAAGTGGACATAAATCTCACTTTTTTGAGAAACAGGTTTCTATGTGCTAATGACATATATCTATATATCCTTCTATATATCATATATATTTTATAATACAGGGCAGGCAAAAGTAGGTTTACAGTTGTGAATATACAAAGCAGTTTATTCTTGTATTATTATTTATTTGTAAATTATTATATTATTTGTTACTATTATTAACCTACTTTTGCCCACCCCTGTATAAAAATGGCATATATGTGACAATGATATATATAAATGACATCCATTGTGGAGGTGAATATGAATATGAATATAGATTTCTGTTTATACTTACATGTGAATATACTACGTATACTATATAGACTATATGTATATAGCATATATACAGGGTGGGGCTAAGGTAGGTTTGCAGTTATTCATAGGGAGAATAATACAATGATACAAGAATAAGCTTTGTGTTTTTCCATACTCACAACTGTAGCCCTACTTTTGTGCCCCACCCTGTATATACACTTTATATTGCACACACAGTATATATCTGTGTGTTTATATAAACCTGAGGCTATCTTCATGCGGCAGTCTTAATAATTCACAAACATTGTATTATGTCGGTAGGATTTGTATATGAGGCCACCCCAACCCCTCCGTGCTGCGTTCTCCCGCCTGGAGTGAAAGACTTGCTCCCCTATTGCCTTGTAGATGAGCTCAGGGAACAGAGTAAGCCTCAGCCTGGGTAAAGGCACTAACTCTCCTCCCACTGTCCGATTTCCATGACAACAAAGCTCCAAGGCAGTGGTCGGCAAACTCATTAGCCAACAGAGCCAAATATCAACAGTACAACGATGGAAATTTCTTTTGAGAGCCAAATTTTTTACACTTAAACTTCTTCTAACGCCACTTCTTCAAAATAGACTCGCCCAGGCCGTGGGATTTTGTGGAAGAGCCACCCTCAAGGGGCCAAAGAGCCGCATGGGGCTCGCGAGCCGCAGTTTGCCGACCACGGCTCCAAGGGAACAGGAAAGAGTGGAAGACATTAAATTTGGTGTCGGCTCATTGCCTGGTTTTCTCAAAACAGTACAACTTTCCTGTTAAGCCACTGTGATTTCATTTAGACAATGGCAGTGGGTTCATTTTCATGTGTTATCAGAGCATTTCCACTGTCATGTCAACTTTTACATTTATGTCACTAGAGAATGTCTTAATTGAAATCTATCTTTTATTATGAAGCAATTTCACATAAATAATTTTATCAGCAACATATTTCTACATAACTAAAATATCCATACTAAGGAAAAATAGCAAGTAAATGATAAACATTAATTTTGTATTTATGGAAAATAAAGCTATAAAATAATTTATTGAATCTATTGCAGGTGAAGTGTATAGTAATTTATAAACATAATCTCATGTAATCCTCATAATAACTTTGTGAGGAATGTAAGGAAGGTATGGCTGTTCTCTGTGATAAAAATGCACCTTGCCAAGTGCACACATTTAACTAGTGGGTGTGAAGTTAGGATTTGAGCCTAATTTTGTCTGTCTTTGATCAGTTTGGATAGGAAGATTTGGCAGGAGCTGAAATACTCTGTTTAGATGAGCAAACTATCTTTGTTTTCATCAGATTTTTATAATAAGTGATTTAAAAAATATATCTTTAAGGAACATATTATTCCATACTCTATAAACTCTACATAGAGATGGAACATTTTTATGATTTATTTAATGAAAAGCATAATACTAGCAAACAAGGAAAAAACTAATAAACGTAGCACAAAGAAGAAAATCACAAGAAATTCATTGAAATACTAGATACCCGGGACCCTTCAGTCCACAGGCCGGTGCTCTATCCGCTGAGCCAAACTGGCTAGGGTGCAATTGTATTTCTTTTAAGAAAATACACACACAACATATTAATTTAGGAATAGAGAAATGTTATGAAATTGTGAAAAATAAATTTCAAGAAAACAGAAAAATGTTAGAGGCTTACTATATGCCCAACTCCATCATTTATAGTTAGCATTCTATAAATTCCAGCCAATGCTGTACATTTTTAAAAAGACTAACATTTTAAAAATTCTTTATATCCTAGAAACAGTTCTAAATACTTGACAAATATTAACTCACTTAACCTTCACAACAATCCTGGAGATATGGACTATCATTCTCATTTTTCAGATTAGAAAGCTGAGTCCCAGAGAAGCTAATAAGTGGTAGAGCTGAATTAAAACTCAAGTGTCTCAACTTGCGAGTCTTTAATCTTTAAGAGTATAATATGCTGCCTCTCAAAAGTTACAATTATTTGAAAATAAGTGGCATCTTCTTTTTCTTAAAAAATGTATTTTTTACTACAAAATTCCAAGAAAATCAACTAAAGAACTATTAAAATAAGAGACTTCAGTTAAGTAGCCATACGAGAAAATAAATGTGTTTAAATCAATTGACTTTCCTATTACAGCTACAAACTGAAAACGATGCAGAAATCCCATTTATCATAGCAATGAAATATCACATGTATATGAATAAAATATGTAAGAAATGTACAAGAATAACTAAAATAAAACATTTTTCGGAGAAACACAAAAGATTAGCTGTAATGGAGATATATGTTGTATTCCTGGATGAGAATAATAAATATCGTAAAAACGTAGTGTCCCCAAATTAATTTGTAAAGTTAATGGAAGTCAATTTGAAACCAAAAGAGATTTTTATGGAGAGGTTGGCAAAATGGCTATTAAGATGCACCTGGAATAATGGACATCCTTATGTGATATTTCATTGCTGTGATAAATGGGATTTCTGCATCGTTTTCAATTTGTAGCTGAAATAGGAAAGTCAATTGATTTAAACAAGTAAGGGAAAATAAAATTTTGAAAATAAAGATTAATGGCCCTAGCCGGTTTGGCTCAGTGGAGAGTGTCGGCCTGCGGACCAAAGGGTCCTGGCTTCCATTCTGGTCAAGGACACGCACCTTGGTTGCAGGCTCCTCCCCGGCCCGGACTCTGATCTGGGCTCATGCAAGAGGCAACCAATCAATGTATTTCTTTCACATCACTATTTCTCTCTGTCTTTCCCTCTCTCTACCACTCTCCCTAAAAATCAATGAAACATATCCTCGGGTGAGGATTAACAACAACAAATAAACAGAAAATAAAGATTAATGAAGAAGGAACTTCTAATTCTAAGTATTAAAAATATTATAAAGTTACAATCACTAAGACAATATGGTACTTTTTGCTAAAATAGAAACTTAGGGGAGCTAAATCAGCTTGAAAATTCCCAAAACAGATTTAAGCAAAATAAAGATAGCATTTTATTTTACATTACCTGTATATGCGTGTTATTCATATGATATACAAATACATATCAGATTAATTAATTAAAAAAGAAAACATAATGAAACAACTGAAGGAAAATATATATTGGTGACTAATTTTATAATCGTGTCTAATATGACAGTAAAGGCAGAAACCATAGGTGAAGATTGTTAGATTCGAATATGGACATATTAGAACTTCTATACATAGAAAGGAGACTCAAGTTGCATGCCTAACAATGTGTTTGAAAGTCCTTGATGTTTGGGGGGATAGAACTAATAAACCATAAATTTCTGACTAATATTCCAAATGCACTACATTTTGAAGGCTTGCTAAGCAAAGCCCTTCCTGGGCTAGGACTCATGTGGTATTGTACCTGCTGCAGGCACAGAGCATCGCAGAAATGTCTGTAGGGTGAATATGTAGTATGTCCTTGTTAAAAATAAAGGTAGAGTTCGAGAGAAGACAATGTCTTAGAAATTAGGATTGTTTCACCTAAAAAGGTCAACTAAATTTGAGTTATAACATCCAGGAGAGTAAGGGATTTCAACTAGAGAGTTTTATACTTCTGACACGTGCCAGAGCATCTCATTTCAGTAGAAGTTCTTTACAACGTCATTGAGTAATACCTGAATTTTTATAATGCCTTAAAACATGTTATCACTAATAAAAATGAAATAATTCCAGTTTTCTGTCTTCAATTATGCAGTGGATACTTGGAGGGGAGTGCCACAATGATAACATTTGGAGAGAAGTGTTTCCCGTTTTAAGGTAGAGTATGGTGCAGGAAAGATTGTTTTCTTAATCTCCCAGCGTAGCTCTGCTTTTTTAATGCTGGGACCCCAGAACAAGTGGGACAGGAAAATGTATTATGGTCAATGAACAATGAAATGAAGAGAAAAAGGTGGTTTTTGTGTGTGTGTGTGTGTGTGTGTGTGTGTGTGTGTGTGATATATCAGCATGGACTTTGACAATTCACATGAACACTAACAAAACAGTGATTTTTTTTTTTGTCTTGGGCTCTATTAGGAAAATTACTAGACTCCAAGTCCCAAAATAGCTCGTGAAAAGAGTAACCAGCAGGCCCATGAACTTCCTAGTCTTCTTGTTTATATCCATTCTGTCTCCATGTCCATTGGCAATGGGTTGATTCGTGGCCACTGCTGTTCCTCCTGAGGCCCCTCACTCTGTTCCAGGTCTTTCTGCTAGTGGTCCCTCGGCGGACATGGGCCATTCCCACCCCTGCCTCTGTCTCATCTGTGATGCCCTTTAGTTCCCACGATCAAATTGCCCAATGTTCTGCATTCAGCCACGGTTCCCCTCCTCTCTAACCTGACCATTGTCCTTGGATCAGGTTTGTTTCTTCAACTCTTTACCCATCAACTCCAAAGAGGTTCTTCCCCCTCTGGCACAAGGACCAGGACTCTTAATAGGTGGCATTTTATCATGAAACTTAGAGGTCTTGGTGCTGGGTGTTGGCTAACAGCCATCATCAATGCTCTTTTTATAAGAATTCATGAAGTTATATCCTCTGCAGATCTATCCTGCTGGCTCATGAGACATACCTGGAAATGTCTGAATTTAAATAATAATAAATATTATTATAGAGTTTAGGCCCTAGCTTCAAAACCCCCCTAACAAATACTAGTTTAAGCATGACTCTTTATTTGTGCATAGATATATATTTAGTTTATATATTATTGACCATCCAGAAAAAAGGCCTAGAGGGAGCCAAAAGAAATGTGCAAAGTTTTCTTCTCATGAGTAATAAAAGCAAAAGAGAGGCTTAGACATTTTGTGTTAAATAAGAATAACAAAATCAAACAAGCACAAACCTAGAGATAAAGAAATAAGTCTTGTTAATTTTCATGCTAGCCCGGCTGTCACTTTCTGAAGACTGTTAAAGAACTATTTGAAAGTGCTGAGTTCTGGAGGGTACAATGGGTGACAAAACAAAGAAAACAACCAACAAAAGAGCAGAACAGACAGCCCTTGCAAAGGAGAGGAAAAAATATATACGAAGAATGGAGGTGGTCATTGACAGTGTACACTAATTGGTAGTGATCACAATAGAATCTTAATGTTCACAGTGTCTGCAAACTCTTTCTCTTGCCTTCGTTCAGTAAGTATTTATTGAGCACTTCCCCCGTTTATCCTGTGCCGGCGCCCCTTCCCTCTTTCAGCCTGTGCCAGCACCCCTTCCCCCGTTGACCCTGTGCCGGCACCTTTGGGAGCACTGAGGATACAGTGTAGATGCTTTGCACTAACCCAGGGTTTGTGAACTGGAGGTGCGGACCAGGAAGAAAACACAACTGACTACAGGTCTGTGAGAGACTGAAGAGAGCATCATGTCAGGAGTGGCTGACTGATGGTTAGCACTTGGGGAAATCTTAGGGATGATATGCTAACTTTGTTCCATTATATGAGGAATATCACCTGTTCGGTGTGGTTGAGAAGGTAAAGCTTGGTTGAGTGGATGGGAATGAGAGGAAGACACATTTTTATTTAATCAAAGAAATGGCTGCCTGTAATGATAAGAAGCTACCTCTGGTAACAGAGATGGTTCCAGAAGCTTGGTACCACTAGGAAGGAATGTGGCACAGGGGATATCTATGGGGTGGTGACAGGTGAGGATGGAAGGTTGGTAATGAACTCATCCCTGAGGACAAAGGTTCCAGGTTATGTTATTGAGCTCATTCATGGGAGGGACTCCCCTGATGAGAATGTAATGAAGGACTCTCAGGTGCTTTGGAGTTAAGCCGACCAGCTTTGCACTTAACGCTTAGACCCAGGCCAACGTTCTCATCTCTGAGTCTTAGTCCCTACATCAGAGAAATGGGGATAGTAATAGTGTATATCTCACAGGACCATAGTGAGAATTGAATAAAATAACGAGTGTAAATGAACTAATGAAAAATGTTTCACCTATAATAGGCATGCAATAATTGGGACTGTTATGGGGACCTGGAGTCTCATCTTGGGAAACACTTAGACTGCCTCAAACAATCCAGAAAGTTAAAATGATACCCATTAATGTAGTAAGTCCCGCTCTCCCTGTCCCGGGGTTTGTAAAAACAAAATCTTTCTAAAACGTGCAGTGAGAAATTGTAAGCACATGACATTAAAAAACAAATTGGGCCGCCTGGCCAGCGTGGCTCAGTGGTTGAGGGTCAACCTATGAACCAGAAGGTCACAGTTCGATTCCCGGTCAGGGCATGTGCCCAGGTTGCAGGCTGGATCCCCAATGAGGGGTTGCAGGGGGTGCAGGAGGCATCCGATCAATGATTCTCTCTCATCATTGATGTTTCTATCTCTCTCTTTCCCTTCATCTCTGAAATCAATAAAAATATATTTAAAAACCCCAAAACAATTTGGGCCAATTGTTGCATTTTGTTAGTATTTGCTTATTTGTCTGTTCTGTTGTTGGAAAGATTCCCTTTTTAGCTCAGTCTGTATCTCTGAATTATGCTAGGGGACCTATATTGTCACCCTCCATTTGTTATACCAGGAAGGATATGGGACAGTGTGCAAGGACCTGTTCAAAGAAAGCCTGCTCATGCACTTGGATGAATTTGAGTTGCTGGGGCTTTGGCTGTGACTAAGTATCTGTGTTGCAATCCGTTTCTGTGTTTTAGACATGTTGTTGGTATTGACCATTGAAGAATTTGAATTAGCCATTAAGAAAGCCAAAAGGACCTCCGGTGGTTGTGCTATAGCCTGGTTATGCCAACACGAGCCAATGAAACAATTTGTGATTGCCTGTAACATCAACTCAAAGGACTGGTTGACTTTACCAGCTGCAATAAATGAGCCATTTCAATACTCTGCTCACTTTCCCAGGTCTTTCTTGATTAGCTCCACCTTCTCTTTGATTCACTAGTCCATGTTCTGTTTTATATTATTGTATTTATATTTCAGACATTTAAACAAGACAGAAGAACAAAGAATAAAATCAACTCCCACCTCTCAGAATTGACACTCATTTTATTTTATAATATTTGCTTAAAGTATTTTTAAAGAAACAAAATCCTACAATTAGTTAAGTCTCCTTTCAGAAGCATCTATAAATTAGTGTATATTGTTCCAATTCATTTTATACGTTTGCCCATGTATTTATGCAATCGTTTGAATATTTAGTCCTGGTTGTGTTTTAAATTTTACAAAATATCACATTGCTTTTTAACGACACGATGTTTTTGAGATCTGTGTAGTTATATATAGTTCCAGCTCTGTTCTCCCTGGTGAAATGTCTGTTTTCCTTGATAAGACATTTGCTATTCACATCTGGTGATCATGGATGACAGGATGTTATTGCTGGAAGAGTTAGGAGAAAACATCATTCTAATTTATGTCTTTATGTATTGTCAACACTGAGAACTTTTGAAAATGACAAAAACTAAGCCAAATGGGAAGTTGGGAAAATGTAAGTAAATTAGGACTCTCCCAGGATGTCACAACGGAGGATTAGCCTGCATCTGAAGAAAACAAGGTTGTGGGAGTGAAATGACTTGCTGAGTAGCACAGTGGTTTAATGCAGTCCTTCAAATACTCAGCCCAAGTCTCTAAAGCAAACAACTGCTTGGGGTAACATCCAGAAGATATATATCTTTCCAGCCCATTGTTTTTTTCATCATGCTCTTTCTTAAGTTTAAAAATGATGTAGAATATGCATAGCCCATGGACATGAGCAGTAGGGTAGTGAAGACCTGGTTGGCGGAGGGTAGAAGAAGCTAGGAGGAGAGGGGTAAAGGGGGGAAATTGGAGATATCTGTAATACTATCAACAATTAAATAAAATATTTAAATCCCCCCCAAATAAAATACTAAATATATATATATATATATATATATATATATATATATATATATAGAGAGAGAGAGAGAGAGAGAGAGAGAGAGAGAGAGAGAGAGAGAAGTAAGATAATGGATTCTTAAGGATACCTCATCAAGGAGATGCCTAATATCCTGCCTTCAGAATGTCTAGTTACAGTATGGCTTTAATCCATCATATTTTTCCTTATGCTTGCTTTCTCCCTGCTCAGATAAATCTAATTACTGCCTCTTTCCACTGGATAAAGTCCCATTTGTTGCAATAGGTAGCAAAGTGTGGCCAGGTAAGTCAGGTTTCCTTGGTGATCAGAAGTCATCTTTTTTCCACTTATTTGTCAGCTTAGCTTTGCCCTAGTTGTCTTGATAACAGCTGGCTAGCTAATGAATGTGACATATCTGTGTCTGCAAGGTTTGGGTGTGCCAAGATTGTATGGGAGACAGAGAACTGACTCATTCATTAACCAGGGGATTTGGTTCCAACTCAGGTCTGCAGTTTCCTTTACCAGGCCCAATCTCAGGTGTTTTTCATAGGAGGGTGATATTGTAATTATGTCATTTATAGTACATGGAGTTAGTGCAAATCAGTCATCATTTCATTTTTATTTTAAATTTCTAATACAGCTCCTAGGATCAAAAGCCTTGCAAATAATTTTGAAATTTCACTAATTTCAAATTTGTTAATATTTTTTAAAGTTGTTTTATACATTTATAAGATAAACAAAACCAGTATTCTTGACTGCCTGCTGGAAATATAATTTAATTGCTAAAGTACTCTATGTAAGATAAATAATACATTGAAAGTAAAGATTTAGCATGTGTTAAGTATCAAGTACCTAATTATGTACTTATAAAATTGGGGTAATTTGATTATTTTACAAATAAATTCAGCCTGTAAAATCCTAATGTACAGAGGGTTGAGAACACGTGCTATTTTTGATTGATGTCAACCTTTTATTCTACATTGTACATAGCATAGAAATTGTAACTATAGTCATAAAAAATAAAAATCCGTTGGTGGGGGAGTATAGGTGCTTGTGGTTTTTTTAAACACAACCCTAAAAGTCAAGAATATAACATTTGAAAAGATGAAACCATTGTCCAAAATCTGCACATGAGCTGATTTTTGTTATTTGTCTCTGATGATGCATCTTTAAATTTCTGGAAGACATCATGAATACTTTAGCGCTGATTATTATTAAAGCCATTAGTGTATAGCAATTCCATATGCGGAGGCCTGGCTGCTGCAGGGGGGTTGAAAGGACGATGTCCCTCAAAGTCATATAAACATTGTCTGTCTGTGAACGCTCCCCTTTGGTTTAGTTTAGTTCGTGGTTGTATGTTATTTGTGTGTCATGTGCAACATGGCTTCACTTTGTGAGCTGCCCGCTAGGGGGTCACTGAAAATGAGCCACTTCACTTAAAATTTATCCTTTATATTAGCTTTTGGTGTTTAAGTATTTAAATGCATAATATAGCTTAATCACATCACATCAATTTGTAATTTCAACAAGTACACTATTATAGTTCTTTGACTGTTTCTCTTATGGCAGTTTACTAGCCCATCATATGGGAGTTTGTAGAGGTGAATGTTTGAATGACAAAAGATTTTGTTGAAAGAGCACTGAACGATGTAAGTTTAATCTCTGTTCTATACCTTGCTTCACCACATGAGTCTTATGAAGTCATTCAGAGGTACAGAACGATGCACTGGATCGAATCACTGATTGCCACATTTGAGTCCCACTTATTAGCTGTTTAATAAATGCCATTTATTAACTGTTGGTCCTCAGGCAAATTACTTCACCTCTCTGTCTCCAGGTTCCCATCTGTAAAATAGAACTGACAATAGTACCTACCTTATAAAGTTATTAAGAAGATTAAACCAGTCTCTATTTGTAAAGCACTTAGCACAGTGCCTATATGACTGTTTAATAAAACTTTAATGTGATGGGATTTCATTGGATTTGATGTCTCTAAGAGTCCAGTTTGAAGATTCCATTATTTTAAGTTTCTGTTTCTTGCCTTTGTTTTGAACACACCTTTAACTTACTAAACTTACGCTGGTGAAGACATTGTTTCTATGCAAAGTGGTAGTGGCTATATGTTTAACCATTGATACTTTTTTGTCATTTGTTTTAACTTAAGGCTCATGTGTAACTAAAAAATTGCTTTGAAATCTAGGCTAAAATCTGTATATGGTATCTTATAGTTGTGTAGATGTGAGAAACCCATAACTGGGCTTGGAACTTGTTTTCACATTGTGTGGACATTTTGTTTACCTTCTAAAGGCTTAATGTCACTTATTGCATTTTTCAATTTCTGTCTTTATAAATATTCTATTGGATGGCAGTCTGTTTGGAAAACAATGCAATGATTGCTTTTCACCTCTGTAGTGTCAGTGAAAATATTTCACTGTTTATCAGTTTTCTTTAGAACAGGTTGGTACACGACTTCTATCTTTTTGTCTTGTCACACACCCATAACTCTTTGTGAAACAATCCACAGTCTCTTTTACTTGAGCTTGATAGCTGTGAAGTTGAAATATTTTGTAGGACATATAGCAGTCTTACTTCAGAATAAGAGATTGGTGGTAGATGGATGGATTCGTTTGTTTGTCAAAGACAGGACGTGCCCACCAGCGTGATAGAGACCATTGAAACTGGAACTCATTCCAGCTGATGGGAGAAAGTCCAGCCAAGATAGTGTGCTTATTATTTAGAGAGAATGATGACGGCAACAGGAGGAGGCGGTCCTGACAGGCAGGGGGTAGGAATCCGGGAAAGCCAGCAAGGTATAACAGATGGTGTCCCAGCTTGTGGGCAGGCCCTGGTGACACAGAGTCTGGAAGCAGGCACTAGATATCCAGGCAGATAAACAGAGAGTCTGATCACAGATAGTGGGAGTCCAGGGTTGGGACTGGGGCTGGGGCCTGATATTCAGAGGCCTATTTTGGAGGGAGTTGGAGAACATGGTAATCAGTGAACGGGCACGGACTTAATTTGGTGTGAAGTGAGCCCTTTGATCAGAGGCAATGCTGTGTGGAATACCATGATGATGAATTTTGGTATTCTGTAAATGTGTGGATGGTAGTTTTGGCAGCAGTAAAGAAAATTGATATCCAGAGTGTCTGCTGCAATACGAATAAAACTTCTCCCTTTCCATGATGGAAGCAGTCCAGGATAATCAATCTGCCACCAGATAGCTGGCTGATCATCCTTGTGCATATTGGGAACTCAGTGTTGTATCTGCTGCTAGCAGATTGTACACTCAGCGGTGGCTGTGGCCAGATCCACCTTGATGAGAGCAATTCAGCGTTACTGAGCCCATGTATGATCTTCACCTCGGCCCTGATGACTATTATTCATATGCCCATTGGGCAGTGACAGCAGTGTCTGGGGAAAAGACACAGTATGCACAAAATAGGTCTTTCCATCCATTTAATTATTAAAATCCTGCTGTGCTGAGGTGACCGTTCGGTGAGCATCCACATAGGACACATATATGTTTATATTCTTTGCGCATTAAGAGTGGTCTGTTCACATCTACACAATGGAATACTATGCTGCTGTAAAAAAGAAGGAACTTTTACCATTTGCAACAGCATGTATGGAACTGGAGAGCATTATGCTAAGCGAAATAAGCCAATCAGAGAAAGATAAATATCACATGATCTCACTGATATGTGGGATATAATGATCAACATAAACTGATGAACAAAATTAGATCCAGAGACAAATGGCAGGGGAGGTGGGGGTGTTAGAGAGCAACCAAAGGACTTGTATGCATGCATGTTAGCATAACCAATGGACACTGACCCTGGGACAGTGGGGGCTTGCCCGGGGTGGGAATGGCTGAAGGCGGGGCGGGGTGGGGGGTGTCAATCAGGGAAAAAGAAAACATATGTAAAATTTCTGACAATAATAATAATAATAATAATAATAATAAAGTGGTCTATTCATATACTTTGTCCCCAAATTTTCACCAAATTTCCAATTATTTTCTTTCCAAATTACTGACTGTCCAGTCATGTCATTGGCCACAGCCTGTAAGTTAATACAGTTTTGTACCTCAGGCCATTTCTCTCTCCAGTCAAATGAACAGCTAGAATCATTGTCCAAAGTTCTGCCCCCTGGGAGGATTTCCCTTCACCATTGTCCTTCAGGATGTATGACAAAGGGCTGGAATGCAACAACTGTCCACTTTCAGGTGGTGCTCACACATTGTACAGAACCAGGCTCAAGTTTTCTCTTCCTCGGTCAGCTAGCTTTAGGGAACTCCCCCTGAGGCAATAGTATGGGCTGGTAGAAGGCAATGTAGTAGGAGAAGGGGCCATGGGCATTTGGGCCACTGTGATCAATTTCCTTTCCCCAGTGCACAGTGACCTCAGTAAATAGTTGTTGCAGGCCCTTTTGGAGAAGGCTAGGAGAAAGGTCAACAATGTGAATTTTTGGCAGTATGGCAGGTTTTCAAAGTGAGCCAGCTTTCCCTTCATTTAAGGGGCTCTGGGTCTATAAATAAGGTCAGGTCTATGAATTGACTGAGAGGTTGTGACTCTGTTTTGATCATTCAAAACAGGCATCTGTTCAGTTGTTCTGAAATTCATATGCTTATACAGACCAAGTAAGAATTTTTTAAATTGCCCATCTGATTATTTTCTAGGGACACCATAATCAACTAGCCATACCCTTGGTCTCTCTTTACAAGTCAGACTATTCTGATTATTGCTTTGACTCTGCTGTCCATTATAGTAACCACATCTACCTTGTCTTTGGTGATTAAGGGCTGCAACTTGGCCCCTGCCACCCAATTATCCCTATTGCATTCAGAAATCCAAGTTCAAGGCAGCGATTTTTTACTGTAATTTCTGATCTGTAGAGAAGTGTGACCACAGAGCTCCTCAAGGATGCTGGGGCTCTCTTCACAAATTCATTTCTTTCAGGATACTCTAGAGGTAGGTGAACAGGTCTAACATGATAAAGCCACTTTAGCATCTATTTTAAAGTATACCAAGGTGCTCAGTTTTGGCATTTTGACTTCCACAGTGATCCAGCACCTTTAATATCCATGTACACACTTATTCCCCAGATAGGTTTCTGTCTGTATAAACTGGAAAAACTATGCAGGTCTTCTGGCATTTAGCACACTTCCTCATGGACTATGCATCTCACCCTTTCGGATCTACCAGACAGAGTCTAGCTGTAATTCTAAAAGCAAAGAGGGTGGCACTGTTAGCTCCCAAGGAGACTCAGCATTGTCTTTCAAGGTAGGGAGAGGCTAGTACAAGTTCTTCAGGCAAAGCAAGGGTTAACCTCCTCAGACAGAAGTGAAAAGGTGCCTTTTACTGGCAAAGATGACTCAGCAGAATTTAGGGGTTTGATATATTCAGCTTCTTTGGGATTTTTCAGATGTCTCTATTCCAATTTTCAGATCCAATTCTTTCCCACCCAATGCCCTCACTTTAACAAAAGCTGTTCTGCAAGATTGGGAATTCAGTTTGTGTTGTAATTCAACAATTTAGAGGATAAGTTTGGGGGTTTGAAATCTCAATTCTGCAGCTACAGGAAATACAGGCTTCTTTCTAGTTGGACATAGAAGCTTTCAGTCATTTATATAGAGCTTGAGCTGAGAATGTCAAGCCTTGAGCTCATTGTTTTAGTTCCCTTCTTCTATAGCATAGTTAGGAGGAACAGGCCAAGGAAGACATGATATGATTATGGTTTATGTGATAATGGAGGCTGGTTAGGCAAGTCCAAAATCCATAGGACAGGTTGGCAGGATGGAAAATTCTGGCAGGAACTGAAGCCACAGTTGATAGGTGGAATTTCTTCTTCCTCAGGGAAACCACTGCTCTGTTCTTCCCACTGATTAGGTTAGGCCCACCCAGATTATTGAGGATAATCTCCCGTATTTAAACCAATTAATCACATCTGTAAACATTTTTTACAGCACCATCTAGATTAGTGTTTGAATAACTGGGGACTAGAGCCTAGCTGAGCTGACACATTAAACTGACCAGTCCAACAGCTAATCTTGTGACAACCAGCACTTCCCTCTTTTACTAGGTGCCTTTCCCTGCTTCCATTTACCTCTGTCTTATTTTATTTAAAATATACTTTATTGCCAAAACCGGTTTGGCTCAGTGGATAGAGCGTCGGCCTGCGGACTGAGGGGTCCCGGGTTTCATTCTGGTCAAGGGCATGTACCTTGGTTGCGGGCACATCCCCAGTGGGAGGTGTGCAGGAGGCAGCTGATTGATGTTTCTCTCTCATCGATGTTTCTAGCTCTCTATCCCTCTCCCTTCCTCTCTGTAAAATATCAATAAAATATATTAAAAAAATTTTATAAAATATACTTTATTGATTTTTTACAGAGAGGAATAGAGAGCTAGAAACATCCATCAGCTGCCTCCTGCACACTCCTTACTGGGGATGTGCCCGCAACCAAGGTACATGCCCTTGACTGGAATCGAACCTGGGACCCTTGAGTCCACAGGCTGATGCTCTATCCACTGAGCCAAACCAGTTAGGGCACCTCTGTCTTATTTTAGAGCAAATAATTTTGGTGCCTTCGGCCAAATTCCTTCTGTTGCCTCTCCCAGGCTTTCCCAAACTCTAATCCCAAAGATCTGAGGATATGGAACAAAAATGGAAATGGTACTTGCTGTCATGGGAATTAATAGTCCAGTAGAGAAGACATATAATAAACATAGAAATAGCTGCTAATTGTTATGAATATTATGGGGGAGGGGTAATGTGGATTGTTTGAAAGCATAAACTTACTACTTATAGTGCTAACAAAAGTAACTTAATTTAAAAAAAAAATTGGATAACCGATATAAGAAAATTCATAGGAAAATAGTCATTTCAGGTTTTACTCTTCTATTTATAAAACATTGAGAAACATTTATGTCTGTCCAGCTATAAGGCCTTGAAACTTAGAAACTAAAGAAGGTGCTTGAAATTGCAAAATTTGAGCTCAATGACATAGTATTATATTTTTGTATTTTTTGTCTTCCCTTGATAGTAATTTATCTTATATGGCATTGTGAGTTTTTTGTTTGCCTGGGTTTGTAATATTCTTAGGAATTGGGTTTTTTTCTTTCTTTTTAACTAGGAATTTCTGGTTTAGCACCTGCAAATATTTATACCTAAAAACAATTGGTTCTTGAGCTATTGTGTGTGCCAGCAGAATCTGACCAGTGTAAGGCGTATCGCCATTAAAGATAACAGATCCAGAAAGTCTGATGCATAAAAGAATATTGTGTTGCAGAAATCATATCATCAAGCTTTAAATGATCTTTTTAAAAATAGCAACAATAGCATAAATCTCATTTTTATTTTCAGTAAACCAAATACTAAGACTTTAAGCATATTTTTGAATAATTGGCAAGTATCAGTTCATAGGGAATTCAATGAAATTTGTTTACTTAAATAGATTTTATTTTTATTTTTATTTTATTTTTTTAATAAATCTTTATTCAGATTATTACAATTGTTTCTCCTTTTCCCCCCCATAGCTCCCCTCCACCCAGTTCCCACCCCACCTTCTGCCCTTACCTCCCCCCCCACTGTCCTCATCCATAGGTGTATGATTTTTGTCCAGTCTCTTCATGAACCCCCCATACCCCCTTTCCCCCTGAGCATTATCAGTCCACTCCCTTTCTATGCCCCTGATTCTATTATATTCACCAGATTATTCTGTTCCTCAGGTTTTTAATTCACTTGATTTTTAGGTTCACTTGTTGATAGATATGTATTTGTTGTTCATAATTTTTATGTTTACTTTTTTCTTCTTCCTCTTCTTTAAGAATACCTTTCAGCATTTCATATAATACTGGTTTGGTGGTGATGAACTCCTTTAGCTTTTTCTTATCTGTGAAGCCCTTTATCTGCCCTTCAATTCTGAATGATAGCTTTGCTGGGTAGAGTAATCTTGGTTGTAGGTTCTTGCTATTCATCACATTGAAAATTTCTTGCCACTCCCGTCTGGCCTGCATAGTTTCTGTTGAGAAATCAGCTGACAGTCGTATGGGTGCTCCCTTGTAGGTAATTAACTGTTTTTCTCTTGCTGCTTTTAATATTCTCTCTTTGTCTTTTGCTCTTGGCATTTTAATTATGATGTGTCTTGGTGTGGTCCTCTTTGGATTCCTTTTGTTTGGGGTTCTGTGGGCTTCCTGGACTTGTAAGTCTATTTCTTTCACCAGGTGGGGGAAGTTTTTGGTCATTATTTCTTCAAATAGGTTTTCAGTATCTTGCTCTCTCTCTTCTTCTGGCACCCCCATAATTCTGATGTTGGTACGCTTGAAGTTGTCCCAGAGACTTCTTACACTATCTTCAACTTTTTTTTTTTTAAATAAATCTTTATTCAGATTATTACAATTATTTCTCCTTTTTCCCCCCATAGCTCCCCTCCACCCATTTCCCACCCCACCTTCTGCCCTTACCTCCCCCCCACTGTCCTCATCCATAGGTGTATGATTTTTGTCCATTCTCTTCATAAACCCCCCATACTCCTTTCCCCCTGAGAATTATCAGTCCACTCCCTTTCTATGCCCCTGATTCTATTATATTCACCAGATTATTCTGTTCCTCAGGTTTTTAATTCACTTGATTTTTAGGTTCGCTTGTTGATAGATATGTATTTGTTGTTCATAATTTTTCTCTTTACTTTTTTCTTCTTCCTCTTCTTTAAGAATACCTTTCAGCATTTCATATAATACTGGTTTGGTGGTGATGAACTCCTTCAGCTTTTTCTTATCTGTGAAGCTCTTTATCTGCCCTTCAATTCTGAATGATAGCTTTGCTGGGTAGAGTAATCTTGGTTGTAGGTTCTTGCTATTCATCACATTGAAAATTTCTTGCCACTCCCGTCTGGCCTGCATAGTTTCTGTTGAGAAATCAGCTGACAGTCGTATGGGTGCTCCCTTGTAGGTAATTAACTGTTTTTCTCTTGCTGCTTTTAAGATTTTCTCTTTGTCTTTTGCTCTTGGCATTTTAATTATGATGTGTCTTGGTGTGGTCCTCTTTGGATTCCTTTTGTTTGGGGTTCTGTGGGCTTCCTGGACTTGTAAGTCTATTTCTTTCACCAGGTGGGGGAAGTTTTCGGTCATTATTTCTTCAAATAGGTTTTCAGTATCTTGCTCTCTCTCTTCTTCTGGCACCCCCATAATTCTGATGTTGGTACGCTTGAAGTTGTCCCAGAGACTTCTTACACTATCTTCAACTTTTTGGATTTTTTTTTTTTTGCTTTTTGCTTTTTCGGTTGAGTGTTTTTTGCTTCTTTGTATTTCAATTCTTTGACTTGATTCTTGTGTTCCTCTATTCTGTTTCTGGGTCTCTGTATAATATTTTTTATTTCAGTCAGTGTATGTTTAATTTCTAGTTGGTCCTTTTTCATATCTTCGAGGGTCTCGTTATATTTATCGGCCTTTTCTAGGATATTCTTAAAAAGTCTTATAACCCTGCCGAGACCGGTTTGGCTCAGTGGATAGAGCGTCAGCCTGCGGACTGCAGGGTCCCGGGTTCGATTCCAGTCAAGGGCATGTACCTGGGTTGCGGGCACATCCCCAGTAGGGGGCATGCAGGAGGCAGCTGATCGATGTCTCTCTCTCATCGATGTTTCTAACTTTCTATCCCTCTCTCTTCCTCTCTGTAAAAAAATCAATAAAATATATTTAAAAAAAAAAAAAACATATTAAAAAAAAGTCTTATAACCGTGGTTTTGAATTCTATATCCAGTCGTTTGTTTTCCTCCATTTCTTTCGTTTGTGATCTGATTCTTTGACCCCGCATTTTCACTGATTCCCTGAGTTGGTAAGGTAG
Source organism: Plecotus auritus (assembly GCF_963455305.1). Lineage (NCBI taxonomy): Eukaryota > Metazoa > Chordata > Mammalia > Chiroptera > Vespertilionidae > Plecotus > Plecotus auritus. Next base: position 15,641,843 of record NC_137775.1, read on the forward strand.
ATATTTGTGCTAGGTTTCCAATATGGCCCAGTGGGTCTGCTTCCCCAGTTAACCTGAGGTGGACACTCTTGGTGCACCCCTTTGTGGACTGTGTGTACAGCCTTGTTGTAATTAAGTCTTGATTGTTGTTGGTATCACTGGGAAGAATTGACCTCCGGGCCAGTTGGCTGTAAGGATCAGCTGTGTCTATGCTGGGAGAAGTTCGGTGCTGGAGACAGCCTTATAGGATTAGACTTGCCAAATTGCAATAGCCTCTGTGCTCAGCTTGGATGGGGTGGAGTCTCAGTCTTGGCTTCCTGTCAGCCTTGCCCTTGCGCGCATGTGCGCTTTCAGTCCTCCGCCTTCCCCAGCTCGAGTCTCCGCCTGAGAGTCCAGACTCCCCCCACAAAAGCGTGGGTCCCCAGGGGCTCGCCTGGAACTGGGGTTCAGTGCAGTCAGAACTGGGGTTCAGTGCGGTCGGGGGCTTCCTTCCCCCTTCCACCAGAGAAAGTCAGGCAGGCTCTCAGCCGCCCTTCCTCTCTGCGCGCACAAAGACCATTTGCCATACCTCCAATTCTCTGTGAGCTTTTCTCTTTCCTTCTAGTTGTAGAATTTTCTCTCAGCCAGCTTTCCTGTGGTTCTGGGTGATAGACGTTTTGTCTTTTAGTTGTAGTTTTGAAATTGTTGTGCGAGGCAGCAGTTTAGGTGCTTACCTATGCCGCCATCTTGGTTTCTTACTTAAATAGATTTTAAATATAGTACTTGAATTTGAGAAAAATAAATTTGCCTAGCTATTGTGGTAATAAATTGTTCCTATAACATCACAAAAAGCTTCTTAGACAAACTGATTTATCAGTGCTGAGATTTGTTCCTGTGTGTGTCAGCTGGCTGGTCTCACTCCTTTGACCCTGGCCACATGATGCAGCAGGACCACCCAGTTACAGCTTTATACATGCAGCCTGCCAACCAGAAGCCCAGCTGGGAGGAACGAGGGAGCAAGGAGGTTGATGGAGATGTTGGGACTCTTGCTGGTGGAAGAGAAGGGAAACAAGAGCATCCCAACACTGTAAGATGTGATATTGAGAATGTAGAGGTAGAAATGGCATGTGGGTAAAAACAAATCATTTATCAATGAGGACAAGGTCGCCGGCGATCCACATGTTTGCTCCAGGGCACACAATGTATTTGCCATGTATAGCTTCACTGGGTTCACCTCTTCAAATAGGCTGTCTCTTATCTCTTCCCTAATTTAGATTGTTCTTGAGTTCTCATTATTCTCTAGCAACCGATTTACCCCTTTAATAGCCTTCATGAAAACTGTAAAATATGTATTTGATCACTTATATATGTTCTATAATCTCCCTTAGTCTTTAGGTTCTTGTCTTTTTTGTTTACCACATTACTCCCCCCGCCCTCCCACACACACTAGCTTCTAGTTGTTCAGTACAGAGTTGTTAAATAAATAAATGACAATGAAAGCTTTCATTTGGTTGCTCTTGGCTTTTCCCTTTATCCAACTTAAACGTCTAACATTGCTGCTCTGGGCTACTTAGTTTTCTGGAGCTCTCATAAAGGTCACCCAACTGTTCAGAAATGCTTGTGTTTTTTTGTTTCATTTCATTTTCTGGAGTGGTTATTCAGTTCACTTGCAATAGGTTTTTGTTGGTGATTGTTTACACCCAAAATGAACCTATTCTTCATAATTTAGTACCTTGATTTGTGTTAAAGTCAATAGTTACTTTTTATTGATACCAATGACAGATGTTAAGATGATATTTTGGAGCTAATTTAGCGTTAGTTTTCAGGGTAATGTGTAGAATGCATAATGAGGGGAATTTATGAGAGGATGATTACGGAAAGTATTTGGATTGTCTCTTGCTTAGGGGATATCTGCAGGCTGCTTCCTTTTCTATCATAGCGAAGCAAGGGCTGCATTGGATCTTTCTTACACTGGTGTTTCCAGCAAACTGTATTGATATTTATTGAGCTCGCTTCAGCTGTGTGTTTCTAAGCTTTGAAAGATTAAGGAGTAATTAAATTTAAACATTGGCTCTCACCCACATCTTAAAGTATTTTTTTAAATATATTTTATTGATTTTTTACAGAGAGGAAGGGATAGGGAGAGAAAGCTAGAAACATTGATGAGAGAGAAACATCAATCAGCTGCCTCCTGCACACCTCCTACTGGGGATGTGCCCGCAACCAAGGTACATGCCCTTGACCGGAATCGAACCTGGGACCTTTGAGTCCGCAGGCCGATGCTCTATCCACTGAGCCAAACCGGCTAGGGCCACATCTTAAAGTATTTATACAACCAGTAAAAGTCCTCTCACTACAGGCTCACAGATACAGAAACCATGCAGCTCTTGCTAGAGCACTTAAAGGGCATAACTAAAGATAAGGGCTTTGGGAATATCCAGTATGTGCTAGTGTGCACGTTAACCTTAAAAAAAACACTCACAGCTTCTAGTTCTCTGCTACTGTCCCAAATCTCTAGATTAAGTTCTTTACATAATGTTGATTAGGATAGGTATTAAAATTAAATTTACTCATCTTTTGGACAAATTTTAAAGAAAAACTTGCCAGGACCCTTAGTTTACTAATTGGGAATAATTACAAATATTATGTACTTTTTATCTTCTAAAGGTCTCTAAAATGTTTTTGGAATAAGTAGGTTTTGTGCTATGCTGGAGTACTTATTAGGATATTAGACATAATATTAGATATTATATGTGCAAAAGTGTTTTGGGTGAAGTCATTTATTATTATGCCTTGACAACATCTGCACATGTGGGCATTGGATTAGTTACTATATAATTATGGTAATTGAATGATCCTTACTAAATGATGAGTCAGTTTCAATTTATAAATTCAGAAGAGTAATGATATGTATGATATTTATAACTTTTGGCTACCTACTAACTCTAAAATGGAGTAGGAAATATATTGGCTTGGCTGAGTGCTTTAAAATTATGACTTAAATATTATCCCTTGAGGTATAATAAATCCAATCACCCAACTTTTATGTTTCACTAATTTCCTTCATTCATTTGTACACTCATTTCACCTTTTTATCAAGCTTACAGTTATTATTCTCATGATATAATGTGCACATCACTATGGAAGTTTAATGAAGTTGAGTTCCTTAGTGCTAGGGGCCTTCTGTGTGAAGCACTCTTTATAAATTAACTAGAGGCCCAGTGCACAAAATTCATGCACTCAGGGCGGGGGGGCCCTCAGCCCGTATTGCGAGAGGGTGCAGGCCAGGCTACGGGACCCTACTGGTGCACGATTGGGGCTGGGAGGGACACGGGAGGTTGGCCAGCCAGGGAGGGACTGTGGGAGGGCTCCAGGGCGTGTCCAGCCCATCTTGCTCAGTCCCAATCAGCTGGACCCCAGCAGCAAGCTAACCTACTGGTTGGAGAGTCTGCCCCCTGGTGGTCAGTGCACATCATAGCAACTGGTCGACCAGTCAACTGCCTGCCCCCTGGTGGTCAGTGCACGTCATAGCGAGTGGTTGAGTGGCCTTAGCATATCATTAGAATACTAGAGACCCGGTGCACAAAATTTATGCACTCAGGGAGGGGGGTCCCTCAGCCCGTCCTGCACCCTCTTGCAGTCCAGGAGCCCTCAGGGGATGTCCGACTGATGGCTTAGGCCTGCAGGGAGTGGGCCTAAGCCAGCAGTCAGACATCCTTAGCACTGACGTAGAGGAGGGAGAGGCTCCCACCACCACTGCTGTGCTCGCCAGCTGTGAGCCTGGCTTCTGACTGAGCAGCACTCCACCTGTGAGAGTGCACTGACCACCAGGGGGCAGCTTCTGCACTGAGTGTCTGCCCCCTGATGGTCAGTGCAGATCATATCGATGGGTCATTCCGCCATCAGGCCAAAACCAGCTCTCCGACATCACCCGAGGGATCCTGGATTGTGAGAGAGCACAGGCCAGGCCAAGGGACTCCACGGGTGCATGATCGGGGCCAGGGAGGGACCGCGGGAGGGCTCCAGGGCGTGTCTGGCCTGTCTAGCTCCAATCTGCCAGACACCAGCAGCAAGCTAACCTACCAGTCGGAGTGTCTGCCCTCCTGGTGGTCAGTGCATGTCATAGCAAGTGGTTGAGCAACCTTAGCATATCATTAGCATATTACACTTTGATTGGTTGAATGGCCAACTGGACGACCGGACACTTAGCATATTAGGTTTTTATTACACAGGATGCCAGGAAAGGGCCTCATGTTCTTGTCAAGAGCAGACCTGACTCAGGACCATGGCTGGCTGCTACATCTTCTTACCTTTAATCTGAACCAGGGGGTCACTGACAACAAGGTGTCTGGAGGAAACAGGAGTCTCTTCAATAGGGAGGCTTCAGCATTCATTCTAATTGTGCCTTTGCCTCTTCACAGTTCATCACAAAATAAAGAAAGGATGTAGTGTAATCTCAGAAAAGTTGTGGGAATTAAGGAGATATTCCCATGAATGGATTTGGTCACCTTGGGATGTCATAAAACATGAACAGTGCAGTATCAGAACCATAAGGCACAAACATTACTAAAGGCAAATGGGAGGGTTTATGTTCTATGAGGAGTTGGAGTGAAAATAAATCAGATAACCATTAATAGATTTCTTATCCAGGAACCATTATTGAAATGGTCCCGGTGATACGTGCCCCTTCTGTCTTTGTTGCTTTGATGTGCTATTGAAATCACAGTCGCAAGGCTCAGAGAGAAAAGGCTGCTTTGGGGAGCCGTTTCAGGAAAGCAACAATTCTAGTTTGCCAAAGCTCTCAGAAAATCCTTATCTCCAGAAAATAAGAAGTAGCAGTAATAATTGGTTAGTGTGTTTGAATTGGACTCAACACCTGAATTTGAGTCTTGATCCTAGCACTAACCAGCTTGTGGCTTGGCAACCGCTCCCAGCTTTAGCTTCTCATCAGTGAAATGAGGATAATCATATCTATCTTGAGAATGTTATTATTATTACTATATTGTTGCTAGTACTAATAATACTATTATTGTTCCTGTAAAACAGGGATTAAGCTCAGGCACTGCGGTCAGGGAGAACTGGGGTTAAATCCCCAAACTTTCTAAATGGGCAACCTTGGGTATTTACTTAGCCTCTATGAATTTAGTTTCATCCATAAAAAGGAGATGACACTGGTTCCTCCCCAATAGAGCTGTTTGAGGATAAAGACAACAAAAATAGAGAGTTCCTGGCTCATTTGAGGCACTTGGTAATGCTAGATATTTATTTTAACAATGGCAGTTATGAATTTATTTAATATTCATTTGATGAAGTTTTATTAAGCACCTACTTACCATCTGCTTGGCACTCTTCTAGATACTGGAGACATAGTATTAAGTACAACAGAATCATGGTCTAATGGAACTAACATTTTATGAAAATATTAAACAGTAGGCTTGAATTTTTTAATCAAAATTATTTTTTTATGAAGAAAAAAGCTAGACTTTACCAAATAGAAGCCAGATGGACTTTTCAAATGAATAAAGATGTTTTATTTGCATATTATTTACATGGAAATGGATGCACTTCTAAATACTTTAAAATAGTTTTTTCTTGATGTTTGAAGATCTCTACCTCTCAGAATTTTATTTACTCTATTAATTTAAATAACAAAACTATTGAGGCCTTATATACACACATAAAATACATCTGGGTATTTTTTAATTTCTAGCCAGAGAGTTAGTACATATTTTCAAAATCGTTGGCATCGGAATATTGAGCCCCTATCATGCTGTTTCCCTCAGGGAAACATTGGGAATGATGAATCTATTAATAAACCAAACTAAGTACAAAATCATCCTGCAAGGCCCTTTGGATATTGCATGATTTATCTGTAGGTACCTGATTTATTTCCCCACACAAGCATGGGATAAGCTTTAAGGAGAATATTATTCTGCCATCACTAAGGCTCATGGCAAGGATTTTACTTTTTAAAATATATTATATTGATTTTTTATAGAGAGGAAGGGAGAGGGAGAGTTAGAAACACCAATGAGAGAGAAACATCAATCAGCAGCCTCCTGCACACCCACTACTGGGGATGTGCCTGCAACCAAGGTACACGCCCTTGACCGGAATCGAACCTGGGACCCTTGAGTCAGCAGGCTGACGCTCTACCCACTGAGCCAAACTGGTTAGGGCAGTGGTCGGCAAACTGCGGCTCGCGAGCCACATGCGGCTCCTTGGCCCCTTGAGTGTGGCTCTTCCACAAAATACCACAGCCTGGGCGAGTCTATTTTGAAGAAGTGGCATTAGAAGAAGTTTAAGTTTAAAAAATTTGGCTCTCAAAAGAAATTTCAGTCATTGTACTGTTGATATTTGGCTCTGTTGACTAATGAGTTTGCCGACCACTGGGTTAGGGCAAGGATTTCACTTTTTGAAGGAAGACATTCTTTTTTTTTTTTTTTAATATATTTTATTGATATTTTACAGAGAGGAAGGGAGAGGGATAGAGAGCTAGAAACATTGATGAGAGAGAAACATCGATTAGCTGCCTCCTGCACACCTCCCACTGGGGATATGCCCGCAACCAAGGTACATGCCCTTGACCGGAATCGAACCCGGGACCCTTCAGTCCGCAGGCCGACGCTCTATCCACTGAGCCAAACCGGTTTTGGCTGAAGGAAGACATTCTTAATCAGCGTTTGAATTTCTAATTTAGTAAACTCAAGTCTCAAACCTTTTTGCTTAAAGTTGTCTATGTATGTGACTAATGTTGATTTAATGAAAGTAGCAAGATGGGAATTTGTAAATGCAAAAGTAGAGTAATTGGCAAATCTATTAGCCGAGATATTTCTGCTTATGCTATCTTGAGATGACACAAATAAAGAAAAAAAGTAAAATCCAAGAACCTTTTACATAGAAAGACACAGAGAATGACAGTCAACAATAGAAAGAGCTGCACAAACAAGGAAAAATGAAAAACATTTATCCTGTGCAGCAAGATATTAAAATATTCTAAAGGACATGAAAATTAATCATCTACTTTAATTTGCCTTGACAAATGAGTTGGAAATGTCAAACAAATTTCTGGATGAGTGAGAAGACTAAGCACTTAGTCTTATTTAATGCCAAAATATTCATGCCTGTTAGGGATTCCAGTGATTACCATTCTAAACATATAATAAACTCTCTTGGCCATGAAGTCTAAGCAAAGAGGACATGACTGTGTCTATGGTTTAGTTCAGTGGTCGGCAAACTCATTAGTCAACAGAGCCAAATATCAACAGTACAACGATTGAAGTTTCTTTTGAGAGCCAAATTTTTTAAACTTAAACTTCTTCTAACGCCACTTCTTCAAAATAGACTCGCCCAGGCCGTGGTATTTTGTGGAAGAGCCACACTCAAGGGGCCAAAGAGCTGCATGTGGCTCGCGAGCCGCAGTTTGCCGACCACTGGTTTAGTTTATAAGAGAGCCAGCTGATCAGAGCTAGAGAATGCTAGAGTTGGATTGCGCCTTTGAGAAGAATACATTTAACTCTTTAATCTCAGTCCTCTAATTTCAGAGGTCCTATATGCCATCGTCCGAATGAGTTGCCAGTGAAGAGCAGAGGCAGAATTAGAGCCCAGGTCTTCTGAGATCCGCCCCAGTGTTCTTTTCACCACATCATATTGCCTTTTCAATGCATAATGCAACATGGGCTTCTCTGCTCTTGCCCACATTCTCAACATCAATGAATGTGCATACAAGCGTGTTACACCCACCATGTTTCCTGGGGCTTTCCTCATGCATGTTGGAATCCACTAGGTTCTGCTGTGTTCAGAAAACATATGAGTCCTCCACCTTTGTTATTTTTTAAGATTGCTTTGGTTACTTTACGTTTCTTGCATTCCAGTTGAATTTTAGAATCAGCTTGCCAATTTCTGCAGAAAAGCAATCGAGAGTTTTGATGAGACTTGTGCTTGAATTTGTATATCAGTTTGGGGAGTATTGCCATCTTAACCATATTCAGTCTTCAGATCCAAAATCTATCTATAAAAATCTACCTTTCTTTCTTTCATGGACCAATTTTGAGGTAGAGGAAAATCTCTAGTGACATTCTCCATAGCACTGTTCTTGGCAGAGCTTTGTTAAGTATCAGAAGGCATTCTTTTCCAACTTTACTAATGATGTAATACTGGAAGGGACGGCATTTGTAGAATTGATACTTAGTCCAGATTGATGAACTGAAATCAACAATATGAAATTTGTCAGCCTTAAAAGTAAATAACTATATTTAGCTTCAATATTTTAACTGCTTAACAACAGATTGGAAAAGGTTTTGAAAATACAAAATTATGGATAGTCAATATTTATTTTAGTTTGAGAAGCATGGAGGTGAGTGGAATCATTCTGCTGAAAATCAGGCTCTTTACATTAAGCATGAATGCTCCTTTCATTACTTCTTTCATCCATGGTTGTATTGTCATGATTGCGTGGATTTACTCATATGTGAAGGTCCACAAGATGATGTTATTTCAACTAGCGCAGTCTGCTATGACAGCAGTAATCCTGCAATCCAAATATCGGCAACCACAAAATCAACCACCCGAGCAGATGATGTGACCGAACTAGCTGCGGCAATCAGCAAGTGATTGATGTGTGGAGCAGAGCTTCAGCAGCAGCTGCTTCGCTGAGAGCTGGTTTCTGTGAATCACCCCCGCAGCTGCCATTTCTCTCGGAGCCAGATAAATCCTGACATGAACAAGCTGCTGTTATAGGAGGTGTAAATTCAACTAGTAATTGAAAGTCACTGGCGTGTGAGACATGTAGTCATTCTCAAATTCAAAGAAGATCATTTTGGCGTTCAATCTATTTCTGTTGAGTTTTTGTCCTGCCCATAATCTTTCTGTCTTGACGTAAAGCACATCTAAATAAATCAAATCATCTCTAAAAAGCAAATCTATTTAGTGTAAAGAACTTAGCGTGCCTAATAAACAACACTCTAGGGAAAAATACATCCTTGTAAAAAGTATGTTAAGACTTCCTTTCATTCTAAATTTAGATTTTAATGACGTGAATAGTTTTTAAGTTCAGCTATGAGTGAGTGTCCCTTGGCCGACCATGTGGATGGCAGTTGTGAAGTGCGCAGTCTGTACGGCCCAGAGCAGTGGCCTGCTATCATTGCCTCTTTGGCTCTAAAAGGACATGGATTAGAAAAGCGAACCCTCCCCCCCTTTTTTTAGTTGACCCATTTACCCGGATTTTTAAAAAATCCTCAGAATGACTACGATGACAACAACAACAACAACAAAAAGAAACAAGGTTGGGCTGCATCACTGATGAAGACAAACAGGAAAACCAGGAGTGAGCATTCTGCCTGAGCCTCTTTGTTGATGAACTCAGTGTGAAATCTTAACTCCCTTTGCTTCTCAGAGAGTGTGCTTACAGATAGTGCCCAAGGCTCACTCTTCAACAGGCCCTTCAGATCTTTTCTTTATGTGATTCAAAATCTGAAACTAACAGTCTGTATCTTATTTACAGAGACACACCTATATACACAGCATGTTAAATAGTTAGCAAGGAAATATGCCCCTTTCTCTCTCATGTCTGCTTTCTTTAGACTACAGGAGAAAGAAATAGCAGTGACAGAATGTCAGGGCAAAGTAGATTCAAGAGCCTTCAGTCCAAGAAATAGCAGGGTCAAAACACACAGGAATTCAGAGTTAGTTTAGAAAGGAAGTGGAGGTCAGGAAAAGTGAAAAATGTCGGCTGTAAAGTCAGTTCTGTTAAGGAACAAACAAAAAAAAAAACATTACAGAGCATTTGAAAATTTCACAGACCTCTTCTGGTCCTGTGTTGGTAACATTATTTAGAGGCAATCTGGTTTCAGATGAAGCTGACTTGGGACTCCCTATTCCCCAATAGCGAAATGGCCTGTGATCCCAAGCTAGACATTTAATCTTCTAAAGTGCAGTTTCTCCTTTAGTACAAAGAACATCCTCATAATGATTATTGTTTATCAAGCACCGTGTTAGGCATTATACTAAGTGCTTTTCAGGCATTGTCTCATTTAATCTTTATAGCACTGTGAGGCTGAAGTTTTATTTCCACATTATAAATAAGGGAAGTTGGGCTGAAATTGCCCAAGTTATAGCTGTTACGCTCTAGCACCAATCCTGGCCCAAAGCTCCAGTGTACAGCATCACACGATCTGTAGTGTTAGAATCTCTCCCCGTTTTAGCCTTCTCTGACAAGACCCTAAGGAATGTCTGACTTCCTTTACCCAGTGTTGTCACCGTGGACACTGCCTCTTAACCAGACTCAAGAAAGTTAACCTTGCAAAAGCCCTTAAAGCTCCTACAGGCCGTCTGTGAAGGCACGGAAATTAAAGTCCAAAGCGTTCAATGTTTTGTGAAAAGGTCATTATGTCCATTTTCTAAGAGCATCTTGCCCTACTCTAGAGGGCACCACACTGTAATAATCTGTATTTTGAAAACAATTTTAAAAATTGGGGATCTAAGTTATCTTGGTATTCCTCCCCACTGCCACCTCTGTTCCTCACAGGGGTCCTCCAACTTTTTAAACAGGGGGCCAGTTCACTGTCCCTCAGACCGTTGGAGGGCCGGACTATAGTTTAAAAAAAAAAAAAACTATGGCCCTAACCAGTTTGGCTCAGTGGATAGAGCGTCGGTCTGCGGACTCAAGGGTCCCGGGTTCGATTCCGGTCAAGGGCATGTACCTTGGTTGCGGGCACATCCCCAGTAGGGAGTGTGCAGGAGGCAGCCGATCAATTGTTTCTCTCTCATCGATGTTTCTAACTTTCTATCCCTCTCCTTTCCTCTCTGTAAAAAATCAATAAAATACTAAAACAACAACAACAAAAAACAAACAAACAAACAAAAAACTATGAACAAATTCCTATGCGCACTGCAGGCCCGGGACGAGTCGGCTGCTAAGCAGGACAAGCAGCGGCACCCGGCGGGCTGGATAAATGTCCTCGGCATGCCGCATGTGGCCCGCGGGCCGTAGTTTGAGGACGCCTGCTTCTGGAAAATATGCAAGATGACAACACATTTAATGCTAGTCCTGAACTGCTAGCCTTCAAGGACATGTCTGTACTTTTTAAACAATCCTGCAATTGGACAGGTTTCTGGTCTTATAAAGGTGGGTGGGGATGGAACATCTGGTGTTAACATATAATGCTAATAGGAAGTCTTGTAAAAAACCACTTAGAAAAAAATGTGGCATGTCCAAGGTGACCTCTAAAGTAGAGTCATCAACTCTGCTTTCCCTCATGTTTGCTCTTTGCTGCTCTTATGGGTTGACTTATCGAGCACCACTGGCGTACGGAGTCAGTATGACTTTGTGTCAAGCAGACCTGGGTTCCATTCCTGACACTGCTGGGCACTGGTTCTATGAAAACCTCACGCTTCCTCAGGCAGCCCATGGAATGGTATTACTGTTTACTTCTTAGGGCTTTTGTAAGGATTCAGTGAGAGAATAAGACAGTAAGACATCTGGAAAACCAGGAGCACCCAGCAAATTGTTTGCTCCCCCTACCCCTGCCCCCCCCCACACAAGTTGGTATAGTCACTTTATTGTATAGCAGTTTTCATTGGCTTTCTTTTGTGAGCATAAATGTTTGAACACCAGATCTAAGTCTGCTGGTAGGAATATACCAGCGTGAGGCTTAGTACTTGAAACCTAACGCTATTTTATAATTAACATAAAAATTCCTTTATTAACTGTGATGCCTAACAGTTTTCTCTTTAGCCCCAGATATACCTATTAAACTGTTGTGAGTCACATGGAACGTATCTGAGGCGTATGAGCTGATTTCCTGGCGCTTGAGGATTATGATATAAGCAAGAAAGGATTATAGGCTAAGAAGTTTAATAGTGTTGGGAAAATGTTAAAGTTACTTCCTTTATTGAAGCCTTGCAAACAAACATTAAGAAGCAAGGAGTAGTTTATAATAAATGTTCATTTGATGCTTGGTGCTGTGGTTTTTATATGAAACATAGTAAGAGGGTAGAGAAAGAGGCTTTCCTGAGTGATGAGAGTGGCTTTCAAATTATATGTTAAATGCCAGGAATTTTAGAACCTCACAAACCACCCCAAGGAGATGGGCAGGACAGATGGGTGAAGCATGACAATTTTGCATGTCGAGTACTAAGTACCCAGAAACACCACACCTCCTTTCCCCACCCTGACACCCAGACACTCTTCCCTTATACTAACTTAAAAAAAAGCTTTTTGTTTTTTCTTTCTCAAGCTAGTTGGATGGTGTACTGTAGCCTCTGTTAAGGTATGTTACAAACATTATAAAGGGGAGGTCATTTTATTTTTATTTTTTAAAATATATTTTATTGATTTTTTTACAGAGAGGAAGGGAGAGGGAAAGAGAGTTAGAAACATCGATCAGCTGCCTCCTGTACACCGCCTACTGGGGATGTGCCCGTAACCAAGGTACATGCCCTTGACCGGAATCGAACCTGGGACCCTTGAGTCTGCAGGCCGACGCTCTACCCACTGAGCCAAACCGGTCAGGGCAAGGGGAGGTCATTTTAGAGCAGAACTTCCCACCCTGATTTACTTGGAGGAATGGATAGTGATGTCTGGTCATTATGTTAAAAAAAAAAAAAAAAAAAAGAGGGGGTGTGGAATTCTAAAATTCAAGTCAGTATTAATAACTTCAAAAAGGAGGGATTAGGAAACTCAAGTATAACACTCAAAACAAGGACAAAAATTATCTCCAAAGCAGTTTAAAGACCACGGGTAATGCAATCACTCTGTGAAGAGGAAAAGGAAATTACTAGTACTAACAGACTTCTTCAAAGGAAAGGAGGGGAATATCAATTTCTCATACAAATGAATTACTGTGATTAGTTTCAATGAGTATGTAATGGTAAAGAATCCTAGAATTTTCCCTGATGTCTGTAGGATGGCTCTAATGTACACTCTGCAGGCTAAAGCTAGAGAGAAAATAATCTTAAGAAAAAGCGAATATGGTAGGCTTCATCAGTCTGTAGTGGACAGCGGGATGAAAAACAGAAATCTTTGGTCTGACTTTGTCCTAAAAAATGCCCTCCTGGTGGGGTGGATGAGGCCAGGGAGAACAAGGACTGTTGGAGGGCATGGTACAGCAATGTTACCTGAGTATTTGGGATGCTGGAGACCTTCCAGTATTAGTGATACAGGTGAATGCATCTGGCAAGGGATACAGATTTCCAAACTCTTGCTGCTGCTTCTTTTTAAAATCTCTTATTTAATAATGGTTGTTTTAACTCATTCAAATACAGGAAATGTTGGCACCAAATTGAAGCTGCTATAGAAGGATCATAAGATGTTCTGTGGATTATTGAAATTTCCATTTCTCTAGAACCTTACCCTTACACGGTCTTAATTGTACAAATTTAAGTGTTAAGAAGATGTCTAAATAATAAGTACAATTAAAATATTTATCTGTAAATTTTATTCAGAATACGTTTTATTTTACGACAAGAAAATGGGAAGAAGAGCCATTACCGCTTTCTCTGTTGGAGATGGCCACTTTTCTCTGAATCAGAAGTACAAACCAGTTGAGATTTCCTATGTTGGAAAGGGAGAATTTGTAGCTAAATTAAAAGTGTTGTTACATTATTAGTTCACTTGGATACTGGCCATCTGCTAAAGGGTCATTTTAAAAAAATTCCTCAGCTAAAATATCTATAATAATAAAAGCATAATATGCTAATTAGATCAGACGTCCTTCCAGATGACCTTCCGGAAGAAGCCAGGGCTGCCAGGGCCAAGGTGTCTGCCGTGGCAGGTGGGAGGCGAGGCAGAGGCGGTCGCCGCAGCAGTGGGGGCTGAGCCCCTTGCACAAATTTCGTGCATCAAGCCTCTAATATATATATATATAGTATGAAAATCACTGGACTAGATGATTTTCAAGATCTCTGTTAATTCACAACTCCAAGTGTGCGTGTGTTTCTGATACGATGAATTTCTACTGATCCACCCACATCTTGCAAGGCACACACCACCCTTTGGTGAGACCATTGGCTTTTTAACCTTGCTGTCTTGTAGCTGTCATATAGAGAAACCAGGTTTTCTTTAGATTTAATTGTAGTTCCAAGATAATGGAGAGAGAATTAGACCTTGTGAAGTAGCAACATCTTGCAAATTCTGCATTCTGTGTTAAAGTTCAGAAAGAACATATTAGAGCACGTAGTTATATTTATTGCATATTAAGTTTCTGTTAATGTATTTAATATATGACAATTATAATGTAACATTAATTATATTAGCCCTTTAGTATAGTAATACTTATATAAAAATAAATATTCATATATAGGAGATGTGTGCCCAAAATGTCATTTTTTGTTGTTAGGGGCATGGCACTGTTGAAGAACTTTCAGAAATTACTTTTTTATCAGTAAAATTTTTCGGTAACTGATCATTTAAAAGCTGAGTAGACTCTCTGTCTTTTAATCTTTAGCATATTTGGGTTTAGCGTATCTAAATCTAAATTTTGATGTATGTGAGTAATCAAAATTATGTATGGAATATTATTTTCAAAGTCCATTGCATAAGTATATTTGGGTATAATATAAGTACAAAGAAGTGGAGAGGGAAAATATGTTATTCTGTTTTTTGTTTTTTGGTTCTATTTCTATGAACAGGGTTAGGTGGAAATTTATAAAAGCAAAATGAATTTAATCATAGACTAGGTACCACAATTGTAGGGATTTTTTTTAAAAACACGCATTTTAAAGACACAAATAGCAATGCTTAGTTTTATCTAACTTTAAACTAGATTCCTCTTGGTTGTCTCTACTAGAGTTTTGACAGGAGTTGTATGCAAGTGTGAAAAAAAATTAAGACTATAAAATATGTTTTCTTAATCTTGTTTCTTAGGGGTTGCATATTTGCACTATATCACATAAACTTTGAAGTTTATAAATTTTTATTTTTACTACTTCCCATGTGATTTTTTTTTCATTTATTTTTCTCTTCCTCTTTTCAGTTCCTTATATTCGGCCTGAACAAATAGAACTAAATTTAAGGGAAACAGAGTGAGAGGAACAGCGAAAACCATATGGGAAGCTGGGTAGGAATGAGGTTAAAAAATATCTGCTTTTGATTTTAAATTCTCCTAAAATGATAGAGTGTGCATTCAGGCAGCTCAGAGTCTGAAAAGCACCTTGAAACTCAAACAGATATTTATTGCATTCCTCCCACCACGTGCAAAACACTGTGCAAGGGGAATGAGTCATAGTCCATGCCCTTAAAAGGCTTAACAAAAACTTACGTGAGGTGGGGCCAGAAGGTGCAGGCAATAATCAGAAACTTATAATATATGTGATAACTTCAACAGTAGAGATATATCAGAGTATTTTAGAACCCGGAGGAGGGTACCTACCTAGCCTGTGGGGGCAGAGAAGGCTTCTGGGGAAGGGATGCCCAAGTTAACCCTGAATGGATGAATCGATGTTAGCCAGGGGATAAGAAGGGGGATGAGGGTGAAGAACTTCAGCCACAGAGACAATATAAACAAGCACACGGGTGCCATTGACTGGGTGTGCCTGCAGAGCTCCGGGATTAGTGCGGGTCGGGCAGAGGTGAAGATGAAGAGAGGTAGATGGATGGGGTGGGGGCAACTCCTGGCACCATGCACCCTGTGAAGGAGTTTGGGATTCACCCTGTGATGGGGAGGCTGTGAAGGATTGATCATAGAATGATCATGAGCATATTTACTTCGCAATAATTCCACCTGCAATCTGTGGAAAGAAGGATTTATAGGAAGCAAGAATGAGTGCAAGAAAATCATTTCAGGATGTTGTTCAGTAGTCCAGGAAGAATGAATGGCAGGCTAAACTAGGGCAGTGGGAGTGTGGGGGAGAGAATTTGGGAAGTGCCCTATTTCCCTGAGGGGCTAATGTGAATACTTTCTGATGGTTCATACTCCTAGTATTTTTCACCCTTCTTGTGTCGAGTGCTAAGCCCTGAGACAAAGGGTTCATTCTGTGAACAAAAATTATATCTGTTCAGTTTATTTTGGTTTCTAGGAGCAAGATGATTGGATTTTTTTCCACATGGTGGTTGTGGGTGCTGGGAATATTGGCAAAATGCCTCAGGGCATTGAAGGAAGATGCAACAAATGCAGAAATTCTCTAGAGTCGAATTCCAGAAGTGGGATGTGTTTCTACAACCTCCCAAATGTGTAGTCATGTCAAGTATTTTCTTTTTTTATATAGTACAGAATTACAAAATTTTATTTTCAATAAACAAAATATCTATTGAGCCCAGTATTTTCTTAGAGTCATTTTTCTATGCCTACAAATGTTTGCTGTAATGGTCAGTCATTTTTAGGGAATGACTTTCTCAATTTACCCTTAATCCCTAAAAGGATTGATGAAGTAATTATCCACTGCATTTTGTAGTTGGTAATTCTAGGTACTAACACCTGTTGCTTGAAATGAAGCCCTTTCGACTTTTATTAGAAAACTAGAGACCTGGTGCATGAAAATTCATGTACTGGAGGGAATGTCCCTCAGCCCGGCCTGCCCCCTCTCACAGTCTGGGAGCCCTCAGGGGCGGGAGGTGACCTGGTGATCAGGGGAAGGTGATGCCCCCATCACACCTCTGCTGCTGCTACTGCCGGTAGCGCAAGCCTTGGTTACCTGAGCCTCAGGCAGCCCTGGGCAGCTGGGCAGCCACCATCCAAGGCTTGCCTGCGCCTTGGGCTGGCCCTGGGCAGGTGGGGGACTCTGGGGGCAGGCGTGCGGAGCAGCCAGGCCCACCTGGGGGCGGGCCCGGCCTTGCCGCACGTCTGCCACCCCAGTGGGGCTGAGAGGACTGGGCGCCACCATCTTGTGGCTGTGGGTGCCGCCATCTTTGAGAGCATGGCAGTCAATTAGCATGTTCCCTCCTTATTGGCTGTGGGTGCCACCATCTTTGTGACAGTGTGAGGGTAATTAGCATATTCCCTCTTTATTAGATAGGATTTTAGTGTAGAATCAGGGATCCTGCTTGTCCCAAGAAAGTCAGGCAAGTCATGGTTTTTACCTGTTATAACTCAATAAAAACAACAATAACAACAACAACAAAACCAGACAAAATTATTAAAATTTTATAATCTAATTAGGTTTTTACCTTTTCTGATTCTTCATAAATATATATTTTTATTTGCAGGAAAGAAAGTTTATCAGAATTTCTTCCTAAACTGTCTTTTAAATAACGTATTTTAATCAATGAATTTTAAGTATCCTTTTCTTCTTTATTGGGAAATTACTAGTAAATACTGATTTTTGTGGAAGAAATAGCTCCTTTGTAAAACACTCAACAGGATATAACTATACAATCTTGTGTTGGTGTGCAAATTTTTTCTTGAGGATAAAACATACAAAAATCAATCATTCAAAAGCAAAACAAAGAAATCAAAGCTGAATCAGAAAACCTTCCCATATCTCTTCAGCTAGTGAAGGATTGATTTATTTTTTGGCACATTCGCTTCTAGATGTCATTTTCATTACTTCTTTCTCTTTGTGAAAATGTGTCCACATATTTCAGAAAGCCTGTAACATCAATGGGGAGAAAGAGGAAAAGGGCAGGGTGTGATCACAGGAAAGGAAAACATTTGTATTCTGCTAAAACTTATATGGCTTTGGGCAGCTTTGTATTTCCATTAACACTTTCAGTGAATTTTTTTAAAAATTAATGCTTGGTCTCATAACTAAGGTCCATTCAGTTTCATCATATTTGTGAAATACCTGTTACTATGCTAAATCCTCAAATGGTCAGCTCAGTAATGGGGAATCTGGGAGACCCTTTCTATTTCAACTTAGCAAGAGATCAAGGAAGGGATTTTTCCACAAACAGGCATTTTATTAGATGAGTTGAGAAGAACCAGTGAGGGGAAAAGAAAGGTTTGCTCTAAAAGTATATCTGGTAAAATGATTTGTTTTGTGATTTATCCTCCATGTCCAGTTTGGTTAGCTTGTTATGCAA
Source organism: Plecotus auritus (assembly GCF_963455305.1). Classification (NCBI taxonomy): domain Eukaryota; kingdom Metazoa; phylum Chordata; class Mammalia; order Chiroptera; family Vespertilionidae; genus Plecotus; species Plecotus auritus. The sequence continues at coordinate 15,659,757 of NC_137775.1, forward strand.
TATAAGTGAACTATCAGGTTTTTACTCTTGTGCTCTTTTATCATTAAAATTAACACAAGAATTGCAAATAACTAACTAAATAAAATAAAAACGTATCTGTAGTAATAGCATTTTTATATTTTATCCCTTGAAACACATTTCAGGTGGGATGTAGTCCTCTTCTAGCACTAAGCAGAGGCAGTACATTGAGTTGAAGAGCATGGAGTCTAGGGCCCATGATGTAAAGACAGATTAGGGAAGCGGAGTTAAGTAACTAACATCTGGAATTGGGTAGTTCCTCACTAGGTGAGTAAGAGCTTAGACAGTTCTGGGCTTCTCAACTATCTTACCTAATAATAGAAAAACATGTAAATTAACCGTACCTCCGCTACGCCCACAGCCAATCATGAGTGAGTATGCAAATTAACCCAACAAAGACGGAGGGTTAATTTGAATATGCAGGTGGGGAGCAGCCTGAAGGGGCGGGATGCCTGCTATGGCGGGGGCGGGGGGTGGCGGAGGGAGTTACAGGAGCGGTGCTCTGGCCGGGAGCGAGGACTTGGTGGCTCCCAGGTGGCCTGGGAATGGGGACTTGCCGGCTCCCAGGCGGCTGGGAGTGAATCCAGGGGAAGGAAGGCCTATTCTTGCACGAATATCATGCAACAGGCCTCTAGTAATTAATATTTGTGTTTGAAAGTTGTTGACTAGAAATGATGACTCCCTTAGATGATTTTATGATTCCAGGAAGTCCCTGAAACATGGTTGCTTAGTAGTTAATAGTTATTTATCTTGTTTAATATGGGATTATTATAATGATATTAATATTTGTGTAGTAGCTAATAAAATGAACCAACAGGAACTCAGGCAGGATTCTAATATGCTTCATCAGATAAGATCTCAGAAAATGGTTTATTTGGAAGGTGTACTGAACTCTTAAGTACACATTCTATCAATATACTAGTAGGCTGTTTCTTAGCTATGTGGCATTAGTTTTTTGTTCCAGTGCATTTGCTTGTGAATCTTGTAGTTTTGGGCAAGTTATCCAAATTCTCTAATACTTCAGTTTGTTGCAAAATGAGGGTAAAAGTGCCTATGTTATCGGGCATTTTTGTGACTGTGTTAACAGGTTTGTTATGGGGATTAAATAAAATGATGAAACAATATAATGTAATAATAATGAAATAAACCTATGCTACAATCAAAATTTTTTCTCTTTACTGTATTGTTTCATAGATTTAATGTTTTGTCCAAATGATGATCTCACTTGTTAGCATACATAAGCTATTTTATGGGTGAAATTGATATTTATTAAAATGCAGATTCTTGGCCATATTCCCAGATATTTTTAACAAACATCTTAGATAATTCACATGAAAGTGATCTACAGGTTACCCATTAAGAGACACTCATTTTTCTTTAAAAAAGATCCCCCTGCCCTACTGGTTTGTCTCAGTGGATAGAGCGTCGGCTTGTGGACTGAAGGGTCCCAGGTTCGATTCTGGTCAAGGGCATATGCCTGGGTTGTGGGCTCGATCCCCAGTGGGGGGCATGCAGGAGACAGCCAATCAATGATCTCTCTCATCATTGATGTTTCTCTCTCTCTCTCCCTCTCCCTTCCTCTCTGAAATAAATAAAAATATATTTTAAAAAAAGAAATTACAAGGTTTAAAAAAATGATCCCTCAATTGCAGAAGTTGATTATCAAAATCACACACACACACACACACACACACACACACACACACACCCCTAGGGCTTCTCCTTGGAGATTCTGATTTGGTAGGCTTTGGAACTTGTGTTTTCAAAACATTACCAGGCTGATTTTGATATTTGCAAACCACTGCTTTGCAGCCTCACTGTACCTCTAACATTCTGTTGAGAAAGCTTTTGACTGTACTTACCGTATATGGATGAGGGGAAATCATTATGGGTATGTGTTTTAGCTAGTCCAGATGAAGTTTACAGGTGTCAAAAGGATGAGTTTGGATATTTGCAGAATGACAGTTTTCTCACCCTTGGTTGTGTCACAGCTTTAAGGAAATATAAGTGCCAAGCCCATAAATTGAAGAATTCTTGAATAAGAAAGGGCTCTGAGAGACCATCTCTTTCAAACCTCTTCCTTCACAGAGGAGGAAAGAGTGGCTCCTAGATTTGCCCAAGACCATAGGACAAAACCTGGAATTATACTGGGTTTCTGTCCCTAGCTCAGTTCCATTTTAGTACAATTGTTTGGCTTTAGTTCTGACATTTCAAGCACCTGCAGCACCTGTGAAACCAGCTTTTCCAGTGCTGGCTATATCTTCCAGGCAGGCGTAGAGCTTCCCTACTTCATTGTCTAGCTGTCTGGCTGTGAGAGCTTTTTCCTTTCCAACTCCATCCAGTTCTCTGCCACGAAGGAAAAGAGGCAGGGCGAAGGTACTAACCAGGAGAGGCAGCCTGTTCAAGCAGTGGCACCATTTTCTTCCTCACCTTCTTGATTGTTTTTCTTAGCCAGAGCTGTCCATGCCTTTTCTCAAATTCCATGTTTCTCAATGACAAAGCCATCTTCATTTTAGTCTGTCTTCTTATTCTTGCATCGTTTTTTTCATGGTGTTCCTTATATCACTTTACTTGCTCTTATTTTATTTTGTTTATTTTATATTTTTATTGATTTCAGAAAGGGAGAGAGAGATAGAAACATCAATGATGAGAGAGAATCATTGGTCAGCTGCCTTCTGCAGGCCCCCCAATGTGGATTGAGCCTGCAACCCAGGCATGCGCCCTGACCAGAAATCGAACCTGGGACCCTTCAGTCCGCAGGCCGATGCTTTATCTGCTGAGCCAGACTAGCTAGGGCTTGCCCTTATTTAGACACTATTCATCTCTGAGTGCCATTGAGTTCACCAAATATTATGTACTATTTCATCCCAAGAATAGTCTTGGGTACCAGAGATGTCAAATGAATCCAGCATGGTCCTAGTTTCCGAAGAGTTCACAGTATCATGGGGACGGCGGGGGGCGGGGGCCGTGGAGAGACTACTGTGGAAAATGCTGCAGGAGCACTTGGTCCCCTGGGAGCCTTGAGCCACTTCTTAGGGGAGTCAAAGAAGGCGACAAGTGGTCTGTTTTGGATTCCGAAGTCAAAACCCACAGTATACCTGGTCAATGTGTAACATGTTGAAACCACATGCAGAACATGTTTCTAAGGCTTGATGAAGGCAACCGATGCAACTGGGATCTATAAGGCAGGTGTCACCCTGATGGAGAGAGACACTGCAACGTGTGTCAGGAGACTGGGATTTCTCCTCATGCTACCACCTCCATGCTAGGTGACTGTCGGCAATGCAAGCAGACCCTCCAGGCCTCATTTGGCTATTCGTTCAATGTATTCAAATAGTGAAATTCATGTTATAGGCTGTCCTATATACAGACTCGGATGGAGGAAAAGTGCATCCCAGACAAAGTGCTGTCTGGACGGAGGCCTCCGTTTTGAGAACTTGTTGACCTGGGGAAGAGAAGCTTCGGAAGGAGAGCGCTCCAGCCAGAAGGAGCTGCAGCCACCCATTGGCCTGAACCTGAATGTGAACAGGTAGCAGTTTCCTTCAACTACTGCATCAGAAGGGGGTGAAGAAGGCGAGCCTGGGAAGCAAGCAGAGTGTAGATCGTGTAGGGGTTGTTAGGCTAAGGAACTGGGCAACTTTTTCTGGCATATGGAGAGTGAACGAAAAACCAAATAGTGAAATTGCTCGGCTGTGTGAAATACGGCCTGGAGGGCAACAAGACTGAGGCAGGGTAGTCAGTGAAGAGGATAATTATGCAGAGAGGCTGGTGACTTTAACTTGGATAGAGAAAGAGAGTGAGTGGAGCAGTTGGTCCATCCGCTGAAGAGCTGTTTAGAGAATAAAGTTTGTATGACTTGGTAACTATAAGGAGTGAGGGAGAAGGATGCGTCCTGGGCTTTTGACTTGTGCATCGGGGTGGATTATACTGTTGTACACGGAGAAAGAAAACCAGGAGGAGGACCAGGTTTCAAAAGGAAGATGAAGATCTCTAACATGAGTGGATGAGTCCAGCTGATATCTCCTGGGGTTGTTCGATATTAACTCGCCTTCCACATGCTGAGAATATCACATGTTGTCATCCTTAATCTTCTCAACTGTGGGAGATATTATTATGTGGCCCCAAAAGACGTGGAAGCTGAGACTCAGAGAGCTTAATGCCTTGCCTAAGGTCTCTTAGCTAATAAGTAGCGGAGCCAAAACTTCAGACCAGTGTGCTGAGCCACGTATATTTCCTTCTACTGCACCTATGCCTTTAATTATATCACTTTGCCTTCTGTTTAGCCCTGGCACATATAATTCTGTGAAAATAGGTCACTTGTAGAACTCAAATAACTTTAGACTTTCTGGAGTGTTAAAATGAGGGCATAAACTCTAATTTCTAATTTTTCATTCTCTCTCACTTGGAATACTGCAATTGCCTCCAAACTCATCTTTTGAATCCTCTCTTCTTATTTTCCAAAGCTATCCCATTTGTTGCAGCCAAAGTGATCTTTTTAAAATTCAATTTTTATTGTCACGACATAACTTAAAAACTTTCAATGTCTTCCCAGCTACTATTAGGACCAACTCCTTAGGACACCTCAGTGATGTGGCCCCTGCTAACTGATATGCCCCATCTTATGCCATGTTCTACCTTCTCTGTGCTCACGACACACTAGTCTTCCTTCAGTTCCTGGTCTGTCCTATGCTCTGTTTCTGTCTCTATACTAGCTAATGTCTTTTCTTGCTTTCTATCTCAGCTCCTATTGTCAATGAGTCAGGTTCTGATCACTCACACAACACTTTGTAATTTCTCATCTAAGACTTAACACAGTTTGTATTTATATGTGGATTTGTGCCAGGCACATAATTGGTACTCAGTAGATATATTCCAAGTAAATTAATACATTTATAAATGAATGAAGGTGATTTGGAATTAACTAATTTATATCTGTTTATTTGGTAAATTCCTGTTTAGAATTGAAAACGGAATATTTTTTTTTATTCCTGTAAAATAAACTGACTTTCAGTCGTATACAATATTGTTTTTTAATACCTCAATGTTATAGTATTTCCCCTGGTATTATGTTGTAATTGTTTTCCCTTTCTGAAATCAATTTTGTTTTGCTCGATAAATGAAGCTAATTCCAACACCATAAGGGTAATTACCGAATTGACATTTTTTGAATTAAACCAAAGCAATTAAAAGTTGGAAATGGCAACTATAAAAGAACAATATGTCATCATTTAGTGTACCAATGAAGGATGGAAATGTGTTCTAATTTGTTTTTAAATGTCACATCTTTATTACACTTGCTAATTAAATGAGACTTTTCTATCGTAGCCTTACTGAAAATAATTTATAATTAAATCAGGAGTGATATTTTGTGTTTTCTTTTTCAAGAACGATTCTCTGTCATGTGGCTATCAGAGTCTAACAAGTGATGCTTGGATAAGGCCTAGGGAAGGATGCCACTAATGTGTCAGCCCAACCCCTAAAGCGAAGGTGAGCTGTCAGTGCTTAAAATTGGCTCCCAGGACTGTGGACTGAATAAATCTTTGGACTGTGGGATGGAATTCAGCGTGACATATTTTTGTATTCTATTCTCTTAAGTAATATTGCGGACACCCCCTTGGAACTGTCTATGAACATTGACCATCGTAATTATCTAGTCTTCCAATCTCTTAAGAGCCAACAGAGGGAATTAAGCAATTTTTTTTAGCTTGAATAATTTATAATTCTAAATGGATAACGGGGTGAATTAAAAGTAGGTGAAAGAAGGCTTACTTATTAGAGTTTAAAGTTACGGTTGTTACAGGGGACAGGATGCTGGCCACTAGGACCACGGTTTATGCTATAGTCCAGTGTTTGCCAACATGGGGATCCTGGTCTCCTAGGATTTTGTGCAGTTATTAGAGGGGTCCACAAAGCCATGTATCTGTCTTAGTAAATATGGTCACATATCATATATACTAGCACTTTAAAAATACAGATTATTACTATAAAATAATAACTAATTTTTAAAAATATTTACTTCATAGTAACTTTTCACTTGTTATATATATTCTCAATCAACAGATATCTAAAAAAATAGGTTCTTCAAACTTTGAGGGTGTCATATTGCGATTAAATCTTAATAAACATAGTTATGGCTTCCATATCAGAATGTACATATTTTTTATCTTCTCCACACCTAGTATTTCTGAGAATCCCCAGATTATAATGCAGAAATGAGAAACCTAGAATTGGATATTCAACATCATTACTACTAGTGTCTGTTAATTGTGCCTGTGCACAGGGATCCCCTACTGGTTGGCTCTCTCTTTAGCATCCAGCCTATCACCTTGTTTCATGTACCTTCCCACCTTCCACAGGCAGGGTGGCTTCAATCTTGTCATGTCTCCCTGGAATCTAGGCTAAAATTCCTCTCCTTGCACATAAATAAATCAGTATCTGTTAATAACTATTATATTCTGACAGTTATGCAATTCAGATTCTAATGAGCACAACTTTTAAATCACAACAGTAAGTAACTCTTTTTGTATGAATTGCATCATTACAAAGTGGGATTCTCATTTCACCGACTCCTCCACCTCAACAATCTACTCCTAAATAAAAAAGCTTTGCCATGCAAAGGAGTGATTTTTTTCATAAAACTTTAGAACACTGGTTGACTTCTCAGCAAGGCTCAAGGTCAAGATAATGGACATGTCTTTCCCTAGTAGACCTCACAATCAGAAACCTTCCCCTAAGCACATGAATGCCTGGCAGGACTACCCTTCCCCCTCCACCATCAGAGACTGGGTCTTTTTCCTTTACAAATTATATCCACCATGTCCACATAAGTGATCTGCTGTTAAAAAGTGATTTTTAGCCTTAAAAAAATTATAACCATTATTGTGGGAGAAGTCCTGACCCAAATATCCAATGACATGATGTTTAAACTTGATTCAGAAGTTAAGCAGATCTCTAGTGAAGCAGCAGTCTGGTCTCCTTTTCCTTATCTTTAAAATCAGGGTTGCTTTGTTTGTTTATTAATATGTTGATGAGTAAAGATTTTTCTAGCTCCAAAATTCTCAGATATCTCCAAGTTACTTATGGATTGTCAATTGTTTTGTTTTTCTCTTGACTTTTTAATGGCATTGATTATTTTGACTTTGCATTAATTCCATTAAATTGTGAAATAGGAAAAAGAAACTGGATTAGGTATGTCTTGGTCAAGGTCAAATAGACATTTGAGTTGTGCAAAACATTACATCTCAATCTTAAAAATTAGTCTATTAAAATATTTCTATACAACTTTTTCTTAGTCTCTTCACCTTTTCTACTCAGCCCCCTAACCTCCTCCCTCTGACAGCTATCAGTCTGTTCTCTGTATTTATGAGCCTGTTTCTATTTTGTTTGTTAGTTTATTTTGTTCATTAGATTCCACATATAAGTGAAATCATATGGTACTTGTCTTCTTCTGACTGGCTTATTTCACTTAGCATAATACTCTCCAGGTTCATCCATGCTGTCGCAAAGGGTAGTACAGGGGGGATAAATGGTGATGGAAGAAGACTTGTCTTGGGGTGATGAACACACAATACAATCTACAGATTATCCCATCTAATAAAAGAGTAATATGCAAATTGACCATCACTCCAATACACAAGATGGCTGCCCCCATGTGGTCAAAGATGGCTGCCCCCATGTGGACACAACATGGCCACCACAAGATGGCTAGCAGGGAAGGGCAGTTGGGAGGGACCAGGCCTGCAAGGGAGGGCAGTTGAGGGCGATCAAGCCTGCAAGGGGAGGGCAGTTAGGGGTGACCAGGCCGGCAGAGGAGGGAAGTTGGGGGCGACCGGGCCTGCAGGGAAGGGCAGTTGGGGGGGACCCAGGCCTGCAGGGGAGGGCAGTTAGGGGTGACCAGGCCTGCAGGGGAGGGCAGTTAGGGGCAAACAGGCTGGCAGGGGAGCAGTTAGGCATCAATCAGGCTGGCACGGGAGTGGTTAGGGCAGCCTTGGGCAAACTACGGCCCGTGGGCCGGATCCGGCTGTGCTATCCGGTTCTTTTGCTCTCCCCTCTGCTCCTTTACTTTGAATTTATATTAGTTCACACAAACACTCCATCCATGCTTTTGTTCCAGCCCTCCGGTCCAGTTTAAGAACCCAGTGTGGCCCTCGAGTCAAAAAGTTTGCCCACCCCTGGGTTAGGGGGTGATCAGGCTGGCAGGCAAAAGCGGTTAGGGGCAATCAGGAAGGCAGGCAGGCGAGCAGTTGGGAGCCAGCAGTCCTGGATTGTGAGAGGGATGTCCGACTGCCCGTTTAGGCCTGATCCCGGTAGGATCAGGCCTAAACGGGCAGTTGGACATCCCTTGAGGGGTCCCAGATTGGAGAGGGTGCAGGCTGGGCTGAGGGACCACCCCCCCCCCCGTGCACGAATTTCATGTACTGGGCCTCTAGTATATTATAGAACTGTACACCTGAAACCTATATAGTTTTATTAACCAATGTCACCCCAATAAATTCAATTTAAAAAATAAAATTAAAATAAATAAATACAAATATTTCTATATCTTTTTAAATTCAGAAAACCTATTTGTTAATCTTCACCGAGCTACTGAACTTCACAGGTCATTAAAAATGTGTTATGAATAGCTAGTGACTTGCCCCCAGTTATAGATGGTGTTAGGAGCTGAATCATATGTTTCTGTCACTATCCTTAATTTAAAAAATGGAAGTCACCACTAAAATAAATTAGAGGGAGAGATTGTACCAGAGTGCAGATAATAATTTAAAATTGCAGTTTTAAAAAGACTAAAAGATTCTATTTGTAGTTATAGTTACTACTATGTATATGGAAAATAGAGATGAGAATGATTCAACATATGTTTCCCAGACATATGTTTCCCAGATAAATCTGGAGGCAAGGTATAGATAGGACTAAAAGAAAGAGATGATTCTTAGGTTCAAAAAGTTTACCTCGTGTATAAACACTGCAGCGAAATGGCCAATCTGTATGGCCTCAGTAGAACAAATGTTTACCAAAACAATACTCAGTGAAAACATTCTGCTAAGCTCATATTAAATTAAGAGTGCATCCAGGGAACATGGTGTTTTAGACTACAGAAAGCCTTCTGACTTACAATTTACTGGAAAACTGGGTTTGAATTTGAATCTTGGCAATTAATAATACTTTAAAATATAGAGGCTATTCAAGTTAACAGAAGATAGGCATCTTTGCTCTCTCTCCATGCTCCACTGAGATTTCCTGAGTAAATCAACGCAAATAGGTAAAAAGAAAACCTATGAACATCTGTATCATTTTAAAATTATTTCCACACCCATAATAGAGGCTTCTGAAAGTGCCAAAATGCTCCCCTCTCTGGACCCTGTGATGTATGATGACTGCTCAGAGTTTTTAATGCAAGTAAAACATTTTTTTTTTTTTAGTAATTTTTACTCATCTAGCTAAGGAAATTCAAAGTTTTGAGGTTATTGTAATGAATACACATAGTCCGTAAGTCTTAAAATTGTGAATCCAGTAGGCTTTTAAATACTTAACAGATGAATTAGAATATGCTTGGATTTATTATTTTCCTCCTTAGTTTCTGGCTATTTTTGAGGAATGATTGGGAAATTTAGATGGGGTTGATTTAAGCAGATTTGTGTGTACAGTAAGAGGAGTGAAAGAGGTGCAAAGCTGTTAGTCTGGGAATCTGCAGTTGACTAGAGGATGAGCCTATTGCTGTAATGAAATTGTGCTCTAAAATGTGTTCTAGAGTGATCATGCAGTGTTGTCTCCCTTATTTCAGTGCCTTTGTTATACTCATTCTCAGTATTTGTCCTGTTACCAATAGCTGTTGTACAATGATTGCATTTCAAAAAATTGCTTCTGATTTTTTATTCAGAAGATGAACGTCTATCAGTGATGCCCCCAAATATTAGTTGAATTAAATGAGATTTTCAATCCTGCCTTTTTCTTAGTTCTTTCTTTTTCTTTTTCTTTTTTTTTTTTCAACAATCTCTGAGATACCCAGAGAGGTCTTAGTTTATATCACTCAGGCTATTCTGGCCTCTCAGGCCCACTCTCACAGGTAAAAAAAAAAAAAAAAAAAAAAGCCTGAGTGAGCAATCCTTTCTGCTTTTTTCAGTGTACCCATGCTTACTTTTCTCCTTACCTTCCCTGCTAGTGAGGATCCCTGAGAATGTCCGCAGTTATACTAAATTTTTATTATTACAAACTGAATCAGTGTTTTGGTATTTTCTTCAGTTATTTTAATTATGATGGATTTGGGAGAGTTTTTCCAACTGATGTTCTTCAGCATCCTTAATCAAATGTCAAAGAATAACAATGAGAAATTTGATGTGACGTGAATAAGAGTGGCAGGATGACTTGTAAGGACTTTCCTCATTCAGGCATACTGCCAACCTAGGGTATTTGCTTAAAATAACAGACCTCTTTTATCCACTTGGATAACATAAGCTTCCTATCCACACAGACAGGATCTGCAAATGATGTGGATTGCACGCTCAGTTCCATATGAAGTTTATTCAGAAAGCACTCATTGAATACCTACTGCCCATTGTCCATGCCTGGAACCTATTAACTCTTGCCTCCCAGGAGATATGGCCTTTGGGGAGGGGGGTGTTTAAAACAAGTCACATACATAGAATGTTTAGTGAACAACATATTAAACTCTTTTAGTGGTGAACTTCAGGGTTGGTTATCAGAGTGAGAGTCTGTATTGTTAACAGATGTCCTAGGTGAGCCTTTGAGCAGGCAATTTTGGGAAACACTGCTCTAGTTCACCTGGAATAAGATTATAGGCTTTTTATCCACCCCTGCTCACTTTTTCTATTTCTCTCCTACTCCACTAAGATTTTAAAAAAAAATCTTTGGAAGAGCTAATTTGCTTTAAATTCACACTGTTAGTCTGCAGGTGGACAAAGGTGAGAACTTTTTCCAGAGACCTCACTTTTTTGTCTTGTGCTTTCCACATTTTAATCAAGTGTTAAGGTGAAAAATCTAGTTTTTCTCGGTAGCATGGCTCATAAGACAGAAGAGGAATTAATTTACACTGCCTGGTGTCAGGATGTAATATGATTATGTTGGCAAAGCTATAAAAAGAAAATATCCAAAGCTTATAAAAAATTTGAAGGAGGTCACCGTTAGAGCAGATGGATGAAGCTGAGTGCCTGATCATGTAGCAGCTACTGAGCTAAAAGGATATTCGGGCCAAGGTGTACATAGCTAGGGCAGCTTGGAGAAGGTCACCAAATTGTAATAGCTTTCAAAGGGAAGGTTCAAAATTTTATAATAAAATGTGAATTTATTTGTCTTACTCTACAAAAATAACTAAATGGTATGGCAAATACAATGCAACTGTCAATTACCTCCAGGGAGTCTAATAGTGGGTTTCCCTTGCTGCATTCTTTGGGGTCTTTTCTCCTTTGTTATTAGATACTAGAGGCCCAGTGCACGAAATTCGTGCACTGGGGGGGATCTCCCTCAGCCCAGCCTGCACCCTCTCCAATCTGGGACCCCTCGGGGGATGTCCGACTGCCGGTTTAGGCCCACAGGGATCGGGCCTAAACTGGCAGTCAGACATCCCTCTCACAATCTGGGATTGCTGGCTCCCAACCACTCACCTGCCTGCCAGCCTGATCACCCTCTAACCACTCCCCTGCCAGCCTGATCGATGCCTAACTGCTCACCTGCCGGCCCGATTGCCCCCAAGTGTCCTCCCCTGCCAGCCTGGTTGCCCCTAACTGCCCTCCCCTGCTGGCCTGTTGGCCCACAACTACCCTCCCCTGCCAGCCATCTTGTGGTGGCCATCTTTGACCACATGGGGGTTGCCATCTTGTGTGAGGGTGTGAGGGTCAATTTGCATATTACCTCTTTATTATATAGGATGTCTTTCCATCAAATGCAAACTTCTATCTATATAAAAGCCTAATATGCAAAGTGTTCCCTTGGGAGTTCGACCAACTGGGAGTGTGATCGCTCGCTATGATGTGCGCTGACCACTGGGGGGCTGTGCAGAATGAAGGAAGGCCCCAGCCGGCAGCCGGCAGCCGCTAGGGACCCTACCCGTGCATGAATTTTGTGCACTGGGCCTCTAGTATTTTCATATTTAACAAAAAACTGCAAAGATAAAATTTAGCAATAAATAAAGTCTAAAATTAAACCAAAAAAATCTTAAAATATTTATTTAAACAATAGTTCACATTGACATCTTAAATATTTTCAATGCTAACTTCTGTGTCATTGCAGATAAGTTAGAAGTTAAAACTATTATACCTGAAAATATCCATAATTAAATTACACATCAAATTATACCACCAGCAATAGGACTTTGCTTCCATGTTATTCTGTGAGAGAATTTTAAGGCATGTTAATGTATGTTTTCATAGATTATATAGTTATACTGTCTATGTATATTATATAATAGTTAATGAGAAATGTAAAGAAAACAAAAATAATGTGTATTCAAAGTTATACTTATTTTATTCAGATGCTCTTCATTTTTAAGATTCAAAATGGAATGTTTTGAGTTGGTTCAACACTATGGAGAATATGTGGTTCAATGAAAGAAAATATTCTTGCTGGAGTGATTCGAGCATATGGTAGATGGCATAGTAAGTAAGTTTTAGGTGGCTTCTGAGTCCCTAAGTTTACACATAGGTATTTCTATGGTATTGTAATCTCTTCTAAATTTATAAGTGTCTAGAAGGAGAATAATGGCGGCGGAATAGACAGACGTGTTCCGAGCCTTGTCCCGGAGCAGAAAGAAAGAACAGCTGAGGGTCGCGCAAGGAGTGTTTGTTGGTTGGTTGGGAGACAGCTGAATTCCAGAAGGAGGTGGGGGACTGCTGAACGGGGTTCCCCTGACCTGGCAGCAAGAACTGCGGCTGGGTCCCCTCCCGGAGCTGCGGGCTTGGACGCGGAGTCTGCGCCATCTTGATCCGGAAAGTGGAGCTTATCTGAAGCCTGAGAATCCACAACGGCGGCACCCCAGGAACAGCTGCGAGCCCCAGAACAACGCTCCCCAACTGGCGCAAGCACACGGGTTCAGAGAAGCTCTACACTCCACTACGGAAAGGTCAGATTTCGCCTGGGATAAGGTGAGGTCTCTGGTCCCGGCGGGAGAGAGGAACGCGCGTTTTGCGGGAGCTGGAGGACCAGGGAAGTCTGTGCCTAGAAAAATCCGTGGCTGTAGGGGCTGGCGTGATCTGTGACTGTGGAAAGGGGTCCTCAGAGCTGCTAAGAGAAGGGCACTCTAAAAAGCAACCCATTTTGATCTGAAGTGCAGGGACACCCTAAGAATTTCAGGCAGTCCAGACTTACGCGCAGCCCGTGCGCTCCCTGGGTGCCTGGGCTCACTCGCAGTCCCGGAGTTCGCACACTTGGGCTTTTTCCTCTTCAAATCCTTGCTTCTGATTACTAAGCCCAATACATAGGATCACCCAGTTGGGGACACCCTGGGAGACTGCAGGGGAAGGTTGTTTTTCTGGAACCTGGGGATCGGAGCGGGGAGTGACCATCAGAGAGTCAGCTCTGAGGCAGACCACTCCCACAGGCCCGAGTGCCACAGGGAAAGAAGGCTCTAACACTCCCTAGAGAGGCCATAGATAGACCCGGAAGTCAATCCAGAAACACTGCCACCCAGGGGCTGAATCACAAATTGACTCTTGTGTAATCAAAAATAAAGGAATACGAGAAATTAAGACACACCGCCTGCTTAAAATCAGGACTGGCTTACAACACCGAAGAGCAGTGGATCGCAGGGAACTGCAATACTGTCTGGACTGAGAAACAGGCGTGCCAAACAGAAAAACAGAGGAAGTGAATGACCTTCACTACTCCACATTTTATTTTTACCTTTTATTTTTTTTATTTTTTAATTTTTTTTTAATTTTCATTTTTTGCATCTTTTAATCAAGAAACTTTTTTTTCTTTTTTCATCACTTGATTTTGCCTTTTTAATGATTACATTTTTATTTTCAATCCGTATTATTACTACTGCTATTTTATCTTTTTTTTTTTTTTTTTAAAGTGTCATTTTATTTTCTCTTCATTTTATTTTGGGATTAGGGTTCTACATTCTATTTTTTATCTTTCCTTTAGCATCGTTTTACTCTATCTCAACTCTACCTTTAGGCCATCACTCTCTTCCTAACCTCCCCCTTTTCAGTGTCCTGTTTGTCTTACCCTTTTACTGCTTTAGATTTTCCCTATTCTTTCTGTTTACCCCTTGTTAAAATTTCACCCTACTTACATATCTAATCTCCAATCCCCTGCTCCAAGTCCACATACACCTCTCCCTTCGCTGTCTGAGTTATCCATAAACTTGTCCTTATCTCTGTCCTTTTGTTGTTGTTTGCTTGAATGTAGATTATATCCAATTTTTATGCTTTTTTTGTGAGATTGTTTTGCTTATTCTTCTTTTGTTTATTCTTTTGTTTGTTTTGTGCTTCAGCTTAACCTTGCCTCACTCCATATTAGTTGGTGTTGTAGTTTGTACTAATCCCCAGGCACTTGTTGCTGGCATTTTCTGGGATTAGTGATTGTTCTATTGGAGTTTTATCCCCAATATATATAGTCTGTTCCCCTTTCTCTCTTAGTCAATTTCTTGTCTCTTACTTTTTTTTTTCTCTTTACTTTCCCTTTTCCCAATTTCATTTTCACACTCCTTTTTTCTTTTTTTCTTTCTTTCTTTCTTTTTTCCTCTTCTTCTTTCTCTCCTATCACCTAATTTGCCTTTCTCTGGTGGTCACCTTTATTGGAGGTTATTAATATCGTGAATACATTCCTGCTCAGTGCCTTGTGAGTTGTACCTGGTAGTGCTGTATTTTGTGCCTTTAAATCAACCCAGGAGAGAGAGAACTACATAACCAGACACCCAGAGAAGAGAGACCATGGGGAGACAAAGAAGCAGCCCGCATATGAAAGAAAAGCAGGCATCACCAGAAAAGGAAGTAAACGAAATGGAGGCAAGCAACCTTCCAGAAAAAGAATTCAGAGAAATGGTCATAAGGTGGCTGAAAAGAATGGAAGACAAATTCGACAATATGAGCAAGAACCAAGAGGAAATGAAGAAGAACCAAGAAGAAATGAAAAATGACATCGCTGCTGTAAAGAACTCAATAGAAAGCATCAAGAGTAGACTAGAAGAAGCAGAGGACCGCATCAGTGAGCTAGAAGACAAGATGGAAAAAAATACCCAAGAAAAGCAACTTCTAGAAAAAAAAATTAAAAGGCAGGAGGAGAGTCTAAGGGAACTTTGGGACAACACGAAACAAAACAACATCCGCATAATAGGGGTTCCAGAAGGAAAGGAAGCTGAGCAAGGAATAGAAAACCTCTTTGAAGAAATAATGACAGAAAATTTCCCAGATATAGGGAAGAAAAAACCCACACAAATCCAAGAAGCTCACAGAGTCCCAAGCAAAATGAACCCCAAAAGACCGACGCCAAGGCACATTATAATTAAATTGGCAAACACCAACGACAAAGTAAGAATCTTAAAAGCAGCAAGAGAGAGACAGAAAGTTACATACAAAGGAACCCCCATCAGACTAGCAACTGATTTCTCAACAGAAACTCATCAGGCCAGAAGGGAATGGAATGAAATATACAAAGTCATGCAAAGGAAGGGGCTGAATCCAAGAATACTGTACCCAGCAAGGCTGTCAATCAAAATTGAAGGTGAAATCAGGAGCTTCACAGACAAAAAAGGACTAAGGGAATTTATTACCACCAAACCAGCAATGCAAGAAATGCTAAAGGGTCTACTGTAAAAAAAAAAAAAAAAAAAAAAAGAAAGAAAGAAAGAAAGAAAGAAACAGGAAGCGAAAAAGTAACACAGGGGTAAAGAATAGGAATGGCGACAAAGAAGTACCTATCAATAATAACTTTAAATGTAAATGGATTAAATGCCCCAATCAAAAGACATAGGGTAACAGATTGGATAAGAAAACACGACCCATATATCTGCTGTCTACAAGAAACCCACCTCAGAAAAAAAGACGCACACAGACTGAGGGTGAAGGGATGGAAAAAGGTTTTCCAGGCAAATGGAACTGAAAAAAAAGCTGGGGTAGCAATACTTATTTCTGACAAATTAGATCTCAAACTGAAGGACATAACAAGAGATAAGGAAGGCCATTTCATAATACTAAAGGGAGCAATCCAACAAGAAGAAATAACTCTGGTAAACATATATGCACCCAATACAGGAGCACCCAAATACATAAAAAAACTCCTGGAGGATATCAAGGGAGACATTGACAGCAATACAATCATAGTAGGAGACTTTAATACCCCACTATCACCATTGGACAAATCCTCTAAACAAAACATCAGCAAAGAAACATCAATCCTAAATGACTCACTAGACCAGATGGAATTAATTGACATCTTCAGAACATTTCACCCCAAAGCCACAGAATATACATTCTTCTCAAGCGCACATGGGTCATTTTCAAAGATAGACCATATGTTGGGACATAGGCAAAGTCTCTTCAAATTCAAGAAGATAGAAATCATATCAAGCATCTTCTCAGACCACAGTGGCATAAAACTGGAAATCAACTACAATAAAAACAACCCAAAGAAATCAAACACATGGAGACTAAACAGCATGCTATTAAACCATGACTGGGTTACCAGAGAGATCAAAGAAGAAATAAAAAACATCATGACAACAAATGACAATGAAAACACTACAATCCAAAATCTATGGGACACAGCGAAAGCAGTCTTGAGAGGGAAGTTCATAGCTCTACAAGCCTACTGCAAAAAACAAGAAACAGGGGTAATAAATTACCTAACCCAACAACTCAAAGAGCTAGAAAAAGAGCAACAAGAAAAGCCCAGTGTAAGCAGAAGGAAGGAAATAATAAAGATCAGAGCACAGATAAACGACATAGAGACCAAAGAAACAATACAAAAGATCAACAAAACCAAGAGCTGGTTCTTTGAAAGGATAAACAAGATTGATGAACCTCTAGCCAGGCTCACCAAGAAGCAAAGGGAGAGGACCCAAATAAACAAGATCAGAAATGAAAGAGGTGAAATAACAACAGATCCCGCCGAAATACAAAGGATTGTTAAAAAATACTACGAACAACTCTATTCCAACAAACTGGACAACCTGGAGGAAATGGACATATTCCTAGAAAAATATAACCTTCCAAAACTCAATCAGGAAGAATCTAAACAGCTCAACATGCCAGTAACTATGGAAGAAATTGAAGCAGTCATCAAAGAGCTTCCGGCAAACAAAAGCCCGGGGCCAGATGGCTTCACAGGAGAGTTCTACCAAACATTCAAGGAAGAACTAAAACCTATCCCCCTCAGACTATTCCAAAAAATTCAAGAGGAAGGAACACTTCCAAGCTCCTTCTATGAAGCCAGCATCACCCTAATACCAAAACCAGATAAAGACAACACAATGAAAGAGAATTACAGGCCAATATCCCTCATGAATGTAGATGCCAAAATCCTCAACAAAATTCTAGCAAATAGGATCCAGCAGTACATCAGAAAGATCATACACCATGACCAAGTAGGGTTTATCCCAGGAATGCAAGGATGGTTCAATATCCGCAAATCAATAAATGTGATACATCACATAAACAAATTGAGAGATAAAAATCACATAGTCATATCAATTGATGCAGAAAAAGCATTTGACAAAATCCAACACCCTTTCTTGATAAAAACTCTCAACAAGGTGGGAATAGAAGGATCATACCTCAACATCATAAAAGCTATATATGATAAACCCACAGCTAACATCATACTCAATGGGCAAAAACTAAAACCATTTCCCCTAAGAACAGGAACAAGACAGGGATGCCCACTCTCACCACTCCTGTTTGACATAGTACTGGAAGTATTAGCCACTGCAATTAGACAAGAAGAAGAAATAAAAGGCATCCAAATTGGAAAAGAAGAAGTAAAGCTGTCCTTATTTGCAGATGACATGATATTGTACATAAAAAACCCGAAAGACTCCATCAAAAAACTAACAGACTTAATAAATGAATTCGGCAATGTAGCAGGATACAAAATTAACACCAAGAAATCTATGGCATTTCTATACACCAACAATGAACTTACAGAAAGAGAGACTAAAAAAGCAATCCCATTTTCCATCGCACCAAAAAAATTAAGATACTTAGGAATAAACCTAACCAAGGAGGTAAAAGACCTATATGCGGAAAACTACAGCACACTGAAAAAAGAGATAGAGGAAGATGTAAACAGATGGAAGAACATACCATGTTCATGGATTGGTAGAATCAACATCATTAAAATGTCCATACTACCCAAAGCAATCTATAGATTCAATGCACTCCCCATTAAAATACCAACGGCGTATTTCACAGACCTAGAAAGAACTCTCCAAAAATTCATCTGGAATAAAAAAAGACCCCGAATAGCCACAGCAATCCTGAGAAAGAAGAATAAAGTAGGAGGGATCTCAATACCAGATTTCAAGCTGTATTACAAAGCCACTGTCATCAAAACAGCCTGGTACTGGCACAAGAACAGACATATAGATCAATGGAACAGAATAGAGAATCCAGATATCGACCCAAACCAATATGCGCACTTAATATTTGACAAAGGAGGCATGAGCATACAATGGAGTCAAGACAGTCTCTTTAATAAATGGTGTTGGGAAAATTGGACAGATACATGCAAAAAAATGAAACTAGATCACCAACTTACACCATACACAAAAATAAACTCAAAATGGGTACAGGACTTAAATATAAGACGGGAAACCATAAAAATACTAGAGGAATCCACAGGCAGCAAAATCTCAGACATTTGCCAAAAGAACTTTTTCAGTGATACTGCCCCTAGGGCAATGGAAGCCAAACAGAAAATAAACAAATGGGACTACATCAAAATAAAAAGCTTTTTCACAGCAAAAGAAACCATCAACAAAACAACAAGAAACCCCACTGTATGGGAGAACATATTTGCAAATGGTATCACTGATAAAGGTTTAATTTCCAACATCTACAGGCAGCTTATACAACTTAATAAAAGGAAGATAAATGATCCAATAAAAAAATGGGCAACGGACCTAAATAGAAGCTTTTCGAAAGAAGACAGAAGGAAGGCCAAGAGACACATGAAAACATGCTCAAAGTCACTAATTATCCGAGAGATGCAAATCAAAACAACAATGCGATACCATCTCACACCTGTCAGAATGGCTATCATCAACAAATCAACAAACGACAAGTGTTGGCGAGGATGCGGAGAAAAAGGAACCCTCGTGCACTGCTGGTGGGAATGCAGACTGGTGCAGCCACTGTGGAGAACAGTATGGAGTTTCCTCAAAAAACTGAAAATGGAACTCCCATTTGACCCAGTAATCCCACTCCTAGGAATATATCCTAAGAAACCAGAAACACCAATCAGAAAGGATATATGCACCCCTATGTTCATAGCAGCACAATTTACAATAGCTAAGATTTGGAAACAGCCTAGGTGCCCATCAGCAGATGACTGGATCAGAAAACTATGGTACATCTACACAATGGAATACTATGCTGCCGTAAAAAAGAAGGAATTACTACCATTTGTAGGCACTTGGATGGAATTAGAGAACATTATGCTAAGTGAAATAAGCCAGTCAATGAAAGAAAAATACCACATGATCCCACTCATTTGGGGATAATGAAAAACATTATAAACTGATGAACAAAAAGATAGTTACAGAGGCAGTAAAGCATCAAACAGACTGTCAAATTACAGTGGTAAGGTTAGGGAGAGGTGGGGGAAATAAGAGATCAACTGAAGGACTTGTATGCATGTATATAAGAGTAACCAACGGATGCAAAACATTGGGGGGTGAGGGCATGTATGGGAGTGGGGTGGGGGTGGGGGGCAATGGTAAGATATGTACACATATAATACCTTAATAAAAATTTGAAAAAAAAAAAAAAAAAAAAAAAAAAAAAAAAAAAAAAAAAAAAAAAAAAAAAAAAAAATAAATTTATAAGTGTCTATGACTCTAGAAGAGAGGCCATGTAATGAAATGATTAAAATCCCATGTCTTGAAATCACACGTAGAAGGTCTTAAATCCTAATTTAAGAGCATGTTCCTAATACCTAGAAGACTTAATTTGTCATCTCACTTGAATTATGGAGAAAATCCCCCCTACCTTGTGTCTCTGACATTTGTGGTAAGGATTAAATAAAAAAATAATGTATCTAAAATAAGGGTACTACTTAGCTAAGTAAGGGCTCTATTAAAAGTAGCTTTTAAAATGTGTATAGATGATGAATATTTTCATTATCAACTAAGAGTTAGTTTTATGTTTCTGGGAGGGAACTGAGTCATTGACTAGCTGGTGGGAGTAGAATTCAACCTGTGATGAGGCCCAAGCTTTGTTTGAGTCTCTGGGAAGGTGCCCAGGACCCAGGTTCATTGGATTGAACCAGAGGGAAAGTAAATACTAGAACTTTGAATGCGATTAGGAAATTCAAGTGTAGAGAGGACTATGCCTTAATTCCCAGGAAAATGAGCATCTTAAAGAAGCTGCATGTCTGATACAGCACTAGGAAGATAGAGAAGCAATGGTGAGGAGAAGTCCTTGGCATATGGGCCTGAGTGATGGATGCCTCGGGGGCTCCCAGGCCCTCAAAGGAGTGCCAGCAGGTGACTGAAATGACCCCAACAAGAGCAAAGAGTGGTTTAAATAGACCATGGACCCTAAATATTCTAGGGTTGTAACAAATAAGATGCAGATGCACATACCTGAGATTATACGTGAAACAATAGCTGTGAATCCCAGTGCATGAAGATGAAACGGAACAGCCCTCATTGCATCTCACTGGACACAGGACATATGTAAACCTAATGCTTGTCCTCCTTATACTGAAGCTCCCTTTCAGGAGAAAAAGGTAAGGAGTACTGGTAGTAGGATGTTATAATTGCCTCCTATTTGCCTCATTGATGAAGGAGGAATTTGCAGCCTAGGGTTATGAGGAGGCATGACACCTGTCACTGGACAGGTGAGATCAGATGAGATTGACAGCCATTTATTAGTCATGTATACCTACAGCCTTGGGGAGGAGGACCCCATGCAGGGCCAAGCACGGGCTGCAGTTGGGAACAACCAGGGCTATGGGAAACAGACTTTAGTATTAAGAGGGTGGGGCATGTCTTGGTTCCTGTGGGAGAATACGATTGGTTTGTTTAAATAACTCTGCATACAGGCAGGGAACTGAACCTGCTACTCAGGGATGAGCAGGAACTCGGCCTGGTGACTTTGGTGAGGAGGGTTGTTTGCTAAGGGACCTTATCCAAGAGGGGAAAAGTTGGGGTATTCAAGGCTTATTTTATCAAATGTCAAGGTACCACATAATCCTTAATGTGTGGCCTTCTGCCACAGCTGACCCCTTGAAACATCAGTTTAAACTGAGATGACTGAGACTTTTAGGGTGCAAAGTAGGCACTTGACCAGGAGGGTGAGGGCTACAAGGAGAGATGGTTGTCAAAAATATGAACTGTAGCCCTAGCTGGTTTGGCTCAGTGTATAAAGTGTCAGGCTATGGACTGAGGGGTCCCAGGTTCGATTCCAGTCAAGGGCATACGCCTGGTTGCCGGCTTGATCCCCAATAGGGGGCATGCAGAAGGCAGCTGATCAATAATTTTCTCTCATCATTGATGTTTCTATCTCTCTCTCCCTCTCTCTTCCTCTCTGAATCAATAAAAATACATTAAAAAATATATAAACTTTAGAAGTGTCCCAATTTACAGCCAGTAAAGGCAATTGAGAGATCTGTGTGACATTGCTGTAGGAAGTGGGTATCCCCAGGAGGTAGGCACTGCTTGGTACTGGCTGCCTGGGGCCTCCAGGGGAGATAGAAGTTTGATTGAATGCCTTCTTCAAGAGCCAGCACCACACATTCTGAGAAGTAAAATGAGCACATTGGTCACTATTAGTAGTGTCTAGAACTCCAAAAGGGATGCAGGGTATCCTAGAGAGGCCATGTGTTGTGGCCATACCATGTATAGAGAAATCCGTTACCTTGATTTATATTTTGGATATCTGTAAAGCTAGAGATTCCCAGCGTTCTTTACCCTAAAGTGGGCAGCTCTTAGGCAATGGCCTGAGAATTTGTAATAATATACAGATGAGGCCAGTTGTTGATTGAAGTGTGCCAATTGTGCTGACCCTCGGATTCCAAGGATAGCCTTGTGTGTGTACCTTGAGTAATAAAGGCAAATTGTGCCTGAGAGGTGATTGAAAATAGGCATTGAACAGAGCATATGAGACAAATTTGTAGCAGCAAAATATTTACCAGTTGTTCATTGGATGGAATCAGCAACTTCAGTAATTAAGTTGTTGGGTGTAAAGCCCGTATGGGATAGGACCATGGTGTTAGGTTGCAGCAGTTCACTATGGGACACCACTGATTTGTTTAAGAACAGGCCCACTTGGGCTGTAGAAACAGTAGGGTTAATTACCCTTTACACATTGCATGTTATATAACACTTTTTAATCCTTGAAGAACCTGTTTTAAATTACACTGAGTCATGTTACTAGTTTAGCCTATTTTAATGAGAGAAGGGGGAGTGTCATATCATTTTGTCAAGCCAAAAATGTGTCAAAGACTTAATTTAATTATTTATTTTTTATTGGGTCAGCGCGTCCATGCCCACTATAGGATATTTTAGGGCAATGAGTGCTATAACCATGGGTAATTTAAGCAAGAAGCGTTCTGACAGTTAAAGTAAGGCATACCGCTCAGGCCGGTTTGGTTCAGTGGATAGAACATCGGCCTGCAGACTGAGGGGTCCCAGGTTCGATTCCGGTCAAGGGCATGTACCTTGGTTGCGGGCACATCCCCGATGGGGCATGTGCAGGAGGTAGCTGATCGATGTTTCTCTCTCATCGATGTTTCTAGCTCTCTACCCTCTCCCTTCCTCTCTGTAAAAAATAAATAAAATATATTAAAAAAAAAAAGTAAGGCATACCTATTTGTCCTCTATTCAGTAGTTTCCATTATGGAGAATGCCACTTTTAAATATGGTAGGATCCCTGATATAACAGTAATTTTAGCCCTAGTATTGGTTAAGGCCATGGTGGTTTGACAGTTGGTGGATTTTAGCAGATATTCAAATTAATTCAGAGCCTATGTTGTAGATGCACAAGAGACAATCAGTATTCTTTCTTTGTTTGCTGTATAAATTATTTTAGTAAATTTTGGATTTCCAATTAGGTCAAATTATGAGTATTTGTTTAAAGTGTTATTTGTTGGTTTTCCCTCCTTATATCCAGCCTTCTTTCTTTTTATATTTTATCTTGCTATTGTTTTTGGTCACTAGATATACTTGGGGGGGGGAGGGGGAGGGGGTCTTTCTACTGCTATCATATTTATAAGTTTCTTCCTCAGAGAACCTCAGATCAATATTATCAGAGTTAGGGGTCCCTCCCTTACCAATGGCTGATTTATAAAGTTTAAAGACCCTGAGCCTAAGCCATGTTTTAATTAACCTCTTCCTGGTGCCACCAGGTGCCATGGGCGTTCCCCTGTAATCCTGAAGATCAGGATCTTTGTTGCAACAGAGGCGTAGATAGCAGAGTGGTGCAAAGGAAGAGTGCGGGCCCACCACCAGCCTTGACGAATCAAAACCATCCTCCCGCTACGGACCCACCTTTTCTGTCATATAGTCTTCCTTTTATTCCCCCTCTCTGCACAAATCCCTGCGCGTATTTAGAGCTTACTAGCCAGAGTGGCAGCTTTCAGTCTCTGTCTGCACAATCACCCGTGCTTGTGTTTATGGGGAAAGGTTCGGGAGCTTCGTAGCCCCTCTTGCAGGTGGCAGCCTCTTCCTCGAGGGAATGCCAGTCTTCCGGGGTCAGGGTCCACACTCAGTAACTCATTTTGTCTATGGCTTGGGTGGAGGCCTCAGACAAACGATGGCAAGGTTAGCACGTTAGTGGGCAGGGAAGCAGCCGTACTGAGCAAAGCTTAGGTGCATTGACTGTGGAATTCGCCTTCGGAGAGCAGTTGAGTACCAAATGCTCCTTCCTCCCCCTACCCTTTTTGTTTCCATCAGCCCCTGGGCCACAGGCCACCATGGATGTGCACCTCGGGGGTCAGGAGAACGCAAGCAAGAGCAGCAAGGGAAGCGGCAGCAGAGATCAGCAAGGTCACTACCCTTGCGTGAAAAGCAACAACTGGGATGTCATGCTTAATTCTTGATGGGGTGGCGGTCTCCTTTTTTTCCCCATTAGCCTCACAAAGAACTGCCTCTGGGCCTGTTCCCAAAGGGGCACAGTTACAAACAATGTCTGTACAGCTTCCCCAGGCAGCCAGGGATGGTCACCAGGCTAGATGCAGTGACCTAACCTAACCCTCGGTGAGCAGGACTGAAGCTCTGACTGGTTAAGTCACTGTGTTTTCACTGCCTTTGCATGTGTGAGCCTCAGAGACCACTTGGCAAACACAGGCTACTCCTGACAGCACCAGGTTAGGCCAGGGAATATCAAATAACAACCATTCTTGTCTTGGGGACACGAGGGTTTTAGGGTGGAAGGAGATAGCAATGGCTGACAAAGACAACAGAATACCACACAGGACATAGCTCAAGCCTGCACAGCAATTAGTGGTTCCATCTCAGGCAGCCTTCACCATAGCGCAAAACCTGTTAAGTTAGCCAAGGGCTGTTAATTAAAGCTGACCAGGTGTCCTTGTTCATGGCTGGGCGTGTCATGTGGTTTGTGACACCAGTGATTTTTATTGGCCCCTATTCACCCTGTTGGTAAGGAAGAGATTCCTGCCCTGGGGATACGGAGTTGGCTAAACACACAACACTTGACACTGGACAGATGAGATTGACAGCAGTTTATTAGCCACAAATATTCACAGCCCAGGAAAGACATCGATCATGCAGGGCCACTTGGGGATTGTACTCAGGAGCAGCGTAAATAACCAAGGGCTGTGGAAGGCAAATTGCATAGTAACAAGAGGGTGTGGTGCCTCCTGGCTCCTACAAGAATAATTCCACAGGCTGGCATGGAACTGAAAACCACAGCTCAGAAATAAGCAGGGACTGTGCCTGACGCCTTGGATACAAAAGGGGTTATTTAGCTAGGGTAAGTTATTCATAGGAGAACAAAGAGGGAACTTTTATTATTATTATTATTATTATTATTATTAAGATATATGCTTTTTAAAATGTATTTTGATTGATTTTGGAGAGGAAAGGGGAGAGAGAGAGAGAGAAAGAGAGAGAGAGAGAGAGAGAGAGAGACAAAGATAGAAACATCAATAATAAGAGAGAATCATTGATCGGCTGCCTCCTGCACACCTACTGGGGTTCAAGCCCACAACCCTGGCATGTATCCTAACTGGGAATTGAACCTTGACTTCCTGGTTTATAGGTCAATGCTCAACCCCTGAGCCACACTGGCTGGGCTGGAGAGGGAATGTTTGAAGCACTCCCAATTTTACTAGATGTCAGGGCAGCATGTAATATTGCACCCTAATTGTAGGCCGTACTCTACATGGAGGAATGACTCTTGTGGATTAATGTGGAAGTGAATGATTTTTTGAATCACAAGACTGCTTTTTGCTATGAAGGAAAAATGGGGCTCTGTGAGTTGAAGTAAGTTCTGTTGAAGAACAACGCAGTTACATTATTGCACATTGTTTTCTGTGACTCAAGGAAATGGATATCTTAAGTCTTGGATAAAAAAGTATTGAACCTAGCTAGAACTTCCTTTCCTGGTACTATGGGAAACTTAATGTCCTTTAAGAACTTTAGTACACAACACACTAAAATGCAGGATAACGTATTTTCAAAACTTTTAAAATGAATGTCTGTATTGGCAAGTAACTAAGAGAATACTGCATAAACCCAGGACAATAAGAAATCCAAAATCTAGAGGCAGGTGAGTGCTATATTCAGAGGCTTCCCTGAGTTCCCTAGTGTCTCAGAACTGCAGTCTTAAAGAGTCATGTTCTTGGGACAAGGGAAGAAACTTAGGACCCACTTAAGATAGGGAATCAGCATAAGACACAGAATGCTGAAGAGTGACATATTCAGCAAAGGATAATATGGCAAAACCCTAACCTTCAAAGAAAAACAGCAAGGTTTTTGGGTTTTTTTTTTGCTATTTTGGCCTTGCCTTGGGTGGAAAAAAACTCTACTCATCATTTATTACCAGAGGTAGAATCTCAAATGTTTGAAACTACAGTCTGTGTAGTCTGGAGAATTTCATGTTAAGAATTTAAAGCTAACCAATTTGGTAGTGGCCCCAGACACCCAGTAGAGGCAAAATCAGAGCTCATGTAGATGAAAACACTTTATCTCAGATCTCAAGTAACTTCAAGGAAGTTTAAAAAAAATAAGCTCGCAACCCAAAATATATTTTTTAAAAATGCAAGGAAATAAGCTACCACAAGAGAGATTTTACAGAAACAATAAATAAGAGAATCAGACTATAAAGAATTCACATGTTGGAATTATATGAAATTTAAAAACGTAGGCTTAATATACTTGGAAAAAATAAGTGAGGGTATTTTAATTATGTATGACTAAAGAATTAGAAACTATAATACAATGAGGTAGACTTGAAAAAGAGCCAAATTGTCTAGAAATGAAAAATATAATTAGAAATATAAACTTGATGTATACCTATGGAGCAGATTAGACACAGATGAAGAGAGAACTAGTGAACAGGAAGATAGATCTGAAGACATTCTACACAATGCAGTACAGAGGGACAAAAAGATGGGAAATACGGAAGAAAGGTTGAAAGACATGGTCAATAGAATGAGAGTATTTATCTCATATGTCTACTTTGAATTTTCCAATGAAATAATAGAAGAAAGGATAGAAAATAATATTCAAAGAAATAATACCTGAAAAATTTTCAGAATTGATTAGTCTCAAATTTAGAAATCCTACCAAATACTAAGAAGAAGAAGAAGAAGAAAAGGTATCCAGGTACCTTGTAATGACATTCAGAAACACCAAAGATATTAAATCCTCAAAATATACCAGAAAACAAAAAACCCTCTATAAACCACAAAAATGACATATCTCAGTGTATTAGGGTGCTCCAGAGAAATAGATCCAATAGGATATATATTTATCTACTATAAGGAATTAGCTCAAGCTATGATGGAGACTAAGAAGTCCCAAGATCTGCAGTCAGCAAGCTGGAAACCCAGGAGAGCCAATAGTATAGTTCTTTTTCAAGTCTAAAGGCCTGAGAAACAGGACATCTGGTGATGTCGTTTGAGTCTAAAGGCACCAGAAGACCAAGGCTCTAGTTCTAAGACAGGCAGAGAGAGCAAATTCTCCCTTACTCAACCTTTTCTTCTATTCAGGACTTCATTGGATTGGATGATGCCCATCCACATTTGGATGTATAAATCTTACTTGTATAACTCCCTTGCAAATATTAAGGCCCAATATGTGTTCTATGGCTTCTGTGAAGTCGCTCTTAATTGCTCCCAAATTCAATAACTCCTACATTTTATAGCATTTTTGTTTATAATACTTATTTGAATATATCATATGTTGACTCCTATTTTTAGACTTCCTTTAATATGCATGTATTTAATTTGTACAATTAGGTCACACAATTTTGTGTTTCCCTACTATGTCCATCATATGTTTAGTCTTATTTGGCACTATTTCTCTATTATCTGGCAGAGTGAAGGATGTAGTAGAGCTACTAAAAATTAGTTGAATAAAGACTGAGTCTTTTTTCAACAGATATTTGCTGAGGTATGCAAATTAATGAGATCAGATGAAATGGGTTCTAGTCACATCTCTGTCACTTGCTAACCTGGTTGCTTTAGCCAAACCATTTCATATTGATCATCCTCAGTTTCCTCACGTTTAAAATGAAGATAGTAATGACTTCCCCAGTGTGGAGAACCACATGAGCTAATTCTCATTAAAGTGCTTTAAACAGTATGTACTCAACACATGCTTATGCTATTTTTATGTATAAAAGTCTTTATTTTAGAAATTTGGAAGACACAATAATGGTCAGAGAAGAAAATAAAAATAATCTATAATAACACTACCAAGAAAGAACTACTGTTAAAATTTTGGTATATTCCCCTTACCATGTTTTTCTGTTCATATATTTTTAAAATTAATATTATATGTACACTCTTATATTGAACTTTTTAAATCTGATAACATAAGTCTGTTGAATATATTTTATATATCATTTTTATTGTGTCTCTTTTTTTCTATTCAGTTTATGTAATAGTAAATAAATACAGTAAGAGAATTTCTTATTTTTACAAAAGGAATTTATAAAAGGTAAATGCATTCAAATCAATAATTTCACTTTGATTAACTTAATTATAGGTTAATACCAATGTACATCATTTGCTGAACAAAAATATTTCAATGTCTTTTCTCTCTGAAGTTATTTTTTATTTGGTTGGGAATATTTTAAACTATATGACCCAGAAGAACCTCAAAACAACCTTGAAATTTTCACTACTGTAATTTCAATTGAATTTTGTGCTTGGCGAAACACTAAAATGATTAATTTTCTTCAAAGGAAAAGAAAGTACTGAAGAGAACTTAGAAAACAAATCAGAGCTTGAAAGGCTCAATAATTTCCCCCCTTTTCTGAAAGAAAAAAAAATGATAAAAATTAAATCCATTCAAAAGAGGGATTAAGGGATATCCCAAAGCGTTTTTCTTTAAATTAATGAAACAGAAGGAAAAAAGACATTACTGGAACTTTTTAAGGGGTACACAGTCTTGTGTGTTCCTACTGCATCTTACCTGTACATTAACTTTACCCAATTTAACTCCGGAAAGGGTTGTGAATGGTTTCGGTTCTCAGCCATGTCCCTTACTTTTGTCATTGCATTTGGCCTTTGGCTGCGTATATTTTACATAGTATTTTACCCTGAAATATTAGCTTTCGAGAAAAATTTTTTTCAAAGCTTTCATTTAAAATTTAGAATTACCTTGGTCTGAAAAAGATTGTATTTTGAAGATATAATGAAATGATAGAAAATAAATATGACTTAGCTTCGAAATATGTATGTGTAAGATATGTATGTGATAAACTTGCTTATGTGAACACTGAAAAAATTCTGGAAGTATATGCACCAGGATGATACCAGTGCTGTCACTAAATAATGAGATATGAGGCAATTTGATTTTTTTCTTCATTAAGCCTTTTGGGATTGTCATCTTTTTTTTAAACAATGAGCATATATTACTTTCATATGCAATCAGGAAGGAACTCATTTTGAAAAAGAAAAGTGGAACAGTAATTATTTCATTCAGCAAACACATTCTATGGATTACCTGCTGAGGGGGTGCCATGCATGGCTTTTAATGCAACGAATATATCAGTGAAACAGCCTACAGAAACCTCTGCCTCTGCGGAGCTTACATTCTAGTGGAGGGAGACAGCTAGTAAGCAAACAGCAAATGCAGTCATAGTAAGTTATACGTGTTGAAGCTACTAAGTCCTGGGGGCAAGTAGAGCAGGTGAGGGGGATCAAGAGCTCAGGGAGGAAGCACTATTTTAAATGGGGTGGTCAGGGTGAGCCTCACTGAGAAAGCAGAGCTCTCTAGAAAATTCTGTGACCCTTCTTTCTTCACCATAGCATGTCATTATGTTATTATTCAAACTAAGAATTGTTGTTCAGGAATCATGAAGAAATTGAGAATTTCAATCCCATTTTAACTATGCGAGGAACACTTAAATATGGTTTTTGTGCAAAGGTTCACCTTTAGGGAGAAACTGTGATGAGTGTTCAGGAAGATGCGGTCTTCCATGAACAGAAAGGCAGGCAAGTTTGTGGAGAGTGTGTGTGGGCTCTTTTGAGCCCACTGAGAGCTGACTAGTGGTTTTAAAAATATCTATATTCCTCTAGTACTCCATTTAGCTTAACCATCTTTGTCTGCTTCAGTGGTGCAGCCATAGCATTTTCAATATTTCAGATAGTGAGAAGATGCTGGAATGTGTGTGTAAACATGCCTGTGTAACAGTGTTTTGGTAAGCCATTCTAAAATTTGTGTATTTCAAATTTACAAGATGGAAGTTTGTCCCAGTGTGTGTGTGTGTGTGTGTGTGTGTGTGTGTGTGGTGGGGGGATTGTAAATGATTTTTAATGCTCTTTCCGCACCCCCCCACCCTGAACACAACATTTCTAGCAATGTCTCTTTGTGAATCTATTTTTGTCTTTATAACTCTTAAGCCACATCAACATCAGAATTTAACAAGATAATTGATGTTCATAATGATCATCTATTGTGGTGCCTATAAATTAATAAGACTGATTTCTAAACAAATTTCATTTGTGTGGTTGTTAACTAAGCACATTTATATCTGTTTGTTTGATTTCAAGGTAGTAAAATAGGTAATATTAGTGTAATATTAATCTCACTTTTGATAAATGTGGAACTTAACTAACAGAGAGATCTCATTGGAAATCACAAGTCTGTTAGAAGGCAATGCAGGGTCCAACTTCAGGAATGTTCGCTTTCAGTCAACCAGACTACCTGTTGCTCCATCCACGTAGATTGTTGAACACACACGAGGACTAATTTAAAGGCCGTCATCTCAGGCTGTGTTCATGTAGTACAGTAATCTCACTGCTCAACTCTCTGCTTTGACCTCTTCACTTGAAAACGTTTCTTCTGAATATACACAAGTCTAAATTACTCATGGAGGCTTTGAAAAGAACCTGAAGTTATAACTTAGCTCAAAGAGATAGTCGTCAAATGAAACATACAGTTTTTAAAAAATTATTTTTCCAGTACAGTTGACAATAAAATACAACATTTTATTACTTTCAGGTGTAAAACAGTGATTAGACATTTATATAACAAAGTGGTCACCCCAATAAGTCTAGTACCCACCTGACACCATGCATGACACCATCTATGGCAGCCGTGGGCAAACTACAGCCCACGGGCCGGATCCGGCTGTTCTATCCGGTTCTCTTGCTCTCCCCTCCGCTCCTTTACTTTGAATTTATATTAGTTCACACAAACACTCCATCCATGCTTTTGTTCCGGCCCTCCGGTCCAGTTTAAGAACCCATTGTGGCCCTCGAGTCAAAAAGTTTGCCCACCCCTGATCCATGGTGATAACGATGTATGGTGTTGGGACATACAGTTTTTAATTAAAAACAGCTTACTGTAAAATATAATGTTACATTTTAAATATAGTGTTATTCTTCCATTATGTTATCTATGAATATAAAGTCCATGTACCAGACAGAGACATTTCCAGCGTGACCACATTGGTCAGCGTCAACTTCCCCTTCTCTCCTACCTTCTGATGTCATTTTAAAACCACCGTCTCATGAAAAAAGGAACCGACCTCTCAGGCCTTGTGTCTAAACCCCCCTGCATAGGCAGGCTGTGCTCACTGTGAGAAGGGAAGGGTGCAAGCAAGCCACATGAGCCTCAAAACTGTAGCATTTTCTCACTAGTGCAAACTCAGTTCTTGGGCTTTTGTGAGCTTGGAGAATATTTGAGTTTCTTTGAACTCTAGGAGCACGGTGTCCTAAACAGTTGGAAAGGGGCAGAGATGAGAGAAATGGATGGTTTGAGAGCACTTCTCCCTGGAGTTTGCTTACTCCTTCTCTGGGACCACTCTAATGCCATGTTCCCTGGGCAGCCCTGCCCATTTCCCCGTGGAATTAACCACTCCCTCCCCTGTGCTGTGAGGAGCTGCCTGGCACACAGCTTCCCAGCTGTGCAGTTGAGGCAGGGAAGTCCTTCCTCATGGTGGCTAATTCCATAGTAACTGGCACCATGTTGTGCACAGAGTTGGTGTTAAGTACTTTTTGAGTTGAATCCAAATACTTCTTTTCTTAAGCTCCAGGAGCTTAATCAAATAAGAACATGGGATAATGGAGTCAGTGATGGGAAAGGATACTGTGAGAAATAAATGAGACTGGGGGAACATTCTCAAACAGGAAGGGCTTGAGGTAGGTGGGGAAAAACAAGAATGGCTCCTTCTAATCCACGCCAACGCCTCTCAATTCTGATGACTCAGAAAGATAGAAATGAAAAGGTGGAGGGTGAAAGGGCAAAACTATGTAAGGTGTAAGCAGGAAGGATGCTTTCTATGGCTTACAGCCTTTTAGGATTACGCTCATTTAAAGGAAAACTGAAAATTTTACTCTGTATTCTGGAGACCACCCACTACACACACACACACACACACACACACACACACACACACACACACACACAAATATAATGTACTAATAAATAGGGAAAGCTGTTTTGGAGATTGAGCAGGACGAGTCATGCTCATGGCAGAAAGAGTACTGTGGGAACTTAGGAAAAACTTTTGACACAAACTGGCTGTGCTGCGTTAATGTATTCCTTAAGTATTAGGGTCTGGAAGGTTGCACTACAGGGTCCTTTCAAATAAAAAATCCTGCAATAATGGGAAAAGTTTTACGGTCCTTTAAGGGAGTTGCAAAAGGTCAAGGAAGCCCTGTGACAGCCTAACTGCCAACAATTCTTTATGGAGGGTGTGGATTAAAGACGTTTTTCTAGCAGGAAATTAAAGTAGAATGACCAGTTAAGTGTGGCCCTCATACTCAAGGGGGTTACATAGCATAATGCAATTAATTTTTTCCTCATCTTTATTCACAGCAGTCCATATTATCATCATTCTGAGTGCCTTATCTTAGTATAACAAGTGTCATTGTGGGAAGATATTCAGATTTGTTCATTACTTTACCTGGAAGATTATGGGAAAATCAATGGGCTTTGCAGTTTGAATTTTATAAGTTTAACCTGTCAAAAGCTTTCTGTGGTAAAAATAACATCCTTGTATCTACCAATTACATGTTGAGGGGTCTGTTTAAGTTATCAAGCAAGAACCTAAGCATGGAAAAAAGAATAGGTGGGTTAACAGAAAAAATGTAGGATTTCCTTTGGCTTATGCTTGAAGCACAGCAATGCCATACATGAAGGGATTTTTAAAAAGAGGAAGGTATCCATATTAAAAAATAATTTCTATAGATGTACACACATTCTATGTAAGCTCTATCTAGCCTAAAATGGCCTCACTACTTTAGTGAATAAGAGTTGGGTTAAAGGACTCCCATTTTAGAGTGGATACTTTTACTTGATTTGCAAAGGATAGGTTTTGAGTTCAAGAAAGGTCACAATGTGTTTGATCTCACCAGACTGTGGGTTCCTCTTTGTAGCTTGTGAGTCTAGCACAGGGCCTGACACTTAATTTTGTAGGAGCTTGATAGATGGTGACTAGATAAGTAAGTAATTATCTGTTTCTGTCTGTATTAAGAGGCAGTTGTTACAGGGTTTTTTTTTGTTGTTTTTTTTTTTTTTTTTTTAGAGGTTTGTATGTTCCAAAGAGAAGATCATTCAGGAGAATGATCTGTAGGCAGAGAACTAAAAAGTAAAATAGCATGTAATATTAAGATGTTAAAAGCTGGAGAAGCAGTTATCAGCTGAGACCAGTGTATTCTTTCTCTCTGTCTTTTGGCCACGAGGAACACTGACTTTCCAAGATGCATGTTTTTTTCTTTATTTGTTACTTTAGTGTTTTTTCAGATAGCCTGACTTATACCCCCAGAGAACTAATTTAGCAGGTCAGAAGTTTATTTCCAGTTCTACATGCAGAATAAGTATTGATTTCACTGTGGGAGATGGGATATGTGATATGGATCCAGAGACTAGGAAAAGAGGTATCCACCTCCTTGCAGGCTTGGCTTCAAGTAAGAAAGCTTCAGAAAAGAACTGGTGCGAGCACAAAGGATGGGCTGTCTCCGTGGGGAAGGAAAGAGCTTGCAAACCCTTCTGTTTGTTTATAAGTATGCTTATCACTTAATAACACACTCTTTTCTTAGCAGGCTCTTTTGAGCCCACTGAGAGCTGACTAGTGGTTTTAAAAATATCTATATTCCTCTAGTGCTCCATTTAGCTTAACCATCTTTGTCTGCTTCAGTGGTACAGCCATAGCCTTTTCAATATTTCAGATACTGAGAAGATGCTGGAATGTGTGTGTAAACATGCCTGTGTAACGGTGTTTTGGTAAGCCATTCTAAAATTTGTGTATTTCAAATTTACAAGATGGAAGTTTGTCCCAGGTGATGTAAATCACATTACCTTGCTGTGAGCGTCCGAGGACTTCTGCAAAATCTCCAAATGTCCAAGTGGTTTCAGCTCCTGTAATCAGCCACAGCTGACAAAGCAGAACTCATTCAAATTTCTCTGCTAATTCCGTAGAAGAAAAAGGAAGAGTTGTTAGTGAGTCAGCTGCCTTGGTTAGCAAACAAACATAGCTTTTTAAGCCCAGAAAATTACAAGAACCTGCAAGTAATCTCTATTTTGTTTTTCTTATCAGTGTTTCCTCATCTTTCTATATGCTATATACTTTTTCAATGTCACAAAGCACTTGACTAGAGCAATTCTCATATACATATATATCATCCCTTAAAAAAAAAAAAGTCAAGCATAGGCAATTACTGTTGCATAGGATAATAACAGACAAGTAAGATGAGTATTTGGAGGACAGAGAAGCTTTTAGTTAGAGATACGCTATTTTTTGTTAAATTGCCAAAATGTTATTTATAGAACCTTTCCGTGCTAGAAAACCTGTGTATTCATAATTTTGCCAGGTGAATGTTTTAATTCTTTGAAGTACAAAAAGTAACATATGCTCATTATTACAAGCTAAAATATGTAAGGAGGTACTGAAAAATTGTTAATATTCTCCTTGTTCTCACATTCCCAACTAGGATTTTTATTCTTTTTACGAAGTTGAAATTACATTATATTCATGACCCCTTCTCCCCCATGCCACACACACACACACACACACACACACACACACACAGAGTAAATATTACTTTTTAAATTTGCTTTGTTTTACAAGGTGTCAAAGACACATCTCCGTGGGTAGATCTAATTGGATTTAATACATTCCTTACAATGGCGGGTAATAGGATTCATACAGCTTTTTCAGACTTATTTTTCCTTCATGGACTTTCAGATTATTTTCGATGCTGCGATAAGCCTCCTTGTAATGGAAAGAGCTCAGTTTAGCATCACCCTGTGGGTTCTAATGCCCCTGCCAGCGACCTCTAAATCACAGATATGTTCTGTCAGGGAGGCCAAGTGGTTGTCACTGTAGCGAGCTTCCTCCCTATAACCCTGTGGACTGAGCTGGCCAAAGTGCTCGTCTTGTGGTGGAGCATGGCATCCTGGTCACTCAGTCCGGGTGGCTCTGAGAGGAAGATGGTGCCAAGTGGGAGTTGGGAGGTGACCAAGGATAGCTCCAGAGAAACCTGCCTGTGTCTTGGCCTCCCTGCATGTCCAGTTCTATTTTTTTTTATCTGAAAAGGGTCGTTAGTGAGTTAACTTGGACAAACATTTGGTTTTGTGATGAGCTTATTTTCTAGCATCTAACTAATAAAAGAGTAACATGCTAATTGACCGTGCCTTCATGACACCCACCAGCCAATCAGGAGTGTGTATGCAAATTAACCCAACAAAGATGGCGAGTTAATTTGCATACACAGGCGCCCTGCCGCTCCGGGCCTCTGGGCAGTGTGGGAAGGCAGAAAGGTGGCTCCAGGCTGGCACAGAAAGGCTGCTCAGGCCAGAGCAAAGGTGGTGCCGGCAGCCAGGGGAAGGAAGGCCCATTCTTGCACGAATCTTCATGCATCGGGCCTCTAGTCAATTTATAAAAAAGGACTAATTTAGAAAAATAATAAAGGCAAAAGCAAAAACTTCCAAAATAGCAGCCAGCAGCAAAGAAACCTTGACATAAACTTGGAGGCCAGAATCCCTTCTTCCGTGTGGATGGCCTATTCCCAGCCACCTTTTGGAAGTTTTCTTTCAATGCACAAATGCTAACTCAGTACTCTTTTAACATATCCCCTTTTGCTAAAAAGAGTTTTCCCATTTTTATTTAACATAAATTATATAGTATATAATTATTCATCTTAATTTATTATATTTGTCATTCTCTTCAATTTTTTTTAAATATATATTTTTCTTGATTTCAGAGAGGAAGGGAGAGGGAGAGATAGAAACATCAATGATGAGAGAGAATCATTGCTCGGCTGCCTTCTGCACACCCCCTACTGGGGATCGAGCCTGAAACCTGGGTATGTGCCCTTGACCGGAATTGGACCCAGGACCCTTCAGTCCACAAGCTGACGCTCTATCCACTGAGCCAAACCAGCTAGGGCTTATCTTCAGTTTTAAGATTGGGACTACCAGGCCAGTAAAAATCAAGGTGTTCAAGCTCAGCATAGTTCATTTATTTCTAGTTATGCAGGAAGATGTGTCACAGAAATACTAGTACACATTCAGTCATGGTCATGGCTTCTGATGTGATGGGAATTGCTGAGGACAGAGTGGAGGGAGGCCTGCAAATGGTCTGTTTCCAAACTGGTGTCAGGTGCTACTCACAAGGTAGAGATCTCACAGGTAGAGAAGACATCTCTAATTGAAATTCACGCATCATGGGGGTGGTCACAAGGTAACTAAACATTTATATATATAGTAGAGGCCTGATGCACGAAATTTGTGCAAGAGTAGGCCTTCCTTCCCCCGGCTGCCGGCACCGGCTTCCCTCTGGCACCTGGGACTCGGGCTTCCCTCTCAGCCTCGGCTTCATCTGGAAGGTCATCCAGAAGGACATCTGGAAGGATGTCTAGTCTAATTAGCATATTGTGCTTTTATTATTATGGATTTTTCCTATTTAAAAGTAATGAAGGACAGAATCTAAAGTAGCTGTTGTGTGGCTATTTATACATATCTCAGAGACTTGTAAAGCTAATTCTGTGGTAACCTACATCGTCTTGTTTTCAGAGTAAGCTGAAACTAGATGCTAGATTAGCAGCTGTGCAACTCTAAGTAAGTCACTTAACGTTCCTGTGCCCCAGTTTCCATATCCACAGAGTGAGGGTGATTCCTCACTACCTCATAGGGTTAGTGGGAGGTTTAAGTGAGAATAATAGACATGAAAATGTTCATGCAGTGTTGAATGAATGCTGGTTTCCCTCTTAGAAAACTTAGGAGGTTTTCCAGGCGTAAGATATTTCTTGTTAGGATTAAAGTGGGCATACAGGAGAATGGTAGAGTAAATAAAACTTAGTGAGACATGAGCAATGATGCCAGTAATCAACCATATGGTTTTGTAGTTACAAAGAGTTTCTATACCCTTTATCTCGTTAGTTTTTCTGCAAGAATTCTCTGAATCAATCAGGCCATTTTTTTAAATAGTGACTCAGATAAATTAAATGGGTTAACCAATATAACTTTGTAAGCCTGGAATGTTCTGTTTGAATAATAGTCCAGTGCTCTTTACATTAATCTGTACTGTCTTTCAATGCCAGACAGTTGGTGAATACTAAACAATTATAAGTCTAATTGAGCTCAAAATTATGTCTTAAATTCTAGCATTGCTCTCAAATTTTTCCCAATTCCTAGAAAAATGAAACTATCTGGAGAAGTAGCCTAGTTACTCCTGGATTCCTCAGGCCAACACTAAACTCAATGTACATGCTATGGGCCAAAAAGAGTTGCACTTTTAATATCAAATGCACATACTTTGTGACTGTTTCCCTTCATTTTTA
The DNA here is from genome assembly GCF_963455305.1 of Plecotus auritus. Taxonomy (NCBI): domain Eukaryota; kingdom Metazoa; phylum Chordata; class Mammalia; order Chiroptera; family Vespertilionidae; genus Plecotus; species Plecotus auritus. The sequence goes on from NC_137775.1 coordinate 15,697,374, forward strand.
GCATTTCCTGAACTGAAGCCCACTGATTAGAAAGGGCTCTCTTCATGAAAAGTTTGATTTGCTTTGTGTATGTAGGCCAATATTCACCAATTTCTACCCTCAAGTGCCACAAATGATGAGTATCTCCATCCTTTGGTTGATACTCAGTATATTCTGTGTTGTTATCTGTGCCTCCATGTTTACCTTCTTTCTTCCCTTTGAGAGTGCAAGTCCCCTAAAAACAGAGACTGTATCATTCCTCTGTACTCTCAATGCCCAGCTGAGAACCTAACATGTAATAGCTTCTCAATAACTTGTTCCTGCTCCTGCTGCATTTGCGATACTGTTCGGTGTTGACTTCTTAGGAAAGATCCATTAGGAAGCATCATATGATATAGAGAACATTTTAACGGTTGCCAGAGGGGAGAAGAGTTGGGGGGGGGGAATGAGTGAAAAAGGAGAAGGGGTTAAGAAGTACAAATTATAGTTACAAAATAGTCACGGGGATGTAATGTACAGCATAGGAAATATAGTCAATATTGTAATAACTATATATGGTGTCAGGTGAATACTGGACTTATCAGGGATCACTTCATAAGTTATATAAATATATAATCATGTGGCTATACACCATGAACTAATGTTATTATATGTTAACTGTTAATTAAACATTTTTTAAAGGTGAAAAAAGAAAACATCATATGAAATAGTTTTAGAATAAGCAATATCTGCTACCTCTCTCCCTGTATAGTGAGTGACCTCTTGAGAACCTTTTGGTAGAGACCAACAATTGCTGGGAAGAGGAAGGATGCTTTAGGAAAGCACTAGGAATTACCATGTCCATTTGAAGGCAAGAAAAGATAAAACGAGTCCTACTCTCCCCAACAGAACATTCGGCAATGAAAATTAGGTCTGAGAAGAGCACAGAGAGAAATACACAGCTGTCACTGGGGGTGGTGGGCGGCGTGGGGCGGGGGGGCCTTTGAGATAAAGTTGAATTCCTTATTTCTAAAGAGCAGGAACAGCGTGTATTTTGTTTGCTCCTCACAGATTATAGTGATTTGGTTTTAGGCTGAACAAACACTCAAAGCAAATCCTGGCAGGCAGAGTCTGCTTGGGAGTGGCCAAACAAGTCAGTGTTCATTTCCTTCCCAGCCCCCTTTGGCTGATCCTTCCATAGAAAAGCAGAACAAAAGGCAAGAGATTGCTGCACCCTAAAACATCCAAGTGGCTCTTTTGGCTCGGGTTATTTTTAGCAATCTGGCTCGCACTGAGAACTTCCTGCTCCATTCTGTGCAGATGGAAACTCTGGGACCAGCACAGTAGACATAGATGCAGAGTGTGAGCAGTGATTAGATTCCCAAGCCTGTTGTGTTTTTGAGCAAGCCATGCCTTTCAGCCACCATTGTGAGTGTTTACCTCGGAACAGGCGCATCCCCTTCTTCACGTGCACATTCTATTTGTAGATGTTGCTATGAGGACAGATTCACCGGAAATGACTGATGTGGAGCTTGGGGTCGACAATTTTGCATCTTCAGCAAGGGCAGGCCGCCGGAATGCCGTCCCAGACATCCAGGGTTCAGCTGGGACAGGTGGGACTTCTGAGTTGCCCCTCAAACTGGAGACCCTCTCCATAAAGGAAGGTAACAGTAAATTTCTCTTAAAATCAGCAGCACTTCTCTCTGAATCAGTTCTTTCCTCTGCAACAGTCTCCCTGTTAAGTACTGGTTTCTCCTACTGTTTACTAAAACCTTTCAGCTTTTGTGTTTATGGTTAAGTAGATTTTTCAGGCTTTCTGAAAGTGGACAATTTCATCTTTTTGTCTCATGGTGTTTTGTATGTGGAAACTGAGCATTTATATATTCATTGGATGTGTATTGTCACACACAGTGCTGGTGATTGGGAGTAAAAGGACAGCACATATTATCCTTTCCCTCAAGGAGCTAACAAAATTGATTGAGAAGTACTCAGAAAGAACATAATTTCTCTTCTGCCACCCACTGACAAATCACTTTAGGAGGCTCTGCTTCACTAATTTTTTAAAATATATTTTTATTGATTTCAGAGAGGAAGGGAGAGGGAGAGAGGGATGGAAACATCGTTGATGATAGAGAATTGATTTCAGAGCGGAAGGTAGAGTGGGAGAGAGATAGAAACATCAATGATGAGAGAGAATCACTGATTGGCTGCCTCCTGCACACCCCACACTGGGGATCCAGCCCGCAACCAGGGCATGTGCCTGACTGGGAATAGAACCTTGACCTCCTGGCTCATAGGTCAAAACTCAACCACTGAGTGAGTCACGCCGGCCAGGCTCACTGCAGTATTCCATAAGCTTAGCTATTTCTCTTAGAGGAAGTTTATTATCAACTAGAGATGAGATCTTTAAGGCATTTGTATAAAAGGTGATCAGACTTCAACCAGTAGTTGAATTAAGAAAAAAAAAAAAAGAGCTGTCAAGCAAATGAAGGAAAATCTTGGGTCTTTCTCCCATGGCTTACATATAGCCCATATAGCTTTTGCAGAGTTTAGTTTTCTGAGACTAAATATAATAATAATTTCAATAAAGGTTTTTTAAAGTCTCTTCACTTAAAAGCATTCAAAGAGGTTAAAGATAATTTCAGTTCCAGGTCATTACCAAAATACCGGTGCCATGTGACCCATTTTATTTTTTAATTTCTTTTTTAAATTGAATTTATTGGGGTGACATTGCTTAATAAAACCATGCAGGTTTCAATCCGCCACCATTTGTTTTCCCCTATACCCTCTCCTGCCTCCCTCACCCCACTTTCCCTCTGGCTATCACCACACTGTGGTCTGTGTCTGTGTGTGTGTTTTTTTCTTCTTAATCTCTTCACCTTTTTTACCCAGCCTCCAAACCATCCTCCCTCTGACAGTTGTCAGTATGTTCTCTCTATCTATGCTTCTATTTCCATTTTGTTGGTTAGTTTAATTTTGTTCATTTAATTTTGTACCATATGAATGAAATCATATGGTACTTGTCTTTCTCTGACTAGCTTATTTCACTTAGCATAATGCTCTCCAGGCCCATCTATGCTATCACAAAAGGTAAGATTTCTTCCTTTTCACAGCCAAGTAGTATTCCACTGTGTAAATGTGCCACAACTTTTTTACCCAGTCATCTACTGATGGGCACTTAGGCTGCTTCCAAATCCTCACTATTGTTAATAGCACAGCAATGAACATAAATGTGCATATGTTCTTTCAAATTAGTGTTTCAGGTTTCTTCGGATATATTTCCAGAAGTGGAATCGCTGGGTCGTCCCATTTTAGATGTCAAGGTAGACGTGTGTGTGTGTGTGTGTTTGTGTGTGTGTGTGTGTGTGTGTGTGTGTGTGTGTGTGTAGAAATGTATTCCTGGTGACAGTGAAGAATGAAAGAGCTAGAAGCTTCTTCACTTCTATCCCATTAATGGGAGCCCCAGAGAAGGCTCTTGTTTCTTTGCCTAGGGAGGTTATTTACAACCTGGTAAAGTTACAAATGTTCCTGGTTTGATTCCCATGAAATAAACATGCCATTGTTAGGCCAGGGGCCATGGACAGATCCTGGAGTCCCTTGGTTACCTCACTTTTTCCCAAAGGTCATTGCATTTCTCAAATGGGACTCTACAAGTAAAAGTTACAAAGTATACACATAAGCCCTGCCCAGTTGGTTCAGTTGGTTGGGTGTCATTCCATGCATGGAAAGGTTGCTGGTTGCACATTCCCTGGTTTCCAGCTCAATCAGGAGGCAGCCGATGGATGTTTCCCTCCTATGTGGATGTTTCTCTCTCTGCCTCTTCCTTCCTCTCTCTCTGAAACTAAATAAATCTTTTTAAAAAAAGTATACACATAAGATGAAAAAAAGATGGAAGAAATAAAAATAAAAGAAATAAAGCATATATAATGTTTTTTGGCTTTTTAAGTTTGAAAATGCCATATACAATGGACCTCCCTTATCCACAGGGGATATGTTCTAAGACTCCCAGTAGATGCCTGAAACCGCAGATATTACCAAACCCTACATATACTATGTTTTCTCCTATATATACATACCTACGGTAAAGTTTAATTTATAAATTAGGCACAGTAACAGAATAACAACAATGACTATAATAAAATAAAACAATTACAACAATATACTGGAATAAAATTATGTGAATAGCTTTGAGGCCATTTTAAGTAAAATAAGGGTCACTTAAACACAAACACTGCAAAATTGCAACAGTCTATTTGATAACCAAGACAGCTACCACATAACCAACAGGTGGGAAGCGTATATGTACAGCCTGGAGACACTGGACAAAGGGATGATTCATGTCCCAGGTGGAACGGAGCAGGATGGCATGAGATTTCATCACAATTACTCAGAAGAGTGTGCAATTTAAAACTTAGGAATGTTTATATCTGGAATTTTCCATTTAATATTTTTGGACCATGGTAACTAAAACCGCAGAAAGTGAAACCATGGATAAGGGGGGACAACTGTATGATTATCAGAACATGATGTAGCTGTTGAATGGCCATCCCCAACTAATGAGGTAGAGAAGTTACTTGTTAATATAAAAGGTCTAATTAAAGTTTATAAATACACACACACACACACACGTGCACACACACCCCAAAATACATGTTGACATTGTTCAGTTAAGGAAAAGAAAGCTAATATACTGGAAGAGAGTTAGTAGTCTTCATCATTTTATATTCTGGTCACCAGAGAAACTATTATCTGAAAGAATATTGCTACTATTTTTATATGATTCGTTAAATCGTTTTGAAATAAAGTCAAGGGCATCAACTAAGAAACTTAAAGTACTAAAAACACAGTCAAAATGTAACACCAGGTGTTAAAGAATACGCAAAAGGAATCACATTTACAGAGGCAGATGGCATAGACAATGTTTTATTAACAGAGCTATAAATAAGTGGATTTAAGGCCTATTTTCTTTTTAATTAGCTAAGTACAAATATTATTAAGTGTTTAAAAATTAATAGTTTCCAATTGCTAATAAAAAAAGTTGGAGTCTGACTTTTCTTTGTGTAGTTTTTATGTCTGGACTGATGGCAAAGTATGTCTTAGGTAGAAAATGACTAGGGTGCATAAAGGAAAATCTTAATATATTACATATATGAATGAAAATTATTTATTTTTTTAGATGTAAAAAAGAAAGATGAAGGAAAAACACAAGACCAATCGGAAAAGCCCCCAAATGAAGGAAAATGAAGGCTCACAACCTATCAAGAGTGCTGAATTTCTGCAAGGTGAAAGACTTTAGTGGTTCTGCTTTCCTGAGGTGTTCGATCTGGTAGTAACCATGGTAACATTGCAGCCCTAAGCAACATGTGTGTACTAGATAATTTTGTTTTGATGCTACTCACTTGGATTGCAACCATGAGGTCCAATGTAGGTCATTAAAAGGCAGATTACATCCAAATTGCACCCAAGGAACAGATTAAGAATGTATGGTCATTTAAATACATACCATTGTCTATAAACCCAATAAAATCCACTATTCTCTTTTAGACTTATTTAGCCAGATGTGTTTTTAATTCTGTTTTTATGGTAGTAGATAAAACATTTAAACCAAATACTACTAATGTATGGAATTTGGAGGAATTCGTTGGTTTTTTGTTTTTTTTTTTTTTTTTTGGTTTGGTTGTTTGCTTTGGTAAGAAGGAATAATAGGTCAAAACCACAAGGATAGAATGTTTGTTTTTAACTAATTTTTTTTTTGGTCCCAAACCCTAAAAAGATTTGGAGGAAAAGTATAAACCTGACAACCTAAACATCTCCAGGATGTTTTTGTCTGATATACATTGCTTCTAGTCTATGTATACTGTGATTTTTCATGTGGACTCTAAAGATGCAAAATTTGTGATAAATTGTTTATATGTAATATGCCTATTAAATGAATTTTATTATCTTAACTTGGGTGTGTGTATGTGTATGTTTTTATTTAATGTGAATTATGCAAAAATACTTTATTAGTTGCTTTATAGTCTTTTCTTATTCTTAGGGCTTTTGTGTATATATGACTTGTTTCTAAAGTAATTTTCTCAGGAATGCAGACTTTAATTTTTATATCTGTCCTAAAATAGGTAACATAAGAGTAGGCACTTAAATATTTGAAGAATGAGGTGGGTATAAATAGCAAAATACTTGCTTTTAATATACATTTAAGTATGTTTTAAAATAAACAAAACCAAAGCCTTAGTAAATGTTGATTTATTAGACATTTTAGGAAGAGAATAGAATTCTGAATTTAAAAAAAAATTACCAATAAATTACTTTTATTTTCAGACATATATGCATGAAGTTTTACCTTATTTGATTGTAACTTAGGCCATGTCTGTATACAGTAATCAAATAAACTCTTTCACTCTTAAATCTGTTACCCACACAAGTCTCCTTCATTTTTATCTTCTAAAGTATACCAGGTGAAAAATGACAACACATTTTTTAAATTTTTTGACAACATATTTTGAAAGAGGAAATTAATAGCCTTTGTGATATAAAACACCTACTGATTATTATTTATGAAGTTTATATTTATACTAGAAGCCTGATGCACGAAGATTCGTGCTAGAATGGGCTTTCCTTTCCCTGGCTGCCGGCACTGCCTTTCCACTCCGGCCCCAGAGCCGCCTCTTTCCACTCTGGCCCCTCCTTCCCACACTGCCAGAGGCCTGAGAGACTGGGGGTGGGGCAGATTAACTGCCATCTTTATTGGGTTAATTTGCCTATCACTCCTGATTGGCTGGTGACGTAGTGGAGGTATGGTCAATTTACATGTTTGTCTATTATTAGGTAAGATCCAAAATACATCAAAAGGGTAGATTTCAAAGAACTTGATTGTTTTAAATTCTCAAATACAATTTTTTCTTTATAAATTAATTAAAAGTACTATTTTAGGTGTAGCACTTATTTAATATTCAATAATATATATTTTAGCCATTAAAATGATATTTCTGAGTTGTTTAATAACACAATATTATATAAGGTGTCCCAATGTATACTTGGTACACATTTTAAATGATTATAAAGTCAGTGTTTATTAAGATACAGTTCATTTTCAAAATTTTAAAGAATCTACAGAAATGGATAAATTTTTTTATCAATGCCTGTTTTCAAACTGATGACCGTTCTGGTGCAGGCACTGCTGATAACGGGAAGCAATGGAATCACAAACATCAAGAATCACTTCTTACGGTATTTGTGCACTCTCACTTCGTCAACGGTTGCCAGTTTTGTACCGTAAACTTTATCTTTTATGTATCCCCATAAAAAAGTCTAGTGCATATATTTTCTTTGCTCAAAGCTTAGTCTGGCTTCAACCTTTATTTCAAATCAGTTAAACCTAAAAAGGAGTGAAAATTAAGTGAGTTATCAGCTGTTAAAGTGTGTATGCATGTTTTTGGGATACCCTGTGTAGTCGTTATAAAGATGGGTGAGAGTAGAACAGTGGTTTTCATCCTGGGGGAAGGGGCAATTTTGCCTCCTCAAGGACATTGGGTAGTGCCTGGATACATTTTGGGCTGCCATCAGCAGGAGAGTGGGCTGAGGAGAGAGGGTACTACTGGCATCTAGTGGGCAGAGGACAGGGATGCTGCTAAACTGCTAAGCATCCTGCAGCCCTACAGGGCAGACTCTTAAAGCAAAGAATGATCTGGCCGTGTCCGTGGTGCTGTGGCTGAGAAACCCCGGAGTACAGTTTCACCAGTAAGCACATGAATTTTGGAATCAGATGATCGGGGTTTGAATTCTAGTTCTGCTGCTCACAACCTGTGTGATCTTGGTCAATTTACATCACGTCTCTACGCCTCAGTGTATTCCTCTTGGAATGGCATTACTAATAGTGCGTATGTATAGGGCTAGTGGAAGTAGTAAACAAGACAGTACAGCAGGACCTCAAATAAGGTTGTTTTGTTCAACGTTGTTTTGTTACAATGTTGTTGAAGAGAAAAAGAATTCAATTCCAGGCCAGGGCCACTGCCTGTGGAGTTTTCTCTGGGGACTCCCACCCCCGAAGGAGGTGAATTAGAGTGGCTGCCTTGTCCCACTCTGAGTGTGAGTGCGTGGCCCTGCGATGGGGCGTGTTGTCTGGGGTTGGTTCCCACCTTGTGCCCTGAGCTGCCGGGATAGGCTCCAGCCACCTGCAACCCTGAACTAGAACAAGCGAGTTGGAAAACAATTCTTACTTGTTTCAATTGCTATTTGTTAAGTTTACGTATCACTCACATTTATTTCAATGTTTAATGTGAAAAGTGTTTTGGGTCTTGATATAGAAGTTTGGTGATATGTTTGTGACCAGAACTATGCCATTAAGAACGTTACTCTTGTTTCTATCAATTAGCCTAGGGGTTTTGGTGGTGTTACACAGAGTTTCACTTAAAATTGCGGTTTCCAAGAATCTATTGATGGATGATGTTAAGTGAGGACTTACTGTGTATGTAAAACACTTGACTAATTCTGGGCAAAGAACAATTCAATAAATATTAGCTGTCATCACCATAATTTTTTATTCCAGATGCTTTGCCATTATTCTCTGATAGTGAAGGTGGTGGGCAGCTGAATTTGTTCATTTTGCTGTCTTCTGCCTTCCTCTGCAATTTCACAAACATTCCCAATTCTTGGTGCTGGGAGAGGACACTATGATAGAAATTGACAATTCATGGTAATTACTACATGAGTGCCAATTCAATCATGCTAATGAGCTGCTGACATCCTTTAACGATGAGTCACTAGTGTTATGACAGTTACTGCAACAAAACAATTTTGTGTCAGTATCTAAATGAGTAACTTGTTCCATGAAAATGTGAAGAAAAAAAAGCAACCCATCTCTTGGGTCACAGTATTATTGGGTGCTTATCTCTCGTTTAGAAGCCAGAAATGAAGCCATGTTCTTCCTTGTTATTGCTAGTGATATATTCTGAGAGCTGTATATGCTAAATCACTTATTCATCACAATGCACACATAAATGTCCCATCATATACATATTTATAAGTATTTTTGCATTACAGAGGGTATCAAGCTTGTTGAATATTTGCCAACAGATTTTTTTTTTTTTCTGAGAAGGAATTCAGACAAAAAACAAGAGATCAATAGTTTAAAGACAAAGTTGAATCCATCTATCAATTTTTAAAAAATCAAGCTATTTGGGGGAATGTATAGTAAAGTATTTTGTCATAGCAAGTAGACACTTTCAACAACGCTACCCACGTGGAGCTCATTAAGGAAAGTCTCCATACCCATTTCGCCATCTTTTTACAAACCTCTTGCTTTATTGAGTGGCTGTAAAGTCTTAATTAATACTGTAAGATAAACCAAGACAAAAGGGGACAATTACGCAGCTGTCTGGAAACTTGATTCCATGCAAAAGAGAAGAAAGAAGAAACAAAAAGAAACTGTTTGTGTCATGCGCCCAAAGATATTTTTGTGGTCTGGCTGCAAAGATTTGAACCTCCTTAGAATGTGAGTGACTGCAGGGGGAGGCAAAAGGAAATGGTGCGTTGGCTTCAGTTTTGCTAGCTCAGGGGATTGAGCAGCTTGGGTAGGTGGTGAAGAGAGAACAAGAGGAAGAATTACCAAAGCACACTAGCCTGATGCCTTATCTGTGGAAACTGACTCCTCAAGTTCAAATTACAGCTTTGCCCTTTGCTCTCATGACTTCGGTTATTTTACTCTATGCTTCAACTTCTTCAATGTGCAAAATGGTGAATTACTGCGGAAATTAAATTGGGGAACACTGATAAATTGCTAAGGAAAGTGCCTGATACATAGCAAAAGTTATTATTATTAATTTTCTGAGAATAAAGTGTGGTGGTGACTTTAAGGTGAATGTCCTACATTTGTTGATTTTTTTCTATGTTATTTGCCAATAACATTTTCTGTGTTATTTTTCTATAGATTTTCCTTCTATTCCTTTTCTTTCCACAAGCAGCAACTGCTTAGCTAAAACTAGGATTGATTAATGAGAGTGGGTTTTTCCCCCGAGTTATTGATGACAACTCTAAGAACAAAAATCTGCAGCTATTTAAAATATAACAAAGGGCTAAGGGAAGGTTCTGTTGCTACCTGTTAAAAACCTAGAATAGATTTCTTACTGAGCACACACCAATAGGAGTAATTTTATTATTATAGCCACACTTTGTGTGACTGGTGATTACTCAGCACCCTAGTAGATCCTTTTGAAGCTTCATAATAATAATCATACAAGATAGTTGTTAATGTTTCTCATTTTGTTTGGGGCAAAAGTAGGATAGTGGGGGACTAGCTTTGGTTATGGGAGATATTAATCATGCTCTGTTAACCATGATTGCCTTGTGTTGGTTAAAGAAAGGACATTCTGACCTGGCTGGGAGTTGTATGCCCCCAGCACCTGGGAGTCAATCTTGGACCTGGGAGTCAACCTTGGACCTAGGAATCAACCTTGGAACCATTCTCATTCAAGAACTGCCTATTATCATGGAAAGATTAACAACCTTGTTGCCCAAACAATGGAGTCCCACCCCAGCCTCCTACTTTCCCATGCCTGTAATCCCTACTTCCCCATTTAATCCTTGTCCTACCCTATATAAGCAGCTGGCTTATGGGGGGCTGCAGAGCAGATTTTTGTGAATGACCTAATTGTCTCCCATAATGCCAGCAGTATTGGAATAAATACTCATATATGATTCAACTGTGTCTCTGCTTAATTGGCTCAAGTAGTGACAGGCAGCACGAACCCATTGATTGTCCAGTTACAACTTTACAGATGAAGAAAATGGATTTAGGGATCGCCTTTCAGAATTCACTCAAGAAAGTGGCAACCGTTATCTGAGACAGGGTCCTCAGATCCAGGACATGCTCTGCCTCGCCTGCACCAAAAGGCCCTCTGCCCCAAACCATTACATCTATGAGCTTTGTTTTTGTGGGTTTTTAATATTTCAATTTTTATTGAATTTATTAGGGTGGCATCCTATATAATAAAAGAGTAATATGCAAATTAACCATCACTATGCTACAACCACAAGCCATGCCCACCAGCCAATCAGGAGTGAGTATGCAAATTAACCCAAGCAAGATGACTGCGGCCATGGAGCGAGCAGGAGGCTTGGGTTTCCCCAGCAATGGAGGAAGCCAAGCTTTCTGCCTGTCCTGGCCTGCCTTGGCCTCTGCTCAAGGCTACAAAGTTTCAATTGTAGAAGATAAATAAATCCCAGATACCAGGGCATCCGCTTGGGTCACTGGGGGGCGTGGCCAACCTTCAAACCACCACAGGCCCCTCACCCTGGCCGCCCCATGCCTCAAGGGAACCCCCACCCTGATCCGGGACACCCTCCAGGGCAAACCAGCTGGCCTCCACCCGTGCACCAGGCCTCTATCCTATATAATAAAAGTAATATGCAAATTGACCATCACTCCAACACACAAGATGATTGCCCCCATGTGGTCAAAGATGGCTGCCCCCATGTGGACACAAGATGGCCAGCAGAGGAGGGCAGTTGGGAGGGACCAGGCCTGCAAGGGAGGGCAGTTGGGGGTGATCAAGTCTGCAGGGGAGGGCAGTTAGGGGTGACCAGGCCGGCAGATGAGGGAAGTTGGAGGCAACCGGACCTGCAAGGAAGGGCAGTTGAGGGGGGACCCAGGCCTGCAAGGGAGGGCAGTTAGGGGTGACCAGGCTGGCAGGGGAGCAGTTAGGCATCAATCAGGCTGGTAGGGGAGTGGTTAGGGGGTGATCAGGCTGGCAGGCAGAAGCAGTTAGGGGCAATCAGGAAGACAGGCAAGTGAGCAGTTGGGAGCCAGCAGTCCTGGATTGTGAGAGGGATGTCCGACTGCCTGATCCTACTGGGATCAGGCCTAAACGGGCAGTTGGACATCCCTCGAGGGGTCCCAGATTGGAAAGGGTGCAGGCTGGGCTGAGGGACACCACCCCCCCCCCCCCCCCCGTGCATGAATTTCGTGCACCGGGCCTCTAGTTGTTTAATAAAATTATATATATTTCAGGTGTACAATTCTATAATACATCACCTATATATGGTATTGTGTGTTTGTTAGGGGCAAAAATAGAATATTGGGGGCTAGCTATGGTTATGGGAAATATTAATCATGCTCTGTTAACCATGATTGAACTTGTGTTGGTTAAGGAAAGAACATTCTAACCTGGCTGGGAGTTGTATGCCCCCAGGACCTGGGAGTCAACCTTGGACCTGGGAGGCAATCTGGGACCTGGGAGTCCACCTTGGAATGTGGTCCAGCCTTATTCAAGATTGATTATCATGGAAAGATTAACATCCTTGTTGCCCAAACAGCGGAGTCCCACCCCGGCCTGCATTGCCTACTTCCCATGCCCGTAATCCCTACTTCCCCATGTAATCTTTGTCCTACTCTGTATAAGCAGCTGGTTTATGGGATGACTTTAACAGAGCAGATTTTTGTGGATGACTGCTCTCCCAGACTGCCAGCAGTATTGGAATAAATGCTCATATCTGATTCAACTTTGTCTCTGCTGAATTTGCTCAAGTAGTGACAGGCAACCCAGACCCATTTCAGGCGTCCTCAAACTATGGCCCGCCGAGGACATTTATCTGGCCTGCCGGGTGCCACTGCCTGTCCTGCTTAGCAGCCGACTCGTCCTGGGCCCGCAGTGTGCATAGGAATTTGTTCATAGTTTTTTTTGTTTGTTTGTTTGTTTTAACCATAGTCCGGCCCTCCAACGGTCTGAGGGACAGTGAACTGGCCCCCTGTTTAAAAAGTTCGAGGACCCCTGCATTAGATGTTCCATTTCATGTTCACTACCCGAAGTCAAGTTTCCTTCCGTCACCATTTATCCCCCTTTACCCTCTTCTACTAGCCCTTCCTGCTTCCCTCTGATAAACCACCATACTGTGCTATTGTCTATGACTATACAGTTTTTTTCTTTTAATTAATCCCTCCATTTTTTTCTCCCAGGCCCCCAACCCCCTCCCTTTTAACAGCTCTCAGTCTATGATTCTGTTTCTATTTTGTTTGTTAGTTTATTTTGTTCACATATGAGTGAAATTATATGCTACTTGTCTTTCTCTGACTGGTTTATTTTAGTTGTTAAATTTGTCTAGATTCCACTCAGGATTCCTGGGAAAATAGAAAAGTGTTATATAGACAAGATACCACATAAACTATTACGAGGCATTTGTGTCTTTGCAGAGCAATTTTATTTATCTGTTTTTTTTTCATTCATTTACTCATATTTTTACCTTATTCCAGAAAAGATTTTCTGTGGTGAGTACAATTTGCCATTAACTTGCAGGACCCCGAAGGAATGGCAAAGTGGTGGGAGCCCGAGGATCCCCTGGGTGGGAGACGGTATCCAGAAGTGAGGCCAAGGGGGTGGAAGCTGAACTGGAAAGAAGAGATGCACTGCCAGGCTTGACTCCTCTTACAGCGGCCTGGGTCCTGGCCATGGCCGTGAAAAGAGCTCACTGAGGTTCTGTGGGAAGCACGAAATGAATTAACTATAAATATCTTAAAAGGAGGGCCACATAGGCAAACATAATGCCTTTTGTTCCATGTGTTACAGAAGTTGAATATTACAGAGGTCAAATACTGTTTGGCAGTACCGATTAGCAGAGAAGTACCGGAAGTACTAGGTGGAGATTGCCTCTTCTTCTCAAAGCAGGAAACCAGAGAACAGTGTTGCCCCACCTTACAGCATGTGAAGTTGACTTCGGCACTCTGTGAAGGCTCTCACAGTGCTTGACATTCAAATATTCCTGTTTTATAATACAATTCCCACCTAAGTTAAATTTCTATTAGTAGAAGGGATTTGCTTTTTAAATATTTCCTTCATTTGATATTGTAGAGAATAATAATAATAATAATAATAATAATAATAATAATATAATAATAATAACGCCAGGAGTCTCTCAGTCAATAAATGTGGATTTTGGCCTAAATTTAACCTAACCTGACTCTGTGCCTTTGGGTAAATTGTTTTCCTCTTTAGTTTTCATTTTCGAGATTTACTCAAAATCGACACTAGGTGGTGCTAGCATTACACTTCTTACTGACATCGCCAAAGTCAAATTTAATCAGATTTCTTGTTTCCAATTTGTTTGTTTTTTTTAATCTTTATTGTTGAAAGTATTACATATGTCCCTTTTCCCCCCTTCCCCACTGACTTCTAATATGCCCCCACGACCCGCCCCAGGCCTTCACCACCCTATTTCTGTGTCCATGGGTTATGCATCTATGCATACAAGTTCTTTGGTTGATCTCTTCCCATTCTCCCTCTTCCACCTTCCCTCTGAGATTCCACAGTCTGTTTTGCTTTACCAGTTCTGCTAGATGTGTTGACCAGGGTTATTGTAAAAAACAAATAAAAGAAACACAAACTATAGTATTTCAAGCACAATTTTTCTGAGAGGCAGTATGGAAAGGAAATTGTAATAGAAAGTGATAAAAAGTGTGCTAATCTTTGGCTTTTGATTATTTAGAATATCCTAGGCTCTTAGACCAGAAAAGAGAGTGCTCTAATGCATTTTTAAAATACATTTCTTAGGAATACAAAGATAGAATGTTTACTTCCATGTGACAAAGAGTTCTTTTTTCTGTATAGCAGGGTTGACCGGATTTCTTTCCTATTTTAATTTAAAATAATCATGCGCAAATCATTAAAATCAAGTTAAAAACAATTCTGAATTTTCTACAATCTTAGATTTAAAATTGGCCTTTGATGATTTTCAATTTAAAAGTACTCTTTTCCATTGTGACCTTGAGACTTTGAAAAGTCCTCCCCCCGCCCCCCTCTCCTTGAGCCCAAGTAAATGGTATGTGAATGTATAGCTTTATTCTTGATTTAATTTAAATACCTCCTATCACTTAACAGTTTCCCCTTTCACTTTGGAGAAAGACGGGTCTCATGAAAACAGAATGGGAGGTAACTAAGTGATTATTCCTGGTCTTCCAAGGGCAGGAATAGAAAATAGGGAAAACTTTTCCCACAAATCCTGCTGTTTGCTGTGTGGGAAAGTTGAGTACACAAAGGAGATGCCGGCCAAGTAGTCTTGGCAAGGTACCTGTTGGGGGCAAGAAGTCCTGAGCTTCTCCTATCTCTGAAGTGCTGTCACTGAACAAGAAGTCCTGTATTCAGTGATGGACCACATGTGGTGAGTAAGGAGGGGAAGGGGATAATGCTTCTTATGCACTAATGGCTATCACTTAATATGCATTAAAGATGGTTTCAAGTACTGAATGTGTTACTTATTTAGCCTCACAATAGCCCTACACATGGCAACACAGGCCCAGAGAAATCTTTGCCCAAGGTTGAATCAAGAATCTGTGCTTTTAACCATTAACCTATATCATCCTATCTAATAAAGAGGGAATATGCTAATTGACTGTCACACCCTTACAAAGATGGCGGTGACCACAACCAATAAGGAGGGAATATGCTAATTGACTGCCATGCCCTCAAAGATGGTGGCACAAGATGGCAGCGCCCAGTCCCCTCAGCCCCGCCGGGGCAGCAGGCACATGGCACAGCTCTGCGTGCCTGCCTCTGGAGTCCCCCAGTCTCTTCAGCGCCCCCAGCCACCCAGGGCCGCCCGAGGCTCAGGTAATTAGGGCTGTCCGAGGCTTGTGCTGCCAGCAGTGGCAGCAGCAGAGGTGTGATGGGGGCGTTGCCTTCCCCTGATCACTGGGTCCCCTCCTACCCCTGAGGGCTCCTGGACTGTGAGAGGGGGCAGGTCGGGCCAAGAGACCCCCCCCTCCAGTGCATGAATTTTCATGCACCGGGCCTCTAGTCTCCCTAAATAAGAGCAAATGCATCTATAGTGACTATTGGATGCCAGATACTGATACTGTGATATGTGCTTTACCCATATTGATTCTTTTAATTCTCACAACCCCATGAGGTAGGTATTATTGTCCTCATTTTATAGCTGAGAAAACTGAGGTACAGATCAGTTAAAAGGTTAAGAGTGATGGAAGTTGAGCGAGTAATTAAAGACTGAAATAAAGTTCATTTGAAAGATACACAGCAGGTATGGGATTCAGCTCTGACCTCCTCCCCCTTCTCCTCTTCCTGGAGGTTCTCTTACTTCCATTGATGGCCCCCTCCAGACTGCCCCCGAGCCTCACTGCCTCTCTTTGGTGGCTTTGGTCTAAGCAGGAATGAGCTTCTTCTCTTGGTGCTTCTTGTCAAGGATGGGATTTAAACAACAAAAAAGAACAACAAAACACTAAATACAGAGGGAGAACAGAAAACTAGCTTCCTCTGCACTGAGCACTAAACCCTGAGATAGGGCTACTTTAGCAACAAGGTTCTGGGGCAAACCCACTGAAGCCTGCCTGCTTCTCAGCACCATCCTGCCCTCCAGGGGTACACCTCTCTACCTCTCTTCAGCTCCCCCCACAGCCACGGCCTTGGACTCCTCAGTCAATGTTTGCTCCCTCTCCTTTAATTAACAACATGAAGTCCACTCTTCCAGTGACAACACCTGCCTCCCTACAGCAATGGGTATTTAGATGGTTGGCAGGAGATAGTGTGAGGGGAAGGTTGCTCCCCCAAAGGTCAAAGACCCGGGGAGATAACGTGTTAGTTCACCTGTTAGCAGGAAACAAGGCCAAGGGGCCTGATGGGTCTGTCACTAGCAGTGACAGAAAATCCAAAAGAAGAGTGTTGTTGGTTATTCCCCCCATTCACAGGATCTTTTAAAATAAAAAGCATTTTTTATTTCTTGGGACTTTGGTTTTCTTATGTGTAGAATGACATTACTGAAAAACCCTCTTAAATCTACCTGATTCTGATAGTCTCTGAGTTTTGGACTAATTTTAAGAGATATTTTGAGAGAATAAAATTGAGAGAATAAAATTGAGAGAATAAAAATAGTAGCATATGTACAAATTCTTTTTATTTTGTTTGTTTTGTTTTTAATATATTTTTATTGATTTCAGAGAGGAAGGGAGAGGGAGAGAGAGATAGGAACATCAAAGATGAGAGAGAATCATTGATTAGCTGTCTCCTGCATGCCCCTTACTGGGGATCGAGCCCGAAACCCGGGCATGTGCCCCTGACTGGAATCAAACCCAAAACCCTTCAGTCTGCAGGCCAACATTCTATTCACTAAGCCAAATTGGCTAGGGCAGTGGTCGGCAAACTCATTAGTCAACAGAGCCAAATATCAATAGTACAACGATTGAAATTTCTTTTGAGAGCCAAATTTTTTAAACTTAAACTTTTTCTAATGCCACTTCTTCAAAATAGACTCGTCCAGGCCGTGGTATTTTGTGGAAGAGCCACACTCAAGAGGCCAAAGAGCTGCATGTGGCTCGCAAGCCACAGTTTGCTGACAACTGGGCTAGGGTAAACAACCTTTAAAAAAACACAGCCCTATCCGTTTTGGCTCAGTGGATAG
This sequence comes from Plecotus auritus, assembly GCF_963455305.1. Lineage (NCBI taxonomy): Eukaryota > Metazoa > Chordata > Mammalia > Chiroptera > Vespertilionidae > Plecotus > Plecotus auritus. Next base: position 15,714,729 of record NC_137775.1, read on the forward strand.
AGTGTCAGCCTGCAGACTGAAGGGTCCCAGGTTTGATTCCTATTAAGGGCACATGCCTGGGTTATGGGCTCAATCCCCAGCGGGGGGCATGCAGGAGGCAGCCAATCAATGATTCTCTCTCATCTTTGATGTTCCCATTTCTCTTTCCCTCTCCCTCTCCCTTCCTCTCTGAAATCAATAAATACATATTTAAAATTTTTAAAAAAATTTGTTTTCTGTGCTACTTATTTCACTTTCCCAGCCAAGAAGAAACAGACTGGACATTGTGTGTGCAGTCTTCACAACTGCATCGTCAACAAGTGGGTGGCAATATAAATTCTCAGTATTAAGTTGAAGAAATGATGAGAATCTGCACGGCAAGTAATGCAATAAAAACCTTTCACTTACTCAACTTAATTAAAGTGTGTTCTCTCCTAATGCTGTCCTCACTCTCCTCTCCCTGCTTCTCCAAGAGGTAGAAATAGGCAGCTCAACCCTGACACCTGTCCGACCCCTATATGTCCTGAAACACCATGGTAAGGAGCCACCCCATCTCAGTGGTCAGTGACCATAAGGACATTTCTCTCCACTATGACTCACATCCCTCGAAATAATCTTCTTGTTCCTCTTCATCTCATCATGTCCTTATTCTTAGTGGCTCTGGAGTTACCACATTTGAGGTCTTCTGGAAACAATGGTCAGAAAAGGAAGGAAGGGAAACTACTGTGGCTACCTCTCTGGGTGCTCTCGCAGAGTATCTGCTTCCTCCCTGAATACAGGCCCAGCTGCAGGTGAGGGACTATTAGTGAGACTGAGGAAGCATTTCAGATTGGACTAAGGAGCTGAGAGGAGGCAGATATGCCCCAGGCATATTCGGTAAGAAATGGGCTGGTGTGGTTGGCATTAAGGTGCTGAGAGAAGTAGAGGGAGATATGGCAAATAAGACAGAAATGAGATTCAGAATAGATTCTAGAGATTTGAGAAAGGCAGGTGAAGGCATCTGGACCTCATCTGTAGGCAATAAGAAGGCTTGAAAAAATGGTTTTGAGTAGTGAAGCAATGAGATTGAATCCATCAAACATCTATAGATTTTTAAGTTATATAAATGAAAATATTTCATACCTTAATCGTAGTCAATAAATGAGAAATGGGTGGCACCTAATAAAAATTAGCCAACTCCATCAAAAAGATCTTTACTTCAGAGAACAAGGTCTGGATGCTGTGAGAAAGCCCAATCCATATAAATGACTGGTCAACATTCACACATTCCCCTCTAAGAACACTTGATGTGTTTCTTACATATCTGACTGGCCTTTGTTGGTAATCTGCTAACAAAAATGGTCTTGCCTCAGATAAAGTTTCTTCACTCTTTCTGTTTTGTTTGTTTTAGTGTTGTTTAAGAAATAACATTTCAAATGCCTTCAGTGTTCAGAGAAGCAGGTGGATGTGGAAATTAGAATTTGAACCACTTTGTCTCTATCACTAAGACTTCTGCATTTTAATAAGCTAGTTTTTAACCATTTTAACAACAATGCTCTGGTAGCATAAATGAGCAGAATTTCCACAGTCACAAAGGATTGACTGTTGATTTTTTAAGATGGGACAAATCAGTAACCAGGGAGTAGCTGACAAGCCAACTTTAAAGACAAGTATTTGTTTTGATATCTTTCCTAAGGGGAAAAAATAATTAATAGAAGAAAAGATGCTAACGGTGAATGGCACCAGATGTTACTGGTTGAGTTAGACCTTGAGTTCAGCTAAGAAAGAATTCAGAATCAAGAACTCAAATACAAGCAAAAGTTTATTTAGAAGGTCACAGGTGTGGAAGAAGTGAGCCAGCTGGGCTGTGTAGACTCAGGAATCAAATTACAGAGGCGAAAGAAGGGCCCTTGGAGCTTAGAAAAAAACAAAGGCACACACCTTTGGGGAATAAAGGGGAAGAAAAGGCACAGGCATGCTCAAGAAAGAGAGAGAGAGAGAGAAACCAAGATGGCGGCATAGGTAAGCACCTAAACTGCTGCCTCGCACAACAATTTCAAAACTACAACTAAAAGACAGAACGTCTATCACCCAGAACCACGGGAAAGCTGGCTGAGTGGAAGTTCTACAACTAGAAGGAAAGAGCAAAGAGCATTGAGGGGTGCACAAGCGCTGAAAAGCTGAGGTACAGAGACGCGTGAATCGGGCTGGCGACGGGTGACTGAAAGCGCTGCTGTTTTCAACCCGAAGGGAGATAAGCTCCCGATTACTCCGAACTCGTTTCTGGGGAGACACGGGGGACCCAAACTCCTACGGGGAGAAGCTGGACTGTCTGCCGTGGGGTCGGAAAGTGAGGGAGGCTTGCTTGCAGGGCTGCACGCTGGAACAATTGTTTATTGTGCTGGGGCGCGGGACGCGGGGACACGGTTGGAGACGCAGAGCCACAGAGCCGGCTTACTGGCAGCCATCGCTGTTTGCCACGCCCTAGCCTAGTCACGCCCTGAGACCCCGCCCTGCACAATCTACGAACCCACCCAAGCTCCAAGCAGCGGCTTTAGCATATGAATGGCCTGCCCTATCGCAGCTTAACCTAGCAAACCTGCAGCCCGCTTCAGACAGCTCCAAAACCTCCAAACCCCAAGCAAAGAGGAGAAAACTGTAGTTCTTGCTGTAGCTCCTGCTGGGTGGCCTCAGACAGTAGCTGACCTGCACCCCATTGGAGATCCAGAAGCCAGTGTACCTAGTGGTCAGTGTGAGACACCAGATTTCAACTCCTCACATCCATAAGTGATACATTCAAGAGGCAGACTCAGTGAGCACCAAAGCCTCACTGAAACAAGTCCTGTACCATAAGCGTGTCTCCAGCGCAGCAGTTCTTCCATTATAGACACAGCGGGTCCTCACAGCCAATTGGCCTGGAGGTCAATTCCTCCCAGTGTACCAACAGCAATCAAGGCTTAACTACACCAAGACTTTGCACTCAGCCCACAAAGGGGTGTACCAAAGGCGTCCACCTCAGGTGATTGGGGAGGCTGAGCTACTGGCCCCTACTGGTCACCTACCACACAAAGCCACTCCATCAACAGAAGGAAGCAGCAAAATGCGGAGACAAAGAAACATGTCACGAATGAGAGAAATGGAGGAAAGCAAACTAATGGATGACATAGAGTTCAGAACCACATTTATAAGGTTACTCAAGAATCTTCTAAAAACCGCCGAGAAACTTGATGAGACCTCCGAGGAGCTTAGTGAGACCTTCAAGGACCTTAATGAGAATGCCAAAAAAATGGAAAAGGACCAGTCAGAAATTAAGCATACACTGTCTGAAATAAAGAATATACAGAAACTCAACTGTAGATCAACGTACCCCAAGAATCAAACCAAAGATCTGAAATATGAGGAAACAAAAAACACCCAACCAGAAAAACAAAAAGAAAAAATCCAAAAATATGAAGATAGTGTAAGGAGCCTCTGGGACAACTTTAAGCGTACCAACATCCGAATTTTTGGGGTGCCAGAAGAAGAGAAAGAGCAAAATATTGAAAACCTATTAGAAGAAATAATGACAGAAAACTTCCCCTACCTGGTGAAAGAAATAGACTTACAAGTTCAGGAAGCACACAGAACCCCATACAAGAGGAATCCAAAGAGGACCACACCAAGACACATCATAATTAAAATGCCAAGGGCAAAAGACAAAGAGAAAATCTTGAAAGCAGCAAGAGAAAAATGGTTAGTTACCTACAAGGGAGCACCCATACGACTGTCAGCTGATTTCTCAGCAGAAACTATGCAGGCCAGAAGGGAGTGGCAAGAAATATTCAAAGTGATGAACAGCAAGAACCTACAACCAAGATTACTCTACCCAGCAAAGCTATCATTCAGAGTTGAAGGTCAGATAAAGAGCTTCACAGACAAGAAAAAGCTAAAGGAGTTCATCACCACCAAACCAGGATTACATGAAATGCTGAAGGGTGTTCTTTAAGAAGAGGAAGAAGAAGAAAAAGGTAAAGATAAAAATTATGAACAACAAAATGACATCAAATACATACCTACCAACAAGTGAATCTAAAAATCAAGTGAATAAAAAATCTGAAGAACAGAATGGACTGGTGAATATAATAGAATCAGGGACATAGAAAGGGCGTGGACTGACAATTCTCAGGGGGGAGGGGTGTGAGGGGTGCGGGAAGAGACTGGACAAAAAGCTTACACCTATGGATGAAGACAGTGGCGGGGGGTAAGGGCATGGGGTGGGGTGGGGAATCAGGTGGAGGGGAGCTAGGGGGAAAAAAAGAGGAACACCTGTAATAATCTGAACAATAAAGATTTATTTAAAAAAAAAAAAAAGAAAGAAAGAAAGAGAGAGAGGGAGTGAGTGCACTGGGTCCTTGTCTTAAGGATTTCCAAAGGCGGGGACTTTAGGGGAGGATTCAGGGAAGGATCGAGATGCAATATCCATCAACTTTCTAGGTATGTCCTGTCAGAGTCCTGGTCTCTATGATGGGTTGGTGATAGGGGAGAGGGTCATTAGTTATTGCACTTGATGTCTATCAGCTGTGGTGTTGCTTCATCTGGTTTTACTGTTTTTTCTGGGCTTGGAGCTAAAACACAACTAAGGCCTAGATGTTAACTTTAGTTCGACCAAAACACTGTCTCTGTGGTCAACAGACCCAAGACTTTGTTCTTAAGATTATTTGATGTGGGCCAGAACCTCACTGTCCTGAGGTTAAGGAAGTGGTTGTCCAAGGGCTTGTATGGGAGTCATATGATGCTATAATCTGGCCCCCTTGCTCCTCCTCTGAGGGGGTCTACCACATGCCTAGCAACATGCCAGGGGAAGAAAGGTAAGGGCAGGGTCTGAACTGCATGACCAACAATATGAAAGGTCTGGAGGTCTAAACCAAATGAGTAACGATATGCTAGGCGAGGAAAGGTCACCTTGGGGGTGAGGTCCCACCTTATAATATTTGTTTTCCCAGTTTTGCTCATTGCTAGGCACCCAAAACTTTCCACTCTGGTGACCTTCTGTACTTGGCTTATTGTTTCTACTCTGCTTATATCTGTCTAACTGCCTACACCAAGCATGTCAAACTTGCGGCCCACGGGCCACATGCGGCCCACAATGAATATTTTTGCGGCACAGCCAAAATTTTTTTTTTTAAATTTTGTAACTTAATTTTTACAATATCCTTTATACAAAATCATTAATAACAAACTACAATGTTCGCTAATGACCGTTTACTATAATCGTGTTGCATTCATTTCCCTGACGCGCCTTAGGCGCAGGCGCACCATTTCTCTCCACTAATACTGGCAGCGAATATTCTAGTAGCCCATTGCCGTGTCATTAGTCTTGGACTGACTTGTTTGGTGTGCGCAACAGGAAATATTTCACTTTTGGAGAACAAGAAAAATAGGTTTATTTGCATTACGCTTATTAATTTGTGCAGTTATTCAATGTCTGGTAAGTTAATGTTCAAGAAAAAATATTAATTTTTATTAAAATGTTCTATTATTTTATGTTAATGATTACTCATTTACTTCAGCCCTTTGTATTCAGCATGTCTCTATCAAAATAAATCTATGTTTCTATGAAAATTGAAGCTTTTGTTTTTTTGCGGCCCACGTAAACTTAAACCCTGTTTATTTGGCCCATGTTAGCCTTTGAGTTTGATATGCTTGGCCTACACTAACAAAGAGACTAAGAGAGAAAGCAAAAGGAGAAGAAATACTAAAGATAATGTATAGAGAGAAATGTGAGGAGGAATGGGTATTAGAAAATAAGGGGAACATATTAGTCAATCTAGAAAAATAGAAAGTGAGAGAAAAAATATAACTACAGATTTTTCACCAAATGGTTGCCTAGTAAACTTGACTAGGAGTGGTTCTCTCTTTCTACTGAATCATTGTTGAAGAACACTGTATTTAGAGTCTGCTGGCTCTACCATTATCAACTGGAAAACAAACACATTTCAGACGTATTGGTTGTGAGCACCATATTTTCCATATCACGCTTTTCCCCTAACAGTAGAAGTGTTTGATTTCACCAATTTTGGAGGGTAATAGGAATGGATCGGTAAGATTGAAACAGGCATGGTGACATTTTTGAAAAGTCAAATTAGTCTAGGATGGCACATTAGTATGTGTAATACTGAGTAACAAACCGTGGAAAGAGTAAATTAGGAAGCAGCTCAAAGTCCATTTGGCAATGTGAGACCATCTTTAGAGTGTGACAATATGCCATTGGAAACCATTTTTCCATGTAAAGAGGTTGGTACACTTGGGGTCATGTAGTGTAGAGGCAAAAGAAATTTTACATTACAAAGCAATTTTTTTATCTTCCATTTTCATGCAGTTCCTATGGATTCTATTATCACTGTTTTCCCTTTAATCAAAGGATTTTAAAGAACAAAGAACATTAAAAAATGCTTGACTGCTCCAATTTGAATTTGTCTTTCTTATAATTTACTGTTTTTCTAGAAAATTGTAATATTACATTTTTATAAATAAACCTATTTCTATTGCATATCTTTGGCAAAATTCTTGTTCTGTGAGTGCGTGTCTGTGTGTATGTGTGTGTGTTTAAAGTGGTGTGGAAAGGGGAGGGGACAGGGGGCAACAGGATTTAGAGAGATTATTATTCAGAATGAGTAGTAAAGCAATGAGATGAAAGCTATCAAACTCCATTATTTTTCTCACAGCATCTCTTTTTCCTTAAAAAAAAAAAAAAAAGGAGTTAAGCATGTGAGAATTTGTGCCATTCTTTGGAAACATACTTTGGTTATAGCACTCTATTTTCCTTTCACATTAACACAGGTTTCCTATAAGGGAAAACCATGTTCTAATCTGTGGGATAGAATGAATCATAAATCATAAATATTTATGCTTATAGACAACAAATTAGAAAGGCATAGCATAAAACAACAACAAAATCTTTATCCTTTGGCAAATGTTTGGATTTCCTCCTTTGAATTCATTTTGTCAATCATTTACTACTCCTTACTTTCATCTAGCATAGAACAAAATAAAATCTAAGAAGTTCACAGCAAGACTAGTAGCAAAGCAAATATAATACTCAACCTTTGGCCACCTATCTGGACTAAGGCCAAGATTTTTTCCAAAATAGGAATAGGGCAGAGAAAGCCAAGAAAAGTATGGTGGATTTTTGTCCTGGTTATATTTATTTATTTTACTGGATCTAGGTAACACTGAAAAAAGTCAGGTATACATATTATAGCTCATATATTTTAAACCACTTAGGCATGGTTTATATATGTATGTATATATTTTATGGGTCTTTATGTTTTAAGTGAGCAAGACAGTCACACATTATAATTTTAATAATTCTTACAAAAGAGCAAAAAAATAATCTAGTTCAAGAATAAAGATTAAAATAAAACAAATAATTTAAAAAATTCCAATCAAATTTTTATTATAATGTTAATATAGTATATTTCTTAGCTACTGTCTTCTAAGTTATATCTGGAGATTAGCAATTAGCTGAGTTTGTGACCTTGATTCTCCTCAAATATTACATGAGGAAATTGACCAAAATGCTCTTCTAATCATTTTATGCCAAAAAAGTTCTGTAGGTACTACTATGTAAAAAAGAATTTCTTACATAAAAACAAAGGAAAGATCAAAATTGAGGGACATATTGACAATTGCTGAGACAAATAAAACAATAAGAATAGCATTTTAGTATTTAGATTAAAAAGTAAATACGGGACAACACCAGAAAATAGTTCACAAAGGAGGAAAAAAAATGTTTGAAAAAAATAATAAGAGAATGTGACTAAAATACAAATCTAACTTTTGACTGTTGAATTAGCGAAGATAAAGCAGTATTCATGTTGGTTAAGAGCATGAGCTCGGTGGCAGAGGAAGCTGATGGGGATTGCTGTATCTCTCACCGACTGCAAGCCTTGGGCAAGCCTCTGCTTTCCCAGTGTAGACTGGGAATAACCTTGGCATTTAGCCACAGGGTGATTAATGATGATTTAAACAAGATTACTTTAATGTGCTTAACACAGCGCCTAGCACAGATTAAGAGTTTAATCTTAACAAATTATTGTTGTTCTCATGCTGGTGAAAATGTACAGTGACACACATCTTAATAAGCAATTTGACTAATGTATTGATGAAATATTAAGTAGTCCTTAACATGCTTTCAATCGTTTTTAATAACACTGGAAAATGGATCTAGCAGTCCCAGTTTGGAAACCACAATGAATTCAGTGTTCCTAGATTGTCCCTTTAGCAAAACTGTTAACATCAACGTTCGTTAAAGGATATGTTTTCTATCACCATTGCATAATAAATTCTTCATGTTATTTTGAAAATTTGAACATGAGATTCTATTCATGGAAATAAAGAAATGTATTTCAGGTGTATTTTTCAGAGGTATAACAATTTTTTTAAAATTGTCTCTAAAATTCCTAGCTATACAGTTTTAAAAGCACAACTACTTGAAAATTAATGCTTAAATTCAATAAACTTATTTATTTGCAAAAATATTGATATTTTCACTAGTCAAATAACTATTATTTAACCACATTGCTTTTTAAATATGGAATTCTTAGAGAATCTTCTAGTTTATTTAATACTAGAGGCCCAGTGCACAAAATTTGTGAACTCAGGGGTCCCTCAGCCCGGCCTGCGCCCTCTCTCAGTCTGGGAGCCCTCGGGGGATGTCCGACTAACAGCTTAGGTCCACTCCAGGGGGAGCAGGCCTAAGCCGTCAGTCAGACATCCTTAGTGCTGCTGCGGAGGTGGGAGAGGCTCCCGCACCGCCGCTGCGCTTGCCAGCCATGAGCCCAGCTCAGGGCTTCTGGCTGAGCAGCGCTTCCCCTGTGGAAGAACACTGACCACCAGGGGGCAGCTCCTGCATTGAGCATCTGCCCCCTGGTGGTCAGTGTGCGTCATAGCAACCATTCATTCTGCTATTCAGTCGATTTGCATATTAGCCTTTTATTATATAGGATGTTTACAATAAGCCTATAGCTACTTATATAGCACCTAATCTTCAAGAAATATAGAGATATTAGGCATAAAACATTTTTAATCAAGAAAATACTTTTATACTTATAAGCTTTTTAAATATTTGATAAGAATGACAGCATACTTATAAAAAGCTGGCTATCATAATGCCGTCTTACGTAAAACCCTTCTTATGGTAGTTCTTAATTCCTTTCAAACAGTAAAAAGACTTAATCTTGATTTCCAATATAATGTCACAAAACACTTTAATCTTATCAATTAGTGTTTTCCTCTGGCCTTTTGGTAATGAACTCATTCAACTTTGTTGTTGGAATTACAAAGGCTTTTAGGCAACTGATTATCAGGTTTTAAAATTTTTATGACTTATTATTCTAAACTTGCTGCTTGTGTTTTGAAAAGGAAAACTGACTTCTCATTTAGGTGTTTGCCCCTGTCTGTAATCAAAAGGGTGAGGACCAGTTTCCAATACAGAATTTATTTCACAAGAGGAGTAGCTTTCTCGTTACACAATCAACAAAGCCCGTGGTTCTCTGGCTGACATTAGCTAGTCCTCTCCAGGGTTAAGCCTTAACAGTAGGATCCATATGCAACCTCCTTGACTAGAATTGCCTTTAACTGCTGGCCTAGGCCTCTCCCATCCTTTCTTAGCCTCCTGTGGGCACATTGGCCACGATGCAGGCTAAAGCTGACCGTGAATAATCCCTGATGAAACCTTTTGCACAAGTGGCGAGGAGTTGGCTTTGCTTATAGATAGGGTGCTTTGTACCCTTCGCCTTAGTTTCTGACACTTTTGAGGGTGAAAGGAGACACTGTCAATTATTATGCCAGAACAATAAGTGTGATTTGGGATATTCTCTCTCACACCCGACCAACCAAGTTTTATAGCATTCAGAGTTTATAGACAGCGTATCTGGTTATGCAGCCCAAGGTTCTAATCATATCTACTCGGTCTTTATGGTGACTGCGTAGTCTTTTACCATCAATTGTTCACTTCCAGAAAATATTGGCTGAGCTTAGGCTACATAAAGTCAGTGGCCCTCTCTGACTTGTTGAGTCCTCCTAAGACTGTGTGGTCTCTGTTGTTTTTAGCTTTGGTTTCTTTTTAAGAGTCAACTAAGAACAAAATGTTGTTTTTATAAAGGAAAAAAAAAATGCTTACTTCAGACTAAATGTTTTGTCCCAGCCAGGTGTGGCTCAGTGGTTGAGTGTTGACCTATGAACTAGGAGGTCAGGGTTCGATTCTCAGTCAGAGCACATGCCTGGGTTGAGGGCTTGATCCCCATTGTGAGACGTGCAGGAGGCAGCTGATCAATGATTCTCTCTCATCATTGATGTTTCTATCTCTCCCTCTCCCTTCCTCTCTGAAATCAATAAAAATATATTTTTAAAAAATGCTTAGCTGTCTAGAACAGTTTTCTTTCTTGGACTAAGTGGTTCTCTCTGGCTTTCCCACAAGTCCAAACTCTCCTCCGTAATGCACCCTCTGTCTCCCAATGCAGACCCCAGGCCACTGCTTGAAGTTAGCTCTACAAGGTAGCTGGGGCTCTTTGTCTTGCTGTGCTTTTATAGACAGCTTTTTAAAAGAAATTAGGAATCTAAGGAATGGGCTCTAAATATAACTTTCACTCCTTCCTAGGTGCTGTCCAAGGATTTAGAGAATTGAGCATCTGTAGCAGCATTTCATAAGACTTGGTTGACTCTTGTTTCTTCCCTTGTAAAGATCCCTATGCATCTACCTGGAAAATTTAAAGCATTCAGTAATTTGCTCACACCCAGTGATTTATCTGAAATAGTATTGACTTTGGCGCCTGCCTCATCCCCACATGAAAATCCCCTCCCATCAGTCACCTTGAGATGATTCGGTTCTGCAGTGTACATGTTTGTTATTGAAAGGCTCCTACATACAGTGTCTACTACAAATAACCCACAAGACTCAGCTGTATAAAAAAAATGTAACTTTATTTTTCTAATTTCAAATTTAGTTTCTTTTGATGTAAGAAATGTTCAAACATGTAGAGATTTTTTTTAAAGAGGTTATTTGAGCCAAACTGATGACATATGCCAGGGAACAGGATCTCAAATGCTTCAGAGAAGTATAGTTAGCGGTTTGTTTTATCCATTTGAAAATTTTTAAAATTGAATTTATTGGGGTGACATTGGCTAATAAAATTATATAAGTTTCATGTATACAACACTACAATGCATCACCTATATATTGTATTGTGTGTTTACCACTCCAATCCAGTTTGAAATTAAGGTGAGAATGCAGAGGATTACATAAAGGTGGGAGAAAATAAGGTGGGGATTGGATTACAGGATAGTTAAGATTGTATGAGAAAAGAAACCTTAAATGTTTTATAATTCTCATTACGTGAGAATGAAAAGGGGCATTTCAAAGATGTGTTAATATAGACGCACAGAAACAGGGCTTGCTTTAGGCAAAGACTTCCCTTGCAGACAGTCATTAGGAATAGTCTTACTGCTCATGATGTCCAAACCTCCCTGGTCATCTTTTGTAACTCAGATTCTTATCCTTTATGGCTCTTCTCCAATCCCCTAAACCGTCACTGTGCCAGCCTGCAGGAATTCACAGTCCATCATCAGCAAAACCCTGATGAACTCCACCCTCTTATCTAACAACCATTTATTTTCTTTCTAGTTCATTACTTCTAATACTGCTGACCCAACAATCCATTGAGCCTCCAGGGATCTCCAATCAATTCACTCTACCATTTCTGGGCCTTATCCCTCTCACTATCAATACCTGCCTTATGCTCCATGATTTATTGCTATACTTCCTATTATGTATCATAAACTATATCCCTGGTCCTACGTCCTCTTGCTTACCTAAGTGCTTTGTTCCTACAATTATTCCCTATCTTCTGCACAATTCTCATTAGCACACCGACATGCTGTAATATCACTCATATTAAAAACAAAACAAAAGAAATAACAGTTCCCATAATTCCACATAACCTTCCAACCACTTCCCCAATGTGGGTTCTTCTTTATGAAAAACTTTTTAGAATACTTCTCTGTACTCACTGCACTCAACTTCTCTCTTGGTTTCTCTTGAGCCCCTTGTCATCCAGTCTACAGAAATCTCTCTATCAAAGGCATCCATGACCTCCAGGTTACCCAATCAGAAGATAAACTCTGTCTTTATCTCTCCAGATTTCTCATCCACATTTACAAACTTAATCAGTTCCTCATTCATGAAGTGCTTCTTCCCTTGGCTTCTGATACGTGACACTGCCCTTGTTTTCCTCCCATTTCACTGGCCACTTCTCAGTTTTCTTGTCTGGAACTTCTGCTGATTTATTAATGAATCACTTATCTATGTTTCCACATTCATTCCTTGGAGCCTAAAAGTTAGATGATCCAATTCAGTCCCGTGATTTAAAGATCAATTATATGTGTCTGATGCTCCTAAATCTATATCTTAACCATAAATCTCTCTTCTGAGCACTAGACTGCCATATTCAAAAGTCTACTTGATGTTTGCCTTAAATGCACAATAGACACCTTAAACTTATCATTTCTAAAATATAAATGCTATTTACTTCTTCTAAACCAGTTTTTCCCTCAGTTTCCTTAATGCACAAACTGGAATCACAATTCAGTAAGGTGCTCCAGCCAAATGTTTTGCAATCTTTCTTGACATTGTGCTTTCTCGCATGTGGGACAGGAAATACCAGCATCATAAATGCCATATTCAAAAAAGATGACTGAGGACCAGATGTTGTGATACCATCATAAGAGCCAGTGTCTTTCTGGTCCCTGGCTCTTTCATCTCATCCTCTGTCTTTAGATCTTAGATGACATCTCTTGGAGGAAAAACTGAGAATCCTTGACTTGACTTAGTGAAAACTTAAAATGCCTCAATAATCACAAACTTCACCAGAAAAAGTGACTATATAAATTTTTTTCTGTTAGTAAAATATGGGAAGTTGAGTTAACAATCAAGTTCATTTACAGAAAAACAAAGATATACATTATGATGTGTAGGTCTGGACTGCAAGTCCATACCCACTATCCTTGAGGTTTCTCTTTTTCTTATGTGGCTTGTGGGACTTCTTTTCTCATTGTTTTCTGAAAGAGGGCACACAAATCCCAGTGAGTCTGCAAAGTGATCCACTGAGGTTCCGGAAGAAAATACTTCATTCGTATTTAATTTTATATAAATGAGATATAAATTAATTTATATATGGAATGACATTGGTAATTTACTCAGGCATATGTCAGACAGCCACTTGTCATGAATTGTCCTGAGGAAAGTGTACACGATAGTCAGTGGCAGTCTCATTTTTCATCCTATTTCAGCTTATTATGACTTGCTCTCTTGTATACGGACCCAATTAACTGAATTCATAAATAGTGTTATAAAATGAGATAAAAAGATTGAAAAAATGTCTTTACAAAACTGATGGTTTATAATAATGCTAATAATGTACAACCTAACAACAAAAAGTGAGTGCTAATATGTGTTCTATTCTTAGTGTAAGTTGTCAGCCACATTCTAATGCATAAATTGGGAACATAAAAATAATTTTGACAGAAAAACATTGGCTAAGGGTCACAAAGTTTACAAGAACTACTTGAAATGTAAGTTTACATCTATTATTATGAGAAATGGTCCTCAACCCAAAGTATATATATTTATATTTGGCCTCAGAATAATAATTAACAGTAATATGGGGCAAGGCACTATATAAAAACATTATCATCTTATCCTCATCTCATTGTCTTCAATTTCATTTTACACGTGTTGTACTATTCATACTATATTAATAGGATTATATTTGCATATAAGTTATGAATAAATAAATACATATATATATATATATATAAGGTAGACAAACATTTTATTGATGGGGCACAAAATAAAATATATTTAGTGAGCATCACTCAATATGACAGCAATTAGATCAGCAGAGGTGCTTCTAAATCTTATAGTGGAAAAATATTAGTGCTGCAGAGTGCTTTAAGAAGTTTCTTAAAGAAACAAACTTCATTGGAACCAATATCATATTTTGTTCTCTTCTTGGAGTTTTCCTTTATAAAGTTATAAAGCAGGGCCACTAGTGTCAAGTACTCAGAATTACTCCCACACCCTCTCATTCATTAATTTATGCAAACATACATATTAAGCACATCCTATGTGTAGAGTGTGACAAGACAGAGCCCATGGGTTCCTCCTGAGAGTTTCTAAATCAAGTAACAAGAATTCTTGGCAACAATTTTAAGTTGTATTTGGTTGCCATCTTTCCTCATAGGGTGTGTGCCAATTATGCAAATCAAAATGACAAGAAGAGGTCTGTCATTGCTCAAGCTAAAAAATCTGGGCATGCAAATTAATTCTAGTTAATTCCTAGTTTAAAAACTGATTTCCAGTAAAGAGGCACTTTTCTTACTCCTCCTATTTCCCTCCTTTCTCTGCATTAAAACAATATTACAGATTGTAAGAAGCCTCCACTGTCAATCAGGATTAAGCAGAGGATACAGAATTAGGATAATAGTTAACATCTATTGAGTACTTGCTGTGACACTACTGTAAGTACTTTATTTATATCAACTTGTATAATCATTCTACTGACCAATTATTTATGACAGTGCTCATTTTAAAGAGAAACTGAGGCACAAAAATTTTTTTAGCTATGCCATTTCATTTTTTGACTACAAAAATATGACTGTTGACTAATTTACATTAATGATTAAGTTGGTCAATGGAATAATTAATATTTTATAAGTGGCCCTTTTTTAGTAATAATGAATAGCTTAATTTATTATAACATTACATTGGAATAACTTTATCTAAATTAAATAACATTGTTATGTTATGGTTGACATAATGGATATAATAAAAGCAACAAAATACAAGAAATGAAAAGATGGATTTTCTTTTGAAAGATGAATCTGTAAGTGCGGCTTCCTTAATGTACTACTTTTTCCAAAATTGATGTGAACAATAAAATTAGTCTTTGATGAGCATTTTCTTGATGTTGACTAGGGCCACTTTGTTAATCATAATACTTAAAAGAAAAGAGTCAATTGAGCAGATATCACTATGACAACTAAAAATGAATGTTTTTGTAGTTTTGCAAATGATTAGTATACAATTCCTTATTAACTAAATAATCAGATTTTTAATAAAACTCAATTGAAGCAAAAGTTATGATATTTCCAGGTTAAATCTAGCTTGATTTACCCAAGAAAATCAAACATAGCTATTTAGTTTCTTTTCCCTTTCCCAATTCCACCCTCATATAAACATTTAAAGTGTTTTCTGTCTCAGAGTATTACTTCAGTAGAATTGTTTTGTTTGTCCTGAATTAGAATTAGATTACTTCATGAGGTACAAGGTATGGGACCTCTTCAAGGTGAGTGGGTGATGATTAACATCTGAAAACAGACCAACATAATGTAGAAATACCAAAAAGCCCTAGGACATTACAGAAGAAGGAACATAAGTGATGATCCAGAGTAACAACCATCATTTCCAGACTATGATTCAAATGCTAAAGTGATTAGATAATTTAATGATAAATATATAAACAGTTGGTGGAAGAAACCCTGTGTTTTGAATCTAACTAGTAATCTTTCAAAGTTAAAACAAGAAAATCTTCTCATAATAGTATTATAATATAGGGCAGCCAAAGATTATTATATTAATTTATGTAAGTATTGGATTTGAACAGATTTAAGATTAAGAATGCTAATCCCTTTGTTTTTGTTTTAATTTTTTTTTGAAATCTAAGGCTATGTTGAAGAGAGTCTAAGGATTAAGAACACAGAATTATATATAGAAAGTAAACACATTACTGAAAGAAGTATCACATTTTTGAATAATTGGAGCTAAAAACTTATGGTCTCTAAATTGAAAGACTACATGTAATAATGAGTCAGTCCTCTCTGAAAATAGTCATAAATTTTAACTCAATTCTGATCTGTTAAAGTTTAGAAAGAAAGATGTTCAAAGAAACAGGACAATCCTCTCTTGAAGGATTCCCCAAGAAATGCTGAATTGAGGCATTACTTCAAACTTTACAACCTATTCTCTTTTTGATAAAAACTTCCTGTTTTTGCCAGCTGGCATGGCACAGTGGTTGAGTGTTGACCTTCGAACCAGGAGGTCACATTTCAATTCTGGTCAGGGCACAAGCCCTGGTTGTGGGCTAGATCCCCAGTGTGGGGCATGCAGGAGGCAGCTGTTTGATGAGTCTGTCATCATTGATGTTTCTATCTCTTTTTCCTCTCTGAACTCAATAAAAAAAAATATTTTTTTAAAAAACCTGCATGTTTTCCCTTGACATTGTAAGTCAAAACAAAAGCAATTTTGACCATGGTTTCTTAAACTGAACACGTCCACCCATCCTGCACCCAAGATCTCCCCTCAGGGAAGGGATGTGCATGTGTATCTTTCCTATGAGTTGAAAATCAGTAGCTTAAAGTGCTTGTTATTGTTCACAATCTGTACTTGATCCTGAGGATTTTGAAACATGACTTGACTGCAAAGTTTGATCTCATCTCAGCGGCAGACACAAGGCTGTTAAGACTGAATATGCAATCAGAATTTACTAATTTGCAATAGAAATATCATTGTAGACTAAATTTGGTTCTCAGGTCCATTGCTGAATGTATTCTTTTTCTGCAGACAAGCAACATATAAAAACAATATCATGAAAATGCTGGTTCATTTTCAAAGAGCACATCTCTTCTACATTTACATAAAACAAAAAAACATTGAGCCACGGTTTGTTTTGTGTGTGTGTGTGTGTGTGTGTGTGTGTGTGTGTGTGGTTCCCCCCAAAAAACTCTGTGACATTGCTCTATATTTAGTTGGTATCTAAATGCTACAATGGTCAGCCATACTTCTTATAACATTTTATGCATCTTTTTCTGACTGAATGCTTATTTGATTTTTCCTTATTTTAGATTTATTTCTTTGAATTACATTTGACTCAAAACTACCACTAGAATTAGAGAGTTTGGCTCTCTTTTCATTCATTATATTAAACTAGAGGTCCAGTCCATGAAATTCCTGCACTGGTTGGGTCCCTAGTGGCTGTTGGCTGCTGGCTGCTGGCCGCTGGCCGGTGCCTCCCTCCCATCCCCCGGCCGGCCCCACTCCCAGTTGAGAGGACAATTTCTATACTAAGCTTTTATTGTATAGATGGTGTGGCCTTTTGGTCCATGTACTAATACCTATTTTCAGCTGCAGAAAGTTTTCCTCAATTATAGTTTTGTTTATTACATATCTTATTTCAATTGTTTCGATATTTTCCTTAGTAATAGCTATATTTATCAGGCAGTATTTCCAGTCTCTTCATGTCTAAAATTTTTACTTTCACTGTTCATAATGTCTCTGCATTCTGAAAATTCTCTTCAGACAATATCTTCCTATTTATTACTGTCTCCTTGGTTGATCTAATTCCTTCTATTTAGTTATTTCCTTGAGTCTTTTGATCACATCCAGTTTATTTTTGAATCTCAGCCTTTTTAAAAATGTTCATCTGGATCATCTTTTTATTTCAATCTATTTTATTCTTACAGCTTTTTGCACCTATTATTATGCCAAATAGATTTTTTGGGTTTTTTTTTTTTTGTTCTGTCTGCTTTGATAAGTCATTTTTCAAGGATATACTCTTATTATTTATTTTCAGATAATGGTTCTCTACTTTTTTAGTAGATATGCCCACAGATTTCATTCCACATGTGGTTATTATTTTCTGCCTCTCCTCTTTAAATGAAGAGAAATATTTATACAGACCTGGGATTTGTTACAAACAATGGTAGTATTTTTAATTTTTATAAAAACTTCTAAACTTCTTGCCTAGATGATAACTGGTAGAACCCTCCTCTAGCTTGGCTTAGCTAGAGGGTGCTATGATCAGCTACCAGTTGTGAAACAACTGTGAAGTGAGATGGAATACATATTCTTCTCTGCCCTACTGCCTACCTCTCTGACGCTTTTGACATATAGTAAGTAAGAAGAACTACCATATTCATTATTTACTGCTTTAACTGGTTTTTAAGTATATGTTCAAGATGATAGTACCTTGTATATAGAAACCACACTTACCAGGATACAATATGCTACTTCTGATCCTTCTGTAATTTCAAGGGGTTGGGTGAGGGGGGGAGGAGAGAAGACAGAAAGTACAGGAAAGAGGGAACAGAACTATAATAGTCCAGATAGTTAAAAACTCAAATGTTAAAATTGTAAAACTCCTGGTAGAAAATATAGATGATTATCTTTGGGCCTTAGGTAGGCTGTTTCATTAAACAAGACATGAAATATATTGGCCATAAAATGAAGCACTGATAAATTTGGCAATATTAAAAGGAAGAAGTTTTGGCCATCAGAAGCTACGTTAGAGAAAGTGAAAGTCACACACTGGCAGAAGATATTCATGACACCCACACTCCAAAGTGATTAGGATCAATAATGCACAATAAGAAAAACACAACCTAGGTGAAACTGAGATGATAGACAGACATCTCACAGAGAAAGAAACCACAGGCCAATCAACGCATGAGGAGATGTTTACCTCATTATTGGTTAGGAAAGTACAAATCAAAACAAGATTAATGATCAGTTTATGTGCTTCTGATTGGTCAACATTAAAAAAGCCTGTCGATACTGTGTTGGGGAAGATGTGAATCCTTTGGTAGAGGCCTAAGTGGGTGAATCCAATTCAGAAAACAATTTGGCATTATCATTTAACACTGAAGGTTAACCTATGACCCAGCAACCCCAATTCAAGCTAAGTGCCAACCCCCCCAAAACAACAACAACAACAACAACAACAACAACAACGCAATAAAAACAAAACAAACACACAAAAAACTTATTGCAGATGTAAAAGTTAATACCCAGGACATTATATAATCATGTAAACATTTTTATAAAGATAAGAAAACTACACTACTATATGTTTTAGAAAAACATATAGATACACTAAAATTAAATAAAGCAAGGAGAAGGTAAACATGACATTCAGGAAGATGGGTATTTTGATGGAAAGAAACAGGGAAATAGATGCAGAAAAACCATGTGGTTCTGTCAAAGTCCTAGGCTTTGTTATGGATGAAGGGTCCACTTGTGTTTGTTTATTATATTAATGAAAATAATTAGTTATATAACTTATAAAGTAAAAGCAAATTGGCCCTGTATAGACAAATGATAAGATTCTGACATTAACCAAGCAGTATAATTAAACAAACTCAGTATTCCAGATAATAACCATATTGCATCAGAATTTTCTCTTAAGGAAGGACCTATCTTTTGTTGGGAAATACTTTAGTAATTAACACTGCAGTCATGGATTGGCAGGTGTCAAAGAAATAAAAGAGGTGGCTAATGTCAACCTAATAAATGGCAATAAAAATGTTAATGAACATAAAAAAAGAGAAATGAATAGAAATTTGGTTGTAGGGGGGAAATGAGGGAAGGAGTAGGGAAAGGAGTAGGTGGAAATACAGGTTTTTGCTATTTTTGCAATGTAAACAGTTGTCTTCTCAAAACTTTAGGAAAATGTGCCAAATTTGCAAATTTCCTCTTTCAGGTTGGTTTCTCTATGTAAATGACAGAAAGTTCCCCCACCCATGTGACAGCATACAAAACACATTGAGCACATGAGGATTGCAAGGCCATACCCTGAAATTTCCCATTGCTGACAGCGACAGGAATCTGGAAGTGACCCATGAAAACTCATCTCGGGACATTTGAAGACATGATGATGATGTGGACTTCCACAGGACATGGAAAGGCTGTCCAGTAATGTAATCTAGCCACCTTCAATTTTGTTTTAAATATTACAGATTAGGGATATGAGCAGCATATACTCCCCAAGATTCAATAGTCTTTCAAAATTGCTGCTTTTTATAATTTATAAATTGTATTTATAAGAAAAATTATAATGCATAATTTATATAATTATATTATTTTGTAAGCCCTATTTGTAAAAACACGTCAATGTCTATGTAAAACATTATTATATATGTTTTACATAGACATTTCAGTTTCTTCAGTAATGAGCACTTTTCATATGTAGCAAAATGGGAGAAATAAGATATATTGGGTGAGTGTATTTAGTTTGCAGAAACAAACTTACTGCAATTTCTCCATAGAGTCCTTCATATTTATTTATGTCACAATGTTATTATTTTTAAAATATTAAATGTTTCCCAAGTGGATAAAAAGTTAACATAGAAAGCATTAAATTGATGAAATTCTGGCATTTTTTAAAAACAATCTCAAATGAAGTCTCATGTTTCACTAAATTGATGAGCACTAACATTTGTAAAGTTACTTCTATGTGCTTAAAACCAATAATGAAAATAACAATCATAATAATGGTTTCAATAGACATTTCCAGCTTAAAAACTTGCTTTGGAAAGGAAAAAAATAGAAATTATTTCCTCAATTTTATTTTATTTTAATTGTATATCACTAGCATTAAAGATATGCTTATAACACTATGCTTTCCAATAAACTATTGGGTGAAAAATACCACAAATCTCAATAGCCCATTTATAATTTGTAATGATGTTATTTATCACACTGTCAAGAGCTGCTCCAGCCCTGGCCAATAGCTCAGTTGATTTGAGTGTCATCCTGAAACCGCAAGGTTTCCAGTTCAATCTCCAGTCAGGGCACATGCAAGAAGCAACCAATGAACACATAAATAAGTGGATCAACAAATCAATGTTTCTCTCTCTCTCTCTCTCTCTCTCTCTCTCTCTCTCTCTCAAAAAAATAAACAAAAATTTAAAAAAAGCTGCTCCAATAAATTATCTTGAAAATAATATGTTGCAAAGAGTTAAAATTTAGGTCGAAAACACTTACTTAAGGATTGTGTTTCTTCTATAAAATGAAAATATCTTATTTATCTGAAGGTGCAGGTTGACCATATGCTCTCTTGAGATAAGACTTTTCTATGTTCTCAGAAATGTCTCAGTATAAGTGAACAGAGACCTGATTAAATTTATGAATCCTGGAAATTTGTATTATCATTGAGGGTATGTTCCACTGCAACACAGAACTTTACATGTTAGATTGGCTTAACATACTTTACCCTTAAGATAATTGGGTCATGTTTCTTCTTTGCTGAGTATCATATAATACATTATTTTTACGGTGGAGGTACCCTAGGTAGGAGTCACACACCATTTCTGGAATCATGGGTAGGGTCAAGGAACTAGTCGCACTACTGGTCTTTTATACTTATTTTTTATTTAGCGTTGAATTCAAATTTACTCATATGATTCTGACAGGCTGGAATATACTATTTGTTTTGTAACTCATAAGTCATTGAATGCATAGAATTTTAATTTAAGATTTTGTTTTTCACTATAAATTCTAGCCTTACCCCAGAACACCTATTTCAAAATCTCTTGGATAACCTTGACGTCTGCGTTATTATGACTCTCCCCAGGTGATTCTAATGATCATTCAGTTTTAGAAACTACTACTCTAGAATGCTTCCAGACATAGAAGATCTGTCTTCTTCTTTTTTTTTTTCTTCCTTAAAAAAATGCCCTTATTAAAGCATCTTCAATCATCTCTGAGTAGTGGATGGGGTGTGGTAGATTGACTCACCTGACCTCCGTTCCCACTAGCTTCTGTGGTCCTCTCTACTTTGCAGAGATAGCAGAGAGTAAAACATTTCCCAAACTTCCAACCCCTAACTTGATTTAGGTCATGCCTGTCATATGTACTTGTGTAGGACTTGAAATCAGGATTCAGTTAAGTGGTGAAAGAAAATGTACCCAAGACATCTATTTTGCTATTTGAGATCTGGCCCAGGTGGCTTGGCTCTGGAATCAATATTGCTGAGTGAAGCTTCCTCACTCCTGGAAGACAGTTAAGGCAGGGTATTCCTGGAACCAGCAGATAGAAAAACAGCTTCCTGGCTCCTCAGCTTTGAAATTATAGTAGAGATAACTGTTTCATTCACAGCTCAGTTTCTGTGGTGTGGTGGTGTATTCGGGAGTATTCCCAAAAGCTCAGCTCTGCATAAAACCTAGTTCTTCAACTCTTCTAAGAATTTTGTAAGGATTGAGTTCCCTATATTTTTTCCTGTTAAAAATAGCTAGAGCAGTTTCCTTAATCTTCAACTAATCCCAGATTAATGCCTTCCTTTTATAGCTGCCTGTCTGGTAATCCTTACTCAAAGCTTATTTTGACATTTCATATGCAGAGTTAACAACAGAGATCTTCAAAGATTTTAAGGCCTCCACTCCTCAAAAGAAAAGAAAAGAAAAGAAAAGAAAATCTTATAAATATTTGATTTATAAATTATAATAACCCTTAATAAGCAGACTTAGGGTCCATTGAAAGAACAATTTGCATGCATACTAATTGGCACTGGTTTTCTGTATATAGCATGTCACAAAAGTCTCCTACTCTTGCATTTAGTAAATCCATCATGCATTTGGATGTTTTCTGAGACTACTTACTCTATGTGCTTTTATTTCAAAGAAAAAACAATGAGCCTTCCTCCCAAAATTAACATGACAAATGAGAAAGAGGTTTAGATATTCTTACTGGGGAATTATGTATGTTGCAAAGGGATAGAAACTTGAAAAAGACCATATGTACAATAGTTTAAATTCCTACCTTTTAAAAAAGTCATCTGATTCTGTGTGTGCACTCTATATATTGGTTCATACCTTTAACATTTGTTGAACAAACACTGTGGACTTTATATTGTGCTAGACAATAGAGATAAAGCACAATAGAGAATAAAGAACATAGATACTAAAATAGATGCCACAGGAAACTTATGTTATAATTAGGGAGAAGATATTATACAACTAAATAAAAAAGTATTTAATTAAAATAGCAGTATGTTTAAAAAGACATAAAACCGTAGGGTGACATCATTGGGATCCTGATCCAGTCTTCCTGGAGGGAGTAATATTTGAAATAACTTATGAAAAGCAAGGATAAATGAACTAGGGGGCTCGAGAGAGGTGTTTTCTTGGTAGCGTTGTGGAATATAAATGGCTTGCAGAGAGCAAGTCAAGGACTTCCTGTACATTTTATGCCCAAGAAAATATGGAGAGTGGAATAGCTAGCCAATGGGAGATAAAAAGAGGACAAACTGCAGAAGATAGAAAACAATGAGAAGGACATAGGGAAGATAGTCAGTACTTCATCTTACTGTCTTTATTAGCTTTTCGTTCTCCAATAGACAACACCCCTTTTTAAGAGTGTGCCACTCCAGGAGGTGCACCTTCTCTCCGATCTACTCCACATTTGAAAAAGTGCAATAGCCCTGGAGTGTCATCCTGATACTCCAAGGTTGTGGGTTTGATCTCTGATCAAGGCCTATACAGGAAGCAACAGTAAGTGCATAAATAGGTGGAACTACAAATTGATCTTTCTCTCTCTTAAAAAAAATAAATTAAGTGCAATAATATAAAAAATTCACAACACCAAGAGACATATCATTCACACAATTCCTCCCCACATACACACTTTCATCAAATTCTATTACTAATATCACATTACCCTCTCCTTGAAGGGTGGAATCTTCATCACTCCTGGCACCGAAAGCTGATTTAGCTTGTTGATTGCTTGGGGGACAGGGGTATGATAACTGTACACATGACAGACAGCTGAGCACATAGGTAACTTTGTACCTCTGTTTCAGAAAAGAGGGCTGTCTGATCTTACCTATTGCCTATCATGAGAGAGTTGCAATCACATTGTGTAATTACCTATTTCCAGCTATGGAAATGTTCTATTACCATTTTTATTGTGTAATTTAGTAAGAAAAAGAACCTCAGGCAAGTACTTTGAGTGTCATTCAGCCTCTCTTGGTACAGATCCTTGCATATTTTATAAGAAATAGTGTTGTGGCCTTGTTTGGCTTAGTTTGCTCAAGAGCAGTGATACAAATTTATTAATACCCTCTGTTTTCTTAAAAAGTAAAAATTGCCATTATGCAGGTGCCAAGAGATTCAGCCAAATTTTGCCAAGATCTGCCAAAGCAACTTCTCTTTATTTATTACTTTTATTTCACTATTAGAACGTATTTACAATGAATTACTTAGAGTCCTTCTTTCTATTATATCATAATCTCTCCTTTTCCAAGCCTGTAGATACATTTATATTATACAAGCCACAGCAAAATCATAAATTGCTCCTAGATTTAGAAAAATTGGGGGGAAAATTATTAGTTTAATCCTTCTTAGCACAACACAGTCTCTTCTCTATTATTTCACTTGTTCTTTTATTAAAATCTTCAATAATCAGAACAACCTACAATTTGAAAGCAACCATTTTAGGTATGAATCTATTGCCACATAAATAATTAAAAATAGTAAGGTTAAATGTGTCATTTCAGAGAATTACAAAATAGTTAAGTGGCTTTTTCTAAAATTTCTACTATAGAAATCTGTATAGCAAAAATTTCTTCCACTTATTCCTAAATTAACATACAACAAAACAACTGTCTCTGAATTGCTGGGGTTTTACATTTTATATAAAGTATGAAAGAATCAGAATTACAGGAATATATGCTTTAAGTTAGGATAAATATATCATCAGCTCATGTTCCTTATCTAAAGAGTAAAAGAAAGAAATGAATATGAACAAATATTTCAGCACCACAATCTATAAGGAGCTAAGATGAAAATTTCTATCAGATGGGTCCTATTCTTGACAATCTTACATTTTTGGACTATGAAAAATAAATAATTTATTATATTTTAGAATAATACTTAAATATTCTAGTTTAAATATGTTATATTAAATAGAACATATAAGAATACTTTGATGTAACAAAATGAATTGGTCTGAGAACCTCTGGCATAGAGAATGGGCTGCATAAATGAATTAGTTAGTCATCTAGATTTAGCAAAAAAGAGAATTTATAAAAAGTTCATAGCTTCAGGGACTTGGTTCAAAGGCTTGAATAATGCCAGTTTGAATAGTTTTAGGCTTTTCATGGTGGATTCTGGCATCTTCAGACTCATGTCAGCATAAATCCAAGTCCCAATCCTAGGTTTAGTGGCCTTCCAGGTACTGACTGGAATCCCTGGATTCCAGTCACGCTCCTGCGTGCCCCCCCCCCCCCCCCCCCCGGCACCAGGTCTGTATTAATGTTCAGTCCTGCAGGTAGCCTCAGGGTGCCCTGCTGGAAGGGGTGAAGGGATTGAAGGGAGAGGCTTTGAGTCCCAGCTGGGACTTCAGGCCAGTCCTCAGTATCCTTTGATCTATAGCTTTCACTGTTTAAACATATGGCATGTGAACCTCTGTTTGGATTCTTACTCCAAGTCCTTCAAATGTTAGGGGCAGGCCTGGGTTAGGCAACATTTGAAATTTTGTTTTTTTAACTGAGAGCAGGAAAAAGTCATTTTGAGCTGAAGCAGGAGAAGGACAAGACAAAATTTAGAACTTTAAAAATATCTTTACTATGGTATAACCGACATAAGTTAGTTGCACGTATTTAATGCATACACCTGATAAATTTTGGCATACCAATGAAAGAAACCATTATCACAATTGAGAAAATGCAAAGAAAAATTTTTTTTGAAGAACACATATTCAACAAATTACTTTTATAAAAAAAATATAAAGGAATCTGAAAATTCAGTAAGGAGACAAATAACACAATTAAAGATAAACAAAATATCTGAACAGTCACATCACCAAAGAAGATATACACCCATCAGAGAAGCACATGACAAGGTGCTCAGCACCATTAGTTGCCAGGAAAATGCCGATTTGTATTTTCCAAGGTCCCATAGGCCTCCGTGCCCTGGAAGGCCTGGGGATCAGGAGTGGCTGCAGAGAAAACAGTTCAGAGGCTATTGCCATAGGACTAGTAAAAGAGTGTGGTTCCTTGAATTGTGATGGTGGTTGTGGAGATAGGGGGAGAACGACAAGTTAGGAAAATAGTCAGGAAGCAAAATGGATAGGCCTTGACATTGACTTTGGTTTCAGAGGGTAAAGTGTTGGAAATGATTCCAAGTTTTCTGGTTTATGCAGTTGGGTGGATGATGATGCCATTCACAAACATGGGGAAGCCGGGAGTAAGACTAGGTGTGGTGGAAGATTGAGTTTATGTTACACTAGAGGCCTGGTACATGAAAATTCATGCTCTGGAAGGGGGTCCCTCAGCCCGGCCTGCCCCCTATCACAGTCTGGGAGCCCTCAGGAGTGGGAGGTGACCCGGTGATCAGGGGAAGGCAATGCCCCATCACACCTCTGCTACTGTCACTCCGGCAACACAAGCCTTGGCCGCCCCTGGTTACCTGAGCCTCAGGCGGCCCTGGGCGGCTATTCAGCTGCCATTGGAGGCTTGCCTGTGCCTCGGGTTGGCCCTGGATGGCTGGGGGTCTGAGGGGACTGCGTGCTACCATCTTGTGACTGTGGGCGCCGCCATCTTTGAGGGCGTGGCAGTCAATTACCATATTCCCTCCTTATTGGCTGTGGGTGCCACCATCTTTACGATGGTGTGAGGGTCAATTAGCATATTCCCTCTTTATTAGATAGGATGAGCACCTTTGAGGTCCCTTTAAGGCACCAAAGTAGAATCCTGAAGCTGGTCATTGGGATAAGATGTGTTCTGAGCCTTGTCCTGTATTTGGTGTGGACAGAGTTTAAATGGGAGGGAAGGAAAGAGCCGGGATTGCCAAATCAGATTCCCCTGTCCTGAAAAGCAGGAGGGAGCCTGCTGTTTATCCATGGTCGACACTAGTAAAGCAGGAAGAACTTCTGGTGAAGAGGAGGTTCTGAGAACTTCTTTAAATACTCTGCTTGGAATCCTCAAGGCATTTTGCCAATCTTGGGGTACCCTGAGCCAGGACAAAGTGAAGCCAAAGCTTTTCTGAGTCTCCCTGATCCTCCATTCCCTACCCTCTCTATTGCTAATTCCCAGCTTAGATGTAGATTGCATGCATGTAATTGTAGCCTCAGAGAAATAAAAAGTTCTGTAGTGCAGGCTACTTAAAAAATCTTACTAAATGGTCTTCGGTCCAGTTTTTCCATGTGGATTATATAATCTGTTGAAAGAAGAAAAAATACATTATTTTCTTTATTTTTATACCTCATTAGTGAGTCCAAACCATACTGTTCCATCTCAGTCTGGTTCTCACATTCTTAGAAAGAACAATGAGATCTTTAAATTCATTCAGTTTGGGTTGGGAAGAGGCCAGAATTAGTTAGTGTCCCACTGATCCTCAGAATGGCCTTCTAGCTGCACAATCTAGGAAGGCATTAACAACTTTCCCCCTCTTCTTTTCCTCGTTTGGCATAGTCTAGCTGGTATTCTGCTCTTCCTGTAAATATGGGAGAAAGTAAAAGACACTATTCAGCCTCCTTTGTCTGCAAAGTCTGGCATTGCAGTGGTTTTCTCTGAGGGGTCCTCATTTTTGGAACCCGCTTTGCCATTAGCGGAAATCAATCTGAATGTTCTATTGTGCATCTTTTTTTCCCCCCTCACAGTCTGAAGTTGCCATTGCCAAGTTTTCGAGCTGAACCTGAAAGACCCTCTCTCTTTTCCCCTGAGCCCTGCTTCCAGCCCCATTGAATCCTCGCAGAGCTTTCTCAGGCAGGAGGGCAGCAGTGTGAGGACCTCGACCTACTCCGCTAACCTAGTGGCCTGAGCCAATCGCATAGAGGATTGGAGCCCCACTTGAGCCTCCCCCCCCCTCCCCCTGCAACAGCCTCTGGGAAGGACACTGGAGGGGTGTATTTGCAATTTAAGTCCTTGGCTTTCTGCCTGCCTCTTTTCCAAATAAGAAGGCAGGAGCTGCTCCGAGGTGCAAGGGGGGTCTTCTGAATTGCATTGGCCCCGGGATTCACAAATCCTCACTCGGGTCTCTTTCATCAGTTTTCA
Source organism: Plecotus auritus (assembly GCF_963455305.1). Lineage (NCBI taxonomy): Eukaryota > Metazoa > Chordata > Mammalia > Chiroptera > Vespertilionidae > Plecotus > Plecotus auritus. The sequence continues at coordinate 15,742,547 of NC_137775.1, forward strand.
GAGCTAACGGGAAAGGGCAAGGATGGTGGAGGCTTTCTGTGCTACCTGGAAGCTGACGGACAGCCAGAACTTTGATGAGTACATGAAGGCTCTAGGTGGGTAAAAATATGTTCTCTTCTTAATCTACAGCTTCAGACACTTGCATATTTTTTTTCCACCCATTAGATTGGCAAATGACAAAGGCGGATCACATTGCAATAAAATATCCATTCCCTAGGCTGTGCATTTCCCAGGGAATGGGTTTTTAATGTGGAAGTTGCCTGCTTTCTCGCCCAGGGCCAAATCATGGTGGCTCTGATGGTCTGCGGTGTCGTTTTCTCTTCAGCAGCCACTTATTCGTGCATCTCCATATTACTACAGCGCAGCAGCTGTGCTGCATGATGAATGGGCTAAACCTAAACGTGCTCTAATGAAACCTATACTTTAGGACCTGGTTTCCAAACCAGGAAAGCGGTTTTCTGCTTTGGGAGCTGTTGTGGAAGCTGCTGCTGTCGGCATTGCTTCCCTTTGCTATTTCAGGTGTGGGCTTTGCCACTCGGCAGGTGGGAAATGTGACAAAACCAACAGTGATCATCAGTCAGGAGGGGGACAAGGTGGTGATCCGGACTCAAAGCACATTCAAGAACACGGAGATTAGTTTCCACCTGGGAGAAGAGTTTGATGAAACCACTGCAGATGACAGAAACTGTAAGGTAAGAAGCCACTTGTCCAGGGGGAGAATGGGGGGAGGGGGGGGGGAGGGGGATAAAAAAGAGGTTCCTGATTACCTGTTTTTAGATGTTGGAAAGTGAAGAATGTTCTCAGTGTTTCTGTTCACAGAGAAGGATATCAGGGTTGATTTTGCATTCTCGCGTGCATAGGTTATGTTCTGGAAAATGGGTACTTGCTATAACTCAAAACTTGAAATAATTTTTTTACCATGTGTTTTCACATTATATATTAAACCTGTTTTTCAAAAAGTATTTAATAGCATTTGTTTGAAAGGATGACTGCGTTTTATTTACTCTCTCTGATTGCTTCAGATTGAATAAACAGCTTACCTCATCCCACGGCTTTGCTTAAAGAAGGGTGACTAGTCCGAAAGCACCTGCTCAGAATTTTTATTTCTAACATAGGAAGGTTTTGCATCCAGGTGTACACATTTCAATCAAATGATGAATTATTAGAGTGTGAATAGTAATGACTCCAGAAACAACACACGATACAGTACTAATTTAATAATTAGTTGAACACGATATATTCAGTTCTACAATTCTTTCAAAACTCACTTCCTTTGACTTTTATATCAGAAATTGGATCTGTAACTGTTTCTCTGTTCTGCTCTTTGTGATTGTTCTCAGTCTGTTGTTAGCCTGGATGGAGACAAGCTCGTTCATGTACAGAAATGGGAAGGCAAAGAAACAAATTTTGTAAGAGAAATTAAGGATGGCAAAATGGTTATGGTGAGTAATGTCAGTTCTCCCCTCCTTCTTCCCGGTGTTTTCCCCTCCCCCTTTCCTCATCTCCTTTCCTCGTCCTCCCTCCGCTCTGCCTCTCTCCTCCTCCCCTTCCTTCCCTTCACTCCCTTCCCCCTTCTCTCTTCCCTCCCTCCTTTCTTCTCTAATAACATTAAGTGATTAGCAAGGTTCTTTCAGCAGTTATAAAGCAGAAGCAATAAACAGATCCTAGCTAATTGTTTCCTCAGTTCTGCTTCTTTCATGATAGAAAAAGAAAAAATACGTGTGTGGAAAGAATTTTTGTAGGATTACTATGAATACCTAATCCTCAAATAAAATCTCTATATAAAACCAACAATCATAAAAATATATAAAGATGATTGATTTTCCTATAAGAATATCAACCTTACTGAATCTCAAAAAATGACTCTATAATTCCTGTAGTAAATAAGAGATCTTCAAAAACTTTATATTTTAGTTTGTAAAAGTTATATGAGTTCAGTGCAGATAATTTTAGAATATAACACAAAAGCATAACAAAAATATAAAAATCCTTTCTAATTTCTTCTCAGAGAGAACCATTTTGATGTTACTTCCAGTCTTTTAAAAGGTACCTTTTACAAGTACCTATTCAAAACTGGTAGTCATGTAAAAATTATAAAATTAGAAAATAGTTAAAAAATAATTAATGATGTATAACATCATAAACTGGGGAAAATGTTATGCCTTAATCTAGCATCCCAGACACCTGTGTGTGCGTGTGTGCGCGTGCACGCACGTGTGTGAACTGAGTAATGGTATTTTGATCACATTGGAATAGTCAATGTGTCGTTTTGCTTTTTTTGGAGGGATGGGGTTGCTTTACATATTTTTGGTTTTATTATTTAAGACAAGTGACTGTTGTTTTTACTCTCTTTCCTTTGACTGCAATGATTGCTGTTCTAGATTGAGACACAGGGTTTGCATACTCACACTTCTTTTCATAGGTGGGAGTGGGGAGTAGAGGCACAGTTTTTCTTTCATGCTAACAAATATTTGCCCACATTTTTCTGCAGTGATCACCAAAAGAAAGGATTCATTTCTGAAAAATTCAATCTGAATTTTTCTTTCTGCTTTTATCTCCATTCCCCCTGCCCCCCCCCCCCCCCCCCCCCCCAATACAGAAAAGTGAATAGCTTAGCTTTGGCTGTCTGACTGTGATCAGGCAAGATCAAGTTCCAAAAAAATGATTAAGGCAATGGATGATAAATAAGGGCATACTCTAATCTTAAAAATCAGATCAATACATGAAAATAATGAACATTAAAAAACCCTAAATTCTGTAAAGAGGTTTTATAGCAATTCTTCAAGTTGGATTTGACACAGGAGCCCATGTTCCACGTGTGACCCACTTAATCACCAAGGTTCACACAGGCTAAAGCATGACAGCCAAAGGAAAGGGAATGTTTGCACATGTACCTTTTCCTGCTGATTTTGGAACGAATACCATTTCCCCAAATGATTTGGATTTTCTAAAAACTCTTCAAAAGTTATCTAGGTCATGAATTGATAATTATTATGAAAAACTACTATAGCCCTAGCCGGTTTGGCTCAGTTGATAGCGCTTCGGCCTGCAGACTGAAGGGTCCCAGATTTGATTCCAGTCAAGGGCATATGTCTGGGTTGTGGGCTCAATCCCTAGTAGGGGGCGTGCAGGAGGCAGCCAGTCAATGATTCTCTCTCATCATTGATATTTCTATTTCTTTCTCCCTCTTCCTTCTTATCTGAAATCAATTATATATATATATATATATATATATATATATATATATATATATATATATAAAACACCTCCAAAAAATAAAATAATCAATAAAAACATATTAAAGAAAAAGAAAACCTACTATAAATTCCATTTACTTTCATAGCAGCTAGCAAATTTGCTCCAATTACTCTGATAATTTAAGGCAAAAGAAATTCTTTTGACCTGAATCTGGATAGTTAATCTTAGTTTTTGTTTCATTTTCCTTTTAGAGACATGAACTATATGTGCATATTATTTACTCACTAAATATAAGGGTTTGATTTCATTTTAAGAAAGAAAAAGCTTATGTAGCACTTAATGTTTGTAAATGCCACTATTCTTTTGCATGATATTTAAATCACATACATAATAATCTTTCTTAAACATATGTTTTTATTGATTTTAGAGAGAGAGGAAGGGAGAGGGAGAGAAAGATATAAACATCAATGAGAGAGAAACATCAACATCCACCAGCTGCCTCCTGCATGCCCCCTGCTGGGGACCGAGCCTGACACCAGGGCATGTGCCCTGACCGGAATCGAACCGGCAGCCATGGGTTGACACTCAACCACTGAGCCACACCGGCCGGGCTATATGATAATCTTTAAAAATCTCAGCTACTGAAGTTCCTGTAAAATGATTTGGCTATCTTTTGATCTTTCAGACTCTTACTTTTGGTGATGTGGTTGCTGTTCGCCACTACGAGAAGGCATAGAGGGATTCCTAGTCTGGGCCTGGAGCAGCTCCACAATTTTCCTGTTACTCAGGTCTCAGTGCTATCCTGCTATTACAGCACGCTCATCACCTATTAGAAGGTTATCCTTGGTGTGGAGGTAGAAAATGGTGGTTTAAAAACTTCTTTAAAAACGTGTTACTTCAAGCAACTAGCCCATTTTTATCTGCAAATCTATCATGTTTAATAGTTTGCATTAAGATTTTAAGCCACATTTTAAAAATAAAGAGGTGAATACATTTTGTAATTTCTATTGGAATGTAAATCAAATTGGAATAAAAATCTAATACCCAAGAGAGATTTTCTTGTTTTTAATATCACTAATCTGTCTGGAAATTGTATATTAGAGTTTTAAGTGAAACAGTCTTTCTATGGCATAAAGTAAGGCTAGAGAAGTTAGCACTTTGTTTAAAATGCCAATTAAAAAAAATAAGCCTAGGGATATGGGGACCTGGCACTGTTTATGTTGAGACTTCCATAGAGAATTTGGGATGATTCAATTCATTTGGCCAGGATGCAAAGAATTGTTATGGTGGGTTGGGTTCACAAATAACCTCTTGCTATTAGAAACAGGCAGTTTGAAGAAGCAAAATGATGTACATGGAAATGTCTTAGTAAAAGGTAAATATAATAACATACTTAATCAAAATGTCATATAACTCGAATATTTTATTGGAAAGTCAGTAGGAAAAGGAAGTGAATTTCATGCTGGATTAGAAAGATGTCTCTCCAGACAAGTACAGTGAGCTGCACGAAGTCAGAGGGAATGCTAAAATGGAATGTGCAGGGTGGGCATAAAGGCATGTACATTGCTTTGTGCGGGAGTTGTTGGAACTGAGTTGACCAAAAGAAAGAAAGTAAATATATATCTGTTTGTAACTGGCTAGGGTTTACATTCTAATGTACAAACAAATGTTACATTTTATCATTTATAAAATGCTTTTTTACATTTCCTCAAAGCCATGATGTGAATCAGGTAAGGCAGATAGTATTTTTACTTTGCCAATGAGGTCATTGAAGATTAGGTTTACTAGTACATGTCCAAGTTCTCATGACTAGTGAATAATATCAAGAACTTGTCACTTTGAAAATTTCCCCTTTATTTCCTCTCAAAAATTAATATTTCAGCTTTTTTTTCTGAAACAAAAATGCAAGATTTTATATTCTGGGATCCCTCCTTAGGAAATCTTTTCTCTGGTAGCCTTTGGGGGTAAGGGGTGAGGAAAGGGTCAATATTTTTCAGGATAAATATGCAATATTAATTTTTAATCAACCCAGTGATTTCAGTAAGTTTCTGTAAGTTAATTCAAGGTCTGATTAACTTACAGATAAATTAAGTATGAGGAAACTTCCTTTAACTTATACAATTTACCACAATGATATTATTACCTGACTATTGTATTACTTGAATCGCCACAATGATGAGTAGAAAACTCTAATGTGCAGCTATAGGATTTAACATTTGAATGTACAGTTAATACTGAATGGCAAGATCAGGTGGTCTGGCTAAGATTACCATTGCTAAAACTACAGTTTACCTCTGTCTATCTTTTTTTTTTTTTTTTTTTGTCTTTTTCAACACAGGACTTCTTTATTGGTAGTAATCTGCAACACAGGTTTGCAGAGCAAAGGTAGCATGTTTGTGGTGGTGGTGGGGGGCCGGGGGGGCATGAACCCTGGCCCGCCCCCTTACCTCTGTCTTTAAAAGCATGAACCAGAGCATGAACATGAGAGGCTTTTGCTCCAAATAACACCCTTCTGGCATTTATTTCCATAACAACTGTCTCACAGAGTGAGGAATGGAAAGGTTTCTGGGTGCCCTCAATAGGGAAAAAGTGACACTGGACTCAAAGACCAAGAGTTGCAGTGATGGACCAAATGCATTTTGGGGGGAAGATAATTAACAGATATTTTGCTTCCAAAAGTTTTCAGGGTGCTTGCAAATCAGTTTTCTTCAAGCTGTATTTTATCTCATACACTAACCTGTCAATGTACTAACTTCTCTGGTTTGTCCTTAGAAAAAAACCAAACCATAGTTAACAGAAAAGAAAGAATTACCAACCCAAAGACAACTTGACCAAGAGGCCCTGGAAGGACATTTTTGAAGCCAAGATCCCAAATATAGAAACTGGGTTAAAGGCTATCCTGAGAAGTCCAACCATGGAACCTTGACAATGAGCAAGCAGCAGCTTCCTCGCGGTTCCCTCTCACCCAGATATACACCCTCATAACAACATACACCGACACCCAGAACATAAGGACCTACAGACACCCAGGGTTGAGATAGCTAACCAGAGATCCTAAGGCACTATGCTTCTTAGAGAGTGGGGATAAAGGAAAGCAAAAGAAAGTAGAGGGAGGAGAAAGGATAATTGCTTCTACCATTTAATTTCAATATATTGTCCTTTTTCAAGCATTTCTTACGTTTCAAAATGTGTAAACCAGATTTTATGCAAGGCTTAAGAATTATTTCACAACCAATTAACTTCCGGGCTTATTAAAAAATGACAATTGCTATTTTTTTTCCATTTAAAAAAATACTTTTCCTCTCTTTTAAAATATTTAGACTAGAACCACTAAGTCATCTCATTGTCCTTTAAGTTGTTTGCTCTCATCCATTCACCATTATTTTCCTGCTCCATTTTCTTCCATGCTCATGGTTGTGCACTGAGAAACCCCATGTGTTACCAAGCAAGGTCTCGCTGCCCAATGTACATAGAAGGCATCCTATTGTTATCGGTCGAAGGGAAGTTCTTGGGGTACCAAGAGGAAAAGAATTTCCAGAGGCCCCCACAAGAGGATGGGGTTTTGTGGAAAGCTTTATTGATAATGTAAAATTAAGGGGTTCCCCTCCAAGTTCCCATCTATGGAAGAAGTCCAGTCTTGTGTTGAACAGGGCCAGAATTAAGGCCACTGCCCATAGTTTCTGCTCCATATTAAAGTCTAGTCCAGTCCAGTGTCTGGCTAGCTTAGCTTGTGTTCCCAGAGGCAGTCCATTTCAAGTGGGGTCCACACGGCCATGGGCCATATGACTGCTAAAGACCATATATATGGCTATGGAGAGAGAACAGGGGAGCACATGGGCAAGTGAGGGTCATGGAGCAAGAGCTAACAAGACTGAGAGAACTCAGGATTTTAACCAAGAGCTTCTTCAAATTGACCAATTAACTTTTCAAAATTTTGTGTGCTTCTGATGGGGTCCACCCCCTAGCCAATCCATTGTTCCCCAGGCTAGACTGATAGGCAAGCACCTCCCCTGTGCCACCCCAACTTCTACTGTCCATGTGACTATGATGAGGAAAATAAGACTTTTTTGGGGGGAGTGGGGGGTGGCTAGCAGCTTAACTCTGTACCCAGTTAATCAATATCCCTAATGCACAGTCTTGCTAGCTGATAATTAACTCACTGCCCCTTCCTTAATTATCTGGTTTTGCAAGACCTATTTACCTAAATATTCACACTTTACAGAGGCCATAAACCATGAGCCATACACAACCCCCGAGGGGGTTATCAGTGCTGGCACCAGGCCAAGCTTTTAGGTGTGGTCTCACAGCCCCCATTCCAACACACAGGGCTTTTTGCAAAGCCTGTGAAAGGTCCAGAAGTCTGATCCTTATTTGGGGGACAAAGAAACCAAAGGGTATAAAGGGAGAGCTTCCTCCATATTGGTTTGCTCAGGATTTGGGAACAGGCTCCCCTGAGTCATGGTGCTAGTACATCTGGAAATAAATGGGTTTTTCCTGTACCTCTAGGTACTCCTGTGTATTTTTTGGTCACCTGGTAAATTCTATAACACCTATGGCCCCCTTTTCCCCCCCCAACAATCCAGTCCTGGGTGGGAGAACGGAGGGGTGTTAATCCCCTTGGAGGGACAATGTTGTGTGAAGCTGTAGCTTCCGGGTGAAGCTTCCCAGGCGACCATGCTTACAGTGCCTGGCTTCCTTTTGCTTTCTTTCCTTCATTTATATGAACTAGTTAATTATGATAATACCATGGCATTGGCTTTTGAGAAAAGAAAAGGCTTTATTGTAAGGTTGACCAGCAAGGAGACAGGAAGCAAGGCTCAAATCTGTCTCCTAGATCCAGGGTTCAGGGAGAGTTTTAAGGGGTTACAGGGAACAGGCTGGTATGTTGAAGTACTGGTGGGGCAGGTTTCAATAGGAGGCTTTTGGAATTGGGCCATTTATGGGAACCAGATCTTTCTAGACACCCATCCCTTTGCTTCTGAAAGGGTTCCTGTGTTCCAACTCCTGGTCATGTTCTGGTCTTTTGGCTCCATGGAGGATGTGGGGCCTTGAGGGGATAACTTTGGTTCCAGGTACAAGTGTAGGTTAACATTCTCTCCAATGTACATACATGCTTCTGTTTTGGCATGACTTACAGGTTGTGTCTGTCCTCTGAAAAGCAACAACTCAGCATCTTCTTAGAAACAGGGTAGGACCAGTTTGAGCTGGTTCTGTGAGTGTACAAGGACCATTTTGTCCACCATTGGAAAGGACTTTGGTTCTCAAGAGGCCTTTGAATCATCCTAAAGCTGAGGCAGGACTTGAACTGAGCTGGCAGGACATGAAACAGGAAATGGAGGTGACTTGAGTCCACTTCAAAGCCCCTTTCATGAGCCACATTCCCATTTTATTACACAGACTACAAAATAAGGTTCTCGCTGATGCGAAACAAATACACTTTACATATCTTCTATAAGGTTGGTTACTCTGGAGGGTATTTTCTTCTCCAAAGGAATTCCAGACCCTACAAATGTAAACTATATGCTTCTTTATCTTAAAGGGGTCAGCATCCTCATAAATAGTATTGGAAGGAACACAGAACCCAAGGCCATTTGGGGATCTTGGCTTTTTTTTTCTTTTTTCAGATTAAATATTGTTGAAAAAAAATAAAACAAAAACAAATTACAACTGAGTAAATTTGAATATCTAGTTAGTTATATTAAGGGGTTCATAAATTGGACAACATCTCACCTAGCTGCCAGAAGGCCTCCAAGGAGTAGTACAAAATGGAAGGTATTTACAGGGATAAGGGTGGGGCAAGGGACTAGTAACAAAAGAAAGGACTATTTCTGCTCAGACAGACATCTTTTCTTTGGAGGAAGAGAATGAAAAGTGTTTTTATCACGCAGATTGCTGCTTCATTCTAGGCGGGATGGAGAGGGCCCACGTGATTGATTATTTTACTGGTGCTTGACCAGAAAACTTCATACTGGTTGGTTAATGTGATGTTTCTGGGAGAGACTGAAACAGCAATGAGTCAAGTATTAAATATAGGTTTTGTATCATGAGCTTTGGCACAAGTGAGGCTATTTGGGGCCTGTGATTTTCTTTTTAACAGTTTGCTTGTTTTTAACAACTGAGTTAGAAAATGTCTCAGAACCATACTTTATGCACTCCAGAGATGCATGAAAATCGTAAGTGAGCTGGTTTATTTTACTCTTCTGAAAGGAGATTGTAGGGGTACAATAGGCAGGTTTAGAAAATTTTAGAAATTAAGAGGTCCATGGAAAAAAAGCACAGGGCTACAAAGCTGCAAAGGGCACATTTCCATAGAATAAGGGAGCTGGAAACAGCAGAAGGTACACTTCCGTAGAATAAGGAAGGTGGGAGCTGCAGAAGGGACATTTCCATAGAATAAGGAAGCTGCAGAAGGTACACATTTACAGAATAAAGGGAAGGAAACCCCTATTCAGAGGGGGAAGAAGAAAGCTCAGAGGGAATAGGAAAACAATAAGGGAGAAGAAGAGGAGAACCTCACGTACCTCTGTTACAGAAGACTGGAGAAAAACCAAGCCATGCTTAGGGAAAGGGAGTTACATTTTATTATGCGCAGGCCCAGAGAAAAATGTGTCTTTCAAATTCTGGGCCCCCCAACATGGAGGAAACTTTCATTATTTATACTTTTTCCAGTCCTTTGTCTCCCAAATTTGGAATGAGACTTCCGAGCCTTCTGAGAAAGAAGGCCTGTATGCTTGGAAGGGGCCATGAGACCAGATCTCAAGGCCTGGCCTGGTGCCAGCACTGACAACTCTGTCTGGGGCATAGTTCATGGCCTCTCTTGAATGGGTGTAGTCTTATTTTCCTTATTATTTAAGTAAGCAAGCGTTTACAGAAGCCAAAATAGCAGGATTAAAATTTCAAACAGCAGTTTTTATATAAGATGGATGCTTTACCTCAAGTGAGGTTTGAGCTCTGAAGTTGCTATAGTGACCAAACCAGAGGGGATAGTGACCAATCAGAGGGGATGTCAAGGCACAAAGAACTGCAGTCTTTATAAACCGTGGACAAAAGGGACTCAGTGGGACTCTTTCCTCCTCCCCATGTGGGAGTCTGTGCTTGTTTCTCAATAAATTTCCACCTTTTACTATATCATGGTTTCATTCTTTGACTCCACCAGACAAGAGCCCGGGAACCATCCTGCCCAGAGGAACACCACACGTTCCAGTCCAATTTTCCTGTTTCACTTCCAAGGAATTTTTTTTTTTTATTTGTAAAGGTGGAAATTTATTGAAGACCAAGTATAGACTCCCATGTGGGGAGGGGTCAAGAGTCCCCCCAAGGAATTTTTGAAGATACTGTTAAGGAAAAAACCAGACCCAAAATGGCATCACTCATCTAAAAGTCCTACATAATGCCAAACCTACATTTAATATCTGATTTAATTGCAGTTTTAACCTCTCCCAGAAATGTAATCTTTTAAAAAAATCTTTATTGTTCAGATTATTACAGATGTCCCTCTTTTTTCCCCCCATAGCTCCCCTCCACCCCGTTCATACCCCACCCCAGGCCCTCACCACCCCACTGTTCATGTCCATAGGTACTGCATACATACATATAAGATCTTTGTCCAATCTCTTCCCGCAGCCACTCCACACCCCCTTCCCCCCAAGAATTGTCAGTCCGCTCCCTTTCCATGCCCCTGATTCTATTACATTCACCAGTTTATTTTGTTCATCGGATTTTTTATTCATTTGATTTTTAGGTTCACTTGTTGATAGATATGTATTTGTTGTCACTTTGTTGTTCACAATTTTTTATCTTTACCTTTTTTTTCTTCTTCCTCTTCTTAGAGAATAACCTTCAGCATTTCATATAATACTGGTTTGGTGGTGATGAACTCCTTTAGCTTTTTCTTGTCTGTGAAGCTCTTTATCTGACCTTCAATTCTAAATAATAGCTTTGCTGGGTAGAGTAATCTTGGTTGTAGGTTCTTGTTATTCATCACTTTGAATATTTCTTGCCACTCCCTTCTGGTCTGCAAAGTTTCTGTTGAGAAATCAGCTGACAGTCTTATGGGTACTCCCTTGTAAGTAACTAACTGTTTTTCTCTTGCTGCTTTTAAGATTCTCTCTTTGTCTTTTGCCCTTGGCATTTTAATTATGATGTGTCTTGGTGTGGTCCTCTTTGGATTCCTCTTGTTTGGGGTTCTCTCTGCTTCCTGGACTTGTAAGTCTATTTCTTTCACCAGGTAGGGGAAGTTTTCTGTCATTATTTCTTCAAATAGGTTTTCAGTATCTTGCTCTCTCTCTTCTTCTGGCACCCCCATAATTTGGATGTTGGTACACTTGAAGTTGTCCTAGAGGCTTCTTACACTATCTTCATATTTTTGTATTCTTTTTTCTTTTTGCTCTTCTGGTTGGGTGTTTTTTGCTGCCTTGTATTTCAAATCTTTGACTTGATTCTTGGGATCCTCTAGTCTACTGTTGAATTTCTGTATATTATTTTTTATTTCAGTAAGTGTATGCTTAATTTCTGACTGGTCTTTTTCCATTTTTTTGGCATTCTCACTAAGATCCTTGAAGGTCTCACTAAGTTCCTTAGAGGTTTCTAGAAGATTCTTTTTTTAAAAAAAATATATTTTTACTGATTTCAGAGAGGAAGGGAGAGGGAGAGAGAGATAGAAACATCAATGATGAGAAAGAATCATGGATCGGCTGCCCCTTGATGTGTCACTTATGGATGTGAAGAGTTGTAATCTGGTATGATCTCGCATTGACCACTGGGTACACTGGCTCTTGTATCTCCAAGGAGGTACAAAGTCAGCCACTGCCTGAGGCCACCCAGCAGGAGCTACAGAGAGATCCTCCTCTTTGTGCCAGGTTTGGAAGTACCCAGACAAAGCCAAGCTATGAAGCAAGGCAGGCTGGTGCTGGTGTAGCCTTAGGCTTTCTTTTGATAGCTTTGGGGCTCCCTGACCCAGCTGTAGTTCATTTGACAGGTTTTAAGCTAAGAAAGGCCAGACCATTCATATGCAAAAGCCTCTGCACACAGCTTGGGTGGGGTTGTAAATTGGGTAGGGCGGGGTCTCATGGAATCTCCAGGGCAGAGCAAATAGTAATGGCTGCCAGTCAGCCCTGCACTGGAGAGGTCCCAGTGCCGGGAACCAATTCCAGCATGTAATAATTACAAGAGTTTCATCAAAGGGTTGGTGAAGCTTGGGGAGCTCAACAAGGGTTGAGTCAAATGTAGTTTACCTGTTGGAAATGGCTAAACAGCACTTCCCCCAAACCTGAATACGATTGCCTGCTGCCAGACAGCTCAGGGCATTTTATTGCCTCCTGTTGGCCAAACATCCGAACAACTGTAGGCTATTCCCCAATCGGACAATGCTTCTGTAAATTCTACCCTTTGAAACCTTACCCTTTGAAGTGTATATCTCCACCTTGCCTTAGGACAAATTGTGTGAATAAAAGCAAGGGTCCTAGACAAGGAGGTTGTCTTCTAGCTCCTTTAGCTGAAGATCCTCTGACCCCCAATGCCTTTCAAAAAGGGTAAGGCTGGGACAAGAACCCCGGCACCCCAGCATGAGAACAATGACTGCTGCGAGCACCTCTGTCTGGAAGAAAGCCACCCCCACATTCCTGGCCCAATGCCAGACAGCAGTTTCTCCTCCTATGTGTCTGGGTCCCCCTGAGTCTCGCCCGGCACTGGAGCTCAGAGCAAGCGGGAGCTTGTCTCTCCCTCCTGATTAAAAAAGTGGCACACCCAGGTACCAGCCCGTTCCACGCCTCTGCACCTCTTGCCAGTCTCAATGCGTTTTCTTCTTGACCTCTCTGGTTGTAGTACTTCCACTCAGCCAGCTTTCCTGCGGTTCTGGATGACAGCTGTTATGTATTTTAGTTGTGGTTGTGGGAGGCAGCAAGTACAGGTGCTTACCTATGTCGCCATCTTAGTTTTCCCTCCAGAAATATAATCTGAATGAACAAGTCTAAAATTTTCTGTTAACACCAATGAGGTAATTCAGCAATTTTCAACTGGTGTGCTGTGAGAATTTTCGAGACATGTAAAACCTGACCAGTCAGGGGCATGGATCTCTTTTTCCTTAGATTGTCACATAAAAAAGTGACAAGAGTATGGCCAGTGTGGCTCACTGGTTGACCTATGAACCAGGAGCTTACAGTTGGATTCCTGGTCAGGACACATGGCTGGGCTGCTGGCTTGATCTCCAGTAGGGGGCATGCAGGAGGCAGCTGGTCAATGATTTTCTCATCATTGATGTTTCTGTCTCTCCCTCTCCCTTCCTCTCTGAAGTCAATAAAAATATACTAAAAAAAAAAAATGCAGTCCTACTCCTGAAGAGCTTGCAAAATAGTAGGAATGCTGAGGTCTGAGCACAAATTAAAAAAACAAAAACAAACTTTAGACCTGACCGGTTTGACTCAGTGGGTAGAGCAGGGGTCCTCAAACTACGGCCCGCGGGCCACATGCGGCCTGCAGAAGACATTTATTCAGCCCGCAGGGTACCGCTGCCTGTCCTGCTTAGCAGCCGACTCGTCCCGGGCCCGCAGTGTGCATAGGAATTTGTTCATAGTTTTTTTTTTTAAACTATAGTCCGGCCCTCCAACAGTCTGAGGGACAGTGAACTGGCCCCCTGTTTAAAAAGTTTGAGGACCCCTGGATAGAGCGTTGGCCTGAGGACTGAAGGGTCCCAGGTTTGATTCTGGTCAAGGGCGTGTCCCTTGGTTGCAGGCACATCCTCAGTAGGCGGTGTGCAGGAGATAGCTGATCAATGTTTCTCATGGATGTTTCTAACTCTCTATCCTCCTCCCTTCCTCTCTGCAAAAAACAAATAAAATACATTTTAAAAAACACACAAACTTTAAAAACAAACAACAGCCAACACAATAGCTGTCCAGTGTGAATGAATCAAAATTATACATATTCTTTTTTTTGTCAGATCAGCAAAAAAATATATTTTTGGAGTGCTGCAGAATTTTAGTAATTAGTTTATGTGTGCCACAAGAAGAAAAATGTTAAAAATGAAAAATTGGTCATGTGGGCTCTCTCCACCCCACTCCCCCATAGAAAGAAGAGGCAATCTGCATGATTAAAACCATTGTGCTCTCTACCCACCTTCACCCCCGCAAGTCTTGCTCTCACAATGTTTTTTCTTCTGTTAACAGTTCCCTTGTCCCACCCTTCTTCCTATAAAAGCCTTCCATCTTGTACAACTCCTCCAGAGCCCTTCTGATTGGTAGATGCGATGCTCCCCAATGTAGAAATCACTTACTTAAGCCAATTTGATCTTCACGTGTACTTAGTTGAATTTTTTAAAAACATATTTTATTGATTTTTTTTACAGAGAGGAGGGGAGAGGGATAGAGAGTTAGAAACATCGATGAGAGAGAAACATTGATCAGCTGCCTCCTGCACACCTCCTACTGGGAATGTGCCTGCAACCAAGGTACATGCCCTTGACCGGAATCGAACCTGGGACCCTTCAGTCTACAGGCCAACACTCTATTGACTGAGCCAAACCGGTTAGGGCTGAATTTTGTTTTTTAACAAACAAGACTCCAGGACCTAGGGTACTGAGAAGTAGTCATGGACCATCACCATCACTTTAGCTTGTAAAAACCCAGACTTTCTGATTCAGTTGGCCCGCTGTGGAGCCTGGGGATTTTCATTTTAACTCGCATTCCCAGGTAGTGCTGATGCTGCTAGTTCAGGGACCACACTGAGATCCACGATATTGGTCTCCTCCAAATCAGGATACTTGAAGGTTTCCCGTGTCCCTTCTGCGGAGAAGGCCCTCAGGTTTAAGGGCCAGGTGGCCTGGCCCGAACACCTTCCTTCCCAGGGCAATCGCTGACGCCAAGCAGCCAAAAGGCAAGTAATCATTAGACAGCTCCCGGAGGTCAGGCTAACCCGAGCGGCTGCAGACTCTGCCCTCGCACGTGACCGCTGGGCGTCTGCACATACACTCCCCGGCCTCCGCCTCCTCCCGCCTCCACCTCCGGGCCGGGCGGGCCGAGTGGAGCCTCAGGACTGCTCCAGTCTCCCGGGCTAAGGCTGTGCCCGCGATGGCGCTGCCGGACGCGCTCCTCTGCTGCCTGTGGGTCGTCTGGCTCGGCCACCCGGGCCTGGGACTGCCCCTGGCGCCCGCCCGCGGCCCGAGTCCCGCTCCGGCGGTTGGTGAGTTGTCCGTGACCCTTTCCTCCCCCGAGGGGCCCGGGAGCGCTGGGGCGGAAGCGCCGCTCAAAGTCAGAAAAGTGCCCGGGACAGGCCGGGCGCCCGGGCCGGGACCCTGCTGAGCTAAGCGCCGGGAGGGCGAGGGCGACGCAGGGACCCGAGCGCCGAGCCCACCCGCGGGGAAGTCGGGCTCCGCTGGCAGAAGTACCCGCGCCCGAGGGCGCTCCAAGCGGGCGCTCCAAGCGGGCGCGCGGCGGCTGGAGCCCGCTCCTTGCGGTGGTTTGCGCTTTGTGCCTCCGGGTGTTTTGCTCCCGGGGAAGGAAGGAAGAGCTGCGTGCTTGTAGGAAAACACCTGGGAGTTGGCTGTCCCGCACTTCCCGCGGCCCGAATCCGCTCAGAGCCGAGGGGAGCCGAGGGCTCTCCGCCGCGCCGCAGGGTGCACATTTCAGTGGGACTCAGAGAATCTTCGGTCCCCGCCACCGAGTTTGGTGACCTTGTCTTCCCCCTCCCCCAGGCAGAGTACGATCACAGCCTCGGGGCTACCCACCCCAAGTCCGTAGTCTACGTTGGGGCCGTCTTTTCACGCCGCCTGGGTGCTGGGCTGCGGGCGGGACGGTCTCCCTCATTCTCAGCACTTTGCACAGTGCCTGTTCCACTGCTGGTTCTCAAAGTGTGGGCCGGGACCGCCAGCATCAGCATCACCGACACTTGTTAGAAATGCAAGTTCTCGATCCCTACCCTCGCCTATCGATCCCCGAAACTCCGAGGATTGGGGCTCAACAATCTGTTTAAGAAATTCTCTTGGTGACTCTGAGAGACGCTACAGTTGGAGAACCACTGGTCCAGAAGAGATACATGTTGGATGAGCGATTTCACAATGCCACCTGAGGCTTCAGTTTCCAAGGTCCAGGTGCCCACACCTCCCAGACTCCCTTTGCACACACGTGCTCTGTGACTTAGAGAGGGGAAAGTTAGACAGGTGTTTGGGGGCATAGATGTCTCCGAAACTCAGCGCAGTGCTGAGTCCTGAAACCTCCTGTCTTTTCTGTCGCCCTTTCTCATGTGACTTCGGAAATGCAGTGAGAGAAGGGCCTCCTCTTTGAAAGCCAAGTCCTCATGACTCAGCTCTTAGGCAGTGGAAAACAAGAACGGTTTCCCAACTGTCAGTCGTAAGAAATTGTTCCAAAACACGTATGTCTGCTGGCTTCTGCTTTCATTAAAGCTGGAGCCCAGCTTAATTAGGTGGCTGTTTAGGTTTCAGATAAAAGGTCCCTGGTTGCATGGGACGAACCAATGGCAAGTTCACCTTTTGCTTTTAAGAATCCGATTGCTGAAGGCTTCAGTGCCACGGTGCTGGGGTCTAGCGAATCTCCACTCACACCTCCGCGTTTGGGTAGGAAAGCAGCAAGGTTGAATCCCCCCCAGGGAAAGGGAACTTCAAAGAGCTGCTTAAGTGTTCAATCAGCAGGTTCACACTGGATATATTACCTTTTCATTTGATGTAAACTCCCAACCCCAAATGGTTGGCTTTCCTTCAGCACCCACCATGACGGCCTCTGGCTCACTTATTTGGTGTGGATGTGTGTGTGCACACGCGTGCAAATGCCCAGTCTGTTTCCTGCCCATTTCCTGGTGGTCAAGAGGACAGAAACCCAGGGAAGCGCCACCACAGTGTGTTTAGCCACAACTCTTTAGCTTTGGTAGGTCAGGACCTGCTGGACGATTCGGTAGGAACTGACATAAACTAACAGAAGCATGTAGTTTAAACAGCAATATGTCCAAACATGGGTTACCAGATCCTTTAGGATAAATTAAAACATTTTAAAGTAAATACGTTTTTTGGGGGTATAATTTTGAGCATTTATGTACCTATGTTGACAACACACATATGTATGTGTGGAAATATTTTTAAAGAAAGTAGTTGGTGTAGGGCAAAGAACTTTGGATTGTTAACCAGAGAATCTGAATGGGAGTGTGGGCTCTGCCGCAGGCCAGGTCTCAGGTCTTGGGGACACACACACACACACACACACACATGCGCGCACATATACACACTCAGCATTTTATATACAATTTTATTAGAAGTGGAAGGTGAGGCCTCCTGAGGTTCACTATTCATAAATCTCAGGTTAAGAGCCTGTCAGAGCACATTCTTAGCTACTATTAAAAGACACCCTCCGGTGCATCTAAGTAATTACCCCTCACTTACCTGTCTGGGAATCCAGTGTACTGGAAAGAACACTGGACTGCAAGCCCGGAGAAACTGGTTCCAGTTTGACTTTCATTCCCGGGGGAATCCTGAAATCTGCCTATGCTTAATTAAAGAATGTTTGTTGAGGGCCTAATATAGATCAGACATATTCTAGATGCTAGAGATATATAAATCTAGGTATCCTATCTAATAAAAGAGTAATATGCAAATTGACCATCACTCCAACACACAAGATGGCTGCCCCCATGTGGTCAAAGATGGCTGCCCCCATGTGGACACAAGATGGCCTCCACAAGATGGCCAGCAGGGGAGGGCAGTTGGGAGGGACCAGGCCTGCAAGGGAGGGCAGTTGTGGGTGATCAGACCTGCAGGGGAGGGCAGTTAGGGGTGACCAGGCTGGCAGAGGAGGGAAGTTGGGGGTGACCTGTCCTGCAGGGAAGGGCAGTTCGCAGGGGACCCAGGCCTATAGGAGAGAGCAGTTGGGGGGGACCAGGCCTGCAGGGGAGGGCAGTTAGGGGTGACCAGGCCTGCAGGGGAGGGCAGTTAGGGGTGACCAGGCCTACAGGGGAGGGCAGTTAAGGGCAAATAGGCTGGCAGGGGAGCAGTTAGGCATCAATCAGGCTGGCAGGGGAGTGGTTAGGGGGTGATCAGGCTGGCAGGCAGAAGTGGTTAGGGGCAATCAGGCCGAGGCAGGTGAGCAGTTGGGAGCCAGCAGTCCTGGATTATGAGAGGGATGTCTGATTGTCTGTTTAGGCCCGATCCTACAGGGACCAGGCCTAAATGGGCAGTCAGACATCCCTCGAGGGGTCCCAGATTGGAGAGGGTGCAGGCTGGGCTGAGGGACACACCCCCCGTGCATGAATTTCGTGCACCGGGCCTCTAGTAAAATTATATAAGATGGATGTGTCCTTAATGTGTTTCCAGTTTTGGTTTACAAAAGTGTAGTATATTTATAATCTCATGTCCCTTAATCACAGTAGGTGTCAGCATCCGTTTTACATGAGGTGAGTGAGAGAGAGGGCTATCACAGGGAGGAGCAACAACCTCTCATCCGACTGTAAATATTTACATAGAAAGACCAAAAAAAGAATTAGATTTAACACCATTTCTTTTCTAATCAACAGGACAGTTCTGGCATGTGACTGACTTACACTTAGACCCTACTTACCACATCACAGATGACCACACAAAAGTGTGTGCTTCATCCAAAGGCACAAACGCCTCCAATCCTGGCCCTTTTGGAGATGTTATGTGTGATTCTCCATATTACCTTATCTTGTCAGCATTTGATTTTATTAAAAATTCAGGACAAGAAGCATCTTTCATGATATGGACAGGGTAAGTTTATTATATAAATACCATGAGTTACTCAGTGTCTTAAGCTTCATTAGATGGCTGAATTCCATAAGATTATGTTTTAAAATTATTCAGTTTAAGAAATTCTAGGTCATTCAAATTAATCAACGTTATTAGAGATAAAATTTTTAGAATTGTGTCTTTTTTTTAGAGTACACACTCTAGAAATATGTTGATGCGAAGACATGAATCCATAAGCAGCATACTTGTATCAGTGTCTTGATATTTTATCACTTATTAATGTGATAAAAGTCTTGATTAAATAATAAAAACAAATGGCAAAAACGGGAGTTAACCTGTGATAGCAATTTTGCAAACAGCATCCTCTGGTGGTATAATGAAATAATTCCATCTATTATGATAGAGCGAAGAGGCCTATATTTCCTGTACCTGAAACAGTATTATTTTCATATAAGGACATGAAAGCACTGAGCATCTAAGTAACTTGCCCAAGTACACACAGCAAGTGAGTGGCAAAGTTGTTTTTTTTTTTTTTTAATATATTTTTTATTGATATTTCACAGAGAGGAAGGGAGAGGGATAGAGAACTAGAAACATCGATGAGAGAGAAACATTGATCAGCTGCCTCCTGCACATTCCCCACTGAGGATGTGCCCGCAACCCAGGTACATGCCCTTGACCGGAATCGAACCCGGGACCCTTCAGTCCGCAGGCCGACGCTCTATCCACTGAGCCAAACCGGTTTCGGCAAAGTTGGGGTTTTTAATGCAGGCATTTTGGCTCTGGAATCTGTGCTTTTAATTTACTACAATTTTTTATTTCTCAAAAATCTGCAGTCAGGCAGTAAAACAGGCTGAGATTTCTAGTTTATCTTTTGTGATTACACACATTTTTAAAATGAGATTCTTTGTGGGAGAAAGGTAAATGAAGAGTAGTTTACCAACTCTTCACTCACATCTGCTGTTTTATGGTGGAGGTCCGCAAAGACAGTACACAGCAAGGCATTGTGCACAAGTCTCGTGAATTCTTTATGTAAACTGACTTTGTCTTCTATGATTCTTTGTTATTTCCAGGGATAGCCCACCTCATGTTCCAGTGTATGAACTCTCAACAGACACAGTCATAACGGTGATTGCTAATATGACAACCACTGTCCAGAGTCTCTTTCCAAATCTCCAGGTTTTCCCTGCACTGGGTAATCATGACTATTGGCCACAGGTAAATCTGACCTTAACTTCCAGAAGTGCTTAAAGGATTTTTCCCATCAGTGGTGCAAAAATTATGACAATAACTGGCTGATGGTAAGCTGTGGGAGTGGGGCTCATCGAGGCAGAGTGTGCTCTTAATGCTAACCATCAAGGAAGGTAAGATGAGTGTTTTGAGGACTTTAAAATGACTTAATAATTCATAAAATGTTATGTCCATTGTGAGTGTTTGGAAGCACATACCTAGTTTTTGAACTATTAATTTTTGTTTTTCTTTATAATCTTCCTTTATTTCGCCTTTCTTTTGAGTAATTTTGTCATTTATTCATATTTGCATGATTCAGTTAGGGAGGAAGGTTAACGTTGACAAATGTTTATGTTTTTCAGAATTTCAATTTGGCATAAAAGCTCACCACACCCTAATCTAAGCTAGATTGTGATCGAAAACTTTAAAAACATGGCAAACTATCATAAGAACCAAAGAGAGAGGTTTATGTTCAAGCCCAGTTTATCTAATTAAGATGTGATTCAAGGCAGAGACTGGATTCAGAATATTTAATGCCTGATGCAGCCGAGCTTCAACTTATCAGAGCAGCTCTTCGTTAAGCAGCCTGTGTGTAACAGCTAATAGCAGCTTTGGTTTCAGGGTCTTGTGATAGTAGTGTAGAACCCTTGATGTGTACAGATTTAAGAAATCTCAGAGATTATTGTTTAGTCCAGAGCATGGCAAATTAGGGCCTCTGGTCCAAATTGGCCTGCCACCTGTTTTAAATAACGTTTTATTGAAACACAACCATGCCTATTCTTCCTGTATTGCCTATTGCTTCTTTTGCACCAACCGCAAAGCAGAATAGCTGTGACAGAATAGCATTGCTCACAAGCCTAACCTATTTATTATTTTGCCCTTTGTAGAAGAAGTTTGCTGACCCTGGTCTAAATCTACTCTTCATTTTATAGATGAGAAAACAGGCCTAGAAATGTTAAGTTGCTTGTTAAGTGCTCACAATCACTCAGGGGCGGAGCCCACATCCTGGATCTTTTGTGTGCAATTAGACCAATGTCCTTTCACACATCCCTTGTTCTTGCCAGAATAACATACTCAACATCTCTGGATTATGATGTTTACTTTCCTGCCTCTCTTTGTCTACATTTTTCTGTTTGCTTAGAATATCTTTTCCATCTCATGTCAAAAGGATGCTTCATGAGAATTTTGATTATATTAGTTCATCTAACCTGAATAGAGTGATTTTGCAAAGTTGTACTCTGGGACGAGTGTAAGTTTCAAGTGACTTCTTGGCACTGACCTCCGGTCTTGAGATGAACAAAATGTGTGTCTTTGTGAATTGGCTTCTCAAGCAGTGGTCAACTTTTGTGACCACTGAGATGTTAGACCACTCAGTGCAGAGGCTTGGAGATGATAGTCTCCTGGAGCCAGAGGTTACACACATTGTTTTATTAGGTGACAGGCAGACTGGTATGGTGGAAAAGTGAGGTTTACAGTCACTAAACCTCATCTCTCCCTGCTTCTAATAGCTTGACCAACTTGGATAATTCACTTAATGTCCCTGAACCCTAGGTCACTCATTTGCAAATAGCAGCAATAATACCCTCCTTGCAGAATTTTTGTGAGAATTAGTGACACTTTATGAAAAAGCACAACTTCCTACCCACTACATAGTAAGCCCTCAGTAAGTGGTGTGGTGGTTGTTATAGCATTAAGCTGTGGCATGTGATACATTGTCCTATCTCCTTTGAGGATTTTTTTCTTTTTACGTTTATCTCTGTCTTCTTTTAATTTTTTTTTTTAATTTTTTAAATCTTTATTGTTGAACATATTACAGATGTCTCCTTTGTCTTCTTTTTATGAAGTCACATCTTATAATAATTCAAAGATGTAGGTACCACCCAACTTCTAAACTGTATCCTATTATGTGTACAGCTAAGGTAAATTGGACAGCCTGTATACCTTAAACAGTGAATTTTCTTCTCTTTCTAGCTCATGACTTTATATTTTAAAATATTTTTGTTATTCTACTCCCATCCTTCCATCCCACATGTAACACTTCAGGAATGTCAAATGTAACATGAAAGCCTCCTATCAATATTACTAGAGACTGATACCTGAGATTGAATTCTGGAGAGTATTGGTAACAAATAAAGATGACAAGTGTTATTTCCATTAAAACCCCATAAACATGTACATAAACATAGCTACATAATCATACACATACAGAGGCATGTCCCTACCCATTCCATCAGAAGTTGATGTGAGTGTGGGCAGCCCAGAGATTCCTTCCAGTGGCCACCCGCCCAAGAAAGCAGTCTGGGCCAGGGTCCTCATTTACTCCTAAACTGGTAAGGCTGGTGCCACGAAACTTATGGGTGGGTCCCACTGAATACCTCATTTCTCAGCAGTGGTCATGTCACAGCCCAAACGAACTGAGATGATAGTATGGTCCAGTAGATAAGTGGAGGTAAGAGTGATGGCACAAAGACCTGGGATTTCGATCCAGCTCTCTGACTGACCAATTGTTCCTGGATAAATCACCTAAGTTCTCTGGTGCTGATATTTCTCATATTTAAAGTGGACAAGTGTAGAATGCTTTTTATCTAATGTTAAGATTCCACTTGACCATGTTAGTATCTTGGTTTCCATCTCAAAGTAAACACATGGTTGAAACTAGGTTTTTTTGATGATGATGACCAATTTTTGATTTTTTAAACAATTGATATTTAGAGAGAGGGAAGGAGAGGGAGAGAGAAACACTGATATGGGAGCGCAAAATTGATCGGCTGCTTCCTGTACACCCCCCACCAGGGATTGCCCCTGAAACCCAGGCATGTGTCCTGACCAGGAATGGAACTGTCAACCTTTTGGTGCAACCTTTTGGTACATAGGACAATGCCCAACCAACTGAGCCACACCGGCCAGGGCAATGACGACTACTTCTAAATCAGAATCTAGATTGGCCTACACCTGTGGTCGGCAAACTGCGGCTCGCGAGCCACATGCGGCTCTTTGGCCCCTTGAGTGTGGCTCTTCCACAAAATACCACGGCCTGGGCGAGTCTATTTTGAAGAAGTGGTGTTAGAAGAAGTTTAAGTTTAAAAAATTTGGCTCTCAAAAGGAAATTCAATCGTTGTACTGTTGATATTTGGCTCTGTCGACTAATGAGTTTGCCGACCACTGGCCTACACCATTGTGTAATTTTCAGACAGGTGACTCTGATCTCTGACGGGAACTGAAAATATGCTTTGGATAATTAGTTCCAGTTAAAACAAGTTATTTGGTTATTACTTGCTCTGAATGTATTTATACTTTCATTATGTACTAGGTATATGTATTAAGAACTAATGTCATCTTGAGAAATAACTAAGCATTTTAATTAATGCTGACAAGGAGACTCCTTTAAGAGATATGTCTCTATCACTATTATACAGAAGGAAAGGAAGGTAGTGAATAAAATGCATCAGTTTTTTATTATACTTTTTAAAAGACAAAAGTAGGAGTAATTACCCAATTTTACAAATGCTTTCTGGGTTTCTATTCAGTATCTACTTTCTTAAAGTTTTGGTTTTTTTCTCCCCTAGAGCTTATGTCACCATAAACATACATTATTGTAATACAATAAATAGGATGATAAAAGATACTTTATGATAATAAAAATAATGTTGTATACATCTAGTACACCATTAAAAATCAACACGTTGATAAAATTCAGTCTGACGTAAGAGACTTATTCAAATCAAATTTGTATGGTTATAAATCTTTAAGAAGTTAAGAATCTTTTTACTAGTGTTAACATTTCAGAGGACTTATTCTAATTGTTTCCATTCCTTCCACATGCTATGATTCCACATTTGAGTGAGATTCCACATATGAGTGAGATCATGTGATACTTGTCTTACTCTGACTGGCTTATTTCGCTTAACATAATACTCTCCAGGTCCCTCCATGCTGTCTCAGAGGGTAAGAGATCTAGATTTCACATATAAGTGAAATCATAAGGCATTTTCCCTTCTCTGTCTGATCCTTTTTTTGTCAACTTGATGAATCATTATTCAAGGCCTGGTTCAAATGCTCTATTGTATCTCCCTGCTGACTCTTTGGACCAGATTTGATTGTTCTTGCTTCTATACTCCCAGAGCCTCTGCAGTAGTACCTAGTGCACTGTCTTATAGGTGATCGATTGTATTTATAGGTGATCGATTGTATTTTGTCCCTGTCTCTCCAACTAAGTTATAAACTCCTTGAAGATTACCTCTATCTAGTATTCATCTTTGCATTTTCAGATACCTAACATAGTAGTAAACACTCAAGCAATGTTTAATTAATTGATCCGCATAGTCTTCAGAGTTTCAATGGTGAATTATATTGTTTGTGGCTAGGATCAACTGCCTGTATTCACCAGCAAGGTGTACAATGCAGTAGCAAACCTCTGGAAACCATGGCTAGATAAAGAAGCTATTCAGACTTTAAAGAAAGGTAGGTGAAAGATTTACTCATCTCTATTTTGCCTCTATTTTTATTAACGTTGTTTAGACTTAGGTCTTTCATATTTGCTTGGCTGTGCCAATTCTGAAGAGCCTCTTTACCCAGTTTTTCAGGAGGCAACAAATCATGTTTGAAAGCTGAGGAGAGAGAGGCATGGATGGTGAGTGGGCCCAGGGCCAGCATCTCAGTGACTAGCTCTGACAGTAGACTCTTGGGTGTTCTGTCGCCACTGGTCTGCTAGCATCAGTGGGCTTATGCCTTTAAGCTTCATCTCCACAGAGAATATAGCATCTCTGTTTTGTCTGCCATTTATTCAGTGGTCTCTGGCAAGATCCATGTGTGTTCCCAGTTTTTGGATTTTGTATTTCACAATAATTCTCATCTTAACTTCCCCAATCATACAAGAGTAAGAGTTGGTATATTAATATTTTTTTTACAAAGTTCAGTACTTCTTTGTCAAGTGCCAATATATTTATTTTATTTTCACCTGAATATTGGAAACAACTTTTGTTACTTCTAAGTATAGAAGAGCCAACATTGGACCTGGCACATGGTAGGTTTTCCATAATGTTTGTTAAACCTGATTCTTACCTAATGATGGCCTATGTATGTACAAACTAAACAATGAGATCCTATATAATAAAAGCCTAATATGCAAATTGACTAAACGGCAGAACAACCAGTTGCTATGACGCACACTGACCACCAGGGAGCAAACACTCAATGCAGAAGCTGCCCCCAAGCCCCAGGCCAGCCAAGGCGGGTGCCAGCGGGGGCCCCCCCGATTGCCCCACCGGTTGCCCTGCAGAGGGAGGCAACTGGCAGCGGGGGCAGGGCCAAGGCGGGTGCCAATGGGCCCCCCTGATCATCCCATTGGTCACCCCACAGATTGGCCCTGATCACCAGCCAGGCCTAGGGACCCTTCCCGTGCACAAATTTCATGCACCAGGCCTCTAGTATAAATACAACCATCCTGGCTGGTTTGTAAATCTTTTCTTTTTTTTTTTTTTTAATCTTTATAAAGAATTTGCTTTCATAGTGACTGCATATCTGTGAGTGTGTTTCTCTAGAATGTGTTTAAATTTGTTTTTATAGGTGGCTTTTATTCTCAGAAAGTTTCAACTAATCCGAACCTTAGGATCATCAGCCTAAACACAAACTTGTACTATGGCCCAAATATTGTGACCCTGAATAAGAGTGACCCAGCAAATCAGTTTGAATGGCTAGAAAATACACTGAATATCTCTCAGCAAAATAATGAGAAGGTAGATTTCATAGACCCAAATCATAAGGGGATAAACAGGGGGCTAAATTTGTGTATTTATTAATCTTGAGGGGGGGGGCATGTGTCAGGTATTAATAAAAATAGTAAAATTTGAAGATGTTTTCATATGAAATGCATGATGATTTATCTCTTGTTGTTTTGCTTTTAATGTTTTGAGGATTGATTGACATCAGTTCATATAAAAAGAGGCTGATATTAAAAAAAAAATTGTGACCAATGTCACAGTTAATGCAACAGTGTAGTTTGTTATTTTTAACTAGAGGACCAGAGCATGAAATTTGTGTGGGGGGTGGGGGGTGGGAGGGTCCCTCAGCGCAGCCAGCACCCTCTCCAATCCGGGATCCCTCTCGCAATCCAGGATTGCTGGCTTCTAACCACTCACCTGCCTGTCTGCCTGATTGCCCCTAACCACCTCTGCCTGCTTGCCTGATCACCTCTAACCCCTCTGCCTGCCTGCCTGCCTGATCACCCCTAACCACCCCTGCCTGCCTGCCTGATACCCCTAACTGCTCCCCTGCTGGCCTGATTGCCCCTAACCACTCTCCCCTGCCAGCCTGATCGCTCCTAACCACTCTCCCTTGCTGGCCTGATCACCCCTAACTGCTCTGCCTGCCTGCCTGATCACCCCTAACCACATTTGCCTTGGACCCTAACACTGTGGCTTTGCCCGGAAGGACATCCGGTCTATCAGGTCTAATTAGCATGTTACCCTTTTATTAGTATAGATTTTTTTGTTGTTGATTTCAGAGAGGAAGGGAGAGATAGAAAGATAGAGACATCAGTGAATGGAGAGAACCATTGGTTGGCTGCCCCCTGCATGCCTCATACTGGTCGGGGATCGAGCCCACAACCTGGTCATGTGCCCTTGGTCAGAATCGAACCTGGGTCCCTTTAGTCTGCAGGCCGATGCTCTATCCACTGAGCCAAGCTGGCTAGGGAAGCAGTGTAGTTTAAATGAGACAAGAGCAAATATAGTGAAATAAACAGTTTTCTAATTTTACATTTTTTTGGTAATAAGGAGAGATGGT
Organism: Plecotus auritus; assembly: GCF_963455305.1. NCBI lineage: Eukaryota > Metazoa > Chordata > Mammalia > Chiroptera > Vespertilionidae > Plecotus > Plecotus auritus. Next base: position 15,769,458 of record NC_137775.1, read on the forward strand.
ATATTTGCTTTCTAAATTTTAATATACTTTTGATCTTGGGTATCTATATCTCATTTAGTTACGACAAACGTGCAGGAAGATTCTCATCAGTCCTCCTGTGTTTCTTTCCCCAGGTGTACATCATAGCACATATCCCAGTGGGCTATCTGCCCTTTTCAATGGGCACTACAGCCATGAGAGAATTCTATAATGAGAAACTGATAGATATTTTTAGAAAATACAGCCATGTCATTGCAGGACAATTTTATGGACACACTCACAAAGACAGCATTATGGTTCTTTCAGATGAAAAAGGTAACGTTGGGAGCACCTCTTACAGATATCAGACAGCCCCCTGGGTCAGAGGGAGAGGGCTGTCCCCAACCTCGATTCTTGTCTTTTCATATAAATGCATTTATACAAGAGACCTTGATTGCTTTGTGATGAAGCCAATTTTATTAAAGCAAGTAAAGCATGCACCTTTATTGAAGAAGCAAGGCAAGCAAATCTATACATCTGGTTTATGAAACACAGTTCTCAGCTAATCTGAAGAGTGAGTTGGGTGGGTGTCTGAGGCATTACATACCCTCCTGTCTATAGGTTTCAGCATCCCTCTGCTGAATATTTTGGTGCAGATTCATTCTCAAGATCCTTTTCTACCTTGTGTCCTCCCCAGAATTCATGAGAAGCACCTGGCAACTTTATCTTGCCAAGCCTTGAGCCTGCTGGCTTCTCTGCTTAGGGAGTACAACTGCCTTTTTTTCCTTTCTTCTTCCTCCCTCCTTTTCTGCATTCTCTCCTTAGGGAGAATTTTAATCATTAGCTCTCAGGTGTCCTTGGCTGGGGAAGATAATGGCTGGTTGCAAATTGCTCACACTGTTTGGCCTTGTTTTAACTTTCCGGTCTCAGGTTCCCTATTCCATTTGCTCTGGAATTTTCCTAGCTCCTTACTGCCCTGTCACAGTAATATGACATTTTGTTCGTATCTCCCCAATCCAAGATGCTAAAGCAAAGCACTGAAACTCCGGTAATTTTTACTGACTCAGCAAATTAAATGTTTCATTAAATCCAGCACCAGATTTTACTTAATATAAAAAGTAAAGGGCACTTTACCATTGGTTTAAAGTAAAACATAATAAACTCTTACTTTTAAGTACTTATATGCATTATTAATGACTCAGCATTAAAAGAAAAAAATAGAAGAAAACTCTTAGCATCAAACTGAACAATGATGATCTATTTTTTTTTTAAAGTAAACCCTTCTTTTTTTTTTTTAATATATTTTATTGATTTTTTACAGAGAGGAAGGGAGAGGGATAGAGAGCTAGAAACATCGATGAGAGAGAGACATCGATCAGCTGCCTCCTGCACACTCACCACTGGGGATGTGCCTGCAACCAAGGTACATGCCCTTGACTGGAATTGAACCCGGGACCCTTCAGTCTGCAGGCCGACGCTCTATCCACTGAGCCAAACCGGTTTCGGCAATGATCTATTTTTAAAAAATTATTTTCTGGATGAGAGTAGAAAACTTGAGAGTTAACAAAGCAAGACTTCTGATTTTATAGTAGTCAGTGTAGAGAAAAATCAATATGTATTTTTTCAGTAATTGGGGAATATTTTTGAAATGCTTTACCTCTTTTATTTGGAATGGGTGGTCTTGGTAAAAATGATAATCTTTTAGAATTTGATAGTTTTTTTACTCAGAAAGAAATTTAGTTCTATGATATGTATAAAACATGGTGACACTTAAATCAAATATTTATTATGTAGTCATCAGAATATTGTATCAGGTAGAGGTACAGGACGTGTGTGTACTTGTAATAACTTGAATTTTTATTATGAAGAATTTAAATATCCAAAAGCAGAGAGAATGATAAAACAAACTCATGTACCATCATTTATTTTAACATCTATCAAGATTTTGCCACATTTGTTTTACCTATCCATTTTTAAAATTTTTTTCCTGAATTATCTAAAAGTGAACCTTAATATCAGATGTTTTAGCCCTACATGCTTCTTTATACATTGCTAAAATACATGAGTCACTTACATAATCATAATACCTTTAATTTATCTAACAAAATTAATAATAATTCTTTGCTATCATTTAATATCATCCCATAAATAAAATGTTTCTATTTTCTCAAAGTGTTTCTGACAGATGTTTCAAGTCAGAATCCATTAAAGATCATATATCATTGGGCTATTATGTCTATTAATCTCTTAATCTGGAACTTGTTCATATTTTTAATATAGTTAAACTCAGTCTCTAAAAAAATATTTTTATGTGCACATGTTTTGTCCAGGAAGTCCAATAAATTCTGCATTTGTGGCTCCTGCTGTTACCCCAGTGAAGGGCGCTTTACAGAAACAGACCAACAACCCTGGCGTCAGACTATTTCAGTATGATCCTCATGATTATAAGCTATTGGTAAGTTGGTACAATTTTAGAATTGACCCATATTTATACATGTCTTCATATTTTCAGTAGTTTAGTTGAATGTTTTTAGCATAGCTGTGTGTGCTGTGTTTTATGTTAAACTCTAATGTCTTTCCTTTTTATATTTATACTAGAGGCCTGGTGCATGAAATTCGTGCATGGGGGGGGGGGTTCCCCTCAGCCCAGCCTGCACCCTCTCCAGTCTGGGACATCCCTCTCACAACCCAGGACTGCTGGCTCCCAACTGCTCGCCTGCTTGGCTTCCTGATTGCCCCTAACCGCTTCTGCCTGCCAGCCTGATCACCCCCTAACAACTCCCCTGCCAGCCTGATTGATGCCTAACTGCTCCCCTGCCAGCCTGTTTGCCCCTAACTACCTTCCCCTGCAGGCCTAGTCACCCCTAACTGCCCTCCCCTGCAGGCCTGTTCCCCCCAACTGCTCTCCCCTGCAGGCCTAGGTCCCCCCCAACTGCCCTTCCCTGCAGACCTAGTCACCCCCAACTTCCCTCCTCTGCTGGCCGGGTTACCCCTAGCTGCCCTCCCCAGCAGGCTTGATCACCCCCAACTGCCCTCCCTTGCAGGCCTGGTCCCTCCCAACTGCCCTCCCCTGCTGGCCATCTTGTGGTGGCCATCTTGTGTCCACATGGGGGCAGGATCTTTGACCACATGGGGGCAGCCATCTTGTGTGTTGGAGTGATGGTCAATCTCCATATTACTCTTTTATTAGATAGGACTAGAGGCCTGGTGCATGAAAATTCATGCACTGGAGGGGGGGCTCTCAGCCAGGCCTGCCCCCCCTTACAGTCCGGTAAGTGCAGTAGGCAACCCAGCAATCAGGGGAAGGCGACGTCCCCATCAGACCTCTGCTGCTGCCAATGCCGGCAGAGCAAGCCTCAGCCGGCCCTGGTTACCGGAGCCTCGGGCGGCCGGGCAGCCACCATCTGAGGCTTGCCTGCACCTTGGGCTGGCCCTGGGAGGCTGGGGCACTGAGGAGACTGGGAGACTCTGGATGCAGGCCCGCAGCGGGGCTGAGGGGACTGGGCACTGCCATCTTGTGGCTGTGGGTGCCACCATCTTTGGCAGTCAATTAGCATATTCCCTCCTTATTGACTGTGGGTGCTGCCATCTTTGAGGGCAGGGCAGTCAATTAGCATATTCCCTCCTTATTGGCTGTGGGCGCCACCATCTTTGCAATGGCATGAGGGTCAATTAGCATATTCCCTCTTTAGCTACACTAATAAAAGAGAAACATGCAAATTGACCGTACCTCCACTACACCCACCAGCTGTGCCACCAGCCAATCAGGAGTGAGTATGCAAATTAACCTAACAAAGATGGCGGAAGCCATGGAGCTGGAGCAAGCAGGAGGCTTGGGTTACTCCCGGCGATGGAGGAAGCCAAGCTTCCCACCCGCCCTGGCTGACCCTGGCCTCCGCTCAAGGCTACAAAGCTTCAATTATAGAAGATAAATAAATCCCAGATACCTGTTTCCAGCCTGCTGTGGCCTCCGCTCAAGGAGACGCTGAAACAAAATGAAAAGAAAAGAAGGAGGGGCTGGGAGTTTGGATCACCAGGGGGTGTGGCCAGCCTGAAAACAGCCCTAAGCTCCTCACCCAGGCTGGCCACGCTCCCATGGGGTGAGGATCCCCACTGGGGGGCTTGGCCAGCCTGCAAACATCCATCAGCCCCTAACCCAGGCTGGCCAGGCACCCCAGTGGGGACCCCCACCCTGAAGGAGGTGTGGCCAGCTTGAAAACAGCCCTCAGCCCCTCACCCGGGATGGCCACACCCCCATGGGGTGAGGGTTCCCACTTGGGGGCTTGACCAGCCTGAAAACAGCCCTCAGTGCCTCACACAGGCCACCCCACGCCCCAAGGGAACCCCCACGCTGATCTGGGACACCCTTCAGGGCAAACCAGCTGGCCCCCACCCAGGCACCAGGCCTCTATCTATACTAATAAAAGGGTAATATGCTCATTAGACTGGGAGACCTTCCAGGAGACCTTCCAGATGTTCTTCTGGACAAAGCCATGGTGTCGGGCCAAGGTAGAGGCGGTTAGAGGCCAAGAAGGGAGGGCAGTTGTGGGTGATCAGGCCAGGATGGGACGTCAGTTGTGAGTGATCAGGCTGGTGGGGGGCGGGGCCGTTGGGAGTAAGCAGACAAGCAGGGGGGCCAGTTGGGGGCAAGCAGGCCATCAGTGGGGGTCAGTTGGAGGTGATCAGGATAGTGCGGGGGTGCAGTTTGGAGTGAGCAGGCCAGCAGGGTGACAGTTGGGGCAAGCAGGCCAGTGGGGAGGGAAGGTGGGGCGAGCAAGCCAGCAGGGGGGCAGTTGGGGGTGAGCAGGCCAGGATGGGATGGCAGTTGTGAGTGATCAGGCTGGTGGAGGGGCGGGGCCATTGGGAGTAAGCAGACCAGCAGGGTGGCAAGTTGGGGGTGAGCAGGACGTCAGTGGGGGTCAGTTGGAGGTAATCAGGATAGTGGGTGGGGGCCAGTTTGGAGTGAATAGGCCAGCAGGGGGGCAGTTGGGGGTGAGCAGGCCGGCAGGGGGGGGGCAGTCAGGGGCAAGCACACTGGCACAGGGGGCAGTTGGGGTGATCAGGCTGGCGGGGGAGCATTTGGGGGTGAGCAGGCCGGCAGGCAGAGTGGTTAGAGGCAATAAGGCAGGCAGGTGAGTGGTTAGGAGCCAGCAGTCCCGGATTGTGAGAGGGATGTCCGACTGCCAGTTGAGGCCCGATCCCTGTAAACCGGCAGTAGGACATCCTTTGAGGGGTCCCAGATTGGAGAGGGTGCAGGCTGGGCTGAGGGACACCACCCCCTGCCCCATGCACGAATTTCATGCACCGGGCCACTAGTTAGATAGAATTTGGAATGTCAGCATTTGTAAGTGTGGTCTTATGAGGTCACCTTTGGGATGCTGTTTCTCTAAAACTTCTAAAGACTTCACATTCAGTTAGATGAAGGTTTCATTAGGTAGTGTCTTATCCAGGGGTCCTCAAACTTTTAAACAGGGGGCCAGTTCACTGTCCCTCAGACCGTTGGAGGGCCGGACTATAGTTTAAAAAAAACACCTATGAACAAATTCCTATGCGCACTGCGGGCCCGGGACGAGTCGGCTGCTAAGCAGGACAGGCAGCGGCACCCGGCGGGCCGGATAAATGTCCTCGGCGGGCCGCATGTGGCTCGCGGGCCGTAGTTTGAGGACCCCTGGTTATCTATGGACTTGTATATGTGTTGAAACTTTTCACTAAGCCTTATTTGTTATTAATCACTCTTCTTTAGAATAAAGCTGTGAAGGAGAGTATCGGTTCTGAAACCATACTGTCTTGTGAGCTGTATCACCTCACTTTTCCGTCTGAGTCTATTCTTCTGTAAAATGGGGATTAAAATATTACTGCCTTCACTGAGTTGCTGTGAGGATTATATATTTAAAGCACTAAGGAAATGCTTGGCTCATATTAAGTGCTCAATAAATGTTGGCAAAAACAATTTGTAAAGGAAATAAGTTGAGCTGAACATTTATTTTTGTGATAAAAGCTCTCTGGAGCTTGTACATGACTTTGCTGTAGATAAATTTAGCATAGAAAAACTGAGCATTTACCTTATGGGTAGTACTCCTTTCAACAAATTAATTGGGAACAAATTTCTCAATTATAGTGTTTATTGATGTAACTATATATTTTTTCCTAGGTAAACTTAATAGGAGGTAGTTCTTTTATTTCCTAGAACATGTTTTTATAAAGGAGGTAGGGCAGAGGAAATCTGGTTTAATCCATAAACATTAGATTGAATGAGGAAATAAAAAAATTGGCAGATAAATTAGTTCAAAGGAATCTTTTTACAACTATCAGTTGCCTATTTTTCAATCTGAACCTCAAATACACACACACATATATATGTATCTGTATGTGTGTATATATGTACTAACATAGAATGATGTCCCTGATATAGCATTCAATACTTTTTAAAAGTCCAAAAGTTTGTATAGTATGACTTCATTTTTTAAAAAAGCCAAAAAAGCCCTAACCGGTTTGGCTCAGTGGATGGAACGTCCACCTGTGGACTGAGGGGTCCCGGGTTCGATTCCGGTCAAGGGCATGTACCTTGGTTGAGGGCATGTCCCTAGCGGGGGATGTGCAGGAGGCAGCTGATCGATGTTTCTAACTCTCTATCCTTCTCCCTTCCTCTCTGTAAAAAAATCAATAAAATATATTTTTTAAAAAATAAAAAAGCCAAAAAATAGGAAATAGGTGTATATTTTCTAAATACTTACATTTGTTTCATACATAAACTCTAGAACAACACAAATAACATGAGAGTGTTGGTAAGTGTTTAACAACCTATTCACTGGGAGAAAAAACACAGACTTTTGATTTATAGTGTTTGCTGATTTCCATGATGTAAATACTCCCATCACGGCCAATTTCAAGCTGCCAAAGTTAATATCAACTAACTGGCAAGATCCCTAAAATTTGACAGTCGGCTCTTGTGAGCTGGTTACAGCCGCCTCCAGCACACCACTGATATGTATAATATCATTAGTGGTGGTTACTTCTGACGTGTGTGAATTGAAGGCTTTCTGTTTTGTACATCTCTTTATGTAGTTTATATTAATTTGTATTATGTTCTTTCATTTATTTTTAAAATGAAAAAGTAATAGAGCTCTTCTATTTGGACTCTTTCTCCAAAGTCAATGCTCACTTTTTTACATGACTACAACTTGAAATTAGGAGTGTCACATTAATCCTAGGGAGGACTCTCCTTGCTGCGCAGTGTTTTATATGCCCCGAATGAACCAGGCTTTCGTACTGTTTTGAACTGTAGGATATGTTGCAGTTTTATTTGAACCTGACAGATGCCAATCTAAAAGGAGAATCCAACTGGCAGCTGGAGTACACCCTGACCCAGACTTATGACATTGAAGATTTGCAGCCAAAAAGTTTGTATGGATTAGCTAAAGAATTTGCAGCCCTAGACAGTAAGAAATTTATAAAATACTATAATTACTACTTTGTGAGTTATGACAGCAATGTAATTTGCAATGAGTTATGTAAGGCCTTTCAAATTTGTGCAATTATGAATCTTGATCATAATTCCTATGTAGATTGCATCAAACATTATTATATAAAGCACAATCTATAGTATTTCACAACTTGTGTTCATAGAAAATGCAACATTGCTCTGTTTCTGAGATCAGTTTGTGGGACTTGTTATGTCAACCTTTGTGAGTTACTGAGTGGGCAAACAGAAATTCCTTTCTTTGCTTTCTTTTTTATGATGCCCAAATGAAGATATTTTTAATATTCCAAATTTTTGTTACATTGAATATATATAAACTGCCCACTAGAAAGATGTTTAGATATACATTTTCTGTCTTCCAGTTTATATAATCATATCTAATTTATACTCTTGTGACAATGCTGTTTTTATAGTCAAGGAAACAACTTCTTCCCAAGTATGACGAGGTTTTTTTCAAAAGATAATTTTCAGTTTGATTGATTCACTATTATTAAAACCCCATGTGCAAGCTGAAGTTCAAACTGTTTAAATCTCATGTGTAAACTGAGGTTAACACTGTTTACATGCCCCGCCTCCTCTTGGGAAAACGCGGATTTCTCATTAGGGTCATCTCTGAGTCCATGAAAAAGACACGTGGTATCTAGCTGTCTTCACTCTGTGAGTGAAGGGGAGTGCTCTTCAGTACTGCTAACTTTTTTATTTTATTTTATTTTTTAATCCTCACCCGAGGATATTTTTCCATTGATTTTTAGGGAGAATGGAAAAGAGAGGGAAAGACAGAGAGAAACATCGATGTGAGAGAAACACACCGATTGGTTGCCTCCTGGATGAGCCCTGACCAGGCTTCGGGCCGAGGAAGAGGCTGCAACCAAGGCATGCGCCCTTGACCAGAACTGAACCCGGGACCCTTTGTCCGCAGGCTGATGCTCTATCCACTGGGCCAAACGGGCTAGGGCAGTACTGCTACCTTTTAATGAGAATGTCACAAGTTACACTGACTGTAACAGCAGTCCAAGCACCAGGCCTGGGTCCTAGTCCAGTGTCTGACACTTGGTAAAAAACTGTTGAAATGAATTGAAAGGTGCGAATATTTCCCAAAGGAGTGTATGGGCATGCAGCCATGGCATTTTCTTTGTTAGGATGTTCAGAGAGAGGATGAAAATGAGCTTTCATTTCATGGGGTGGTTTTTAGGGTTCTCCCATGGTTGTTGGCTTCTCAACAGCTTCTTTCAAGCTGTTGCTTGTTTCCAGGCTCAGTGGGAGGATTAAAGTAGAAGAGAAGAGGCTGAGGCTGAGAAATTTAGGGGAAGAGATGATTGTACACCCCAATGCCCTCAGGACATTGGTTTGCTGGAGAATACATGCAGTCAGGAGCCTTAGGTCAATCAATAACGAGAGTGAAACTCATTATCCTGGTGACTGGTTTGACTTCACGTAAAAAATGACTTGTAGGTAGAAGTAAGATCTCATCATAATGAAACCAAATTAATCTTAATTTCCAGAGGGCCAAGAGGTGAATATTACAAAATTAAAATATTATATCTAAGAAACTATCAATATTTGTTAGGTAAACATTTTTTTTTATTTTTAGGTTTAAAAATAAATTAGTATGTTTTAGATGTGAGAATACTGAAACAAAGCAATGATTTATTTTTATAAAATCGTATCATTTGGAATCATCCTACCTGCAATTATATTTAGGGTTAGTATTGTCAAATGACTACATCATGTATTTATATATTTTTATACTTAACGGGCAAATGTTTTAAGAAAACAAGCTTGGGCCTTATCAGGAAAATTGCTGGAAGCCAAAGATGGCGGGAGATGACTCAGACAATGAGTCCTAGCACCGGAGTTGAACACACTTGGGCTTCTAGGATGATTGTGGAGGAAATTTCTGCATCTTCTGGGGACTTGGGGAGTGAACATTGAGGGTCCTTCCCATGTTATTCTACAATAAAAAACTTTTTAATGCTACCTTTTTGTGTTCAGTTGACTTTTACCTTTAAGTAGAAATAAATGGTCTCAAAGTTTGAGTAACATTTTGGTACATTATCAGCAGTCAAAGGAATGTTTCAATTCTATCATCAGAGCTGTTACTATTATTTATTGTGGTTTATTTCAGGTTATGTTCAATTATTTAAAAAAGTTATGTCCACAGTAAAACTTGTCTTGATTTGCTTCTGCTTATTGATAGTGCTTTGGCAAATTTATAAAAGATACCTTGTTTAGATTATTTAAATTGATACTTTCAAACCAGTTTTGTTTCAACATTTAGCCACACATGAATAGGAAGGAATGGGAGTAAAGGTGAGGGAAATGGGAAAGAGTCCTTAATAAGAACCACTGGTTTAGGTGGGTAGAGAGATTTAGGGGCAAAACATAGCTACTAATATATACTAGGAAATATCTATTCAAATGAATCCCTTTCTAATACTAATATTCTCACATATTATGAATGGTTTGGCTAAATTGAACAGCCATCTCCCATCTTGAATGATGGGGGGAAATCTTCGTAAACTCAGCGGCCCTAGGATACCCTCTGATCTGAGTCCAGACCCCTGAGAAAATTCTGTCACTCTAAACTCTTAAAAGATGAGCTGAATCCTGCCTCTTGAATATTGTCACATCTGAATGACTCAGTCAGAGAAAGATAAATACTATGATTTCACTGTTATGTGGAATGTAAACAAACAAACAAAATGAAGCAGGCACATAGATACAGAGAACAGACTGATTTGCCAGAGGGGAGAGAGGTTGGGAGAAGGTGAAGGGATTAAGAAGCATTGTTTGGTACCGTAGTTACAAACAGTCACGGGGATGTAAGTTACAGCATAGAGAATCCTATCTAATAAAGAGGGAATACGTTAATTAACCATCACTCCATCACAAAGATGGCTGCACCCACAGTTGAGGCCAAGTTCCCATAAGGAGCCTTAACAAGCAATCAGCAGGGACCTGAAGCTACCCCGCCCACGCCCCTGTGGGGCTTGACAGGGGACCTCAGGCTGGCAGGGCTTGACAGGGGACCTCAAGGTGCTGGGCTAGGGGACCTCAGGCTGCTCCCCCCACCCCAGTGCCAGGCCAGGGCACCTCAGGCTGCCCCCTCCCCAACCAGGTGGGGCTTGACAGGGGACTTCAGGCCACACCCCCCACCTGGCAGGGCTTGACAGGGGACCTCAAGGTGGGCTTCCCGTCCTGGTGCTGGGTTAGGGGACCTCAGGCCGAGCCCCCCACCTGTCAGGGCTTGACGGGGGACCTCAGGCCACACTCCCACCAGGTGGGGCTTGACAGGGGACTTCACGTCGCGCCCCTGGTACCAGGCCAGGGGACCTCAGGCCGCATCCCCCACTCCAGCACCAAACCAGGGAACCTGAGGCTGCATCCCCCTGCCTGGTGGGGCTTGACAGGGGACCTCAAGGTGCACCCCCAGTGCTGGGTCGGGGGAACTCAGGCTGTGCCCTCGCCTAGGGGGGACCTGAGGCTGCACCCCCCTGCCAATGGGGCTTGACAGGGGACCTGAGGCTGCGCCCCCCCCCCCTGCCTGGCGGGGCTTGACGGGGAACCTCAAGGCACACCCCCTCCCCCCACCCCGGTCTGGGCTGGGGGACCTCAGCCCACGCCCCCCATCCTGGCACTGGGCCAGGGGACCTGAGGCTACATTCCCTGCCCGGCGGGGCTTGACAAGGGTGGGACTGGCTGGGTCTAGATCTATCCAATGAGGGTGGGAGGTTAGCTGGGTCTGGGTCTCACGCGATTCTGAGGTGCATGTGGGTGGGCGGGGGCTTGACTCTGGGTCCCATGGTGAGCCCTAGACTCTGACAGGAGGAAGGTTTTCATATACATTTTACTAGTTTTCTTTCATCTCTGACACTTCTATTATAGAGAAAGGGCAAATAGCAATATTGAATTATTTCTTCTAATTAATCCCCTTTTAATGTGCACGAATTTCGTGCACCGGGGCCACTAGTCTATACTAATAATAGAGGAATATGCAAATTGTCTGGGACACCATCACAGTAACAGTAACGACCAAACAGCAGGCTGTGTGGGGCCACAAGATCGGCAGGGGGGTTAGTGAGGGACAACCAAATGACTGAACAGCAGGCTGCATGAGGCAACCAGGTCGGCAGGGGGGAACAGTTGGGGACAACCAGGCTGGCAGGAGGGGCACTAAGGGGCGACCAGTCCATTGGGGGGGGCAGTTAGGGGCGACCAGGCCAGCAGGCAGAGGCGGTTAGGGGTGATCAGGCTGGCAGGGGGGAGGGCAGTTAGGGGCGATCAGGTAGGTGGGCAGATGAGCAGTTAGGAGCCAGCAGTCCCGGATTGTGAGAGGGATGTCTGACTGCCGGTTTAGGCCCAATCCCCGGGATTGGGCCTAAACCAGCAGTCAGACATCCCCCAAGGGGTCCCGAATTGGAGAGGGTGCAGGCTGGACTGAGGGGAGCCACCCCCCCCCCCCCCCGTGCACGAATTTTGTGCACCAGGCCTCTAGTATAGTCAATAATATTGTAATAACTATGTATGATGCTAGGTTGGTATTGGAAATATAGGGGGGGGGGACACTTTGTAAAGTATATGATTGTTTAGCCACTGTGTTGTACACCTGAAATGAATACAAAATAATATTCAATATAAATAACTGAAAAATAAAATTAAAAAAAGAAATAGTCAACTCCAAGTCAAAAGAAATAAAAAGAATATTGTCACATCTGCCTTGTGTGATTCTTCTATGCAGTGAGCTTTATGCCAAAAAGAAGAAAAATGGGACTTCACTGAAAAACAATAGAGGTAATGTGACTGTTTCTGGACCTGCTTGCTAAATAAAAGCTATGAGACTTCACTTTCATTGTTAACATCAGAAAAAGTTCTGGGGGAAAAAGTCATTTAATGAACAGTATTTTCCAGGATGGCCAATGCAAGCTAGTTAGATAATTAGCTCTTAAAGAGCTCTTTTTGCATTTATATAAAAATGTTTTGCCTTGTTAAAGAAATCTAGTCTATCAAAGGCATATCCACCAATGGCTTGTATTATTTTTTCCATTGCCAGGTTTGCAAGATAATTAAGAATACATACATGTACATCCCTTAGCTAATCAGTTTTGGCAGCACGCTGAACAGAGGTAAACCTGACATTAAGTTAGCTTTAAGCTTATTGGCTATGCCAACAGCTAGAGGCAGTTTGGAACCCAATCCCTGGAAAGCTTTGGCAGGATTTACTACCTGTTTACCTGACACCTTCTCAATGGTGAGAGGTCTGGGTACAGACTTGTTAATCCAAGAGTGTCTTAATGCTGGAGTTGGGGTCAGGCAGGCAGAGGGGTCCCAATGAGACACCTTTTCAACAACTCATTTGTCATTTTTCCTGTTAATCCCTCAAATTACTGCCCTGTGGTGTCAAAGACAATCGCAGCAGCCTGAGGTAGTTTCTGTTCACCTGGAAATTCATTAATCATCACCTTTTCTCTTAAAATCTAGCTGGAACCTTTAGCTGAAATATATGTGGTTTCTTACAATCCTGTATTTGTTTGCAAAAGGTTAGTAGCATTAAGTATAGAATCTATGTATATTAAAATCCTTTGAAAATTAAAAATGTCACTTAAAATGTTAAAAAAAACACCATCTATTCATTATTATATTTTAATGGATATATTTGCTACACCAGGGAAAACTAAAATCTTTCATTTGGAATCTTTATGCTTTAGAAGCAAAACATGATCTTTTCGATAAGAATATATTTAAAAAGCTATTCATCTTCAGTTAAGAATAATAAGCCATCAGAGATTAAATAGGGAGATCCTCTGTTTAGAAGCCACAATATGTTTAAGTTACTCATATGTTCAATAATTAGGAGAGTGGATCCATACATTTATTTATCAAATACATGTCTATGGGCAGAGTTGACTGAGAAAGATTAAGTAGCCTGCTTCAGGGCTATACCTAATTAAGGAAAGAAGCTGTAACTCAAACCCTAGCCTCTGACTTCAAGGTCAGTACTATTTCCATTATATTGGTCAAGTTTGCAGCTTTCAGCACTTTCCACATCGATGTATAATTCATCAGGTTCACAGGGCAACAGATAAACTCTTCTACCAAAACCATTTTTTTGTTATGTGTTTCACAATTGAGTTAGTTTTTTCCAAGACTGCCTGTTAGTATTTAAAAACGTTGTGTTTATTTAGTAAACACAACTGCCTCTTTTCCTCTTTGTCTTGTTGAAATCTGCCAGTTCTGAGAGCTTGTAATCAACACTCACCTGATGCTACTTGCTTCCTTATGGGGAAACTCATCTGATTGTCACCGATCAATTGAAAACAACACAACCAACACTGGGGCTACATGATGTTGTCTTGACCTGCTTCTATTAAATTGAAACTTCCAGGTATTTTTTCCTGACCAAGACATAATTTAAGAATTACGAAAGAAAGGATTTATCCTCTTCTCTATTACTTTAGAGTAAGTAAAATGTAACTTTTCAAGTATAAGAGACTTTTTTTCAATTTTGATTTTTACATATTAAATGCATTATTCCTTTCAATAGGCTGCTAGAAAGCTTTCATTTATTTTTATTTTTTGTTAATTCTCACCCAAGGATATTTTTCCATTGATTTTTAGAGAGAGTGGAAGAGAGGGGGAGAGACAGATAGAGAGAAACATCAATGTGAGAGAGACACATCAATTGGTTTGGTCGCCTCCTGTAGGTGCCCTGACCAGGGCTGGAGATTGAGCCTGCAACCGAGGTACATGCCCTTGATCAGAATCAAACACTGGACCCTTCAGTACACAGGATGATGCTCTATTCACTGAGTCAAACTGGCTAGGGCTAGAAAGCTTTTGTTTTTAAGAACTCATTATATATTTAATGGAGTTCAGTCAATTTTCCCTTTAACATGGTCTATTGTGCATCTGTTTTATGCAAAATTACAAGCTTCGTGTCTATGTACCTGATTATTTCAGTTTATGGAACGGTTTTCTGGTTTCAGCACTGGTTCTGGGCCCTCAGAGCATCTGATATTAAAAGAGGAGCCATTCCTTGGACATCCATCCACCAATCCTTTTGATTACAAAGTTAAAAATCCTACAATTGCATGAAAAAAGAGACTTGTATTGTGAAAAACACACCAATATATCCTACATAGTATTATGCTGCAGAATTTTCTTAGGAAGCAATCCTATCTAATAAAAGGGTAATATGCAAATTAACCATCACTCTGTCACAAAGATGGTGGTGCCCATAGCCACAAGATGGTGGCCCCGCCAGAGTCCCCCAGTCCTGGGGGGGGGGGCGGCGCTAAGAGCGGGCAGCGTGAGCAGCCTGGTGGAATGCTTGCTTTGTCACCGTGGCTATGAGGCAAGCGTTCCACCCCCGACCAGGGCCTCTGGGCAGCCGGCATGGAGCGGCTGGGGTTGGGGTGGGGGAGGTGCTTGCGTCATCGCGACGAGGCAAGCGTTCCGTGCCCGGCCGTGGATGGGCCTCTGGGCCACGGAGAGCCTCTGGGGCGCAGAGTAGCCAGGCCCCGCAGAGAGCTACTGGAGCATGGATTTGTACGCAAGGCTACTAGTACATAATAACTGCTGCATGCACATGCCCTTATGCACACATTAAATAGTCTCATGAGAGGAAGGCTTTTCGCTCAAATGCCAGTAGGAGAGAAAGATTTCTGTATGTCTTAAGAAATCGGTTAAGTTGTAGGCTCGATCAAATTGCACAAGTATCTATCTCTCCATACATCTAAAAACATAAACATGAGAAATGACTGAAACAGGAATTTTAGGAGAACATAGGTAGATTTAGGGAATTTTTAGAATTGGGGTCCATGGGGAAAAAAAACATAGGGCTACAGATGGGGAGAAGGTACATTTCCATAAGACAAGGAAGACAGGTGCAGTTACTTTTCCATGAGACAAGGGAGCAGCAACAGGTATATTTCCATAAGACAAGGGAACTGGAAGTAGCCAAAAGAAGGTCTATATTTACTAAATAAAGAAGAAGGAAGAAAGCCCAGAAGGAATGGAAGGACAATGAGGGAGAAGGGCCTCAGGAATCACTATAGTAACCAATTCGAAAGGGAATATTGACCAATCAGAGGGGATGTCAGGACACAGGAACTGCAGCTTTTATAAACCATGGAAACAGGAAGTCAGTGGGACCCTTCCCTCTCCCCACGTGGGAGTGCATTCTGTGGGACTCTTTGCCCGTCCCCACATGGGAGTCTGTACTTGCTCTTCAATCGATCTCCACCTTTGCTATACTACCCTCTGTCCGTGGATTCATTCTTCGACTCTGGCGGACAAAGAATCCGGGTTCCAGTCCAAAAATCCCGTTTCATGACAAAACTCAAAATTCATTTTCAGTTTCTAATAATATAGCCTTTTTAAAAGATACTGAAATGATTTTTCAAACATCCTATACTAATTACTTTAAGCAATTATCATCAATGGATGCTAAAACTTGGGTGAAAGTTTTGATGCCGTAGGAATTAATGGGTCAGACTTCCCAGACACCAGTGGGAGAAAGGTTCTTACAATATCTTCAGAAAAGGAATTTTCTAAGACTCGCACAGGAGGATGGGATGCGGGAGATTTTATTGGCATGGAGTTACATTTCTCGGGTTCCAAAGTCCCCTGCCCCTTAAGCCAGTCCTGGAAAAGGTGCAGCTGGGAGTTCAGCAAAGCCAGAAACAAGCCCAGTGTCCAGCGTTTCTGTTCCGTGGTGCAGCTGGCTGTGGTTCAGCATTCAGGCCAAATTCAAGGCTGTTAGTCCACGTGCGGAGCCCCACGTGGCCATGAGCCATGTGACCACCGAGGGGCCTGCCCCTTCATTAGGGGTATCAGGAGCCAGGCGCCCTGGAGCCGTGAGGGAGTGGCTCCTTTGTCTGGAAGTTTATATATTTAGATTTCACCAGTTTGCAGTGGCTGCGCCCATCCTGCCAATTCCCGGTTTCTGGGTGTGATTCACAGGCAAGCATTTTCCCACCTCACTCAGACCGTACTGGGCGTGGCGTGCGTCTCGCTGGTCTTTCCTTTCCTCCTCTGCTGTTAAATAATACCCAGGTTATTACAACAGCATCAGTTTGACGAGGAAAACAACATTACATTATCTCAAAGTATTTTCCTAGAAATTAAAAATTAATAGCAAAAATGAAAACAGTAACATTGTAGTTGAGAAACCCGGCAGATGCCACCTTAACCAAGTTTTTACAGCTAAAATCACAAACAGTTGAGCTTCCTGTTGGGATGCACTAATGATAAACTACTCCTGCCTAAAATGTGTAAAATAAACATACACTTACGGAAATACCAGACTCGTTGAGGGGGCGTTTTACAAAACGAATGGCAAATAATTTTTGAAAAGGTTAATATCATTGAAGAAAAAGAAGGAGTAAGGATTTATTTTAGTTGAAAGGAGTCTGAAGAGGCCTGACAACTAAATGCAATGCAAATTCCTGGATTGGGACAAAAATTTCCATAAGGGACATTTTTTTAGACAATTGATGAATATTGAAAATAAACTATATTGTTGAATATTGCATTCACATGAAGCCTCCTGAATTTAATAATCGTGTATGGTAAGACAATGTCTTTGTTCTTGGAATACATGCTGAAATATTTAGGGTTAAAGGGCATGATATTTGCAACTAACTCATGTAGTTCAGGGAAAAAACTAGCATATACACACATATGTATCCATACATATACAAATACGTACATATAAAATAAAATGTTAAAGAGTAAAATGTGAACAAGTTAGTTCAAGATAATTTCCAAGCTAAACCCCTCCCCCCCGAAAAACAAACAAACAAACAAACAAACAAAAAGTGAAAGTAATCCTTACAGGATGTGGTTTGGCAATGTTTTATTTACACTCTTCTTATTCTTTAAAATGCCTTTTTTACTTGTGTCATCAACTACTTCTTAATTGTTTTAGGTAGCTTATGAAATTTTACGTAGAACACAGCTTAATTATGTTTTCTTGAACTTTCTCGCTGGCTTGCTACACTCACCACTTAGGCAGGCAGTTTTGTTGCTCTATAAAAGGAACCCTTGGCTGTCCTATAGCACCACCCCAGCACCTTTATGTAATTGCCATTCACTTGCTGAATGTTTGTCATTGCTTGTGATGGGGCTGCCTGGGCCATGGTAACCCCTTGTACCTCAGTAAGCAATGGAAAGTAGATGGATCATTCTTTCTAGTGGCATGTTGTGAGGTAATTGGCTTTCATTACAGGCTTTCTTAGGGAGGTGATGGGGATTGGATGCTGTAAGCACAGGGTAGAATATATTGGTTCTCCCCAAAGGCCAAGTTCAAGATCTGTATGAATCATTCTTAATTTCCCACAGCCATTTTCAGTTTTTTTTGTTTTGTTTCTGAGCCTTTAAAATGAATAATCTTTTTTGAGCATGGCTTCTTTCCATTTTCAACATCTCTTGGAGGCGTTCTTATCATTCTATGTAGATGGTCCTGAAGAAAACTTTCCTTTCTTTCATATATTAATTCAGCATTGGGTAGCTGCAAGCTATGTGACTATAAGCCACACCTCCCTGGGGAAAGGACACTACTGCTCTCATGCTTTCCTTTGAAGTTTTAGGAGGAAAACATAAAGCTTTCTTTTGTGTGTGTGGTGGTGATGACCTAATGTCATGCAAAATCAACCAAAACCACTCATTTATATTTCCAAAAATTTTAAAGTTTTTACTGATTAAGATCTGGTAGGTTATAATAAAAGAACTTCTCCAGCAGCATTGTAAAGAGTATTTTTATAATACCAGTGACAGGGATTTTACTATCATTTCCTGGTGCTTCTTGCTGTTATTAAGTCGTCATCACTGAGAGAACAACAGTAATCTGGCAGCATGGATTTTTGTCCTACCTGCTTTCCAAGGCAGGTTTTCAAGGCAGACATAACCAGCACCACGGTGTCTCTTTCATTATCAAAGTTCTGCAAACATGTTTCCCTTTGATTGTATTCCTCTTTGAAGATCTTGAATATATAATCAAATAGTGGTTTGCACTCTCATATTTGGAGGAGAGGTTTGAAAATCTGGCTTATGATGCAAATGAAGAAACTCTTTGGTGTGGGGGGTAATCATGAAAAGACCTTTATAATCCTAATATATAAAAACCCTGGGTCGAAACAACCGAGGCTTGACCAAGGGGAAGTCAGTCCTGAAGTCAGGCTGGGTTACCATGGCAACCCAGCGCTGACTGCTTCTACTGTAGGCTGGTGTCCCAGCACTGACTGCTGAGGGGGCTGCGAATCAGGGCCAGAAAGAGGCCTGAAGAGAGAAGCAGGGACTGATCCATTGCCTCTGAGGCAGCTTTTGATCAGCACTTGCCTCTCTCTTTCTCTCCCAGTCTGGCCAGCAGCTGTGCCTCCATTTCTCTCCAGGCCTCCACCGGGCTGCTGATCAGCCCCACCTTTCTGATCAGGCCCTGTTGATGGCCCAGAGATGCTGACTGGCATAGGAACTGACCAATCAGAACCAAATGTGGGTGCTGTGAAAAACCAATGGCTGCCTAGGAGGTGGAGCTTTTGATGCTGACTGGCATAGAAACTGACCAATAAGAACCAAATTGGCCAGCAGAGGCAGGCCGTTGGGGGCGAGATCAGGCCGGCAGGGGAGGGCAGTTGGGGGCAACCAGGCCGGGAGAGGAGGGCCATTGGAGGCGAGATCAGGCCGGCAGGGGGGGGCCATTGGGGGAGAGATCAAGCTGGCAGGGGAGGGCAGTTAGGGGTGATCAGGCTGGCAGGCAGAGGCAGTTAGGGGTGATCAGGCAGGCAGTCAGGTGAGCAGTTAGGAGCCAGCAGTCCCAGATTGCAAGAAGGATGTCTGACTGCCGGTTTAGGCCCGATCCCTGTGGGATCGGGCCTAAACCGGCAGTCAGACATCCCCCAAGGGGTTCCCAATTGGAGAGGGTGCAGGCTGGGCTGTGGGAACCCCCCCTCTGTGCACAAATTCTGTGCACTGGGCCTCTAGTTTATAATAAGAAATCAGGGCCTGGCCCAAAAACCCAAGAAATGGTTTGATTTTTTTTTGCTTTGAAGACAGTATAGTTACATGCCCCAGATAATGCTTACAAGGATTTTCCAGGTGTACTCTTTTCAAAATTTATCTATCGAGGGAAGCACCTATGATAAAAGCATTGAGCCAGTTTTTCTTCTATTGCCCCTTCATAACCACTTTTTCCCACTTTACAAAGAAAGGCATTCTTCTCACCCATCTAAAAATTCCCCAGAGACAAAATAAAGGGTCATTTAATATTACAATGTCAAGAAAGTGGATACCTCTAATGACGGCATAACAAACCCTTTTATAAATCAGGTGCTTTCTAATTCTTTCTTTCAATATATTGCTAGATTATTAACAATAACACAGCTAGATCATTAACATCAAGCAGCTGCTTTGAATCCCTCCGGACCAATCCTTACTCCTCAGTGGGGGTTCTGCCCCCCACACAGCCAGCTTTTCCCGAAAGTGAACCCCTGCTGTAGTCTGGTTCTGAAATAGCCAAATATTGCATGGATTCCAAATGACATGCCCCACCTCCTTCACTGGTCCCTCCGTACCACCAACTGTCAGATTCAGGACCTCACTCCCTCCTGAGGTGTGTGGAGGAGAAAAGGCAGCTGAGGGATTAGGAATCTGGTTTTGCAGCATGGTGTTTTGAGGAGACATGCAAATCTGAGTCACTGTAGGAAAGGAGGGATGTGACTAGTGAGCAGCCTGAGATGGCACGGGGGTGAGAGCAGATCATGGAGCTGAGTACAGCTCACTGCACACACAGCTGAGGGAGACTGATTGGCACAGTCTCTTGAGGGAGTTGGGTAGCCCAGCGAATGTCCTCAAATATGTGGGGCATCACTGGCACAGCAGTTAAATGAATAATATAACCCATAACTTAGCCATGTATCCTATATAATAAAAGAGTAATATGCAAATTAACCATCACTCCACCACACCCACAAGCCATGCCCACAAGTCATGCCCACCAGCCAATCAGGAGGGAATATGCAAATAAACCCAACCAAGATGGCTACGGCCACAGAGAGCAGGAGGGAGGCTTGGGTTTCCCCGGCAATGGAGGAAGCCAAGCTTTCCGCCTGCCCTTGCTGGCCTAGGCCTCCATTCAAGGCTACAGTTTCAATGATAGAAGATACATAAACCCAAACAGAAATGGCTGCAGCCACGGAGCTGGAAAGAGCAGGAGGCTAGGGTTGCCCACGGCAACGGAGGAAGCCAAGCTTTCCACAAACCCTGGGCGGCCCACCCTCGCTTAAGGCTACAAAGTTTCAATTATAGAAGATACGTAAATCCCAATAGAAATAGCTGCCGCCACGGAGCAAGCAGAAAGCTTGGCTCCACTCCAGGCTACAAAGTTTCCATTGTAGAAGATAAATAAACCCCAGATACCAGGGCCTTCGTTTGGGTTGCCAGGGGGTGTGGCTGGCCTGCAAACCACCACAGGCTGCCCCATGCCCCAAGGGAACCCCCACCCTGATCCGGGACACCCTTCAGGGCAAATCAGCTGGCCCCCACCCATGCACCAGACCTCTATCCTATCTAATAAAAGAGCAATATGCAGATTGACCATCACTCCAACACACAAGATGGCTGCCCCCATGTGGTCAAAGATCCTGCCCCCATGTGGACACAAGATGGCCACCACAAGATGGCCAGCAGGCGAGGGCAGTTGGAAGGGACCAGGCCTGCAAGGGAGGGCAGTTGTGGGCGATCAGGCCAGCAGGGGAGGGCAGTTGGGAGGAACCAGGCCTGCAAGGGAGGGCAGTTGGGGGCGATCAAGCCTGCAGGGGAGGGCAGAGGAGGGAAGTTGGGGGTGACCAGGCCTGAAGGGAAAGGCAGTTGGGGGGGACCCAGGCCTGCAGGGGAGAGCAGTTGGGGGGGGGGCCAGGCCTGCAGGGGAGGGCAGTTAGGGGTGACCAGGCCTGCAGGGAAGGGCAGTTGGGGGGGGACCCAGGCCTGCAGGGGAGAGCAGTTGGGGGGGACCAGGCCTGCAGGGAAGGGCAGTTGGGGGGGACCCAGGCCTTCAGGGGAAAGCAGTTGGGGGGGACAAGGCCTGCAGGGGAGGGCAGTTAGGGGTGACCAGGCCTGCAGGGGAGGGCAGTTAGGGGTGACCAGGCCTGCAGGGGAGGGCAGTTTGGGTCAAACAGGCTGGCAGGGGAGCAGTTAGGCATCAATCAGGCTGGCAGGGGTGTGGTTAGGGGGTGATCAGGCTGGCAGGCAGAAGCGGTTAGGGGCAATCAGGAAGGCAGGCAGGCGAGCAGTTGGGAGCCCTCAGTCCTAGATTGTGAGAGGGATGTCCGACTGCCCGTTTAGGCCCGATCCCGGTGGGCAGTCGGACATCCATTGAGGGGTCCCAGATTGGAGAGGGTGTAGGCTGGGCTGAGGGACACACACCCCTGTGCATGAATTTCGTGCACCGGGCCTCTAGTTTAACTATATAAAGCTAGGTTGTTCCCAATGCTTTGCCATTGTACATAATGCTGTGAGGGACATTCTTACACCGCAGTCACCGGGAGCCTGAGAGGTGGGTAACGAGCCTCAGTTCTGGTGTTACCACATCACCCTGCATCTCCCTTCTTATCCTGCCCCTTCATCTCCTTACTGGCTTTATTCGGTGTCTTGGCGCTTGCCTCTCGCTCCCGCTGTTAAACATGCGCTTTTTCCCAGTGTGCACTTCCGAGGGTGTCCCATCAGCCGGCCCCCCTCCCTGGTCTGCAGGGTGCCCAAACAGAGAGGCTGGGATGTGGGAAGCCTTTCCCTCCCGCGGCCCCAGGGTCTCCTTTCCTTTCACGGGCTCGGGAGGCTCTGTCAGCCTTTGAAGGCTGCCTCTTTGGTGGCCTTTGTGGCAGCAGCGTGTGCTCAGATGTGATTTAGTTGTAAGCTGATTGCTGCTCCCCCTCCCCCCGACCACCACCCGTGAAGACATGACCAGTTCGCAGGCAGCCAGTCAGGGCGCCCCCCGGCCCGTTACATCAGCATCGCACCATGGGGAACCGGCAGGCAGGCAGCGCAGAACAGTCTCTCCTTGTTGCTTTTTTATTTTTTTTTTGTCTTTTGTCTTTTGTCTTTCAAGGAAAGAGAAGGAAGCCTGGGAAAATAGCAAGAGATGCTTTTCCTTGAGAATCGCTGAATGCTATTCATTATAACATTTTTTAAAAATTGAATTTCTAAAATAGGAGGGGGAAGTAAAGAGAGACAGAAAATTTAGGCAAAATCAATTTACAGTGTAGTTAGGTCCAGTATATCAATTTTATCTGTTTTGGTAATGTATCGACTCCCCCAATACACCCTCCCCATTTTTGTAGTGGTTATATTAATTTTTATGGAGAAATGTGTATGTGCATTAACAGAGACAAAGAAAATAGCACTTGTGTTTGGTTTTGATCAAATTAGGTAGAATGTTTCTTCCTGTTCTCTTAGGGTTCTGGGTGTTCTCCCTTCAGACCTCGTATTAACATTGCTTCCAGCAGATTGTGTGGCTTAAGGAAACGGTGGCTGGTCCCGTTCCTTCACTTGTTTTGTTCCTCAATGTCAGGCAGGTATTGGCGGGAGGTGGATTTGCAGTCATGTGACACGCTGGCTTTCGGGATGCTGAGGACTGTAACCCTGACATTCCTCTTTCTCAGGCATCGGAGCGATCATCTGCCCTATGTCCTGCTGAAATGATTGGAGTCACTATTGATCCCATTTCCACAGATGGTTTTGCGGCAGTCAACAGTGTTTTGACTCTGAGTTTGAACATTTGATCAAGAGGGTTTTTAAAATAAGGAGCCTCTAGGCTCTGGCTGGGTAGCTCAGTTGTTAGATATGCCAAGGTTGCAGGTTCGATCCTCCGTCAGGCCTCATACAAAAATCAACCAAAGAATGCATAAACAAGTGGAACAACAAATTGATGTTTCTTTCTCTGTTTCTCTCTTTTTAAAATCAATAAAAATATCAATCAATGAGATAAGGAGCTTTGTTCTGCTGAGGTCCACTAATGTCCCCATAACAGGTGGATCAACCCCTGACAGCGCTTCTTGCTGCTTCTCTACAATAGAATGGCAGAAACATGTCTTTGATCACTGGGTTAACAATAGTATCTCTGGTGATAGACTCCTTACAAATCATAGGAGAAAGCATCTGTGTTAAAAACAATAAAGTGTGCTTTCTTATGCTTCTGGGAAGAGAGATTCATTTATGAGAAAACTTGTACCAGTTATGAAGCAGAGGTATCCAATCACAGACCTCAAATCTGTTACTTATTTTTTTTAGAATATATTTTTATTGATTTCATAGAGAAAGGAAGCGGGAGAGAGAGAAACATCAATGATGAGAGAGAATTATTGATCTGTTACTTCCTGCATGCTCCCTACTGGGGATCAAGCCCTCAACCCAGGCATGTGCTCTTAACCAGAATCGAACCTGGGGCCCTTCAGTCTGCCCTTCAGTCTGCAGGCTGATGCTCTATTCACTGAGCCAAACCAGGTAGGGCTCAAATCTGTTACTTTTAATAAAGCTCATTTATAATATTACTTTATACCTGTCTTCTTTCCTTTGGTAATGGGAGCTCCTAACTTTATCTTTAGTGACTAAAATTCTAATGAGATTACCTTTCTGTATTATTTAATAAATTTTATTAATTTGATTACATAAGTAAAATAACATCCTCATTGCAAAAGAAATTAAGAAAATGCAGAGAAAGAAAAGAAAACTGTTTCATCGTTTCACCGCTTAAAGGAAACCTCTGTGAATGTTTGCTCTGTTGGCTGGCTGACAGATTATTTGTGAAGGTGACCTGGGAAGGCATCCAAGTTGATCCTGACATCTTTCATTCACAGCCTTTGTCACAGCTGAATGATCCCATCCTCTGTGTAATTTTTTACTTTTTGGCTATCTCTCTTTTGGTAATATACAGAAGCACCACAAGGACAAGTGTTTTTCTGTGTTGTTCACTGTTGTAACCCTTGGCACCAAAAATGATGCCCAACATCAGAAGACATTCACTAAATATTTGTTAAACGATGCTTTAAGAAATGAGCATGAACATTGTCTCATTTCTTTGCGTAGTCCTTGGCTGGTTGCACTTATTCTGTCCAAGCAATTTTGTATCCTGATATTTCAGTTAACATTATCTATACCTATAAAGAGGTAATATGCTAATCTGTCCATGCGGGTGTCCCTGTAACGACCTATTTGTATATCGATGCGTGCAGCAGGGGGCGGGCAGCCGGAGCCAAGTTCCCTGGGTTCTGAGGAGACTGCCTGACAGGAGCCCGGACTGCAAAGAAGGAAGAGGAAGCGGCCACAGGGAGCTCTTCCAATCCCCCTGCACGGACACCCTACCCCGGCCCCCGCACCCCTGGGGGATGGACAAACACCCTACCCCGGCACCCGCACCCCTGGGGGGATGGACAAACACCCTACCCCGCCCCCGCACCCCTGGGGGATGCACAAACACCCTACCCCGGCCCCCGCACCCCTGGGGGATGGACAAACACCCTACCCCACCCCCACACACCTGGGGGGATGGACAAACACCCTACCCCCACCCCCGAACTCCTGGGGGATGGACAAACACCCTACCCCCACCCCCGCACCCCTGGGGGATAGACAAACACCCTACCCCCACCCCCGCACCCCTGGGGGGATGGACAAACACCCTACCCCGCCCCCGCACCCCTGGGGGGATGGACAAACACCCTACCCCCACCCCTGCACCCCTGGGGGATGGACAAACACCCTACCCCGGCCCCCACACCTCTGGGGGGATGGACAAACACCCTACCCCGCCCCTGCACCCCTGGGGGAATGGACAAACACCCTACCCCCACCCCCGCACCCCTGGGGGGATGGACAAACACCCTACCCCCACCCCCGCACCCCTGGGGGGATGGACAAACACCCTACCCCGGCCCCCACACCCCTGGGGGATGGACAAACACCCTACCCCCACCCCCGCACCCCTGGGGGGATGGACAAACACCCTACCCTCACCCCCGCACCCCTGGGGGGATGGACAAACACCCTACCCCGCCCCCGCATCCCTGGGGCGATGGACAAACACCCTACCCTGGCCCCCACACCCCTGGGGGATGGACAAACACCCTACCCCGGCCCCCGCACCCCTGGGGGGATGGACAAACACCCTACCCCGGCCCCCACACCTCTGGGCGGATGGACAAACACCCTACCCCGCCCCTGCACCCCTGGGGGGATGGACAAACACCCTACCCCACCCCTGCACCCCTGGGGGGATGGACAAACACCCTACCCCACCCCTGCACCCCTGGGGGGATGGACAAACACCCTACCCCGGCCCCGCATCCCTGGGGGGACAGGGAGGCTGACCTGATGGGGAGAAGACCCAGCCTTGGGGGTAGCTGCAGCCTGCACCTCTGATTCCCTATCTCTTCCCCTGCAACCCCCACCAGGGGCGCCCACAACAATAGCACGCTGGTGACCACCGGTCAGCGCCCCCAGGACCCGTGGCCCGCCACTGCTGGGATCCCTCTGCTGGGGCTGGGCATGCCTCTCCTCCCTACAACTCCAGACCAGGGTGGAGGTAGGCCTGAGCGGCCCCCCAGGGTCAGACCCTTCCCCCCCCCCCCTGCCGAACCTTGCTGGGGGCACGGCTAAACCCACCCTCCTAGCCCACCTGGCTCCACCCTGGCCCAGCCCTCACCCCGCTCCAGGAGATTGGAGCCCCACCCTGAGCAGGTACAGCTGCAAAACAGCCACATACAATGTAAAGAATGGCACCAAGCAGGAAAGTTTGACAGTTACTTCCCCTTTGGCCTCAACGTCCCCTAGAGCCCCCTAATGCCCTGCCCCCCTGCCAGCACCTCCAGGGACGGCCACCACTACAGGGCTGCTGGCCAGAGCCCGCCCCTCTGAGGCCTGTGGAACCCTCTGCAAAGCTTCCATAGCTACAGTCCTGGGAAACAATCATGCCCTCCTCCCCTAATCAGCACCTGCTACCTGCGAGGGTACCCGTGAGCTTAAAAATAACAATCCTTTCCGGTTTAGACATCACTTACTTGATGAAACATTTCTAGGTTTATTAGCTCAGAACCTCCTCATGACAACCCAGTGAGGTAGGCGGAGAAGAGATTACAATTCCCATGGCATATGCGTATGTATTCAGAAATGCAGCTCAGAGAGGAAAAGTGTCAAGCCCAGTGGTTCCCAAGGTGCAGCACACGCCCCATGGGGCGGCAGGCGGGGGGGGGGGAGGAGCAATTTGACTTTAAGTGGGGGCAATTCGAGAATGAATTAAAAGTGAATTTTTTGCATTTCTTATGGTTCTAGGGGGCCTCATCCTACATAATAAAAGGCTAATATGCAAATGACCGAGTGGTGGAATGACCAGTCACTGTGATGCATACTGACCACCAGGGGCAGACAGTCAACGCAGGAGCTGCCCCCTGGTGGTCAGTGCGCTCCCACAGGGGGAGCGCCGCTCAGCCAGAAGCCGGGCTCACGGCTGGTGAGCACAGTGGCGGTGGTGGGAGCCTCTCCTGCCTCTGTGGTGAGGGACGCTTCCTCCCCTAGCCCCACCGCCCCCTGCAAGTGCACGAATTTCATGCACCAGGCCTCCAGTAAACATAATATTTCCCTAAGTTTTGATGAGGGATTCTTCATTTAATGCTGCAAAACCAGATGCTAAGAGTATTGGACACCTTGCCTTTGGGTGCTTAGGACAGGATTCCTTTGTGTTTGCTACTAGATGATTGTCTGTCATTGCATTCCTCGCGTCATACTTTCCAAGCCGCTTTTCTTCAGTTTCCATTGCAGAGGTGGCAGGGGTGGGTGGCCATGTCCACCTTCAGTGATTCCTCTGGCCTCACTGACCTTTTGCACTTGCCAAACGCCTGCGCAGGGCCTTTGCACAAGCTATCCCCTTGCCTGGGAGACTTTTTTGTGCTCTTCAGAGATGGCGCCTTCAGCTCTGCTCTTGGCTGTCAGTTTCCCAAGGCATGCTTTCTGACCTGTGTAAGAGTATAAGCACACGTACCACTGTCTGACATTTCAATTATTTAATTATTCGTGCACATATGTTTGTTCCTCTGTTCCCTTGCCTCCTACCAGAATGTTTTCATGATAGCATGAAACTTGTTTTGTTCACTGTGGCATTCTGCAGAGAGAATAAATAAATTAGACAATTCTTTATTCAAGAAACGTGCTCTATCATGCTATGTGCTAAATACTAGGGATTTGAAGGTGACTGTGAGACCATTCTTATGCTTGGAGTTTATAATCTAGTAGAATTTACTTATTCACTCACAAATATTTACTGAGGCCCTACCATATGAACAGGCATTGCGTGCATTGTCAGGGATACAACCATAAATGGGAAGAAATTTGAAAGGGCCCGAGGGTGTGGTACAGGTCTAGGTGGTGAAGATAGAGAACAAAAACCACAAATCATTAAGTAATTATAGTTTTGATGAGTGCTACAAAGGAAATTACTAGATATTATGAGAATGTAGTCAGGATCTTAGCTTGGATGGATGCCTGGATTCATTCCAGAAACCCTGACCCTCTATTCTGTCAGAGAATTAGACAATCGGATGTGTTTATGTAATGCTCTTCAAGTAAATGGCATGGATTTTTTTTTTCCCCTAGAGACACCCACATACATCAATGGAGTTAGATTAAAGAAAGCAAGTTCCTAGGTTGATTCTGCTTTAAGATAATAATCAGTACTAAGAAGTGCAACCTATATCTTTTCACATCTGTTTGTTTCAATGAGGAAATAAAATTCTGTGAGACGTGAATGCGGATTAGACATTCTGAAATAAGTCAAATGTCAGGACTGGAAAAGAAATGACCCTAAAATAGAAATGCACACATTTACTCCCATAAAAAGGATGTCTTTCATTAAAGTCACTTAAATATTTAATCATGAAAAAAAAAAAAAAAGAATTATCTTGCATAAGGCAGTAAGCTATAGTCAATGGCAGCATGCAACCTGGGGAATTTTTTCATTCTGAGGCCCTATGCTAACTCAATGACTGAACTTAATCTCCATAAACCCTTTGATGACACTTTAATTTTTTCAAGCCAACAAAATGGTGAATAATTGTATTCGGGGATAGTAAAACAAAAGTAAATTAGCTTAAAAAATAAGTCTTTATTGTAGGGATACTTTACTGGCTACCTCTATGCAACTCTTTACTGCCCTCCCCTGATCTCTTTTAGAAATGCTGCTTCTTTCAGAAAAAATTAAACTCTTCCATCATGCAGAAAAGAAACTGAGTCACTTCCTCAGATGAACACATTTAAATGGTCTCCTTTCTGGGAGGCAATATCAGATATGTCTCAAATTGCTGTACATTGTTTCCTCCCCAAAGTAATAACAAGGAAAGAACAATAGCATTTAATTGACGCTGTCTTAGAGCCCTGGGGTCCCCTGAGTGCTATTAACTTCTCTTCCTTTCCAGAAGTATTACTCTGCCTCATTTTAAAAAAATAGATGTGGGAATAAATAAGTTGAGTCAAGCTCACTCATTGATATAGTCTAACGTCACACAAAAGGGTCTTTCTATTGAACTTATGGGTAGTTAGCTGAATCCTGGGAGCTCAAATACAGCTTTAGGGGGAAATGCATTGCCTTACCTTCTAGCCTGAATTAAGGATGTGGTAGGTGAGAGGGGGTCCTGTTTGAATTAGAATCATGGAATAAAAGGGCCAGAAGTGAATCAGAGTGTTGAGAAGTGACGTTCAAAATCACTCAGAGCAAAACACTGGTTGATTCAATTATTCCTGATTTCTCTTGTTATTTAGGCTCTACTGGGTTTGAAAAATCCACCAGATTTGTTTAACTAAGTTTGACCTGGGTTTGAAAAATCCTCATCTCCTCTGTGTGCATCTGGGTTTCAGTGTCTCTGGGTTCCATCATTAAAACTTAATGCTCTTGTGTTGCCCTCTGGTGACAGATGGCATGTACTACAGCTGTGGGACTTGGCCAAGCACATCCTCCTCCATTCATTCAACAAACAAATACTGAGGTCTATTACATGCCTGCCATTATTAGTCTAGACACTGGAATTTCATCAGTAAAAACAAAAGACAGTATCCCTTCCCTCATGGAACGAATGTACTAGTTGAGAGAGACAAGACAGTAAACACATTATACATAATACATGTCCAACGTCTGAAAACTTGTTTCATGGATTTTGTCTGGATTGCTAGTTGTATAATGTTGGGCTGCTGCTGCTGGTTAAATCCAATCCCTGTTATTTCATCTGGACAGGAAGAAGAAGTCCCTAGCGGGTTTTAATTTTTGAGATGTGTCTCTTGAACATGCAAGTGGAAAGTATCAAGTAGGCAATTAGATAGATGAGTTTGGAGCTCAGGAAAAAGATTCAGATTGGAGATATACATTTAAAACATAAAGGTACCAACTACTGCCTTGAATAATTTCTCCCCACGTTTGGCTCCATCTTATGAGAACGAAATTGTTCCACATCCTGTTCTATCGGGGTTCTACTATGGAAGATACAAACTAAATAAAATGACATAGTGTCGTTAAGCTACTTTCCAGCTCCATATTTATATATTAATAAAACCTACCCAGCGTCAATAGCTTTGCCAAGGAAGCACAGTAGATTTTATGTGAAGCTCAGTGCCTGTCTATTAATAGTAGCCTCCTGAAGGGCTATGCACAAAGGGAATCCGAGGCCATGCCCAGGCTCAGGGGGAGCGGATGCCATGATTGATCACTAATTTCTGTTGTGGAACCAGGAAAGGGAATAGAGGCCACTGTACCATGAGCTGACTCCGCCTGTCTTAGCATTAAAAAATGGATATTTGGGGCACGTGAAACACAAGCCACACAATATAGACCACCAACCACTCTTCCTTTCTTAGCCCCGGGTTTCACTGACTAACTGGTGGCTCTGTTTTCATCCCGTTCTACTGCTTTCCTTGCTGTGCCGTAACAGTCACTACCAAATGGCTCCAGCGCTTCCCGTGCACAGTTCTCAGGTGGAAGCAGGGATGTGCACGCACATTCCAGTTCTCAAGTGGAAGGTCCTTTGGCGCCACCTGGACGCATCACTGGGTGTCAGGACCAACAAAAGGGTAAAGGAGAGAAAGAAGTAGTGAGCGACCTGCTGCTCCCTCCTCCCACCAGATTCCTGTGCAGGGCTCAGCAACGGCCCTCGGCTAAATCCAGCCGGCTACAAGTTTCTGGAACAAAATTTTATTGGAACACTGTCATGCCCAATAGTTTACATATTGCCTCTGACAGCTTTAGGAGTAGTTCTAACAGGACTTTGAAATCTAAAGCATCTACTCTCTGGCTTTTTGCAGAAGTTTGTGGACCTCTGCTTTCAACCAGTGGTTTTCAAAGTTCTGCTTGCATCAGAACCCTGAGGAGGCTTTTAAAAAAGAGGTTGCTAGGCTCAACCCCCCCGGCATTTCTAATGGGGGTGCAGCCTGAGAATCTGCATTTCTAACAAGTTTCCAGGTCATGCTGAGGCTGCTGGTTTGGGGACCACACACTGAGAACCACTGCTTTCCAGCAGTAAATTTCAGCCCTTAGGATACCATGCCTGGATCAAAGCAAAAATTGTCTTAGCTACGCATTCAAGGGATTATATCAGGTCTGCCTCAACTTGGATTATCATCACCCTTATGAAAGTTTATTTTTATCCTGTGGGTTTTCTCTTTGTGTTTTTCCTCTCTGCCCAGGCCTTTCAGATAAGAAATTTGTTTTAAAAATAAACCTGACAGTCTTCTTATTGTCTTGAGGTAAACTGTGTTAAAATTTTGGCATCCAGCTCTTTTTAAGAATCAGCAACTACTCTAATCACGAATATCTTTTCCCTTCCTTTGCTTTGCTCTTCTATTGATCCTATTCCTGCACCCTTGCAAATAAATAATTTGGAGCCATAGCATTCGTTTTCCTTGCTTGAGTGAAAGCTTTGACAGGAAGGGAAGCTGTTTGCTTTTTATCTGTCAGCAAAGTGACTACATATATCAGCTTGAAGTGGGATTTAGGGAGAAGTTGAGGTTGGATCTGCTTGAAGTGGTGGTTACTTTCCCTGCTTGATGAGTTAGGTCTTTCCAAAATTGTTCTATTATTTTGATAGGAGTGCTATGACTTAATTATTAGAGTAACAGACAGGATCACATGTAACTAAGGCAAAAGCAGGTTCAACGAGAAAAGCTTTTGTAACAGTCACCATTCAGAACTATCCATGTGACCGCTCCCTTCCATTCTTACACAAATGTAAATGTGGCTGCCTATGGGTTTACCATAGAAGAAAAGCTTGATATATTTAATTTTGAATGTTCAGTTCCTAGGAGGCAGGACTATATTTATTTTATTAGGTGACCAGCTACCAGTAAAGTGCCATATCCACCCAATTGCTTAATAAATATGTGCAATAATATTTCTTTCCCCCCTTTTCTCATACTGTGCTTATCAGGGTCCATGGTTCATGGGAGAAACTATCAAGGGATGACGGTTTATAAATCAGGGGACTCTAGATTTACAGATCAGCTTATTTCTCTCATTCTCTGCCTTGGGGAAAAAGAAAAATTGGTAATAGGGAAATATGATTAATTCATCATCCAGCTTTTAAAGAAGACGAAACTGGCGCTGATAAACTCATCATCCAATTTAAAAAAAAAACACATGAAAATCGATGGACCCTTTGAGTGAAGGATAAGGAAAACAACTGCCAAATCTATAAATTGTGCAGCCAGAATGAAGTATTACCAGGCACTCTTTAAGTATAAAATGTACTGCTTCTATCCATTTATTATAGATTTTATGCCTCCAATATATTCATAATGTATTACAATGCTGAAGTTTATTCCTCATCTGTTTATATAATGAATAAATTCCTCCCTCAGAAGATTTGAAGATGGCTAAAGGCAAAGTTATATTTCTCCTTGATAATAATAAAATACTACAGAGTTACACATAAGGGGAGTGAGCTCTGAGTTTGTAGCGGATGCCATACAGCATTTCATGGTGCAGTGATGATGCTCTTGCTCCCCTGACACAGTGACTTCGTTCAGCATCATTACTTTTCCGTCTTAGAACCTCCTGGTGGAACGTCATCTTTCAGATCTTGATAATTCAAAATAAAATACTTTCAGAAGAATAGATACTCTAAAGAATATCTTAGGAAACCACACATCTCTAATTATTGTGTATTTGCTTTAATATCCAATGGTTAATGACATGACTCATATAAGATGACAGAGTTATTTCTATTTAAAGGTGCATTAGCAAAACTAATCTATGGTGTTAGAGAGTTGAATGGCTGCACCAATTATACCTGGAAGGTAGTTGGTTCCTTGAAAGGGCATGAGAAGTCTGTTGAGGAGCAAGTTTTCTAATCTTTTCAACTGCCTGAGATTTCTTTTTATTTGTAAAATGAGAGTAAATAGTAACTGTTTTGTAGGTTCACTGTGAGGATAATGTGTTAGAAGTTCAATAAATATTAGTTTCTCTCTCCCATTCCCTGGAGTTTTACATTTTGATAACCTACTGCTACATGCTCTCTTGAGCCCTCTGCAGCATCTAGGATGGAGTAGGCTTTCTATCGATACATGTTTAATCCCACTGACAGAACTTAGCACAGAGCAAGACACACCACCTGTGCTGAGTAAAGCGTTTCCTCACAACTCTTCATTGTTTCTATGACAAATTTTAATAAACGATGGTGAGGATCTTTAGGAATTTAGTCAACCTGCAGCATGAACATATGGAGAAAATAAATGATAGCCGGTTCTCTGAGCAGCTGTTTAATGAACTAAAGAGAACCCACCATGAGCTGAGTTGGGGGTTAAGAAGAGAGGAGGCCGGAGAAAGAAGAAGGAGAAATCAAAAGAGCAAATGTAATAGCAACTGAAAAGTGTGTGGGATATGATAAAGGCTATCGGCTTCAAAGAGATTACTCTGGGATCTCAGGTGGAAGGGGCAGGCGGGGGGCATCGCACTCCTTGGGTTAGAGATACAGAGCAGTCTCTCACCCCCCGATCGGTCACCATGGAGTTCCCTGGTGGGGTTACAATTCCTGTTATTGCTATTACAGTGCCCCAGACATGACTCAGACATGCCTGTTTGTGCACTGCAAGATAAACAAGAATGACTTTAACATCCAGAAACTTGCTTTCAATCCCTTTATACACATTCAAGTTAACTAGTGTCTTAATTCAGGCTGATATCACAGAATTACCACAGACTGGGTGGCTTCAACAACGAACATTCATCTCTCATGGTTCTGGAAGTCCAAGGTCCAAGTGCCTGCAGCGCTGCGGCGTGGTGAGGACCCAGGTCTTGATGTGCAGACAGCCACCTTCTCGCTGTGTGCTCACATGGCCAAGAGAGGGATCATCTTTTCCTGTCTTTTCTTACAAGTGTCCATTCACAAGGACTCCACTCCACTTTCCAAAGGCTCCACTTGCAAACACCATCACACTAGGAATTAGCCTTCAACATTTGAATTGGGGGGACGCAAACATTCAGTCCGTTGCACTGAGGAAGAAAAAAGCTTCTCCAGAAAATGCCAGTCTCTAAATTTTTATAGGCTGGATCAATCTGTGAACCAAAGAAAAGGAGAAAACCATTTTTGGGATCATAGCATGAGATACTATGTTTTATCTGTGAGCGTATGCAAGAAGCTCATCTAAGGGCAGGTGGCATTCCCAAGGGAGTCCAGCAGGGGGCGCTAAGAGGCCAGGAGAAGGGAACCCACCTGGAAAGGGCGGCCTCACGTGCACTGAATGGAAGGTATTCGTATTAAGTTTATGGTGACAGTCAATGCAGATGACCTGGGTGAGAGTGGGAGAATATTGGGATAGAAAAAGGTGAGAGAGAGCAAGCAGGCCAAACAGCCAAAATTCAAGAATCTCTGGAAAATTATGAAATGGTACAATTTAAAATGTAATCTTGGTACGGAGATTGAAGTACACCCTGCAAAGATTCACAGGCTTTGTCCCTAAAACAAGCTATAGTGATTTTATTCTTCACAGTATGATAAGCCTAGTGCCTACAAGGCAAGATGGCTCCCGGGGCTCTTGGAAATAGCTGGGCTTTTACTGGATTTCATCATCTACATGAAAGGATATGACTATCTCAACAGTGACACAATTAAACTTTCTGCCTGGGATTGGTTTTCTGACCAAAGGGTCGTTAACAATGTTGTCTTTGGCAATGACTATATGTAGTCATTTTCCAAATGCAATGTAGTAGCCTGGAGAGTTACTAATAGACATGTCAATGTATTAACTGGACAGCCTCCTCCCGGACCCCTCCTCCCCATTACTACTGCGATCCACGGCTGAGAAATGTATAGGCTCCTTTTGGCTTGGGCAGATGATCTCAGGGTACCACTAACCCCGCTTAACCGAATGCCTGTAGCTCCAGAAACGTGTGGCCAGTTTAAACTGTTCAGTTAACAGTTTAATCTGCCCTGCACTAGAAAAAGCCAGGCTGTGCAAGGAGGCGTGTTTACTGCACATACTAAAATAGCTCAGCAGTAAACAGACTGAAAACATCTAGACCAGGGATATATCACGCAGAACTATATATCTGGATGTTAGTTGTGTCTACGGTAGTTTTCCAACTCTAAAGGTAGAGTTAAAGGCAACTCTACAAGACAATGCAATGGAAAGAGCTGAGGACGTTAATAATCCTATATAATAAAAGAGGGCGCAGGCTGAGCTGAGGGACCCCCCACCCCCCACCAGTGAACCAATCTCATGCACCGGGCCTCTATGTTGAAATATGTAGCTTGGGGGCTCAGAGCTCACAACCCATACACTCACTTACACACACCTACACATTATTTAGCTAGATCAATGCCTGAGAGAAGGAAAAAGTGAGGTCAATTTGAGCGCAGTGTTTCCTTTTCACAGCTTTAGTCCACCAAGAAATGCGAAGAAAAATCAGAAGGGAGCTTTTGTGCTTGTTTATTTTTTTAAAATTTAATAAACATTTATATAACACCATTTGCCAATTATTATTTTTAGTAATTTCTAACTATTTAATCATTTTCTCTTCAGAAAACCCGGTGAAGTGGGTCCCGTTATTGAATCCATTTTGCAGATTAGGAAACCAAGAGTGACATGAAGTCTAGATCCCTCAGCCCATATTCAGAGGAGATGCCAATGACCTCTCAAGATTTCCAGAAATCCCCAAAGAGCTTGATTTTTTATAATAACTTTTTAGTCTAATTTTATATTTCTTGCAAAAATCTTAATGTCAATAGCATTTCCGTTCACAGAGCTGTTTTCTGCTCTCTGCCTTGTGCCTACTAAGCTAAGAAAAACAAGAATTTTTTTCTTTCTTTTTTTAAAAATATATTTTATTGATTTTTTTACAGAGAAGAAGGGAGAAGGATAGAGAGCTAGAAACATCGATGAGAGAGAAACATCGATCAGCTGCCTCCTACATATCCCCACTGGGGATGTGCCTGCAACCAAGGTACATGCCCTTGACTGGAATCCAACCTGGGACCCTTGAGTCCGCAGGCCGATGCTCTACCACTGAGCCAAACCGGTTAGGGCAAGAATTTCTTTTCTTGATTTCCCTAAAACACACCTATTCCCACAAGGTTCTTTATGTAATAGTCAAATTTATGTAAGGTTTGGAACAATGAACAGCTACTATTACATCTTAGCATTGTAATGTCCTTCAATTCACTATCAGGGAGATGTCATTGTCTATTTCTCCACTTTCCAGTCTCTCTGCCTCTTTTTGTCTGTGTCTCTGTCTCTCCCTCTATTTTTATATACATACATAATGTTTTTGCTTTTCTTTTTCCTCTACCCCCACACCATCTCCACTATTACAAATACACAGTTAGTCTTCTCCCTTTTGTTATGTATTCTACCCTCCTCAAAGTCATATACATAGAAGATTAGCATTTACATCTAAGGTGTCCCAATAAAATGGTTGCTAAAATAATAAAATGGAGGCATTCTCTGAATTGAAATTAGGCCAGTTCACTTAGGAACAGAAGCAGCTGTAGTAATTTGTAGCCTTAATTGACCCCTTTCTCCTCGGCATCATTAAAATATTTTTTGTTTCTTTCTATTTCCATTTATTAAACATAAAGTCATAGGCTGTTACAACGATAAGAGGCTTTTGATATCATCTAGTCTGAGTTCTCTTTTACAGACTAATGGTTCCCAACCTGGTTGTGCATTGGAATCACCTGGGAATTTTAAAAATTACTAATGTCTGGGCGCACACCCAGATATTCTGATTACAAATGTTTGGGTTTTATTTGGCTATCAGAACTTATTTTTTTAATATATATTTTTATTGATTTCAGAGAGGAAAAGAGAGGGAGAGAGAGAGATAGAAACATCAATGAGAGAGAGTCATTGATTTGCTGCCTCCTGCACACCCCACACTGGGGATCGAGCCTGCAACCCAGGCATGTGCCCTGACCGGGAATCAAACCATGACCTTCTGCTTCATAAGTCAACCCTCAACCACTGAGCCACGCCACTGGGCAGAAGCTTTTTTTTTTAATTCCCAGGTGATTCTAATGTGCAGCTGAGAATCCCTGTTATAGATCCAGAAAAATAAATCTACACAAGGTCAAACAATGATTTAGGGACAGAGCTGGATTTAAATTTAGCTTGATATTTAATTCCAAGTTCCATTGTTTACTGTGTTACCTTCGGTATGTTTTTAATGATTCTGAGTCACTATGGTTCCAAGTTGGGAAGTGCTGGCAACTGGCATGGTGGAGACCAAGGAGATATGTATATGGAAGTTCTATTGCTTTTTTAGGAGTCACTCCTGGCATCTGTAAAATAAATTTTCTAATAAGTAAAATTTGTACTTTCAATTTATATGACAAAAACAAGGACTCTGAGCCAGGTGCACAGAGGAAAGAGAAGGAAGTTAAGAAAAAAATAATACAGAATACTTGTCAATATATTGAAAAACTCCTTGTATTAGTTTCTATTGCTGTGTAATGAATTACTAAACTCAGTGGCTTAAAACAGCACCCATCTATTAGCTCATGGTTCTGTAGGTCAGAAGTCTGGTGTGGCATGGCTGGATTCTTGTCAAGGATGGCACGAGGCTGAAGCTAAGATGTCAACTAGATAGAGGTTTCATCTGAAGGCCCTGGAGAGAAATCTCATTCCAAACTCGTTTGTAACCATTAGCAAAATTCAGTTCCGTTGATCTGTAGGACTGAGATTCCATTTCCACGCTGGCTGTCAGCCAGGGGCTGCTCTGAGCTCCTAAATGTCGCCTGCCTGCCTTGCTGGGTGGTCGCCTTCATCTTCTAGATAGCGATGGTAAACTGGCCAAATCCTTTTGTGCTTCGGATCTTTGACTTCTTCCTCTGCCATTTGCCAAAGAGAATGCTCTGTTTTCGAAGGGCTCAGGTGGTTAGATCAGGCCCATCTGATAATCTTTTGATCTCAATGTTGACTGACTTGACGTCTTCATTACAGCTATAAAGTCCCTTCACAGCAGTACTTAGATTCTTGTTTGATTGAATAATTGGGAGACATGAATGCCAGGGGCTGGGAATCCTAGGGCCATCTTGAAATTCTATTACGCCCTACTCAAGATTCATATTTGGTTTGGAAGCTTTTTATTTCATATTCCACCCTTAATTCTGAGAGCAGCATTACAGTATTTTTATTTTTTTTAAATATATTTTATTGATATTTCACAGAGAGGAAGGGAGAGGGATAGAGAGCTAGAAACATCGATGAGAGAGAGACATCGATCAGCTGCCTCCTGCACACCCCCCACTGGGGATGTGCCCGCAACCAAGGTACATGCCCTTGACCGGAATCGAACCCGGGACCCTTCAGTCCACAGGCCGACGCTCTATCCACTGAGCCAAACCGGTTTTGGCATTACAGTATTTTTAAAAGGCTTTCGTGATGTACTGAATAAAGAACAAATCTGTTTAATAAAATAAACTAGCCAAACAGCCAATCAATTTAATTTTTAACATATGAGAAGTAGTCAATCTTCATCTCCCACAAATGTTACAGTAAGGAATTGTTTTCTCTCACTTGCCATATATAAACCTCCTACAGTTCCAGGCTACTATTACCCTGTCACTGGGGACAACCCCTGTGTGGCTTTGAGGGCAGTCTTCTCTCATTTGGAGCAGTAAGTGAAAAAGAGCTTTTCTTTTCATCTTTCTGAGCACATTTGTGTTCTGTCCTGCTATGCAAAGATCCTGTAATCAGATTTAATATCAGATAACAGTTCTCATCCTTGACTGCACATTAGAAACCCATGGGGATTTACAAACTCCTGATGCCTGGGTCCCACCTCAGAGATTCCAGTGTAACTGGCAGGAGGACTTGAAATTAAAAGTTCCTGGGGTGATTCTTCATGCAACCAAGGAAGGCACTCTGCTATTGACGTAGACACATGGTTGTGGAGAAGTTCAGGAGTGAACAGATCTCTAGAAAGTCCAGTATCTTCAAAATCCCTTAGACTTTACAAGTATTCTTGATTTGGCCCCAGTCATGTGGGAAAGCTAGTAATGAAACACTCTGTGCATAGAAATATTGGAAAATCACTAAGATCTTTTAGTAACAGATCTGTGTTCAGAAGCCCTCTGCATCAATAATTATAGCTAATATTTACTGTTTATTGCCAGGTATTTTAAGGACTACATCTATGTTATCTCATTTTTACCCTCACAGCAAAGCCATGAGGAAATTATTATTATTACCCTGATTTTATAAACAAGAAAACTGAGTCACAATCATTAAAATGCAGAGTCAGGATTTGAGACTTGAATATTGGTCGATCTGATTTCAAAGCCAATGCTCTTAGCCTCTGAAACGCACCTGTTGATAACTTTGAAACACATAATGCACTATTATCAAGATAAGAAGTTATTTTGTCATATTCACCTATTAAATAGCACAATATACACTCTTGTGCACACTCCCACTTAGGCATGTACACACACATGAACAGACCCAGTAACAGGAACACCTTGTTTACTCGATTTCTTAATTTTACAAGTTGTTATATTTCCCGAAAGCTGTGTTTAACAGAGTTCACCTATAGTATAAGAATCATAAAGGCATTTAGTGTAACGGGGTAGAAATGGACTAGGACTTTGAATCAGTGACCTCTCCCCACCTGCCTCCATACCCCAGACCAGCTCCAGGACCTTGGGTTAGCGAGTGCTCCGGTTGTGTCTGGTGTCTGCAGCTGTACAACGAATGTGGGGTTTGCATTGAGTGGTCTCTAAGACCCTTTCTAGTTACAAAGGCAACAATTCTATTTAATTACTTGAAATAATTGTGTGTCTTTCATTTTCTCTAGTATTTATTTAACTTTCTATTTTTGAAGTCCAATTTTATACCAAATCCTATCTAATAAAGAGGGAATATGCTAATTGACCATCACGCCCTCGCAAAGATGGTGGCACCCACAGCCAATAAGGAAGGAATATGCCAATTGACTGCCACGCCCTCAAAGATGGCGGTGCCCACAGCCACAAGATGGCAGTGCCCAGTCCCCTCAGCCCTGCCGGGGCAGCAGGCACACAGCACAGCCAGGCCCGCCCCCAGGCGGGTCTGCCTGCTCCGTGTGCCTGCCTCCGGAGTCCCCCAATCCCCTCAGCCCCCCCAGCCGCCCAGGGCTGCCAGAGGCTCAGGTAACCAGGGCCGGCCGAGGCTTGCTCTGCCACTGCAGTGGCAGCAGCAGAGGTGTGATGGGGGCGTCGCCTTACCCTGATCACCAGGTCACCTCCCACCCCTGAGGGCTCCCGGACTATGAGAGGGGGCAGACCGGGCTGAGGGACACCACCGTCCAGTGCATGAATTTTTATGCACTGGACCTCTAGTAGTTCCATAATAGGGAAACAATGATCATGATAATTATATTGATAATAGCTAATATTTATGAAACACTAAATTCTAGGTCTTATGAATTATATATTCAATCTCATTTCCTCTGCATAAGTGTCTAAAGGAATAGAAACTCTCATTACCCCTGTTTTAGAGATGATGAAACTGAGGCATGGTGGAGATAAGCAGCAGCCTGCCCAAGGCTGCACAGATGAGGTAGTCTGACTCCTGAATTTGTTCTTTAAACGACTACATTCTGTTCTTTAAATATTTCAGGTGCTATGAATGAAGGCGTTACATGAAAATCAGTGTAGCTTATTTAATGACACATTTAAAAATGTGGAACATCAAAATAATAAAGCTGACTTCTACATTTCAATGGTATTTGATTGAATAATTCTAGCTTTTTTATCACAATCCCCCTACATATACACACATACCGGATCCTGAAGCCTACTCTATTTTATTTATAGTCCATGAGACAGATGATCTCTGGGGTACTCCTTTATGAGAAAAATATAAATGTCATATTGAGAAAAAAAATAAGAGTGTCTGTTTTTATGTTCAGGACGTTACATCTTCTCATTTTTCTCTGCCTCCTGGGAATTTAATTAAAATAATAAAATAGAGAGCGCTACCATAGTTTGTCACACAATGATGAGAGCAAAACAGAACAGCATCAAGTTAATCCCTCCTCTCCACAATGTTGCCGCATGTGCACATTTATCTGGAAACTAACGATGCCAGTCATATCGATAAAGGGCCTGAGCTCACTGCAGACTGTGGGACTGGCTGATTGGACAGCAGTGATTCAAGTCTCAGCTATAAAGACCTAGAAAACAGACAGTGGTACAGGCAGCTGTCTTCACCGTGGCGGTTGGTTACCATAGTTTCGGGGTCTGAAGGTAGAGCTGCTAAAGCTTTAGAGGTTTCTGAGTCCAAACCCTTTCACACTAGCTTTGTAAGTGGTTGGTTTTTTACCTTTACGGTATGTTCCATGGAAGAAAAAGGATCAGAAGACAGGGAACAAGCACTGTCATTTTTATTCAATGTGAGGATGTCTATGAAATTAGAGTTGCCTTAGTGAAAAGGCTTATGAATATATAACGGTGTGCTAAGAATTTTAAGTGACCAATTATCTTGTGATAATACATATACTACTCGGATCCTGAATACAATGTGTAATACTTTGGTATTAGCTCGTCTGTCTCTAAGAAAATGTGAGTTACAGCAAGTTGAAACCTTAGCACAAAGAGACAACTGCAGCTAAGGAAGTGGAGGGGGAGAGGAGCCAAGAGAACAGATGGGCAGAAGAGGCAGTGAGGTTAGCAACCATTTCTGTGATGGTGAGATTTCTGCCCGAGACGCCAGTTCTTAAAGCAGGCTTTCCCCCTGGAGTTTCGCTTCTAGACACCTTGAACTCTCTTTAATGAATACCATTCCTTATGCCAGGCCCATATAGAATGTGTATGCACTTTGAGTAATCGAATAATTCACTCAATAAAGCATTTCTCTGAGTATTGTTCATGGTTTAGAAAGTTCCCTAATATCAAATTTCTTAAGTTAAATTCAGGCACCTAGAATAGCATTCCAAGTAAAATGAATAATGGTAGAACTAGATCATTTATGGTGATGTGATATATCACCTCAAGAACTAACCTTAATAAACGCTAATGCCACGCCTTTCTCGGGGGCAAGCATTAATGGTGGCATCACTTGCAGAAGCCTCACCATCACAGAAATTGTTGCTTCTTCTGCCCATCTGTTCTCTTGGCTCCTTCACCCTCCAGTTCCCTAGTTGCAGATAGCTCTTTGTGCTAAGGTTTCAACTTGCTGTATCTCACATTTTCTTTGGGGCAGATTAGCTAATACCCAAGCATCATACATATTTTATGCAGGCTACTGATAGTACATGTATTGCCACGAAATAATCGGTCATTTAAAAATCTTAGCACACATTAGTTACATATGCGTGATCCTTTTCACTAATGCAACTCTAACTCCATAGGCATCTCATAGACAATCTCACACTGAATAAAAATGACAGTACTCAACACCCAAAAAACATACAATCGAATTTAAAAAATGGGCAAAGGCCCTGAATAGACACTTCTCCAATGAGGACATATAGATCGCCAATAGACATATGAAAACATCTCAACATCACTAATCATCAGAGAAATGCAAATTAAAAAAACACAGTGAGATATCGCTTCACACCTATCAGAATGGCTATGATCAATAAATGAACAAACAGCAAGTGTTGGCTAGGTTTCAGAGAAAAGGGATCCTCGTGCACTATCAGAAATACAGATTGGTGCAGCCACTGTGGAAAGCAGTATGGAGTTACCTCAAAAAATTAAAAATGGCCGAAACTGGTTTGGCTCAGTGGATAGAGCGTCGGCCTGCGGACTGAAGGGTCCCAGGTTCGATTCCTGTCAAGGGCATGTACCTTGGTTGCGAGCACATCCCCAGTGGGAGCTGTGCAGGAGGCAGCTGATCGATGTTTCTCTCTCATCGATGTTTCTAGCTCTCTATCCCTCTCCCTTCCTCTCTGTAAAATATCAATAAAATATATTTTAAAAAAAATTAAAAATGGAACTGCCTTTTGACCTAGCTATTCCATTTCTGGCAATTTATCTGAAGAAACCAGAAACACTACTTTGAAAGACTATATGTGCCCCTATGTTCATTGCAGCGTTATTTACAATAGCCAAGATTTGAAAGCAGACCAAGTGTCCATCAGTAGACGAGCAGGTAAAAAAAGCTGTGGTACATTTACACAATGGACAACTACTTGACCATAAAAAAAAAAAAAAAAGGAAATTTTACCCTTTGCGACAGCATGGATGGACTTCAAGAGCATTATGCTAAGTTAAATAAGCCAGTCAGAGAAAGACATATGATTTCATTCATTTGTGGAATCTAAAGGAGATATTGTAAATTTGAAGTAAGTATCAAATACAAGCAAAACCACATTTAAAGACATATACCATATGACTTGGAATCATAGGTTTTAGAAAGGAAAGAATCCTAGGGGATCATTTGACCCAACCATTTTAGTGATGGAATTTCCTCTATTTATAATGCTGTTCCTAATTGATGACCACCTGGCCTTTGTGTAAATACTTCTAATAAATTATTCTATGTAAGGCAGCTTATTCCACCTCTGAAGGGCACTGTTTGAAAGTCTTTCTTAACATAAACCAAGATCTATTTCATCATAATTTCTAGTGACTAGTTCCTGCAATTCTTCCCTGAGAGCTACCCCTAATAATTTGTGTTTTTCGATCACATAACCACCCTTTAAATATTTGAAGACAAGTAACAATTCTAGATAAAGCAGAGGAAAGCTAATGATGTAAAACAAGGAGATACTTCATATTAATGGTTAGAAGGAAACAAAGGCATTAACTGACCAACCAAAAGAAAGGAAAGGAATGAAACTCAGCACAAGTAAAGGCAGATATACTCTGATACACTGGAACCAACGAATATGTGGTAGTTCTTAAATTCACAGAATGATACTTGACCTTTAGGAAGAGAACCTGTGTGGAGCTCTGCAGAGCTAATTGGGATGTTGAAGAGAAAGCAAAAGCAATCAGGAGGTTAACAACTAGAGCAGAGTGGTCATGGAGAGGCGGGGCTGCTGCTTTGGCGATGCAAGGCAGTTTTGTTCAACAGGAAGGGATGTGCTATACAGTAGTCTCCCAACAGGTAGAAGCAATTACATGATCACCCAATGCAACCATAAGGCAGTGTTCCTTCCTCTTCTTAAAGCATGTATTATATGTGACTAGAGGCCTGGTGCATGAATTCATGCATGGGTGGGGTCCCTTGGCCTGGCTGGCAATTGAGGCCTATCAGGGGGGCTGGCCAGCCAGGGGAAGGGGCTGCAGGAGGTTGGCCAGCTGGGAAGGGGGAGAGCCCATGGGAGGCTGGCTGTCTGCCCCCTCTCCCCCCGATTGGGGCCAATGGGGGGGCTGCAGGAGGTTGGCTGGCCATGGGAGGTTGGCTGTGGGAGTGCACTGACCACCAGAGGGCAGCTCCTGTATTGAGCATCTGCCCCCCTGATGGTCAGTGTGCGTCATAGCGACTAGTCAACCAGTCGTTCTGTTGGAAGCCGCCCATTGTCTTCACTAGCAGAGAGGTGTGGACAAGGAACCCAGAAGGCTGGTCAACCTTGAGGCTCTGAAAGGTCAGAGCCAAGCACCCACTGTTTAGTTGAGACAATGGTAGCTGAAGCAACTTCCACCTTCTAGTTTTATGTAAATCCTTGCTGATTGGCTATTATTGGAATTGCCTGCCTAAAGGCTATGGGTGTATCCCATAGTCTTAATAAAAGGGATAGCAAGGCCAAAGCAGGGTGGAATCCTTCCCCTTGAGTTGGGCTCCCGCCTGGCCCCCAATATTTCCAAATTA
The DNA here is from genome assembly GCF_963455305.1 of Plecotus auritus. Classification (NCBI taxonomy): domain Eukaryota; kingdom Metazoa; phylum Chordata; class Mammalia; order Chiroptera; family Vespertilionidae; genus Plecotus; species Plecotus auritus. The sequence continues at coordinate 15,814,153 of NC_137775.1, forward strand.
ATATTTTCCAGTCTCTTTCATTTGTGTGCGGCCTCCTCCAGAGCCCGAACCCTGAACCTGAACCCTGAACCATACGGGACATGGAGAAAGGGGACACTCGCAACCGGTGCCCAACCTGGGGTACTAGCAACTGGCAGCCCAATGTAGGGTACTCGCATCGTTCCGGTTGTTCCAGTCGTTCAGTCATAACGGTCGCTTAGGCTTTTATATATATAGATGAGAACATATCCTCATAGGAAAATAAAGGTAATGCACTTATATTATGACTATGCTGCCCTATACTGATATTCATGTTGTCAAATACAGAATATACTGGCTGATAGAGGATTGAATAGAATGTTCCCCTTTGCCTGGGACATGTGGCAAGCATACGTTGGTGATGTACATTCTTTGTGTCACAACCAAGCTAGCCAGGCAATGTGACAGGCCACACCACTCCATATGTCTACATGTGTGACTTTTTTCTCCCTAAGGTGTCTTCTCAAGAACACTTTCTGTTTCCTTGACATTGGCAGCCAGCAACTTTATCCAACTGGAGTCTGCTTTATCCCTGGAAGTGGGCTGAGGGCTGGAAGAGACTAAAGACTTCTACTTTAAAGGCGGTCAGAGGTCTCCAAAGGATCTGAGAGTATTTAATTTAGGGTGTACTTAGTAATAGGTGGTCTAGATGCTTATAGTAGAATGAATAACAGCCCCTCAGAGATGTTCACATCTTAAATGTCAATGTTACCTTATATGGCAAAAGGGACTTAGAAAATGTGGTTGAGAATCTTGAGGTGAGGAGATTATTCTGGATTATTGTAAAAGTAATTGTAAAGAGATCAGAGTCAGTAGTAGGAAATGTGAGGAAGGAATCGAGATATCCAAGTGGTGTGTCCATTAGACAAGGAATGCAGACAGCCTCTAGAAATGGGAAGAGGCAAGGAATGGCTTTCCCCCTGAAGCCTCCAGAAGAAACAAAGTCTTTCAACACCTTGGTTTTAGCCCGGTAAGACTCATTTTGAATTTCTGATTTCCAGAACATTACCGACTGTAAGAGAATAAATTTGTGTTGTTTTAAGTTACTCAGTTCATGGTAATTTGTTACAGCAGCAATAAGAAACAAACACAGTATCTTGCATGTTTTCTATCCATTTAACTTCCTCCTATAAATACAGTATAAGAGCATGCACTTCTATCTCTATTCGCAGGGTGCTGTGAGAAGAAGGCAGGTTGGTGGAGTATACATTCAACAATGCAATAAAGTACAAGAAACTAAATTGTATCAGTCAAGGTTCGTTAGTTGCAAGGATCAGAAAACAACTCTGACAGATTTAAGCAGAAAATCGATTTACTGAGAGGCTCCTGGGAACGTTACTGACTGTAGGATTGGAAAGCTCGGAACAAGGAAGCTAGGCATCAGCTGAGACCAGGCTAATAGCGTGCCCCAATGTGTCCTGCTGGGATGCTGCTGCTGCTGCTGGTGCTAACACGGACTCTCCTGGCAATTATCAAGGCACCAGACCCCAAGCACCACTCTGCTTGGCTGTCCCTGATGTCTCAGGAAACCTAATGTTTTTGCTGCTGTTGCCATTCCCTGCCACCGGAATGGAGTTTGCAAAGTTCCCGCATCTTTGAATCACTAACTCTTATTCATAGTCTAAGTTTGGTAAATCTGATTGATCATTTCTGGACCACATTTGGCACACCTCAGCTGCAAAAGAAGCTGGGAGATAAGCTTTCAGGTTCATCAGAGACATTGCTCTGTCTCTCATTAGGACTCATAAGATATGAATGGCCAAATTATAAGAGTTTCAAACGATAAGTGGTTTTAAAAGTACAAATGTTCATGACCTAAATGTTAAAGGAGATTGCTATAGAATGCACCAATACATGAGCAGAAAAAATGACTATAAGAATATAGTCAAATACATGCTATTTTTATAATACAAAATAATAGGATATTTTGAGACGAAGCACCATATTAACCAGGCCCTCAACTTTCGACCAAAACAACTCTTTATAAGGACACTCATTACCTACTTCTTTCTTTCCTCCCTCCCTTCCTCCTTCCATTCTTCTTTTCTTACCTCATTCTTTCCCTCCTCTCTCTCTCTCTTTCTCTACTTGCTGAAGTCAGAGCAGGGCTTTCTGTCCTTACCTTAAGTGACTTCTCTAGGTCTTTAAGGACATGGCCTCTATCTACCTCTCCAGACTCATTGCCTGGAGCCATGGGAAACAGTATTATCTTGGGTTTGTTCATAGGAAAATTACTTCTGGTATATCCATGATTAAAACTCAAGTATGTTTGAATCCAAGTGTATTACAAATTTTGTTAAGTTGCACTCTATGAATCTTTCTGTTATAATCTAGAAAGTCAGGTTGCAAAGAACTAAAACTAGGCAAATATTGGAAGGATTCAGAGCTGCTTTGTGGGACTGAGCAGTTGGAGGTGCAGGTGGTCCTCAGGAGGTCCTGGACCAGGAGCTGGACAGCCATGACCTGGCGCTTCTCCATCCATCTCTCAAGGCTGTGAGGTCTCTCTTGGTGGCTTCTCAAGCATATCAGCTTAATTTTTGTTTTCTTTCTTATTTTTTAAAAAATATATTTTTATTCATTTTGGAGAGAAGGGAGAGAGAGAGAGAGAGAGAGAGAGAGAGAGAGAGAGAGAGAGAGAAAGAAACATCAATGATGAGAGAGAAACATTGATCAGCCGCCTCCTGCATGGCACACACTGGTGACAGAGCCTGCAACCCAGGCATGTGCCCTGATCAGATATTGAACTCGTGACCTCCTGGTTCATAGGTTGACACTCAACCACTGAGCCACACCAGCTGAGCCTATTTTTGCTTTCTGTAGATTGCCTCCCTCTGCTTCTCAGTGCACATGGACAGCTGAATTTGGATTCACATTCTCATACCTAGTGTCCTTATGTATAAGACTTGAGCTCCTAAATTAATGTTTGACTTGTATTTTACTCTGGACATATTAATCTTTGTCCTTGATTCCTTTTTCTTCCTTTTCTAAAATCGTACACCATATCCTGGTTGATAAATGCATGCAGGTGTTCTTGTGACCTTGAGTTAGCTATCATGTCTTTTTCAGTTCACGTCTTCTGCTCTCCAATTCTCTAAAGCATCCTCTTCTTTACCCTTCATATATTTCTTCTCAATTCTCAAATTGTTTGTCCTCAATCCTCTTAATAAAATGTTCAAACTCTTATTCCAGTAGCCATAGCTTTTTATTTTATTTATTTATTTTTTTGAAGAAATAACCCATATTTTAAAAATATATTTTATTGATTTTTTTACAGAGAGGAAGGGAGAGGGATAGAGAGTTAGAAACATCGATGAGAGAGAAACATCGATCAGCTGCCTCCTGCACACTCCCCACCGGGTATGTGCCCACAACTAAGGTACATGCCCTTGACCGGAATTGAACCTGGGACCCTTGAGTCCGCAGGCCGACGCTCTATCTACTGAGCCAAACCGGTTAGGGCAGTAGCCATAGCTTTTAAATAAAACCATCATGTATGTAGTCAATAAACACCTATTGAATGCATACTATATGTTGCGTGCTGTTGGGCTCTGGATAACAGAATGCATACAATTTACTTCTTGTCCTCCACCTTCTGGCATCATGATTTTTGGCTCAAACATTAACAACATTATCACTATTATTTCATAGATGAGAAAATTAAGCTTGGAGAGTTTATGTAATATTTGCCCAAAGTTCCATGGTTATAAGTATAGAGACAGGATTCAAACTGAGGTCTGAATCTTCAGAATCCACATCAAATTCTATGTTTTTAAATTTCTTTATTGATTAAGGTATCACATATTTGTGCTCATCCCCCCATTTCCCACCTGAACACTTCCCCACGCATGTCCCCACTCCCCTGTTGTCCATGACCACTGGTTAGGCTTATATGCATGCATACAAGTCCTTAGGTTGATTTCTCCCCCTTACCCCCACTCTCCCCTACCTTCCCTGAGGTTTGACAGTATGATCGATGCTTCCCTGTCTCTGGATCTGTTTTTGTTCATCAGTTTATGTTGTTCATTATTTCCCCTAGATGAGTGAGATCATGTGATACCAGAAATACATGTATAAGAACCGAAAATGAGACAAGCAATAATGGTTATGCTGAGAGGCAAATGAATCAGTCTGTAGTGAGTTTCTTTCTGGGCCAACAGTTCTTTTGAGTCCCAATTTCAATGTCAAACAGTTCCTTATGTGTACATGCCAGCAATGATATTTCAGTTCTGGATGGTGGACAAATGGTGGTAATGCAGGTCTGACCCTCTCTGGTTTGGTCCTGGGCAACCTGCCGCGACGCACAGCTGCTGACTGCTAGTATGGCAAGGCATCGTCAGCGTCTTCCATCTCTGGACTGTTTCTCTTCTGTCTTCATGGCTGGAGCAGTCCTGTCAATTCCTCTCTGTTGCAGGAATCCACATGGTCTTGGAGTTGTTTTCTGAAAATATACAAACATATTCTCGACCAAAAGTTAATAAAGGAATCTTTTCTATAAATTTGACTTGGGATCCTTTTTCATTTTTTTGCCCAAATGATTTTCCTTTATCTTGTTTTGACACCATGTGTGTTTTTCATGGGTGTCTTGCTGTTAGCATTAAAAATGAAAGTTAATTTTCTAAAGTAAAAATTTTCTAGATGTAATTTACTTACAGGATATTTTTCCTTACATGATATTCTTCTACTGTCCCCCCTTTTTTGATTTAAATATTAGGAGGCTTTTGGGAATTTTATAATGTAGTCTTGATAGCTTTTAAATTTTAATTTTTTGCACTAAAATATAACTGCTTTAGGTTCATTACATGTTATGCAATTTTGCCATGAGATGAACTACCAATAAAAATTTTAGTTAACACTTTAGGAACAGCTTTTTGTCCAGTACCATTAATTTTTCTAGAATATTTGCTTATTTCAATTAGCCAATTTAAACTAGTCTGAGAACTTGACTACTATTTTACTGTCAAATTTAATACTCTATCAACAATCTTATTTTACCCTGTAAATATTAGTGGGAAGGATTATTTGCATTCTTGAGTAGGCCCTGAGCATTCCTGGTGCTAGGCTGGATTTAGATATCAAAAATCCACTTCCCCACACCATGGGTACAAGACAACTCAAACAAGTCTTGTTGCAGTGAGAGGGCAGCTGCTGTCGGCCAAGTCTCTGTCTGTTACCTGGGTCCCTATTTGAGCTGGGCATGGGAAGCGAAGCAGCCATGGGGGCAGGAGACCTCCCTCAGAAGGGGTGAGGGTTCAGGCCCCTGCAAAGTTGGGGGGGGGCGGTGAGGGTCTGTGCCCCACCTCTGTTGACTCCCAAGTTCTCTCCTAATGGCCCCTCTGCGACTGTGCCTGTCTTAGGTTGTTCCTTCCCTGAGGAATCTTACCCGTCTCTGGCTAACCAGCCATCCTCCGCGGCCAAGCAGGGTGATGTGAGGTTCAATTCTGTCTCCTTGGTGGCCTATGCCCCCATGGCCTCCACGCCCAGCACCTGCCTTGGGATCCCCTCGCCTGCTGGTGGGGCCCCCGGCACTGATCACATACCTTGGGGATCCCAGGTTTCTTCTCCAGTGAGGGCCCAGCTCACCCCACTGGGCGAGAGACAGATCCATGGTACCAGCCACCACGAGGCTTCAACCTCAGGATAAACAGAAAGCTCAGGCAACAGCTGTGGGCAATTGGATTGTGAAAAGAGGGTCCCTCTTGGCCAAAGGGGCAAGAGGGGCCAATATAGAATGCTCAGGTGCCTTCCCAGGGGGCCCTCTATACAGTGGAAGGGATTAAATCCCTTCGTGTCCTTTTTAAATTGCTGCCAGACATTCAAAGAGTTAGTTTGTAAGTTTGTTTGGGCTAATTGTACATTATGCTGTTGTAATTCTAAAATATCAAGAGATGTGTTACCTTTGTCTCCAAGCACCAAAAAGATGATTTTTTATTGATTCCTAAGGGTGCGAGGTACTATTATAGGTAATGGGGGTAATACAAATCTGGGAAAAATTATAATGAGATTGTAGAATAATATCATGTAAGGATATTATTTGCTCTAGGCCATGGCAATTCCATTTCAAACTGGCTGTCAATTCCATATCAAATTCTTATGGAAGTCTGCATTCCTTTCGTTTGGTGGAAAATTGGGTTAAACTGGCTTCTAGAAATTATTTGGACCCCAAAATGATAAGTAAGATATTTTATTAGATTGGCATGTATATGATAATCACAATGTGAATGTAAGGTAATAATTTGTGTTTTGTTCTGTTCTTAGAACTTGTATAAAGACAGTTGTAAGAGAAGTTCTAAAAATATCTTGACTACTGATAGCCTTCCTAGTTTTACAAGGTGAAGGTGATTCTAAATGATCACTGTAAAGTATATATACAAGTTCTTTGGTATCAAAAAAGATGTCTTATTACTATACCATTAGTTCTGGAAGGTTTTAAGGAGAAATAAGAGTCCATTATCCGTCATTACCACCTTTGGCCAATTAGTTCATCATATTAATTTCTATCACTTAGGGAACCCATGAAGCATGAGAGGACAGACAAAGAGTTTTCAAATATTAAGCAAAAGGCATTCTGAAATATAATAGGTTCTACTATAAGTTGGACATAAATGTGCATTTGTGTAATTGGGCTAGTAAAAAGATTAAGGTCTATAGTATCTCAAAATATGTATTTCCTAAATTTTGATTTGGGCTTTAAGTCAACCTTTTTTTAGATGGCAATGTTCTTAATACAAAGAAAATGTGGCCTTTCCTTTTGTAACACATAAAATTTACATATCCTCATTGTTTGCTCACCATGTCATTCTTAAGGTGCGTTTCTGTCCCTTCGAAATCTTTCCGGATGATCATTTCAAATAAGATAAATGTGTCTCTCCATTCCTGTTTCAAAACACAGACAAATACCATCTGTTCCTTGGGCTGTTCCAGGTACAGTGGCCTCCTATCGCTCTCCATCTGTCAGATGTACATTCATCTATGTTATTTGAGCTGCCAGTTGATTCTATCATCTCATTTATGTTTGTTAGATGTGGAATTTTTGATTTACCAATAAAATATAAAACTATAAAATGATAAATACAGTTTCCTAAGCTGACTTGGAAGATCATTTCAAAGGAGGATTTCCAAAAACATTCGCAGCATCACTGCTATATGCTTAGCCTTTCAAGGGGAATAACTTGGACGATGGCACTCATTTGAATGTTCACTTTTTAGTAAGTCAAGCTTTTAAGAAGTAAATCTTTTATTTTGTTGTCATAACCTACAGAAGTGAATACCATAATAACTATATTAGATAAAATTAAAGGTAGACATTTAGGTAATAAAAAATTAGCATTGCTTTGCCCATCCCCTTTTCAATATAAAGTAACTTTTATTTTGAATCTAGAGGCTTTTTCACACTCTGGGATGTTTGGTTTATTGCTTAAATAATAATTTCTCCCCTTAGTTCTTCATTCTCTTTCTCACATTTTTATTAATTGCATGTTTGATGTCATAAATTGATCTTCTAAAGTTTTATGCTTTCTATATTTTTTCATATTTTCAACTCGTTTTAATTGCTCTGATTTCTGGGAGATGATATCCATTTTATCATCTAATTCTCAGTTGAATTTTTATTTCAGTAATCATATTTTTAATTTTCATGTTCTTTTAAATTTACTCTTATTGCTCCCTTCTTATTGCAGAGCATTCTCTTTCAGTTATAGATGCAATATCTCCACCAGTCTAAACTGCATTTACACTAAAGCCAACTTTTCTCATTATTTATTACTAATAGACAAATGATGTATTTCCTGTAATGCTGAATTGATAAAAGGATTGAAGGGAAACTTTAATGCCTCTATTTCTAGACAGAGATATTGACTTCGTAAAGCTATTACTCATCAGCTGACAAGACTAATTCTGGCAGAGTGGAGAATGATGTATGCAAGGACCAACAACATATGACAGCTGGGATGCTGATTTCAGTGGTGTGGTCAGGGGGACACCATCAGGATTTGTCATTGTCAAAATTGCAAGGATGCTGTATTTGTGTTGAGTGTTCTCCTAGTTCTCTTTGTCTTTCCTATTCCGTATTGGCGTCGTCCCAATTTTCTCCATTCCCAAGTAGATCACTGCTTTTACACTGTGCCCCCTCTGAGAACCTACTATGACCTTTCTTTTCCTAAAATTCATCTATTTTACCATTTTTCTTCTATTAAATATGCTAATCTATAGCAAAAAACCATAAAAATTAATGGGTTAATTTGTGTTTTGATGTGAATTATTGATGGTCAAAGAGAGGACCTAACAACTCAGTAAACTTTAATTGGCTCACTGCGAAAGGAGATCTTTTTGAGATCTTTTGCTTTCTCTAGGCAGACTCTCAGAAGTATGTGCCAAACACATTAAGACAGTAATCAGCAACTTACTGTGTTAATTCCGAAAGAGCTTTATTAATCTCTAAAGTGATTTGTAGATGCATTCATTTGCTATAAACCTCATACACTATATAGATAATCATAACCATACTCTGTTTTTAGGCAGATGAATAGATCTGTCTTTCCATGTTTTTTTAAGATCCAGGTTCAAATTATATCAGTGTATGCGCAATAGAGTCTGCAGAGAAAAAGAGTTAACAGGGAGGCCATATACCTTATATCTTATTTTCTTCCTAAACACACCTAATGTCATTTTGACTACAACTTGACGTTCTTTCTAATATTGACTAAAGGAATGGATTAGCCAGGAGATAAATGAGGGTATTGCATGTGCTGTTATGTACTGATGACTGACCTAGGAATGCATTTTGAAGCATATACCTTGTTGCTCAGTCTGTTTATTGTAAACAAATTTGCAATATATGGACCAGCGCTGCACTGAAGAAAGCTTGTTACGTAACCAGAATGGAGCTCCATGACCAGCATGACAAACACGTGCACCGACTCCAAAGCCAACAGGTTTCCTTTAGTGAAACTTGCCCTCAGATACTCATTATCATGGAACCACAACATATCCCAGTGGGGGAAATGGACTCAGGCATCTGCCTGACAGTTCGAGGTCTCTGCTGTATTCATGTTGGATGTGTTGCTTCACTTGTCATATCTTTTCCTAATTGTCAGCAAAGCCTGGTGCTGGATAAGATGTTTTCAGACAGTCTATTTGATGTTCTCAGCCTGTGATCACATAGTTGGTGCAGGTACAAACGTCTATTCACAGTGTCTTTAAATAAAAATGTATTCATGCAAACACACATCCCATACTGTAGTTGAATACAAGCACAAAAGAGAGTCATTATTGTGCAAATTAAAGAATAAGAGCTTGGGAGTTAGACCTCAGCTTGAATCCTCATTTTCATAATTAGCTAATGTGTACATTTTAGCAAGTTACTTGAATTTTAGTTTCCTCATCAGCAAGAAGCAGACATATTAGCAATCTTAATAGACAATGGCATCAAACAAGATAATTTACTGATGGTACTTTAGTCTTATATGATAGTAGATTTTTAAAATACTAAATTTTCTTCTTCTGTTTATTCTTCACAGGTCACACTTGGAAAACAGTCTTTTCCGGTACAGCTGTTACAGTGTTGCACATGCACATGTACATAAATATACCTAATTATGCACATTCTGACATAAACATGTGTGCTTACATTTATTGAGAATGATTAGGTGAGTATCTATATATATAAAAGTCTAAGTGACCGTCTGACCGGTAGCTATGATGTGCACTCACCACCAGGGGGCAGACACTCAATGCAGGAGCTGCCGAGCTGTGGTGACTTAGCAGCTGTGGTTCTCAGGTGATGCAGCCAGAACCAGAGAAGAGGGAGCCCGATTCCGGGGTGTGTCACCCGAGAACCTCCCTCTCCCAATCCGGGACCTCTTGGGGGATGTTGGAGAGCTGGTTTCAGCTCAATCCCCACAGGCTAGGCTGAGGGACCCCACCAGTGTATGAATTCATGCACTGGGCCTCTAGTAATAATGATAACTGAATAGGAAGAAAGATAGAAAAAGGAAGTTTTCTTTACAATGTGAGAATCAACAATGAGCAGTAAAATCAAGTGTCAAAGGCTGACTATTCAATAAGTACTCAAGATTTTCTATTACAGTACAGATGTCACCAGGCCTGTGTTTTGAAGAGATAGATATAGGTTTTCATTTTGGCGTTATTTTTAACCATGCAGTCTATCCATTTCCATACATAGCCTATTCATAGTTTATATGCTAATCTCATGCCTCTGTCTCTCTCTCTGTATAACCTGGGACAGCCCAATGTTTGTAATGAGATTTGAAGTGCCTCTCATACAACTGTAGTGCGGAGGTTTGGAAATAAATAAATGTGTTGGTTGCTAGTCACAAGAAAAAGAAAATGTCAGTAAAAGATGGAAAAAGTATTTGTTGTTGGCGTTTTGAGAGTATTGGTGTTATTGATGTTTTTGATAGTGTTGTCTTGCTTCACTTCCAGAAATACATAAAGATAAAAATCATATTTATATATTATCTATATGGTATATAGCTTAGTGGTAGAAGATATTTACAATTTTATATGTGTGCATATATTTAAATACTTAATTATTTCCAATTATAATTTTAGTCACATTGTGTGCATGAACTATTTTTCTGACAACTTCTTTTGTTTCCAAACTCCCTGTTTAAGTAACATAATGAGGTATTGATTTTTACCGATATAGTAGGAATTACAGCTTGAGTTCAAACTATATTCATATTTGGGAAGCATACAGATGTGGACATTTCTGGAGAACTGGTAGGATAATCATATGGAAGCCCACTTTTATGGATAATAATTCACCCTAAGAAGAAGGAATTGACTTAGTAAGAACACAACGTAAGTGTGAATTTTTCTCTCTGTTACATCACAGTACTTTGTAAGTTGGGCATTTTGAAGACTGCAGTGCAGTTCCTTTGGCGAGAACAAATGTTTAGAATGTGTCTTTGAAAACATGATATGAGCTACCAGGAAAGGCCTTCAGAGCACATGTCAACTTGGCAGCACTAATGAAACAAAGGTCTGCATGGAGCACTGTGAGCAGACCTGGACTGGGCTGATGATGAATAATCCAGACCGTGGAAATCAATTTTATTTATTTTTTAAATAAATCTTTATTGTTCAGATTATTATAATTGTTCCTCTTTTTTCCCCCCATAACTCCCCTCCACCCGGTTCCCACCCCACCTTCTGTGCTTACCCCCCCCCCTCACTGTCCTCATCCATAGGTGTACGATTTTTGTCCAGTCTCTTCCCGCACTCCCCGACACCCCTTTCCCCCCCGAGAATTGTCAGTCCACTCCCTTTCTATGCCCCTGATTCTATTATATTCACCAGTTTATTCTGTTCATCAGATTTTTAATTCCCTTGATTTTTAGATTCACTTGTTGATAGATATGTATTTGTTGTTCATAATTTTTATCTTTACCTTTTTCTTCTTCCTCTTCTTAAAGAATACCTTTCAGCATTTCATATAATACTGGTTTGGTGGTGATGAACTCCTTTAGCTTTTTTTTTAATCTGTGAAGCTCTTTATCTGACCTTCAATTCTGAATGATAGCTTTGCTGGGTAGAGTAATCTTGGTTGTAGCTTCTTGCTATTCATCACTTTGAATATTTCTTGCCACTCCCGTCTGGCCTGCATAGTCTCTGTTGAGAAATCAGCTGACAGTCGTATGGGTATTCCCTGGTAGGTAACTAACTGTTTTTCTCTTGCTGCTTTTAATATTCTCTCTTTGTCTTTTGCTTTTGGCATTTTAATTATGATGTGTCTTGGTGTGGTCCTCTTTGGATTCCTTTTGTTTGGGGTTCTCTGTGCTTCCTGGACTTGTAAGTCTATTTCTTTCACCAGGTGGGGGAAGTTTTCTGTCATTATTTCTTTAAATACGTTTTCAGTATCTTGCTCTCTCTCTTCTTCTGGCACCCTCATAATTCAGATGTTGGTACACTTGAAGTTGTCCCAGAGGCTCCTTACACTATATTCATATTTTTGCATTCTTTTTTCTTTTTGCTTTTCCGGTTGGGTGTTTTTTGCTTCTTTGTATTTCAAATCTTTGACCTTATTCTTGTGATCCTCTAGTCTCCTGTTGGATCTCTGTATATTATTTTTTATTTCAGTCAGTCAGTCAGTGTATGCTTAATTTCTAGTTGGTCTTTTTTCATATCTTGAGGGTCTCACTAAATTTATCGGTCTTTTCTAGAAAATTCTTGAAAAACCTTATAACCGTGGTTTTGAACTCTATATCCAGTCATTTGGTTTCCTCCATTTCTTTCATTTGTGAACGTTTCTTTGTCTCTGCATTTTGGCTGCTTCCCTGAGTTGATAGAGTGGCTTTGTGTGCTAGGTGTCCTATAGGGCACAGTGGCTCAGCCTCCCCAGTTACTTGAGGTGGACCCTTTTGGTGCACCACTTTGTGGGCTGTGTGCACAGTCTTGTTGTAGTTAAGCCTTGATTGTTGTTGGTATCACTGGGAGGAATTGACTTCCAGGCCAATTGGCTGTGAGGATCAGCTGTGTCTACGGTGGGAGAACTGCTGTGCCTGAGACACCCTTATGAGACAAGACTTGCTTCAGTGGTGCTTTGGTGCTCACTGAGTCTGCCCCCTGAGTGTGTCCCTTATGGATTTGAGGAGCTGTAATCTGGATGGTCCCACTCTGACCCTGGGTACATTGGATCTTGGATCTCTAAGGAGGTGCTAATTTAGCCTCTGTCTGAGGCCACCCAGCAGGAGCTATGGAGAGATCTGCAGATTCCTCTTCTTTGTTTGGGTTTTGGAGGTGCCCAGATGAGGCCCAGCTGTGATGCAATGCAAGCTGCTGCGGGGCCTTGGGCCTTGTTTTGGATGTTCTGGGTCTCACTGACTCAGCTGCAGTTTGTTAGGTAAGTTTAGAATTCAAAGGACGAGGTCATTCATATGCAAAAGCCTCTGCGCTCAGCTTGGATGGGTCAGAGTCTCAGGGTGGAGCAAACAGCAGTGGCTTTGTGGGGCAGGATCTCAGGGCAGAGCAAACAGTAATGGCTTCCCGTTAGCCCTGCCCTAAGCGGCCCCTGGGTCTCAGTGTCCCGTGGTAGCTGCTGCAAGCACCTCTGAGAGAAAGCCGCCCTCGAGTTTCCCCCGCTGCCAGACAGTCCAGTTTCTCCCTGTATGAGTCTGGGTTTCCAAAGTCTTGCCTGGAACTGGAGTTCAGAGCAGTTGGGAGCTTTTGTCTCCCTCCCAATTGAGAAAGCCAGCCGTGTATTAAGTTGCCAGGACTCTCTGTGTGCGTGCCTCCATACCTCTGCCTTCCGCAGCTCCTGTGAGTCTCAGTGTGCATTTCTCTTTCCCTCTAGTTGTAGAATTTCCACTCAGCCAGCCTTCCTGTGGTTCTGGATGATGTCCGTTTTGTCTTTTAGTTGTAGTTTTGAAATTGTTGTGTGAGACAGCAGTTCAGGTGTTTACCTATGCCGCCATCTCCCACCTGAAAGTCAATTTTAATTGATTCTTTATATGATTGAACTCAGAAGGGTGCAACCAGGAAATAGCACCCCCCGCAACACCACCACTCAAGCACACTCTTTAGGATCAATCTTTCTCAACTCTTCTCAGAATTTTGAGGCAATTCAAAGCTTTTCAGTTAATTTTAGATATTAAAAAGAAAAATCAAGTGTAAATCAAGATTCTAATTTTACCTACAATTTAATTCTTGTCTCTTTTTCTTAGCTCAAATCTAACCCAAGGCTTAAGAACAATATAGAGCTGTATTTCTTTCAAAATTCTAACCCAACAATCTGTTTTTCTGATAGGTGGATTTGGTGGATTTAATCTATTTACATATATTAAAGACTAGAGGCCTGGTGCACAAAATTCGTGCACGGGGGTGGGGGTCCCTCAGCCCAGCATGCACTCTCTCCAATCCAGGACCCCTTGGGGGATGTCCGACTGCCTCTCGCAATCCAGGACTGCTGGCTCCTAACCACTCGCCTGCCTGCCTGCCTAATTGCCCCTAACCCAGCCGTGGGCAAACTACGGCCCATGGGCCGGATCTGGCCCATTTGGCTGTTCTATCCGGCCTGCGGAGCCGAAAGAGCGGAGGGTTCTCTTGCTCTCCCCTCCGCTCCTTTACTTTGAATTTATATTAGTTCACACAAACACTCCATCCATGCTTTTGTTCTGGCCCTCCGGTCCAGTTTAAGAACCCATTGTGGCCCTCGAGTCAAAAAGTTTGCCCACCCCTGCCCTAACCCCTCTGCCTGTCTGATTGCCCCTAACTGCTCCCCTGCTGGCCTGATTGCCCCTAACCACTTCTGCCTCACCCCACACCCAGGACCCAGGATTCCCTCCTCTGGCTGGTTGCAGGCACCGGGGACCTGGGCCGGCTTTGCCCATGTCAGCTGCAGCCTCAGCAGACTGTGGGCGGGTGATCTCGCCTGGGCCACAGCCACAGGTGGCCGGGACTGCGAGGCGGGCATCTTGTCCCTCTCCTGGGCCACAGCTGCAGGTGCTGGCACCTGGGACTGCAGGGCGGGTGGCTTGTCCCTCTCCTGGGCTGCAGCCGCAGCCACTGGCGCCCAGGACCACGGGGCAGGAGGTTTGTCCCTCCCCCAGGCCACAGCCTGGCTGGTCCCTATTCCTCTCTCTCGAGCTCATTTGTGCCTGGCTGGTCCCCATTTCTCTCTCCCCAGTATTGAGTGTCTGAGCAGTTCCGGTGCAAGAGCGCGAGGGCGTGATGACCATTTGCATATTAGCTCTTTATTTTATAGGATAATGATTAAAATTGATGGTTAATGATATGGATTTATTTATTTTTGAAAATTATTTTGTGATTTCTGATATATATATATACACACACACACTGAGTGGCCAGATTCATAATAATCTGGCCACTCAGTGTATATCCTATATAATAAAAAGCTAATATTCAAATTGTCCCCTCGACCAGGAGTTCGACCAGCAGGCAGGCCGGCCAACCCCCCATGTCTCCGCCCCCTGGCCAGGCTGGCCAGACCCACCCATGCATGAATTCATGCACTGGGCTTCTAATACACACACACACACACACACACACACACACACACACACACACTAGAGGCCCGGTGCACGAATTCATGCACCAGTGGAGTCCCTCAGCCGGGTCTGTGGGATTGGGCTGAAACTGTCTTTCCAATATCCCCCGAGGGGTCCCAGAATGTGAGAGGGCACAGGCCAGGCCGAGGGAACCCATTGGTGCACGATTGGGAGGTTGGCCAGCTGTGGAGAGACCGCAGGAGGGCTCCAGGGCATGTCCGGCCTGTCTCGCTCAGTCCCGATCGGCTAGACTCCAGTAGCAAGCTTACCTATCAGTTGGAGCATCTGCCCTCTGGTGGTCAGTGACTGGTTGACCAGCTGACTGTCTGCCCCCTGGTGGTCAGTACACATCATAGTGAGCAGTTGAACGGCCTTATCATATCATTTTAATATTACGCTTTGATTGGTGGAACGGACGAACAGACAACCAGACACTTAGCATATTAGGCTTTTATTACATAGGGTGTATATATATATATATATATTCTTTTCATGCTTATCTGCCTTCTGTTGATTATTTCTTTGTATTGCTCTATTACTTTAGACAGTTCAATCTGTTCAATATTAATTTGAAATTTTATATAAATTAAACTAAATACACATTAACTATTTCAAACAGCTTCATAAGTTATGTACTGTTAGTATGATCATTTTACAGGTAAAGGAAGATGAGTCATAGAGAGATTGAATAATTGGCCTAAAGTCAGTAAAAGTACCGGAATTCAACAAAGACATCTTTGCTGCAGAGCCTATGCTCTTCCCAACCACTGGGCTAACTCAGTGCCATGCATTGTGGTGGCTGCAAGTACGGAGTCCTTGTGCCTGTGAGCAAGCAAGGGTTCAGTGATGACAGTGAGCAAACAGGAGGCCAGGCAGGTTACAGGAAGCACTGCTGTTTTGTTGGAATCCAGCCATACCCATTCATTTGTGAATTGCAGAACTGGGGAGTAGAAGGTTCCAACAGAGACTGTATGGCTTTCAGAGCCTAAAACACATCCTACCTGGCTCCTTACAGAAAAAGTTTGTCAATCTCTGTTCTATTTCAAAAATGTTTGTTGAATGATAAATAAAACAACTCCTTTTGGTACTGTATCATATAACTGTATTATTATAAACAACATGTGTATAAAACATATTGTATATTAAATGTATACATGTAATATATATGTTTACACATATAAACTATATATGTAAATATAATATTTATTAAAGGTATACTAGATGCATATTTAAAGCATGTTATATAATATATAAATAATATATAATTGCATAACTATATATACTATATAATTATGTATAATTATATAATAATATATAACTATAGCTCTATATAACTCTCTGTAATACATACATATATGTATGTTATATAAATACATATATGTCTCTATAACTTTTATTCTCTTTTTTCAACTAAATTCTAAAAATAGGAACTGTGGCTTATAATTTCTTTATTACTTTTTTCCCAACTTAGCCTTGTGCTAAAAAATTTAATTAAAAAATTTAATAAATACTCAAGCTAATATAAAATTGTTTAAGCTATATTAATTCTTTACCTACTAACTTATTATAACCATTTGTTCCCAAGTGGCACGCTTATATGAGAAATCTAAAAGATAGGGATGATACAGAGTAAAATAAGTGATACAAATATAAATCAGTAATTTATTACAGAAACAGCTTTTGCATGCAGAACAAGTACACAGTCCTTTGTGAGTTACGATTAAGCAGCCACACAGAGTTAAACTTCTTAAAGTGCCTTATTAGCAATGCACAGTCATTCATAGGGAGCAGCCAGCTCCATCTACTATTGAATCAGAACTGAGTGTGTTAGATTTGTATGCTTCTTTTCCACAGAGGTTTTGGTCCATTTTAAAAGCTATGGATGTTCATGGATTAGGAAGGAACATGGTCAATATTGCTTGAAAGCATGTAATCCCAAACTGCATGCTTCATTGAGCTGCTTAAAGTAGTGTAACTTTTGTTTAAACAGAAGATGTAGGTAGGAGAAGTGAAAACAAGTTGGAGGAAGCTAAATCCACAAGTGAAGGTCAGTGACGTGCGTTAAATTGGGGTGGGGGATGTCTTTAGTAATGTGTTCTGAGTGCAACAATCTATAGGAGAGCTATATTAGAGCTAGCCATCTCTTCAATAACAATTTGTCAGTAGCTGTGAGGGAGTTTAAACACTTCCTGACAACACACAAAATTAAAAATCTTCTCTATGTTACACAATGGACACTGTTTGTATTGGTGTCATTTATCCAATGACACCACAAACTACATAAATGATATAGTTCATAAATTCACAAATCTTTCTCAAGGGGACATGAACCACTAAACTTGTATCAGCTTAAGTCTGATCTAGCTTATTACCTAGCATAGTGTCCATCTGATTGATACTCCAAGGTGTCTGTGGAAAAAAGATGGAGGTCTAAATCACAATTTCAAGGGAGAAGTTACTGAGCCAATTGATTCCTTGAACTAGAAATGGTCATCTGCAGGACCTCAAGTCTCCCACTATTTTTTCATATACAGTTATATACTGAGTGGCCAGATTATTATGATCTCTGAATGCATAATAATCTGGCCACTCAGTGTATATCCTATATAATAAAAGGCTAATATGCAAATTGTCTCGACCAGGAGTTCAACCAGCAGGCAGGCTGGCCAACCGCCCATGTCCCCTCCCCCTGGCCAGGCTGGCAGACCCCACCCATGCACAAATTCATGCACTGGGCCTCTAACATATATGTGTGTGTGTGTGTGTGTGTATACATATATATACATATATATATATGTATACACACACACACACATATATATGTACATATATATACATATACACACATACACACACACACACACACTGAGTGGCCAGATTATTAGGCGTTCAGAGATCATCATAATCTGGCCACTCAGTGTATATTTTTGGCTGACTTAAACCCAGTGCCCACTATCCAGTGCCTACTATGTGAGTAACTTTCTCCTTTGTTTTTTATGTAAAAACTACTGCCAAAATATAGTCTGTAGCGTTTTCTGGGGGAACACTCTTTCTGGTCTTAAACATGAACTGTCAGGTCTGGATCCTGTGTTTTGAGACACCATTTTTCAAACAATACAATGAACAATAGTTCTTTTAAGCATGTAACTTTAAAATTTTACAGAAAAATTGGAACTGGGGCATGAGGGTGGGAATTAATAAAGGATTTAGGCTAGTCTTGTTACTGGGAACAAAGAAATAACATTTTCCTGGTGGAGAAATTGTACTCTTTCCTCCTGAGAACTATGTGAAATTTATTTGTTTTTACCTTAAGACATAAGAAACAGCAAGCACTTTCCTTGGTAAGTTTAAGGGTATGTGGAGAAAGAAATGCTGAGTGTCAGTATACAAGGACAGAAAGGGAACTAAAACTTATTGAGAACTGAATTATGTGACACTGGGTTGCTATAAGGATGCAAAATATAAAGAATGCAAATTGACTTCATAAACCTCAAACAGAAAGTATTAAAGCATCTTTTATTGAGCCTTCAGCATGGTAAGCACCAAATAAATGTGTTAAATGGAAAGAGAAGCATGTAAAAAATGAATTAAAGACATCTGTACAAGATTGTGTAACAAATATAAACTTTCGTCGCATCACCAAATATTTTGCTCAGCTGACATTGAATAGGTAGCTATTTAGAAACAACAGTAGGATTAGCTATATATATATATATATATATATATATATATATAAAAGGCTAAGTGACCATCTGACCATCCGACCGGCTGGTAGGTATGACGTGCACTGAGCACCAGGGTGCAGAAGCTCAACACCCAAGCTGCGGAGTTGTGGTGACTTGGCAGCAGTGGTTCTCGGGTGACGCACCCCGGAACCAGAGAGGAGGAAACCCGATTCTGGGTGCGTCACCTGAGAACTGTCCTCTCACAATCTGGGACCCCTCAGGGGATGTCGGAGAGCTGGTTTTGGCCTGATCTCCACAGGCCAGGCCGAGGGATCTCACCTGCCAGAGGGACCCCGCTCACTCTGCAGACACCCTTCAAGCCACGGTGCTGCCCCAGGTGCGGCCGGCCAAGGAGGGACCATGAGAGGTTGGCTCCAGGGAGTGTCCAGCCCATCTCTCCCAGTCCTGCCTCACTGGCCACCTTCTAATTAATTCCCTTTCAATGTGTACAAATCTGTGCACTGGGGCACTAGTCTATATATATCAAAGGCTAAGTGAAGGTCCGACTCTCTGACCGGCCAGTACATATGACACGCACTGACCACCAGGGAGCAGATGTTCAACACAGGAGCTGCCAAGCTGCAGTGACTTGGCAACGGCGGTTCTCGGGTGACGCACCCCAGAACCAGAGAGGTCCTTTCGACTGCTTAGGTGAAAGGTCAGATCTTTGCATCTAGTTTCCAGCCTGTGTGTTTAAGACACATTGCTGCCTGACAGGGACTACATGGATCTTCTCCATGGACTCCTGCTGACTATTGGTTATTTGTGGTAACCACAGTGACTGACTACAATTGTGGTTTCCCCTAAATGATTATTTTAGACTGGTTAAGTTAAACTCAGTTCAATTAGACACAAAATATTGTTTTGTCTTTTGGAGAGTACCAGTTTTTGTTGTTGTTGCTGTGAGAAATGCAAAGATGAAAACGCCATGGGCACTGCCCTTTAAGAGCGTGCAATCCTGTCATAGGTAAAAACACGCAAAAACGGTCGCGTTTAGAATAAAACAAGTACTTTGAGGGATAAATAAGTGAGGACAGAGGAAAAAATGAGTGGGAAAGAAACCAAAATATTTAGCTAGTGGGCTGTAATTTGTATCAAGAGCCTGAAGAATACAAAAAAGAAACAAGTATCAAGTCTAAAACAATCAACATAGATTTTCCCTTTCTTTTGTTTATCAATAAGCTCAAAGGAAGACTGATAATATGTGCAGTATTATTATTGATAATAGAAAAAATTACAAATAAAAATAAGAGAAAATAAGGTTATAGTTGGCAGTTTTTCTAAATGTGCTATGTTTAATACCTTAAATAATTTCTGTGGGGAAATGGCATAGAATTATAGTCAGCCTTTTAGTCAAAGCAGCCATTTTCATGATTGGGATAAAGTTTACTGAGTTCACATGCCCCAGAGAGCCGTGTCAGGCACCAGGGTGGTTGCTCATTTCATCACACTGCAATACTCAATTGTCTGTGTAAACCATCAAAGGTTTACAGCATCTAATAAATTAATAAATGGAGCTGGCGAGATTTAAGGCCTTTGCTATCATCATTCTAATGCTATGAAACACACCATGTGGAACCTGATCATTTATTTGTTTCTGTTTTAAAAATGCTATTGGGGAATCTTCGAGTGTAGCATCGCAGCGTCGGGAGGACCTGCTGTGAAATTCCCACTGTTGTGAAGGGATGGTGGGGATACACCAATACCCAGCACTTTTTTTTTTTTTTAAACACCCAGCACTTTAAAAGCGTGGCGTTCAGTCCTTTACCTGAGAAGCACACACCACCTCGCGAGAGTGGAAGGGCCTTTCTGCCCCTCACCCAGGTGCTCCCTTAGTGCAGACTTCCTCCTCCTCGGAAAAGCCCTGGAACTCCCTGGGGTCAGCCCCGCAGTGCTCCCCCTCCAGGTTCCTCTCCAGGAAAGCTGCTGGCTAAGGGGGTGCGGTGGGGTGGGGCATGCACGCAGGCCTGTGTCTGGTGTTTCTTTTGGACCATCCTCAGTTTTCTGGAGTTCTAATACAGCGCTGTCAGCCACATGGAGCACGCCACTCTCCCCAACCATCCTCATAGCTCCATTTCTCGAGAGAGTAAGGGGAGGACCATGCTTACGCTACAGACAGAGTCAATCGATTTCCATTCAGTGTGAGTCATGTTTGCTTTAATTGGTACCTAATCAATGCCCATTCTAGGACAGTCAGGATGCTCAGGTGATGAATTGCTTTTAATTTGGCCCTGACAGTTTGTGGATAGATTCTCAAAGGTGATAGTACCTTGTTCATCTGAAACGGGGAATTTTAGATCCAGAGCCAGATGGCAACGTGCTGACATGAAATCATACTCATTTGAAGAAGTATAAAAGTAACGTTTTAAATTCTCCATGCCAGCTTTCACATTGTTATAATCAAAGAAGGTATTGCATGAAATGGTACTAATAAGACGCACAGAGCCAGAGAAAAGACCATTCAATTGATAAGTGAATTTCTATCTAAGGTTGAATCATAGTGATTAGAATTGAATCACTAAGAGTAGATTGAAGGAGTAGATTGAGGGAATTGCAAGACACAGTTTACAGTAAAGACAAACTGTCTTTCACTTCAATTTTATTTAAGAATTACATTTTCCATTCAGAGCAAAAATCACAAAAACAAACCGATTTATCAGAAGAGTATGAAAGATATTTAGTCAAGTCCTGATGCCTTATAGAGATATATATTTTTTCCTTTACTCCATTTTACACAACTGAATAGAAGTAAACAAACCATATTGCTAGTTAAATAGTGTAGGGAACATTTGTACTTTACATATATTTGATTTACATTTAATGCTATTATCTGAACAGAGAATTTTACATTTAAAAGAAATGTTAGATATCATCTAACAATATTTACAAGTAAAGAAAAAGTGGTTAAGAGATTTAAAATAGCCTAACCTAATAGCATAGCATGTAAGAAAGACATAACTAATATCTTGTCTATTGACTCCTACAAATACAATTTCTAACATGTAATTCATAAAGTGATTTCTTACATGTGATAGATTGCTGCTATTATAATATTTCTTGATATATTTATTTGAGCTTTTGAATTACTTGAGAAACCTGATATACTCTCTAAACAAGAAAACCAAATGCTGTTGTTCATTAATTCAACATATATTTGTCATATTCCTACAAGATAAAGCCCTAACTTTACACAACTTATGCACAGTAGGAAGCAAGATTAAAAAGGAGAAAGCAGAAAATGACACTGGGACATGATATATAATACAATGAGTTATTATATAGTGTTTTCAGTACAGAGCATGGATCAGTCTTGGACAGAGGTGGGTGGGTTGTATAATGAAGTTGATTACAAGATGAGTCCAGAATGATTAGTAGTGGTTACCACTACAGTGAAGAGGGATAGAATAAGAATGTACCAGGGTTCTGGAACAGAGTGTGCAACAGAGGGCGCCAAGCCTTAGTAAGAAGATTGCATGATATTCTTGCTTTTAAGGATGTGTTAAGAGATTTTCTTTTCTGAAGCTGAGTGAATGATATGAGAAGTGAGTAGAGAAGTAAGCAAGCGCCAGATAATACTTGGACTTTAAACTGAGGGAGATAGAGATCTATTGAAAGATCTTAAGAATGAGATACAAAGTTCACTCAGATTGAAAGGCAGGGACTGGCATCACTGGACAGGACGATCATCGTACGTGATTTTCTTGCTTTAAATCATGCAATGGCTTCCATTCTCCTTAGTACAGAGTCTAATCACCTTAAAACAGTTTACAGAAATCTGCCTTTGTTTCCTTAACCCTGATACCAAATTTCAGCCACGCTAGAGCAGAATGTTTCATGTTAAGAAGACTGGTTTCTAGGACATTGAAAAGAGTGCTCTCTGCCTAGGACACTTCTCCTCTTCCTCTCTGTTCAATCAATACCTACTCATACTTTAAGTTTAAGTTAACATGTCACTTTCTCCAGGAAGCCTTCCCAAAATCACCCATTCCCACGCTAAGCTGATTTTCATCTACTATCTGTCTTCAAGACCCACCCCTTCCCTATACTATCACTATCATATCATCATCATCTAATAACATTATTGCATAAAAAAGCTTATGTTCTTAAAAATGGAATGTGAATAATTTTTGTATGGTATTATATGAAATAAGCACAATAAAGCTGTTACTGGTGGAAACAGAGCTGTGATTCCAAATTTACTTGCTTTTCTCCCCACTGGTAATAAACTTTCTCCATAAATGCTTTTTGAATAAATGGGTTAGAATGCTATCAAGCCGGGGCCATGAGACCAATACGAGGTGGTTACAGATATAATTAAGGGCCTGACCAAGGGCATGGCATTGGGGTTGGATGGATGTGGATGGGCTCTGGAAGGATATGGATGAAGGAGACAAAGGGGGAGGAATGACTGGGCCGGAGATCCGTTGTGAAGGGTGGTGACGTAACAGTGGTTGACCTGCAGGTTCCTGGCTTGTGCACTGGCTTGACGATGGTACCACTCACTGAGACAGGGAGCCCAGAGGCAGAGTCCTTACAGAAGCTCAAGACGATGACTTCAGTTTTATTCATGTTGCATTTTTGGGCCTGAAGGGTCTACAAGTAAAAACATGCTGGAGGCTGTGGAAGGGGGTCTGGAGCTCCTCAGGGTAATTGGCTAGAGAGGGGTGAGTCACTGGCATGGGAGGGGAAGGGAGGTGTGTAAAGTAATAAGAAAGACCCGCCCCGCAACCTTGAGAAACAGAAACATTTTAGAACTGGGAGAAGAATAATGAAGATACCCAGGGGCAGTGAGGTAATAATAATAGCTAACATTTGTTGTAGGCTTACCACAGACAATGCCAAATGCTATATCATTTAATCAATCTGACAACACAACAAAGTCTGTTTTCCTATATCTCACTTTCTCTTTCATGTTTCACAGCCATCAAAGTAATGTATATTTGTATAAAATGTACAATGATATAAATACACAATTTAGAAGCTAACTGTGCTATATAATCCATTCCACAAAACAACCTTTGGCAAAGATTAGTGCATATTCCTCTATCTTTTCCTACTCTCTGCATATTTACTGCTATTGATAATTCTTTTTTTAAAGAAGATTGGGTTACTTTTGTGCAACTTAATATTTCCAGATGATTGCAACCGATTTACTTCATATTTTAAAATAGCTGCCTGGTATTCCATTGTAGGGATACAATCAGCAGTCTAAGTATTGCTGGAACGAGTAATCTCTACATAATGATATTAGACATGGGTAAAAATAGGCTAGAGTAAAACATCAAAGGAAAATGGCTCAAAAGCAGGCTCAAAAGAAAGAAACCCAATAAACATCAGATTATGGAAACTTAAAGATAACTGGGTAATAAGACAAGAAAGATGGGAATATTAACTTTAACTCTAATGGAGCAAGTCAGAGAGCATGGTAGAAGGTGAATGAAGGATAACTAAGAGAAGATAGTGATTCTACTTATTTATTTTTTAAAAGTTTATTTTATTTTTGGTTAATCCTCACCTGAGGATATTTTAAGAGAATGGAAAGGAAGAAAGGAGGAAAAGGGAAGAGGCAAAGGAGAGGGAGAGAAACATTGATGTGAGAGAAACATATCAACTGGCTGCCTGACCAAGGCCGAGATCAAACCTGCAGCCCAGGTACAGGTACGTGCCCTTGACTGGGAATCAAACCCACCACCCTTTAGTGCATGGACCGATGCTTTAACCACTGAGCCACTCTGGCCAGGGAGTAAACATTTTATTTTTAATTAAAATTTATTTATTTTTCAATTATAGTTGACATACAATGTATTAATTTCAGGTATATAGCATAGTGATTACATTTTTATATCTTACAAAGTGATCACCTCAATAAGGCTAATTCCCACTTGACAGAGTTGGTGATTTTAAACAGCTTTTCCAAAAAATTTAAAGGAGAGAAGAAGAAAGAGGGTGGTAGAAAGATTTATGAGGATGAAGAACCCTACAAGTGATACCATTTTAAAAATCCAAAGCCATTTTGATAACATCAAAATATTTTTCTTTGATTTGTAATTGAATGAATATAGAAACATCAGAGAAGATGGTGATTATATAACTAAAGACAATATGTATCACATACCTTGACCTATATATAAAGGTCATCAAAGTATACATGTGATCAAAGCAACGTGATTTCTTCTTTCTTAAAAGCCTATTATGAAACATTTAGGACATAGCAACAGATAGAATATTATGAGGAAACCATTATATCTACCATACATACTAAAAAATAAGATTGTGT
This sequence comes from Plecotus auritus, assembly GCF_963455305.1. NCBI lineage: Eukaryota > Metazoa > Chordata > Mammalia > Chiroptera > Vespertilionidae > Plecotus > Plecotus auritus. The sequence goes on from NC_137775.1 coordinate 15,839,199, forward strand.
CAGGTTTCCTAAAACCCCATGATATCCCTCTGATGTATCTTTGTGTTTTCACCTGAATAGTTCCCAATACTATACATTTGGTGACTCCTCTGCAAGAGGTAACATTTCTTCTAAGAATACAATCCCATTTTGTCATTTTCATGGAAGATGACAACTAATAGGGATTAGTATAATGTTGATCTATTATTTAACACTATAAGAAATGCTCAATTTTGAAACAATTTAAAATATATTCTCATACAAGTATAGTAAAATAAATTTTAGAAGATCATTTAAGTTACATCCGCTAAGTTAATTTTCATGTAACCCAGACAGTCCAGGCATTATAGTAAAAGATAAAGCTTATGAAATAAGCTAAAGCTTTTGCTTTGACTAATGCCCCTAATTTCATGCCACTTCTTATTCTCAGAATATCTTATGCTAAAAATGATGTTTGGGGTTAATCCTCTTAGGCGGAAGCACCAGTCTTCCTTGTGGATTATGCTGTCCCTTTGGTGGGAAGGATGTGCTGTTTATACACATGAGTCTCACGGCCATCCAAGCCAAGGCTCTGGGCTAGAGGCATGAGATGAGAGGAGGAAAAGGTGGGGCATTATTCTAGCGACACAGGACCCAGTGTTCGGTCACACGGTATTCCTCTCATCCACTACTATAATTGTGGTCACATTAACATGTCACGGAGTATAGCTAGACATGTTCTGTAAGCCAGGAATGTTTGGTCTTTCACAGAGATAATTTTCAGTGTTCAAAGTAAAATATTTCAACTTTATATTATCAAAAGATATAATTATTTTTACCAGATTACTTCCCACTTTTTAAAATTAACTGAATTACATTTTGATTTATTAATCATTTTTGAAACACAAATATAGTTTAGGAGGCTCAGAAAGGCCCCCTTTTTTTCTTTTGGAAAAAAATATTTTAGTCTCATAACCACAAAAGGTCAAATCAACATACACATGTAGCTGCTTTGAGACAGGCTTGTCTCAGGTGTTGGGAAGTCAATATAAGTAAAAGTTAGCCCTTTTCTTCAAGAAGCCCCAGGCTCTCCCTGCAGATGCAATCAGACATAGTCAGACCTGCTCTGTTTCCAGATCCTTTGACCCACAGCACATTTCAAAGACTGGGCTTACCTCAAAGATACCTTTACCTCAAACATCCACTGAGTTTCTCTGAATTTCAACTCTCTGACACCCTGTTCCCTTGCGTAAGACAGAGGAATGTTCTGGAGCCTTTGCTCTACCTCTGAGGGTCAAGGCCATCACATAAGATAGGACAGATAAATCAAATGATAGGGCTCCCCAGGCTGCAGACACCCTTGGGGGTTCTAGGGCAGTCCTTCCCGAATCCACTGCTCATATTCCCCATCCCCACCACCCCACAGCCCTGCGCTCCCTTGCAGACATTTGATCACCTGACCTGGTGGGCGGTGCCATCACCGTGAGGCTGGTCTCACTCTCCAGCTCCTTCCCCTATTTCTTCCCGGCTTCCATCTGGTCTTGATAAAAAAAGGTTCTGTTTCTTTACTGTTCACGGTTCTTTCTTACCCTCCGTGAGCAATGACTTTTCAACTAGGCCTGCCAGATAAAATATAGGATGTTCAGTTAGATTTGAATGAAAAAAACTGTGGTATGTCTCAAGTATTTCATGAAACCTACTTATGCTACAACATTTTTATTTGTTGTTGATCTGAAATTCAAATTTATTGGAGGTTTCCCCCCAACTCCCCTCCCCCCCCCCCCCCCCCCCCCCAATGAGGCAACCCTACTTTCATCCGGCCACACCCCAAGTGACCACTGTGTTTCTGTTTTGGGGCCTTGGATGTGAAAGCTCTAGCAAGTTGGTAGCTCCCCCTGCTGGGAAGTCTGACCACATCGTGGACTTGAGTGCACTGGGAGCTGCGGGCAGGGAGTAATGGGAGCCCCAGGAAAACATGTATGATCACAGGGTGTAGTGAGTAAATCCATTTGCATAAAGCAGGGGTTATTTTGAAGATTTGGGCTGGGAATTGCTTTTTACCTCATTTTTTTTATATTTTAGGAAGTTTTACAGCCTTATGAAGAAGTCATTTATTCTTTAATTTTTTTTTCTTTGAATTAATAACACCACTTTTTTTATTTCTCCTGCTCCACAATTAATGCATATCATATTCTTTTGATATTCACTTGTAGCTTGATTTCCAGAAAACTTGAAACTATTTTTGGAGTCCTGTTTTGTGGCTTCTAGAGGATTAGAGGATCAGAAGGCAGAAGTGGGATATTATTTTCAGTGACTGGTGTTCTAGTGATAGAGAATTTGAAAACTCTAATTGGAGAAAATTGCTACTAACAGGTTTTTCTTAGCATGAGGTTGTTGTCTTATTTTATTTTGCCTCATTGTGACAGTTGTTCTAATATTTTCCCAAAGTAATTTGATAGATATATGCTGCAAAGCTGCTGAGGTGTAAAAAAGTATTTATAGTATGTTTCTTAACCTTTGCAATCAAGTAGTGCAAAAATGGACAGCTTAGCAGAATGTCCTGGCCTATATTTTATGGATGTCTTTCCAGCTCGTGGCCAACACCAAGCTTTCCATCATTTTTGTTGTTGTTAATGCTCGCCCAAGGATATTTTTCCCACTGAGTTTTAGAGAGAGAGAAAGGAGGGAGGGAGGGAGAGAGGGAGAGAGAGAACATCGGATGTGAGAGAGACACATCAATTGGTTGCCTCCCTCACACAGTGAACTGGGGTGGGGATCAGACCTGCAACCCAGGTACTTTCCCTTGACATGCAATAAAACATGTGATCCTTAGGTACTCAGGTCTGATGCTCTAACCACTGGGAAACACTGGCCAGGACTCACCATCACTTTTTAAAATGTGAGGGAAACTGGCATAATCTGATGAGTGGCAAAGTGAAGGCCTATTGGCTTCTTTAAGGTTTATTCTCCCTTAAACTGTAATTTTGGTGGACTCAGAAACAATGTTGGTTGAATAAAGTAAGAAAGATGGAGCCAGGAAATCTACTCTCTGAGATGCTGTTGGGTTTTGGGTGCTAATCTGAAGGTCCTTATGGAAGCAGTACGTAGGTTTTGAGGCCTGGCTGCATGTTCAGGGAGCCAAGGTGCAGCCTCTAGTCCTCACCTTGGTGGGAGAACACTCAGAGGTCAGAGAGTTCATGGTCACCCTCTGGAGAAATTGCCATTGAGGTCTGGTGCCTGGTTACAAATACAGGCAAAGTTGTAGCTACAAGGAGAGCAACTAGAACCAGCAAACAGAATACCAGGTGACCAATGACAACTCCCTAAGTCACAGCATCTCAGGACTCCCTTACATCTGATCCACGGCAGGCCAGCTTTCAGCACACCGTGTTCCAGGGACTAGGGCAGCCAAAGTGACAGGTCGGGGGAGGTCAGTGGGATAGCACAACTTGGGCATCAAGAAGCTGTAGGGAGCCAAAACCGGTTTGGCTCAGTGGATAGAGTGTCAGCCTGCGGACTGAAGGGTCCCGGGTTCGATTCCGGTTGCGGGCACATCCCCAGTGGGAGGTGTGCAGGAGGCAGCTGATCGATGTTTCTCTCTCATCGATGTTTCTAGCTCTCTATCCCTCTCCCTTCCTCACTGTAAAATGTCAATAAAATATATTTGAAAAAAAAAAGAAGCTGTAGGGATCCAAAAAATCTCAGGTTTGCAGCATGATAGAGGAATAGTGTGGACAGAACATACAGTATTAGCCAATGTCAAAGGCCGCACACTGGCAGCCCAGCAGATATTTTGATGGCCTTCACATTGTGCAAAAAATAAAATAAAATAAAATAAAATGAAATAAAATAAAATGAAATAAAATAAAATGTCTGGATGCTGAGTATAGTCTCAAGTTTGCCATAGTTATAACACTCCCTGTGGCCTTACACAATTTGCTTCAAAAATCTTCACCTGAGGATATGTTTTTATTGATTTTAGAGAGAGGGAAAGGGAGAGTGAGAGAAAGAAACATTGGCATGAGAGAGAATCATCGATAGGTTGCTTCCCATATGCACCCTGACTGGGGATTGAGCCCACAACCTAGGTAGGTATGTGCCCTGATAGGGAATTACTAGTAAACCTGCAATCTTTTGGTGTAGGGGTCATTGCTCTAACCGACTGAGCCACCCGGCCACGGCAGGTTGCTTCACATTTTAAGACACCATGCTGGTGGGTCCCTAATGACATTGAATTTGGAAGCTCTGGTTGACATGTTACTTTTATTTTGATTGATCTGGGAAGCTGAGAAGGGCTGGAATCTTCAGAAGCAGCCTACTTTGGATCGTTGAGAGGAGCTGGGTCAATTAGAGGCAGACAAAGTAAGGTAGCTGCTGACATTGCTAAAGAGAAAACTGTCATCAGACAGAGAAACTAACAAGGTTTCACTTCAATTGATGAAGCCCAGACTGGGAGCTCTTAATTACAGAGAGCCAGCAGACACGCTTTGTAATAGTCAGGTGTGGGGTCTATCTATTACATCGCATTGCTACCACTGATGTTTGGAAATTGTTTACCTTCACAAATATAACTGAGAGTAGGATTCCAGGTTGCATTCTTATAACTCACTCTACCTTTCTGACACTCTTTCTTAAATGGACGAATATCGGATAAGGCAAGCTTTCCAGGGAATGCCCGAACTCAAAGGCCTATCTTATCTATGGGGTCATGGACAGTATCTAAAACTGGTTAATAGAAACATGTTTTGGGTGGTTGAGAAAAACTGAGCTGCTCCTAAATGGATGCTAAAAGAATACCTTTTTAGTTACAGCATCAACATGAAAAGCCACAGTATCACTGGTGTCAGTTATTATCCCAAATATTTTTTTTAAATGAATAGATCTGTTCCCTTCTTAAACTAAAAAATGTGACCTTGACAATATAACCCTAAAAACGAGGCATTTGCAAAATTAGTCTAACAGTTCAGATCATTTATCTACAGTGTATTTTGCAGGAGTGAGCTAAAAATGAAGCAATGAGGAGAGTTGGCTAATACAGGATTACATCATAATTGGTTCTCAATAAATATCTGGTGAAGGAACAATTGAATTAGTAAAGGGCTAAACTCCATTTGCATCTTTAGACAACATTTTATTCAAACTTCATGTGAGGATCAATCTATGACTTGTTAGAATGATTTTTAAAGCACTCTTAGTATCACCAAGAATGACATCTTAATAATCCATCACCCCATATTCAGCTGGACAGATTCAAGGTGTTTTCAGTAAGTCAGAGGGTAAACAGTTTGGGAAAGGCACATGTGTGTCTGTAAGTGTAGCCTGAGAGAAAGTAAACCAATGAAAACATCAGGGAAACACTTTCAAGGGGTGATTTAGCTGACTCGTGCAAGCTATCATAGAAAACCAATCTATAACACACTGAGTAAAATGGCAAAGACAACTGCTTTCAACAATCTACAATATTCCACTTGTATATTATGTGGACTATTTCAACTTAAAATATTGGCCTATAGGTGGAACACAACAGGATTTTTTTTTTTAACTTCACAAGTTACACTTTTCTACCACTTTTTACTAGTGGCCTTTTGAGTGCTTAATGTGTGTGCTGAGCACTAGGCCTATAAGGCAAGGCAAACATGAATTCGGTTTTCATGTTGTAGAAAATGTACTTCTATTGTGAAGTTGATCCAATTATGCTCCATTAAAACAAACCCAGTCCCTATTAGATGATAATTAACAGATACAAGGCAATAACAGTATTGTCAATACTTCTGAGAACAAAATCATTCTTGAGAAAATGAAAGATTCAAGTTCGAGTGGTCGGTATGAAAAAAAAAGTTACTATGGAAATTATATGCCTCACAACAAGAGCAATGAGGCAGAACTGAACTTGTTCTTATCTACTGACAAGACATCACCACAGGGTGACATTTAGTCACAGGCATGTTCACTGCGATGGACAAGCCTGGATACAACTGCACTCATTTAAGAAATGACAACTCGGGGGAAATTCAGAGGAAGTAGTTTTCCACATATTTACCGATTGAAGTATCTTCAACCTCATGGACTCTTCACTATCAGAAATCGGTGGATATATTTTAGAGGAGTTAGTGTTACTTACACCAAACTGCCACCCAGGGAGTGAGCACATGGCTACTGATCGTGTTAGAGATAGACAAGGCTCATACCCATCCACCCAGACCATCATCGCTCTTTTAACCTACACACACACACACACACACACACACACCCTCAAACCTTTTATGGGGTGTTTTTTCTTAGGGTGGCTGTTGATTAGTTTAATCTGGTTTCACCTGTACAACTATATTGGAATTACCGAGACATGGAATTAAGCAACATAATAAATTATATTATTTTAGGAAGTAATTTTAGCCTTTATTAAAAGTATAATGTAACTTTGAAAAATTAAACAAAGTAATATAAAATAAATAAAAGTTAATATAGATCTTTCATATGATTTAATGTTAAGATGTTTTATATATGTGTTCAGATTTTAAATAAAAAACTTGTTAGACTAATAAGATGTAATAGAATCTTCAGGATTGCATGTACTTTTCAGAAAGAAAGAAGAACAATACAATCACCTCCACTATATTAAATAGGGTCTCTGGGAAGTGTTTATATCATCAGGGGAATAACTGGATCAATTTTCTATTACTGGTGTCTGTGAAGGTGTGATAACACAAGACTAAGATGAAATGAGAATTTGTCAACCACATCTGTAACACCTAGTCAACACAATGTTTTTAAAGGCAATGCCTTGGTTTTAACTTTTAACTTATCTATAGTACTACCTAGATATAAAAATTAAAAAGGAGGAGAAAAAACAAAATAAACCTCCTGCACACCCCCTACTGGGGATTGAGCCGGGAACTGAGGCATGTGCCCTGACTGGAATTGAACCAGCGACCACTTGGTGCATTGGACAACACTCAACCAATTGAGCCACACTAGCCAGGCTACAAAACGCTATTAAAAGAGATTGTAAAAGACATAAAATGGAAAAATATTCTGTGTTCATGGATTGGAGGAATCAACATAATTAAAATGGCCATATTACCTAAAGCAATATACAGATTTAATGCAATCCACATCAAAAACTCAATGTCACTTTTAAAGACAATAGAATCAGATTTTAGAAAATCTGATTAAATAAATTTTATTAGATTTGAATAGCCAAAGCAATTCTGAGAAAAAAAAATGAAGCCAGAGGTATCACACTACCTGACTTTAAATTATGCTACAGAGCTATGATAATCAAAACAGCATGCAATTGGCAGAAAAACAGACACACAGATCAATGGAACAGAACTGAGAGCCCAAATATAAAACCATATGAATACGGGCAGATAATTTTAGGCAAAGGAGCCAGAAACACACAATGGAGAAAAGCAAGCCTCTTCAATAAATAGTGCTGGGAAAATTGGAAAGCCACTTGCAAAAGAATGAAACTAGATTATAGTTTGTCCCCGTGTACAAAAAATTATTCAAAATGGGTCAAAGACCTAAATATAAGATCTTAAACAATAAATTACATGGAAGAAAATATAGCTACCAAACTTATGGACCTTGGTTGTAGAGAACATCTTGCTTCCCAAAGGCAAGGGAAGTAAAGGCAAACATAAATGAATGGGACTATATCAAACTATAAAGCTTCTGCACAGCAAAAGAAACCAACAACCAAGAGGCAGCTGACAGAATGGGTGATGATATTTGCAAACAATAGCTCCGACAAAGGTTAAATATCTAAAATATACAAAGAACTCATAAAACTCAACACTAAACAAACAACCCAATTTAAAAATGGGCAGAGGACCTAAACACACCTCTCCCAAGAAGACATACCGTGGCCAACAGGTCTATGAAAATATGTTCAACCTCACTAGCAATTCAGGCAGGGGTGGGGAACCTTTTTTCTGCCAAGGGCCATTTGGATATTTATAACATCATTCATGGGCCATATAAAATGATCAACTTAAACATTATGTTGCTATGAAAAAAGCTCCTAGATTTATTGAATTTCGAGTCCCGCCTGCAATTGCGTTGGCAGGGCCAGACCAAAAGATATGGCCTGCAGGGCCGGACATTCCCACCCCTGAATTAAGGAAATGCAAATCAAAACTACAATGAGATACCACCTCACACCTGTTAGAATGGCTATTATCAACAGGACAAGTCATAACAAGTGTTGGAGAGGTTGTGGAGAAAAGGGGTTCATTCATTGTTGGTGGGGATGTAAACTGGTACAGTCACTATGGAAAAACAGTCTGGTGATTCCTCAAAACATTGAGAATAGAGGTACTATATGACTCAGCAATCCTTCTCGTGGGTATATACCGGAAAAGCGCGAAAACACGTATTCCCAATGATATGCACCACTATGTTCATTGCAGCATTATTCACTGTGGCTAAGACATGGGGACAACCCAAGTGTCCCTCCATAGAGGACTGGAGAAAGAAGACGTGGCACATATAAGCAATGGAATGCTACTCGACCACAAGAAAAGATGAAATACTGCCATTTGTGACAACATGGGTGGATCCTGAGAATATTATGCTAAGTGAAATAAGTCAGTCAGAAAAAGGTAAGAGCCATATGATTTCACTCAGATGTGGGATATAAAACTGAAACTAGCGGACACAACAGCAATGTGGTGGCTGCCAGAGGAGGGAAGGGGGTGAGGGTGAAGGGAGCCTGGTATATGTTGACGAAAGATGATTTGACTTTGGGTGGTGGGCACACAGTGCAATACCCAGATCTTGTATCATAGAAATGTATACTTGAAACCTATCGGATCCAATAAATTTAATAACAAAAATATCATCACTAAATATAGGTAACACCATACCACGAACCAACAGATTTAATTTAATTTTGTTCCTTTCTAAAAATATAGTCTAACAGGGGTCCTGAAACTTTTTAAACAGGGGGCCAGTTCACTGTCCCTCAGACCGTTGGAGGGCCGGACTATAGTTTAAAAAAAAGCTATGAACAAATTCCTATGCGCACTGCGGGCCCGGGATGAGTCGGCTGCTAAGCAGGACAGGCAGCGGCACCTGGCGGGCCGGATAAATGTCCTCGGCAGGCTGCATGTGGCCCGCGGGCTGTAGTTTGAGGACCCCTGATATTTCCATCTCAGAGGACAAATTTAAGCAGTTGGTTTTTAAGCACCGTGAAAAATTAGATATTTGGCCCTACTTGCAAGCTAACAAGGCCAGTTTCATAGATGCTGCTAGAAGATACAAAATTGCTGGGTTAGAGTTAAAGACTGTCAATCAGGTGCATCAAGCAGTATGAGCATCAGCTTATTCTGTGCTGGTTTCCTGAGCTCCAATTCCCACAAGCCTACGCAAAGAGGGCCAGGGAATGTTTGCCAACGCAGTGGGTGTTGTTACAGGAGAGTGGCTCTGAGTTGAGGGAGCTCAAATGAGCCTGCTTGCCCTTTGCTCAAGAGAGAGGCACTAGCTCTGTCTTCCAAAGCTCTAAGCAAAACGACCCTTTGTTCAGAGGGAAATACTCTCTCTGGCTTCCAAGGCTTGGAAAGGAGTCTGGGACAAAGACCAGTTGTGCCTGGAACACAAGCGATCCATGGAGAACCGTTTTTCAGTATTGGCGATGGCTGGAACCCCTTTATATAAACAGTAGATATGAGACAATTTTTCTTCAATGTTTAGAATACTGGCCCCAAATGAATGGAAAAACATTGAAATGGGAATCAAACATTCAGCTGCATTCAGAATGTTTTGGAGAGTCATAATCACATAGTTCTAGAGGACCTCAAATATATATAATGCATATGTAACACACACGTATTTATAAAGCTTATTTTTACCTCCCCAATTAAAATGTAAATTTTTAGAATAATGACTATATATACATATGCATATATATACATATGCATATATATATATATATATATATATATATATATATATATATATAATTTGTGTGTATTTATTCACTTATTCTGGTTCCCACGTTACTTTGCATTAACTTAATAAAATTATGTAGGTCTGTCCTCCCATTTCTTTTTTTCCCACATTCCATGAGAACAACAACAAAAAGTGTGTTCCTATAATCTGAGGGTTCCAATTGCCATGAAGAATGACAATATTTTCTTATCTTCAAGGTCATTTATCCATAGGATGTAGGACAATGCCCCGCGCCTAGCAGAAGTCAGTGTATATTTTTGCATTGCATCGGCGTGAACTCAGGAGCCTGTTCTACACTTTGCCAGCCGAAAGCTGCTCTTGTTCAGTAACACATGCTGTGCTTGGAAAATAGAAAACGTTTCCTTTTCCTCAAACCTGTAGACAATAATTTCAAGCTTAAAGATTCCCGTTCTTTATGATGGTTCTAGCGTGTAGGCGCATAAAACTAAGTGAAGAATTGGATATGTCTCCAGGAATATTTGTTTTATTAGGAGAGAAGTGAGTGAAGGAGTGCCTATTTTTTTTTTCTTCCTCTAAGAACTGTCTCCTCCCCCCTCCCCTGCCCCCGCTCATTTTCATCCTCTTCAATGGGAATGTAGCAGCCAGAGTTTACTGTTGAAATATACTATCCATGTAAGTTCCACCAGAGGCTGACTCAGCCAACAATGCTTTGGAAACACTGTGGTCTTCTTTTCTAAATTAAACATTTCAACAACGAATGCAGAAAGTACAAAATGTTTCCGTCCTCTTTCCTCATCAGCATTACCTCCTACAGGAACAAGCAAATGTGTGTCCACGTGAATTACCATCTACAACAGCTACTCGCCTGGCCACTCCAGGGTCTTGCACACAAAGGGTGGGAGGGGGCGTGGGGAGGCTGCTAGGGGTCAACCCCGCGCCTGGCCAGGCGATGCCTGCCGGAGTCACTGGCTGGGGAGCGGGGACCAGGAGCAGGCTGAACTTGGGGCTCGGGATACAGGAATAACACAAAAATCGCCGTCCTACCCAAAGGAGTCAGGCAGAGAGGCTAGGAGTGCGTGCGCGAGCCGAGTGAATGCTTACGTCGCCGCGAGATCGGTGCTGGGATAATTAGAGAGGAGTTGAGCTGCACCAGGTCCCTCTTTAGCAGAGGCAGCTGGAGCCACAGCAGAAGCGGCAGCAGCAGCAGCAGCAGCGACCGGAGGAGCGCGCCTGACTCCCGCCGCCCGCCCGGGGCGCACCGGGAGAGGCCCGCGCCTCTGGGCAGCCGCCCCGCCGTGCCCACTGCCCAGGGGGCTCCGGACGCACAAAGGCGGCGGCCGCCCGCGTGGCCTTCTCTACCCCGGCGTTCAATTCCCGCTCCCCTCCTTCTCTTATGAAAATCAGAATGGCAGGGCCGGGCGAGGGCCCGGGACAGCGGGGGCCCTAAGCGCTGCACCCACACCCCTCCTGCTGGGAGACACAGCGGGTGGTTCGCGGACGATGTGTCCACGGCTGCTCCCCTGTGCGTCTTCGGCCCGGGTCCCCGCTCCCGCCCCTCTTCTCTGCTGGATCCATCCCACCCGGAGGAGTTGATGCAGCTTTGGCCGCCGCCGCCGCTGCTGGAGCCGCGGCTGCTGGATGCAGGGAGTGCCGCATTGCCAAGCGTCCCCGCCTGCCTCCGGGTTTGCTGGTAGGAGCCGTCTGCTCTTTCTTCTCTCTTGCTCTGGGGTTTTATAGAAAAGGTAGAGACATTTTGCTGTTATTCTCCACTCCTCTTCTCCACCCTCTCACCCCACCCAGCCTTAGCAATATACATTCCCAGAGAGATCCCCCAGCCCCCCGCGGCAAGTCCGTTGAAATAAAGGGCCAGAGAAAGAGGCAGAAGTTGGGGGTGGGGTTGGGGAGAGCCCCGCTGGGGCCAACGCCACCAAAAACCCTTCTGGTGCCTGATGAGATCACGGGTGTATCTGAGAGGGGCGGAGGGAAGGTGAGCTATCTGCAGAGTCTCCACCTATTGGGATCATAATCATTTAAAATAAAATCCCACAAATATCTTTTTAAAAATAGATTCGTTGAAAAGCAGAAAGGGAAATAAGCCCCTTTCCCCTCTCTCTTTCTGTCTTTTTCTTTCTGGTGAAGACGCTCTTCCCCGCCTGGAGCTCAGCGCTGAAGAGCCAGCTCATTATTAATCAGAATCCCCATCGTTATCCCTGGCCGGAGCATCCTTCGGCAGGGACCGCAGGAGCATCCGAGTGCTGAGGCTGGGATGCGCGTGGGGGTTGTTTTTGTCACATCTTGGGAGAGCAGAGGACAGCACCAAGATCAGCGCCACCCGTGCTGGTGTGATTAGGGGTGTTTTCTTCGGTGAGAGGAAGGACAAGAAGAGGAGTGAGGTCCACCTCTCTTTAAAGGAAAGGGAAGAGGGAACCAAAGTGGAGGCGCTTTTATAAGCGAGTGGGGAAAGAAGTTTATATCCTTCATTGAAAAACAGTGGGAAGGCGGGAGCAATAGGGTACTTGATTGGACACCAAGACAAATCATTTCCTGTAAAGAAGAGGAAGCAGGCGGCTTGGAGGTCTGGAGGCCAGAGTGTGGTGGAGGCAAGGGCCAGGTGGGCTGTGGGACAGTCAGCAAGAGGCAGGGGAGGCTCGGGACGAGCAGAACAATGACTCATTTACAAGCCGGGCTGTCCCCGGAGACCCTGGAGAAAGCTCGCCTGGAGCTCAATGAGAACCCAGACACTCTCCACCAGGACATCCAGGAGGTGAGGGATATGGTCATCACCAGGCCGGACATTGGCTTTCTGCGCACCGATGACGCCTTCATCTTACGCTTCTTGCGGGCCAGGAAGTTTCACCACTTTGAGGCCTTCCGCCTCCTGGCCCAGTACTTTGAGTACCGGCAGCAGAACCTGGACATGTTCAAAAGCTTCAAGGCCACTGACCCTGGCATCAAGCAGGCACTGAAGGATGGCTTCCCGGGGGGCCTGGCCAACCTGGACCACTATGGCAGGAAGATTCTAGTCCTTTTTGCTGCCAACTGGGATCAGAGCAGGTAAATCCTAAATTCCAACTCCTATGAGGGACTCTTTTATTCTCCCATTTTCCAGAATTTACCCTGAGTAAATTTACGGCCTTCATGCTTTTGTTTATTTGGTTGGGGAAAAAAAGAGAAAACGGAACTAAAAACAATGAGTTTTTGGTGGGCACCCTGGGGATTGCGGGGCGGGGGGGGGGGGGGGGGGGGGGACCTTGTTTGAAACCTTTGTAACTCTGACTTCTCTAGCACCAGCTTCTACTGCAGCTTGAAGTGCTTCCTGCACCCTGTTATTGTGCTGCAGTCAAAATAATTTAACTTGTAAATAAATGTGCTAATTTTTTTTTCACCTCCTAAATAAGTTCACTGTTCTCTGGATAAATTAGTGTGAGGACAGAGACAACTTTTTCTCCTTCCTTCTAAATAAATTCTTAAACTAGACTCATCATCATCATTTTCATGATCACCATCATCTTCATTATCATCATCATCATCATCATCTTCTTCTTCTCTGTCTCTAGTACATTATCTTTTAAGGGTAGCCTGGCATTCAACCGAGATCAAGTAGTTTTATTGCTTGGGAACTTTTCTGCTTGGTGATGTGCCGATGAAGGACTAATATGATGTGTGTCACTTCAATGAAAAGGCAGAGTTCTATCCTGTGGCACTGAGCATGTTTACCGACGCTGAAATCAAGGCAGGCTGTTGTGCCGCTCCACACCTGTCACTAATCTAAAGAAGATGTTTCCTGTCTGATGTGATTTTTCATCTCTTGGAAGGAAGTGGAAAATGTTTAGATATGTCAGTTGGTAGACTTTTTGAGCTCTCTTGCTTTTTAATGGAAGAGAAATATTTTTATTGTATCTACAGATGATAGAAAAAGGGAGAGAGTGACTCTACTTCCTCAATCAGAACTATTTCCTCAGACTAACAGAGATAAGAAATTATAAACACTCCTGTGTAAGGTAGTTTCAATTAAGTTCAAAGTTAAATGTATTTCATGGAACGTAAACATGTTATCAGAACCATAAATCATAAGAAGCTGGTTGTTAAAATACTGGTGTGTTTTTTTTAGTTCTGTGAATGGGGACTTTTGATGCATCAAGTTAGTTTAAACCATCTCTGGTTCAATTGTCAAAGACTTTTTTTCAGTGACTGGGAAATCTTATAGATTTCTAGATAGGCCTTTTAGAGTCTTGGGATCTTAGAATGTAAATGAATACTTTTAACAGGTTTTTACCCTTTAGTTGGTTACATTTTCTCTGTAATTCTAGGTTGAGAACTACTCCAATCATTTTTTAGACAAATATAAAGACAAACTACTACCTGAGGAATCTTAAAATCATAAAACTAAGAAACTAATAGAGTTAGTCATTGAGGGGGAATGGAGTCCTGTTACTTACTTTGGTTAGTTAAAGAGATCATATTTTACTTTTTATTGGTAGCAAAGTATAAAGGACTATGAAATGCCATTCTTTGACCACAATTTTTCTTTAACTTTTTTTTTTTAAATCTGATAAGTACATTGTAGGGTCATGCAAACCAGTGATTGTGTATATCAAAATGGAAAACTTTTACTCAAGAAAGAACCTACTATTCCATTTGTCAAATAGATTAGAACTTTGCTTATTAAGCTACAGTTAAATTAGGAGTTGTGGAAATTTTATATTTAAATATGTTTCAAAGTCTGAAAGATATTAGGCAGTTCACATTTAGGGAGACATGCATTTATTTATTATTATTCAATGTATATTAATTTCTATTTTTTATTGATGCTATTGGGGTTACATTGGTAAATAAAACTATAAAGGTTTCACGTGTACAACTCAATAAAACATCTGCATCCTGAATTATGCACCCACTGACCAAAGTAAAGTCTCTTTCTGTCCCCATTTATCCTCCCCTTTGCCCACTTCCACCTTTTTTCACCCTGCCTCCCAATCCCCCTTCCCTCTGACAGCTGTCGGTGTGTTCTATGTATCTATCCTTCTGTTTCTATTTTGTTTATTAAGTTATTTGTTTATTAGATTCCACAGATAAATGAGGTCATATGGTATCTGTCTTTCTCTGACTGGCTTATTTCACTTAGCATGAGACATGCATTTACATTAGATCCATTTTAATTTATATCTATAAGTGAACTAATATGCACACTGATTTATAAACCTAATTAAGATGATCATCACTTAGCAGTTCTCATGTCTATGGGAAGTTGATTATTCCAGATTACTAAAGAGACTATGTTTTTGTTGTCTATTTCATACTTTTCTATAAAGGATAGGTTATTAGCAATCAAAATCGATCTCCCTGGAAATCGACAATGGGAGAAGATTTGTTAATTGATATATAGAACTATTTTTTAATTAAATCTACATAAACACTTTAAATATTAAAAAATTTGTACATGTGAAATTAAAAATGAGAAGCTGTGTCCTATAAAAATACCCTATCAGGTTCTAGACTAATAATTGTGAATTCTGTTTCTATGGATGCACATGAGTAGACATAATCATGAAGTTATAGTACATCAAAGTCAAAAGGTATATAAATTATTTAGAGCTTCACTAAAATTCAGTTGAGTTTCCTCCTCCTACATTCTAAAAAAAAGTTATTCCTCCCTTCTCCCTCCCTGCCCTCCTTTCCAAACCTACATATACCCAATAACAAGGACTAGTGGATAAACAGGTCCGTTTTCTTGGCATCCTCTGTAGACCACTATCATTGGTATATGTGCATAACAACTTCCCAGAAACCCGCGGGACAGCTGCCTTTCTGACAGTACCAGCACAACACCAGCCCTTCTCCTACCGTTGTTGGCCTGACCCCCCTTTCTTCTTCCATGCTGCAGCCTCAAGTCTTACCTGACTTGGCTCCTATGGAAATTCCTACCACCTTCCCTAGATATTTACCTCACTGTTGCTGTGTTAGGTGGATAGCCATGTGCCAAATCCTCTCATCAGCCCCCACCCGGTTCCATGAGTCTGGTGTTCTCACCTTTCTGCTCTGATCCTGCAGCCCAAACAATTTGGGTCTCTTGAAGAGACTGACTGCTCATCTGAACACAATTCGGACCACCTTCCTTGAGTTGATCAATGATTTACCTGGCTTTCCACACCTTACACAGAAAGTAGCATTGTTTTAAAGAAACAATAGGAATGGGAATGTCTACAATTACAGAGGGATATTCCAGAAGTCAGTTAGAAACAATGCCCCCCCCCACTTTATTTGGAAAACAGGTTATTTTCAGCTTCCCAAAGGGAAACAGAAGATTTTTAAAATAAGTTTTGAAGAGCTTTGTAAAGACATCTGAAATAATTAATCTGTATATAAAAAAGACTAAGCCTTATGTTATTATTTTTATAAGAGCATCTGAACTAGAGTTAATGCTCAATAAATATTTGTTTAGTTGAATTTGGTTATACATTTGAAAAATAATTCTAAGTAGAAAGTTAACTAATACATACTTTCTCCTATATTAAATTTGTAGGACAGTTTTCTGTGCTTCTCGGGAGACTGGAAATAGTAAAGATGTGTGAGATGATGACTATAAATAAAACTGTCTCTTTCTACTGCAATATAATGCAGGTCAGTCTCAGCATATTGATTTGGACCATTTCCAAAGCCTTTACAAGAGACATGAAATTTTCAGGAAGACTAAGGTACAATAATATTTACAGTGTACCCACCTTCTAATAAATCTTAAAAAAACTGAAATACTGAAATGTCAAAGTGACTTTCAGTTTGATTTGTGGTTCTTTTGAAAAAGAACAGAACAGGCTTAGATGACTTATTACATTTATTGAGCAGGATGTCCTTGGAAAATATTCATAAAATGTAATCTCCTTTCTTTCAGATCATCTAACATAATTTCTGAAAGCGAGAGTAAATTCAACACATTTAAAAACAATTGGATTATTTCACCGCATCACTAGGATGCAGTAGCCCTCCATACATTACATTCTATATGTCTTTCATGAGTGATAGTGCCCTGCTTAGGACTCAACAGATCCTTCAAATTTCCACCTGATTTCAACAACAGAAAGTGAGGATGATGTACCATGAAGTTAGAAGAGATTGCAAAGGAAGCTAGAAAACGAAGTTTGGAATAAAACTAGATCATGATCTACACCCTAGGACGTGAGAGCAGGTATCTGAGTAGTCTTATATACTTACTAGGAATATTCATGAGTAAATTGTTTCACCTGAAATATAATGATGACACATATTCTGATAGTTGAACTGTAATTTTTAGCCTTCAAGTTGTACTTTACCTCATTACTGATAAAGTAGTTCTCTATATTTTAGTGCAGCAAACAATAATTTATCTGGAATCTGGTTAATAATGACAAGAAAACCATTAAATACAGTTAAACGAAAATAATTCTTAACATAGTGGCAATTCAGAAGGCACTGTCCGCCTTGCACTCTGTTTGGCTTGTCATAATGGATATTGATCATCACTTAGAGTATTGAAGCTCTAGAAGGGGTAGGAGCCTGACTGGTCAGACACTGCTGTGATCCTGAACTTATCCTGGAGTTTGCCTAAAAACCGTATTATTGTCAGTCTGTTTGGTTTGTGCGGCTTTTCATAAAAAAAAAAAAAAAGAAAATATACAAATGGCTAGCTATTTACAGCTTCAGAATGAATTATGATTATGCTTCCATTTATTAAAATAACATGACCAATCTCCAAATTGAAAGATTTATGATGATGATGGATTAAAATTTAAAAAGTAACCATGGACTACACAGATAATTTTTTGGCTTGATTTTTCAAGACCTTGGCTCATTTTGTTAAAATATTAAAATATTTCTCTCCTTTGGCTTCATGGTATCATATATCATGGACAGGGTCAGGAATTTTTACCTTCAAAATCCTGGAAGCACTGCTGTGCTCTATTCTGGGTGGACTTTGAGATTAGGTCAAAGCTAGAAGTGGCAGGTGTGGATTCCATGGGGTTTCGGCTCCAGCAGAGTTTCCGCATCGCTTTCTTATAAGGATGCTCTTTTAACAAAGCTCTGGAAATGGCAGCTTATTCTAAACTATGCCCTTGGTCCATAGCATGGAAAATGGGAAAGAGAAAGATTGTCCTGAAAAATGTTAGAAGAATATTAGAACAAATCTCTAAAAAAAAAAAAAAAAAAAAAAAATAGGACAGTCTCCAATAACTAGAGCAAGTATGAAGTAATTAGTAAAACAATACTGAAATAACAGCAAAGACTGAGGGCTAACTGCAGTAGGAAGTTGATTGGGTCTGGACTGAGCCAGGCATGTTTCAAATACGCAACTTTAAACAAAGTTGGAGAGAAGAAAAGGATTTGCGCTTACTATAGTGCAGGGGTCCTCAAACTACGGCCCGCGGGCCACATGCGGCCCGCTGAGGACATTTATCCAGCCCGCCAGGTGCCGCTGCCTGTCCTGCTTAGCAGCCGACTCGTCCCGGGCCCGCAGTGCGCAGAGGAATTTGTTCATAGTTTTTTTTTTAAACTATAGTCCGGCCCTCCAACGGTCTGAGGGACAGTGAACTGGCCCCCTGTTTAAAAAGTTTGAGGACCCCTGCTATAGTGCATTGAAAGTGTGCCTCAAAAGAAATGTTTAAAGCTATTTCAAAACATGAGCCAAGTCAGTAAATTAATAAGTCATCCTTTGTAAATTAATACATTTCTTCCATTCTGGGAAAAAGTTTGAGCGCTTTTACATCACTGAGGACAGGTGTATATTTCATTAACATAGTAAGTGACACTACTGACATGAGGGAAGGATGTCCTTGTATGTTGGGTCCTTACAACATCAAAACTGAGCAAATAGTACTCAAGTCAATTTTTAAAAAAGAATACTTTAGTCTAATGTTTGTTACATACATAGAAATTTAGCAGTTGTGGGAGGCAAATAAACACACATAACACATTACTTGTACTAACAAGGGACATACAACATCTGTGGGAAGAAAACACATGACGAGCTAAATAACCACCGGAGAGTTGTAAGTGCTTAATGCGGGTACGCTTTGCCAACGGAGAAGTTCAGGGCAGAGGGGCAGCTGTGAGTTACTGAGTGTTTTTTAGAGAAAGCATTGCCTACTTGGTTAGCTAAATTCAACCTTTTAGTATTTCATTTTAATTGATTAATTAACTCGTTTTTTCATTTTAATCACATTAATCAGTTTTATAGCATGTATCAGGCACTCTTTTAAGCACTTAGAACATGTGCTTATAAAATCTTTAATAGAATCATACAAGGTAGGTCCTGTTAATATTTACATTTTGTAGATGAGGAAACTGAGGCACAGAGCAGTGAAGTATTTCACCCATAACCAGTGAATTGGTCAAACTTTTTTTGCATGTAAAGACAGCCACATAAATCTAGATAAACACACAGAATTTGATACAATTATATCAAAAAAGGCAATCTCTGGTCATTTAAGAATCATCTATGGTTTAGAAAGTCTTGATTAACTGTCATAATATTGATGATTAGACACAGAAAGTTAAGTGGCTACAATGAATATTCTGAGGGAAAGACTGCACTAAGCCGGCACTGGCTTGGCATATCCTGCCCTGACAAGGAGAGTTGCCTTTCTGATGTGTTTGCATATTTCCAGCACAATTCTGTTTTATTTTATTTTGGTGGCAGCAGTGTACACTTTTTAAACCTTTTTTCAAGGAAAGATGTTTTCTTCTCTAGATGTTTTATTTCCAACAAAACATCTTTTGTTCTCACTCACCTACATTCCCATAGCAGCGAGGCCCACACAGATAATCTTCTGTGCTTAGTGATACAAACCAGACACATGAATACTTCAGTGTTCATGTTTTCTCCAGGGTTTGTAGGCTTAGCCTCTTCCCACCCCAATTCTTTGGAATGTCTGGTTGCTCTTCCTCCACCAAAGCCCCCTGTTGGGGCCAGGCTGGAATGCGTCCTGGTACCTGGCATGGCACCATGTTGCTATTGACTTTCTGATCTATCTTCTGACACACTATGCCACTGAGACATGAAAAAGCAGAACAGCTATTCATCACACTCTGTTCTAGGTATGAGACAGCACAGGGAGTGGAGAGAACTGTGGTGTCAGAAAGAGCTGGCTTCACATCTGGGCTGCTGTTTTACTCCCATGGGGATTCTGGGCAAACCATTTCCATTCTCTGAGACTTGTGTTTTCATCTCTGTATTTTGCTGAGACCTCATCTGTGTCCTCATCTCCAAAATAATAGGATCAAAGCCAGTACTGAGACTTTGGGCTCATTTTGAGATTAAGATAATGCATTTGAAATTCCTTTGGAAATCTGAAACTATTACATGGATAGAGGTATTATTATTATTTCCCCTTAGTAATATAAAACATGCAGATGGGCTCAACTTTAGCACTAATGACACCTCGAGGCATTAATAAAGGTAATTCTTCTCCTTTGTCTCTCCCCTAGCACCTTTCTAACAGGAAGTGCTTCAGATCTGGCTTAATGAACACCGATGGGCGGGGGCAGCCTTAATGAAGAATTTAATAATGGCTGATTGATTTAGTAACAAAGGGAAATTGCTTGCTGTTATGATGCCAAGATGCCAGTTTCCCCTGTCAGGCTGAAAGAAAGGGTTGGGAAGGAGGAAGGAAATGACCTGTTTGTGATTTAGGTTGCCCTTTGCACTGATTGTAAACTGTGGTAGAGGATGAGGTGCTGTGAACCCCAGGAGAGAAGCACAGGACAAGTGGGCACCCAAAGCCTTTCATGGCTGGAGGCAGGAGAAGAAGCCCCCCTGTTCTTTATTTTAAAATATATTTTATTGATTTTTTACAGAGAGGAAGGGAGAAGGATAGAGAGTTAGAAACAATGATGAGAGAGAAACGTCAATCAGCTGCCTCCTACACACCTCCCACGGGGGTTGTGCCCACAACCAAGGCACATGCCCTTGACCAGAATCGAACCTGGGACCCCTCAGTCCACAGGCCGACGCTCTATCCACTGAGTCAAACCGGTTAGGGTGCCCCCCTGTTCTTGATTGCACTGGTCATAAATAGGAAAAGTGGGTGGCAAAGTCTCCATCTAATGTTTATGTGTTATAGCAACTTTGATCTATTTCAAGAGCATGGTCCGCTTAGACTGGTGTCCCACTTGTAAAATCCCCTAACTGGCGGCATTATTTCTTCTTACTCCATGCTATTAATTTTCCTCTCCGAGTTGATTTCAGATTCAGGCTTTCCTTAATGCTGTTTCAGGAAGCACAGTCAGGAGTCAAGAGCTGTGTAGATGTGCTAATCTGTTATCTATGGCCTTTTCCCAGCATACAAGGGAAGAATAGCCATGGTGGAGCTGCTACAAATTGGGGTGTCAACCTCACGCAGGAACATGTGGACTACTTACGGCACTGACACTTTATAAATTGTAACAGTACAAAATAATTTCAAAGAGTAGAATTATGGTGGGATTCCTGAAGAGATAAAATACATAAAATGCTCCATTTCTTTGGAAGGAATTTTAGACTTTAGCAAGATCTCTTTTAATAATGCTCTGCTTAGGAATAGCCTGCTGAGCTGCTAATGGCAATAATGTGACATGTTTGACAACAGAGGACTGGAATGTCAAGAGGGGTTTTGACCTGTCCTTTGCAGTCAGCTAGGATGTTTTTTACGATTCCTTTTTAAAACTTATACATTAATATTATTTATATAAATATCATTTAATTCTTTTTTTTTGGAGCAGGATATCAAATTTTAAAACTTTGTGAGATTTACTCTTGAAAACTTTGCAAACCTGCTTTTATTCCATCGCTGATCCTGAGATCTGATTTATTTTAGTTCTGTTGGAATAATAATATGCATATAAATTTCTCTTGACTTAGACACAGTTTTATAGAACCGTATTTAAAGTGGGTTACTTAAAACAAATTGCTGCTTATTTTCAGCCCTTCCTGGTGTCATGATTTATTCTTTCTATGTACAATGCATCATCCTTCCGAAACTTACTTTAGATTCAAATTTTACTTAATGCTACTTTGGTATTAATGCTCTTCGGCATTTTTATAGGTGACACAAGGATGATCAGAATGAGAGAAAAGTTCTAAGTTGAACTTTTCTAATTTCTAATTTTTATTACTGTGATACTATTATAAACTTCAGGAATTAAAAGGAATATTGCTTAAAGGAGGGTCTATATTTTAACCAGAAATACAGTGTTCTTGCTCCAACTTCCCATAGGCTTTTGGTCATGACATTGTGTTAGGTCATTATATTTAAAAAGGAGATAGGCCAACCATGAAGTGACAGATAAGGATTCAGCCATACATATTTCACAGTTTAAAAAATGTATATTTTTATTGATTTCAGAGAGGAAGGGAGAGGGAAAGAGAGAGAGAAACATCAGTGATGAGAGAGAATCATTGATTGGCTGCCTCCTGCACGCCCCCTACTGGGGATTGAGCCTGCAACCCCGGCCATGTGCCCTTGATCGGAATTGAACCCGGAATCCTCAGTCCACAGGCTGACGCTTTATTCACTGAGCCAAACTAACTAGGGCCATATTTCACAGTTAGAAAGATGAATAAGTAATAGAGCTCTACAAAAATTTTATTATCTTATGTATTTAGAAAGTATTTTAGGATACCATATCCTTAGGACTATAAATAGCCTATATACCATCCAGAGATTTAAAAAGAACCCGTTGATCCTTGCCTTTTACAATAGTAATAAGCTATCTAAAGATCATCATTAAATTTTAAAGTAAAAGATTAAAACAAATATTCTTCAGTTCTGATTATACCCTGCCAAGTATGTCCAGGCTCACACAGCTAATGAGGGACAGGGAAGAAATTCATCTTGAAATCTTCTGACACCATGCTCTATGCTTGCTTAAAGCTGGGATCCAAGAGAGATCCTATTCCATACTACTGTACTAATTTTTCAGATAAAGAGTGAGGCGCAGAGAAAGTGAGAAGTCACCTGAATTTTTGTTGTCAATGATTCCTTCCTCTCTGCAATACTATGCTTTCTCCATTCTCCTTCAAATGTTTTTAGAAGTAAAAATAGAACTATTCCCTCATATGCACTCACTGTCTCATCCTGTGAGTGAACATTTAGTGGAAGTCAGCTTATCACTTCCACTGAATACCTGTGATTTCACTTCTAATCCATCCCACCTCCTCCTGAGGTCAAGATTTCTTTCTGTAACTTTTATTGAACACCTGAATGTCTGAGGAGAAAACACACACACACACACACACACACACACACACAAACTTGAGATGCAGGGTGCTCAAAATGGAAATGATTAACACATTCCATAATTTTGTTGCTTCTCTTAAAGTGCTAGAATTCTTTTTTTTAGAATAATTATCTCATTTTTCTCTCAGCTCTGGTTGCATTACCTCCTTCGCTTTCTTGAGTTTAGGGATCTGTATGTTTTTGATTCTGGGATTTTCAACCTTGAGCTCTCGAGTTTAGAATCTACTTCTTCAGGTATTTTATTGCTATTAGATGAGTGTACTACAGGTTCTATTCCAAACTCTTCATTTTCAGCCATCCCCAACTGCATCTTCTTTTTGCATTGTATTGTTTAGTCAGGCTCTGAAGCTAGAATCTGTGTGTCATCCTTTATTTTTCCATTATATTAGTCTCCATATTTAATTAAGTGTCAAATTTTTACAAGTTTCCTTCTGAAATACTTCTCAAATTTGGCTTCTAATCTCCATCCTTACCTCCACTGCCTTCATCAGTCCACACTACTAGTATTGTCCTTGCACTCTAATCTTGTCCATTTTACAGGAACGTAAAGAGCATTTATTGGATTTTTACAATGTGCCAGACACAGTACTAAGGTGCAAGTCAGAAAAAGTTTGAGACCCAATCCCTAAATTCGGAAGGCCTGCATTAACATAGACACTTAAATTTCCCCCTTTGTACTCATGATGTGCCTTTCTTTCTGTCTATATACCTCTTCTTCCCTCTTTTATTTTTATGAAGCAAACTCAATACAAGTAATTAAAATATGCTGACAATTTTACCCATAGTTGTTCAAATACTAGTACTATTCTTGTTTATTGTTGAGACTTCTCAAATCTCATTCAGAAAATTTTCAAATATGCACATATGAAATGTCAGTATTACTGAGAGCATTCCTGAGCTATTTAAAAAGTTACCATGCCTAATTCTCAGAGTAGTTAAAATGAAATTTTAGAAAGTGTTAGGAAGGCCTACAGGTAAAGTAAATGGCTGTGAAATATGAAGAGAACCATAGTATATCCCAAAGCATGATAGTTTGTTTTGGCAGAATACATGCTAAATTCGAACATGTCGCCTGAGTGCCACAAAACAAGTTGCTCTTAAAATAATACTTTTGAACAAAATCATCTCCTTAAGATTTCTTAGGTATTTTCACAGTAGTTTTTAGTGTGCTAAAATATTCCCACAGTGGTTATCAGAAGTAATGAGGACTTTTCTGTTGCTTATAGGTACACACTGGTGGACATTTTACGTGCCATCTTGCTGTCTTTAGAAGCCATGATTGAAGATCCTGAGCTTCAAGTAAATGGATTTGTTTTGATCATAGACTGGAGTAACTTCACTTTCAAGCAAGCCTCTAAACTTACACCCAGCATGCTGCGATTGGCTATTGAAGGCCTTCAGGTAAAAGTTGACAAATTATCCACTTTCTTGGTCTCCCATGTTTGACTTATCTAATCTGTTAGAATAGAAAAATGTCTTACTTAAGGAATAAAAAAACAATTTTTATATAGTTTTCAAGCACAGACATTAAAACACTAACTGGTCAAAGGATTTTAGAAGAAAAAGGATGTGGGCCTTTTAATAGATGAGAATTTGTAATACTTGGCGTAAGCCCTCACTATGCCTAAACAGAAATATGATAACCTGAGATTTTTATCTTGATAATCAGAACAAGCAACATCTTCTGAATTTTAATTATTAACTCTTTAGTCTTGTTTTTGTTTCTTAGTTCTGTGTATATTAGTTAATTAGTTAAAGGCTTGCCTCCTTATTTCATTTAACCTGGTGAATTTTTTTTTATTAAGGTATTATATGTGTACATATCTTACCATTGCCCCCCCCCACCCACTCCCATACATGCCCTCACCCCCCAATGTTTTGCATCTGTTGGTTACTCTTATATGCATGCATATAAGTCCTTCAGTTGATCTCTTATTTCCCCCACCTCTCCCTAACCTTCCCGCTGTAATTTGACCGTCTGTTTGATGCTTTACTGTCTCTGTATCTATCTTTTTGTTCATCAGTTTACACTGTTTTTCATTATCCCCAAATGAGTGAGATCATGTGGTATTTTTCTTTCATTGACTGGCTTATTTCACTCAGCATAATGTTCTCTAATTCCATTCAGGTGCCTACAAATGGTAATAATTCCTTCTTTTTTATGGCAGCATAGTATTCCATTGTGTAGATGTACCATAGTTTTCTGATCCAGTCATCTGCTGACGGGCACCTAGGCTGTTTTCAGATCTTAGCTATTGTAAATTGTGCTGCTATGAACATAGGAGTGCATATATCCTTTCTGATTGGTGTTTCTAGTTTCTTAGGATATATTCCTAGGAGTGGGATTACTGGGTCAAATGGGAGTTCCATTTTCAGTTTTTTGAGGAAACTCCATACTGTTCTCCACAGTGGCTGCACCAGTCTGCATTCCCACCAGCAGTGCACGAGGGTTCCTTTTTCTCCACATCCTCGCCAACACTTGTCGTTTGTTGATTTCTTGATGATAGCCATTCTGACAGGTGTGAGATGGTATCGCATTGTTGTTTCGATTTGCATCTCTTGGATAATTAGTGACTTTGAGCATGTTTTCATGTGTCTCTTGACCTTCCTTCTGTCTTCTTTCGAAAAGATTCTATTTAGGTCCGTTGCCCATTTTTTTATTGGATCATTTATCCTCCTTTTATTAAGTTGTATAAGCTGCCTGTAGATGTTGGAGATTAAACCTTTATCAGTGATAACATTTGCAAATACGTTCTCCCATACAGTGGGGTTTCTTGTTGTTTTGTTGATGGTTTCTTTTGCTGTGAAAAAGCTTTTTATTTTGATGTAGTCCCATTTGTTTATTTTCTCTTTGGCTTCCGTTGCCCTAGGGGCAGTATCAGTGAAGAAGTTCTTTTGTAATATGTCTGAGATTTTGCTGCCTGTGGATTCCTCTAGTATTTTTATGGTTTCCCGTCTTATATTTAAGTCCTGTATCCATTTTGAGTTTATTTTTGTGTATGGTGTAAGTTGGTGATCTAGTTTCATTTTTTTGCATCTATCTGTCCAATTTTCCCAACACCATTTATTGAAGAGACTGTCTTGACTCCATTGTATGTTCATGCCTCCTTTGTCAAATATTAATTGCGCATAGTTAACCTGCTGAATTTGGAATATGATGGCATGTTGCCTAAAAAAGGTTGGAAAGCCAATCAACATGTTTTTGATCTCTAAGCTATGGAACCACTGTTGTGAATTACTTTTCTAGACTCAATTGGGGTTTTTGTTCTTTTTTTGTGTGTGCAAGGACTTTCACAGAGAATTTACATAGGAATGGTGCATCTTCCAGCAAATGACATTTAACTGATTGGGAATTATAAAATGGAAAATCAGTTATTATCTAGTGGTATGTGATAATTAGCTGATGGCTGATTACTCCCTAAAAACGAGCCACTTCTCCAGGCAGCAGAACAGCTTAACCTGTTTGAATTCACAGTCTGAGTTTTGCCTCTGGAGTGAATAAGACACCTTGGTCCCTTTTCTCTGCATAAGCTTTTTCTGGTACACGTTTCCTGACTTGCTTTTGGTGAGTCACCTTTGCTCCTGTCTTACCTTGAACAGTACTTTTCTTTTTTAAAACTCCATAGAGACAATTAATAAGGTTGGGAGAAGGCACAGGATAATGCCTATCAGAAATGTGTAGAATGTGCCCTAATGCACACATAGAATGTGCCCTAATGCACACGTAGAATGTGCCCTAATGCACACGTAGAATGTGCCCTAATGCACACGTAGAATGTGCCCTAATGGACATGCGGAATGTGCCCTAATGCACATGTGGAATGTGCCCTAATGCACATATAGAGTGTGCCCTAATGCACATGTAGAATGTGCCCAAATGCACATGTAGAATGTGCCCTAGAGCACATGCGGAATGTGCCCAAATGCACACGTAGAATGTGCCCTAATGCACACGTGGAATGTGCCCTAATGCACATGTAGAATGTGCCCTAATGCACACGTAGAATGTGCCCTAATGCACATGTAGAATGTGCCCTAATGCACATGTAGAATGTGCCCTAATGCACATGCGGGATGTCCCCTGTTGCCTGCAGAGTATAAAGTGGTTTTTATCATGTAAAGAAAATTGGTTACCACCAACCATGTTACTTAACACAGGATGGCAACCTAGCTTTTTAGACTTGTTATCACTGTTTAACCCGCGTCTTCTCTTTGCACTAGCAGTAGAGTAGGCCTTCCGCTGCATGAGGGACTGGGGAACTCATATCATTCCTATGAAACTTAAAAAAAACCACTTTAAAGGTAGACTTTGTGCTTTGCTATTTGCCAGCTTACACACTGTATGGAGCCATTTAGTAGTGAGGCGAGAAGGCATTGCAGAAGAAAAAGGGAAAATGCAGCCATGTTTGGGAGCTTCCCTATTGGCCATGGCCACTATCAGAACTTCTTTAAGTGCCAAGTGGCAGCACGACAGGAGCTATAGTCAGATGGAACCTCTGTGCTTGTGCTGGAGCGGGAAACGGCCCCGCCCCGCAGGGCCTGTGCTGGCTGCCGCATCTCCGTTCCTCATAAATGTTTCAGTCTCCTTCTCTTTCTCCCAGGACTGGGATCGAGGAAGCAGGGGTTGTGCTTTCTGGTTGTTGGTTGGGAAGCCACTTACAATAAGTGAACTCTTCCTGTCAATAAATTTGACATGTTATTCACCTTTAAACTCAATGTTTTCTTCAGTTCAGACTGATTTTTTAAGTGCTCTATATCTATGTGTATATGCGTCTCTGTCTCTGTCTGTACTGTATCTAAAATTATAGTGGGAATTCTGAACAGGATTATAAGATGTGCTAAAAATGTTCCATTGTAACATGCATGATTTCATATTTCGTTTTATACAGAAGTTACATTTCCTGACTTTTCTAATCAAGTCTCTATTTCATGTGAGAAATATTATTGTCCATTGATATATACTTCATGCAGAACATGCATAAACTTATTTTTGAGATTGACATAAGACCATAAAACATTTGAATTAAAGATATATACACAATTTTTGGTCACTAAACATGACTAATACCATCATCAAGACAACCAACACCACCACAACAATAAATAACCTCCAATTACCCGTGTCAAGGAAATTGAGAGGTCATAATATTTTTATTTATTTTTCCTTTTTTTGATGTGAGAATATTTTTAATAACTCAGTGATGGTTTATGCCATGTCATAATTCTACTATAACATGTTATTTTTACTTAGACACACATAAAATATATTCTAATATATTCTAGGGAGTTGAACTCAAAATAAGAAAGGCTAAAGATGTTAATGCCAGAGAGGAAACTTACTTGAATGAAGTTCATTATTAATGGGATGTAACTGTGTTTTGAAGAGGTACCATCTCTCTTTCTCTTGAGGTTACTGCATAACATCTCTATCTGCACACACAAATTCCCTTTGCCTGAAGTGAAAGAGTATTTTGAGTGATTTGGCTAGCGATAGCACCGGATACCTTGGATACTCTAGTAGACCATTGCTAGAAGATACACCTGTGATCACAGTACCAGGTCAATAGAGAGACAATGTGGAAGGGTGAAAATAAAATGGGCTTTAGAGGCAGACAGACCTGGGTTTGGATGACAACCCTGCCACATATCAAATATTTGGTAAATTCCTAAACTTTTTTGAATTTTTGTCTATTCATTTATAGCAAATTTAAAGTATTATATTAGAAATTATACATCTTGCACCCAGCGGGTGATATCAATGAGCAAAGTAATCAATATGCATGAGCTAATTTTTTTAGGTGCCATATTGTTCTGCATATGTGCTGGTTTTCTCACAATTCAGTGACTACCTAGACTGTGAAGACCTAAAGTTAATTGACTTTGGGAATCTGAATGATCTCATATTTTGCTTTTAATGCTCAGATTGTAGATACACAGATTGCATTTTAAAAAATTACTTCACTGTGTGGTTAAATAGCGTCTAGATATGTTCATGTTAGATGCCAAGTAAATAATTTTTTCATGTTGGAAGCCAAGTAAAATTGAAATGGTTTAATCTAGTGAAAATTAATCTTTGTTTCTTTTCAGAGAAGCTCCAGGCACAGTTGAAAAAGTGATGAGTGTGGAGATATCCTTGGCCTTGAGAGTTGAGCTGGAGTTTGCTAAGTTGACTAGGACAGGAAAAGCATTTTGGGGGCAGGGAAGCTTTTGGGAAGTGCTTTTGAAGGAACATACAGCTACAAGGGATTGAGAGTACATGATAAGTCTGTTTTGATCTGGTAACACAGGAATTGAGGTGAATGGCCAGAAATGAGTGGGAAAAGCATGCTGAGCCTTGGCTCCATGGATAGAGGATGGCATGCTATGTGAATTGGCCCGGGTTCTCAGACATGAGGAAATTTTGGACAAGAGAGTGACTTGGTCACTCCTCTGCTTTAGGAAGATGTTTTGGGCAGAAGAATGGGCTTGTATAAAAAGAGGGAGAGGTTAGATCTAGTTTGAGAACCCCCAAACTGTCCTGGAGGTAAGTATATGGATTCCATTTTGTAGGACAGGAAATGAAACTTCAGAGAGTTTGACACTCAGATTTTCTCAACTGACATCAAGGCTTGAGTCCAGCTTGGCTGACTCCAAAGACCAATGCCTTTCCTGAATCTTGTTTCAATTGTTTCCAGGGCTGTGTTTAAGAAAAAGTAGATAAGCTCAGTTTATTTTTATTTTTTTAATATATATTTTTTATTGATTTCAGAGAAAAAGGGAGAGGGAGAGAGAGCTAGAATGATGAGAGAAAATCATTGATTGGCTGCCTCCTCCTGCATGCACCCCACTGGGGATCAAGCCCGAAACCTGGGCATATGCCCTGACCAGAAATCGAACCCTGACCTCCTGATTCATAGATCAATGCTCAACCACTGAGCCACCACGGCTGGGTGAAAAGCTCAGTTTAGAGCAAGCATGTCAAACTCATGGCCCAGGGGCCACATGCCTTGTTTATTTGGCCCATGTTAGCCTTTGAGTTTGACATGCTTGGTTTAGAGTAACTTCCCTCCCCCATGCCAAACTCTCACATGTTAATACAGGTGAAATTTGTTTATTGGGATAAACAAAGCAATGCTGACTGGCCTTGCACTTTTTTTTGACACTAAATGGCAGAACCATTTCCCCCCCTTCATTTTTGTGGAATAAAATATTCAGATCAACCAAAGGACTTGTATGCATGCCTAACCAGTGGTCACAGACAACAGGGGGGGTGGGGGCATGCGTGGGGAGGGGTTTGGAATGGGAATGAGGGGATGAGGACAAATATGTGATACCTTAATCAATGAAGAAATTAAAAAATAAATAAATAAAATAAAATATTCAGGCTTCATTGGAAAGAAAAGAGAAAAAGAAAATTGTCCCGCTAATTACAAAAAGTTAATTGATTAGGGTAGTTATAGTAACAGGAAGCATCTTAGAAAATCAATACAAGATTAAGTGGATGTAACTCATAGACTCTAAGATATCTGCCTGGGAAGCCAATTAAAACATGAAATGTTTGGAAATATCTGGAAAAGCTCAGACTTTTAGGATTTACAGAGAACTGATGTGCATATTTTGGTCACAGTTGCTCTATTTTTATTTTTTTTCTTAAAAATAACCATGCTTAAAAACCTTTAATAATGAAAAA
Organism: Plecotus auritus; assembly: GCF_963455305.1. NCBI lineage: Eukaryota > Metazoa > Chordata > Mammalia > Chiroptera > Vespertilionidae > Plecotus > Plecotus auritus. Next base: position 15,869,988 of record NC_137775.1, read on the forward strand.
CTCACACTCTCTTATGAATGCAGGATCTCTTATTTGTGAATTAAAAAAAATTATCCAAGCCCTATATGTGTATATTTACTGTTACTCCCCCTCAGCTCTGTCCTGCCTTGTTTGTGTTTTTGTTTTCACAATCTCACAGGAATCTCCAAACTCTATAAGCTGTAAGGTATATAATGTCATCAAGATGTGGGTCTGTTGGCAAGGGGTTCGGCTGAAACAGAGATTTGAATAGTTCTTTGAATTGCTACATTGAGACTCAGATGTAGGGCCATCACAAAGTGCCTAAATCCGTGCCAGATATTGTAAGGGCCCTTCATAAAACCAGGACTTGTGAGAGAACAAAGAATATGTAATTAATTCACAGTACTTAATGGGGTCCTTTCTTTGGACTCAAGGGTTCAGTGTTACAAGCAGCCACCAATCTGCTAGATCTGAGAGCTCTGGTCATTCATGTGGAAGGCAGAAAGTGCTGCTGCTAAAATTCTGGGCTCTGACTGTTCGGAAGCTCAGTCCTACGTAGGGGATCTTGCCAAAAACAGAGAACAGACTAATGACTTGGAACATCATTCTCCAAGGCTAGCGGGTGAGGAGCTTCATTAACTTCTCTAGCATTAGCTTATTCAGTCCTCCAGATCCTACTCATAATCTCTGGCAGCTTTGAAATTGCACTCGTGGTGTGTGTGTGTGTGTGTGTGTGTGTAGGATGGTTAAGGGAGAATATTAAAGAAGAACAGTGTGAGATATTAAGTAAATTAGGGATTCATAATAAAACAGAAGGATTCTGTGCTCTGCAGCAGTTGTTCTTTGCAATGGTCGTTAACCTGCCAGGAGTTTCCAGACTTAACAATGCTCTGGACAATACATAGTAGAAAGCTTTTGCCTGCAAGCTACCTGGTAAACTTAGGGCAGCATTATGGTGCACTGGTGGGGGAGGGTTGAAACAATGCCTATCTTTTTTGAAAATGAACACCCAGACTCAGGAACTGTAGTCAGTCAGACAGCCTGGAACTGGGAGCATTTTAGTCCCACATTTTGTATGCACAGGCAGAACCATATTGAGAAACAGTGACAAGGACAGTGTGTAAAAAAAGTGACATTTTGTTCATCACATGCATAGCTGTCTGAGCTAAATGTGCTTCCTTTCAGTTGCTACTTAACCTAAAACAAAATGAGTGAAGACTAGAGTATTGCTTTATTTCATAATGTGGGAATGTGGTAGTTTGGAAGTCCTTTTTTTAAAATTTCTTTTTGTTAATCCTCACCCGAGGATATTTTTCCATTGATTTTTAGGGAGAGTGGAAGAGAGAGGGAAAGACAGAGAGAAACATTGGGTGAGAGAAACACATCGATTGGTTGCCTCCTGCAGCAGCCTGGATGAGGGCCCAGGCCCGGGGAGGAGCCTGCAACTGAGGTATGTGTCCTTGACTGGAATCGAACCCGGGACTCTTTGGTCTGCAGGCTGATGCTCTATTCACTGAGCCAAACCAGCTAGGGCAATTTGGAAGTCATTTTAAAAGCTGACGATAGGTATGTAAAAACTATTTATAATATTTAGTTTACCAAGCAGGTTAAGGATGATATATGACCTTTGATAAAAGGCTATACTAGTACATATATATGTGTGTGTGTGTGCTGTAGATACATATGTATGTATATGCCACTATTTTTTCTTATATTAGAATTGCTGTTTATTTCCTTTGATTGGCTGCTAAATGTGTTTAAAATGTCTAGTTATTGGAAGTAGGTGTCAGCCTTGAGAAAACAAAGAGATGAGTGCTCTAGAGTTATTTAACACATACTTACTCAATTAGAGAATATCAATAATTAGCAATAACATGATATACCGCTACACTTCCAACCACTGAAAAAGAGACTAGTTATCATTTTGCTTCCAGTATCCAGATAATTGAAGCAACAAACAGCAAGAAGCAAATAATAATCTTTTGGTTTGAGTCATTGAGATAACGAAAAATGGATAGAAAATAATTATCCATAATGAAAAACCAATGAATAATATGAGCTATTCTGCATTTCATTTTACTGGCTATGTTTAGACATGTCCTTAACTAGAGAACAAAAAAAGATGAATAACTGCAAGTTCTCTCTCATTCTTTTTAGTAACAATGTAAATGCATCTTGATATATCATTCGTTCCCAGCAGAACATCACAGTCTTTGTAATTTGTGGTCTTAATTCTCCGTGTATCATAACGTTGTGTGGCCACAAGTACTTGTCATTTTTACTCTGAGGTTATGGTACATTCATATACAGTTATAAGAAATGAAACACAGATATCTCATATATGTTTTCCTCCATGGTAACATTTTGCAAAAATATTGTACAATCTTGTAACCAGAATGTTAACATTACTGTAACCATGATAAAAGCCCTGACTGCCAACTCAGCCTTCTCTGACATCACACATTACCGGCAGGGGTCCTCAAACTACGGCCTGCGGGCCACAGGCGGCCCACCGAGGACATTTATCTGGCCCGCCGGGTGCCGCTGCCTGTCCTGCTTAGCAGCCGACTCGTCCCAGGCCCGCAGTGCGCATAGGACTTTGTTCATAGTTTTTTTTTTAAACTATAGTCGGGCCCTCCAAATGGTCTGAGGGACAGTGAACTGGCCCCCTGTTTAAAAAGATTGAGGACCCCTGCATTACAGCCTGGTGAGAATGGTACTCTCAGCTCACTTCTTTTTTAAAAAAATCCTCACCCAAGGATATTTTCCCATTGATTTTTAGAGAGAGTGGAAGAGAGAGGGAAAGACACACAGAGAGAAACATCTATGTGAGAGAGAGACATCGATTGGTTGCCTCCTGCACGCACCCTGACCAGGGCCGGGGCTGGGGAGGAGCCTGCAACCGAGGTATATGCCCTTGACAGGAATCGAACCCAGGACTCTTCAGTCCTCAGGCCAAAGCTCTATCTACTGAGGCAAACCAGCTAGGGCTCTCAGCTCACTTCTTGCTCTTTGCTGGTGTGGGTAGCTGTTGAAGTCACATTTTTATTTTTCTTGTGATATTTAGCCAGAGTGTAATAGTTATTGCCTAAATTTTTTGTATGTTGCTAGTATGCACCTTTTCTGATTCTTTGCCCAGGAGAGCAAGCTTTTGTAGAGGCTTTTTTTGGGGTCTGTGCTCAGTGGAGTTTTCATTTGCCAGTTTCCTGAGTTCTAAATCTGGGATATATGAGGCAAAATCAAACCCAGGCAACTTACCATCACGTTATTCTTTGGGTCCAAAGGTCCTTACCTGGTTTATCTTCTTCTCTTCATCTTTCGTAGTCTTCTTGTGTCTGTTTTATATACTACTAGAGGCCCGGTGCATGAAAATTCATGCACTGGAGGGGGGGGGTGTCCCTCAGCCCGGCCTGCCCCCTCTCACAGTCTGGGAGCCCTCATGGGTGGGAGGCGGCCTGGCGATCAGGGGAAGGTGATGCCCCCATCACACCTCTGCTGCTGCCAGTGCGAAGCTCGGCTGGCCCTGGTTACCTGAGCCTCGGGCGGCCCTGGGCGGCTGGGCAGCTGACATCCAAGGCTTGCCTGTGCCTTGGGCCGGCCCTGGGTGTCTAAGGGGTTGAGGGGACTGGGGGACTCTGGAGGCAGGCAGGCAGAGCGGCCAGACCCGCCTGGGGGTGGGTTCATTCGTGCTGTGTGCCTGCCTCTCCGGCGGAGCTCAGGGGATTGGGCACCGTCATCTTGTGACTGTGGGCACCATCTTTGAGGGTGTGACAGTCAATTAGCATATTCCCTCCTTATTGGCTATGGGCATTGCCATCTTTGTGAGGGCATGATGGTCAATTAGCATATTCCCTCCTTATTAGATAGGATAATGCCCAGGTTTTTAAGTTCTACTTAATGAGAAAAATAAGGGAAAGTAAGACTATGTCATCTTGTTGGAAGTGGAAATCAAAAGCACATGTATTTTTCATCTCCCAACATTTTATCAAATATTTGACATAATGTTACTCTGCCTCATTCAGTTTTCAGTGCTGTTGTAAATTTATTATAGGTTTACTGTTTACTGTCACTTACATTTGTGGAGAAAGGTGAGGAAATTGTGCTAATTCAGTCCACCATATTGACTTGGAAGCTCCTTAACACCTTAAAGCCAATCATTATCTACTTTATGATAACAGGATAATAGAAATGAAGATAGAAATGAAGTCACGAGTCATCATTTTACTTTTATATGAGACTCTAGGAAAGAAATTCTTATGCTCTTATATGGTAATAGTTCTTTGTTATTATGTTCTTTAATCTAAATCTCCAGAGATTTTTTTTTCTGGAGTGAAATATGGAAAAAATGTATTTCAAAGAATCAAAATTCTAATGGATATACTCATAAGTTTTTTTTTTTTTTTTTTTTTAACCAGAGTTCAGCATGAATACTTTTATATACCTGGGGGAAAATAAGCCACAAATTTTAAAGATGAAGTCACTGAGAATATAATAGTAATTTTAACAAGGATATTTCTATAATTAGATCACTATTCCATTTACATTAAAACACTCAAAATTGTAGTGTACAAAGAGCCAGCATTGTTTCTGTGGTAATGACCCACTTAAGGAAGTTCACTTAGGCCAACTTAATGAAGCCTGTATCCTTTGCATACTGACGGAAACACTATTGGCCAATATGGAGGCCATATTTCCAGATCAAATTGAGCTGGTTTCAGCAGACATGGAAAGAACAAGAAACCTGGCCAAATTTTCTCTGATGGCTGCAGTAGAGCTGCTGGTGACCCATCTTGCTCTCTTTTATACAACAAAGCAAGACGGGGGGGGGGGGGGGTATTCTTGCAAATCAGTCTAGGAAGACATAACTTAAATCTGTAAGTATTAGAAAACCAGGTTTATTTGCAAATGGGTAGTGATTCAGTCACCTTTATTGCCTGGTTTCAGGAGAAGACCTCAAAGAGATACCTCTGGTCAGCCCGTTGTCTCTCCTAAGATGGCTAAGGAAAGCATATTTTACTCCACTGGGACAATAATGGCTTCCTACAACTGGTAGACATTCAGTGGTGACTGAAGCCTGCTTTTTCAACCTGGGGTAGATGGTCAGCATTGTAGTGGGATACTGCTACATGCTGAACTTAGAGAAATAATTTAGTCAGTGTAAGGAGAGTAAAAACATTCCTTCATAAATAATAAGAGGCTGTTTTCTAGTTTCATAAGTAGTTAGATCTGGAAAGGACCTTAACTCAAAGGAGAGCTAACATGACTTCAATGCTGTGGAAACTATCAAAGGGGGCTTTAGCTGACTTGAGCAGCACCATGGAGAGCTCCGGAAATTCCATTGTTGTGGTTTATCTTTGCAGCTTGGGTTTTCTCTAGCCCAGCTTTGGGCAAACTACGGCCCAGCGGGCCGGATCTGGCTGTTCTATCCGGTTCTCTTGCTCTCCCCTCCGCTCCTTTACTTTGAATTTATATTAGTTCACACAAACACTCCATCCATGCTTTTGTTCCGTCCCTTCGGTCCAGTTTAAGAACCCATTGTGGCCCTCGAGTCAAAAAGTTTGCCCACCCCTGCTCTAGCCCCTAAAGTAAGCCCCTCTACTTCTTAAAATAGGTCGCAATCCTCACAGAAGTCCAGGTTTCCTTCATTATCTCTGAGTCCCATAGCTTATGTGTTTAACTCCAGGCTGCATTTTTCACGTGGCCCAAGGTTCTCCTTTTGGGACTTCTTTTTTCTTTATTATTAGCTCCTGCTTTGGAATTGTTTACTGGCAGCTCATGTATCAGCATTGAAATTAAAACTATCCTCTCCCTTTTCTTTCCTCTTGGAGGCTTCTCCAAATGAGACTTATAATCTAATTTTAAAACACAAAACATTCTTAAGGTGAGTGAAGTGATATTGATTTGTATCTTGAAGCCATGTAAGGAAGAAGGAGATCATCTTCTTTTCCCAAGCAAACTGCTGGGAAAGAAATGTCTTGATGACCCGTTTTCTTCATAGAGAGTTGTTTGGAGAACAATTATAAAGGATATAGTTGAAAGCAAAATGATCTTTCCCCTTGACAATTGCTAGATTAATTCAAAATTTAGAATCCAGCATTCCTGGGCTTAAAGCTTGCATCTGCCACATCCAGATTTCAATTTTAGATAAATTACTTAATCGACCCCACTCTTTGTCATCACATCTAAAAACTGGGATTAACACCTTCCACCTGGCATTATTATGAGGATTAAACAAGATAACATGCATGAAAGAGATTGGCATGATACATAGAGAAAGCACTTGGTTAAAGTCAGCCCTTCCCAATGCACTTCTTTCCTGCCCTGTGATCAAGAATAGAATCTAAGTAAACGTACAAAACAAGATTATTCTTTTAGACCAAAATATGATTATTATACAATGCACTGTAATTAATCAGCCTAACTTGGCAGCTCATGCAAAACTGACTGACTGAAGTTATGTGGGATGAAAGCTTACCCCCACATTTTTTGTAAATTATGAGAAACTGTAGGCAATTTTCTCCTTGAAATTTGTAGTCCCTGCCTTTGTTCTTCCAGGTTGTAAGATAGTGATTAAATATGGTTATAGCAAGTATTGGTGCTCTATAACATACAGAGCTCATTGGTTTATTCCTAGAATATGAGACTCCTGGGATTTTCACTCTTTGGAAATCACAAATATTTTTTGTTGAAACCAGATTTGTAAAGACACGATTCAGGTACATATCTCTCCTCACTGTTCTCAACTAGATAATAAGCTCCTCAATGGCAAGGACAATATTCACTTCCTCTAAGTAAGTCACCAGCTGGCTGGCAAGGAGGATCATATCACTGGTTCTGGGTGGACTACAGGCATATCATAGAACTGCAATTCTTATAACTCTCACCTGTGGTGAAATAGGATGGGTACTCTTGGGAGAGCATACACTGGAGGGTGCAATGTTTCAGGTATTTGAGAGATTTAAGGGAAACAGCCAGTTGGATAAAAACAAGTATCACATGATCTCACTCTTATGTGGAATCTAATAAACAAAATAAACTGATGAACAAAATAGATCCAGAGACATGGAAGCATGGAATAGACTGATGAATCTCAGAGGGAAGGGGGTAGGGCGTACAGGAAGAGATTAACCAAAGAACTTATATGCAAATATGCATAGCCTATGGACACAGACAATAGTGGGGTAGGCCTGGGGGTGTGTGGATGTGTGGTGGAGGGGGCCAAAGTGGGGGGACACATGTAATACTTTCAGTAATAAAGATAACATTTATAAAAAGGATTATGGGAAAGAGAGGATACATTAGAAAAAGTCAGTGAAAGGACTTCCTGAGCAATGGGTATGATAAGATTCAGAAATAATGGCCATATATGACATTTAAAGATAAGAAATATGTTGAATACAATTATTGTAATGAGTGGCAAGGTAGGAGTGACAGTCATATGAACCTGATTTTCAGGGAGCTATGGATGTCATAATTAAATGGTGCTTCTATGGGGAAGTTGGATAGGGAAACAATAAATATTGCTTCAAATATTCAACCTAAAGAAATGAAAAGGAATGAAGGCAGCTATCCCAGTATTGTTAGACTACCATGCTTGGTTTTCTGACCTGGGCCAGTTCTCAACCTCAGAATCCGTGAACTGTTAGAAAATATAGATCTCCGTAAAGAAGAATCTGCAACACCAAATTGTTTCTATGATGGATGATCTTTCAACTGTTAGGAGTAATGTTTGCAAAGAGTTTGTAATAATATGGATAATGGTTATGTATAATGTTAAGTGAAATATGTGTGATATAAATGTAAATATTACCACATTTATGTTAAAACATGTTAAAAATGAGAAGAAAATGCATTGGAATATAAACAGTGACATAAACAGTGATTATATGAGAGCAGTTGGACTATGGTGAAATTTTATTTTTTCTACTTTGTGCAGTGTATGCATTTTACCTTTGGAAACACGGTATCCTATATAATAAAAGGCTAATACGCAAGTCGACCAAACGATGGAATGACCGGTCGCTATGACATGCACTGACCACCAGGGGGCAGACGCTCAATGCAGGAGTTGCCCCCTGGTGGTCAGTGCTCTCCCACAGGGAGAGTGCTGCTCAGCCAGAAGCCCAGAAGCCGGGCTCACGGCTGGCGAGCCCAGCGGTGGTGGCGGGAGCCTCTCCTACCTCCACGTCAGTCGGACATCACCTGAGGACTCCTGGACTGCGAGAAGACGCAGGCCAGGTGGGCTGAGGGACCCCCCCCCTGCCAAGTGCATGAATTTTGTGCACTGGGGCTCTAGATTTTATTATAAAAGACTTTATTTAAAACATTCATACTATACTGCAGAACATAAAGCCGATTATTTGACAAGTAAATATACAATGTGCCACGTTATAAATGTTAGTGTCTATTTTAAAATAATATTAACATAGTTTGATGAGTAAATTAATAGAACCTGACAGCTGCAGCTGCTCATCTTAAGAAAATTATGCAGTGCTAACACATATAGCTGTGATGGGTCACATTTGGGGACCACAAAGGAAATTTACAGCAAGACCCAGGAAAGCAGAGTCAGTTGAAATGTAAATATGCTTTGGAGTAATAAAGCATATAATCCAAAATATTATGCTAATATACTTGGCATGTACTAAACAGTTTTTGGTAAAAGGAAGGAAATTAAATTCAGTCAGGCAGCCATCAATAAGCCCTATTTAAAAACACATTGTTATGCAAATCTAAATAAAATAGCCATAGATGAATTAAGTAAAAGACAAAAAAGTGGACACAATTGATACCTTGTAAAGACAATTATGCTTTTAAACAATACATGTTGGTTCTGCCTGCCAGTTATATCCTTATATTATTAAAATCAATTCAATAAATGACAAAATAAATTTTACAGACAGAAATTTGGAAGTTCAGAGGAGGGCTTTATGGTGTATGGAATAAAATGATAGAATGGTTTTAGGGAAGAGTTGGCTATGTGAAGAGACAAAGGAAAGGAAAGAGCAGAGCTAAGGAGAGAGGTGAAAATTGATAGATGTGAAGTGTTCATATATGGTGGACAAGAAAGATAAGCTGAAGAAAACTGACAGGTTGGGGTCAAAATGGAATGGATTTTAAATTTAAACTACATATTATGAAGAATGGAGATCAATTGGTATTTTGAATAGGAGAACAAATCATAAAAAATGAATGCGATGTTATTCATCTGTTCATGATTTTAATCCTACAAATATCTGTTCAGTGGGATGATTTTAAAGAAAGAAGTTGGAAAAATGGGAAGTTTTGGAGAGACTTTTATAACAACCAAGCCCCGAGACTCAGAAAGTCCACATTAGTGGCAGGCTAAGTGATAATAAAAAATATTTTTTTCTACCACATTTTTTTTCATTTAAATTTTTGTTACTTTTCAATTTGGTTATTTCAAAAGACAAATCAGTGGCCTTGCCTCCAACTGGCACCTTGGACATGGTGATCGCAGTTGTTTTTCTAAAACATGATCTTGTCACCAACCCATGTCTTTGTTCACGTTGTTCGCTTGTATAGATAGGAAGTAAGGGCTCTGTCATGCCATGTAGACCAGAGCTCACCAAGCTTACTTTAAAAAAACAAAAAAGAAGTTTTGGAAAGACAATAATTTGAAACCTAAATTAGAATGCATTTAAAGATATTCTTGAAAAAAATAAATACGTTGTTATGAATGGTAAAATCTCTTGTGGAAAAGGTTTTGTTGAAAAGGTTTATGTATTTTCATTTGGGCAAGATCTAATGATAAATTGTATTTATGATATTAATGTACTGTGCATTTATAGAAGTTCAGAGGAGGGTTTTATGGTGTATGGACTAAAATGATAGAATGGTCCATACTACTCTGTTTTAATGAAGTTAATTTTCTTCTAAAATCTGATCAAATGTTGGTAAATTACAAATGATTATTTGTATACTATAAATATTTAAGGGTTATAGATATCTGATTGGTTTTTTTCTCCTATAGATTTTCTAGACTATTAACCAAGTTCAAGTGAATGGAAAACTATATATTAAAATATCAGACAGCATCTTAATATGAACTTTGTAATCTAACAGGGAGGCTGTTTCTTGATATTTTATGTGATTCTGTATTGAACTATTGGCCCATACAGATCTAAATCAGACCTGTTGGCCCCCAAAAGATCTAAAATTTTAGCAGCTGCACAATACAGAAGCACATGTTATGTCACATGCTGTAATGCAAAGCTTAGTGTATACATGTCTGGACTCAGAATCTTAGCATTTGAAGGAAACTTAGAGGTCACACAAGCCATCCTTCATAAGACTATTACTATGGTAGTCCTTAGAGATGATTATGTAGCTTCTGTTTGTACTCATTCAGAGCCTTCCAGTGCAATGCTTTATCAGGCAGCCCAATTATCTCTAACAAAGATCTTGCTTAAATTCAGCTAGAATCTGACTCTTGCACCCATTGGTCCTTATACCAACTCTTGAACACAGGATTAATGACACTCCACCAAATATACTGTCTTTCACACGACAGCATTTCAGAAATATAGAATATCTGTTTCTCTGAACAATTGAAGCACTCTGATATTTTTCATTTTATAGTTTTCTTTTCCAAATACCTATGGGCTATCCCTCCATCCCTTTCTCTAAATAGTGTATCATTTTGGATATCTTCTTCTAAATTCAAAACATTTTGTAAGTTTATCCACAAGTTAAAAAAATACTCCACATGAGTTTTATTAGTGTGGCAAATATACCCTACTATAAGAAAAGGATATTATTAGATAGCTAAAGGTGATATTAATTAAAAATTACAAATGCTCTGTAAAAGTGTAAATAACATACCAAAGGGGAAGAAAGGAGAGAGCAATTATATTTTACCTAGGGAAAGGATTAAGAAAAAATGTTCATAGGAGGATTTTGAAAGAAGGAAAGTGCATTGTTAAAAGCATTATAGGTTGAGGAATACTTGGGGAAATAAACAGAGAGGAATATGAACATGATGCACTTGGGAATTGGCAAATAGATTAATTTAGTTATACTTAACATTCATAAAGAAATAAAGTAGAAAGTAAGGTTGCAAAAGTTAGTTGTTACCTAGTAGTAGAAGGCCATGAATGCCCCTCTAACGCTGGAATTTTTTCTGTAGGTGATCAGTCAAGTTTTTGGGATAAGTGTATTTTAATAGATAAATCTAGTGGTTCTGTGACAAAGAATGGATGAGACAGAGGCAAAAATAGCAATACTTGCAACATACCATTTGTTTACTTTAAGCATGTCATCAACTATAATTCTTTTTTTAAAAATTGAATTTATTGGGATGACATCTGTATAATAAAAGCCTAAGCGACCCTTATGGTGGAACGACCAGAACGACCGGTCACTATGATGCGCACTGACCACCAGGGGCAGGCGCTCAATGCAGGAGCTGCCCCCTGGTGGTCAGTGTGCTTCCACAGGGGGAGCGCTGCTCAGCCAAAAGCTGGGCTCACAGCTGCTAAGCGCAGCGGCTGTGGCGGGAGCCTCTCATGCCTCCGCAGCAGCGCTAAGGAGCAGTGAGCTGAGTGGTAAGGAGCAGCGAGCAGGCGGGTGGTAAGTAGTGAGGGGTCCTGGACTGTAAGAGGGCTCAGGCCTGGCTGAGGGACCCCCCCACCCTAGTGCATAAATTTTGTGCACTGGGCCTCTAGTTGCTTAAAAGAATTATATAGGTTTAAGGTATACAGTTCTACAGTACATCATCTGTATATTGTATTATGTGTTTACCACCTTAAGGCAAGTCTCCTTCCATCATCATTTTCCCCTTCTTCACCCACTTCTACCTCCCCAACTCCTTCCCTCTGCCTGATGATGGAATTCATAGGTAGCAAGGAAGCTGTGTAATGAAACACAGATTGATGAGGTGGCTCTTGTCAAAAGCACTCTGAGAATACTTCTCATGAATCATCTCACATGGAGACTGTTGTTAGACTTGAAGATGCAGTACTCTTACTTAGTGAGATGCTCATGACCTCTGCACACTGGATGTTTAGCAAGCCATTGCACAGAGAGCAGAGTCGAAGCTCTGCCAGACTCTGCAAATGCCAACTGTCATAAAGGCAGGAAGTTACAGTTAATCACCATCACAGTGTTGTCTTATACTATCCCTATGTCTCCTTTTATGTCATTTTCTTCTTGTTTCTTTGACATAGGCTTATATATAGGCTGTTAATAAAAATGTGTGCAAGTTTAGTTCTTTTGTAGTTCAGTTCTATCTTCCTGATCTTTGATCTTATCTCTGATCTTATGGAGCTATTATAAGAGACAGATAAGAGACTGGATTCTTGAATTCATTGTGTAATGTTTAATCTGTGGAGTCTCAGTTATCCAAGAACCTTATCTCATATTCTGTTTTAATGTTCTCAGTGCTTTCTAGCAGCCAGAAGCAGGAATGAGTCATTTTAAAGTCAAGCTTTTTGCCGCCTGAAACTACTAGTTCAGACTTATTTACAAATGCTTGAGAATTGCTCACTGCCTGCTGGCTAAGCATAAAGGTCAGCCCTATCTTCAGTAACATGTTCTCCTGCTCTGCTTCCCTTTGTCTCTTCTCGTAGCTCCAAACTGGACTTTGCTGTCCAGGTAATAAATGTTGGAGTGGAGTCAAGCTATGCAGGTCCAAATAACAGTCTGTTATTTCTTCTTTAATGTCTGAGATTAAAACATGCTCTGCTAAGCTACCTGGAGTAAGTCCTAGGGACTTAAACCTTATTTTATTTGCTACACGTTAGGATGGGGTTGAATACTTTTGTAAGGAGCATCTTAATCTTGCCAGAAAGGTTATTGTTCAGTTCACAGAGCCGAGGAAAGATGAATTTATGCTGTGTTGGGTGTCTCTATGAAGCCACCTCTGTTTTCACAAGCACATAGCAGTTCTAACTCCAGCTCATGTATCTGCTAAAGAATCTGATGAACTTATAAGTGACTATTTCCAGGAGAGTGTCAGAGAGCACAACTTCAAATTCTGCTAAAACACCCAAGGATATATTTGTAGTTCACTAGTAGTACATGTTTTTATTTTATTAATCTCATTATTGAGTCTCTTGGTCTTATTTTTCCTTATTTATAGTTCCATTTGTAAATATTATATCATGTAAGATTTTTATCTCTTCAAAAAACAATAAGGGCTTATAATTAAAAGTAAAAGACCTTGCATGGTTGGTGTGGTTCAGTGGTTGAGTGTCAACCTATGAACCAGGAGGTCATGGTTTGATTCCCAGTCAGGGCACATGCCCAGGTTGTGGGCTCAATTCCCGATGGAGGGCATGCAGGAGGCAGCCGATCAATGATTCTCTCATCATAGATGTTTCTATCTCTCCCTCTTTCTTCTTCTCTGAAATAAAAAAATACATATATATTTAAAAAAAGCAAAAGACCCACTAATTACTGTCAATATCTTATAGTTATCTTTCTATAGTATTTACTCATGATATTCATTCTATTAAAAAAATGAAGCTCATTTATTTTTTAGCCCAGTACTTTCTCTTCTAATTTGTTTAACTGCTTTCATGGCTATCATCCTGGATTGTTTTAAATCTATAGTCTCTTGTTTAATGTCTCTACTTCTTTCCCCTGTTTTTCATGCTATATTACTTCTGTTTGATCCATTAGACTTTTATCTTCTCCTAGTCTAAAAATGCTTTAAAATAACTTATGTGATGGTGTGTTATTTTTTTCTCCACGTCTTTTACTATTTAGATTTCATTTTCTTTAAAAAAATATTCATTTCCCATTATTTTTAATGAGGCCTGAGGGACAAGGAAGACAAATACATTTGCTCAGTCTGTCATTTTTAAATCAGAAAATACTCATCTGCTTATAGATAATTTTATATATCATTGTAAGGCACCAAAGTGCTCACTGGTAAAATGCAGAGTATAAAAATTTTATTTCAACTAATTAGCAAAATCCATGGGAGGCAGGGATGTTGTTTTACTCACCCAAGGGGGTGGCAAAAAATGAGGCTTAACAAATGTTTTTTAAGTAAATATATCAACAATGAAATGTGATTTTTGTGTGTGTCTAAACTAAGAAAGTGATCAAGGTGTATGTTGGTTGTAGTGATTGAAGCAGTGTCACTGCAGTAGGAGTATTGTAGTATTTTCTTAGTTTGATACTTAGCTCTTGTCTAATATACAAATTTTGATCTCTTTCTCACTTAGTAATGAATAAAAAAGTTACACCAAAGTGGACTGAGAGGTAGCTTTGAAACTGTAATAGAGTTCATACTCAGCTTGACTAACAATAGCTTGAATTGAGCTTTACTACTTTAAATCTTTAAATTTCCTGTGCTCCAGTTTTCTTAGTTATAAAATTATGATCATGCGCTAACAGGCTTGTCCAAGAGGTTATGGGCATTCTGTAAATTAAAAACACCAAAGGTCTATTTGTTGAATATTGTTTCATTATCTATGTCAGAGTGTTTAAAAATTATTTTTAGTTGTATTTTTTCTTACTAATTTTTCTCAATTTTCAGACATGTATCTTTGACTCATGATTGTGCTTTATCTTTTTCATGCTGACATAATAATCATTTGTTTTGTTTTGTTTTGAAGGAAACATTTTAAACTAACATTTGGCTCATGAAATTGAAAGATTGAAAATGACAGTTAATCGTTCAGCATTTTTTTCTGGGGAAGGAATTGTTTCCTTAAAAATTTTAGCAACGTTTATTTATCTTTCAAGGAGTAACATAGGGTTATGTCTGGGAAACACTTTAAATTTGTATTCTTTAAAGAAATATTATGTTTCTTTTTGTGTCAAACCTATTTAGGAACAACAACATTAGAGAGATAAATATTAGAATGTTGAACTAATAGATAGACACATAGATCAATGGAACAGAACAGAAAACCCAGATATAGCCTTACACAAATATGCCCAAGTTACTTTTTTTATTTTTATTTTTTAAATATATTTTATTGGTATTTTACAGAGAGGAAGGGAGAAGGATAGAGAGCTAGAAACATCAATGAGAGAGAAACATCGATCAGCTGCCTCCTGCACACCTCCCACTGGGGATGTGCCCGAAACCAAGGTACATGCCCTTGACCGGAATCGAACCCAGGACCCTTCAGTCCACAGGCCGACGCTCTATCCACTGAGCCAAACCGGTTTTGGCCCAAGTTATTTTTGACAAAAGTACAAAAGCATGTCAATGGAGAAAGTATAGGTGTTTTTTTGTTGTTGTTTGTTTTTGTTTTTTCAAATAGGCAAAAAAAGAAAATGAATTCTGACTTAAAGCTCAAACCTTACTCAATATGGATTATGGAATTAAATTTCCAACACAAAACTATAAAACTTTTAGAACAAAAAATGGACGAAAATCTTTAGGGTCTAGGGCCAAAAGCACAATGTATAAAAGAAAAAAAAAATAAGTAAATGGAACCTCATAAAAAAAAACACAACAAAACAAAAACAAACAAAGAAGAAAACAACAACACCAAATGCTCTGTGAGACCCTCCCTTTAAAGAATGAAAAGATAAGCTACAAAGTGTGAGAAAATATTTGGAAATCACGTACCCGAGAAAGCACTTTTATCTGGGAAATATAAAAAAACAAAAACCCAATAATGAAAAGAAACTCAATAGTAAAATGAACAAAATACATGAACAGGTATTTCACTGAGAAGGATATTCAGATGACACATAAGCAAATGAGAAGACATTCAGCATCTTTGCCATTCAGCAAATGCAAATAAAGCCACAATGTGAAATCAGTATCACTACATACCTAACAGGATGGCTAAAATTAAAAAAGAAAGAGTGAAAATACTAACGGATGCAAAGATGAGGAGAAACTGGATCTCTCTTGCCAAAGGAAATGTAAAATGGTATAGACACTCTGGCAGTTTTCTGTAAAACGAGACATACAGCCAGGTAATGCAGTAATTGCTCTCTGGAGCATTTATCACAGAGGAAGGAAAACGTGTCACACAAAAACCTATATAGGAATATTCTTAGCATAATACCCCTAAACTGGAAACAACCCAGATGTCCTAAAACACATGAATGGTTAAAACTGTGGTGCATTCATACCATGACATATTACTTAGCAATTAAAAGAGGGAGAAAAAACTATTGATACATGCAACCATTTTCTGTATATCAAGGACATTATGCTAAATGAGAAAACCTGGTCTCAAAAGATTATATAATATATGAGTCTCCTTATATTAAATTATCAAAATAACAAAATGATAGAGATGGAGAACGGATTAATGGTTACCAGAGGTTAGGGGTTGGGGTCAGAAGGGTTGGGTGTGACTCTGAAGGGGTAGTGTGAGGGAGCCCTGTGGTGATAGAACATTTCTGTGTCTTGAATCTGGTGATGGTTACACAAAGCTACAAAAATGATGCAATTGTGTAGGAGTACATACATTCACACTCATGTTTACATATATAAACATAAGCACAGATAAGACCCATGATGAAGGAAAGGGAAGTGGATGGTAGAACAAAAGGAATATCGTTAAGACCGATTCAATGGCACACCACCTGGAAGGTGGGAAGAGCATTGAAGATAAAGATGTTGGAGAAAAGGTGAACCTCTCGTGTTTTATCTCCAAAATCTTTTGAATCTACCTAAATTGTAACTCACAGTTAAACCACAGTCTAAAGACTCGAAATGAGTATTTAAAAATTTATATAGATATACATATTTCATATACTTCAATGTTTAAAATGACATGCATTGCACTAGTCAGGTTCACATGTTATGTAAAACAGATATCTACCAGTTTTGTCACTGGTTCAGAATTGCATTCATTAAGATTTCAAGGGCAGGTGGAGGGTGAGGAATGGAATATCCAATTGCAAGGAAGAGGGTGAAACTAGGGAGCTCTCTTAGCCACACAATCACACATCCATACAGCAATAGATGAAAACAGTATTTCTTTATTCAGAAAATCTGAACTTCCTTAATGATTTTATGCAACTTTATGTAGCTGGGCTGGAAATTTTCTATTTACTGATTGATATGTCCTGGTTGAGATTATGGAAAGAAAGACTGTGTGTGGTTGCTCTGGTTTGAATGCTTGGATAAATAGGGATGCTTGCCTATCTTGTTCATGCAAATTGGCAGACCAAAGAATAATATGAACTCCCCAATTCCACTGCAAGATTAAGAGTGAATAGAGAACCTGCATGCATAGTAATGCCATGGAGAGACAGTAAGTGCTCTCACTGACATCCCTTCTCCAGTGAAGGGCATCATGGTCCAACAATTTGTTGACTATGACATCCTAAGAAGCCTTATTTGTAGGAGGACTTTGCAGCCATGTGAAGGGAAACTTCTAGGGCAGGGGTCCTCAAACTTTTTAAACAGGGGGCCAGTTCACTGTCCCTCAGACCGTTGGAGGGCTGGACTATAGTTTAAAAAAACAACTATGAACAAATTCCTATGCGCACTGCGGGCCCGGGACGAGTCGGCTGCTAAGCAGGACAGGCAGCGGCACCCAGCGGGCCGGATACATGTCCTCGGTGGGCCGCATGTGGCCCGTAGTTTGAGGACGTCTGTTCTAGGGAATAGCTTTGGGTGATTAATTCTTGCCAATAAACTGACAAGGGGTAGAGTTAAAAAAAAAAAAAAGAATCCTACATAGGCCACATGAATTTCCTGGTGGTTTAATTAAAATCTTCTCAAGTTAACTAAAATTAATAAATATTTATAAGATTTTATAATAAGCATAGGAAAAGCACAGTCAAATCTTCGAAGCATTGAATTAGAAGTTCTGCTTGTATTCAGAGGTACATTCATTAAGTGTTTTTGGATTTTGGAGAAGGGTGATGATCCCAGGCTGAACCTTTGCTTCCTTCCTGTTGTCAAACTAACAAGCAAGAGAAAGTAAATACTCCCAGATTAGCTGAACCAAAGCATCCTCCTTCTTACCGCCAGCTTGCAGGAGATGTTCAGAGACCGAATGGGAGTCCCTCATTAGCTGTGTCAGGTGGAGGGCTGCCTGCACCCTGAGCAAGTTGTGTTTTTCTTCATGTGTGCTTCTTTGAAGGACACGTGCCTGAGCATCTTTAGGTCTTCTCAAGCTATCTTTACAATCCACTGCCTCACAATCCAGATGGACACCACACAGTCTTGGAAGGAGTTGATAGAGCTAAAAGGGTTCTGGCAAATGCTTGGAAAACATCACTCTGGCTTCAGTGATCTCTTATCTCCAACTTCTTACTGAAGCCAGATCTTCTCTTCAACTCCTTCCTGGTTAAGAACTTAAATTAAGGAGAAATGTGTGTATTATTATTATTTTGAAATATACAGGCATTTTAAAAGTCCTTTCAAGGTATTCATGAATTTTAATTTTTGCTGTTTCTGTTTTCTGTGTCTGAGCTACTCCGGTCTGAGCTATCAGAACATGCAGATATCTCCGCATAGCTTACTGACACTTGAAATTTGAGATATTACACTTCCCCTCACTTTCCTCTTTTAGTTTCTAGTATAATTTGTGGTCTCTCAACTAAGATGAGTGAAATGACCTGTTTTCTGCTATTTTCTTACAAGCCTCCTCTGCACCCAGTCATTTATTAAATTGTATAGCCTCTATGTTCCTCATATTTCTAAAATGTTTGCTTTCCCCCTATTTTTAGTTAACACCTTGATATGACTCAGTCAGGCTCTAATTACCTGCATAGTGCTCATAACTTTAACCACATGTGTCCATCTTTGCTTTCTCCCTACTTGAAATCAAATAAAGTAGAGACATTTTGTAATGCTTTAGGTCAAAACATAAAATCACTGTTTTTTATTCCAACAAATATGCACCAGAGATACCTATGACTCTTATTTCATCCTATCTGCATCCATTCTCAAGTATGACTTCAGTCCTGCCCCATCTTTAACCTTCACTACCTCATACTTCTTGGCCCGTGGTGGGTGGTCAGAATGATAGGACCTGGTGGATGGATGTGTGTGTCACACATTACCTGGGTATCTAAAAAACAAACAAACAAAAAATTAAGCTAAAAATCTAGTTGTTTTTTATTTTTAATAGAATGTCTCTGCCTTAAAGGGGTTGCACTGAAACCCATATTAAAATGTAAAATTTCCGTAATAAACTACATACCCCTGCCAGATTAACTGCAATATGCCACTCTCTTCTCAAGAATGCCCAGTACTAAGAACACACAGACTCTTCTACAAGATGACTTGGATGGTCTAAGTAGACTCCAAAATCATCTTCTCAGCCATGCCGCCAACATTTCCTCACCCCTAGCTTCAACTCCAGACAAACAGACTTGGCAATTGTATTCTAGAGGTGGCCCAGTTTTCCCATCCCTGGTCCTATTGCACTTCCTCTCTGGGACACTTACTTCTGCTCACTCCCTTGCTTCTTCCACAACGACCTGAGTCTCATTGACACCCCAAGTTTTAATTCTAAATACTACTTCATTTGGGAGTTCTTTCCTCATCATTACAACCTCTCCAGTCTTTTACTCTTTCCTTTAAACCTCATAACACCTTTGGAAATGATCTTTCCTTGTTTTATGTTATGCTTCTTTTTAACAGATTATAAATTCCTTCGTCATTCACATCCCCTGTACATTTCCCAAGTTTCAGTAGTTTTCAGTAAATATTTGCTAAACTTAATCAATGCTTACGGTGCTATATTGTTGTCTCTGTGTTATTTTTTTATTTCTATTTTTCAAAGTATATTTTTATTGATTTCAGAGAGCAAGGGAGAGGGAGAGAGAGAGATTGATGAGAGATAATCATTTATCAGCTGCCTCCTGCATGACCTACACTGGGGATCAAGCCCACAACCTCCGGCATGTGCCCTGATTGGGAATCAAACCATGACCTCCTGGT
The DNA here is from genome assembly GCF_963455305.1 of Plecotus auritus. Lineage (NCBI taxonomy): Eukaryota > Metazoa > Chordata > Mammalia > Chiroptera > Vespertilionidae > Plecotus > Plecotus auritus. The sequence goes on from NC_137775.1 coordinate 15,889,798, forward strand.
TCATAGGTCAACACTCAACCACTGAGCCACTCTGGCTGGGCGACAAGTTCTTTATAATTGATTTCTAGAATTAGTGTTAGGGAACATAAGGAGTGGTTTCTTTCAGGAATGTCTTACAACTTATATTCTCTTAATAGAATATGATGGGTCTGTCTTGCTAAAGTCTAGCAGCATTGAGTTTCTTCATTAAATACATTCTTAGCTAGTTTCACATGCCTGATGTAGGCAGGAGTGTCCTTAAATATCCACTTAACTTCTGCCTAATTCTTTTTATACTTTGCTTTTTTCAATTCCTCCAGCAGAAGTTCTGCTGCTTAACTCCCCTTTGGCTATTTTGAACATGAGAACATCAGCACTTTTGAATGTGTGTTACTAAAGTCATTTAAAAGTCAAGTGAGAGATCTAATCCATTATTGATATAATGTCTGGGTTAACAGTCAGGCCTTCCTGATATAGCTGGCATATAGATTGGCGCTATAAGCCTCAAGATACTAGTCATAGACAATTAGTACACATTCTATTTTGCTGTGAAATGTCACCATTATTTTTTACCCTTGCTGTGTATCCAGATTTAAGAAAAGAGCCTGTTTTAGAAGCATAAGTAACATTTTTATAAGATAGTAGATTTTACTTTGGATTTTTCTCCTGCTGATATACTTGATTGAAACGGGCACTTCATGGATTGTGAAGATGTGTGAGAATAGCTTTGTGTCATGTTCTCTGTGTGATTGGTTTGTGTTCTCACCCCCCACAGGTACCAGGCACACACCAGTGACTAACTTAAATAAGCCTTGTGCCTTCACGTTAAGGCTCTATGGCTATGATTTGCTATCAATCTTATCTGACAGAAAAAGTAGCCCTGGAGAATACTACACTTATTTTTCTTACAAAGAGATTTTCTTGTCTATTCAGTTATATGATGACTAAACATATTATATACAGGGTGGGGCAAAAGAAGGTTTACAGTTGTTCGCATGGGAAAAATGCAATAATTAAAAAATAGTATAAGAGTAAAATCTGTGTTTCACATACTCACCACTCTAAATCTACTTTTGCCTCACCCTGTATTAATTTTCAGTGTTGGTTTTATTTCAAGAAATATTTTTAGCTAGGCAGAGCTCTTTTGAGGAGGAATATTTTATGTAATAACCCTCTTTAAGTTGTCTATATTTTAATGGTTCAAGATTCAGACATTTCCCTCCCTATGCAAGGTTGATGCAGTTGAATCGCCAGTAAAATTGGAGAGGTTTGTTTTATCCAGGTATGGAGATTTGTCCATATTTACACACCAACGTCGTGTTTCTGGGTCCTTCACAGGACAGGAGGGTTTTATTTGAGGCAACGTTAGCCAGCACCAACTATAGGCACATTCACAAAAACCAATGAGAAAATAATTGGGCTGGAATTAGTGTATACCTGAGATTTTGAGATAGATTGCTCAGTTCTCACCCACAAATTTCAGCAGCTCTTATCATGCAGCCATAGCTACTCTAGTAGGCCTGCTCTCCATACTAACCCCTCGGATCTACTCAGTAATTTTGAGTATGTGGCTGGTAGGAGGCACAGAGATACTTCATAATACATAAGTGAATTTATCACGGGAACCTGGAAGCCAAGAGTGTTAGGGATTACTTCAATACCTGTGTTCAAAACATAGCAGGAAAAGAAAAGAGGAATCACAATGTGTCCACCCCCCCCCCCCCCCCGTTAAATCAGTACATAACTGTTACTTACAAGTGATAAAATATTGGTGAAAGAGGAAATTAGATTACATTTTATAGATTTAAGAAAGCCAACTCTACTGTTACTTAGGATTTAAAAACAAAATAAAAAATGTGGAAATGATGGTCTACATTAAGATTGCGACAATGATAAGAACATCACAAAGCTCTCGTTTTCATCTGAGTAGATGATAGTCATGTGCCGTCTTGGAAGAGGAGGGGGTGACTCCTTGCCTTCCTCTGGACCTGGAGCTTGGCACACTGGGACATCCCTCAGCCACCACTGTGTTCTGAGTTCCCCAAGAAGATTCCTCCTGGTCTTCTGAATGGAAGTTGTCAATCCAAACACTACAATGCTGATGAGAGTCACAGAAGCAATGTAGACAAACCACTCTGTCTTCAAAGTGTTGGCTTCAGACTTGCTTTCCCTACTGCACATGTCCATTCACAATTTAAAGGACATGATTATGTAATACCTTAGTTTTCTAGTAATTTGCCGTGAGAAGATACAGCTCTCCAGTAAGCCCCACTAAGCTTTCTTTTTTGGACTCTATAAACAGAGTATCAGGTAACATCATTGTTCTTGGGCATCATTTCTAATTAATGTAACAAATAAAACCAGAAGCCACCCTCAGAAAAAAGCTGAAAAAGAGCAAAGTTAGCACATACCTGCAATGGGAACTGGATTTCACCAATGGAGAGTGACAGGGCAAAGAGAGATTTATTAGCAGTCACAGTGTTATGATGTTTGCCTTAGCCAATTATTAATGCATATAGAATGAGGAAACTGGCTATTTTTTAAAAATAGAAATATCAGAAATGATATGCATTTGCCTTTGGGTTAGAGTGTATTTTGTTGACCACCCTTAAGATAAATACATGTTGACACACTTGTATTCATAATAGAGAATTTAAACAATAGTTGGCATTTTGCTAAAGGTCTTAAAACAAACAGACACTGTAAAATATGCAAATGTAAGTCTAAACCAATCAATTTTCAAATTTAAAAAGTCAACCTAAAACATTATGTATATTTTAGTGCATATTTGGATTTAGCACTTTAACATTTGGGAGGGTAAAATTATTTCAAAATATATTCATATCCCCCAAATTTTAAATTTTATAAAGAATTTTACCTATGCCATATAGTAATGGGACATTAATGTATTCTATAATCACTCTTTTAAATGATCCATCATGGTTAATCCAGGCTTCTTAAACACTTACTAAAATTAAGACACTGTTTTCTGAGAAAAAAAATGATAATTTAAATTTGTAATTTAATGCATTTTGTTTCAGAAATTGCTCATCAAATAGAAAGATTTGTTATATTCATGTTTTGAAATACAATGTAATATGTCTTTGAAGGCTGATTTCTTTTCTGTAACAGGAATTGGCTGACTATTTTTAACCATATAATTAATTTTTTTCTGATGAAAAAATTTCCAAGTATTAAACAAACTGATGTAGAAAATGTTAATCATTATTATTTCCCTACATATCAGAGCAATTACTTTTTAAAAAATCTTCATTGGAGTATATGTTTTTATTGATTTTTTAGTGAGAGAGGAAGGGGGAGCGGGAGGGAAGAGAGAGAGAGAGAGAGAGAGAGAGAGAGAGAGAGAGAGAGAGAGAGAAAGAGAAGAGAAGAGAAGAGAAGAGAAGAGAAGAGAAGAGAAGAGAAGAGAAGAGAAATATTGATTGGTTGTCTTCTGTATGAGCCCTGACCAGGATGGAACCCACAACCTAGGTATGTGCCCTGACCGGGAATCAAACCTGCAACCTGATGGTGTATGGAATGATGCTTTAACTAACTGAGCCACCTGGCCAAGGCAGAGCAATTACTTTTTTGATGAAATTTTACTTCTATACAATTCTTTGCATCGAACCAAGTTTCCTTATTGTAGGCCTACCTGGACAGCATGCCATTTTAATGGGCAGTTAGAAGTTAAGAGGATGGAGGTCAAACATCTCCCTGCATTTGTACAATCCCAATTTCAATCTCCGCAGCAGGAACAAGATCCTTTGTTTTCAATCTGTTATTTGCATTTATTTACATATGGTTCATTACCAGTTATGAGACAGGGACAGAAAAGACATTCCAATTAGCTGGTGATTAAAGAGTTTTCTGGCTGTTTCCTCTCAATTTGGCAGAAGACACTAGTTATAATGTGTTGGTAAAATCTTTGTTTCCCTCATGAAAGCGATTGAATGACTGTCCTGGATCTGCCTGCCCACTGTTGATAAAACTGAATATATGGGATCACAATGATAATTTTATTCTTTTCAGTATTAGACACTGCACAGGATGTTAGTGGTAGGGAATGGAGCAGGGCGTTGGAAACAGAATAAACATGACTTCCTTAGGAATCTTAGCGTTTTAGACAATGAGTAGGAAGTGTATAAAGATACATTATAAAAGATGGATATGAGGCAGACAAATAATATTATACCATCTAGAAAGGATACCGCCAAAAGACATATTTAGAAAAACATTGTGTGGCTAGCATGCCAAAGCAGACCAATCTTAGTAAGTTTATATGTGAAGGAAACTAATATTGATGCTACTTAAGGAACTAGTGGTACCGGCTGTTAAAATAATCACCTTATAGTTTCTATACATATGCACACTTTTAGAGTAATATTATATTGTATAGCTATGAGCCATTATAGAAAACATTATCATAATTCCAGACTGTTAGATTTTCATGTCAGGTACATAAAATTTAATTGAAAAAAAGGAAGCATACTCCAAGATGCTTAGAGTAGTATTTTTTCCTCTGGCTGGTAAGATTATGAGTGAGTTTTTATAACTTACTCAATGATTTGTATAATAAGCATATTTTATATTTATACTAAAAGCATCATAAAAGAATGGTGCAATATTTTGATACTAGTATAACTTTAGGGATTGAGTTATGGAATTAAAGGTGTAATTTCTACAATTCCAAATTTATTACTACTAAAGGCCCAATGCAGGAAATTTTTGCAAGGGGCTTGGCCCTCGCAGCTGCGGCAGCTTGCCTTGGCCCTCGAAGCCCCAGCTTTGTCCGGAAGGTTGTCCAGAAAGATGTCTGGAAGGTCATTCGGCTGTCTGGTCTAATTAGCATATTACACCTTTATTATTACAGATATGCACTTTTCTGTAATGCATATAATAGTTGAATCTAGGTGCTTCCAAAGAAAAGTACAAGAAAGGGAGAAAAGAAAAACAAACACATAAAGAAGTCTAATAAATTTAAATCTGAATGGGTTAGTTATACACAATTTTTGCTGATGTCCATACTGAGGACACTTCTCCACACAATTGGTAAGTTTAGGAACTGTAGACAATCTTGTGAAATAAGACAAAAGTTGTGGGTTTACTTCACAGAGAAAAGTCGACTTTGCTCACATTTCTAACTGCAAACTGTGCCCTGATTACAGCAGAAATTATATTGATTTTTTTTTCAACATCTCAATTATCTTAACACACAATTTTATATTTCATCAAAATCAATTAAGCATTTGAATAATGTGTAAATAGCTAAGATTCTCAAAATTTCCTTCTTGAATAGCTGCACATTTGAAGCAAACATATTTCTGTTAGAAATATATGAATAATTTACTTATGTATATATGATACATATAAATATATTCCTCCACGTTATATGTTTACCTCTGTGGTCATTTCCATGTGTATAAAGTGGGTGTTGATAGTTCATATGGTAGCCTAGTACCTAGGAGGTATGTTCAATGATAGCCCCTATAGTTAGCCACTAGCAGTTCTATTAAATGTTTTTTCCACTTTTCAGATAAGGAAATTGTTATGCAGAAAAGTAGTTTACTTAAAAAGTAAATGTCAGAATCCACTCCATTCAATAAAACTCATCTAGTTTCATCATGGTACACACACACGCACACACACATTTTTGAAATGCTGTGAATGTAAAGATGAATCAGGCACAATCTGATGCACAAGATGGTTGGTTCAAGAAAAAATGAATTTACTACAGAGAGTTAGTGCTTAAAACCTTATTGTAAGAGTGGCAGAAATGAAAGTTAGGAGAGGACTCCGACTACCTCCATTCCCCTGCTTAGCACCATCTCACCTCCCTCCATCCTTTCATTTCTATTCATGTTCACGTGCTGTCTTACAGTTTGCTGGCTTTGTCCTCTCCCATATGCCTGCCATGGCCTTCCCTCCTTTTTTTTTGTATGATCTACTCTTGCTAATTTCTTAAGACCTATTCAGGCAATATCATCTCCAGGAAGCTCTTTTTGTTCTGTTCTCTACTTCTTAACCCACTGCTCTCCCATACAAACCTCCCATCCCCAGCACAGTGCCTAAGTCCATCGCTGTCATTGCCATATTACCCTGAAATCATCTCTTTATTTGTCAATCTTCACTATTAGACTTTGAGCTCCTTGGTCTGCATTTCCACCCACAGCATGCATGACCCAATAGGGCAGAAGATGAAGCACTAAACATAAATCTTACAGCTGGGATTCGGAATAGGAGGGTTATGTCAACGAGATGCATTTGAGTAAGATTTAAAGGACCAAAGGGCACCACTAGTCACTTTCCTGCTGCAAGCTCTGGAGGGGTTTGCATCAGTGTCTGAACCCCACCTTCCACTTTCTAGGTGCCACTCTGGAGGGTGAGAGGCCTCTAGAACAGCAGCAGCAATAGGGTGGCGGCTGCAGGGTCTTGACCTCTGGGTCACATGTGCAGGGTTGCGACCTCCAAACCAGGAGAGCCATTTTACTGTGGTCACATTGGCACCATGGAGAGTAGATCTGAAAATATGTAGCCACTCAGAGGTGGGGGCATACATATTGCAGGAGTTTGGATGTGAACAAAATGAGGGGATTAGACTCAGGTTTCCAGTTCCACTTGTAAGAAGCTTGGAAGCTGCCACTCTGTCCTAACAATGAGTGAAAAACTGAACAAACTGAAAAATCAACCACTCTTTCTAGATCCATAAGAGAGGTACGCAGGCAGGGCAAACCACCACCACCAAGACTGAAGAGATAAGCTAATACAGGAGGGAATCTGTGGGCGCCAGCTCTGGGGTAGGACAACCTGCACTGTAGTTGACAATGCTGGAAGGTCACTGTGAATGAGGCTGAAAGAGAAAAGCTCCAGGTGGTGCCTCGTCATTGGGGGTTGGGGGACGTTCTCTGCACCTCCAGGAGCCAACAATGTTCTGACAGTAAATACTGGAGAAAAAAAATCTTGCTGCATTTCTGTCAGGGGAAGAGTCAAAGGAAACATTTTGAAATATGCGAGAGCATTCTGTTCTCAATATTTGCCCTCAGGAGAAACTGGTTAACAGAGCCTAACCTACTGGGGTATTTTAGAGCTTTACTGATGCGGGGGTAGGGGAATACTCACTCCAGGCTACCTGCTCCACCTAAGGGGAGAGAAAAATCTGAAACAACTTGTGTGTTCCAAGTCTAGAGGCACAGGCTCACTAACAGAGTAAGACCTATCAAATCTTAAACTATCAAACGCTTTCCCTTCTTCCCACACCTTATCACCACCTTACTAAAGGCCTCTTTACAACAGTTCCTTTAGGCCCGGTACATCATGCCCAGCTAATAAGGAAAAAATTGTAAGGCATACCAAAAAACAGGCAAAATAACACAATTTGAAGAGAGCGTGAAAATGTCAGAACCAGACATGGCAGGGATGTTGGAACTATCAGGCCAGGAATTAAAAACAACCTTGATTACTATGCCAAGGGCTCTAATGGATAAAGAAGACAGCATGCAAGAACAGATGGAAAATGTAAGCAAAGATGGAAGTCCTAAAAAGAAATGCTGAGACCACAAACACTGTAACAGAAATGAGGAATGCCTTTGATGGCCGTATTAATCGACTAGATGTGGCTGAGGAAAGACTCTCTAAGCTTGAGCATAGATCAATGGAAATCCCCCACACTGAAAAGCAAAGATAATAAAAGATGAGAAAGCAAAATAAAACAAAAAAAACTCAGAAGAAAGTAACCAAGGACTGTGGGACAACTATCATATCTAATAAAGAGGGAATATGCTAATTGACTCTCATGCCATCACAAAGATAGCTGAGCCCACAGCCAATAAGGAGGGAATATGCTAATTGACTGCCCCACCCTCAAATATGGTGGCGCCCACAGCCAATAAGGAGGGAATATGCTAATTGACTGCTCCGCCCTCAAATATGATGGCACCCACAGCCAATAAGGAGGGAATATGCTAATTGAGTGCCATGCCCTCAAAGATGGCGGCGCCCACAGCCACAAGACGGTGGCGCCCAGTCCCCTTAGCCCTGCCGGGACAGCAGGTGAGGAGTCCCCCAGTCCCCTCAGCCTCCCAGCTGCCCAGAGCCAGCTTGAGGCGCAGGCAAGCCTTGGATGGCGGCTGCCTAGCTGCCCAGGGCTGCCCGAGGCTCAGGTAACCAGGGCCTGCTGAGGCTTGCGCTGCCGGCAGTGGCAGCAGCAGAGGTGTGATGTGGCATTGCCTTCCCGTGATTGCTGGGTCGCCTCCCGCCCCTGAGGGCTCCTGGACTGTGAGAGGGGGCAGGCCGGGCTGAGGGATTCCCCTGCCAGTGTATGAATTTTCATGCACCGGGCCTCTAGTAAAAGGTATAATATACGTATGTGGTAATACCACAGGAGAAGAGAGAGAGAGAGAAAGGAAATGAGAGGTATCACAGTGAGGGGAAGGAAATAAGGATTATGTCCTTGTTTTGGCCTCTGATGCCTGAGAGGTGGCATTAAGTCAGAATTTTAACCAAGATGTACTTGCTTTCAAATCAGTGTTTTTCCTTTTCTTTCACCCTCTCTCAAATATGATCTGATCATGTTGTTCTGTATCTAAAGATGTATTCAGGAAACCCCATGACATGTTGCGTGAGTTATGTGTATATGTGTGCATATTCATTTTTTTTCAGGATAGAAGAAAAATGACCTGGACATGATTCTCAAAGTTTAAAAGCCACTGAGCTAAGACTTTTGGCTTAATAACTTGATAGCTGGTGTTCATTCAGTTCTGCTTTAGAGATCAAATGTCCATTCAGGAGTATGTTTTAAAAACATACTGCTTTAGGGATTGCAGTGGGGTGGACATTCCGAAGGGAATCTGCAGGGCAGCATTTCTGGTAATGGCAGAAATTTGGAAAATAATTTTCTTTTCATGGAGAGAAGAAAATAAGGGAATTGTGTTGTATCATATACTGGTATACTATACAACAGTGACAGTGAAATCTAGCTATGCACAACATGTATAACCATCAATACAATGAAACTCAAAACCAATGGGATATGACAACGGAAGAATACATCCACTCTGATGACAATTTTCTGAAGTTTAAGTACTTAGTATGTTTTAGGAGTACATATATATATGTAGAAAAAATATTAAAATACATAAAATATAGAATAAATATAATATTTATTTTTTATAATATTTATAAAATATAAGCCAGGGAAATTCTTATATTTGAAATATAATGTGAAATTTAAAAATGTGGGGGAGGGTGAAAGAATATGAACACAGTGAACTTCAAGGTTACCAATGATTTGCTGAGTAGAGGGCACATGGGTGTTTATCTTGGCATTATTTTTATTTTACATTAAACATTAGTTATCTTCTTTTCATATACAAAAATGTCATAAGTTTGAAACATACTTGTCTGCATTCTACCTGATTCATTTCCATTATAATAACCTCTTGATGAATGAAACTACTTATTTATGAAAGAAGTAATGACATTGACATAAAAGGAATCACATTTTACCTTTAGCTATTCTAATTTTATTGTTTGAAGTAATGTGGGTTTTTTATAGTGTGTTATTCTCAGAGACAGTAATTAGTTTGCAAAAATGCTCATGGGCTCTGAAAATCAGTATACAAAACACTAATTAATTACTAATGCTCAGAAGTGTCCCCCCAAACAAAATATATTAATGGGATTATATTATGCATGTTTTTTAATACTTTGAATCTTGTTCAAGGAGCATTTAAATTTAAAAAATACATATACAATTGTTTCAGTTTCTTTACTTTTGTTTCTGTTAATGCTCTAAGTAGAATCCAGAAGAATGCCAATTATGATGATGTCACTCGAGGGTAGTGGTATAGTCACATTTGTAGTGGAATAGTTTTTCTTAAAGTAGACATCAATAGTCAATTCAGTGTGGCATTCTGAACTAGTAGCAGGAATCAGTTCTGTTTATGTGGAATCCATAGCACTGTCAAATGTTGCAATTAATTCACATCCCTTCCTGTTGTGGAATGGCTTTGGGACGAACCTCTGTACATCACTTCAGGTGCAAACCTTTCACAGGCGAGTTCTTGCCAAAGCAGAGGCTGGCCTTATGAGAACCCCATTTCTACCTGTGGGGTGAGCTCAGAGGGTTTTGACTTTTATTTAACCTGGCAGAATCCATCTCCAAGTTCCTTACACTACAATTCTAGGTTTTTATTTTGCTTAAGTGCATTTCCTTTTGTTAATGGTTGAAATAAGGAAAGGAGAATGTTTATTATAAAGTTGATAAGAGAAAGAGAATAAAATGAATTTGATATCTGACAGTGTTCACATTATAGATGACTACAGTTAAATTTAATAGAACATTTTAATTTAAATACACTTTAATATAAAAATTTAATTAAAACACTTATCTGTCATAGGTTCATTATTTGACAAATTTCTAATATCTTTTATTTATGTTTCTTGACCTATAATGGCTGTTGGCAGTTTGCAGGCTTAATATAGGACAGTCTTAAACATGCTGAAGTTCTTATATCTATTCTTGCAAAGGATTTTCTTTATTACAAATTGTTTCTGTTTTTGTATGAAAGTTAGTGTTTAATGCGATAAATATCTTCCCTTCTTCTCCTAACTACAGATAATCTCATTTAAGTGTGTGGAGTAAAAAATTGTTTATCATATGATCTTCCCTAAACCTTCGCCATATATTAAGCATGTTGGATTTCTTTCCCTCATGTTCCTCTAGGACAGTTTCCCAGCCCGATTCGGAGGAATTCATTTTGTCAACCAGCCGTGGTATATCCATGCCCTGTATACTGTAATCCGGCCTTTCCTAAAGGAGAAGACGCGGAAAAGGGTATTTGTTCCTGTCTTCATATCATCTCACCTCCTCCATTCAGTGAATTATGTTGCACACTGTGTGCATAATATTAGCATTGTAAATGTGCTTGTACATTGCATATTACTTCAACATACAAGACATTTTATAATTCTTAAAGATATGTGTTTAATTCTGAACAGTTTATCTATGAGAGAAATATTTAAAACCAGCTCTCTTATTTTTCCACAAATTTGGAGAACATTTTAGCACATTCAATATATATTAATGCCTCAGTTTAAAAGTAAAGAAAAAAAAGCCTTGTTACTATATAGTTATTGGTATACTTAATATCAAGTAGGCCTAGACAAAAGCTATAATTTTAGAAATTGATAAGTGGAGTTAGTTATTTCACAATATACGTGTATTTTATTGCATATAGTGAATTTTGTGGTAGTTAATATGATTTTGCAGTAATTGTCATGATCAATCACACACTTCAGAAAGAATGCTAATTTGTAGAAATATTAATATCCCTTTAAATTACAAGTTACTTGAGTTCTTAGATTTGGTTTCATCTAACAATGAGGATATTGAATGTACATACAACAAAATGCTTTTTCTGAGAATGAGATAATTTATAGAAAGCATTTAGCACAGTGCATGGCACATGGTAAATGCTGAACACATTTTTTTATCCTATATAATAAAAGGCTAATATGCAAATTGTCCCCTTGGCCAGGAGTTCGACTGGGAGTTCAACCAGGGGATGGGGCCGGCCAACTGCCCACAGCCCTGCCCCCAATCGGCTCCCCCCCACCGCCGTGTACAAATTCATGCACCAGGCCTCTAGTCTTCTATATATATAAAAGCCCAGAGACCGAACAGCGGAACGACCAGAATGACCAGTCGATCAGTTGCTATGATGCACACTGACCATCAGGGGGCAGGCACTCAATGCAGGAGCTGCCCCCTGGTGGTCAGTGTGCTCCCACAGTGGAGGTGCCGCTCGACTGACCGGGATGAGCAGCGCTCCCACAGTGGGGCCAATCCCTGCAGGCCACGCCCCCCACTGGTGCACAAATCCGTGTACTGGGCCTCTAATTAATTAATAATATTGACTTAAAAAATGCATTTTAATGGACATTATTTTATTTTATCCTCCAAACATCTCTGAAAGCAAGCTTAGTAAGCATTATGTCCTATTTCAGAGCAGAGGAAAGTAAGTCTTAGGATGGATAAGTAACTAGCTTAGTCATTTATACAGCTGCGAAGTGGTACAGCAATATTTGAATCAGAATAGCTCCATAGTTAGAGCTATTTTTACCATTGTGCTATGACCAACTTTCAAATGATTAGTTCCATAATAAAATATAGCTCTAAATCCACATGGAAGATAATTTTCCATGTTCCTCGGTGAACGAAAAGGCACTTCAGTGACTTCAGTGTCGTAAGAGTGGGAATGTGAAAAAATTGTTAAATGTATGTTTGTATTAAACATTAGTGATAGAGTATTTTCTGTCTATGAATTTGTTGAAAATATCCCAGTAGTTTAGGAGGGAGAACTCAGTAAACAATTATAATGGATATTGGGAATTGTTTCTATCACCGAGTCTCAAATTAATTTACATTATAGAATTTAGAAAAATGGATTGATGGGTCTCACAAATAACACTTGCAAATGTTGTTTTATGAAAGGATGGTCAGGTGATCCAAAACACCTGCTGGAGCTTTCAGTACAAGTTATACTAGTGAAGGCTTTTGTAGCAGTCACTCTGCCACAGGTTGTTCTAAATTCCTTACATATGTTAACTCATTTAATCCTAAAAGCAAGGCTTATTGTTTTCTCCTTTTATAGAGAAAAAACTAGGCTAGATAGTTAAGCAATTTGCTCTAAATCTCTGCTAGGATGTAGTAGAGTTGAATATGTGGGTTTGCCCAGAATGCTGTGCCAGGTAGAGGAAATAGCAAATACAAAGGTCCTTAGGTAGAAATACTCCTGGTGTATATAACAAACAGCTGGGAGGCCAGGAGGGCTGGAGCACAATGAACTATTTTGGGAGGAAAGGGAAACGGAGGACTGGGTAGGAAGGATTATGGTGTGCTGGGTCATATCGGGCCTTGGACACCATTACAAGGATCAAACTTTCAGTCAGAGTGAAGTGAGAAGGATTTGGAAGACTTTGAGTATAGGGGTGATTGTTCTGATGTGATTTTAACATGACTGTGTTCTGTTGAAAAGGACTGAAGAGGATCATGTCTAGAAAACCAAGAACGCTTCAGGTTTTGAGGTTATTAAATTGAATCTGACAATTCCAACAATGTCTGTACAGATGCATTTCTAGCATTACTCCACATGGAAGTGAAACATCTGAACTTTAGCATTTTAATTAAAACTGTATTGGGATTTTTCATATGAGAAAGTAATTATAGGTTAAAGCACCTTTAATTTGTATTTATTTAATTAATGTACAATGCAAAATGATTATAATTCCTTGCCAGTGCTCTAAGTAATTCAACATCACGATATTACTTAAACACCATATACTTCAGATGCCCCCCACCAGTGCACAAACACCTGGTTCTTCATTTTCTTAAATTAAATTAAATGACTTTGAGTCTCCAACATACTCTATTGATGGGAAGGAATAACCACCCACCTTAGGTGTTATAGAGGGTCCCTTCTCAAACTCTCAGCAATACCAGGAATGTTTCATACAGAACCAAACTTCTTAGCTATCATGACAACTTCGGACAGCTTCATTGTTTGAGCCAGTATTAGTTTCTTGAATGAAGGCCTCCTTCTGCTCTCCAGATGTCCCGGAAAAAAAGAGCATCTTTGCTGGAGCTGGCCACCAATGGCTAGGCTTCAACCCACTACCCGAGTGCACTCTTCAGCTAGTCCATGGCTGTGGTCTTGCCCCTCCCCAAGAGCTGACAGGAGACAGGTTTCACTTCTCGTTCTGACAAATATATGGTGGACTCACTCTTCTCTTCCTTGTTAAATTTCAAAAGTATTCTACCCCCCTCCTTTCCACTTTAGTCACGTAGCACATTTTCTTTAATGCCACAGGTTAAGAAAAGAAAAGTTGGAGGTTTGGATTTAATATATGGACTTTCAGTGTGTGGACAATACTTAAAGCCATGAGAGTGAATAAAATCACCAAGGAGTGAGTATAGTTAGAGAAGAGAATAAATTCAAGAACTGAACCCCGGAGCTCTCTGGCATTAAGATGTTGGGGGTAATTGAGGAAGAATCAGCAAAAGAGACTGAAATAAACATCGATCGATGTAGGAGAAAATCAAAAGATCTTGAATACAAATGTTTTCATAAGGAGCGTCATCTACTATATCCAGTGCTGAGAGTTCAAGGAAAATAAGGACTGAGAATTGGACAATGAATTTAACAGTGAGAAGAATCTTGACAAGAGCAACTTACTGTGTTGGAAGGCAAAATCTGTTTTCACTGGATTTAGGAAAAATGAGAATATTTGAACAATAAACATAGACAATTTTTTATGAGTTTTGTAATAAACGGAAGGAGAGAAATATGATAATAACTGGAGGCTGAAGGAGGTCCAAGAGAGGTTTATGTATAGGGGAATAGAAGAGTAGAGTTGGCATGTTTGTTCTCTGATGGGAAAGAGCCAGCAGAGCGAGGAAATTTGATGATGTGAGCGAGACAGAGAGAATTGCTTAGGAAGTATAACTGAGTAGAAGAGAAAGGATGAATTCTAGTACACAGGTGGAGAAGCTGGCCTTTGTAAAGTTTATCCTTCATTGTACTAGGAACAACGGCAAAGCATATGGACACAGATGCTGGTGGGTGGGTATCATCTGGTTGCCCTATTTTTTCAGTGAAAGAGGAAACAAGGCCAAAGCTGAAAGTGATGTTGAGAGAGGAGGTAACAGAGTGTTAGTGTAAAGAGAGGAGGTAGTGTGCTGGATTACATTTATTTCCCCAAGGGTTCCTTACCATACATCTTGCGTGACTTGAAGGAGAAGGTTTCTTACATGAAGTAATGCATCTGATAAACTAAAGGTTATATACCTAATACAATAAGGGCTTCAGATGCTAGAGCTTAACTTTCCAAGGAAAAGTTCCTTTAATTTCCTATGAGAAGAACCTAGCAGTGTGTGTGTGTGTGTGTGTGTGTGTGTGTGTTTGTGTGTGTGTGTATGTTTCCTGGGCTGTTGTGCTCTGCAAATAGGAGTGGGAAAGTATAAAGTTTGGAATTAATTTGATATACTCTGGGACAGATGACATCTTCCCTCTGTAGGTCCCGCATCACATATTCCAGGCCGCTGTTTTTTCTGCCTGTTCTGGCCAATGACTTGCTCTCATCTGCTTTCACTATTGAAATCACTTGTTGATTGGTGACACCCATCCTTTTACTTTAGTGGATGTCATAGACTAGTCTTCCTTTGTTTTCCTATATATTAACTTCGGTAGATTCTAAAAGTATGAAAAACAAAGACAAGTGTGTTAGCCTGTTCATCATGAACCTGAAGTATGAAATCATTTCTGTCATTTATAAATTATACTTCTTAAATAAATATTGTATAACTTTATATGAGATGACAAACAATGCTTTATCTGAGAAGACTGATTTGCAGTTTTGAGATTGAAATGAAAGAAAAGAGGTAGCAATTTATGGGGAAACAGATCTTGAGTCTGTAGCTTGAATAGTTTTTCAGTTTAACAAAAAAAGCTCTATGTAGACAGTATTATCCATAATTAATATATGCATACACCTTTACATTTTGAATCCATTACTTCATTTTCTATTTGAACAGTAAACATGGAAATCTTGAGTAGAGAAGATGGTGAAAACACTATAGAACATAAATCCTTTGGGACATGAACCTTCACTTAACCTTTCATTATGACGATGCTAATCTATTTTTATTTACATCACATACTTTGCATTACAATGTGGTAATTTAGTAGTTACAGTATTCGCATTTTACGGATGATAAAGAGAAGGCCATACCAGTGACAGCTTTGGGGCTCAATAACTTCGATGGGCTTTGTGGTTGATGACTCCCTTATGGGAAGAATCTGTTTTAATAGCATTCATTATGCACATCATCAGCTTTGCACAACTAACATCAGAATGATGTACAGATCAACATGCACATTAGATTCTTCTAATGAACCTGGCTATGAAGCAGAAAACCAAATTCTGGTTCCAGCTCTTTAACCCAATAACTAGCAGACCTTAAAGTCCCCTAACCTCAGAATTTTTATATGAAATACTAGGATGACAGTACCAGCCTGCCTGTTTCACAGAGTGGATAAGGGGCTTAAATATTTTAATGGACATAGACATTGCTTCTGCTTTTGCTATTGTTACCCCCTTCCCACAGCATTTGGATAATATTGGTTCTCCTCTGTATGTTTTCCCCCACCTCTCTTCTTGTATTTGTAGATATTTTTGCATGGTAACAACCTAAATAGTCTACACCAACTAATTCATCCTGAGATCCTGCCCTCTGAGTTTGGAGGAATGCTGCCCCCTTATGACATGGGAACCTGGGCAAGAACACTGCTCGACCACGAGTATGATGATGACAGCGAATACAATGTGGACTCCTACAGCATGCCTGTGAAAGAAGTAGAAAAGGAGCTCTCCCCCAAGTCCATGAAGAGGTATGCGGGAGGTACCTGGGAAGTGGGCTAGGGTCAGGGCAGAGGCAGCCCAGGTCAAACTTCAGGTTTTATATTTTTGAAGGCGATTATTTGGTGAGATTTTAAAGCATTTTATGCCCCCATGATTGGATGTCTAGGAATTTTGAGTCAAAGATAGTCATTTGAGCTAACCTGAACTCAGTGTTGTTGAAGATTCACAGATACTCTAGCAGGGCCCTTAGAAGTCACTAAATCCAGTGATTTTTCAAACTGCACTTCAGGGTTCTGGTTGGGTTTCTCAGGCCAGGCAGGTGGGATGGGGGTGGTGCCCATCTCCACTGCAGTGGAAATGACTTCTTCTTTCTAAGCAGTTTATTAGACTTCTGTGTAAGATTTCATTGGAAGAAAGGGATCCATAGAAAACACTCACTCACACACACACACCCTTCAAACACTAATAGTCAAAGTTTATGTTCTCTTTACAATATTTCTGCCAAGTTTCTGTTTAAAGGTCTAGCCATTCCTGGGGAAAAACATTCTACTTCCTTACAGCTTTAATCTTTATAAAATTCACAGTTGAGTCAAACTCCCTGCTTTGACTCTCACAGTATTCTTATGACTGTTTTTCTTTCAATCAGTGCATATTTATTGAAGACATGATCTGTAATAGGCATGTTCCTAGGTGTTTTGGATCCCATGTGGATAAAATGTACATCCAGCCATCATCCAGTGATGGAGGGTGGGGGAGTTGCCAGACATGCACAGATGTATAACTGAGTTTGCATTCTGTAGCACATAAAAGATATCTAATTCTCAGGTTTCTCCAGGCCACACCAGCCCAGTGTTCATGTGAAAAATGTAACAAGTATTATTTATTATTGGTTCATTTCCCATCACAGAAAAAAAGGAACCATGGCTCTTGCAAGTCTCTCCTCACCTAGCTCAGGCAGGACCCAAGAGCATCTTACATGTCATCCCAAACACTATCTTGCATCCTTCCCTGATGAAAGCTTATGGCCCTTCTGTCATTGTTCTGACTCATGCAGTGACATTCCAGTTCTCTGAGCTGGCCTCATTTTCTGCTGTTACTATTGTAGGTGTGTGATGTCTTCCTCTCTCTAGGCTGTTCTACCCCTCCTTGGAGAGAATGAAAAGGCCAATGACATCTCCTGCTTTAATTTCTCCACTAAGCATAAAGCTTATGTTTAAACCAAGTTTAGGCTTCTCAACTCCCTTCTCTCAAAACAGGACTTCTTAATTTGAGTTCTATGTGCTGCTAACCAATGGGGTCCATGGATTGGCTCTTGAGGGGGTCTATTAAGTACCAAAAGCTGTCTTCAAAGCTGTGTATGGAAAGGTGTGAATATATATAGTACATTTTAAGGTATATATTTCATCAAATTCTCCAAAAAGTTCTCTAAAATAAAAATATTTAAAAGCCATTGCCTCAAAATGTCTGGTTTCTTCTTATAACAAACTTCCTTAAATATACATTTTTATTGATTTCAGAGAGAAAGGGAGAGAGAGAAACATCAATGATGATAGAGAATCATTGATTGGCTACCTCCTGCACCTCCCCTCCTGGGGATTGAGCCCACAACCTGGACATGTGCCCTGGCTGGGAATCGAATAATGACCTCCTGGCTCATAGGTCGACACTCAACCACTGAACCACACTGGCCGGGCTAAAATAATAATCTTTTTTTGTCTAAAGTTTTACATATGTCTCCTTTTCCCTGATTGACTCCCCCCCGCCCCACCTGCCCAACCATTCCCACCCCAGGCAAGCCCCCACTGCCCCAGTGTCTGTGTCCTTTGGTTATGCTAATATGCATGCATACAAGTCCTTTGGTTGCTCTAACCGCCCCCCACCCCCGCCATTTGTCTCTAGATCTATTCTTGTTCATCAAATTATGTTGATCATTATATCCCACATATGAGTGAGATCATGTGATATTTATCTTTCTCCGACTGGCTTATTTTGCTTAGCATAATGCTCTCCAGTCCCATCCATGCTGTTGAAAATGGTAAAAGTTCCTTCTTTTTTATAGCGGCGTAGTATTCCATTGTGTAGGTGTACCACAGTTTTTTAATCCACTCATCTGCTGAGGGGCACTTAGGCTGTTTCCAAATCTTGGCTATTGTAAATTGTGCTGCTATGAACATAGGGGTGCATATATCCTTTCTGACTGGTGTTTCTGATTTCTTGGGATATAGTCCTAGAAGTGGGATTACTGGGTCAAATGGGAGTTCCATTTTCAGTTTTTTGAGGAAACTCCATACTGTTCTCCACAGTGGCTGCACCAGTCTGCATTCCCACCAGCAGTGCACGAGGGTTCCTTTTTCTCCACATCCTTGCCAACACTTGTCATTTGTTGATTTGTTGATGATAGTCATTCTGACAGGTGGGCTAAAATAATAATATTAGTTGTTGCAATCTACTGTTTACTATATACTTCTTATGAATTAGGCCCTTACTAGGTACTTTTTTTTTTGTAACATTACTTTGATCCTCACAGCAATCCTGTCAAATACATATTGTAATTGTATCTCCAAAGTTATAGTCTATATGCAGTGAAACAGCAGTTCCAATCCATGAGGTGTAAAGTCTTCCATGTTGTTGACATGAATTTTGTCTTCCCTTCAATGACAGCATGACGCAGAGAACCCTCACTCTAGGACTGAGCTATATAAAGATTCAAAGACAACTGACATAGGTCGTTTCTTTGGCCAACTAGCAATGCTCATTTCTTCAAGCTTTTCCTTCCACGACTAAAGAAATATTAACTAACGTAATCCTCTCCTCTGAGCCCATTTCTCTCCATAACCTCCAAGACCTTAGCTGTACTCTGCTCAAAATCACAGTATTTCACTTCTCTGCTTTAACTTTTTAATGCCTGCTGATTATACAATGTAAAATCAACTCCATATCGGGGCTGACATTGTGATCTGATCCTGCCTACCTCTCTTGTCTGTTGTTTTACCTTTTCTTTTCTCTCCTACCTTTCAGACAAAACATCCTTTTTTTTTATCCTCCTCAGCCTCTGCATCTTGTTCCTATCTAAGGATCTTTATACTTGTCACCTCTGACTGGAATTCTCTTTTCCTACATTGCCCAATGGCTGGCCCAGTCAAAGGTCATCTGCTGGAGAGGTCTCTTGATCTTTCTCAATCACCACATCCTAATCAGTTCTACTTCCTCCTCATTCTAGTCACCTCCTTAATTTTCTTCATCGCATTTACCAGTCAGTGAAGTGCCTTATTTTATACCCAACCTCCCAGGGTAAGCTTCATGGAGACTTCAGTGGCTTTGTCTACCCTGTTGTCTTCTGCATCCCCAGTCCCTGGAGTAGGGCCTGGCACACAGGGTGCTCACTAGGTACTAGCTGAGAAATGAAAGAGTCCCCTGCTGTCTGTCGGTGGCCCCTTTGAAGTGCCACGTTGAGAACTGAACAGGTAACATCTGACACTGTTACTACTGCACTGAGGTTCCAGAATTCTGGCTTTACAGTGTAGACGTCATTGGCCTCCTTTTGTTTCTGTTGCTGTTTTGTTCAGGAAGCCAGAGCACATCGCTGACTCATATTGTACTGCCTAAAACTAGTAAGTCTCTTTCCAAATTCTCATAATTCTCTATTTCTAAGTATAGCCTTTTCCTCCAAGCACATTACTTTAATCGATTATACCATCTTGTTAGATTTGGCTCAGTCTAGCCACCTTTTGAAGTCTTTATGGATCCTGATTTTTTTTCTCCAATTAATTAGGCCATTTTGTTCCTGCGCACTTGGCTCACAGCACAGCGAACTCCCAGCCCTGGAGTTTCCTGCTTCTGATGTGGGCTGCTTATGTTTTTAGACCTTCTTTGTTTGGTATAGGCTTTGTATCATATGAAGCTCTTATTGTTCTATTTGAAAACTTCGGAAAGAATGAGATTAAGAAAGTTATTTTACTTGACTCTCATCTTCTACATCTCAGGAAATGGCAGTTCCCCACTTCTCTATTTTCTTTTTCAGATTTATGTCATATTCAGAGAGAGAGAGAGAGAAATCATTCCTTCACCAAAGAGTTGTAGATAATTCTTCCGTTGGGTGAATTTAGCTAGATGTGTAGGAAGAAGACTCTGTCCCCCTGTGTAAAATTGTGGAGGAATAGCATAGTCACGTGATAAGACCTAAAGTTCAGTAGATGGCGGGTGCCTTAAACTGGGCAAGTGTCTTTGACCTCATATCTCTAATACCTAGGACAGTGCCTGGCACGTAACAATTGCAGTGAGCAATACTGTTATGCAAATATGACTTTCAGTTTTATTGAACAATATTTAACATCTATTGCTACTACATGCCAAAACCTAACTAATGTTTGTGTATATATATATATATTGACTCCTTTGCTTCTCTAAACAACTAATAAGGTAGTAGTAGCCCAAACTTATCAATGAGGAGACCCAATACAGAGAAGGTAAGTAACTTCCCATGTCACATAGCTACAAAGTAGTGATGCTAATATGGGAACACAGGCAATAGTATTCCTTACGTCATTTCCTTAATTGCCACCATGTGCTATCTGCCAGAATTTGTGCTTGCGTTTATGCATCAATTATTGCATTTGATCCTCAATACATCTGTATGATGTAGGTTCTATGTTCCCCATTTTATAGATAATGAGAACAAACTTTTAGGAAGTTTAAGTAGCCTTCCCACAGTCACAGAGATAGCAAATAGCAGAACTGGAATCCCTTCTGTTCAAAATCTAGCCTCTTAAACACTAAGGTATAGTACAATATTGCTATATTAGATGCATAATAAATGAATGAGTGATACCTGGATAATTAAATTTAAATTATTTGTTTTAGTAAAAAAGTTATGGCAAAGACAGTAGAGGCTGTGTGGGGGCTGTTGATATATCCTATGACTTCATAATGGACAACACCCTCTATTGCAGCTGAAACAGACCAATTTATTAACTTGTGATCCTGCACAAATAATCCTTTGTTTTGTATAAGAGAACTACAATAACAATAGCAGTTTCGTTGGATTAAGATAATAGTACACTTGGGGCAATTAAACACCCAAAAAAATCTTAATCATCTGAATTGGAAATGGTTTCTGCCTGGCTTGTTAAGGAGTGGTTGCACACGTGGGGCCATTCTTACATCTGTAGTGCATGATGAAAGGAATCTAGGAACTTAATCCCAGGTGGTATAGCCACTATAATTTCAAATATTATTAAAGTCACCATATCCTCTAATACTTCTAAAAAATAGTCAAGGAACATAAAGATTTAAAAGATTGTGTGTGTGTGATGTGTGTTTTCACAAAACATTTCGGCAAATGCTTATGTTGTGTCCTTTGCACTGTCCGAAGAGCTCTGGTGTGTACTCCTTGAATGTTAATTAGATAGACCTCAAGATTTATACAATAGACTTAATGTTATGAGAATTTAAAAATACATTTTCTGTTAAGAATTTCCCCACAGGATAAATTGCTATTCATTTTGAATGCTTAATGCCGTGTTTTTTTTTTCCCAGTATGGAAACTATTTATTGAGTAGAAGTTAAAACATTGAGATCCTACTGTGTAACAGCCTATGAAACACATTGTGTTTGCAGCAGGAGAGACGCTGATAAGGTCCCTGCTCCTGGACTATATAGTGCAGTGGGTACCAGTATCAAGCCAATACTTTAGTGCAGGACAGTAAATGAACCTCTGCATGTTTTAGTATGGAGTAATCTTGGGAAACCAATTTTTTAGTTGTCTAAGAAAAACAGTTTTAAAGGTCTAATGACTAAATATTTTGAGCAATATTAAAATGTATTTCATTGATGTACTTTTTCCAAGATAAATTATTATTGTTACCCTCCCTCCCTCTAGGTCCCCTTCTATCCTGCTCTCTCCATATACACACATTCAACTTTAGTCAATTTCCTTTCTGACCTAGGCATGCAATACCTCGCATTGAGATAAAATGGTAAAAATGAATTATGAACTAAAACCTCCCTGTTTCAGTATTCCCACCTTCCTTTCATTCTCTCTTTAGAAAGGAATTTAAGTTTATTTAAGTGAAGGACTGACTTTATCAGTTAATCTTGTAATTATTTTTGCTTTGATAATTAGTTCCATTGCTTTTCTTTTTCATTAGCATGTGCAGTTGTAGTTTAGCTTATAGTCTTTCTGTTTGAAAGTTAATGAGGTCTGCTAAGAGGAACAGCGATAGCCAATTGGCTGGAATGCAGCAGCAGGGGAAAAATTCATTACCACGGAGAATTGTAAAAGGGCAGCTGCTTCCTTTAATGCTGGAGCTATTACTATGGCAGCTTCCTGCCCCAACAGTAGCATGTCTCATTAACTCTCCTCCTTGCCCGTTTTATGTTGTTTCCTAATATATATTCCCACCTGCTATCAAAGGCACGTGGAAGGGGTTTTCACAGTATTTCCTTTCCTAGTCATAAAGAGCTGCTGCCAAAACAAGAGGGGTTTTAACATAACTTTAAATTTTTTTTTAAATGCTTTATGTACTATATAAGCAAGTTAGACACTTGTATAACTTACAAAGCAATCCCCCGGTTAAGTGTTGCACCCACCTGACACCACATATATTGACTATTATTGACTATATATTGACTATTATTGACTATATTTTCAATGCTGTACTTTACATCCCTGTGACTCTGTTCTGCCAGTTTGTACTTCCTAACCCCTTCGTCATTTTCACCAAGCCTCCTGGGTTTTAACTCTTTAAAAGTCTTAAAACATTTCACAAAATTTCAAGAATAAGATTTATTTTATTCAAATAGTCTAGTGGGAAATTGAACAAAACTCACATTCAAATTTTGACTTTTTTCCTAATGTGATCATGAAAAATAAAAAGTTCAAACATGCACATTTACATTGAATGTGTTTCAAAGCGCTCTTTAAGACAGGACTCAAGGCTCCTATCATTTTTAGTGTAGGTCTCATAACAATAATTTTACTGTAATAATTTCCCATTTGGAATACATCTGTCTTACAGTAGAAAGTCCCAGTCTCAAAGAACTTAACCTTATTGCCCGGCCGGCCGGTGTGGCTCAGAGGTTGAGCATTGACCTCTGAGCCAGGAGGTCACAGTTTGATTCCTGGTCAGGGCACATGCCTGGGTTGCGGGCTCAATCCCCAGTGTGGGGCATGCAAGAGGCAGCTGAACAATAATTCTGTCTTATCACTGATATTTCTTTCTCTCTCTCCCTCTCCCTTCCTCTCTGAATTCAATAAAAATATATTTTTGAAAAAAAGAACTTAAGCCTATTCTTGTGTATTTAGGATCCTTAGCTGTTGAGTATTCCATTTAGAGTCCAGAGGGGATTGTTTCCTCCGATGCAAAACCCACCGAAAGTGTTGCGCTCTCAGAATGTGCAGCATTCTCAGTTTATAAATCCCTTGATGAAAAGGGAGATAATCTGCTTCAGTGAGAGCAGCAATAATGGAGAAAAGACAGAGAAGAGAATGTGATTATTTGGTGATAGCTCACTAACATTGGCTTTAACATTTCCAGATCCCAATCAGTAGTGGATCCTACAGTCCTAAAGCGCATGGATAAAAATGAGGAAGAAAACATGCAACCGTTGCTCTCTCTGGACTGATACCTGCTCTACACTCTCCATGGATTAGAAATGAAAGGTACTTGTTTTCAGCAACAGGGACAGCACTGTGGAGGAATTACCAGCTGGAAACTTATTTATTCTTGTCAATGTAGCATACTATATAATAAGGCATCAGGCTTTCCCATTTGCCTGAACCATGGGGGCCCTAGTCTGGATTAAACAGTGAATAATTTATTCTGTAAGTGCCAAGTTCTTTGTAAATACAATGTAATCTTTATGTCAAGTTTGTAAATTTTGGTAATAACTAAAATTGGAAAAGTTTGGCCCATGAGTTCATGCCAGTGATGTGAACTATTACAAAAATAAAAGACACTTACCTAATCAAAGCTAATTAAATGAAGCCCTGTTTCCTATGAAGCCATATTTCAGCTCTCATTGTGATGTTTCATTGTTTTTTATCTGAAACTCTGTCAGGTTCATATGTACTTTTAATGGGCACAAGGACCTCGATGACTATAAGAAATTATTATGATAAGTGTATTTCCTGTCTAGTGATTTTCAGTTTACAGAAAATGTGTTCTAGTGACTATCATTGGCCTTGCATTTTGGAGACAAGGAATGGCAGATAATCTGGGAAAGTGAACACTTAAACTCTTACAACTCTTACATATTGTTTAATTCCTGGAGTCTTGTAAAAGAATATGTTCCCCAAAGTAAGATGTGGCATTCTGAGAGTGGATTTTTTAAAGAAATGCTGTCTTCACAATATACCCTTTATTCAAGACCCGCCCCCACCATTTAATCCCTGTCTGATTTAAGAACATTTTCCCCTCAAAACTCTTTGACCAAGAGAAAGAGAACTCATACATAGTGTTTTGACTGCTAATTTTGAACATAAAAGTAACTACATACAGATAGGGGGCTAATTTTCTATTATTTTGCACTGGGTCAAAAATGTATATTCACGAACACATATATATTTTTACTGGGCTCTAATAAATCCTTGATGTGACAGGCTTATGAAATAAATCATCCATATTCAATGGTTTTAGAGATGGTATAGATATTACATGAGATGCTAACTCTGGAAAACCACTTCGTCTAAAGTTAATGAAAATGAGGTATAGTGAAACAGACTTTTAGTGAACCTATTTAAGGGAATTCTAACTTAATTTGTAATGTACTCTTGAATCTGTGCCATTTTAGTGAAATGTATTTTTCAAAACAATAGGTCTCAACTTAGTGTAGGCAGTATGAAGTGATCAACAGTGATTCATACAGTTTTTCTCAATTTCAAGTTAATTATCCTAATGATCCTATAAGTACACATTTTCTTTTCAGAAAAGATTGAAAGAACACATTGCATCTAGGAGACATACTGGAAGCATCTGAGGGCATCTGAGATAGCATATTATACTTTAAATATAGACTTGGAATCCTTATGTTACTGAAAGTTTTTAATTTCATAAAAATTCTGCAATTATAGCACATTAAAAAAAATCTTACTTTAAATTTCAAATTCCAGTGTGAAAAAAGCAAAAATTTTACCACCTCCTCAGAGTGGTAATTTTTGAGATTGAGAACTCACCATTAGAATATTTTTTTGAAAGAAAAATATTTCAAGGAACTCTTGGAAACCAACAGAAATAAAGTCATGTTGCAGCCTTTTCATACTTTTTTGCTAAAAACTTAAAAATTTTCAGTGATAATTCTACAGTCAATAATCTTAAAATCAAGATCAGTACATCAATCTGCAGTATCACCAGTGGACAGTCTAATATTTGTAAACATACATAAATATACATAAATGAAAGATCCCTTACAAAT
Source organism: Plecotus auritus (assembly GCF_963455305.1). Lineage (NCBI taxonomy): Eukaryota > Metazoa > Chordata > Mammalia > Chiroptera > Vespertilionidae > Plecotus > Plecotus auritus. The sequence continues at coordinate 15,915,607 of NC_137775.1, forward strand.
GCCAACCTCCAGTCAAGTGTGGAAGAAGAATGAATGGTAGGTACTCTGCTCCACCAAAAAATATCATAGAGATGGGAATGAATTGGGGATAGAAAGCCCCAGCAACTCTTATCTTTATAAGAACCCTGACCATTGGTGTTCTTACTGTTTTCTAACCTGACATACATTTTACAGGCTTGAACTTTATATACTATACTAGAGGCCCCTTGCATGAAGAGATTCGTGCAATAGGCCTTCCTTCCCTTGGCTTCCAGCACCGGTTTTCCTCCAGCACCCGGGACCCAGGCCTTCGCTCTGGCCAGAGTCTGCCGTCTTCGTCTTTGCTGCAGACTCTGGCTGGAGTCTGCCATCTTTGTCTTCCCTGCAGACTCTGGAGTCTACAGTCTTGTCTTCGCTGCGGCACTCTGCTCCTGTAGATCCCTTCGCGCCCCTTGCCCTCCCTCTCATAGCAGGCATCCTGCCCTGCCTGGCCACTCCACACCTGGAGCAGCTGGGCGGCCATCTTTGGCCTTCTAATTTGCATACTCACTCTGATTGGCTATGGGCGTAGGAGGTACAGTCAATTTACATGTTTGTCTATTATTAGGTAAGATAAGCAAGTGTTAGGCAACATGATGCATTGGAATAAAGTAGAAACTAAGTACAGAAGGCAGTGAACTTTCCATTCTCATTCATTTCTCTTTTCATTTATTGCCAATTTGCAGAATTCTACCAGCTTCAGATGTCAGTCGGCATAGCCAGCTTCTTTCCCCTATCATTAGACTGGTGTCAGACGAAGTAAGTCAGAAGGCATGTTTTTTAGGTCTGTGCCTATCTAATTATAAGTATCATTCACACTGTCTCCCTGCCCTATGTTTGGAAATTCTGCAGGGGCATGGCTGCTCACCTGCTCTTCTTCAAATAAGCAATTGAGGATTGGCTGGAATGTATATTTTAAAATGAATGAACAAAATTACAACAATGATGCCTTTTGAACTAGCTCGATCTAGATCAGTCTGTAACTCATTTTCCAGGAATGTGTTAGAAGCTGCAGAGTCAAGGGCTATTTGGCCAACTTCATAAAATTTCCCCTCAGCTTACTAGCATGGTTTAGGATTTTCCCTCTCCTGCCATGTGATTTTCTGTCTTGTAGTTGTGCCTGTTGTTACATAACTTAGCAAATAAGCAACCCTGTATTTCAATTTAATTGTGATAGTACACTCCCACTCACACACACGGACACACAAACACTAGGCTCTTTGCCCTAATGAATTTGTCTCTATTTTGAGAGCTATGCTTTGTTTTTGTTTTTTTAGGTACCTTCTTCCTAAAAATATGTAGACATCAAAGAATTATCATATTTGATTTGGAATAGGCCAGTAGTTCACTTCTCCTACCCCACCTGCTCTATCTTGTATTCTTATATATTCTCTCTCTTTTTTTTTTTTACATTTCAGGAGCTACTTTCAAAGCTCCTTTAAGAATAAATAACTTCTCTTTTATCAGTGATAGTTGCACACATTTTTGACTGACATTTTAAAAGGAAGAGATTACCGTGAAAATATACTCTAAGAAATATGAATAAGTGCCTCTTTAAAAATGGGATAAAGCAGTGATACTAGAATATGGGTTCTATTTGTACTCTCTTCCAAAAAGTAAGGGCGAAACATATCATTTGAAGAAGGATATTTGAGGCCTTGCTGTGAGCATTCCCATATAGTGTAAGTCTTTATTGTGTAAGTCCAATACGGTAACTTGAACACGTTATTGACAAACCTGGCACTATGCTAAAATAATATACAAATATTAAATAGATTTTTGCAAGCAAGTTTTTGAAGTGGGCATGCATTAGTCCTCCTATTTCAGTAATAGTTTGCATAACTGTAGGCAAAGACATTCCTTAAGTCTTTTCATATAAAGTGCTTGTTTACTTTACAGTACTGAAAATTCATAAATTCATAAGCAAGAAAACCAAACAGCTAGGTTCTCAATATTGTAAACTAGGTCGCATTGTTAAATTAAACATTTGAAGTATCTGTAATATTCTCGAGGGAACAGAAATGTCTCTCATGCATCAAGAAAATTGCAAGTTGTTTCAGATATCCAGGAACATATTTCTCTTCACAAAAAGAAACCCTTAGCCTTGGCCGGTTTGCTCAGTGGATAGAGTGTCGGCCTGCGGACTGAAGGGTCCTGGTTCGATTCTGGCCAAGGGCACATGCCTGGGTTGTGGGCTTGATCCCCAGTGGGGTGTGTGCAGGAGGCAGCCAATCAGTGATTCTCTCTCATCATTGATGTTTCTATCTCTCTCCCCTTCTCCCTTCCTCTCTGAAATCAATAAAGAAAAATATTTAAAAAAAAAGAAAAGAAAGAAACCCTTAGACTCATGGCAGTGTGACTTCAGGGACAGACTGCATTTTCTTCTAGAAACAACATAAAGGTTTACGGACATGTCCATGGACCTTTAGAAAAGTTATATCAGGAAAACCTGCTGAGAGACTATGCACTCTTCTGTTGTTTTACCTAAATGTCTAATCCAGTGGTCGGCAATCTCATTAGTCAAAAGAGCCAAATATCAACAGTACAACGATTGAAATTTCTTTTGAGAGCCAAATTTTTTAAACTTAAACTTTTTCTAACGCCACTTCTTCAAAATAGACTTGCCCAGGCCATGGTATTTTGTGGAAGAGCCACACTCAAGGGGCCAAAGAGCCGCATGTGGCTCGCGAGCCTCAGTTTGCCGACCACGGGTCTAATTGGTCTGGTTAATAATTTACCTCTTTGCTTCTTATTTTGTGTGTATTAATGTAATTACTTGAAAAATTGCCATCATGAGGATATTTCAGAATGATTTTCAACACAAAATAAAATGAGCAGAGCTCTGGCATGGTATTTGTACTTTAGGATATGGTGTGTTTATATTTGTTTACATCAATAAGCTAATAGGCATATATTCCATGTTATATGTACTAAATAGAGATATAGCCTAAAAATGGTGGTGTGTTTTAAATTTATGAGGCCATTAGACCATGTAAGAATCAGCAGGTAATATAAAATATATTGGAACAAAAGTAGGCAATTGACTAAATATTCATGGTGTGTAATTACCTTCAGTAGTGAAAAGTATTTGGTTTTGGTTGGAAAATCTGCTTTCTCATCTGTTATTGAAACTATTCAGCACTACTTACTTTTTGAAATGGGGCAAATAAGTAAAAATACAAAAGGACATTTGGCCTTGAAACATTATTATATTATGATCTTAATGGCATAGAGAATATAATTTTCTTTCATGAAATCAAGTTATTTTGTAAACATCCATAGACTAATCCCACATGTGGAGATAATACTATGAAGTGTCTTCTGTGTTCAGTGTAGGAATTTATTCTCCTGGAGTGTAGGGAACAATATAAAATAGCAATTCTGTGGATTTAAACACCCAAGTTGTGCTATTTTTCTTAGAAGGAGGAGTGCAAATGGTACTGTTGAAATTAAAAAAAATATTTAGGAACCAAATAAGTATAGGACTTAAAATGCACTTTTATAGTACATAAAGGGCATTGTTACAATTTAGAAGGTGTTTGGTCAGTATTTGACTTAGTTTCAATTCAAATATTTTTGTCCTTAATGATTTCAATTCATTTATTCTGTCAAAATTATTTCTTGTGGTAAATGAGAGGGACATAGATGAATAGTGAAATAAATTTTAAAACTTTTAAGAGTGAATCAATCCTCAACTATTTTGAAAAATTGCAATAAAGTATATGTAATGGGTTTACAAATAACAGGTACAAAGCATTTTGTTTCTAATCCAGTTCTTCAGTTTCCATATTTGTTTAAAAGATAGGCAAAATTCCAAAGATCAAGTCGTTTTTGTTTTTAAAACTTGCAGAAAAAAACAAGATGTCTAAGAAGTAATTATACAAGTCTTTGATAAGAATACTGAACACAGTACTATTTAGCTCAAATATGTTTGACCTTTTGAGGAACATATTTATTTCCACACATTATCATAAGTAGTGTAATATAATTTCTAAATCAGTACACATTTCTGTTTTAAAAAAGCACTTATTTTACATATGGTGAATGCTCAGTTTGGTAGTACTGGATCTGTTGCATCTGTGAAATGGATATTTCTAAAATGGACAACAATAACTTTGTTGTGAGAGAAATTGTAGTTAGCTTTTTAGGTGAGGATATACTACATTTTTTGATATTGGAATGCCTGGGGGTTAAAGGGGAAAGCACAGTTCGTTTCATCAAGACGATATTTTCAGTATTCTAGACAAGCTTTCAAAGCTGGTTTGACAAGGGAAATAAATTTTAAGTTGCATATCGCAACGAGAATGATCAGTAAACAAAATATTATTTCCACACTTCACATAAAATTATTGGATGAGACAAGTGACTACATTCAGAAATATGAATTACATGAAAGCATTGATTTCAATAAACCTTATTTAAAATAATCCCAGTTCAAAATATTACGTAAAATAAAAATATTCACCTGACTGGAAGAAAGAATGCTCACTCAATAAATATGCATTGTATCTACTGTGAGTTTTTCTCACTTATCTTACCTAGGGATGAAAAAATATAATCCACCAAGGGTCAAGAGTCACTTAACGAGGACCCTCTACAATAGACTTTCTTTGGCTCAGACCAGATGGTTTTCCCATACAAAGTTTTTGAGGGAAACGAGAGTCATTATTGCCACCTCTTCCTAAAGCCATGCCAGGAGGAGCCCACCTTTCTAGCAGTGACTACATAAGCATCCTGAGGGGAAATAAACCCAGGACAACCAGAGCGTGCATGAGAAGCCACAGACAGGGCCTTCACTTGTCACCAAAAAGGGCGTGATAGTGTACCATATTTTTAATTACCTTTATTGTCGAAAGTATTACAGGTGTTCCCCTTTTTCCTCCACTGACCCCTGCACCAGCTCCCGCCTCCTTCCCGGGACTTCACCGCACTATTGTCTGTGTCCGTGGGTTATGCATGTATGCATATAAATTCTTTGGTTGATCTCTTTCCACTCCCCTCCCCTCTGAAATAGTATTATTAATTAGAAATATAGAAAAATATTTTTAAAAACCATGGGTTTCTGTTATCAAGAGTTAAATCCTTGGCCAATGAGAAGAGGCCAGGAGATGTGATGGTCTGTCCTCACACAGCAACATCGTCAAAAATCCTTGTCCTGGAGCATCGCCTCTCTAAAAATAAAAACAAGCTTGCTCTCTTCTTCCCCCTTTTTTTCTAATTGGAATCATAAAGGTACCAGACAGAAACCATAAACACTTTGTTGCCTTTTAAGAAAAAAAATACTATATTATATGCATATAAACACAATTCACTCTGTTGGATAGTATTAAAATATTTGCATGCTGAGTTATAAATTCTAACCTAAAAATTTAAAAATACATAATGACAGGATTTAGTACCAGAAATTCATTAAATGTTTTTTTGTATATGGGATTCATAGAAAAGACTGGTAATATCTTTTCATTTGAATTCATATATATAAACATTTTTATTTTGATGTCTAGTGGACATTTCACATTCAACATTGACAAAACCAAACTTTCCTTCTTTCACCCTCAACCTGCTTCCTCTTTAGCTTTCCCATCGCACTGTCAGCTCTAACCTTCGAGTGTCTAGGGCTTAAACCTTTGGAGTCATCTTCTCTTTCTCTCTAATCTCAAAATCACGTCCAATCAACTAGCTGATACTGTTGGTTCTTCTTCAAAGTATGTATATCCATACTCTGACCACTTCTTTCCCACTATCTTTTGGACCAAGACTGTAACATTCTCCACCTGGAATATTTTAATTTGAAAACTAGTCTCCTTGCTTTGGCCCTTGGCCCCTTGAGTCAAGTTACAACATGTTAGCAAAAATGAACTTAGATGATTTCACTCCTCAAAACCTGCAGCCAGAGTACCAACCAAAGCCCTTATAATGGAGTGTGAGGGGGGATGATATGAAGTTAGTAAGCACCAGTATAACAGAAGAGCATATTTTTTATTGAGTTGGCACTTTTGCCTGTACAATGCAAACGTAATTATTAAATACTTTAATTTCTTGCTTCTAAAGTCCTAAATAATACACCCTCTCACCCCTGACTCTTCTTAGATCATCTCACTTTTTTTTAATCTTTATTGTTGGAAGCATTACATATGTCCCCCTTTCCCCCCATTGTCCCCTTCTAGGCCACCCCTGCCCCAGGCCTTCACCACCCTATTTAGATAATCTCTTAAAAAACGTTTTGCTTTTATTCTCTTGCCAAACTGTCATCCTTGCTATTCCCAGAACTCACCGAGCATCCCTCCACATCAGAACTTGCCCTTTTGCTCCTTCTATCTCTTTCCCCAGATAGTCTCTTGACTTATTTCTTCATCTCCTTCAGATCTTTGCTCAAATATCACCTTCTTAGAACTCTCTAGATCTCCCGATTTAAAATACATGGCTATATCGGTGTTTTATATTTTCCTTTTCTGTTCTATTTTTCCTCCATAGCTTTTATCACCATCTAATACACCACACAGCTTATTTACTTCGTTTATTTTATACATTTACCTCTAATAGAATGTGAACTTTACACAGGCAGGGATGTTTGTCTGTCTTGTTTACTATTGTGTTATCGGTGCCTTGAATAGTGCCTGGAATTTAGTAGCCTATCCAAAAAGATTGCACGAAGATCTTAATTTATTTCAGCAAGTTATATAGTAGCCAGTAGTATGCATTACAGGAGAGATTTTTTTCTTAATAAGGAACATCATTTTGTTATTTATCTTCAAAGGGGGAATTTTTCTCTCGATGATGATGATGATATAATCATGAGTCAAGAATTATATTCTCCTCTTCCCCAAATTGGATCTCTACCTCCAAACCTAAGTTTTTCATCAATGTTTGAGCTTTACCTTTGGAAGTTACTCTAAGATCATTAGGTCCTATATCATACACATGGTTTATACTTACTTTTGGAGTGACTATAAGATTCTTCTGATGAAATTTAGTTTGAGCTTGAAACCATAGTTAATTGTTTTTCTTTGATTACCCTAGTTAATTCCAATGCTAAAAAACTGCAGGAAGTTAAAAGACAATTATTTTTCCAACATTGGAAGTCAGATTAAGAGAAAATGCCTGTATAGCCGCTTTTACTGGAAAAGCAAAGGAAAAGAAGAGGATGAGGAAATGATAATTGCCTTTGATTAGAAGATGAATGAGAAAGCCTTTTGGTGTTTCTAAGATCTCTCTGTGATCTAGAAATGTAGATATTAAAACCGATTAGTCTATAAACCCCCAGAAGAGAAATCCTATATCAACTGGGTTTTATATTTGATATCTTTACATGTTTTTTATTTTAAAAATTTATAGTTCTGACCCCACATGACAGTGATTGCTCAGACTCATTATTTTAACTGGCTTTCCAACTTTCTCCCTCTTTTCTATATTTTAACTGCAGCTATCATTTTATGAACCTTGCAATCATAATTTCTCATCCTTAACTATCCCTATGCTTGTATTTTCTACTATTTGGACTGACTTCATAATTTTAGTAAATGAATATCTTAGATATTTGCTCTTGGTGTGATGGTTTCTTATTTTTATCATTTGCAATTTATCCTTTCATTTTTACAAAAAACTATGTTATTCCTTTTTCTCCAATACACTGTTGTGCCTTTCTCTACATTGTAATTTCAAGCCTCCGTTTTATAATCTACTAGCAACAGGCCTTCTATTTTGAAGACACTGAAAATAAAATATTGGCCAGTGATATTGAAGAAGGAACTATAACCGGAAGAATAAGGACAGATGTTTGAAAATGTTTTCAGAAGACATCCAGTCTTCTAGTGGCTTTGTGATGGGTACTCTGTGGCATATTGGTAATCAATATAGATCATGTGTCTTGTCAATTACATACCTATATGGCAATCAGGGTTAATGAGGAATTTGGAAGACCTTCTATTGAGATGAGACTAAATGGCTCTTGCTCAGGAAAAAGGTAGAATTTTCTTATGTTTCTTACTATTTGAGCCTTGACAGTCTGTACAGGGGAAGCCATTTGCCTCTGCCAACCTTCAAGACTGTGTTTAGCATCACTTCCAAAATAAAAGGTTCAAGCTCAAATATACAATATAGGTGGAAGATAGCTCATGTTATCTTCTACTGAATTGCGGTTTTTTTTTCTTAAGTTATTTTTATGATTGAATTCTTAGGAATACATTTCTTGGTAAATTTAATGATCTCACCTTTTAAATGGATTTTGAAAATTTACAGGTCACTATTATATTCTTAAAACTGTAGTATTAATGTTTCCTTTCACATAAAGATTATTTCATGTCTTTTTTATTTCTGAGGATGGATAGAATTCTGTTAAATAAAATGTCACTAAATGAAAATTCAAATTCAGAAATGTGAATGTGCATATATACCAAAATTATTTCAAATTTTTATATAAACCAAATCCTTGTAAAATTAGAAGACATACCATATCAAATAGCTATGAATAAATGTGTCATTAAAATATGGAGACATGAAATTGGTGTTAGTATTTGGAAGTACAAAAGGCATTTAAATGGACTTCAAACATGCTATAGTGCAATATTATTTGGAATTTATTGTTGGTTCAATCAAATATATTTGATAAAATTGGTATAAGTTCAAATCACTAGAAAGCCACTTCTTCACTTTTAGAATGGTAGAATGGACATGCAGTTATAAAGTCTTCCCCTTGAAGCAGTAGAGGAGATTCAATGATGACTTCAGTTTATTTCATTTTTAACATTAACAAATATTTATTGAGCACTTACTGTGCCTCAGGCCCATTCTAGAGGGATACAGCAGAAAAAAACAGAACAAAGCCCCTGCCCTTCTGAAAGTCATACTCTAGTGGAGAAGGTATACAAAAAGCAGTTAAAGTTACACACTGCGTTACAAGTGTGATGAAGATTTACTAGTTTAATTTGTGTGACCTCTGGCACTGTTTCCTCCTCTGTGCAATGGGGCAATAATTGTGTCAGCAGTATGAGCTAGATTTTAATAATCTGGTCTTTTTCTTTTCTTAGAAAAATGCATGAGGACGGCTATTAGGCTTCTTTGGTTCCTTCCTTTCTGCTCAGTAGCCGCCAGGGTTGCAGATGCTCAGGGGAAATGAATCTCACAATATGCCAGCTCCTGTCCAATTTTGTCCCTTTTCAGGTAAATCCTATACTGCTTTAACTCATTATAACTGAAAAATATACACTGATTTTCATCAGAAAAGAAGAAAAGAACCAAAGATAAACAAATTTTGATAGAAAATTTAATCTTTCTATTTAATCTGTTATTTTCCCTCATCCACAGTCAGAACCACAAACCATGGTTTTCCTGGATAGGTTTTGGCATATCCCAACCATTATGATTCCAGAAGTGCTAATTTAGGTAGTATTGAAAGGATTAATTTTTGCTGGTATGTATAATTTAATGAGAAGTTAGAAAGCGATCATATTATAAAAAACCTTGAAAAACTTATGGGAAAATCTGAAAGTATGGGCAGAGTTGAGGATGCCATAACTATTGATTATAACTCCTTTAGGAGAAGCCATGAGTCAGTAAGTGTTCCTTTTATGAAATTAAAAAACAAACAAACAAACTGCAAATGACTTCCATCTAAAGGAAACATGCATTTTCCCTATGTCTATTCATATAAAAATCACTAAAGGAGAGTGTCTATTTTAGGGCCAATTGGATGTCATGTTAAGTAATGAACAGAAAAGTTGAGTCTAATTTCACATACTGACTTCCATAAAGGAATATTTCAGACCACCAACAATTGATTCATTATATTTATGAAGAAAAACAGCTAAACTATTATATTCATAATAAAGCATCTTGTTTCTGGATGCAAGAAAGTATAGACACCCTTCAGATTGCCTTTTTGTGTGTGAATTCTTTGTTTATGAAGTCTTTATAAGTTTATTTCCTTCACAGTTATATGGTGAAGATTTTAACCAGTCTCTAGAAAAAAATAGTGATTTTTACACAACTTATTCAGTAAAGGTATTTGAAAGCATTTTTAGGAACAAAGGATTTTAAACCTTATTTTGCCATGGTTGCTCTTCTGTCATTTAATATTAGGGGATTATAAAAATGTTTTAACAAAATATTCTCAAGAATGGTAAAACAAATTATAGAAAAACTTTAAGACTTAAAAAAACCCTAGAAATATGTAAATATACATATTTTAACTTGGAATAATTATGAGGATTTTTGGCAATTTATTATATTTGATTAATGGAAAGTAACAAAAAGATAATAACACATAAGTAAAAATAAACCAAAAGTTGTCTTGTCCCTCAGGCATAGTCCGCTCATCACAATAAAAAAACTACTTCTCTTTTTGCTTTCCTTGAGAATAATAAATGCTGTTGCTTGAATATCCTTTAAAGACTCAGTAATCCAAATTGCTCATTCCATTTGTATATAAATGGGGATCCATCAGGTCTATCTTCTTAGAAGTCACACAACCAATTAAGGGAAATGCTGGTACTAGAACCAAGGTTTAACCAATCTGGTGACATTGTTGTTGCTTTGAACTTCTCCCTTGCTCTCCAACCCTTTTCTACCTGCATGTGACACCATTTCATTTTCTCCACATCGCTTTCTGTGGTTGGAATTCTCCACCAGTATTATACTAGGTAAACATCTGCTAACACAAAGAGGGCAATACTCGGGGACATTCAAATTAGGGACAGATTGAACACATCCACTATTCCCAGTCTTTCAGCATCAGTAGATATGGATGAGCCCAGTCTTGCAGGAAGATGAAACTTTATCAAGCCTATCTATATATATAAAAGCCTAAGCGACCGAACAACTGAACGACTGGTCACTATGATGCACACTGACCACCAGGGGGCAGACACTCAATGTAGGAGCTGCTCCCTGGTGGTCAGTACACTCCCACAGCCAACATCCTCCAGCTGGCCAACCTCCTGCAGTCCCTCCCCCCGGCAGCTGGCCCCAATCGGGACTGGGCGAGATGGCCCCAATTGGCCCTGATCGCTGTCCTGGCCTAGGAACCTCATCCATGCACAAATTTGTGCACTGGGCCTCTAGTGTCTAAATAAAACAATAGTCACTCAGTGAAGCTGACTATCTTGTGTTTAGAAGCATGTGTTCCTGACTTCTAGAAAATGGGATGGGATGCAGCTCACTATAGCCACTCAACTTATCTCTTGATTACCTTCCCTACACTTGTCCATGATTTAAGGCAAGTAGAAGGCCAGGATGTTGGAGACTTTTGCTATCATAATGGCTGGCAAGCAACTAGGTAAATAGGAGCACTATGCTCCTGTTCGGGAGAGAGCTTCCCCACAGGTTCATTCATTCATTCATTCAGGTGTTTCTCCTACTACATTACCTTATGGTGTGTTTTTCTCGTAGGATTTACTATAATAGGAATGTTATGGGCTGGAATCTTTAACAGATTGAATTTTCTCAAATCTTAAAAAAATATTGGAGAGAACTGTGGATCTTAATCAGTTAATCTAAGCAAACAACAGTATTTAATTAATCTCAGAAGGGAGTAAAAGGGCCGACTCTACTTCAGATTATGCATGAGGCTATCTCAGCATGGCTATTGTTGAATTTGGGCAAGGGTGACTTTGAAGTTACCTAGCCATTATCATTTGACCTGATTTTTTAACTGCTCTCTCATGGCTTTTAAAATAATGTGTGAAAACACTGTATTAGACCCATACTGAGAAGATAAATGTTACAAAGCATCATACTCTCTTAAAATAATGCACACTGTCTTAAAACAATAGTACTATTGTATTCTAAATTGAGAGCAATCTACTTTAAATATTATTTCTCTATGAGAAAATAAACTAGGATTAAAAACAGCATAGCTCTATACATCATACAATATATTATGATAAATTTCAAATGTATTAAAAATCAGTAAACCATTGAAGTGTCAGTAGAAAGCATGAAAGAATGCCTTGATAATTTTGGAACAGAGGCTTTTATACCTATGATTTAAATTCCAAAAAGAAAAAAAAAGATACATTTGAATAAATAAAATTCAAAAATTTCTGCATGGAAAAAATTATAAGCCAAGTCAAAAGACAAGTGAAAAATTGGGGAAAAAATTTTAATTCATATCACAGACTTAGAGCCAAATTTTCTAATACATTAAAAGGTTTCTAGAAATTGATCAGAAAAAGAAAAAAACCCCAATAGAAAAATGAGCAGCTGATATAGACAAATGGTTCATAGAAAAGAAAATATAGTGTCTCTAAAAACATGAAAAGATGCTACCCCATACTGCAAATGAGAGAAGTAGAAATTCAAACTATAGAGTAGAGTGATGGCACACTCTCTTTCCAGGAGGGAAAGGGGAAATAAGCGCTGCTTTACATTGCTTTTAAGATATATGGCAATTTGGCAGTATCAATATCTATCAAAACTATAAAAGGAAGTGGACTTTGACCTAGCCACTCCACTTTTGGAAATTTGTCCTTCAAATGTACTCGCACACATGAGAAATATTGCATAGGATATATTTAAATATACTACAAGGGTATTCAAAGGATAATTGCATGAACAAAACTTGGAAAAAATGTAAAAAAATATGACATACATATGGAAAAGATACTACGCAGATCTGATATAATCTTCTTAAGCCAGAATACTATACAAATCTAAAAAAAACTGAGGGAACACTTATATACTGAAATAATAAGATCTCTAAGATATATTCAGAAAGAAAAAAAGGTATAGAATATTGTACAGAATATGTTAGATTGTTATATTTAATGTAAAAACATGGGGAAGAAACTAAAAATAAATGTTCACATTTGCTTGTATATGCAAAAGAATGTAAAGGGATTAATACATTGGTTGTTGGGAGAGTTAGAAATTGAGTGGATTGAAACAAGAATGGGAAAGAAATTTTCACTTCTCATCTTTCTACATTTTTTTATTGTTGAACTTTGTGAATGTATAACTTATTGAAAAATCAAATAAAAAATTTAAGCATTTTGGTCTTAAACTATTTTGACATCGCTAATAGTTAAGAATTTTGTAGTATACATATATATAGAGAGAATAACAGAAGTACCCATGTGTATCCACTATTCAGCCTAAGATAAAAAGGATTTAAAACCATTATTGAGCCAAAAAAAAAGAAAGATAACTCATGGACAGGGACAACAGTGTGATGATTACAGGGGGGATGGGGGGTGGGTGTGTGGAGGGTAGAAGAGAGTAAAGGGGGAATATATGGTGAGGGGGGAAAGAAAAGCCATTACCAATAGTATTAAATCCTCCATGTCTCTACATAATGCATTCTGGTTCCTGCTTACAAGTAATTATCCAAAATATGTTATTTTATCTATAGTTTTATCATTTATGTGTATATTTCTAAAAAAAGTTTAGCTTTGCAAGGAGTTCAGGTGAGATTGGATTATTTCTTCTTTGAATGTTTGGTAGAACTCAATTAAAATTATCTGAGACTGCTATTTTCCTTATGCAAATATTTAGATTCCTAATTCCATTCCTCAATGATTTGAGGACTATTGCAATTTTCAGTTTCTAGTTGAATCAGTTTGGTTATTGTATGTATTTTTCTAAAAAATTAACCATTTTATATAAAGTTTTCAAATTCACTTGCTTACATTTTATAATAATCTTCACTTTTTGAAATACATATGTTGAATTCATACTTATCTTTCCTTTTGACTACTCATTATTAATGTCTTTTATTAGAATTGCTTTAGGCCTTCTATAGATCAATTAGTTGAAACTCTATTGTATCTTTGTTTTCTATTTCACTAATTTCATTATATTTTTTTATTTGCCTCTTTCTTCATGTTAAATTTTGTGGATATTGTTTTGTTAATATAAATTCCTAATTTGTGTTCCAAGCTATTAATTTCAAGTCTTTCCTATTTTCTAATATTAAAATTTGTGAAATTTATGAATATTTTTCTTTAGGAAATAAGTTTTTCCTTTATTTTCCAAAGTATTTTATAGTTTTGCTTCTGACATTTAATCCTTGACCTACATAGAATTGATGTTTGCAGTAGTGAATGACGGAGATCAAATATTGCCCTCCCTCATCAACCAAGTGTCTAACCTTGGTTTTAGGTAGTCCTGAATTTATTCATTGCTCTATGTTTCAGAGCCCTGCTTTGTCTCCTGTACTTTTAGTAACTATTCTAACCAAACCTTTAGGTCAAACAGGAGTAGCAAAAGAACTCAGATTAACGTCTGTCATCAATATTTGATATTCTGTTTTGGATTTTTTTATACCTGTCTTGTACTTACCATTTGAGTATTTCTTTATTTTCTTGTCAGGTTAATATTATTATTATTTTTTTAAAAAATGTAACATTTCTACTTGCTTTATAAATGGATAAATTGTCAATACTACCAGAAGTCTTTTCAATTGATTGACATTATAGGCACTTTGAACTCTGACAGAATAAAATCATTGAAATCATAAGCCCAATTTAGTTTTTAAGAAATGTATATTGTAGGAACTTTGCTACTGTGATGTGTTTTTTATCACCAACGCTTTTGACACATGCCTCAATGCAATGTGCCCCAGTTATTGTAAATTAAAAGAAATGAAAGAAAATCTGATGAGTGTAGGAAGCTAAATATTTACTGACTTAAGAATAAATGCTCTAGATATTTTTGTTGCACATTAAGAAGATATTTCATATTGGTAGGAATTGATATTAAGTTGTTGTTTTTTTTTAAAATCAAATTGCTTAGTCATTTATTTTTCTCTTACAGTTAATTTCTGTATTGGTCTAGGCAAAAAGCTCTCAGATTTCACCTGCTGCCTATGCACTCTTCTAAAATGTTGGGCCGGATCTTCTGAGGTCATGGATATACAGAATGTTCAATAAGGAAGCTGTCATTTCTCTGGTTTCTCTAAGTAATCACATAGCAGAGATGAAATCCTGGTGGGATGAAAGGAGGCAATAGTATGCTAACCAAACTACTCAAGTGGGGTATTTTCTATCTCTAATTTTTTTTAGTGTTCAGAACCTCCAGGTTGTCTCTGGAACAGTTTCTTAACAGAATTATTTTATTCCTTTTAAAATGGGTGGTCTAAAACCAGGGGTGGGCTGAGATTCATCATTTGTGGGCCAACACAAAACTTACCACAAGTTACTCAGAACCTAAGGTGACTTATAGATGCCTAAATAGCTGTCTATAATTGTCTGGAATAAAAGGGTGAAAATGGGTATTAATAATATAGATAGATTATAATGATTCATACATATTTAAAAATCAAGACAAATGAGAGTAAACATCTAAGCCACAACACCCTAGACTAGTGGTTAGCACTGTGGCCTCTCTGGTCAGACTCTTGAGTTGAAGTCCTTTGTATTAGTTTGCTAAGGATGCCTTAACAAAATACAACAGACTGGGTAGCTTAAATAACAGAAATTTATTTTATTGACATTCTGGAAGCTAGCCTCTCTCTTTTATTTGCAGATGGCTGCCTTCTTACTACGTTCTCACATGATCTTTCCTCTGTGTTACCGTAGTGGGTTTATAACATTTATGTATTTTATTTTGTTATTTTTCCACCTAGTTATTCTATTTATTATTGAAAATGGAATATTAAGTACTCCAACTAATATTGTTGAATTGTCTGTTTCTTCCTTCAATTCTGTCAGTTTTTACCTCATGTATTTTGAAACTCCAATATTATGTACATAAAGGTTTATAATTGGTATGTCTTATTGATGGATATTATCATTATAAACTGATCTTAGAGTAAAGGAGAGCATCTATAACAGGAAATCATAAACTTGATGCTGCTTTGGTCCCAAATTCCCTCATCTTTCATATTTATATGTGTAGTAGCTCTCTTCCAGGCCTTCAGTACTCATTGAAGAAAGGGAAAAGTACTACAGTTTTTTTGACCAATGTCTTCTGCCTTATAGACCATCCGTCCTTATGTGCTCTTACCACAAAGTGACTCACACCCCACAAATGGAGAATGAAGCTGACCAAGGGCAAATGAGGAGCTGGAAAATAACAGCAGTGTCATGAAACTGAACTAGAAGCCAGAGGAGACCAAGGTTTTTGAGTTTTGGATAAGGGTTATTAAGCAACATTGAAAATAATGACACAGGAAAGTCTCAACGTACTGATAAATGTTGAAATAATATTGGTCATTATGTTCACTCTCAATATCATTATCAGTACAAACAATGAAATGATTAGTGATCATTTATTAAAGTCACTAAAGAACTTGAATTATATACCTTATTATAAAATATGTAGCTTATTCTACTTTTTAAATGTTCTTAGTAGCCGAAACCGGTTTGGCTCAGTGGATAGAGCGTCGGCCTGCGGACTGAGGGGTTCCGGGTTCGATTCCGGTCAGGGGCATGTACCTTGGTTGTGGGCACGTCCCCAGTGGGGGGTGTGCAGGAGGCAGCTGATCGATGTTTCTCTCTCATCGATGTTTCTAGCTCTCTATCCCTCTCCCTTCCTCTCTGTAAAAAATCAGTGAAATATATTTAAAAAAAAAAAATGTTCTTAGTAAACATGGAAGAAGAGAGACTGTATTTGTGCCCAATACTTTTTAATAGAAAGAAGGTATTTTTAACTCATACATCACTTTGATGAAAGTAAAGATTTTGTAAAGATGATTTCAGAGTAATAAGTGGAAGAAGCAGGATTTTAAAATGTGGTTATCTGACAATAAAGTTATTTCTACTACCACTTTCTGCTACTTAAAGACATCTTGACATTCCCAGAAATGAATGAGGACATTCTGCTTTTCAAATAATTCTAATGAACAGAAAATGCATAACATGTGTTACAATGTGCAGCATATCAGGCATGCCATATATAACATGTATTGTACGATCCAAACAAATTGTTTAACTGTTATTGAAATTGATCTTGTTACTTTATAGTAATAAAAACCTTCTCTGTTAAGTTTATTTAGTGCAATGTGATTTTCACCATTGACATATTGGCAAAATGTTTCAATAAAAGGAAGATCTAAGTCAAAGATCTACCTCATAAAGCAATACCATCTGCATATGTTGACATATTCTTAGTGCAATTAGTGATTGATGATATGAAAGCTCTGGTGGGCAAATCTTACTATTTCTATGTCAAAGGCAAAGCTAAGTGAAAAATATGGGTTGAAAATAAGGATGGACATTCTTAAAAGTATTCACATTGGAAACACGTATATTATCTCAAGCTACTTAGAAATGATTATCAAGAAATGGCTCCACTGTTCCTGATAACTAAAAAACAAATGTAGCATTGTGTTACACATGTCAGAGCTTTTTAAAGATTCATTTAGAAGCAAAACATTTTCTAAAAGATGAAAAATGTGGGAAACCTATTCTCCGATGAGTTACTCTTCATAAACAAGGGAGTTTGCTAAGATACATATCAACTCACCTGGCCAGCATGGCTCAGTGGCTGAGTGTTTATGAACCAGGAGGTCATGGTTCAATTTTGGAGCTGTGGGCTCAATCCCCAGTGGTGGTGGTGGGCAAGGTGTGTGGGCGGGGAGGGCATGCAGTCAGCAGCTGATCAACTATTCTCTCTCATCACTGATGTTTCTATCTCTTTCCCTCTCCTTTCCTCTCTGAAATCAATAAAAAATATTTTAAAAAAAGATATATATCAACTCCACTGAGTGGAGAATAGGGACCCTGGAATGGCCTCTTGCTCTCACAGGCCAGGTCTGTTGACTGAAAAGAAAGGCATAATTTGAGAAGCACTGACATGCTTTACTCTCATTCTTACCTCCTTTAATTTTAGAAACTCTCTTACACCGGCTCTGTTTGTCTGATTCTGCCACATGACTCATTCTTTGAGATGACACAGCAAAAAATAAAAAGATGTTGAACATATTTCTGGTAAGACTAACAATTGAAGCAGAACTTTACTTGGTTGATATATTAGCCATATGGCATCTACCAATTTCCCGACAGCAAATAAAAAGAAGGGTTTTGAAATTAAAAAGAAGCAAAAATAGAGATATGTAAGATGAATTTTGGTTGAATTTTAATTTTTTCCTGGATGTTCTCTCTGGGATGAAGTAAAATTACATAGAGATTATATATACTAAATCATTTAATTCTGTCTATAGCTAGATAGATGATATTAGGAGTAGATCAGCTGGGAAACTGCCAAGTGAGATGGTCTGCATGTGACACCAACACATTATTGGCATAAATTGGAAAATTTTAAATTATCCTGCTCTTCCAAGTAGTGGAGAGATTGGGGACATTTTTTTCCTTCCTTCCTTTTTTTTGTTTTGTTTTGTTGTTGTTGCTATTTACATGACAGCAGAAATTTGGCAGCCAGTCACAGTCAGTTGAAATTCTGAAAATAAAAAATTCATGATGCAATGCTGTTTATGGAAAATTAATCTGAATTTTATACCATTTGCTATACCACCCAAGTTATTTCTGAACAGAAAAAAAAAAATGCTGAAAAGGAAATAGAAACTATAGCACAGTTATTTATTAATATACTTTAGAATATAAATCCTGCTTTGCTCAATTAAAGTGAATCGGTAAGCGATTGTATTTGATATATAATATTTATAAACAGAAAAGCAAGGCATTCATTTATAACATATTTATAAGCAGCAAAATAACTAGAATGTTCACAATATTTTAAATCATTTTTAATGCATAGCTGAGCAGGCAATAAAATAAGGGAAATATTTAAGATAAGAGTGTAAAAGTTTTGAAGCACTTACATTGTACAGGGTGGTGGGATTGCGGAATGGAGTGGTGAGAGGTTGATGGAGGAGGTTGCTATTCTACTTTCCTTGTGTTTTTTTTTTTTTTTTTTTTTTTTTTTAAGTTTAATGAGGATTTGGGTCCAGGAAAGCAATGTGAATTGGAAATACGATCTTAAACTAAGCTAGGCATCCCCCAAGGGCTATTCCATCATAAAAAGAGTAAAATGACTACACCAGTGGTTGGCAAACTCATTAGTCAATAGAGCAGCAAATCGCGGCTCGCGAGCCGCAGTTTGCCGACCACTGGACTACACCATCAGGGAAACCCACCCTCCTAAGGACCCTGATAGGCATTAGTCTGGACCTTGGTAGAAAAAAAGTAAGTCTTGAGAATTCATAAGTAGGTGTACTCAGGATGATGAGGTCTAAAAACCATACTCAGAAATGACAATCTAAAAGAAGTCTTAGCAGTATGCCTGGTGTGCCTGATGGAACCCAAAAATAGCCATTCTGGAGAAACATGCCAAATCCACATTTCCAGGACTTCCACATACACAGCAATCTTGAGTGTAAGTTTATAATACAAAATTTTAAATCCATGAGGAACAAATTAACCATGAGATAAAGTTATCAGATAAAACAAATGGTAGAAAGAATAGCATCTTTCTTAAAATTTCAGATATCAAAACTATCATATAAAGATTATAAAATAAGTAAGCATGCCTACCAATCTATTCAGTATGGATAGAGTCACACATTTTTTTTTTTTTTTGCCTTAAGTGAATTAGGAAGTTAAGTGTGAAAATACAACTTTAAAATTTCAGAAGAAAATAGAGATGAAGATCTTGATGCCAGGATAGGGAAGGCTTTCTTAAATACCTCCCTCAAAAATTTTAAAGAAAAGAGAGATACATTTGATTATATTCAAATTCTCTAGATAGCAAAAGATAAACTTATTTAACCAAAAAGAATAAGCCAATTTATGATGAACCAGCAAAACCTATTTGAAGGTTATATTCATCAAATTACTTGAATATAGAATATATGAATAACTTCTGAACATCAGTAAAAAAAAAGCAGATAATGTCATAGAAAATTCAACAATTGATTTAAGAAAAAAGGAAGAAAACTGAATTGCTAATAAAAATATAAAAGATACTCTTCAGAGATCAGAGAAATGTGACTTAAAAGTAGCACGATGCTAAATAACCCACAAATTGAGAGAACTAAAAATATTTTATAATACCAGGTTTACCTATAATATAATGTTACTTATGTGAAATTTAACAATTAAAAAGAACAATAATCTATTCATATGAAGCAAAGTATCAAAACATCATACCTGGGAGTGAAAATTCAAAAATTATGATTACCCATGGGGAAGAAAGGAAAGCAGTATGATCAAGCAGGGATTCACAGGGGCTTTGCATATATCTGGTATACTTGCATTATATTTCTTTAAAAAGAACTATGTTTCTTTTAAAACAATTATTTTAAAAGAATTTCTTTTAAGTTTGATAAAGTTGGAAAAATACATATGCATTTATTTTATTTATAAATTTCTGTATGTTTGAAACAGTTCACTGTAAAAAAGAAAAAAGAGTATTTTTCATCCCACTCACTAAATAAATATTAGTCTGATCATTAAATAATTCCAGTGAAAAAATCTGTATTTTATTAACCTGCCCAACGGGCCATTGGGTCTCAGTGTCTTCCAGGCCCTGTGTAATTTGATTACATTTGGCCCGGGCCCCACCCTTAGGATGAACAGCATACTCCTTGGACACTGCCTGTAGAATAAAGTGTAGCTATCCCAGTGTTCTCTTAAACAGGGTCAGAGACATTGATCCTCATCGTATGGTTAATTTGCAAGGCTGTAATGGACTGAACTGTGTTCCCCAAATGTCAATATGGTGAAGCCCTAACCTCCACTCTAACTGTATTTGGGTACAGGGCTTTTAAAGAATTAATAGAAGTTAATAAGGGAAGTTATAAGCCTGGGGCCCTGATCCAGTAGGACTGTTGTCCTTGTAAGAAGAGGAAAGCGTGCCAGAGGAAAGGCCACGTGAGGACACAGTGATAAGGAAGCTGTTCGCAAGCCAAGGAGGGAGACCTTATGAGAAACCACATCTACCAACATCTGTTTTTTCTCTTGGTCAATTTTCACCCAAGGATATTTTCCCATTGATTTTTAGAGATAGTGGAAGGGAGGGAGAGAGAGAGAGAGAGAGAGAGAGAGAGAGAGAGAGAGAGAGAGAGAGATGTGAGGAGACACATGGATTGGTTGCCTACTGCAGGCAGCCGACCAGGCTGGGGATCGAGCCTGCAACCCAGGTAAATGCCCTTTACTGGAATTAAACCCTTGGCCCTTCAGTCCCTGGGCCGATGCTCTCTCTACTGAGCCAAACCAGCTAGGGCCAAACCTACCAACATCTTGATCTTAGACTTCTAGCCTCCAGAACTGTGGGAAAAGAAAATTCTGCTGTTGAAGTCATCCAACCTGTGGTGTTTTGTTACGGTGGCCCTAACAAATTAATACAGCTGTGAAGATATGAGATTGAAAGCTCAGAAATCACTGAAAGACCATATGTAGTAAAGTTATTTGATCAATAAAACTGAGTGGCCCAAAGAACAGCAAATAGATGCTCCAGCAAAGTTGTTGCAGTGCTGGGTCGGTTAAGACAGATCTCTCTCAGAGGCATCACAGTGAGCCATGGCCTCATTCAAGTAGCAGGTGGTTGACAATATGGCTGAAAACCCACGTGTAAATCCCATCTCCTGGTAGAAATAGACTTTGTTTTAGCTATTGTATGAATAAAGGCTTTCTTTGCTTTGAGTTTTACACTGTATTTGTATTATTTTTAACACAACACCATATGAGTTCGGCAGATAAATACTCTTATGATTTAATGCCCTACTACCCAGTTTGAAGTCCATTCAGATTTTTAGAAACCACAAAGAATTGAAAATACAAATGAATAAACTAGAACAAGCAAATACCACCACCAGATTTTAGGTAGGCTTTTGGGTTCAATTTATTTTAAATAAGTTAGTATTCAAGTTTCAAAGTAATATTTGTGTTATCCACTACTGCCAAATTATTTGTCTTTATTCCTTTTTTATGAATATATTTTTTTAGCTGAAAGGAAATATATGAAATAAGGGGTGATGTTGAAGAGATTTAAGCCAAGAGAATGACTAAATAAAGAGAAATGAATAATGGTAGTAACAGCTATAAGAACATCAGATTATTATGGAAAAAGACTATGAATATAATACCCTTAAACAATATTTACTAATTTTTGAGCCCCTTTCCTGCACCTGGTTCTACGTTCTGCCTTTTATATATTATATTTACTTTAATCCTTAAAACCACCCTACAGGGTAAATTCTAATATTAGCCAAAATTCTGAGATGAGGAAACTTTGACATCAAATCATTTGCTCAAGTTTGTCCTTAGCTGGTATGTGTCAGGAACCAATTCCAGTTCAGTCTAATTCATAAACCTAGGTCTTTAGAAACTGCAACACGCTGTGTTACAAAGGACAGACTTTTTTAAAAGACATTATAAAGGTCAACATGAAGCTTTATATTCTAAATCCCTTGTACATTATCAGTCGTCAGCGAGAACAAAGCTAGAGACCGACTCTGTTTTGCCCCACATCCTTTCAGGACACTGTACTCGAGTCCTGTTTACCGATAATCAGAGTTCACCCGTGATCAGAGTGGCTGAGCTCTCCACAGCACACCAATTAGAGCAGAGCGGCAGGGCCCCTCACAGGCCGAAGCTGGCCTTCCAGGTAGTGCACACCAATCAGACCTACCCTCAGAGGACTCCATAATCAGATTTGGAAGGTCTGGGAGGAGGCCAGGCTTGCTCTTCAATAGGAGCGGGCTGAGGTTCGGATGTAAATAAAAGAGAAAGCCAGCTGTGGCAGTGGAAAATAACTATGTAGCCTTGGATTGCCGATTTAGCATAAATGCTGCAGTGATTCATCTCTGAGTTGATAAACAGGTTTTTCAAAGTGGGAGGCAGACAGGATGCAGTTCCCAGCTAGAAGGGCTTCATTACTGAAAGGTTTCTGGAGAGAAACCACTCAACCCACACCCCACCATGCCTGGAAGGAATTGGTGTTAGGGGCACAGTTTTCCCTTTTGATGAAACACAGACAAGGGGAAATTCCAGCAGTTTATTTCTTATAGAAGAATTTGAAGTGAGCCTTTAGCCTTACTTTTCTTGTAGTTCATGCAATGATCAGGGTTCAGTGTCATATTCAGAGCTCACACTGATAGTAGGCATGTAGGAAATGCTCACTGACTCACTGACATGGTCACCAATGTATTCCCAATTTTCAGAGAGAAAAATATTTTAGGACCATAGACTCAGAATTCAAAAATATGGCTGGCATTGCTTACCTAGGCCATAGCTACCAGGTAGGTGCATGGAAACTCCCAGACCTCAGTTATAAATATATCCAGTTTATTTTATATGTTGTCTTTCACACGTTACTGCAACCCAAGTTCACCACCACTACCACATCCAGGCTTTCAAGAACTGCTTTATATTCACAGGGGCTAAAGAACCTTGTGCTCACTAGTAAACAAATGTCTAAGGTAGAGGAATTATGTTCTGAATTTTAGTATTGTACTTTTTTCAGAAATAGTTATAAGCATCATTTATAATAAAAGGCTAATATGCAAATCGACCAAATAGCGGTACGACCAGTCACTATGACATGCACTGACCACCAGGGGGCAGATGTTCAATTCAGGAGCTCTCCCCTGGTGGTCAGTGTGCCAGAAGCTGGGCTTACAGCTGGCGAGTGCAGCGGCGATGGCGGGAGCCTCTCCCGCCTCCAAGGCAGGGCTAAGGATGTCCGACTGCTGGCTTAGGCCCACTCCCCCAAAGGCTCCCAGACTGTGAGAGGGTGCAGGCTGGGCTGAGGGGCCCCCCCTCCCCCCACCACTGAGTGCATGAATTTCGTGCACGGAGCCTCTAGTTTTTTTCTAAGCAGACAATTATAGATAACTTATAACTCATTAAAGGATGATAAAATGGAAAACCTATGTCCTCTTTTAAAAAATATTTTTATTGATTTCAGAAAAGGAGAGTGAAGGAGAGAGAGATTGAAACATCACTGATGAGAGAGAAACATTGACTGGCTGCCTCCTGCATGGCCCCCCTGCGAATAGAGACCATAATCCAGGCAGAAATGGAACCATGACCTCATGGTTCCTGGGTCAATGCTCAACCACTGAGCTACACTGGCTGGGACTATGTCCTCTTTTGATATAATGAATGCTTAGTTTAAATAACCAGATAAAGCCATATTAACAAAGAAAAAAAGACACAAGAAGAAGCCCTGTAGAAAGATTATTCCAGCATTTTATAAATATCCAGTATTATTTTTACTTCATTTTAGAGTTTCTATTGTGTCTAGAATGAAAGCTATTTTATTTTGTCAGACATCAGAAGGAGATGAGAATGTGCTTGAAGGAATTTGATCCAATTAGTAGTACATTGGTGACCTTTAAAAGTAAAGAATATACCAGAAGAATTCAAGAGTAGGATTGCAATAGATTATACATTGCATGTATTCTAAAGGTTCAAAAGTGTGAAAATTTTTACTTTGTGATTACAAGCAAGTGCATTTTAAGATGTTAAAATCTGAATTTTCATAGCTGTAGGGCATCATTTCAATAAACAATTCTTAGGGGAGAAATACAGTCAAATGAAGCTGAACCGTATAACCAAGCTAACAATGTGCATTTGGTAAATTACTTCCTTCTAAATGTATTAATATCATCAAGGCTGATCTCATCTGCGGAAGCCATTAAAACCTGGAAGAGTAAATTATTGCCACAGTTGTCTAATTTGTGTTATTACAAAACTTGTGAAATTATTTTACAGATCACCTCATAAGACATTATCTTTATAGTCATTGAAATTGTTACGTTGCTCTCTGGTGTACTGTTATAAATGAAATTTTAAGTGTAGAAGTAAGCAAAAAAAAAAAATATCTAGCTACAAAATAGAACCAAATAAATTGCTGCTTTTTATTTTTCTCTGGATCATGACCGTTCAATTTTCACCCCTCAGGATTCCTGCACTAGAACTAGGCCATGAAGAATATTAGTGAGTACATTAAGTAGGGCAGATTTGGAATTAAGAGATGCAGACTTTAACACAGGTAGACATTATTTTACATGGTAAATGGGTTTCCAAAATGATATACTCATGCGAACCAAGTAGGGACTGATTTTTGCATGCAGTATAAGTGGTAGTTAAACTTTTCTAAGTGAATGATATCACCTGGGGGATGGTCTTATTCATCCCAGCTCTAAGTGATCAGCGAAAGGGGCCCTGCTTCACTCACAATGGGGACTAGAAAATATTTTTGTCCTGGGGAGGGGAGGGACCTAGGCGGAGGAGGTACATGGGGGGAAAAGGGATATCTGCAATGCTTTCAAGAATAAGATAAGTTAAAAATAATAAAATAGAATAAAAATATATTTGGCTGCTGTAAACTGACTATTTGGGACTGAAACTCAGCTGGCTACTTTCTGAGGTTATTTCTTTTTCTATTTTTAAAAAAATATATTTTATTGATCTTACAGAGAGAGGAAGGGAGAGAGATAGAGAGTCAGAACCATCGATGAGAGAGAAACATCAATCAGCTGCCTCCTGCACACCCCCCACTGGGGACGTGCCCGCAACCAAGGCACACGCCCCTAACCGGAATCGAACCTGGGACCCCCCAGTCCGCAGGCCAATGCTCTAGCCACTGAGCCAAACTGGTCAGGGCTGTGAAGTTATTTCTGTGGGATGTCATATCTGACCCTCACTGCTGTTTCAGTGGCTTGAAAATCTGACATTTACTAATTCCCCAGGGTCTTTGGATCAGATTTTTAGAATATAAAATAATTATCCCAAATTAGCATATCTTAAAACAAATTCTTAATAAGTCCCTTTTAAATGCATTCCCTCTTTATTCTGAAACAGTGGCTTGCAACTGAGGATAATTTCGGTCCCTAAGGGGATATTTG
This sequence comes from Plecotus auritus, assembly GCF_963455305.1. NCBI lineage: Eukaryota > Metazoa > Chordata > Mammalia > Chiroptera > Vespertilionidae > Plecotus > Plecotus auritus. The sequence continues at coordinate 15,941,372 of NC_137775.1, forward strand.
ACAATGTCTGGAGATATTTTTGCTTGTCACCACTAGGGGATGTATGCTACTGGCATCTATAATCCTCAGAATAGTCTTCCACAACAAAGAGTCATCTAGCTTAAAGTATCAGCCTTCATCCTTTTCTTCCACTTGTCCTCTACCCAACTCCTCAGTACATCTTATCAATTCTGCTTTCAAAACATATCTGAAATTTCTCATCAGTTTCTCTGCAACTTCTCCAGCCTGTGCCACCTTTGCCTCTCACCCGGAATAACTGACCTGTCTCAGCTCATCTCTTTTTTCTACTAGTACAGATGGAAAGTGCACACATTAGCCATAGTGATGCAAAGGCTTCCTATGTAACTCAGAATAAAATCCAAAGCTTTTACTTTCATCCGTAGCCTATTTTATATTTGTTTCTTATTTATTTGTCTCATTTTGCTAAAACATAAACTCTAAAGTAGCAGTGACGCTGTTTATAGCAGCATTCCAGAGTTTAGAAGACTGTAATGTACATTGTAGATACACAATACCAATTTATGGATTGAATGAATGACCTCAAGGTTAGCCTTGCCTGTAAGGATCTTTTAAATACCACATGTGGACAATATTAACTGCAGATCAGGTGATGAAGTTATATCATAATATACTTTTTAAAAAATATATTTTTATTGATTTCAGAGAGGGAGAGAGAATTTTTGGAAACATCAATAATGAGAGAGAATCATTGTTCAGCTGCCTTCTGCACGCCCTCCCATGGGGATTGAGCCAGCAACCTGGGCATGTACCCTGACCAGGAATTGAACTGTGACCTCCTGGCACATAGGTCGATGTTCAACCACTGAGCCACACTGGTCGGGCCAGAATATACTTTTTAAATGCCCTTTCTTAGTCAAATAGAATGTTGATAGTCCTACGTTAGCCTTCCATTTTAAAATAATTATGAGTGGCTTATGAAATCAAATTCTGGAGACACTAGTATAGATTATTTTCAGTCTTGTCATTATTTCTTTTTCCACCACTCTAAATTAGGACCACATTCTTTCAAGTTGAAACTAGTTAGTACAAGATCCTCTGGCCAGTCATAAGCCTCTCTCTCTTCTTATTCAAATTCATCCTTCCCTGTATCAACATTATTTGAAGGTTAACTCATTTTTTTTTCTAAATTAAGAAAAGTTTCTCTCTTTTTGATATTGATGTTATTGACAACATGAGTTCAAATTATTTTTTTCCAGTTTTAGTTCTAACTATTCCTTCAGATAGAGTCTAAATTTCAGCTCCGGAGCAATTCTGTGTTAGTTTTTAAGTCCACATTATCTAACTCCATGCCTTCACTAATCCTGTACGCTCTTGGTAGCATGATGAAATTCCTTCCTCACTCACCACAACATCCCATCCTCTGATATTCTACTCAGTCCTTGAGGTTCATATCAAATTGCTTTCTCTCTTATAAAACCATCCCGTCCTTGCCTTGAGAAATAATTTCTTTTCTTGAATGCCATAGAGTTGTGTTAGCACCTCTTTTATTTTCTTATTCTCCTCTACCAGGTTTGAAAATTATTTATATACTAGAGGCCGAATTCGTGTATGGGTGGGGTCCGGCCAGCCAACCGACCCTGCCCCCGATCAGGATGGGGGAGCCCATCAGGGGCAGGGCCAGCTGGGGGGAGGGGCCATGGGCGATTAGCCAGCCAGCCCCACCCCCTGGTCAAACTCCCGGTCAAGGGGACAATTTGCATATTAGCCTTTTATTATATAGGATTTGTCTTTTGTCTCATCTTAGATTTATCTTTTCTCTTGCACTTTCTGTCAGCTCTTTATGCATTATATAACATATATATTAAATAATATATTTTCTATATCCATAATTAAAGCTTAATAAATGTTGAACAAAATTCCATTTAAAATCTTCGAAATTTATTATTTAAATAATGCAGTATTACAAATATATGTGCTTATATTTATGCTGAAGTGAATTTGAACTTTTTTTCTGAAAAGAAACATACCAACTGCATGACCTTAACATCTTTATTTCTGAAAACAATTTACTTATGTTGTGATTTTGATGGTACTAGTTTTCCTTTAAATAAAATGCCTGGCTGGCATGGCTCAGTGGTAGAGTGTTGACCTATGAACCAGGAGGTCATGGTTCCATTCCTGGTTGGGGCATTTGTCTTTTGTCTTATCTTAGATTTGTCTTTTCTCTTGCGCTTTTTGTATTCCTTCTCCCTGCTAAGATAAGGTCTCTGTTTTTTTAAGAACATTTTAAAATGTTTTCTGCAGGAAGCCTACCCTGACCTTCTCAATACAATTCTGATACAAGACTGTAACCTGTATTAAAGTAATCTTAAAATGCTATGCTTTGTTATTCTTTTTTACAATAAGATATCTTTGAATGTGTTATATAGCTAACAAAGTTAACATTTACAAGACCAGCATAAGCCACAACTTAAATATATTGTGTTTATGTTAAAAAAATTAAAAACTATAATCTAAGTTATTAAAAAATGTGTGGATTTTCAGTTCAAAAATGAACTAATCCTCATACTAGTCTCAGTGTCTTATCCTTACCTGAGGGGTCTGGCCCTTATACACATACCCTTACTCTTATAGTATTAATCTTTTCCCTTACTTTATATTCCCCTAAAATTATAAATATATCTAGCCTTAAGAACACACCACTCTTTTTGTGGTTGTTGTCAATCCTCACCTGAGAATATTTTTTCCATTGATTTTTAGAAAGAGTGGAAGGGAGGAAAGGAGGAAGGGAGAAAGAAACATCAATGCCCCGATCTGGGTTGGGGATCAAACCTGCAACCCTTTGTGCCCTTGACTAGGAATCAAACCCGTGACCCTTCCTTTGGCAGTCTGAGGCTCTAACCGTTGAGCAACCGTTAGCCAGGGCAAACAGACCACTCTTAGGATCTCTAGTTCTGACTTGCTCTCCCCTTCCTTTCATGGCCATGCTTTTAAATGTTCCGGTTTCTCTTCCCCAGTATTCCTCAAACCAAGGCATTCTGACTTTGGTCTCTGTGATTGTTTATATTTGTCAATTTGGCTAGGCCATAGTTTCCAGATGGATGACAAAACATTATTCTAGTTATTTTCTGTGAAGATACTTTTTAGATGAGAATAACATTTAAATCAATAAACTTTGAATATAGCAAATTATCCTTCATAGTATGGGTGGGCCTTATCCAATCAGTTAAAGGCCTCAATAGAAAACAGATTGACCTCCCAGGGTAAAAAGGGAATTCTGACAGCTCACTGCCTTCACACACAACTGCAGCTATTTCCTGGCTCTCCAGCTTGCCAGTTTACCCTGCAGAGTTTTAACTTGCTAGCCTCCACAACTACATGAGCCAATTCCTTAACTCAATCAAAACTCTCTCTCTCTCTCTCTCTCTCTCTCTCTCTCTCTCTCTCTCTCTCTCTCTCTTTCTCTCTGTCTCCACATGTATGTGTATATGTAAACATACACACATGCACACACACATATCCTATTGTTTCTGTTTCCCTGGAGAACCCTACTACAGTCCCTACCTTGCTCCACTATAGCCATCAGTTAGTTCCATCGACTCTACCTACACTTTTCAGATTATTTTGAACTTCTCTCCCCCTTTAAATATTTCTAGACCCTATTATTCTTTGACTTTACATGTTTTCTATCAAGTCTCATGACTTCAACTGCCACATGCATATGGACAGTTCCAAGATCCATCTTAGATCTCTTTCCTCAAACATCTATTTACATTTCCCCCCACTTTTTGTCCTTTCTACTTTAAGAAGTGCTGTCACCATCCACTCCAAAACTGAAGTGGGAAACCTGCTAGATCCCTACAACTCTTCATCATTTTCCATCTCTAAACAGATAAAAAATTTACTCAATTTTATTAGTTTGTGTGTTTATTAGTAGAATTCCAGATTTGCAGATATTTTCTCTTCTCGTTCCACTGTTTCCTGGTTCCCATTATTTATCTTGAGAGGGCAACTGTGATTCATATTATTTCTTTTTAAAATACTTGATAATTCTCGGGCTACTTTGAAGATATTTTTCTTTGCCTTTGGTTTTTAAGCATTTATACTCTGATTCTTTCAAGTATAGGTCCTTTTATTTAAAAAAAATACTGTATATTTTGGAAAATGTTAGGTCATGACTTTATGTGATTTATCTGCCCCATTCTCTCTCTCCAACACATTAATGTGTATTCTTGATAGTTTCAAGAAATCACCTATATCTATTAGGCTCTTTTGTACAGATTTTCATTGTTTCCTTTGCATGCTTCAGTTTGAATATTTTACATTTTCCAATTTGTTATTCCATGACTAACAATCTATTCAATTTATCTACTCACTTCTTAATTTTTATGTACTATATTTTTAGAATTTTATTGCACATTTTTATAGATTTCAGGTTTCTGATGAAATTTTCTACTTTAACTTCTAGATACTTGAATATGTTAGCCATATTTATTTCAAAGTTTGTGTCTGATAACTCTAAGTATTTATATTTGTGGTCCTTGTTCTATTGTCTAGTCTTTCCTCTGTTTTTCTTGACTTGGTTTTCCTGATCAATTTTATTGTTAGTGATTATATATAAAATATTAGGGTCTATGGATGATTTACAGATGATTTTATTTTAATTCTGGCAGACAGTGAGGATAGATCACATTAACCCAATTTTAGATGAAATTAATTAAGTTTTAGGCTTTTTTTTAGATTGATCTATTTCTAGTTTGCTCTTGCTCCTATAGTACATCTCTCTAGGTGATAGTACTAATAGTATAAGTTTCATAGTTTACTCCCCAGGAAAAACTCTTACAATAATTTTTTTAAAGAACACCTTAGAAGAGTGGTAGTAGAAGAAGGCTTTCAGAATAAGTTGAAATTGGCTGTAATGACTATGAATGCCTTCTCTGAAGAAGACAACAGTGAATGCAAGAAATAGTGTTAGCTAAAGAATTAGCTAGAGGTATTAAATCCAAATACTTTTTTTATTTTCTCCTGAAGGTAAGAAAAGTTATGCGGCATCATGAGCAAAAGAAGAAAGACTCAGAGGAGAAGCTTTGATGAAAAATTTAAGTATTAGGTCAAAGATAAACTGGACAATCACCGTGTCTTCTCAAGACATCAAGAAGGGAAGAAAACCTCCTGAGAGTTTCCTCTCCCATTGACACTAGACATTCCTAGAAAAACAAATCTGCTACATTGCACTATTTCAGAAGCAAAACAGACATATCTCTGGGTCTTGTAGAGCAAGTGGCAGCTTGCGTATAGGGTATTTCTTGTCTAAACATGGGCTTCTTACTCTTTGTTTCATAAAAATGTGTGTGTGTGTGTGTGTGTGTGTGTGTGTGTGTGTGTGTGTATTATCTGCTTAGGGTGAAAAGTAAGCTAAATATATGAAAAATGATACTGTTAGATTTGGCTTTATCAGTTTCTCTGCTCAAAAATATGTACGTAAGCACTCATGATAATGCTAACTTGCACTTCTAGAAATGTTTTTCTTTGGGAACTGAAGATTCTTTTGGTCAGCGGGAATCCATAGAATACTCCTGGGAGATGTTACCATTGAACAGTTGACATTTTGAGAGGAACTATCTTCTTTCTCAATTAGTTGCAGGTCAGAGAACCTGCTCTACTGGGACTAGAAAGAAATATGCCCTTGATAGGGAGCTAAATTATGAGCAAGGAGGGGAAAGTGGCAAAGATAACTTGATCTATTTCCTAATTTTGCTTAGGGCTGGCTCTGAAAATAGCCTGTCATTGACACACTGTAATTCTTCAACTTTAAACTGCAGTTTTGGAGAGAAGACCATCATACATCTAAGAAGGCACCACTCCTGTATTTACATAGCAGAGGTGGAGGGCAGGTTCTGTCCTTTCTTCTGTAATGGGTTATAGCTCCTATCCTTCAATTCCTTGACTCTATTACACTTCTCACAAAAGGAATGATTCCATGGCTCAGTGGTTCAGTGTCAACCTATGAACCAAGAGGTCACGGTTCGATTCCTGGTCAGGGTACATGCTCAGGTTGTGGGCTCAATCCCCAGTATGGGGCATGCAGGAGGCAGTTTACCTCAGATTAAAATGATCTTTTCTGATAAGATCACATTTTCATATGATCATCTGAAAATGGGAAGCATCAGTGTAATGGGACACAGGTTAATCAAATTTGATCAATGATGGACACTGAAATTTGTATGATGACTCAGACATGACTAAGGCTAGAAAATTGTTAGTTCCAGGAAAATGCACTATTGAGGGATAGATGTAACATCAGAAGGGTCAAATCTCTGTAGCACTGCGTAAGTAAGTCTACTAAATTGAATAAGACCAAAGCACTTCCTCCTACCACGATGAGCTGAAAAATTAATTTAATCCTTTCTGCATTCAGCCAACTTCTTAATATCAACATCCTTGAAATTCTGTAGTCCTCTTTAAACAGAGAATGTTTATATTGATTTGCTTGGATGAATTTTAGAATTTTAAACATATTTACAGACCAATGTCAACTCCAGGGATTTTGCTCTGTTGTGGGATTCAAAATTTGGCTTTAGAACCACTGGAAATGGCTAATTACTACCAATACTGCACTGAATTCCATAAATAATAGTGTTAAATTTGGCCAGTGGCATGACAGATTATTGATTTGTGTAAGGATGAATAGGCTCAGATTCAGAAAAATATCCATATATGACTTTGCAAGTAAGTACCTGCTCTTAAAGTTATTGTTGGAATTCAAAGCAGAAAGGTAGGCATCACTGCTGGCTTTAGAATTAACATATGGCAGGTTAGTCAGTGACTGTGACTGAGGTGTTAAGTCCCTAACCATGGTTAGTGTCCAAGGGATCATGCTGTGCTTCAAGAAGCCATCTGCTGAGGGTCAGAAAAGAGAGACTTGGAGATTCATAAGCAGTTAAGTCCAAGTCTGGCCACTTTTTGGTCAGCAAGTTATAAGCACTGACAACCTCAGTAGCACTAGGCGGTCCTTAAACTCTTGTTGATAATGAAAGTTATTAGGCTATAAGACTGAGAGACAGTGATATTATCAGCCATTGGCTAATAGGATCCCATCATAAAGTTCTCAGTGTCTACGATTTTATCTTTGATCACCCCGCTTCTTCCTCTTTCCTCCTTTCCCATCAGTGAATATGATAATGTTCACTACTTTAGCTAGATTCTTTGTTTTTTCAATGCTGCAAAATTGAAACAGAAATGGGGCAAGGATTCATAACTCTAGAATAAAGAAAACTAAGAATGACTTAGGCTTAGCAGTTAAAATGATTTACACAATACAGTGCTGAGAAAGAGTAAATCAATTAGAAGAAAAAGGGAAAGTCATGCCTACTGGGTGAGCCCAGGAGACTCTTACAAGAGGAATATGGTGGTGGAGCAACTAAAGGATCTGTGAGAAATAGTTGGGACGAGAATATATAATTGTGACAAATTGCATTTTCCAAATATGGCTACAAATTCCCACACCTCACATGCTTTTGTGAAATGTGAACTTGACATTTCGCTTTCAGTCGGGGAGGACATTTCTCCTGCTCTGGAATCTGGACAGGCTCTGGCTGCTGTCTGACCAGCAGTGTACAAGGGAAGAGGTGCTCTGTGACTTCTGAGTCAAGGTCAGAAAAGACAAGGCAGCTTCCCCCCGTTTCTCTTGGGACATTTGCTTAGAACCCAGGTGCTCTCCTCCAGAACCTGGCTCCCGTGTTATGAGAAACCCAAGCACATGGGAAGGGAACAACTTGGAGCCCCAGTCACCAACCTCAGTGAGGCCCAGACTTTGAGTCGTGTCAGCCCAGGTATAAGACATAGCATGAAGACGCTACTAGCTCAAAGCCGCTGAAGATCAAGGCCTTGTGGAGCAGAGAGAGACAGCCATCTGTACTTTCCCCTGTCTGAAACACTGACCCACAGATCTGACCATAATAAAATGAATGCTTTTTATGTCATTGATCTTGAGGTGATTTGTTTTGCAACAACAGATAACAGGAACATTAATGCTGTACATTTGTATTCCTTTAATGATGTCGATGAAGTTTATTTGGCTGGGAAGTTAACACTTCTAGCTGAGAAAAAATGTAAAACCAGCATATTTAAATATTCTAATTCAAATTATGTGTGAATGTTCCGAAGAATTGAAATAAGTATGATCCAGTTTTCTCAAGAAAGATTTTATGGAGAAGGTAATACTGGTTAATAAATTGTATATCTAATTATTATTAAAAATGAGCACCTATTACTTAGAATGAGAATGTAAATTCCATTAAGGCAGATTTTTTTCTTTGTTTTATTTATTGCTGTTTCCCAACATCTAAAACAGTGCCTTGCATAGAGAGGTCAATGAGCAAAGGTTTGATAAAAAAAATTAAGTTACATAAAACTATGTAAAATAATGAACTCTAGAATAAGGAAGTTTCTAGATGTAAAGCTGAATAAAATGACAATAGGCAGTGGGAAAAAATATATAGCCTTATTAATCTCATTATACTTTAGGCAGACAAGGATAAAAATACCAGCTGGATAATAAAAGTATAACACTTTGTTTTATTCTCCATAAAATATGCCCCTAAAATAATTTAAAATAACAGAGAATATTATCATTTTTAAAACAAAGTAAGCTCAGAGCAATCCCTAAGGAAGCCATAAGGGCACTAACTATGTCTATGCATTAAAATAATGTTTATCCCTCCACATTCTAAATTAAATTAATTGCTTGCTACTTTTAAAAATAGCATCTGTCTAAGCTGTTAGTTTGCTGAATGAAACACTTCATAATATTGACTATATCCAAAATCAAACCTTCCTGGGAACTTTAAGTCCGTTTTTGCGTTATTAAAAGGAAGTGGTTGATCCCCAAGTTCTCTCCTGATGGCCCCTCTGCGACTGTGCCTGTCTTAGGTTGTTCCTTCCCTGAGGAATCTTACCCGTCTCTGGCTAACCAGCCATCCTCCGGGGCCAAGCAGGGTGATGTGAGGTTCAGTTCTGTCTCCTTGGTAGCCTATGCCCCCGTGGCCTCCACACCCAGCACCTGCCTTGGGATCCCCTGGCCTGCTGGCGGGGCCTCAGCACTGATCACATATCTCGGGGAACTCAGGTTTCTTCTCCAGGGAGGGCCCAGCTCACACGATTGGGCGAGAGACAGATCCATGATACCAGCCACCACGAGGCTTCATGCTCAGCATGAACAGAAAGCTCAGGCAACAGCTGAGGGCAATTGGATTGTGAGAAGAGGGTCCCTCTTGGCACAAAAGGCAAGAGGGGCCAATATAGAATGCTCAAGTGCCTTCCCAATGCCTTAATTCCTTCTGAAAGGGATTAAATCCTTTCATGTCCTTTTTTTTTTTTTTTTTTTTTTTTTTTAAATTGCTGCCAAACATTCCAAGAATTAGTTTGTAAGTTTATTTGGGATAATTGTACAATATGCTGTTGTAAAATATCTAAAATTTTAATAACATTGTAGAATAATATCATGTAAGGATATTTTTTGCTCTAGGCCATGGCTATTAAATTTCAAACTGGCTGTCAATTTCTTTTTGTAACCTTATATAAATTTTGTCAGGAAGGCAAAAACACAAATTATTTCCCCATAACCCCCCACCCCCTACTTATGTCCCACCCCCTTGTTGTCTGTGTCCATTGATTAGGCTCATATGCATGCACACAAGTCCCTTGGTTGATCTCTCCCCCTTACCCCCACCCTCCCCTACCTTCCCTGTGGTATGACGTGCTGTTTGACGTTTCTCAGTCTCTGGATTTGGGGCACAGACCCTCACCCCCCCAACCTTGCAGGGGCCTGAACCCTCACCCCGTCTGAGGGAGGTCTCCTGCCCCCGTGGCTGCTTTGCTTCCCACGCCCAGCTCAGATCGGGACACAGGTGACAGACAGTGACTTGGCCCAGCTCAGATTGGGACCCAGGTAACAGACTGAGACTTGGCCGACAGCAGCTGCCCTGTATCTAAATCCAGCCTAGCACCAGGAATGCTCAGGGCTTACTCAAGAATGCAAACAATCCTCTCCACTAATATTTACAGGGAAATTAAGATTGTTGGTAGAGTATTAAATTTGACAGTAAAATAATAATCAAGTTCTCAGATTAATTTAAATAGGCTAATTGAAATAAGTGAATATTCAAGAAAATTTAATTGTACTGGACAAAAAGCTGTTCCTAATGTGGTAACTAAAATTTCTATTGGTAGTTCATCTCATGGTAAAATTCCTGAACATGCAATGAAACTAAAGCAGTCATATTTTTGTCAAAAAATTAAAATTTAAAGTCATCAAGACTGCATTATAAAAGTTACAAAAGCCTCCATTAATCAAAAAAGGGGGGATAGAAGGGTAATATCATGTAAGGAAAAATATCCTTTAAGTAAATTACATCTAGAAAATTTTTACTTTACAAAATTAGTTTTCATTTGTAATGCTAACAGCAAGACACCCATGAAAAACACACATGGTGTCTAAATAAGACAAAGGAAAATCGTTTGGGCAAAAATAAAAAGGATCCCAAATCAATTATATAGAAAAGATTCTTTTATTAACTTTTGGTCGAGAATATGTTTGTATATTTTCAGAAAACAACTCCAAGACCATGTGGATTCCTGCAACAGAGAGGAATTGACAGGTCTGCTCCAACCACGAAGACAAGAGGAGAAACAGTCCAGAGATGGAAGACGCTGATGACGCCTTGCCACGCGAGCAGTCAGCAGCTGTGCGACGCAGCAAGTTGCCTAGGACCAAACCAGAGAGGGTCGGACCTGCATTGCCACCATGTGCCCACCATCCAGATATCATTGCTGACATATACACATAAGGAACTGTTTGACATTGAAATGGGGACTCAGAACTGTTGGACATGGAAATTGGGACTCAAACATTTTTTGTTATTATATGTTTATTTCTAGTCTGCAGAGGCAAGATTTTTTAAAGGAATGAAATGGGGAAAAAATAGATACAGCGGCAAAGAAGCATTGAACAGACTGTCAAACTACAGTGGGAAGGCAGAGGAGGTTGCGGGGGGGCGGGGGCGGGCTGTAAGAGATCAACCGAAGGACTTGTACGCATGCATATAAGCATAACCAATGGATAAAAAACACTGGGGGGAGGGGGCAGGTAAAGGCATGTACTGGGGGGAAGGGGAGGCCGGGGGAAGGTCAATGGGGAAGGAAAAAAAAGGAGACATATGTACTACTATTTGTAATACTTCAAACAATTTAAAAAAAAGAATAAAATATAAGTTTTATAGTGGTTAAAAAAAATAAAAAAACAAAAGGAAGTGGTTGAGATTTATTTTCTATATTATTTAATGTTTGGATCAAGGATGTTGTGTTGTCTTATGATACAATGAAAAGGAAAAAATCAAATTCTAATCTTGAAGGGCTTAGAGATTGTGTACTCCCATTCATTTTTATTTATCTTATAAATATGGAAGCTGAGGCCTAGAAAAAAAATGATTAACTGACACTTTAAAATCAGAAGGACTTGTACTTAATAAATTTGAAACATTAAGCTTTGGACCCTGAGGAAGTGTAAAACCTTGCTAGGCCTCAGTTTTCTCATCTATAAAATGGGTATGATAATAGCTTCCTCTCAGAGTTTTAGATATAATGAGATAATATATGTAGCATACTTAGCACTATCCAGGGGTCCTCAAACTTTTTAAACAGGGGGGCAGTTCACTGTCCCTCAGACCGTTGGAGGGCCAGACTATAGTTTAAAAAAAAACAACTATGAACAAATTCCTATGCGCACTGTGGGCCCAGGACGAGTCGGCTGCTAAGCAGGACAGGCAGCGGCACCCGGCGGGCTGCATGTCGCCCGGGGGCCGTAGTTTGAGGACGCCTGCCTAGACATTTACTTCCTCAATAACTATTACACTTAGTGGTAATGTTAATTATTATTGTTAGTAGCATCCATGCTCAGTGACATACCTTACATTGAGTGACTAGTACAGTTTGAGGCTGAGCCTGAGTTAACTCAGCAACACTTAGTCCACTCATTTTTTTTCATTGATTAATGGTCATAGCAAAGTGTTTATAAGTGGCATAATATATAATATATGATAGCATATATTAAGCCAACAAAACAGATAAGTTACTATATAGTACATACTTATAGAAAAAATAAATAAAATTTTGCTATTGGATACTCTCCCTAAATTTGTGAGCCATACATGTAACTCTCATTAGTGGACAAAACTTTCTCCTTTTTTTTTCATTTTTAAGAAAATTCCTGGCTTATTTTTATTGTCCCAGTAAATTATTAATAATGTCTCCTATTACTCTCAAAAGGTTCCAGATTAAATAATAAATTATACAGTCATCCTAGGCTTAAAGCAAGTATGGACTCTCCAACTGATGCACAAAACATTTTTATTGTTTGCTTTTAAATTTCTAACCAGAGACATGTTCCAAAGAAGAAGGTGCATTAATATGGCCTTACGATGAGAGACCAAACTTTATCTATTATGTTAGCTCACTTTAGAGGCCAAAGCTTCGTTGAATAAAGTCTAAGAAAGAGAATGTAGCAAGTCATCTACAATAAATGGGAGATTTATAAATTACAGAACACCCTGAACCATCAAAACGTATGTGATAACATCCTGTATAAAGAGAAATCTTCAAAATAAAAAAGCTCATTGGTACGCAGGCATCATGTCCCTGAATGTCAACTGAACAAGGATTTTTATTTCCTTTTAAAGTGAGAATTTACTGCTTATGTGTTAATACCTTTTGAAAGCTATAGAAGTTGCCTAAACATACCTTAGGAATATAAACTGTTAAGTGCAGTGCTGTCAAACTAGGATGGCATACCTGTCATCATCAAGTTGTCTTTCTTAAATATTTTGTTGCTTCTAATAAGTTAATGGTCAGGTAGATAAAGCCATTGCTCTGAGAGTTTAGAGCCCTGTGTCCTAGCGCCAAGTGCATTATTAGCTAAGGACTTGTTTATAATTTTGAACAAGTTTTCGTTTTCTTTTGTATGTGGGAAAGTGAATACATATTTGTTGAAATGTTTTTGGGGGACTTTGTGCTAATAATTATTTTTGTTAGATTTCTAAATTTCTTAAATTATCTGAAAGAAAACGTTCACCATTAACTTTCAAATAATTCTTTTAAAAAATAACTTTGTCATGCTAGGATTTTTCTTCTTCATTATCTAGTTCACACTCATATTCGGAGTAATAAATAACAATATTAAAAATAAGTCAAAAGAGAAATGAAGACAAGCAGAGGCTCTCAATTTTCCACAGGTTAGATCCCGGTGAAATTAGGTGGTAGTAGAATAAACAGTAGACAGATACATTTTACATCAGAAAAAAAAAAAAAAATAGTCCAGGAAATAGGTGATCTCTCATCTCTCTTCTCTTCTCTCTCTCTCTCTATAGTGAAGCTCTTTCCTCATCCTCACCTAGACTAAACCTATTTTGTTGCACATAAAAATTGTGCAGCTAAATTTTCAATATCTTTGCAAAATGTCAAAGCTTTCTATACCTGTAAGTTTTCTATCCACTTCATTTACTTAGGTTTCTATGCCTTCTAGCAGAGCTGTCTGAAGAAGTTAGTTTTTAAAAGATTACACAGAACTGGGGAAGCAAGAAGCTGGAACAACCAAATTGCTATAATATTTTATTCAATCACATAAGGGAGTGATACTGTTAAGGATCTTAGAATATGTTGACTAGAAAAAGAGAAAAGCATTAGATTCCGCTGAATAGCTGTAAAAAGGAGGCTTTTCCCTGTCTCCCAGCTAAGGGATTCATCTACATATATTTTATAACTGAAGCTTGTCTTACAATGACCGATTTTTTAAAAAATAAAAGTATGTAATTAAGTGATGCACATTGTAAAACTAGTGACTGAAATAGGTACGCTTTGATAATTGGGAATTCTCTTACTAAAAGCTATGTAATATGTGACAACAGTGATCACTGTAGTTGCCTATTTTGTTTTTTGTGTTCCTCTCTTAATTTTCTCTCCCATCTTTGGCATCTCTGTTAATTTTCACAAGTCTTCTCATTTCTCCCTGGTTGGAATCATTCCCTACTTAGAAAAAGTTCAGCCAGCCCTAGCTGGTTTGGCTCAGTGGATAGAATGTCGAACTGCAGACTGAAGGGTCCCAGGTTTGATTGCGGTTAAGGGCACATTCCCCGGGTTGCGGGCTCAATCCCCAGTTGGGGCCTTGATCCCCAGTTGATGGCATGCAGGAGGCAGCTGATCAATGATTCTCTCTCATCATTGATGTTTCTATCTCTCTCACCCTCTTCCTTCCTCTCTGAAATCAATAAAATATATATTTAAAAAATAAAAAATAAAAGGTCAGCCAGTCTCAACTCATATTTAAGAGATGTCCTTAAAGTGTCAACTTTCCTAATCAAAAAAAGTTGATCAAGAAGGTTGATGCAAGCATTTTAGCCAAATTTCTCAAGAACAAGTGGCATGCAAGCCTCTCCTTTGTGAAGTCTCCCTGTCTCTGAAGGATTACCTAGTATCCTTTAGGTGATTATTTCTCATGGCTCTCAGGACATATTCTGTTAAAGCATTTTTGGCAAATATTGTAATAGTTTGGTTACTCACCCCTCTTCCTATTAGACTTATACTCCATGATATAAGGACCATGTATTTTCTTTATTAGAATATTTAAAATCCTACTCCCTATCTGTGCAAACATATAGACCTCTATAAATCCCTGTTGAATGAAGAAATGAAGGTATTGGTTAATAGGCTAATTAATGAACTACTGGAAATGGCAGCTCTGGTACCTCTTTCTCTTTTGGAGTATAATTAGGAACCTGTTGAAACTGTTATTAGATGATTTTATTTGTTCACATTGACATTTCAAGGTATGACATTCTATTGCACATTCATAAGAAAAGCTATTTAATGAGTACCTATGTCAGGAACTATTTTAGGTACCAGGGAAAGAATGATTAATAAAGAGACAAAAATCTCTGTCCAAAAAAGATATGTGGACAAAAGAAAATCAGGATAGTAATGTAGGGAATGACAGCATATGCTATTTTGGATTGTGAGTTAAGAGTCAGTATCTCAGAGAAGATAATCACTTGAGCAGAGCCTGAAGTAAAGAGGCAGACTATGTGGACATCTGGAGGGGAGAGGGTTCAGAGCTTTTATTCAGAGAAAGATTGGGAATTGTTGTAGAATTTTGAACTAGACACTACTGTGACATGACTTCCACTTAAAAGGATTTTCTGAATGCTGTGGAGGACACATGGTAATGGAGCAAGACTAAGATCAAGGAGACTATAGAGGGCTAACTAAGAAGCTATGTGATGGTGGCTTAGAGCAAGGTGGTAGTGGTGAGGGTAGCAAAATGTCCATCAGATTTAAAATATGTTTTGAGGACAGAACGAACAGAATGGACTAGATATGCAGTGTGAAAGAAAGGGAAGAGTCAATGATTTCTCTAATTTGTTCCCGCCCCCCTCCTTGAGCAATTGAGTTAATAGAGGTGGCATTTATTGTGATGGGAAGTGCTGAGGAAATAGGAATTTGGTTACATTCTGATAAGTTTGAAATGTCTATTCAGTATCCTAGTAGAGGTATTGAGTAGGAAGTTGACTATGTGGCTGGAGATAGAAGTTGAAAAATTCGTCCTGCAGCCCTAACCGGTTTGGCTCAGTGGATAGAGCATCGGCCTATGGACTCAAGGGTCCCAGGTTCAATTCCAGTCAAGGGCATGTACCTTGGTTGCGGGCACATACCCAGTGGGGAGTGTGCAAGAGGTAGCTGGTCGATGTTTCTCTCTCATCGATGTTTCTAACTCTCTATCCCTTGCCCTTCCTCTCTGTAAAAAATCAATAAAATATATATAAAAAATCTAGAGTAATTGTTGTGATTGATATCATCAGTATATCCATGCTATTGAACCAGAAAGACCACTACCTAGAATATTAATATGTGGAAGGAAAAAGTCAAAGCACTAATGACTGAAGTATAATTTCTGACATCTTCTTAAATGCTGTTTTGTCTTTGCATTAAAAAAAAAAAAGTTGTTGGCACTACACCCCATTCTATATTCTACTTAATTTTGACCACAGCTTAAATGGCTTTCCCTGACATTATGGGAAAATCAAACACCATTTCTATAAGCTCCAGTACCACTCTTTTTATTACTTAGCCCTGTGTAACACACATCACATTTCTATAATTTCATAAATGCTTTTATGTTGTATGGCCTCTAAGGTCAGGTGTTATAGTTGTCTTATTTTCAGTGTACCCAGGTCCTAATTTACTGCAAGAATATATATAATGGGTTCTCAAAATCTTATTTGTTAAACTCAATTGAATTCTTAACCAGGAACCAATCTCTTCAGACTTTTAAGTGGTCCATTATGACACTAGATTATCATCAAATAGTAGTAATTGCAGAACTAATGTGTGAGTCTTTAACAGGAACTTCAGTTGTCTGTATTCACATTTCCTTTCCATTGCCATTTCATTCCATTGTCCTGATTGAACAGTGCAATTACATAGAGTGTTAATTGTCTGCTAATAGGAGGAATAATGGTAAAATTACATAGTACATTCCTCTAATAACACTCAAATTACTGTTTTAGATTCATTCCCAATCTATCACCAAGTTCAGTGATGCTGATCCAATTTTTCACAAACACATTAGCAAATAGTGTTAGTGCAAAATGTTGGATTCAAATTCTGAATTTAAAATATCTGTTGGAATTCAGCACAGTAGCAGAATATAAAGTCCACACACAAAAATCAATTGCAATTCTCAATACTAATAATAAGTAATCTGAAAAGGGAAAAAGACCAATTTCACTTACAATAGCATCAAAAAGAACAAAATACTTTTAAATTAACTTAACCAAGGAGGTGAAAGACTTATACAATGAAAACTAAAAGTCATTTCTGAAAGAAATGAAAGAAAATGAATTAATAGCATGCTTTTCATAAAATATATTATTTCTTGAGAGATTGCTGATAGCGATGGCTATTATCCTTAAACTTTTCAGATAGTTTCTCCTCTGGATTTCTCTTGCACATAGAGTTGAAAACAATGGCTTATGTTCAGTTCTTCAATTTTCAGTGATTTTATCAGTTTATGAATAATTTCTTTTGGAAACTTTAAACAATAGGCTGTCTAGGATCTTCAGGAACAAAGGGCCCAGGGAATCTGAGATATTTCTTTTTCGGATAGATGGAAAATGAAAGTACACATAGTATTGCATACTTAAGGACAATTAGTCCTTACAAACGTTGGGAGTTGATTATCTTATCAGGTCCTGATATCAGCCATGGCACTGCTCTGTCCAGTTCCATGAGGGTGTGGTAGATAGGTCATTCCCCTTTCATAGGCCTTGGGGTGAACCATATCTGAGGTCAAGATGTTATCTTTAATTTGACCTAAAAACTCTGTTCCCTTGATCAATAGACCTGAGGCTTTATTCTTAAGACAGTTTGACCACTGACCAGAACCTAATGTACTAAGGGTTTAATGATTAAGGGAGTGGACATGCAGTGTGTCATAGCTATATATTAGATTGGAAAAAGCTAGCTTGAAGTAAGGAAAAAATCGTAGTAAAGAAATGAAGTTCCTGTAGCTTTAAAATTTCCCTCTTTCTTTTGATCACTACTCGTTCTTGAGGAATATAGGGCAACTGGATATTACCATAGAAATTTATTATTGATGCTTTAGCGTTTGTTTTAGGATTTGGTAGGGCTGGTACCCTTTTATTGCTCTTCCTCCCCCGTACCACCCCCCCCCCCCCCCGCCCCTTTCCAGGGCTTCCCTGAGTATCCTAGCACATTTTTTTTTCCCACCTGGAATTTAGACTGTCTAGTTCCAGGGGAAAATATGATTTTTTGGCACCATATTAAATATGTATATTAACTTGAGGAAAATGAACATCTTTTTGATATGTCTTTTCTAAAACAAGAGATGTCCTTCCATTTACTCAAACCAATTTTTGTGTCTTCAGGATATTTTAAAGTTTTCCTTCACTGAGTATTTTCACATTTACTTCTAAATATTTAGCCTTTGTGGTTAGTTTTGTAAATGGAATTTATTGTTTCATCTATGAAGACTATTGACACTGGTATGTTATTTTTATTTTCTGCATCTGTTTGCATTATTATATTGTTTGCATTGATGTTTAAATAGATTACCTCTAGTTTGCCAGTTATATACTAGTAATATGCAAATATTGATAGTAGTGGTGGCAATAAGTATCCTTGCCTTGTGAGAATTACTCTAGTGCAGTTTTCGGCAAACTCATTAGTCAACAGAGCCAAATACCCACAGGACAACGATTGAAATTTCTTTTGAGAGCCAAATTTTTTAAACTTAAACTTCTTCTAACGCCACTTCTTCAAAATAGACTTGCCCAGGCCGTGGTATTTTGTGGAAGAGCCACACTCAAGGGACCAAAGAGCTGCATGTGGCTTGCGAGCCGCAGTTTGCTGACCATGGCTCTAGTGTTTCCACACTTAGCAGAATGCTAGCTGTAGTATTATATACATATAGAATCATGTTAAATATAGACCGACTCCTATTTTAAAGTGTTATTATCAGAAATGTGTGCTAAATTTAAAAAAATATATTTTTCAAAGCCTTTTGAGCATCTGCAGAAGTAATGATATTGTTTTTCTCATTGATTCCATTAATGTAAATTATACAGGGTGGGGCAAAACTCACAACTGTAAACCTATTTTTGCCCCACCCTGTATTAATAATATTCCAATATTTAATCATCATGAATTTCTTGGTAACATCTTGTGATGTTATTTTTAATAGATTCTGTTTCAACGTTATGCTTGAATAATTAAAAATACTAGCAATTCCATTTTTTTCTATGATCTGAAACATTATAAACAATTTCTGCAGCATTGGGATTTCCTGATCTTTAAAGATATGCTTGAATTCCTCCATAATACCATCTGAACTTTATGTTCTCACATGGGATAATCTTTGATATATTTCTGTTTCTTTTTTGAACATTGCTCTGGTTAAGGTTTTTTAATTCTATGTATGCATATAGAACTTTAATAGATTTGATTTTATTTTATCATTTTCCCTTGGGTATCTTATAATTTAGTCTTTATTTTCAAAATAATTTTTCTTTGTCCTTCAATTTATTTTATGAGTTTAGTGCTGTTATTATGTTTTACTTTAAAAAATGTATTCTGATATTTGAATTTTTACTTTGAACTCCCCCCACCCCATATTTTTCAATGCCTACTTAATGGTATTTAATTCAAATTGGAGTGTGCTAATGTAGTTTTCATCTACTTTATGATTGTTTTGGGGAAGGAAATTTTCCCCAACAGGAAAATGTTTTGACTTTTAGATAATTTTCTTATAGAAACTATGAGTGGACTTTCTATGTCATTTTCTGGTCAATTTGAAATTTCTTGTATTTTCCTAACAGACGGTGTACATGGGAGAGAAGTGTTTGGCTGGCTCACTGCATGCCCTAGTTCATGAGTACACATTGGGTGTGTATACACAAGTACATTTCTTTAAATGACAGCCTTGTTTGTTTTGTTCTGTTTGGTTTGTTCGCAGAGCGAAGGCTTGGTGTGCTTTCTGATACTGTGATTTCGGTGTTGTGCATTAAATCCCAGTCTTTGTTTCCTTTCACTGTCAAGCTGCTGAGGGGTGCCTTCGCTTTCTAACTCGCACCTCTTTCCCCCAAGGCGGTGGTTTCTTAAGCAGTGCCTTGTCTTGTCCCATAGACTTTTTTTTCCATTTTTTTTATTAAGGTATTACATGTGTACATATCTTCCCATTGCCCCCTCCCCACCCCACTCCCATACATGCCCTCACCCCACAATGTCTTGCGTCCATTGGTTATGCTTATATGCATGCATACAAGTCCTTTGGTTGATCTCTTATCTCCCAACACCCCTCCCCAACCTTCCTGCTATAATTTGACAGTCTGTTTGATGCTTTACTGCCTCTGTATCTATCTTTTTGTTCATCAGTTTATAATGTTCTTTATTATCCACAAATGAGTGAGATCATGTGGTATTTTTCCAATCAGAAAGGATATATGCACCCCTATGTTCATAGCAGCACAATTCACCATCGCTAAGATTTGGAAACAGCCTAGATGCCTGTCAGCAGATGACTGGATCAGAAAACTATGGTACATCTACACAATGGAATACTATGCTGCCATAAAAAAGAAGGAATTCTTACCATTTGCAGCAACCTGTATGGAACTGGAGAGCATTACGCTAAGTGAAATAAGCCAGTCCCATAGACTTTTATTCATTTCCTTTCAATTTTCCAGGAGGCTGGTACTCTGGTCCACCAAGTACCAGATATGTTCTCAATAGATAAGCTGTTAAGGTAGGAGTGTCTCCTTCTGACTGACTGATCTGTGTTCATCACCTCTATGGCCTTTTCCTCTGTTTTGTTTTCTCTACAATATTATCCTGACTCTTCACTCTGACGTGATTATGAAACCGCCTCTGCTACTTTCTGATATTTACAGCTAAACATCCACATAATTTTACTTTGTGCCATTTTCTGTCTCCTGGTTATACCAGTGTGTAAATTAAGCTTGGTTTTATTTCATCTCCTTGTTTATATTTTCTTTTTTGGAGGATGTGTCGAGAACCCACTTAGGCTGTTGCCCTTATATTTATAAGGTGCTGTTTATGAAATGAGATTTCTAACATTTTTAAGACTCATGATAACTTTCCCTCACATAAAAGAGTCTTAAAAATATAAATCTGGAGAAAGAAAATAAAGCATACAGATGAGATATTTGCATTTCACTCACCTCTTCATTTCTTTAAGTTTCTTGGGGAAAATATTTTTCGTTGGGGATATTAAGTTTTTGTGATATGAGAACATCACTGCTGTACTGAGGCCATGACCTTTCCCCCTGAGAATCAAAAGTTCCCTGTGTCTTCTTTATTAAGCCTCAAATCCTTTAGATACCGTTAGAGTTAAAGGGATTGCAATACAGATGACGAATGGGGAAGAGGACAATGTTAATAGGAAACAATTTCTCTAAAGCTAATGAAAAGAAGAGGAACAAACAGTAATACTTATTTAGAACTATTGTGGATGGAATTCTGTAATTAACCAATAAGAGGCAAAATGAAATATCTATTCTGCATTTTGGAACTTTACCCACAATTTCATTCATTTTCACTATATTTGTGGGTATAGGCACTAAGTATCTGCATACGGCTTGCTGGATGGTGCAAAAACAACATATTTCCATAACTTCTAAGCAACTTAAGAAGGTAGTTGATAATTGAAATTAAAAATGCAAGACAAAAATAACTCTAGATTATAGAGCAAAAATGATTATTAACAAGAGGGGTAGGCTGGACCAAATCAATAAAATCTAAGGTTAAATTTCACATGTTAGCTTAAAGAAGCTAAATGACAATTTAAATGGGTAATAGGTGGTGATAGAACAGGAGAAAAGCTTGGTTGTTAGAATATTAACACCCTCAGTATGCCCAGTGAAAGCAGAAGATAGTGCTAATGCTTTCAAATTATATTAAATAACTTCCTACTTAGCAATTTCTCTCAGACCATTCAAAGATAAATTTTATAAACAAAGATATTATCTATAAACAAGTATGTTGTAGGCGGCAGGAACAACACCAGATGCTAGAGCAGTGGGGTTGAACCAGACCTGGGTTCAGCAATCTCAGTACTTGAGTTCTGGCTAGGAAAGAATTCAGAGCCAAGACCCCAACTATAAGATAACATTCTATATATATAAAAGCCTAATATGCAAATTGTCCCCTCCGGAGTTTGACAGAGAGACCAGGAGTTCAATTGCTCGCTATGACATGCACTGAACAACCGGGGGGTGGCGCAGAACGAAGGAAAGCCCTGGCCAGTAGCCAGGGAAGGGAGGCCCCAGCGAGCAGCTGGAAGGCCCCCGATCAGCCCTGATCGCCGGCCAGGCCTAGGGACCCTACCCATGCATGAATGTCATGCACTGGGCCTCTTTTTTTTAAATAAAATCACAGAGGTACAAGTAATTCCTAGAAGAAATGAGCTGAGGAAATGAGTTATAGAGGTAAAGGAAGGGTCCTTGGAGCTTGAGAGTGAGGAGGGTAATGGTAATTTGCCTGGGGAGATGGGAAGAGGGAAGGCAAAGGATCCAGGTGCTCTCAGGAAGTTCTCTTTCCCAAGGATTTTAAAGCTAATAAAAAGATTTTAGGGGAGATCAGGGGAAGCTCTCAATAGACTATTCAGAGGCTTTCCAGGTATGCTCTTTCAGATCATGGCCTCCACTGATTGATTGGTCAGCACCAGAGCAGCAGGTCATTAGTCCATGCAGCTGGTCCTGAGATCAACCTTGGAGTTGTTTGTCTGGTTTTACTGCTTTTCTAGGCCTGGAGCTGAAATACAACTGAGGCCTAGATGTTAACTCTAGGGAGGGAAGGTCAGGGGTTCATGCTAGGAGAGGAAAGGTCACCTTAGGGGTGAGGTCCCACCCTACAATTGTCCAGGGCTTTCCTCCCTGGTGACCTTCTGTAGCTGGCCCATCATCCTTGCTCTGCTCATGTCTATCTAACTGCCTACCACAAGTCATCTCCACAGATTTTCATTGAGACGGGTGAAAAGTAGAGCCTCATTATGTATCAAACTTAGCTCTCCTTGGCTAAAGTAAAAACTAGTTCCTGACTTCAGGTTTCTGTCCTAAGATTTTTTTGGAAATTTATGCATCAGGAGCTCCTCAAAACCATCAACGTTTCTTCACTGGTCCAGAAAAGCAGCATTACCACTTCAAGATAGAGTTGAGGCCCAGTGGTCAGCAAACTGCAGCTCGCGAGCCACATGCGGCTCTTTGGCCCTTTGAGTGTGGCTCTTCCACAAAATACCACGGCCTGGGCGAGTCTATTTTGAAGAAGTGGCGTTAGAAGAAGTTTAAGTTTAAAAACTTTGGCTCTCAAAAGAAATTTCAATCGTTGTCCTGTGGATATTTGGCTCTGTTGACTAATGAGTTTGCTGACCATTGCCCTATGCCACACGTGTTCTATAATATTGACAGAGAGATATTCAGTTATGGAGACTAATCTACTTGACATGATTACAGAAGCAAAGAGGAAACTGAATACAATATTACTAACTGTCCTAAATCCGTATTGGATTTTTAATGGTGGCTGCTTGGGAGTTGGGGTGGAAAGAGGCAGAAGGAATTTTGCGGGGTGCAGGTTATTGCACTATCTGGACCGTGAGGATGACTTCACAGATATATATGTATGTCTAACATTTATCAAATTGTATTTTATATATGTGTAGTTTACTGTATGTCAATGATATCTCAATGAAGCTGTTAAAATGGTTTTATTTCATTAAAAAAAAAGCTTTGGTGATAGGTTTTTAAAAAAATGCAAATCTAAATGGCTAAGGTAGCACTTTTATCTTTTATCAGTCACTCATTTCTTCAAATAAAGGATTAAGAGTTTAATAGCAAATATCAGGTTCCTGGGAATGATACTAAGTAGTCTTTTTCTGAAATTTACATGGCAATCAATATTTTCTCTATCGTGAATTTCATACTCACTCTCCCAAGCAGACACCTTGGCAGCATCTCTGATTGACTGCTTCATGCTTTCCATTTCCTCACCACTCACCCTCGACTTCCACAAACGTCCTTACTGTTCCTTACAAACGTCATCGGGGAGAAATGAGGTGGCGGCCTAGGGAAACCCCTGTGCTTGCCGCCTCCCACAACCACATCCAAATTACAACTACAATACAGAACAGCCATCATTCAGAACTGCATGAAAGGAAGTCCTGCAACTGGAGAAGTAGAGAAGAAAGAACATTGAGACAGGAGAGGCGGAGGCGAGGAACGGGCTGGGCCAACACCCATGTGTGGCCTTGTTTTTAATCCAGAGGGAGATGGTCTTTGCAGAGGCTGCCATGAGGAACAAGGGTCTGGGCCCCACACCAGATTCCCCCAGCCCAGGCTTCCAGAGCTGGGAAGAGAAGTCCCTGTAACTTCAGGCCGTAAAGAAGAAGAATCCCAAAGCCAGCAGGGATTTTAGCTGAGTGACACGATGGCTGCTGGAACCCTAGGTGTTCCTCTCAAAGGGCTGGCGCACAAACTTACCCAGTCCTGCTTCTTTGGAGCTCCGAGGCCAGGGGACTCAGACACATACAGGGAGGAACTGGATTGTCTGGCATCACAGCAGGAACTCGGGGGCAGCTTTCTCTCAGACGGTGGTGCTTCTTGCAGGGGTCATTGTTCCTGTGATGGGACCTCCTCTGTCGCAGGGCTGACTGGCAGCCATATCAGCATGGTCCACACTGTTTGCTCTGCCCTGGGATTCCCTGAGACCTCACCACATCCAATTTACAGCCACACCCAAGCTGTTTGCAGCAGCTTTTCCAAATGAATGGCTTGTCCTGACTCAGGCTTCAGACTTTCCTAAAATCTCTCAAACAAGCTTCAGCTGGTGACAGCGTGCCCCAAACCTATCAATAAAAGGCCCGAGACCTGGCTCTAGCACCAGGTCTTGCCTCACAGCTGGGCCTCATCTCCTACACAGCAACTCTCCCACTGCAGCTGCAGCTCGTCCTCACAGCCAATTGGCCTGGAGGTCAACTCTTCCCAGAGACACCGACAGCAATCAAGGCTCAACTACAAGACTGTGCACACAGCTGACATTGGTGGGGGCGGTGGGGGGAACATAGAGTGCCCAGCTCAGGAGACTGGGGAGGCTGAGCCACTGGCCCCTACAGGATACCTGATACACAAGGCCACTCTACCAATTCCAGGAGACATAGTAGCTCTACCTAATACATAGAATAAACAGAGGGAAGCAGCCTAAAGCGGAGACAAAGAAACCTGTCACAAATGAAAGAAATGGAAGCAATCAAACTACTGGATACAGAGTTTAAAACCATGCTTAAAAGGTTACTCAAGGGTTTTCATGAGACTTTCAAGGATCTTAGTAAGAATATCAAAGACATGCAAAAGGACCAGTCAGAAATTAAGCATAGCTGAAATAAAGAACAATTTACAGGGATTCAACAGTAGAGGATTCTGAGAATCAAATCAATGATTTGAAATATGAGGAAGCAAAAAACACCCAATCAGAAGAGCAAAAAGAAAAAAAAGAATCCAAAAGTATGAAGAAAATGTAAGGAGCCTGTGGGACAAGTGTACCCATATTGGCATTATGGGGGTGCCAGGAGGGAAAGAGAGAGACTAAGACATTAAAAACCTATTTGAAGAAAAATAACAGAAAACTTCCCCTATCTGGTGAAAGAAAATAGACTTACAAGTCCAGAAAGCGCAGAGTCCCAAAGAAGAAGAACCCAAAGAGGCCCACACCAAGACACATCATAATTAAATCGACAAGGGTTAAATACAAAGAGAGAATCTTAAAAGCAGCAAGAGAAAAAACAGTTAGTTACCTACAAGGGAGTGCCTGTATGACTGTCAGCTGATTTCTCAACAGAAACTTTGCAGGCCAGAAGGGAGTGGCAAGAAATATTCAAAGTGATGGACCTACAACCAAGATTACTCTACCCAGCAAAGCTCTTATTTAGAATTGAGGGTCAGATAAAGAACTTCACAAACAAGAAAAAGCTAAGGGAGTTCATCATCACCAAACCAGTATTATATGAAATGTTGAAGGGTATTATTGAAGAAGAAGGAGGAGGAAGAGGAGGAGGAGGAAGAGGAGGAAGAGGAGGAGAAAAGAAAAAAGATATGAACAATAAAATGGCAACAAATACATATCTATCAACAATCAAATCTAAAAATCAAAATAAATGAACAAGAAATCTAATGAACAAACTAACCTGGTGAATAAAACAGAATCAGAGGCATGGAATCATGGAACAGACTGATGAATCTCAGAGGGGAGGGGCAGGGCAGGAAGAGGTTAACCAAAGATCTTACCTATGGACACAGACAGTAGGGTGGTGAAAGCCTGGGGGAGGATGGGAACTGGGTGGAGGGGGACAATGGGGAGAAAAAGGGGGAGCACCTGTAATATTCTCAACAATAAAGATTTTTTTAAAAAAATGTTATTGGACAACCCTGGGCCTTTGCTGAAACTTTTTCCTTTCTCTAGAATTGCCTTCAACTGCCTTGTCTTCTAGCTTACCATCATGAGGTCATTCTTTAAATATTTCCAATCCTTCCTCTTATACCACAAAGTCAGAATTTAGCACACCTTCCTAGGCTACCACAACAGAGTGTGTGTGACCATTTTATAGGCTGCATATCACTGTTTTACATGTGTTTACCATTTCTCTTTTCTCCTTGACTTCAGGTGCTTGAGAACAAAAACGTCAGCTTACTCACTGGGGTATCCTCAGCCCCTAGCAGCCATGCTTTATGTCTAGCATACAACTTATGTTCATCAAATGTTTGTAAAATTAATTGATGTACAATTGTTGCCTAAGATTCTTATTGAAAGAACAAACATTATAATGTACTAGAGGCCTGGTGCACAAAATTCGTGCACTTGGGGGGGGGGGCCCTCAACCCAGATTGTGAGAGAGCACAGGCCAGGCTGAAGGACCCCACTGATGCACAATTGGGGCCAGGGAGGGACGTGGGAAGTTGGCCAGCCGGGGAAGGACAACAGGAGGGATCCAGGGTGTGTCTGGCCTGTCTCATTCAGTCCTGATCGGCCGGACCCCAGCAGCAAGCTAACCTACTGGACGAAGCGTCTGCCCACTGGTGGTCAGTGCATGTCATAGCAACTGGTCAACCAGTCAACTGTCTGCTCCCTGGTGATCAGTGCAGGTCATAGCGAGCGGTTGAACGGCCTTAGCATATCATTAGCATATTACACTTTGATTGGTTGAATGGACAACCAGACAACTGGACACTTAGCATATTAGGCTTTTATTATATAGGACTAGCGGCCCAGTGCATGAAATTTGTGCACTCGTTGCGGGGGGGGGGGGGTCTCTCAGCTGGCCTGCGCCCTCTCACAGTCTGGGAGTCCTCAGGGGATGTCTGACTGCCGACTTAGGCCGACCGGACAACCAGACAATTAGCATATTAGGCTTTTATTATATAGAATGATCTCTGAATTGTATTCCATGGACAATGTAAAAAATATAGGAAATATGCAATGACATCTTGATAAAGAGAGACAATGCTTGGTTTTTATAGGTGAGTGCAATAAGGCATCTATTTTGAGACATAATTCTCATAGTTAAAGCCAACAGCTAGGGCTATAACTCTAGAGCCCTCGCACTGAGAACAGGCTGAATCACAAACTCTTTTATTATGCTAGCTTTCAATTTAGGAAGGTTGACGTTAACCAGTCAACCATGAATGCCTTTCTTTGGCAAAGAAAGGTTAAATAAACTCCCACCAACAATAACAAACAAAACAAAACAAAAAAATAAAACCCATACACCCTGGCCTTATCTCTTCTGTGCTGGTAATGATTTTTCTGGTAAAGTTCAGAATGCTTGCAAGTAATTGGATGTGTTTGCTAATTTAATTTACGTAAACCACTTATCTGTCTCATCATTAGCATAACGGAGTTTCCACGTAGCTCTGTAGAAATTGAACTAAATGGGGGGGAGGTGTTTTTAGGAGGCAGCAGAGGCAATAAATTGCAGGGGAGCCGAAAATTACACATGCTGATTAAATTACATTTTCTTTAAAAAACATCAGTAAGAAAATGCTTCTCCTTGGCACCTGTTTCTTAGAAAGAGCAGCATAGACAAGAGAATGTAGCATCTGCAAAAGTTAAAAGAAAAAGAAAGTTAAGGTGCAAAACAGAGATGGATGGGAATGGATTGATTCTTTCAGGGAATTCTTGAACTGACTGGGGTTACTGTCTCTAACCTAAACCTAAAACTGGTTACTCTACAGTGGTATAAAAGTTAAAGTCTAAGTAGGAAGGAATTAAAGGAATATATTTGGAACTACTTAATCTTTTGAGAAACAATCTTTAAGGCCCAATAAGAATGTGTTTTTGTTGCTCTGTCTCCACACCCCTTTGGTTTTTCACATCAGGAGGCTCTACCTGGCTGCCAAAGCTTAAGCTCTCTTGAGCACTGTTTTGGAAAGGGTTGCTAGAGTCTATGACCTACTTCCTTGTAACAAGGAACACTTTTCAAAGGAACAAGGCCTCTTCAGGAGGAAGCTGAATAAGGACTGCTTGGTTACATTATTACTGGGACGTAGGTAAATTGCCTTCATTCAAATAATGCATTCTTCCTGGGCTTGATCCTTGGCTGAGTTCTTAATTCCTTAGCTCTGGAGAAAAAAATACAAATAATCTCTGAGAGAAAATGTCCTTTGCATTTTCCTCACTTAAGTCACACAATGTCAAAACAGTAATTGTGGAGGGTGGGGCCAAGAAAGAAAGGTGGGCCTTAGGGCAAGAAGATGACGCCGTGAGAGCAGAGAAATGGGCAGGCATTGCCCTGGCTCAGCCCCAAGAAAACCTGAAAGGTGATACTGGATGGTGGGAGTCTCAGGACCATTTAAATGGAAAGGCATAATGCCCTTGGGACAGAGTGATGCTGCCATTCTCTGAAACTCACAGATACCTGAGAATGCAAGCTACACGGGTCACATGACCCACTCCAGCCCTGTGGCTGCATCTCATGCCAAGTAAATCCGAGGAGACGTGATTATCAGTATCTTAGATGCCTGCTTGTGCTTTGGGATACAGTTCAAAGAAATGACATCTCTGTCACATGAAGAAGATGTAAGAGTGTGAGACTTTAATGATAAAAATCCAAGAATGTAGGGAGCAGCTGGGGAGAGGTCAATAGGGGGGAAAGGAGACTCATGTAATACTTTAAACAATAAAGAATTTAAATTTTAAAAAATATCCCCCCCAAAAAAATAAAGGCAGAGTGCTCATAAGAATCAGCTGGCTAAAGAATATCAAAGGGTCAAATGGCAATTGATGGATTTAGACACTGAAAGGACCGATAAGAGAAAATAAAGGACAGGGATAAGGGAAACGAGCCTTTTTTGAATACATATAATGTGCCATACATGCTTTTCTCATTTAATCTTCCCCATAACTCAGTGGGGTGTAAATATTATTGACACACTGGTTTTATATACAGAAACTATTTTTCAAAAAGATTAAGTACATTTCCCAAAGTCAAAGGCTAATAAGATTCAGAATGATCATTTAAATCTTGAGAAGTGTCTGACTTCAAAGCCAAGTGATTTCTGTTATAAACTTTTCTGAAGTAATTGGATATATATTTCCAAGTGGGAAAACAGCCCTGGATGGGACATAGCCCATCCCAGGCCTACAGGTATAAATGGTAACATCTCACTAAAGGAGAAGAATGGAGTAAAGGTAGATTCAACAATTACACCCTCAGTGTGAATAAATGATACATCAGGTCATTAGATCAAATGCTGACAGGGGATAGAAAAGCATGAAGACATTGATCAAGTGAGATGGAAGAGACATGAAACACACACACACATATGGGAAGCTATGCATTCTATACTTAATAAAATAAATTAAGGACACTTTTTGAATAAAAATGTGTTCTGTGACTTCTGGAAGAGTAATCTTATAAAGAAGAACTTTGTTCAGTGTTGATCATTGGACAGTTGAAGCCAAAGTAGTGATAGGCCCTGGGAGGGTCCAGGTGGAGGGACCTTCAGTTGCTCTCTCATTGGCTAAGAACCACCACTCTATGTTTATCCTCAGGAAGCCCAGTCTTACGTTGCATCATAAGTCAGTGTGATGTTAGCTGTGTTCTGCACTGCGTGTATCCCAGAGGGTCTACATACTTACACTCACAGCCTTCTTCAGCCTGGGGATGCTGGCCTATGGTCATGTTTGGATTCTGATCCAACAAGCACCTGTGGATAGTTGATCACATCGTCCCCCTCTCTTCCCCACCAGCACCTTCTGTCTTGATAACTGAATATAACTAACACAATTATTAAATGCTTACATATTCATGAGCAACGTGACATGAATTATGAGAGTTTTGACCAACCATTTATCTTTTTCTTTTAAAAAATGTAAACCACGAACTTGAAAGAACCAATAGTAGTTTATTGGGTGGAACCATACAAACAGGTAAGAATTTAGTGAATATTTTTCAAGTGCTATCATCATTGTAACTCTAAGCAGATAAGCCTTAACCATTATTATTAACAATTAATCCTAATTGGTTTGTCTAAATTCTAGTTACAATAAGTTATCATATTTTACTTTTATCAAATAGTTCTCATAATGAAAGTGAAAGAAACAATAATATAATGTAGAAAAGCTCATTTCACTCAAAGGGAAAACATCCAAAATATTATTTTAGAAATTAATTTTGATGTCATATTCATTATAAGATATTTTATCAGTGTCCACAGTATATCTGAGTATCCGCTTGGTTGTCCTGGAATCCTTACTTTACACATTGGTAAACAAGAATAGTGTGTTTCATTAACTTTCCAAGTCCACACATTGTGTCAGGATCATACTGGTAATAGAATTTATATCTGATATTTTTCTTATACAGCCCAGTGCTCGAGAGACTAAGTACTCAATAAAAAAAATAGTCATTGAATATAAGAACTAATGAACAAATCATTATGTTCTATAAATTAAAATAAACTATATCATATTTTCTATTTCTCTTACTCACTAAATCAGAGAAGCTGAGGAGCAGTTGGGCAATCAACTCTATGCATTGTCCTACCACAAGTGTTTATTGCTACATGTAGGGGCTCTGTGAGCTGGTACCATCTGGTAGGTCCTGACAGCCCACCTTTCCAGGCCCCCGTAAGGAGTGTCATTAATCTTGGTTCATTGTAATTAGCTTTTGTGGTGTGAGTTAGGTCCACCAGCATGTGGCCAAGACCAACTTCTTTCACAAAAGTCACTGAAAATCCATGATTGATAATGAAGATGTTATTGATGTCCTAGCCTAATGATATTTTAGTAAGACAGTGTTCTAAATCTTGGCATTAAAGAACGTAGTTTGTTGCAGTCCTTGAAAAGAAATCATTTGGCTAGCATCGGCTCTGGCTCCCTCACCGTAAGGTAAGTATAACTCTAGAAAAAAATAACTCAATTTATTTCCTGAGTTAATTCGCCATAAGTTGAGTTGCAACTGTAAACATGAAAAGATCACAGTAGCATGACTTCTATAATTATTAGAAAAATGTGATGAAGAACACAACTGTGTATATCACTGGGAGACAAAAATGGCAACGCCACAACAGTCATGCCCAATGATGTGTCGTCAAGTAAGTTAAAGATTGTCATTCATTTCATTGGCACTGATAACCAATTCCCGAAAAAACAAGTAAGACATCTATCTCATGAGGCACTTATGTTTAAAATGTATTCCTTCAACTTTGATGACATTCATAGTTTTCCTTTTGGAGAAAGGAAAGCTATTTAACTCCACAGAAGGATCCTATTAAAGTGCAATGAAAAGACTTTTGCATCTGTCATCCAAATGCAGTGATTGATGTAAAATTTCACCCAGGTGATATTTTCATTAGAGCACATTCTGGAGAAATCTGAAAATTCTACATCTCATTTGCTTGTATTTTACACAAATCATTCACCAGACCTGCCTGTATTTCCACTAGAGTGAATGTCCTAAATACAATTCAAGATAAAGAATGTCCTAATTACAATCTTAGAGATAAAGATTTATCAAACATTTCTATTCCTTCTTGTCATGTCTAAACGTCAGAGATATTCTGAGCTCAAAAAGAGCATCACCAGAAACTGATAGTCCTCTTTGGTGCAACCCGGTCTTAGAGCATAGTTACAACTAAAATGGAAACAGAAACAAATACAACGAAACTATTACACATCAACTTCTTGATAAATTGCGTTTAGATACCCATGATGCAAAGGAGTAGCTTTTATATAAGTTCCTGTACTCCTTAAACTTAAAGCATAGTCTGTGTTTTCGTTTAAAAATACCTATCTAACTGAAGTCAGGAATTTCATTTTTTAATGGTGTCAATTACATTTAAAAGACCATTATTAAGTAAACCTTAAATTAATTTGTGAACAACCCTGGGTGATGGAAGGAGAGACATAGAAGCACCCAGGCCAACAAGAAACACGAATGGCCGATTCTTGAGTGCCAGATTTCAACATGTGTGCTGATTGTTCAGTCCTTTCACCCGTTTATTTTTCTACACCAGGCAGAACAGTAAAAGAGTTTCAAAGAAATTCCCCGAATTCCTTTATTTCAGTCGCCTGTGCCAGTGTGGACAAGTGGAAGATGCTCTTCTCAAAGTCTTAAAGCACTTGTACTGGCCGCGCAGGTGCCTACTGTCCTTGTGGCTTCTGTGCCGGAGATCCCGGGGGCGCAGAGCTCTCTGCAGGGCGCTGGGCAGGAGTGACCGGAAACTGAAATCCGTAGCCATTGTAACCATTCAGGTACACACATTGGAAGAAACTGATGGGGCCTGAGGAGCAGAGCATGATAATTAGTTAAAACAAGCAGAACGAAGGTGAGCACCACAAGGCACTGTACCACAATGTATGTGGACATGGGTTGTGGAGTCAGGTAGCCTTGACCATGACTGGCAAGTTACCAAAACTTGGTGTCTTGGATTCCTCATGTGTAGAATTGAGACAGCAACAAAAACCTCAAAAAAATGTGGCATCCCTGACCGGTTTGGCTCAGTGGATAGAGCGTCGGCCTGCGGACTCGGGGGTCCCGCGTTCGATTCAGTCAAGGGCATGTACCTTGGTTGCAGGTGCATCCCCAGTGGGGGGTGTGCAGGAGGCAGCTGATCAATGTTTCTCTCTCATTGATGCTTCTAACTCTCTATCCCTCTCCCTTCCTCTCTGTAAAAAATCAATAAAATATATTTAAAAAATGTGTCAATGAATAAGTAATATACACGAAGCACTTGAAATACTTCCTGGCACATAATAAGCCCTTACTGAATGGATAATAAAAATGGTCTAGCATAAACGTCCAAGTGCTTACATCATAGACCTCCACGGATGTGTACAGCATTCAGAAAAATTGTTATGTAGGTTTCAAAACACGAGCTTATCCATATGCAAAGTAACCGACTTTTAAAAAGTGTTTTAATAATGCCACAGAGAGCCTTGTGGTTCCTATTGTTAGATATTCCACCTGCCTTTACTCATTAGGCAATGCCTCCCGGTAGCAGGTCTGTCGTCAGAGCAGAAAGCGACCCAGGAAAGGAGTTAAAGCCGAGTGAGGCGGTGCAGATACAAGCCTGAGCTCTGGCCCAGGAGGCTGGGCTCACAGGCAGCAGCTTGTTTAGTGACGGCGAGGTTCGCCACTCTTCACCGTCATGCACACCTACGGACTCTCCATTGTTTTCCATCCTGTCCATTTGCAGGCTGTCACCCAACGACAGACTTTTTTGCAGATGGCCAGGGAAGAGAATGACAATGCAAGCTCGTAGGATGGGGAAGACCAGGAACCTGGCCAAATAAAGCAAGTAAAGAATAAAGAAAAGCCTGGGTTGAAAAAAAAGCTGAGGGAAGCAGCAAGAGATAATTCAAGAGATTATTATTCAGGGATTGGTGTCAACTGGCTTCAGTCCTGGGTTTTCAATAATGAAAAGAGTTTGGAGAAATCTTGGAAGGAAAAAAATCTGTTTCTTTCCACTTCATCTCATGCAGAATTATTTCCCATTTTGTTCTAGTACCAAACAGATGCAGTATCATACCTTGTCCCCTCGCCCAAGGTTGTTGCAGCTTGGGAGAGAGACAGGCTTCTGCGAGGGAGGGCATGACAGCTAGGCCTGTGTTAAGGAGTAATGGGAGTACCATTGCTAAAAGTAGAAGAGTCCATCAAAGACAGTCCACCTTACAGATGAACCTTATCACAGGTAGGTTCTGTTCTAACATGTTTATTTAATCAGTGTTGAATAGGCTATTAATGAAAACATCACTATAGCCTGGCCAGTGTGGCTCAGTGGTTGAACATCAATCTATGACCAGGAGGTCACGGTTAAATTCCTGGTCAGGGCACATGCCCAAGTTACAGGCTCGATTCCCAGTGTGGGACTTGCGGGAGGCAGCCAATCGATGATTCTCTCTCATTATTGATGTTTCTAGCTCTCCCTCTCCCTTCCTCTCTGAAATCAATAAAAATATATTTTAAAAAAACACATCACTGTAGCTGCAAATTTTAGAGCTTATGTAAGTTGCATGAGTATCAGACTATAGGACCACTTCATAGTAAGTTGAAAATAGAAAATATTGTTTTGCTATAGTAAGTCTGCCAATTGAATTAAAATGTGTAATATCATTTTACTAAAATATTGAATTGTTTATTTATTTATTTTTCATTAAACTTTTATTTTGAAATAAAAAATAAAAATAATGCAGAGGGATCCCATGTACCTTTCCCCCAGTTTCCCCCAATGGTAACATCTTTGAAAAATTATAGTGCAATATCGCAACCAGGAAATTGACATTGATACCATCCACCTATCTTATTGAATTATGATTTGAAATTTATTTATGAAATAAGAGATTTTAAGTGTTTATGTGATGTAGCCACAAATTGTTACCAGTAGATAAACAATTAGGAAAGTGTTGCTGTATAAATCAGAAACATGTCCAGATTGACTTTATGGATTTTGCAACAATATATAAACATATTATTAATGTTGCTTGTTTTCTTGTATTTCTCATGTCCTGATCATTTGAGGGGTTATAATGAGCATCTCTAATAGCTAAACAGAGTTTGGGACACAGTAGACATTTAATATTTGTTCAATGAATCACATGCTTACACAGAGTAGGAGGCATTTGCTAATGCAGAGGGCATTTTTATAATTTCCTGCAGAAATACATTTAAGAAGCATTGTAGACCCAGAGAACATTGACATCATTTCCTCAGGTAAATGTCTGTTCTTTACTTTAAAAGCATTTATGTAGAACAAACTCCAGTTATACCTATTTTAAAAATTGCTTCTTTTATTCTGCTCAGCAACAATTTTAATGCATACATGAATCCAAAATTGCTATTCAGATGGTATTGCTTTACCAACTGAAGAAAAATGTCTAATTTGGAAGTAGAGGAATAATGAGGATCATGGGCATTGAATTTTGTAACTGCATATGAATATTGATTGCATTCTAAAATCAACGATCTCCAAAATTGAATATTAACAGCTTACCATCTACCTAGAAAAATAAAAAAAACTTTCCATCAATGACTTTTACCTACATTTTTGATATAAAAATGTTCAGCTTATCACTTCAACTGTCTTTTTTTATAAAGCAGACAGTAACATATCTAAGCACAGATTCATCCGAAGTGCTCAGGATCAGAGCTGTGGAGAATGGTTGCCGACAAAAGTAATGAGCTATTCTTTGAAGTATAAATGATCCACTCTAATGTTATTCTTCATGTACTAAAATCCTTTTAATTCTCACACTGGTCTTCAGAGAATTTAGTTTTAATTTATTTGTACCATCTTTACTACAGATCCACATAACAGTTTTAATCTAATTATAAACTTACTTTTTTGCCTCTTTGTGGAAGACACATCTTCAGCTTCTTCTAGTGGATACAAAAAATAAGAACATAAATCACTTTTACGTTCATAGCTGTTATACAACAAATAAGCAGGGTTCTGAAAATGTCTAAACAGGTACATGGTATGAAAGGAACTGGAATTACTTGTCCTCCTCACAATACACTCTGGGTTCTTATTCAGATTCTGTTCAATCTTTCACTATAAAACTTAATAGGTAAGGGCCAGCGATAGAAGAGGAGCTGAGGAAGGAAAAGAATGTGGCATGCTACAGGCAATTGTTCAAGTAGACACCTTCCTGCCCTAGCCAGTTTGGCTCAGTGGATAGAGCGTTGGCCTGCAGACTACAGGGTCGCAGGTTCTGTTCTAGTCAAGGGCACGCACCTCCTTTGCAGGCTCACTCCCCTGCCCCTGCCCCTGCCCCTGCCCCTGGTCCATCGGAGACAACCAACTGATGTGTCTCTCTCACATTGATATTTTTCTCTCTGTGTGTCTTTCCCCCTCCCTTCCACTCTCTCTAAACATCCATGAAAAAAAAAATGTCCTTGGATGAGGATTAACAACAACAACAAAAATACAAATAGGAAACCTCCTGATGTGTTGGATTTTGGTGGGTGAGGGCTAGCAGACCTACATTATGTTCTTAAAAGAAAACATTGATGCTTAGTGTTAAAATAATATGGTCAGGGTAGAATCTGGCTGTAAGATGACAATCTCAGTGAAAATAATTCTACATTTGGGAAGGCCCTAAGTTTTCAGTGATCATCCTCGCCGTGAAATAATAGCAGCCGGCCTGTGTCCTGGGTCCTTTCCTTTTCTTATCTGACACAAGGACTTCTTTTGCTGTTGTGACATGCACCATGTGTTTTTTTTTAGGGATGGGTAATTTGAAGCTATTCATTTGAACCCCTTTCTCCAGGTTAGAAATTCTTAACTGGTCTCCATAGATGGGCTTTGGAGGTGGGGTTCCTGTAAAACCCTGAAATGTTAAAATGTTAAGGTGTGAGTATATGTGTGAATGTGTGTGTTTCATCAAAAGTTAGGTTTTAGATTTTATCAAATTCTAAAGGAGTTCAAGAACCTTCCTTTTCAAGGTGTGATCCGTGTACCAGTACTTGCGTCATTATTTGGGAAATTGATATAAATGTAGTTCTTAGGCACCAACCCAGACTTATTTCATTTTGACAAGATTGTCAAGTGATTCATATATAAAATAGTTTGAGAAGCAATGGTTTAGAAGTCAAAAATATATTGAGTAGTTCTTAATAATTTGTTTAAAAAAATCTAAAAATTCAGTACTCAAAAATGTATCTTAAGACAAGTAGAATCAGTTTTCAAAAGACTCAGGTATCTAATTCCATGTGATTTTTCTCAAAGCATTGTTTTCTGCACTGTTAATTCTGGGCACTGCCACAGAACTTACATTTTCATGGGAAGAACAACTCTTAGGCAAACTCTTATTGTCCACAGGCAAGTTTAAAGAAGTAGAAGAGAAAATATCTGTTCTATAACAAGCCAAATTAAGAAGCCAGGAAACCCTTCAGGGAAAAAATATGCATCAAATTACTTGAAATCCTTGCAATAAAGATGAACTTTAGTCCTGAGAAGACTTGCTCAGGATCATGCATCTCGTTGTACCAGATTTTTCTGAAGTTTGAGGCCTTCCTCCCTTCCTTCCTTCCTCCCTTCCTTCCTCCCTCCCTTCCTCCCTCCCTCCCTCCCTCCCTCCCTCCCTTCCTTCCTTCCTTCCTTCCTTCCTTCCTTCCTTCCTTCCTTCCTTCCTCCCTCCCTCCCTCCCTTCCTTCCTTCCTTCCTTTTTTCCTTCC
The DNA here is from genome assembly GCF_963455305.1 of Plecotus auritus. NCBI lineage: Eukaryota > Metazoa > Chordata > Mammalia > Chiroptera > Vespertilionidae > Plecotus > Plecotus auritus. The sequence continues at coordinate 15,978,639 of NC_137775.1, forward strand.
TTCCTTCCTTCCTCCCTCCCTCCCTCCCTTCCTTCCTTCCTTCCTTTTTTCCTTCCTTCCTTCCTTCCTTCCTTCCTTCCTTCCTTCCTTCCTTCCTTCCTTCCTTCCCTTTTTCTTTTATGCTATTGCTGCTAGTATAGGCAAGTTATCTTAATTTTTCTTAATAAAAATATGTTAAGCTAAGATTTCAACATTTATGTGCTTTTCCTTGCTAACATCCCCTTAATCCTTGGTTAGATGATAATTTTGAAGTATTGCTCTTGCATCTAATAATTACTTGTAAATAAATCAGTGTCCAACTAGTAAGACACACACACACACACACATAAACACACACAAATAACAGGAAAAAATGTTTTTTGAAAAAACACATCTACCGTATAAACATTGCTTAGGAAAAGTTAAGGGCAGAGCCAAAAATAGTTAAATAAAATAGGCAGTTGAAATATGGTTTTGAGAAAAAATTCATAAGTGAACTTAAGATAATAAACTCACCTTCAGCTTTCTTTGAAGCTGGAACATCTTCAGAATCTTCTAGGGAGTTAACAAAAAAATAGTTTATTTTCCAGATTTCCCAAAGAGAAAGTATTGTATTTAACGGGTTTTAAGAGTCACATCTTAACTTATAAACTCAGTATCTAGTGTCTCTACAATCAAGAGCCTCTAGAGAAATAAGGCAACTTCTCCGCCTTAGAGGACATGGGGAGAAAGGAATGCCATGATGCCAGGTTATGGGCAGCAGCAGAAAAGGCTGGTCAAAGCAAGGAGGGCCTGCAGTGACCCTCCCTAATGGGCCCCTCCTCCTCTGACTCCTAAACTGTCTTTTAAAATCACAATCACTTTTGGAATCTAGAGAATTTGAGGTAAATGGATTCTCATACACAATGTAGATCAAGAGGAAAATATCCATCCATATATTTTACTAACAAACTGATGTTTGATAATTGTAAAGGCAATTAAAAGAGATCAGATGTTGAACTAAAGCCTAAATATATAAAGAATGAATCTTAAGATGCATTTTTTATATTGCTTGGTTTTTGTGTATTCTACTTAAAAGTACATAGTAGAATAATGTGGAAATAATTTTGGCACAGATAATTCTAACGCCATATAATTAATTGATCTTTAAATTTTCATATCAACTTTTAGCACTTGTAATGAGCTGAAAGAAGGTCAATTTTGTATTATTTACTCATGTTTTGCATACCAGCAGTTCCCAAATAAATAGAAAAGAGGTCATTATGCAAATTGTCTCAAATGGGAAAGGAAGGTGACCTTTTGGAAGAAATGTTATTATGTAAAAGAAAAAATGGGAAGTAGAAACATAATTACTAGCCTTTTTCTTCAGAGCAAATTAGCAGAGTTTTAACCTGATTAGTTTTCTAAAAGGTTTAAATGCAGGCTTAACTCACCTAAACAGTGGATTAAATGCCCATGGGCTTAAACTGTCCAATCAGCAGATATAAATAAAGGTACAGTAAAATGGTTATAGGGTATTTTGAAGTAACTGGTACCTATATTTATCTTTTTTAAAAAAATATATTTTATTGATTTTTTTTACAGAGAGGAAGGGAGGAAGAGAGTTCAAAACATTGATGAGAGAGAAACATCCATCAGCTGCCTCCTGCACACCTCCCACTGGGGATGTGCCCACAACCAAGGCACATGCCCCCGACCGGAACCGAACCCGGGACCTTTCAGTCCGCAGGCCGACGCTCTATCCACTGAGCCAAACCGGTTTTGGCTGGTACCTATATTTAAAGAATGATGTGAGAGTTGTTAGATAAGTCCAATAATATTTTAACTGTGAAACAAAAATCTGGTAATGTCTATGGAAGATGTTTACAAAATTAAAATGATGCAAGATCCTTGTACACAAGAAATGTACACTCTGTTTTGTAGATTATAGCACACTTAAAACTAAGACACTTATCCTCTGGATCTATTTGTTACCCCTGGGGAAATAAATGTGGAGAATAAAAACCATAGCTTCTTCTGTATCCCAAATTCCAGTTGTACAGTCCAAGTGAAAATTACCCTGAAGTTTTCCTGGAATTTGCTCATGTAAGAAACAGTTACTTTTCAGCTATAATAATTACAATGAGCACTCTTTCTGGGCCACATACTCTTGGATATTTTACATATGTTTCCACTTAAGCCTCACAATAGACCTATAAAGCAGGTAGAATAATCTCCATTCTTTTGAGAAAACAATGAGGTTAAGATAATTTTCTTTCAAGCAACACATTTTTAAAAGTGCTAGGAGATAGGAAGCGAATTTTCCTCAATTTCTAGACTTTTGTGATTTTAACTAAACTATTCTATCTCCGCATGCAAAGCACTTTGCTATGTGCCCTGAAAGAACCAAAAAGAAACATAATGCTACCTGGAAGTAATTGGCAGTCAAGTGGAGAAAATGGGCATATACTCAGACAGATAGAAGGTTCTATGGACTTCAAGGTTGTATGTGACAATTGTCAAAATACTAGTAAATGAGAGATGTTTTCAAGGGTGGAATGGTCACTTCCTCCTATGGAGATCAAATAAGTGTTTCTGGAATTTATACCATTGGAGATGGACTTTGAAAGTTGACTTAGTCAGAGGTGGGAAGAATATTCCAGTAAAACAGAATAACACGACCAAAGTTTTGGATGCAGGAATGTTGAGAACATGGAAATTTAAATTGGGTTTAAAGCCATGATAGTATAGAAAATGATTATAGAAAAAACATTTAAAATCTAGTTTAAGCCTAAATTATAGAGGTTCTAGACCCCCAGGTAAGAAATGTAAAATGTATTCTAAATTCACCAAGAATAAATATTGAACATTTATTATATAAACTAGAGGCCCGGTGCACAAAATTCCTGCACGGAGCGGGGGGTGGGGGGGGGTGTCCCTCAGCTCAGCCTGCACCCTCTTTAATCTGGGATCCCTCTCACAATCCAGGACTGCTGGCTCCCAACTGCTCGCCTGCCTGCCTTCCTGATTGCCCCTAACTGCTTCTGCCTGCCAGCCTGATCACCCCCTAACCACTCCCCTGCCAGCCTGATTGATGTCTAACTGCTCCCCTGCCAGCCTGTTTGCCCCCAACTTCCCTCCTCTGCTGGCCTGGTCACCTCTAACTGCCCTCCCCTGCAGGCTTGATCGCCCCTAACTACCCTCCCTTGCAGGCCTGGTCTCTCCCAACTGCACTCCCCTGCTGGCCTGATCGCCCACAACTGCCCTCCCTTGCAGGCCTGGTCCCTCCCAACTGCCCTCCCTTGCTGGTCATCTTGTGGTGGCCATTTTGTGTCCACATGGGGGCAGGATCTTTGACCATATGGGGCAGCCATCTTGTGTGTTGGAGTGATGGTCAATCTGCATATTACTCTTTCATTAGATAGGATAGAGGCCTGGTGCATGGGTGGGGGCCAGCTGGTTTGCCCTGAGGGTGTCCCGGATCAGGGTGGGAGTTCCCTTGGGGCATGGGGCAGCCTGGGCAAGGGGCCTGTGGTGGTTTGCAGGCTGGCCACGCCCCCCGGTGACCCAAGCAGAGGCCCTGGGATCTGGGATTTATTTATCTTCTACAATTGAAACTTTGTAGCCTGGAGTGGAGCCAAGCCTTCTGCTCACTCTGTGGTGGCAGCCATTTTTTTTGGGTTATGTATCTTCTATAATTGAAACTTTGTAGCCTTAAAGTGGAGGCCAAAGCAGGCCAGGGCTGCAGAAGCTTGGCTTCCTCCATCGCCAGAGGCAACCCTAGCCTCCTGCTCTCTCCAGCTCCATGGCTGCTGCCATTTCTATTGTGATTTATTTATCTTCTATCATTGAAACTTTGTAGCACTGAGTGAAGGCCTGGGCCAACAAGGGCAGGCGGAAAGCCTGGCTTCCTCCATTGCCAGGGAAACCCAAGCCTCCCTCCTGCTCTCTGTGGTTGCAGCCATCTTGGTTGGGTTTATTTGCATATTCTCTCCTGATTGGCTGGTGGGTGTGGCTTGTGGGTGTAGCGGAGTGATGGTTAATTTGCATATTACTCTTTTATTAGATAGGATGGTGTAATCAGTTTGAAATATTGGAAAACTTTATCAATAGAAATGAAAAGGAAGGATGAGAGATTTTATTGAGAAGGTAGGCTTCAGAACAATTTGTGGTCTTATCCACAAAGGGGTAGATAGCAAGTTTGGATGAGCCCATGGAGGAAGTGCAGAAGGGTAGGAAAGAGAGCTGAGAATGGAAGGACTCAGCCTCTGGGCAAAAAGTAGCAGAATCCTAATACTAAAAACAACAACAACAACAAAAATGTCCTACATTATGGGAATCAAGAGAGAAAAACAATGCAAAAAGTGTGAGAGACAAGCAATGTTTAGCACATCCTAGTGATTGCAAATGGAGGAGAAGTGAGAAAAGGTAATTACGTTTTGTGCTTCAGAGGTCTGGGTTGAGTTTGAAGTGCCCTATTGGAGTAAAGTGTCAGGGCGTAACATTCAGGTTGCATAAAGTTGAAGCCTTGCCGGAACCGGTTTGGCTCAGTGGATAGAGCGTCGGCCTGCGGACTGAAAGGTCCCGGGTTCGATTCTGGTCAAGGACACGTAACTTGGTTGCGGGCACATCCCCAGTAGGAGGTGTGCAGGAGGCAGCTGATTGATGTTTCTCTCTCATCGATGTTTCTAACTCTCTATCCCTCTCCTTTCCTCTCTGTAAAAAATCAATAAAATATATTAAAAAAAAAAAAAAAGTTGAAGCCTGAAGAGGTGGTGAAGGCTTGTTTCATAGTTGTGATTGTAGGTGAAAGCAGAGCAACAACACAATAGCTTCAGGAAGCAGGAAGGGTCTGAAAAATTTTACATGTGAAAGTGATCTGAAGATATTTGTAGGAAAAAAAAAAGATGGAAGATTTCTTAGAGTAAGAGCTTAAGGTACATGATTGAGGAGCAAGGATTAGGGGAGGCAACAAGGACTGAAGTCAAGAAAAACATGATTTTCGAAGAAGCAATGCTTCTTCTTAACATGGGAGGATAATGTTAGGTAAAATAATGGGAAAAATAAAAAGAAATTGTAATGTGGAGAGAAGGAACAATTTAAAGAATCCACATTAATGGCATAGACTGTTAATTCTATTATTATTTTATTTTTAAGATAAAATGTTCTGTGTAATGCCCAATCTGCTCTGAATATTCTTAGCAAACATGAAAAATAAATAAAAACTTCCTAAATAATGCATGTGTGTGTACCAGAAGTTGCTCTATATTTATTTCCATTAGCAGCCTATTCAAATTTGTGCAGAGTTTCAAGAAATACTCATAGGTAAACATCTGGAGCTCTGATGCACAGACAAAATGGTAACAGCATGAAGTTTGTATTCTCCGTCAATCCTCTTTCTTTAACTCCCTGCATCACTTTGTCTTTGCAGAAATACCAACAACTCCAAATTATTTTCTCAACTCATTTGCTGGATTATGTGTAAATAGTATGAGATTTTTACATTCTAAGAGTTTACGTGTTTTCTCTTTTCCAAGAAGTCCTAAGGATCCACAGTGGTTCCAAGCAGCAGTTGACAGCCAGATTATTTTAGCTATTAGTTATGAAAGTCATCTATGCATGCTAGAATTTAAAATAATCATGATTTTTAAAGAAAATTAACTGGTACAATGAGCAATATCCACAGAATTCTTGAAATTGACCCCAGGGAATAATAAAGTATGCAGAGACCGTCCACCTGGGGAATATTGCACACAGTGAAGCAATGGTATTCAATAAACATGTGCAATCCTTTCTGAGTGTCTGTCCTGTCACTCTGAGGATAAGACACAACTGTCTCGAGGGCAATGTCAGAGCAACTAAACATCACCAGTAAATGAATGAGGACACAATGCTGAAATGAATGAAGACACAGCGCTGGTATCCAAAGACTAATAATTACACCAGTCATTTCCACATATCAAAACTCCCCCTTCCTGATCCCAATGACCTATTGTTAGTAGAGGACCTTGTCCTTCCAAAAAAACCCCACGAGAAATGCAGGCACTAGAGTATCACTAGAGAATGTGGGTGGAAGGGATCAATGGCTTCAACGCAGGAGCTATTTCGTAAACTTCCTTTAGTAAGAGACAAATAAATGACCAAGAAAATAAATAAGAAGTCTAACCCCCCAAATTATACATGTATAGAATGTTGAAAAGAGAGTTCAGAAAAATAACAATGAGGTCTGTGCTAAGTTTATCTTTTTCCAGTAAACAACCCTAACCATAGTTCAAGGTACAAATTCTAGAATTACTTCCTTCATGAAGTCTGCCCTGACTAATTTGGGGATAGGGGGAAAGTGTGGTGGAGGATAGTTTCAGAGGGCTCTACTGAGGATCAACTCTAAGTTTTGCCCTTGCATTAGTGAGACAAGTTTTTATCCTTTTAATTATTATTATTATCCTTTTTAAAATTCCTAAAGCAAGTCCATATGGATTTTTATTTTTTGCAGAAAAAGAATTTTTAGTGATATATGTAGCTTTGGGGAATTGAAATGTGACCAGTAGAAACTGAAATGTTCTATAAATATAAAATACACACACAATTTAATACATTTCTACATTGATACATGTGGACTTGGTATTTGTATGTATAGAGTTAAATAACATGATTAAACTTATTTTTTTTTACTCTTAATGTGTCAACTAGAGAATTTTAGTTGGCTTACATGATATTGCATTAAACAATACTGACTTAAAATGATTTGTTTTTCTTAATCTGGATACATGGAAATAAAATGATTATTTCCTGAAGTTTTGGGAACTATAGAAAAATGTTCAGTTGTATCCTAAACATTAAGAGCCCCATCTATATCTTAATATTTTAGAGAGTGTTTTTGAAACTTTGTATGTTTATGCTATACAAGATTAGATCCATTCCTATGTTATTCGCAGATATGCAATTATACTTAAGTTCATGAAGATTAGGAAACAACAAAACTAAACTATAATTACTTGACCTTCTATGCTGTATAGCAAATTTTTAATGATGAAAGGTTTAAAACAGAAACAAGTTTATTTTCTTTCATTCTACTTCAACCCCTGAAAACATTTATATATTTGAATGCAGGTCATTAATCTTCAGACTCAAGAACATGATAAAGTATTTCTGTTACAAGCTGTCATTTCAAATGATGGAGTTTTGTGTGTATTTTTTTAAGTTTTGTCATAAGTAAGATTAAAAGTTAACAAATTCTTTTCAGAGCTTTCAATATAAAATGACTCAAATTCGAAATACATTAAGAATATAAATATGTTATGAATTTCAGTTTGAAATTCATGCTGTGTACCAAAGAGAATTTTTCATCAATAGAAGCGGTACTTACTTGATACTCTTGCAGGTTTTTCTGCTAAAAAAACAAAAAGGAAACAAGTTAATGCAAAGAAATTATATATCAATGAACTATATGAAAGTTTCTAATATCTTTTTACTTTCTCCTTGTTGTTAATGAAGAAATATAAATCTATTGCCTGAGAACAAAGATCTGTGAATCTCTTAATTGCTTTTATGTGAGAAATTAAAAAAAGCTATTAATCATTGTAGGTGTCACAACATGTTTATGCTTTTTAAACACTCCTCTAAAATCAGCAGAGTCTTTTTTAAATTAAGTGTTTTGGCTCAACTATAATTATACCTGATTTGAGAAAATTACTTTGGATGATATAATTAATCTAAATATTTGCTTTTAAGTTTCCAAATTTCATAAAAATATATCATTAAAATTATTTTCCTTTCAAAGGTGAATAAAGACAAATAACTACCAATTGGACTGTAAAATCAAATCTTAAAAACAATATGCAAAATCAGTTTAATTTTTCATAACTATCTACTTATTAGTTTCAATGAGAGATCATAATTCTTCAAAGTAATATGGTTTTCCATTAAACTGTATGTATGTAGGACAAAGATATAAAGTGAGATGATTGTCTCAAATACTATAGCAGACATTCTAACTTCTTGAAAAAGAAGAGGATTGGTAACCCCTGTATTCTACCAACATTAGTCTAATTTAAAATACTAGGCTTAGAAATATTCATTTTAAAGGAATCTGCATTATAGAATTTACTTTGAGACTTGTAGAATTTCTTTTTTAAAAATATATTTTTATTGATTTCAGAGAGGAAGGGAGAGGGCTTGAGAGATAGAAATATCAATGATGAGAGAGAATCATTGATCGGCTGCCTCCTGCACGCCCCCAACTGGGGATCCAGCTGCAATCTGGGCATGTGCCCTGACCAGGAATTAAATCTTGACCTCCTGGTTCATAGGTTGATGCTCACCCACTAAGCCACCCAGGCTGGGCAAGTCTTGTAGAGTTTCTAATATAGACTTAATTCTGAAGTTTCTAAGAATTACAAATTTATAAAAATTAAGTTAATGCCAAGAGAAAGTGTTTTTAAAAACATGTCACTTGGATCCTATGTTTTCAGTGCTATTACGGAACACACCTCATATATAAATAGCAAAATAAATAAAATAAAGCAGGAAAATACTTCCGTAAAGCTAACATGTTATTATTTTTTTCCTTAAAAATACTAGGTTTGGCTAAAAAGAAGGGCACTTAGAAAGGAAGTAAACATTATTGAGATATAAAAACTATCTGTTAAATGAAGGAATGAATAGCAAAGTGGCTATGCTCTCAACTAGTTGGGCTTGTGCTTTCTAATGTAACAATTCTTTTCTACCGTGTGTATTCACAATATAAAGATCTTAGAAATGATGCACTCAAAGAGTGAAGTCAGAAAGGAGTATCCATCCAATGTCTGAATCCCTTGCTCAGCCCTTGAATCATAGCTTTAATAGACCACCTCCTGGGGAACAATGTGAGATCCATTTTATCTTTAGGCTGCTCTGATTGGTTCAAAGCTTCCCCTTTTCTTGTCACAGTGTAATAGGAGAATAAAATATGATTGAGTAGGCTTAACTGTTAAGTCTCTGGCATCATACTGACTTAGAACCAATTCCTGAATCTACCATGTAAACACTCTGAGACATTAGACTTCTTTTCATCACACTTGCATAACCTTTAAACTGAGCATGATAATTGGTCCTGTACTAAGGTTTAAATGAACTTATAATAGGAAAGGATATGGCTATGGTGTGTTGTTTTTTTTAAGTAATTCGTTTCTCCTCATTCTTCTTGCTGATTATCTTAAAAGATATTCCCATTTTGGGAAAAGTTCCAATATGCAAATTGTGCTCCTATATCTTTCTACAAATTTGTTTTGCTCTCTTATTCTAACTTTACCCCTTAATATTACTGATAATTATATGTCTAAATTATTAATAATTTCATGTCTAAGTTATATGTATAGAAATGTGCTGCCATTTCAGGTACACATTGTACAACACCAGCAACAGAGAACCAGTGAAAAGTAAGGCGCCCCCTGCCACCCCATCCCAACACGCACACTAGATGGAGATCTATGCTTTACTATGAATGAGAATACTTGTTCAGTCAGACAGGAGTGAGGTGGAAACCAGTACTTAGTGAGTGGCAACCAAGTATGTGATGGAAATGTTACATGTGTTATTTCATTTAATACTTAACAGCAAGCCTTTGGGGACCATTATGCCTGTTCTATAGATGAGGAAACTGAGAATCTGGCAGTTAAGGAATTTTCCCAAGTGTTACACAGTTAGATAGAGACTCAAATTTACATACTGTTTCTACAGATCTGTGTACCTCCCATGGAAAAGTAAATATTTACCTGCTTCTCTGACTTCTGATGTTTCCTCTTTAGAAAAGAAAAATACAATAGGGATAAAGAGAAGACAAAGAAAAGAAAGAATAGTTTTTTAAATTTAAGTACCAATTTACCATCAGCTGCAGATATTGCTGATTGAATTCTAATAGTAATGGCAATAGAGGCATATACTCAAAATGGCAAAGAAACACAGTGATAGCTAATATTTCTAGAAACTGTAACTAGAAATCTATTTTGGAAATAGAACCATTTCATGAACAATCTTAAAGAGTCTCTTCACATATGGTAGAATTAGTCTATAATAATAAAAGCATAATATGCAAATAGACTGAATGACCAAATAGCAGAATGACCGTCTGGATGACCTTCCAAACGACCACGCTATGACACGCACTGGTGCCAGGCCAGCCAAGGTGGGTGTGATGTGATTGGTTAGGGGGCCCCACCATCACCCTACTATCGCTCCAAAGAGGCTACCCAGCCAGCGGCACTGCTGCGGGTAGGTGGGGCCTCCCTCTGCAGGGCGATCTATCTGGGGGCCCCACCATCATCGCCCCACCACGTGAGGCCCAGGCCACCAGCTAGCGACACTGTGGTGGGTGTGTGGGGCTGGCCAGCGATCACGCTCAATGCCTGTCACCTGCAGAGGGAGGCGACCGGTGGTGGGGAAGAGGGGGGGCAGCACTGCACAGATGGCAAGCTGTGACAGCGGCAGGACCAGCTGCTGGTATACAGGGGAAGGAAAGCCCCCAATAGGCCCTGATCGCCAGCCAGGCCTAGAGACCTTACCCAAGCTGTCCGGGATTGCGAGAGGGCACAGGCCAGGATTAGGGACACCACATCCTCTGCACGAATTTTGTGCACCGGGCCTTTGGTTTAAATGACTTAATTATAAATAATTACAAATTATAAATCTCCATTACATAAACTTTTAACTTGATTTTCATATATCCATGCAAGCATACATTCATTGAATATATTTATAAAGCAACTTCATGTATAATATTTACAAAGTGCAATGGGTGGGATTGTGGGATGAGGTTGGAAAATATCACAGAAATAAAATCAACTTATGGTGACTACAATTGAAGTAGTGAGACAGAATATAAAATGTTAGTTTTCCTTATCCTATGATAATGCAGAATCAGTCTTTCATTTTGTTTCTCATGCAAATTTATAGACTAATATTTAAAAAGTATTATGTCAGGTTTTTCAAAATATCTTTCCTCACAAATCAGCTGAAGTGATAACACTTTCTGTAAACCTGAAACATTTATTATCAATCTTTTTGAAGCTATTTTTAAAATTTAAGAAGAAATTATTAAAATATTTTATAATAATAAAGATAGAAAATAGTTTCATAAATAAAACAGTATTAGCAAATGATTATATTTCATATTAGCATTCTAGTTTTGACTTTCAACCTTTAATTACTATTATACTCTTCACATTAGTAGCAATAACACAGACTAAGTAGACTAGAGATTTTCTCCAACTTAAAGGCAACATTTAATGTTTTACATTGGCATAGAATCTATTCAGAAGAAAATTGTAGCTGTATTTTTAAGAATATCTCATAACATTCAAGTTATTGTTAGTCCTTGTCATTTAAAAACTTTAGATACAACTTCTAGATACACGCTTGATTGAAATGCACATATTTTTACCCCAGGGTAAAGTCTGGGTCACAATTTCACAGTATTAAATAAACATTTCATTTTTATAACATTGCATGACATTCAAACATTTTAAAGATTTCATAAATTGTTGCATTTTTATTATTGTTTGAAACCAAAATAAAACAGTAATTCTGAAATATTAAAAACAACTCATCTTTCAATTTTGAAAAAAAATAAGAAAATAAAAGCTAATGTGTTAAAATTAAATAATTGAAGACAGATAATGAGTTCTGCATTTTTCTTAACCCAGAGGTGACTAGTAGAGTGAACTCCATATTGTGTTTCCTCAATGCATCCTAACAAACAACTGAAAGTATATAAAAAAGAGATGTAACCACTTTTTTCCTGCACAGGTATTATTATAGGCACCTCTCAACAACACCAGAGAGGTGTTACTGGACAGGACACCCCCTGAGCCAATGGGAGAGGGCTGTTCCCAACCTCAATTCTTGTCTTCTCATATAAATGAATTTATACAAGAGACCTTGACTGTGTTGTGAAAGCCAATTTATTAAAGCAATTAAAGCAATTAAAGCATGTATCTTTATTGAAAAAAAAAAAAAAAGCAAAAGCAAAGCAAGCAAACCTATACATCTGGCTTATGAAGCACAGACGAGCTCTCAGCTAATCTGAAGAGCAGGTTGGGTGGGAGGTCCGAGGTGTTAAACTAGTACACCCTCCTGTTTAAAGGCTTCAAAATTCCTCTGCTGATTATTTGGGTGCAGATTCATTCTCAAGGTCCCCTTTTTTACTTTGTTGTGTCCTTCCCAGAATTCATGAGAGGCACCTGGCAACTTTATCTCGCTTAGCCCAGAGACTGCGGGCTTCCCTGCTTAGGGAGTAAAATGGCCCTCTTTTCCTTTCCCCTTTCCCACTTCCCTTCCTGCATTCTCTCCTTAGGGAAGTTTTTTAACTATTTGCCTGGGTGTCCGTGCCTGGGGAAGATAATGGTTAGTTACAAGCTGGCTGCAGATTGCCCACACTGTTTGGCCTTGTTTTAACTTTCCCGTCTCAGTTTCCCTATTTGTCTGGCCTGGAAGCCTGTAACAGTTTCAGCTGGCTCCAACTGTCACGTCCATATCTCCTCCTCGCTTTCACCCCTTACTCTATATGCCTAACCCTGTTTCTAACTCCTCTCAGTATGAAAACAAAAAATCTTTTCGGGCATTCTTTATATATCCTGGTATGGTATAATACATCGAATGAGTCTCAATAAATACAAGTTCAAGGGTTAATAAATACAATACATACAATATTATTTCTCAATCAAAATCATTTATATTGTTAATGTCATAATGGTCATAGCCATTATGTACTTTTTGACTGCATGTACAACTCAGATAAATTACACATTCAAAATAATAGCAAGTTCTTACAATTCTAAAATGGCACACTTACTTAAAGTTGGTTTTGGTTTGTCTAAAAAGTAAAAAGAAAAGAAAATTAGTGATAATTTTCTACCTGTAGAAAAAATATCAGCCTGTTTTGTTTCCTATTTCTGTTTGTTCAAGTTAAAATAGGCAAAGGCTAAACTTATAATTAAAATGAACAATAAGTAATGCATTTTTAATAATTTGTAAGTCATATTCCCAGTGAATTCCCCAAACAAGAAGTTGTAAAGCTTCAAAATATAGATTCTTCATGGTCTCTTCTTTTTTTTTAAAGTATATTTTTATTGATTTCAGAGAAAAGAGAAAGAGGGAGAAATAGAAACATCAATGATGAGAGAGAATCATTGATTGGCTGCCTCCTGCATGCCCCCCACTGGGGATCAAGCTTGCAACCTGGGCATGTGCCCTTGACTTGAACCAATCCAGGAGCCTTCAGTCTGCAGGCCAATGCTCTATCCACTGATCCAAACCGGCTAGGGCCATGGCCTCTTCTTTATTTTTGTAAAACCTCATCTTTGGTTTGATACAAGATGAATGCTCATGGTAATCTGAATTCCTGTTTCTGAATGGCATAAAGTGCTTCTTTTATCACTGCCTTTACAGAATACATATTAATTAATATAAACTATTTAAACTCTCCCAATCTAGTTTCTAAATAAAGATGCTGGCTTTATAAAATTGTAGGAAGAATAAATAAGAGGTAGGTGAAAAATGCAAAGCTTGACCTCTTTCTCCAATATAGCTTGTCTTCTGAAGTTATTAATCAAAAGCTTTAATTATTCAGTCTTATATCTCAAGATCTATTTATTCATTAAAAAGTAGCCAACATTTGTTCATGATTGTGAAGAACTTGAAGCATTTAAAATTAGGCCAACTAATTCATTAACACTAGGCAATACAATGTAATTTATATAGATTTTTCATTGCACTCTAAAAAAGTTGTATCAGTTGTATTGCCTAGTGTTAATGAATTAGTTGGCCTAATTTTAAATGCTTTAAGTTCTTCACAATCATGAACAAATGTTGGCTACTTTTTAATGAATAAATAGATCTTGAGATATAAGACTGAATAATTAAAGCTTTTGATTATTTAGAGAGCAATGAAAAATCTATATAAATTACATTGAATATACCACTTTACTAAAAAAATGTTACTTTAAGAAATTTTACACCAAAGATAAATTCACAAAACTAGACAAGAAGATGTATTTATTACTGTAAATCATCAAAGAAAGCTTGTTAGACTACTCAATGATATGTCAATCAGAGACTAGTTAAGTAAAGTGTGTACAACTATATAAGGTAATGATATTGAGATGAATTTTTATCTACTGATATAAAAATATCTTCAAAATACACTCATGATTAGAAAAATCTCAGAAAAAGATAATTTATACTATGCTGTGATTTGTATAAAAAGTGGGAATATGTATTATTTGTATATATGATGTGTAAGTATATATTGCTAGAAGGATACAGTAAGAAAAAACAGTGATTACCTATTTTATATTACTAGAAGATATTTTGGGAATGGGAACTGGTACAATAGGGAAAAAAAGAAGAGGGAGGGATATTTTCTCAGTCTCCCATTTGCCTTGGTGTTTGAAACATGCCAAATATTATATATTTAAAAAATTGATTAATATTCTTAAAATAATCAAGCTATTATAGAATGGTATAATTTATATTTAAAGAAAATATGTCTTGTTGAAATTCATTATTTGTTTTCAGTGAAGTATGTGCAATTTTATAGGATATTTTATAATACTATAGATAGAATCAATGTCATCAATATGATAAATGATATTAATATTGACAACAGTAAAGTAATATTGAAAGGGTCTTGTGAATATGAAAGAAAATATTATTTCGTTAGTAGTGCTGTATTATAATAGCATGTTTGCCAATCTATATATATTAGTTATAATGTTTAGTAAAATGTTTGTCAACAATACCACAGCCCCATGTCAGATAAACTAGATTTTACCACAAAACTAGAAGACTAAGCACTCCCAGAAAATAAAATAAAAAGCATTTTATACTTTGCTTTAATTTTCAAATTTAATAAAAGTAATGAATTAAGACAATGTAAACCATAAGACAAAAACACCTGTTTTTATATGTGGAGATTCTTTTTCTTGATGTTCAGCTTTTTCTAGAGAGAAAGAAATAAAAATTAACTGATAATCAGTGAATTGTTTGTGTAGAAAGCTTTTCTTATTCATATATTTGCAGGCTATCATTGACATGGGAAGCATGCCCCCAAAGTCATTTGCATGTAACTTGGAACACAGAAAGCATATTGCCATAGAAACACATTAAAAACAAGGTCAGGTTCATTCTCAGGGCATCCTGAAAGACAGTTGCAAAGATACTAGCCTCTTGGGGCCAGGTGGTATAAAAAGAAGAAGACAGACTATGACAAAGAGGGGAACAAGAGGATTTTTCTTTCTTTGCTGAAGGTTGAGTTATTCCTTGGGGATATTTTAAAGTAGATGACATTTGCTCTTGGCATATTACAAACTCCCTTTTTACCTCTCTGACTCCTTCTAGTTCCCTTCGTGCTGGGTCAGAAGCAATTTGGTGCTGGACATATGTTTCTTGTAGAAAAGTTGACCTAGACCTGCCCTATTCCAGAAAGTACCACATTTGTATTTGTATTTTCCTGGACCACACACACTCTCTTCACAGGTCCAGTTAGAATTCTCACAGATAAATGCAAAGTAAGTCTAGGACATGACAAACTGAATCAAAATGTGTAACTGATATCTCTCTTCGTCCTCTGAAAAATATATGAATAAAAGAAAAAAAGAGGTCTCTCTCTTACATCAAAAGTAGAATTCCAAATGAAGCCATGTAGGGTAGGGCATTTCGAATAAAACATAATATTCAGAAATAGAGACCATTGCCAAACATTAAGTCTTTTTAATTCTTTCTTTCTAATCACCTCCAGGGCTAGTCTTCATGAGATATTATCAATATTTACCCATTCTTTGCTTATCTCACTCCTGAGTCTGGAGACTCTCTAAAAGTACTGCTATTTATCTCTGACATGGATTCACCAACAGTGAAGGAAGTGGGGAGATGTGGGACCCACACTGTCATAAGACTAAATTGGATATATGTAAATTAGGGATTGGCAGAATTAAAGAATGATCTTCAATGAACTTAGTTTGCATAAACATTAATATTAAAAAAGCATGCAAAATAAAAGAAAATTAAGAAGTTAATAAGACTGTCATACTAATAACAACACAATAGCATAAGAAATTATAGTAATAATACTATAAAATGTTCTTTCAAAATGTAAGAGGTTCTAGGATGGGAATATGTAGGCTCCATATGTTTGTAGCGTATCTCCTGAACAATTTATACAGCCTCCTAACGGGCTTCACCAAATTCATCTTTGGACCTTGTTGATCCATTTTCATACAGGAGCTAGAGAATATTTGACTAACTTATGCCTTTATCTAAGCTTCTGTTTCACAAATATAAATAATTCAAGAACCATCATCACAATTTGATACAATCTTGGACTTATTTATGATTTTTGTAACAATGGGCAAATGTTCACGCCTTCCTGAGTCCAATAGTCAGCTTTTAAACTCCTGCAACTCTATTAACCTCTGTATCACTCCTGAACAATAAAATTACTGATCAGTGAAGTCTACACTCATGAGAAAACTCCATGATTTTAACAAAATGTTTATAATCTTACGAATTTCTAAATACCAATGAATACCTACAATATAATGAATGCTTCTTAAAACAAATAAATTAAAACTGTATGTGGTTCATAATACTAACAATTATATAGCATTTCCTACTTTTTGTTATTTATTTTTGTATGTTTGAAAGGTGCTTTTCTATCCTAACTTCTTAGTGTTATTTTATAGCCTATATGGTCTCACTATTTTAATATTAATAATATCAATACAATTTCCAGATATTTCTTCTGAATAATATAGTTAACGATTAATTAGTAGTGAAAGAGAAGGATGTTAAATCAAAGCCATAACAATTACATTAATTTGTCACCTATACAGGTGTTTTAGTCTGAGGCAACATTAAAAATATTTTTTTAAAAAGCACATGGTTAAACTTGAAATGATCAAGCAATACTTTTCAGGTTTTATTCTTTTCATCTCTTACTTGCTGATTTAGGCTTGACTGTGGAGAATGGAGAAAAATAAATGCCATATTGATGAGTATAAACCATGGAAAAATAATTCTTTAGCATTATACTTTCTTAGTTTTTAGATTTTCTCCTTAAACTTAATCTATTCTCCCTGCTAATATAAAACAAAGACACACAAAATGTATGTAAAATTTAAAACAATCCATGCATTTGGAACACAAATACATTGGGCTACTTTCTTTTTAATCCTCAAATACCATATACCAGTAACAAAATAAGATACTCAGGAGCAATATTAACACCTTACGGGGAAAACTAGGGGCACATTAACTGAAATTATGAGCTTAGGCAATGATTTGAATAGAGTACAATTGTCATAAGAGGAATATGAAGTGGCCTTCTGCATTTTTTTCTCATGTGGTAATAGCCTGTAATTTCTCTTCATAGTTCTTTCCTCAGTTCTATTATATTTTCTCTGAGAGACTGTATTTAAATCTTTATTATCATAATTAGCTCAGTTGCAAGAAATTACTTCACAGACTTTTTCCTTAGGAATTATTTTAATAAGAGATGGGACTCTACTGATGACCAAGGCGTGTAGGATTCCTGTTTTGGAATCAAATGGAGGAGATTCCGGGTTTCAAGTTGTCGGTAGGACTGAAGACACAGTTTTGTTCATCCTTACAGAAAAGACTTCTAGAACTGCAAGAGTGTGTGCACTTTATTTTTCTCACATGAAATATAAAAGGATGGACTGTCTTTCCTTTAATATTACATATTCTGCTTATCATTGTTTAGGGCAGAGTTTAAAAGTTATACAACCATGTAGCTCTCTGTGGAGTTCTCATGAGAGGAAATTATTCTACATAGTGCATAAATAACAGATAATTTAAGTTTTTTTGTGTATTTATATTTTGAAAAAATGTAGTTTGAAGATAAGATTAAACACTAATACATGATAATCAATGCATTACATGGATTTCTTCAAGATTTATATGTAAACCTAGGTCAATCACATTTAAAGAAATAAAATTATGTTACTCCAGTTTTCCAGTGTTAATTTTTATTGAGTATAACTTTAGTTATTTATAAGAATTTAGAATCGTAGAATTTATGGCACTAAAAGCATACAAACTTCAGTGAAGATGAGTGTGTATATACTCATATAACAAAAAACTGATATGGAAGAAAAATATAAAATATCTGTTTACCTGTTTTTTCTATTGTGGTGGCTTTTACCTGCTTGACACCTTTTTCTTCTGTGATGGGAAAAATTTTAAATGTGTCAGTACAAATAATGACATACTTCAACCTTGATATTTTGTATTCTCTTTGAAATAACACCAATACTGAGAAAAACATAGCTGTTTCCTTAACAAAATAGAAAGTGATGTCTTTTATTTAAGGTGGATGAAAGCACAAAGAAAACTTGTCCATCTGCGGATGTCCTTTGCATCTGTCTTGCCATGAGTTTTCCTATTTAAATCATCCCCCAACCTGCCCACACACTCCTTATTCCTTGTCTTTACTGTACTTCACTGTATTTGTCTACAAAAATGTATTGTTTTATAAAACATGTATTCCCTTTTCATTATTGAATTGGAAAAGAAAGAAGCAATTTTTTATCTTTGTCAGGCAAGAGGCCACCCTGGGAATCCAGGATTATCTTGGGAACTCAAGTTTTTTATGGTGTAGCGCTGGGACCGGACAAAAGTGGTATATTTATAGGATATCTTCTGTTCTCTCTGTTTTTTATCAACATAGTTAAATATCTGGGTCAAAGTAGAGTGATTATTACAATGATCTTATATAAAATTAAACTTTTCAAGTATTTAACATGGGGGTCAATCAGCTGGTCAAATATCCAAAGGGGAAAGCTTTATTGGGAAACAGAATTTAAAGAGTATCATTGTTGTTACTGAAATAAAAGGGGCGAGTTAGAGGATAATGCACTTGCTCACTCAAAGCCTAAAATCTCCCATTCTCTCTGTAATAACACCTCAAAATGACTGACATCAGAAACAGAGAAGAAAATAACAGATTTTCATTATTCTTTAAAAATTGTTTCTAAGGTTTTGCTTATGTTGATATACAAAGCTATTCTCTCCTTCCCACACTCCAGTCCTGCTTTCTTTATTCTTATGGGTTCTGCTGTTGATGTCTCATATTTTTATAAACATAAGCAAATAAAAGCATTCTAACTCAAACCTATTGTAAATAGATGCTTTAAAGTAAAATTTGAAAAATGTAAGCAAAAGGTTTCCTAAGATATGTTTAGAGAAAGTATGTTTTTAACTTTTAAAAGTTCCTGGACAAACCATATTCATAACATTTGGTAAATATTTTAGCATGGAATGAAGCAAAAAATTCCACAGAATAACAGGCTTAGGGCTGCCTCAAGTTGAAATTATTATTTAATTAGCTTAAATTAAAACAAAGTTTGTCTTCTTAAGCAAGAACTAATTAATAAACTCATCTTGGTAACTTCTATATTTATCTTTCTGAGCATAACACTTTGGATCTACTTTGTCCAGAATGTGAGACCAGGAATAAAAAGAAAGGAAGGGAGACGAAGATGGAATAAGGAAGGAAGGAGGAAAGGAAGTAGGGAGAAATGTCTATTTCCTTTTCTTATTTTGGAGTCTGAGATGATCACGTTTGAAAAAGCCAATCTGAATGGCAAACATTTCCTAAGGATGCCTTGCCCCAAACGGAAGTAGATAATATAATGTCTAAAGCCCATTCACCCGAGTGCTGCCTGTCTTGGTGCTTAGCTAATTCTCTGATGATAAGGAAGACTAGCTGGGACTGGTCAAGTCTTCAGTACAAAACACATTGTGATGATGACTAAAATGGAATGTTCCAGAATCTGGATGGCCTGAAACATGGATCCTATCTAATCACTTTAGAATTGACTCTGAGCTCTTCATTCTGCCAGAATGAAAACAACTCGATACTGCAAATACCACCTGCAAAATACCTGGTTTACCATGAGAAACAGTCTTTTCTGGTTTCACTATGTCTTGTTCTAAAAATAATTAAAAGAAAATATTTTCAGGTGTTTAGCTTTATAAACCAATATACAGTGAATTTTCTCTGTGACTTAAACAACTGTGCCCATGGAGAAAAACACTTCCTAAATGTTCATGTCATTCTAGTTTACATGAAAACCTTAAAGATTTTAGCTTTAAAAAAACCATATACCAAGAATTATTATTTACACTTAAGCATCTGTAATACCCAAAGATCAGGCCGTAATAAAGCATCAGTACTAAAACAGAGCTTAGGCAATGGTTGAAATAGAATACAATGGTCAAGTGAAGTAATGTGAAAATATATATTATTAAACATGTTTTAAAAATGTATTATAAAAGATTCTATAGGAGTATTATAGATAAAATTCATATATACACTGTGTATTTAAGCTTTTTCAGATGAAGCTAAAAATGTTTATTTATAAAAATAAATAATATTAAATGCAAAACTACATTATTTAACAATAGTAAATAAAAAATTTAAATGGTATTAGGCCTAACTAGAAGTTTTAAATGGCTTTAGGCTTCTGGTTTTAAAAAAGGGAGGGAGGGGGAATATGCAAAATATTTCTATCTGGTAATACATATAATAAATATAGTCAGAAAAATAAATCAGAAAACAATAGTTTGGCATCTATGAGTCTTGTTACATTAAATATATGTTGTTTATAAGAGCAACTAGATTCAAGCTTATAATGAGTTGCTAGGTAAGAGCTGGTAAGAATCAAATGGGTAATAGTAGTATTGTGTACATACGAGAGAGAGAGAGAGAGAGAGAGAGAGAGAGAGAGAGAGAGAGAGAGAGAGAGACTTGGATTCTTGAATTTGTTGATATTAAAGAATCCTGCTGTGTAATTTTTTTTATAATGAAGAAATCACTTCCATAGTGCCTGAGGGTTTTTGTAACGTGCCTCAGGTAAATAGCTAGTTGGTACCAGAGCTAGGACATAACACTAAATAGCAATGTAAACTTAGAAAGGTCACCCTGATTTTAGGTCAACGTTACTTCTAATAAAATGATTGTCAGTCTGAGACAATCTCTTACTGTGATTTTGAGTAAATCAGGCATGGGCAGAATCCTAACTCCAACATTTATTAACTTGAAAATCTGGGAAGAATAACAATTTCTGAACGTGGTCTAATTGAATTGTTTCCACAGATAATAAATATGAGCAGTGATTGTCATGTTTCATGTCTCTCACAGTTATACAATGAATATAAAAAGTATATGCTATTCCTTGATTTGGAGGTATTTAATAATAATATATGTAATAATATTTATATAATAATAATTCTTGTGCTCTTTTCCCTTAAATCTCAGTAGTCTACAACTTTATAATTGTATGACTCTGGTGTGTTATCAGAAAAAGCCCACAAATTAAACATTATCATACTTAGTTGTGAAGAACCCCCCAAAAAAATACCTCCTAAAAACTGGAGTCTCTGCTGAAACCCATTTAAAGCCATATTTTTTATATTTTTGCCAATGGGATATCCCCATTCTCAACTAATCCAGTGTTATAAAACCATATTGATCAATGGAGCAGAAAAGATGAGGATCAGGGAGACTGTGTAAATCTCCACTGGTGTGTGATAAGCCTCTTGTAGTTCTAAAATGAAGACAATAGCAACTCTATCAATTAAACAATAAAAAATGTTACCTGGTTTTGTTTCCTTTTTTACTTGTGGCTCTGAAGGAAAAACAAAATGCAGAAATTAAAAAATTTGAAAAAACAAACCAGAGAACAAATTCATTTTTGGAAAATTATTTTGTTTACCATAATTGAAAAAGCAAAATTGCTCTAAAAACTATTCCAGTTTCATGATAGTTTCTCAATGCTAGACTATTAAACACACAGAAGTTAGAATCATGACATAAACTAAGTTGCTGCTACTGCTAGTTGATTTTAACCTGAATTTTGTTTTCTCAAGATGATTGTTGTGAAGAATAGTTCCAATGTCAGCATAAAATAAATGATTAGAGAGTTGGAAGAGTCTTTTTGAAATAGATATAATTGGGTACTTAAGTGATTTAGAAGTTTACACAAATAGTATTATGGCTTGAATTGCGTCCTGTCAAAAGATATGTTGAGGTTCTAACCCTAGTACTCCAGAACACGACCTTATCTGGAAATAAGATTGTTGCAGATGTGATTAGTTTGGGTAAGACAAAGTCATACTGGAGAAGCATGGACCATTAACTCAATCTGACTGATGTCTTTAAAAAGAAAAAAGAAAAGAGAAACAGGGATAGAAATACACAGAAAGGAGATGTCTAAGTGCTGATGGAGGCAGAGATTGCAGTGATGCTTCTACAAGCCAGGGAACAGCGAGGATTTCTGGCAAAGATTCTCCTCTATAAGCCTCAAAAAAAGGTGGTTCTGCTGACATTTTGATTTTGGAATTGTGGCCTCTAGAACTATGTGAGAATAAATTTTCACTGTTTTAACCTACGCAGTTTGTGGTACTTTATTCCAGCCTTACAAAGAAACATGATTTTAGTACCTGGAAGTGGGGTCACAAATACCTATAAATACAGAAGTAGCTTTGAAGTTGGGTAATGGGTTGAGGCTTGAAAATTTTTGAAGCACTTGATATAAAAAGCCAGATATATTGATGTTAAAGTCTATTCTGCTGAGGACTCAGAAAGAGTTGGGGGGGCGGGGGAGCAGCGAGCTATAGAGTAAGCTTCTGTTGCTTTGAGAATACATACGTCATCATGAACAGAATATTGTTAGAAATAAGAATGTTAAATATACTTCTGCTGAGATTTCAGAAGGAAATGAGGAACATGTTAGTGAATACTGGAGGAAGGATGATGTTGGTTTCAAAAAACTTGCCTGAATTGTGTTCTTCTGTTGGCTGGAAGGTAGAATTTGTAAATGAAGAACATGGATATTTAGTTGAGGAAGGTTCCAAGCAAAGTGTGAAACAGTAAGCCTGATTTCTCCTTGCTGCTCAGAATAAAATGTGAAAGGGAAGATAAGTTGAGGAAGGAACTGTTAAGCAGAAAGAACTAGCATTTGAAGATCTGGACAATTTTCAACCTATCTAAATAGCGTGCATGGGGCACAGGGCCACAGGTGTGGATGGACATTTTGCTAAAATGGGTAAAGAATAAATGTGTGACTCATAGATCCAGTCCACCATCTCAGCAGAAGGCAGCGATAGTGACGTGGTGATCCAGGAAAGATCTGTGGAGGGCCTTCCTGTCCAATGGCTTGGACCCCCCCCCCCATTAACTGAAAGCAAGACTGGTCATGTTTGTGAGAATATTACATGCAGAGGCAACACAGCATGGATATAAAGGGACAGAAATGGGGTGAAATAAAGGGATAACAACTTGAAGGTCAGAACAATGGATTCAAACCTGGGCTGATGGAACCCCCTCATGTAGCGAGGGCAGCCTGCCACTTAGGTGGCACAAGAGAGCAGAGCCACTCCCCACCTGGCCCAGAGGATACAGTAGTGAGCCAAAGAGGATTTTCTCAGGCTTTGCAATCTAATGGAATTTTTCCTGCTTTGTTTTGAATTTACTTGGAACCCGTGACTCCTTCTTTTCTTTCCAATTTCTTCCTTTAGAAATGGAAATGTCTATCCTATTCCTGTCCCACTGTTTTATTTTGGAGGCAGTAATTTGATTTCTGGTTTTATAGGTTCACATACGGAGAGGAATTGTCTGAAGGAAGAATCATACCCCGAGTTTCACGCATAACTGGTTTACATAATGAGATTTGGGACTTTGAATTGATGAAATTTTGGACTTAGAGTTGATGCTAAAATGGATGAGACTTAAGGACTGTGGAATGGGATGCATTTATTTTGCATGTGAAGGGCATACATTTGAGGAGGGCAGTGAGCAGACCTCTATGCATTGAATTGTGTCTTTCAAAAAATATGCTGGAATTCTAACATCCCCTACCTCAGAATGTGACCTTATTTGGAAGTAGGGTCATTGTAAATATAATGAATTAAGAGTTTGTCATATGGGAGTGGGGTGTGACTGGTGTCATCAGAAGAGGAGAAAAGGTACAAAGATAGAGACACAAAGAGAGACGATGTCCAAGTGGTGACAGAAGCTGAGATGGGAGTGATGCTTCTTCTATAAGCCAAGGAACACCAAGGATTGCTGGCAAACACCAGAAGCCAGAAGAGGCAAGGAATGATTCTTCCCTACAGGTTTCAAGAAAAACATGGCCCTGTTGACACCTTGATTTCAGACTTCTAGCTTCTAGAACTATGAGAAAATAAATTTCTGTTGTTTTGAGCCACCTAGTTTGTATATTTTATTATAGCAGCCATATAACCCTAATCCAGTTATAAACATGAACCAAAATTTTAACTGTTATGAGGATCTGAATTCCCTTTGTTCATTTAAAATGGTTTCTGCTGCCCGCTACAGCCCTCAGAAATGTTTATCTCACTCAGGAGCCCCCAGGAAGAGGAGAGTGAGAGCAGCTGTGTTTCTGATGAAATATTTATGATGCCTATGTCAGCACATAAAATCAGCAAAAATAGTAGTTGTGTAGGATTGAACCCAATTAGTCAATTCTTTTTTTTTCTGAACCATATACATTTCTCAGGAGTTTTCTTTTTCCCTCCAGGAACAATTACTATGTTTGTTTCATTTTAAAAAGTTGGTCAAAGATAAAATGTTGGTATAATATTTACCCTAGGACACAACATTTGCAAAAACATGTTATGCTATTCATTATAAACATAGAATGCAAGTATGAATTTATACATAAAATATACATACCTGGCTTCCCTTCTTTTTTTACTTGTGGCTCTGAAAATATAGATGTACAGTAATAATGATGGTTATATAAAATATTTATTTCCTGTACTCATGCATACAGGGGCAGGCAAAAGTGGGTTTATAGTTGTTCATATGGAAAATAATACAATCATAAATTAAAAATAATGAATAATAAAAGAATAAATTTTTGTGTAATCACAACTGTAAACCTACTTTTGTCCACCCTATTTCATTTACATATTATTCAGTTTTTTAGTATGCTATATTAATTTCCTTTTTCTTATAATAGTAGCAAATTAATACAAACACAAATAAAGGTTCTTCATTATCAATCACAAGAGTTTTTTTTGAGAAAACATAAAATGTAAACTAAAAATTTTAATGAGGTTAATTAGGGTACTGGTTTGTACCTCCAGTGAATAAATGATGAAGAAAAATTTTAGCATAGCATATTCTCAGAAGAACATTTAGGATAATAGGCACATTTTATTCACAAAATAATTAAGTTTTGGATTTAAGCAAAATATTCAACAATGGAATTAGAAGATGATTAAAAGCATGCATTTATGATTTATTTATTTAGTTAGTTAGTTACTATTTAGTCATGCACATAACATACGTGGAGGCTTAGGCTTGACTTCTTTGCCTAGACAAAGTTAAAAATATATTAAAGACTGAGTCACTCAATTCTTATTGAATCGTCACTGAATATTATGGAACACTCTACATTTGAAATTCAAAATTAAACAAAAAATCAAAATTTCGTTGTTGTTCAAGACCTCAGCTATTCTTCTTTATTGAAATTTTATAGGCTATGTAATTTAATGTTCATGCCAAGTTACTATTGAAAAAATCATTTTAAAAACAAAACTCTTAGCTTAATTTCATTTCACCATTAAAAAATAATTTGTTCACAAACTCTTATGTGTAAAGTAAAATTTTAATTTTATATTAAGGTAAGACAATTTTTGAGACATTATTTTTAACCCTTAATTATTCAAGATGAAAAATACCTAAGACAATTTTTAAAAAATTCTATTAATATTATCTATGTTATCTATCCCAGTATAATACATTGAAAAATAATTGCTACTGAATTTGGAATTCTTATGACTAGAAATATCATTTGCTTTTATGGCATGAGGAACCCTAGTACAGGGGTTGGTAAATTTATTATGAAAAGTCAGACAGTATATATTTTTGGATTTGGGGCCTTATGATCTCTGTTGCAATTATTTAACTCTGCTGTTGTAGCATGGAAGCAGTCATAAGTAATATGTTACTGAATAGGAATGGCTGTGTTACAATAAAACTTTATTTATAGAAACTGGTGGCCAGTGCATAGGCCATGGTTTGCCAACCATTACACTATCCATAATCAGTTTTAATTTTTTTAAATGTCAACAAAGATTGTGACAATAAAACACACACACACACAATCCTTCTTTGATTTTGTATTGTTTTATACTTGCCATCCCACCACTGCTCAACTCAGCGTCTTAAAATTGCCATCTTTACTTGCTTTTTGTTCATCTCTTGTCCCCTATTTAATTATTAATTCACTATACTCTAACTTCTATTCCCACCATTCTATTTATCAGTTGTCTCTGATCACCAATTCTCCCCGACTTACCAACCCCATATGTAAGCAGAGGGATTAAGATGTACAATTGTCAGTTATAAAAACAGCCATGGGAATGCATAGTCAATAATACTGTAATAATCATGTATGGTGCCAAGTGGGTACTACACTTATTGGGGTGATCACTTTATAAGGTACACACACACACACACACACACACACATGTATATGTGATGAAAGAAAAGAAATGGAGGAAGTTAGATTAAATGATTTCTAAAATCTCATCCAGGTCTAAAATTATATGTTTATGTTAAATATTAATGTAAGTCTAAGTAGTAAATAATTTATTAGGGAGACAACATTTAAATAGGAATCAACCTGAAATGTTGCAGCATTCTTTTTGGCTTTATTGCTCTTTAGAAATTCTCTTTACCAAACTCAAGATAAATATTCTGCTGTGGGGGCATGTTTAAGTCTAAGGACAGATTAACAAACCTTGTTTTTATGGCCAGTGAGTATGTTCCAAGTATAATATATCTGTTTAGTACAGAGCAGATGTCGGCTGTGCTGTAACTATACACCTCAGCCAGAAAAAACCTAACAGGCACTTTACCTTTTAAATTGACTTGAAGATTAATATGTAAACTTTCTACTATGTATACTGAATAAGCAAACCATTTAGAGGAGGCAAAAAAATATGATAAGGACTTTTATAGGATGCTTGAATCAGTTCCAAAATCTTATTGCATTTTTCTAGATGACATCATTATTCAGCTATATATTTTATGAGTTTTTCTAATACTATAATTAAAATTAAAATGAAAGAAATAGAAATATATAGAATGTGTTATAAAACTTTAAAAGAAATGCTTTTTGATCTGTATGTGAATTTATGTAAAATGTTTCTTTTTCTCTTTTTTTTCTACAGAGGTATTCTCATTTAGGGACAGTCTCATTTAAAGTCACTTGTTTAAAACAATAATGTAGTGTTATCTAATATTCAGAAATATATTTTTAGAGATTTAATAAAAATTATGTGAAGTTTAGCATTACCTATGTAGTGCTGAAAATCAGGGCAAGAAATTAAACTTAATGCTTGCAAATTACCCCTTAGTATTCTGAAAGCAATTTAGTAAGCAAAAAGTGCCTCTGACAATTGGAATTAAATTTCTGGAAAATTTTTTATTTCATGTTAAGATAGAAATGCTGTCTAATAAATAAGAAGTAAAAGCATTGTTCATGTTTTTCTTTAATTTTAAAAGCAATCGTACTCGGCAGAATGATAAAATCATTTTGGGGACGTTCTTTAAGGTCTATTTGTATTGAGGTCTGTGGCTAATGTGGCCTCCTACAAACATAAACCCAGTGAAACTTCTTTTTTTTTTTTTCTAAAGTTATTTTTGTTTTGTTTTGTTTTTAATAAATCTTTATTGTTCAGATTATTACAATTGTTCCTCTTTTTTCCCCCCATAGTTCCCCTCCACCCAGTTACCACCCCACCTTCTGCCCTTAAACCCCCCTCACTGTCCTCATTCATAGGTGTACGATTTTTGTCCAATCTCTTCCTGCCCCCACCCACACCCCTTCCCCCCCAAGAATTATCAGTCCACTCCCTTTCTATGCCCCTGATTCTATTATATTCACCAGTTTATTCTGTTCATCAGATTTTTTATTCACTTGATTTTTAGATTCACTTGTTGATAGATATGTATTTGTTGTTCATAATTTTTATCTTTACCTTTTTCTTCTTCTTCCTCCTCTTAAAGAATACCTTGTAGTATTTAATATAATACTGGTTTGGCAGTGATGAACTTCTTTAGCTTTTTCTTATCTGTGAAGCGCTTTACCTGACCTTCAATTCTGAATGATAGCTTTGCTGGGTAGAGTAGTCTTGGTTGTAGGTTCTTGCTATTCATCACTTTGAATATTTCTTGTCATTCCCATCTGGCCTGCATAGTTTCTGTTGAGAAATTAGCTAACAATTGTATGGGTGCTCCCTTGTAGGTAACTAACTGTTTTTCTCTTGCTGCTTTTAAGATTCCCTCTTTGTCTTTTGCTCTTGGCATTTTAATTATGATGTGTCTTGGTGTGGTCCTCTTTGGATTCCTTTTGTTTGGGGTTCTCTGCGCTTCCTGGACTTGTAAGTCTATTTCTTTCACCAGGTAGGGGAAATTTTCTGTCATTATTTCTTCAAATAAGTTTTCAATATCTTGCTCTCTCTCTTCTTCTGGCACCCCCAATATTCTGATGTTGGTACGCTTGAAGTTGTCCCAGAGGCTCCTTACATTATCTTCATATTTTTGGATTCTTTTTTCTTTTTGTTTTTCTGGTTGGGTGTATTTTGTTTCTTTGTATTTCAAATCTTTGACTTGATTCTTGTGATCCTCTAGTCTGCTGTTGGATCTCTGTATATTATTTTTTATTTCAGCCAGTGTATGCTTAATTTCTAGTTGGTCCTTTTTCATATCCTCAAGGGTCTCACTAAATTTATCAGCGGTTTCTAGAAAATTCTTGAAAAACCTTATAGCCATGGTTTTGAACTCTATATCCAGTAGTTTGCTTTCCTCCATTTCTGTCATTTGTGATCTGTTTCTTTGTCTCCACATTTTGGCTGCTTCCCTGTGTTGATAGAGTGGCTTTGTGTGCTAGGTGTCCTATAGGGCACAGTGGCTCAGCCTCCCCAGTTACCTGAGGTGGACACTCTTGGTGCACCCCTTTGTGGGCTGTGTGCACAGTCTTGTTGTAGTTAAGCCTTGATTGCTGTTGGTATCACTGGGAGGAATTGACCTCCAGGCCAGTTGGCTGTGAGGATCAGCTGTGTCTACTATGGGAGAACTTCTGTGCTGGAGACACCCTTATGGGGCAAGATTTGCTTCAGTGGGGCTTTGGTGCTCACTGAGTCTGCCCCCTGAGTGTGTCCCTTATGAATCTGAAGAGTTGTAATCTGGATGGTCTCACTGTGACCCCTGGGTACACTGGCTCTTGGATCTCCAATGAGGTGCTAATTTAGCCTCTGCCTGAGGCCACCCAGCAGGAGCTATGGAGAGATCTGCAGATTCCTCTTCTTTGTTTGGGGTTTGGAGGTGCCCAGATGAGGCCCAGCTGTGAAGCAATGCAAGCTGCTGTGGGGCCTTGGGCCTTTTTTTGGATGTTCCTGGTCTCTCTGACTCAGCTGCAGTTTGTTAGGTAAGTTTAGATTTCAAAGGATCAGGCCATTCATATGCAAAAGCCTCTGCACACAGCTTGGATGGGGAGGAATCTCAGGGCAGAGCAAACAGCAATGGCTTCCCATCAGCCCTGCCCTAAGAGGCCCCTGGGTCTCAGTGTCCCTTGGTAATCGCTGCAAGCACCTCTGAGAGAAAGCCCCCCTCGAGTTCTGCCCGCTGCCAGACAGTCCAGTTTCTCCCCATATGAGTCTGGGTCCCCAGAGTCTCGCCCAGAACTGGAGTTCAGAGCAGTCGGGAGCTTGTGTCTCCCTGCGGATTGAAAAAGCCGGCTGCGTACTCAGTTGCCAGCCCTCTCCACGTACGCACCTCCGTACCTCTGCATTTTACTTCCGCAGCTCCTCTAAGTTTCAGTGTGCTTTTCTCTTTCCTTCTAGTTGTAGAATTTCCACTCAGCCAGCCTTCCTGTGGTTCTGGATGATGTCCGTTTTGTCTTTTAGTTGTAGTTTTGAAGTTGTTGTGCGAGGCGGCAATTTCAGGTGTTTACCTATGCCGCCATCTTGGTTTTTTCAAAACTTCTATACTGAAAGGAATTTTTCATCCTCATCAGCTTTGTATTGTGCTAAGTTTTCTAGTCACCAAATATTTTGTTAAATTTATTGAAGCTGAACTCTAATAAATTACAATGGAATTGTTTTAGTTGTTATTCAAGCATCCTTTGACCATTCTGTTCTAACAATTCTTCTGATACAATTATTTTACCTTTTGTCTCAAATGAATGGTGTGGGATCTTTTGGGCCCTGCCCTTTGATATTCAAATGGATTACAAGTGATGTAGATGAAACTGTTTAACAGTAAATGTTTGTTTTACAATAATCAGGTATGAGATACTGAAAGATTCTATATATATTCTAGAGGCCAGAAGCATGAAATTCGTGCAAGGGGGCTCGGCCCTTGCAGCTCCAGCTTTGTCCAGAAGGTCATGCGGAAGGACGTCCATAAGGTTGTTTGGCTGTCCAGACTAATTAGCATATTACCCTTTTATTATTATAGAAATAGATTTCAGAGAG
The DNA here is from genome assembly GCF_963455305.1 of Plecotus auritus. Classification (NCBI taxonomy): domain Eukaryota; kingdom Metazoa; phylum Chordata; class Mammalia; order Chiroptera; family Vespertilionidae; genus Plecotus; species Plecotus auritus. The sequence continues at coordinate 16,009,164 of NC_137775.1, forward strand.
GAAGGGAAAGGGAGAGATAGAAACATCATGATGAGAGGGAATCATTGATCAGCTGCCTCCTGCATACCCTACACTGTGGATTGAGCCTGTAACCTGGGCATGTGCCCTGACCAGGTATCAAACTGTGACCTCCTGGTTCATAGGTTGATGCTTAACCACTGAGCTACACAAGCTGGGTGAGTCTGGAAGATTTTAATAGTGAACCAACAGAAAAATAGAGGAGGTTAATCTGAACCATTGCTTTAAAGCCCTTTTTTTATATAGAACTTGCTATAACATTGACATCACACTGTGATTATTAAACTATTCAATTATTTATTCAACCAGCATTTACTCAGCACTTAGTCATGCTAAGCACCTCAGTCCCTCAAGAGTAGTTAGCCTATAAGGTTGACCTACTAATTGAAACAATTGCTACGGACGAGTTTAATTCTGGTAACAGTCATAAAAAGTAGATTTGGTTGAAATGCTGTGCTAGGTGCATCTCCTTCAAAGAGCATAGGAAAGGACATGCGTTCCAGATATCACACAAATCCTTTGAAAAGTTGGGGAAGAATGGAATATAAAGAGATATATGGGTTTATCTCACTATTGACCTACACATTTAACTTCCTATAGAAAAATAAATATACCACAGGAAATTTAAACTTCATAAATTCCAAATTTAACCCATGACCTACTATTCTCTCCTCCAAACACATTCCCTGTGCTGGTAAATGTTATCTCAGTCCACCTACGGTTCCAACAAGGAGGCTGGTCGTCATCCCACAGTATTCTCCATGCTCTGCCATCCCTGGAACCAGAGTCCTGCTGATGACATGTCCTCAAAGAATCTGGAGTACTTGTAGTTTTCCACTTGTACTTCATTTCCTCCTCAGTTTCTAGCTCCATTATTCAGTAAACATTAGTCTGTGATAGACATGGTGATTGACCTGTGCCTTATAGGTATACATGGCTGTCTATAGGGATACTTATGAAGTCTTTATCACCATTGCTACTCGCTAGCAATTAATCAATTTTCCATGTCAGCATAATTTTAATACTTTCTTTAATCCTGAAAAAGAATGAACACCTTCTCCCCTAAGAATTTATAGTAGAATTTTCTAGGGATTTTTTTTTGTTTGTTTCTATTGGGGGGGGGGGCGGGGAATAAGATGAAATTTTGAGATAACAATGCCTGAGTATAAATTGATTTTTACATGTTAGCATAACTTCATTGTTCTAATTGCAACACAATTGAACATTATTTCGTGTCACTCTCATTTAGATTTTTTAAATATATGTCACTAGTTTTTTAAAAACTCTATTATCCTTGCTCTACTGCTTCCCAAGATCTTTTAAGTAAATGTAAGACAATTTCTCTGTGTGTTCAGCTGAACACTGCTATTATATTACAAAAGAAAGAATATATCATGGTTGAATAACTTTAAAAAATATTGAGTAAAAAAATTTTTAGCTGTTTTTTTTTTTACTAGCAAACTTCCCAAATGTGTGCACATATGTGATGAACTCCAATAGCTTTTCCCAAACTCATGTAACCTTAAAGTCTTACATGTAGCAATTATATAACTAGTCTTCTGTGCAAAACACTTTGCAAAATACAAGTGTGAGAAATAGCTTACTTATACGTAGGACATTCCTCCCTTTTACAGTAAGAAATAAAAACTGTATTAATAATACTGCTATTGATTTATACTCATAGTTGAACTATATAAGATTATATGGTTTTTAAAAATATATTTTGTTAATTTTTTACAGAGAGGAAGGGAGAGGGATAGAGACTTAGAAACATCGATGAGAGAGAAACATCATCAGCTGCCTCCTGCACACTCTCTACTGGGTATGTGCCCGCAACCAAGGTACATGCCCTTGAATGGAATCGAACCTGGGACCCTTGAGTCTGCAGGCCGATGCTCTATCCACTGAGCCAAACCAGTTAGGGCAGATTATATGGTTTTTAAATTAAATATTTTAACACTTATAGTTACCCTCATGAGACCAATTTCCCCATTTAACACAGTAGGAAATAGGCTTCCATGTCCATTTGACTATTTAACTAAATTCTTAATTTGTTTATTCAAAAACATTTACTGAGCTCTTACTATGTACCAGGAACTGTTTCAGACACAGAAAATACATGAAATGAACCAACAAAGTTCAAGATTTTGAAAAGTGGTACCATATGAACCCCTGAAGAAATATTACTCAAGTCAACTGAAGTAACAAACAAGGAGATCTTTTTTTAGAAAGGAAATGGTTTGCTCTCAGTGGTAATTAAACAGACGGAAATAATTTTAGGTGTTATAAACATAAATCCCTTATCTCAATGTCTTTAAAATGGAATTAGTGTATGCCTACGTTTTTAGCGCTTTCCCATGTATTGTTGCCTGTTAGAGATACTGTAACACTGTAAACTTGTAAAGACAATTGCTGTTATGTCTCTGTTTGACAGACTAGAAATCCTTTGACCTACAGTTTCATGAGGAGGCCAAGAACTGAGGAATGACACATCTCCCTCTCTCTTTACTCTGCCAAGCTGTTTTCCTAACTAAATGCATTTTCTTTTCCCTTTCAGACAAGATTTAAAATAGTCTCCAGTGTATATGAAGTATATACGGTTTATTTTCTGGCCCCATTTCCTGAGCTCCAATCGAATACCTCAAACTATAGTAAACATAAAACGAAATGGGTCTTCCAACCATTAGGCTTCATTAAACTGCTCATAAGATCATTAATACTCCATCTTATACATTCCAATGAATACCTTTCAGTCTTAATCTTACTGTAAATTTGTGCCAAATTTGACACTTTAAACAGTTTCCTCCTCCTTGATATTCTGTTCTCCCTAGTTTCTCTAACTTCGGAAAGAACCCCACCTCCCTCTTTTTAGTTTCTGTTTTTGTTTGTTCTTTTGCTGCTTGCTTTTTAATTCCTTCAGGGTCTTCTCCTCCTCTATCCACTCCTTCAACATTAGTGTTCTTGGTTTGCTTCCTCAGTTCTTGGTTTTCTCCTTCATCACACACCCCTGGCAGATGTCAATAACTCTCATCGTTTAAGCCAGAAAACCTTTGCTGGGAACTTCCAAATCTGCTACTGTGTTTTCTCTCTGGGTGACTGATAAACATACCTAAATGCATAACCTACAGGTACTTCTAATCCCAAATACCTTTCCCCCACGCCACCCTAACTAGATTATAAACTCTAAGAGGGCTGGAACTTGACTGTGTTCACCGAAGTGTTTTGTACTCAGCATATAATAACTGCTCAACAAAAATATGTATAAAATATATAAAAAAATGCATAATAGATATAGATTTCTTTTTCTAAATGCCACCTTTTTTGAAATTCCAATCCTAATATATGATGCTACTATCCACATACTTACTATTCCAAGACAGAAGCCTGGGAGTTATCTGAATGTTTATCATCCTCCCCCCAAATTATGGCAATTTTGCTCCTTAAATACCTCTTTAACAGCTCTCTTTCTTTTCTTCCTAGTAATGTTCTATAAAGATCTTCTAATAACTAGAGTTTCAGTGCAATAGTGTCATGGCCAGAAAACTGATTTCCTGAAGCTATTAGCATCCTTTCCATTTTCAACCTCGGTGATTAGCCAAAATGAACAGTTTATAATTCGAATGGAAGCTGTTATTTCATTTTGCTTAAAGACTTTCAATTGTTCCCAACTTCCTTTAGGAAAAGGACACAACTCTTACTCAGGAAGCCATGTTTTTTGTTGCTGTTGCCCTTCAGCCTCCCCTACTCCACCCTCCGCTCACGCTCACGCCCCAGGCTGCAGTGGAGGTGAAATCCTTGTAGCTCCCAATGCTCCTCCGGTTTCCCACCTCCAGCTGTGGCTTGTGCTTTCTCTCTCTCTCCAGAACCCGGGCTTTCTTCACCTGGCTAACCTTGACCCATTCTCTAAGACTCCTCCTGGAACTTCTCCTTGGCATTCTTTCCCCTGAACCAAAAGCCCATAGAAATATAACGTTCCTCTGTGTTTGCAAACCACATTCTGTACTTTTCTTTTTTGTTTGACTCATTCCTTAGCTATTTACTTAATGACCTCCACCTTGATACAATATATTTTTGAGAGTTTAAGTTCATTATCCTTATACCCCTAAAATCCAATAGAAAGCAATCATTCAAAAACCTTTGTGTGCACTTAATTAGCCAAGTTAGAGAGTAGCTTGATATTTTTCTTTCCTGAAGATAAGGGCTATAGTAGATGTCTGTGAATTCTATAGTAGTAGTTCTCAAATTTTCGTGAGCATATTAATAACTTGGTGATCTTGCCCAGCCGGTGTGGCTCAGTGGTTGAGAGTTCCTATGAACCAGGAGGTCGTTGTTTGATTCCCTGTGAGGGCATATATCTGAGTTGTGCTGGGTCACCAGTAGGGGACGTGCAGGAGATATAATATAAGAATTTAGATACAAAGTTGTTCAACAAACACGGACACTATATGCTACGCTAGAGGCAAAGATCTGCAAAGGGACCATGGCAGGAGAACTCATGGTGTGTGTTTATAACTGAGGAAGAGTAGCTGAAAAACTAAGTTGCCAAGATTGGAGGCAAGGTAAATAGCTAAGATGTTTTTGTTGTGTACCTAGAGTAAAAGGAAAATATTAGAAAGACACCAAATAGACAAAAAATGCATAGAACTGATGATCTTATTAAAATGTTTATAAGGGGAAGGAGTAATGGTGGAAGATTAGACAATGGTAACCACGTGAAGAAATATGTCAGGGACAGTGAACCTACCACTGTTCCCTATAGATACACATTTAGAAAAAAAAAACTTTGCAAGAAGGAAGGTAGTTGATTAGGTCATGAGTTTGTATATTTATTTAGGAGAGAGATAATGAGAACTAGAACTGGGGTCTTACCAGGAGAGAAAATAAAAGGAGAGAACAAATTTGGGAGACACATATTTGGCGCCTACTTGGCCCCTGGGTTGTAAAAGAGAAGGAGAAGCTGTGAATGACTCAGAAGTTTAAGTCAATGTAACTGAATGTTGAGTCATGAATTCTATTTTTTGAGATAAGGAACAAAAGGAAAAAAAAACAATGGAAGAGATGTTGAGTTCAATTTTACACAAAGTGAGGTGTTGGCATTTAACCTTGTGAAGATGTTGACTAGGCAGTTAGAAAGGCAAGTATAGAACTCTGAAGAGTTTGTTTATAATTATTAATTTTTATAAATAAAACAAATTATTGCTTATTACTTACTGTGTCTATTTTTGTGTTAAATTATAGTACTGCTTATAATTAAAGTCATTGCTTCCCAAAAAGAGCACTTAGCTATTCTCCAATTACTTAATGAAATGCATATCCTATTTAATCATTTTCTTTGGGGGTTGAGGGTGTAAAAAAAAAAAAAACACACACAAAGGAATTTAGTGGCTAATATGCTATGTCAAAAATAAATAATTATTGTAATGTTGCTCCAGTATTTAAAAACATAGTCATCTTTAGTTGTTTTACTTTTAACAGTGTGGATTTACATGATTTAGGTTTTGCCAAAAACAAAAAAGAATTTTAATTTTGAGAAATACGAGATAGTGAATGTGTCAAATATTGCCTAAGGGTCAGCATAATTTGAGCAAAAAAAAAGCATCCCCGGAAAATGGCAACAAACAAGCTAGTGGGCACCTTTGCAGAAAAGAATTTAGCAGAAAAGACCACTCAGCGGGAGCCTCCTCTTATACACTCAGCTTTAATTTCACCTACCCTCTCATTGTGCCTTCAAAGCTCCGGGGAAATTTTTTCTTCATCATAATTAAGCTAATTCCCTCCATCTATAATGTGTATCCCAACACCCTCTCCTAATTAATATCTCCCTCTGGATTCCTTGCTCCTGCTCTCCCTGGACAGCTCCGCCCGATCACAACCACGAAAGCAGCAAACATCTCTCATTGGTTCTACTTGCCGGGATAGAATAGGTTGCCTTCCTTTAACAACAAACTCCCGAAAAAGTTAGTTTCCGCTGATTATAAGTAAACTCTCTTGTTAATTTCTATAAACTGGTTTCTACTTCCACTGCTCTACTGGAAATGCTCCCCCACAGGTCACAGAAAAACAGGTTTTTGTCAAATAAAATGGCTTTATCTCAGTCACCATGTCCCTTGACCTTTCTGCGACATTGTTACTGCTAACTTTTCCACTTTTTCTCCAAAGTGTTCTGCTTTGGGGTGCTGATACACTGTACTTCCTGATCTTCCAGGTGACACACTTCCCTTCTCACCGTTTCTTTATCTTTTCCAAGAAGCTGAATTGAACCAAATGGCAGGTATCAACTCTATTTCTTGTTAACAACCACACCTGGTGAATATGATGATCTTCATTCAATAAATAAGAAACCTGAAGTTCAGAAATGTTAAGTAATTTAAGGAAAGTCATATTCCTACATATAGCAAAGAGAGTCAAATGAATGTCTTTCTAGTCTAAAGCTAGCACTGCTTCCATCACTCTTTATAATGATCTCACTGACTGGGTTGCTTACATATTCCTTAAATCCTTCTTCTCCTTGAAGTTTGCCACAGACTAGAGGAATGGATCCTCTCTAGAATTCTAATATAATGAATTACCTTGCAGACATCTTTTATTAGTTCATGTCTATGTCCTAGATTATACTCTCTTGAATGGAAACAATCTCTTATAACTTGTTTGTAAATTTTGTAATACTAAGCACAATTCTAGACATATAGCAGTGATATTAGTATAATATATGTTTTCAATAAATTGTTGATTGATTATATCTTATAATAAAATATTTTATTAATGCTGACTTTTCTCTGAGGAAGTTAAAGATAATTATAATCTCAAAATATACATAAATATTTAATGTAAACTAATAGTAGGAAATTTATAGTACATGTGTTACTTTTTCCATTGTATATCAGCGGTAAAATAAAGCATACAAAATGCTATGTTTACTGTAAGGAGCAACATAATGCACCTCTTATCTGATCGGCAAACTTTTACTGAGCCCAGTAAGAGTGCCAAGGATGGAGCAAGTTTTTCTTTTTTTTTAATTTTTAAATAAATCTTTATTGTTCAGATTATTACAATTGTTCCTCTTTGTTCCCCCCATAGCTCCCCTCCACCCGGTTCCCACCCCACCCTCTGCCCTTACCCCCCTTCACTGTGCTCATCCATAGGTGTACGATTTTTGTCCAATCTCTTCCCGTACCCCCCACACCCCTTTCCCCCAAGAATTGTCAGTCCACTCCCTTTCTATGCCCCTGATTCTATTATATTCACCAGTTTATTCTGTTCATCAGATTTTTTATTCCCTTAATTTTTAGATGCACTTGTTGATAGATATGTATTTGTTGTTCATAATTTTTATCTTTACCTTTTTCTTCTTCTTCCTCTTCTTAAAGAATACCTTTCAGCATTTCATATAATACTGGTTTGGTGGTGATGAACTCCTTTAGCTTTTTCTTATCTGTGAAGCTCTTTATCTGACCTTCAATTCTGAATGATAGCTTGGCTAGGTAGAGTAATTTTGGTTGTAGGTTCTTGCTATTCATCACTTTGAATATTTCTTGCCACTCCCTTCTGGCCTGCATAGTTTCTGTTGAGAAATCAGTTGACAATCATATGGGTGCTCCCTTGTAAGTAACTAACTGTTTTTCTCTTGCTGCTTTTAATAATCTCTCTTTGTCTTTTGCTCTTGGCATTTTAATTATGATGTGCCTTGGTGTGGTCCTCTTTGGATTCCTTTTGTTTGGGGTTCTCTGTGCTTCCTGGACTTGTAAGTCTATTTCTTTCACCAGGTAGGGGAAATTTTCTGTCATTATTTCTTCAAATAAGTTTTCAATATCTTGCTCTCTCTCTTCTTCTGGCACCCCATAATTCTGATGTTGGTACACTTGAAGTTGTGCCAGAGGCTCCTTACATTATCTTCATATTTTTGGATTCTTTTTTCTTTTTGTTTTTCTGGTTGGGTCTTTTTTGCTTCTTTGTATTTCAAATCTTTGACTTGATTCTTGCGAACCTCTAGTCTGCTGTTGGATCTCCGTATATTATTTTTTATTTCAGTCAGTGTATACTTAATTTCTAGTTGGTCTTTTTTCATATCCTCGAGGGTCTCACTAAATTTATCGGCGGTTTCTAGAAAATTCTTGAAAAACCTTATAACCATGGTTTTGAACTCTATATCCAGTAGTTTGCTTTCCTCCATTTCTTTCATTTGTGACCTGTTTCTTTGTCTCCACATTTTGGTTGCTTCCCTGTGTTGATAGAGTGGCTTTGTGTGCTAGGTGACCTATAGGGCACAGTGGCTCAGCCTCCCCAGTTACCTGAGGTGGACACTCTTGGTGCACCCCTTTGTGGGCTGTGTGCAACAGTCTTGTTGTAGGTAAGCCTTGATTGTTGTTGGTATCACTGGGAGGAATTGACCTCCAGGCCAATTGGCTGTAAGAATCAGCTGTGTCTACTATGGGAGAACTTCTGTGCTGGAGACACCCTTATGGGGCAAGATTTGCTTCAGTGGGGCTTTGGTGCTCACTGAGTCTGCCCCCCGAGTGTGTTCCTTATGGATCTGAGGAGTTGTAATCTGGATAGTCCCACTCTGACCATTGGGAGATCCAAGGAGGTGCAAATTTAACCTCTGCCTGAGGCCACCCTGCAGGAGCTATGGAGAGATCTGCAGATTCTTCTTCTTTGTTTGGGGTTTGGAGGTGCCCAGATGAGGCCCAGCTGTGAAGCAATGCAAGCTGCTGGGGGGCCTTGGGCCTTCTTTTGGATGTTCTGGGTCTCTCTGACCCAGCTGCAGTTTGTTAGGTAATTTTATATCGCAAAGGGCCAAGCCATTCCTATGCAAAAGCCTCTGCGCACAGCTTGGATGGGGCAGGGTCTCAGGGAATCCACAGGGCGGAGCAGCCCCCAGGTCTCAGTGTCCTATGGTAATCGCTGCAAGCACCTCTGAGAGAAAGCTGCCCTTGAGTTCCGCCTGCTGCCAGACAGTCCAGTTTCTCCCCATATGAGTCTGGGTCCCCAGAGTCTCGCCCGGAACTGAAGTTCAGAACAGTTGGGAACTTGTGTCTTCCTCCTGATTGAGATAGACAACTGCATACTCAGTTGCCAGCCCTTTCCTCGTGCGCGCACCTCCATACCTCTGCACTTTATTCCCGCAGCTCCTGTGAGTCTCAGTGTGCTTTTCTCTTTCCTTCTAGTTGTAGAATTTTCACTCAGCTAGCTTTCCTGTGGTTCTGGATGATGTCCATTTTGTCTTTTAGCTGTAGTTTTGAAGTGGTTGTGCGAGGCAGCAATTTCAGGTGTTTACCTATGCCGCCATCTTGGTTTCTCCTGGAGCAAGTTTTTCTATGTAGTTTTCCCATTTCTGCAGATATATCTAAAGCTCAATTATAACCTTTGATGTAAAGCCTCAATATGTCATTTTATCTCTATCATGCATTATTTTTATAGTTTAAAAATTGCTTGTTTTCCCATTTATTTTTCATAAATGCATGCTTTCAGATGATGTGAAGTCACTTAAAATGATTGTTTATTCACTAAAAATAAGAAAACACAAACAATTCCCTTTGGTATGTTGGCAGTACCTTGGAGAGAAGTGATGGTAATAATCCAGGTTAATATTTAATACATACATGGAAAGGTGAAATAAGAATCACTTAAATATTGGTTAAAATTCGTGGAAATGAGTATATGCAAATATTTTAAGACCAATATTAAGAATGTCTACATGTATGTAATATCACTTTTACTGTATAGGAAGATAGAGATATAGCTTTCTCTTACATATATAGATATAGACACATAAGTATCTTTACAAAGATATAAAATATTTGGAATAGGGTTAACCCTAGAAAGATTTTGATTAATTAAACATTTTCATAATATTTTTAGTCTTCTTTTTCTGCATTTTCCTATATTTATGATGTTTCTTCTTCTATCTTTTAACACCTGTTTTAAGAGTACCAAGCTAATCTCTTGACTTCCTCACAAAGCCTGTTTTTAGAAAATCTTTAAAAAAAAATTCTAATTTTCAAAGGAATGAACAATAGGCAAGGAATTACCTTTCCAAAAATCTGTGTACTTAATTAATAGAAAAGAAATGGTTGAATCTTTTAGGTTAAACAATTTGAAACTACTGTTTTTGTAGTAAAAATAGTTGAATATAGGGGATTTCACAAGGTTTGATCAATCCTAAGTTTTAGGCATTTTCCATGATCGGGCTAGAGCCTCTGAAATTTATATTATCCCCAGTAGATAAATAAGGAACACCATATGCTAACAGTTCCAGCACATTGATAAACTTATCCAAAATCTACCAGCAGAAAACATAGCATATATTTTAACTTAACCTACATAGCAGCTTATTGCTGATTACACTTAAAATATAAGCGAGGGTACACCAGTATTTTTTCAATGTTTTAGGCTTCTCAAAGCTTTACCCTAATTATAAAACCAGCCTTGTTCCTAACCTTGTAAAGCTTACAAAGTGTCCTTACCTGCTTTTGATGGCTTTTCATCTTTTTTAGTTTCAGGTTCTGGGATAAAATATAACACACACACCACATACAAATAAACAAACAAGGAAAAAAAATAAGCATTCTATAAAAATAGTACTAAGCAGTTTAATAAGTAGATTTTATAGATTTTTCTCATCTGTTCTCAATTTCATTTACATTTACATAGTTCCATCAATATAGAATGAACATGTATTATTAGTAAATTATAAAGTAACTTAAGCGAAAGAACTTTGATTTTAAAATCCAGTTTCCCAAAAGTTTCATACTAATCAAGTAATTTGACATCTTGTCTTTAATAAGAGTCTGTTCCTTATGATTCATAAGCTATCTATGTATTTTAATTAAGAAAACTAATAAAAACTATGCAGGAAAAAAGTATAACTTTTCTAAATTTAATCAATTTTCTATTTTCAACTGCATGCACTCAATTCATGGAGCTCCACCTGGTGGTTTATTTTATAATTTCAAACTGGTATAATTACTATTGTTTCTATTAATATTTGTTATTATTAATTTTATAAAATAAATGGGCTTACATTGAGTATAATGATATAAAAATTAATAAAATGAAGTTCTTTCATCATTCTAAGAATGATTTTTTATCTAGAAACTCTGCATTTTAACTTAATATCAGTATAGGTTAAGTGCATACTTTTATAATCTATCCAGATAATGCTCATGACACCATCCCAATCAATGTGATAGCTGACTATATTTCTATGTTTTCTAATCCTTCCTCTTATTTCATAACTTGCCTGGGCCTTATAATTCTATTTTGACAAAAAAAATGTTGTTTTGATTAATGGAAGGGTTCTGGTACATTATAATATTTCTTCCCTTCAAATAGCAGAAAAACTGATCTCACGGTTGGGATATTTATTGAGTATAGACTGTGTATCAGGGATTTGGGTCTTAGCCTAATAGAGTCTCATTTTCTGGAGTTACAAAAATAAAACACTGTAATTAGTTTAACCACAGTATTTTATGTAATAGAGAATTACATAGCCATTTACACCCTACTTCTTATAATACTTCAATGTGCACCCTGCAGAAAGTGGCATTAGTGCTATTATCGCACTTCAATACTCCCTGGCACAGGGGTCCTCAAACTTTTTAAACAGGGGGCCAGTTCACTGTCCCTCAGACCGTTGGAGGGCCGGACTATAGTTTAAAAAAAAAAACTATGAACAAATTCCTATGTGCACTGCGGGCCCGGGACGAGTTGGCTGCTAAGCAGGACAGGCAGCGGCACCCGGCGGGCCGGATAAATGACCTCGGTGGGCCTCATGTGGCCCGCGGGCCGTAGTTTGAGGACCCCTGCGCCTGGCATATATACCTCTTTTGTTTTTATTGTATTATTTTCTTTATTTTTTAAATATATATTTTTTTAAATATATTTTATTGATTTCTTACAGAGAGGAAGGGAGAGGGATAGAGAGTTAGAAACATAGATGAGAGAGAAACATCGATCAGCTGCCTCCTGCACACCTCCCACTGGGGATGTGTCTGCAACCAAGGTACATGCCCTTGACCGGAATCGAACCTGGGACCCTTGAGTCCGCAGGCCGACGCTCTATCCACTGAGCCAAACCGGTTAGGGCTAAAATATATTTTTATTGATTTCAGAGAGGAAGGGAGAGGAAGAGAGAGATAGAAACATCACTGATGAGAGAGAATCATAGATTGGCTGCCTCCTGCATGCCCCACCATGGGGATAGAGCCCACAACCCGGGCATGTACCCTGACTTTTCATATGCAGCACTGACTTTTCCGAGCTGTTGATTTTATCTGAAAAGTATATTGCTGATGAGCCTCGGGAGGGTGCTTCATTAATGACAGTTCAATGTCATCAGCACTCTGTTATCAAGTACAACAGGCTGACCCAAACTTCAGCATGCTTGTGCTGGAGTCAGAGAGGACTATTTAATATTCATTCCCCTTTTAAACCATGTTCGTGTGTTTTTGAAACTTCATGCGTTCTCTATGCTTCCCTTCTTCCTACTTGAGTTTCTAAATCAGTATCATCTTTATTTATAAACTGAGGGTTCCTTCCATGCATACTAAAGGAGCAGGGTGATGGTATTTTTATGTGATTAAGCAACCTTATCCGAATTAAGGAGGTGTGTGGTTGTTTGTTTTTGCACTGCAGTTGGAGAAAAACAGACACAAACCAACCCAACAAAATATCCCTCAGTTCAAAATTTATTTCCTTTGTTTATTAGCTAGATGTTCTAACGTGAGGCATTTGAAAGTCTAAATTTTAATTTTCCACCTTATGACATGGGAACAATGATGACTATCTAGTGTATCTGTGGCTAATATTAGATTAAATAATTTCACAAGTAATTTCTGAACATTCATGTACTGATCTATATGTATAAAAGCCTAAGCGACTTTTACAACCAGTCGACTGGTCACTATGATGATGCACTCACCACCAGGGGGCAGACACTCAATGCAGGAGCTGCCTCCTGGGGGTCAGTGTGCTCCCACAGCCAGCCAACCTCCCACAGTCCCTCCCTCCTGCCGGCCTGCCTGATTGACCCCAATCGCTGGTCAGGCCGAGGGACCCCACCTGTGCAGGAATTTGTGCACTAGGCCTCTAGTATATAAATAATAGATATCTACTTATTGGGTAAAAAATCCGCTATGCTTGGTCTAAGGCGGTGTGGGGGGCCACATCGCTATTCCTCGTTCTCAGCTCTTTTTCCAAGTCCAGGGAGATTAGGGAACATAGGATTTTTGTCTTGTTTATCTTTGGAGTCTTATTACCTAAAATATCCACAGAATATTATACCAACACTTAAAACTCGTTATTGATGCAAAACAATATAAATTGTGGTTTCAAAAAGGCCAGGAAAATCAAATTTATAAGCTTCACGTTTAGGTGGTTTAGACCAAAATGTCAGGTGAAATTCCTGTTCCATTAAGAGTAAAACCGTACCTACCAGACATTCAACATTGCTGTACATTATCTTCAGGCTTTTATATTTATTGTTGGGACTATCAATTTAACTTCAGATACAAATATCCAGAGTAGCTAGGTGAATTAACTGGTTTGTAGCTGGTTATTTTAAAGCGGAAGCTAGAGTCTCTAGTGCTTTTTCCATAACACATATGCACAAGAACAAACACTCCCACACGTGCGTTCTGTGTCTGTCTCTTTCTCTTCACCTCTGATTCCCATTAGATCAACAAGGAAAAATAATTATGCTGTATAAGCTTCTATCGCTGTAGTTCTAAAATGCCTTTGGTTTGTAATGCAAGAGCTTCGTTTGTGACTCCGTCTTTATGCCTAAGCCCTGATTCTGCAGTCCTTCCTTGGCAAGATTCCCGTAGGAGTGTGTGGCTCCCAAAGAAAGTCTGCTGAGTGGACAATAAAAACACCAAATGAGCCAGAGGGCATTCTCTCTTTGCAGCACAGAATAAATGCATACATACACTTTCCCTGCCCCGTTCTGCCATCATTTTATTTTCGTGATCCTTTGTTTTTTTGCATATGCTAAATACAAGGTACCATGGACCTGAGAGTGTCACTCGCCTTTATCTACTCTTTCTTTCATGAATCGCTACGTGTGCCTCATTATTCTCTCCTTCCCTGAAGCATCCAACACGAAGAGCACCCATTGAAATAAGTAAGAAATAATTGGAGGAGGCTGAACATATTGTAGGTCGCACAAAGAGTAGTCAGTCAGAACAAGGTCCTGTGATGTTGTTTGAAGATGGTAAGATAGCTGATTGGGCATATTTCAGGTAATGAGCCAGTTGACTTTAAACCATTCAATGGGTTCAGAAAGCTGTGCAAAAATCATTTGCCAAGGTTAGTAAGCACACTTTCTTTGTTTTTTTCCTTATCAAGGGAGAGGCACCCTTTAAATAGATTCTTACCCCTTTCCCTGCACATCAGCATGCAGTTTCTTTAACTTGAAGTGAAAATAGTCAATTAAGTTAATAAAGGGTCATAGGTTTAAGTATGGATAATGCTATATCTGTTTCAAAGATGTAAAAATAATATATGACTTTACATGACAAATAATACATTTACATTTTTTAAGAGAATAGGAACAATAGAAAGGCTTTTTACAACATTAAAAAAAATCCCTGCAAGAAGAGAAGCATATTAGAACAGCTGCACAAGGTAGCTTGGAGTGACAAGAAAAGTGAACATCCAGGTGCCAGTGACTCATTTTCTCAATCTACTCTGTCTTTTTTAAATGAGAGTTTACATGGAAAGGATACCAAGGAAGGAAGATTGGGGCTTTGTACTTATCACTGTCCATAGATTTCAAATACATATAGTTGTGCAGATATTACCATTGTACATTTTTTTTTTTTGGAGAAAGGAAATAAAAATCCTCAGTGCTTGGGTACATTAATTTTGTAAAGCTAATAATTACAGAGAAAATTCTGTCAAGCTGAACTACTCTTCTTACCAACACACACCCCTTTTTATACTGTCAACTTTGCATTTTGGCATGAGGGACACAAGAAAAGTTTTAGGCTGTAAGTTGCTGCTTAGAAGGAAAGTGCTGCTGTTACTGATACAATTTTCACTTAAACAATTCTTTCAGGAAATAAGTAACCGTGGATTTGTAAAAGCACATATGAACACTGTATGCTTTTGAATACTAATCTTTTTCATCGAAAAATTATCTGTGACTTTCCTTCATTCCTACCAAATATAATAAAATTGTTATGAAAAAATCCTTTGATGTTAGGGTAAGTTTTGTTAATATATTCCAGTACTAAAGGAAAGTAAGATTATTTTTTGGTACTTTTAAATCTGATACTAAGTATCTAATCAAGCATAGGAACTTGGATAATCATTTCATCTTTGTGCATCAATTTCTTCATTGTTAATATGATAGTCATAATATCTTCTCCTTAAAATACCTCAAAGCAGAATTAAATCATGTCAAATAACTAGAAACAGGACATACACAAAAAAACTCCAGAAAAGTTATTCAAAACTTAAAAAAACTAATGTCGATTCTTAAATCAAGTATTCTAGATAAAATATTAGATTTTAAAAACAATGTTGTGACAAATCTGAATATTTCTTAGAGGATGACAATGTCATAAGCAAAGATGATAAATGTGATTTTCAATGTTATTAGGAAAATGTAAAATATTCAGGATGTTAAATAAATATATCTAAATTAACTGGGTTTGCTTATAGGAATTCTCAGTTACAAAAGACAAAATAAATCTCTGTAATATGAGTTTAGAAAATTAGAACACTACATAAAATTAAAACTGAAATGTTTTAGAAACCTGAACCTTGATTGTTCTCATGTCAATCATTGGACACCAGAATATTTGTGATCACTAGTTATAGCAGCATAGGAACATTGGTTAAGTTCAGACATTAATTTTCCTCATACGATTTAGAATTTGGGGTTACATTTTACCCGTGGGTTGTATTACCACGGTTGTTGCTTTTTCTTTTTGTTCTTTCTTTCCATTGAATTATGATTGTGTTGTTCCTTTACTTGACCCATTCTCCCTCTCAACCCCTAGTCCAGTTTTCACTTTGGTCACTCAGGTTATCTCCTCAGTGTAAGTGGGGATATTCCTGAACAAGTCACCCACCCAGCAGGGACTTCTCTCAGGTCCCACAGGAGCAGTTGAACCTATTTCCTCCAATTCTCCCTGTGTATGCAGTTTCCCAGTTCACTGTAGCCCAGAGAACTGCTGGCAGTAACTCCTTTTTAGTGTCCTCTCTTGAATGGGAGCTCCATTTCAGTGCGTGATTAATTGCATTGAGACTTGCTTAAAATCTCTGCTTATTGGAATGTGCATTATTGTCTTAACTAAACTCCTCATAAGCTCTGCTGCTTAAACACTTAAAGCCCAGCATCCATGCAGCTTCATTCCGGCTAATTGCTTTGTGTTTCTTTTCTGTTTTTTCATACACACACATATATATGTTCCCTTTGTTTGCACTACCTATGTGTTTTTAACATAGTCATCTATATTTTATCTCTCATTCTAAGGATTTGGGGAAAAGATGAGGGATCAAAGCATGAATATATAGTTCTATTTTCCCTGCAAAATGAGACTTTGAAAAGCCATTTTTTTCCCTACCACATAATTACCGAATGAGATTTTTTGGTCATGAGACCTGACTAAAATTTTTTATTTTAACTCAGTATGAGATTTTAGTGGATAACCAGATTTAAGAACATAAATTTGAATATGTGTTTACTTTTATTCAATGAACTATAGATATTTGAACCCACAATTTCATACAAAATGGATAAATTTAAGGGTTTTTTAATTTAAAAGACTGATTAATAAACCAGATCGTTTTTTAATATGGTGAAAAAATACATGAGATCCACTCTCATAAAAATGTTTAGATGTACATTATTTGTATCTTTAAGCACAATAATGTACAACAAATCTCTAGAACTTCATCTTGAATAATAGAAACTTTCTATCAGTTGAACAGCTCTCCATTTATCTCTCTCATAGCACTTGGCAAGCATCACTACTTTCTTTTCTTTTCTTTTTTTAATTTATCTTTGTTCAACTGGTGTGGCTCAGTGGTTGGACATCGACCTATGAATCAGGAGGCCATAGTTCGATTCCCAGTCAGGACATATGCCTGGGTTGCACACTCAGTCCTCATCGGGGGGCATGCAGAAGAGGAAGGGGAGGGAGAAAGAGATAGAAACGTCAATGATGAGAGAGAATCACTGATCGGCTGCCTCCTGCATAGGTTGTTCTGTTGATTGTTCACTCTGCTGGGCAGAGGCTTTTCAGTTTCATGTTGCCTCATAAGTCTATTTTTCTTTTTGTTATCTACTCTGTTGGTGTTATATTCAAGACATCATTGCTGATATCAATGTCATGAAGATGTTCTCCTATGTTTTCTCTGGGAATTTTACAGTTTCAGGTCTTATGTTTAAGCAATTGAGTTATGTTTTGTGTACAGGGTACAATAGGGATCCAATTTTATTCTTTTGCATGTAGACATCCAGTTCTCCCTATCTCATTTGTTAAAGAAACTAGGCCTTACCCATTATGTATTGGTATCCATGTCAATGATCAGTTAGCCATATATGTGTGGGCTTATTTCTGGGCTCTCTGTTCTGTTCCATTTGTCTATCATCTGTCTTCATGCCAGTACCATACTGTTTTAACTATAGCACAGAATATGCTTTGAAATCAGCAAGTATGACACTTCCAAATTTGTTCCTCTTTTTTCCAGTATTGTTTTGGCTATTTGGGGTCCTTTTTTTTTAAATATATTTTATTGATATTTCACAGAGAGGAAGGGAGAGGGATCAGCTGCCTCCCGCACACCTCCCACTGGGGATGTGCCCGCAACCAAGGTATATGCCCTTGACCGGAATCGAACCTGGGACCTTTCAGTCCGCAGGCCGACGCTCTATCCACTGAGCCAAACCGGTTTCAGCAGGGGGTCCTTTGTGGTTTATTATGAATTTTATTATTTTTTTTCTCTTTCTGCAAAAACCGCCATTGGAATTTTGATAGAGATTACATTGAAAATGTAAATCACTTAGAGTGGTATGGACATTTTAACAATATTAACTTTTCTGATCCATTAACATAGGATGTCTTTCTATGTATTTGTGTCTTCTTTAATTTCTTTCATCAATGTTTTGTAATTTTCAAATTACTAGTCATTTGTATCCTTAGTTAAGTTTATCCCTAAGTATTTCATTATTTATGATGCTATTGTAAATAAAATTATCTTAATTTTCTTTCCAGATTGTTCATTGTTAGTGTTTAGAAATTCAACTGATTTTTGTATGTTGATTTTGTATCAATGAACTTTACTGAATTCATTTATTAATTCTAACAAGTTTTTGTGTGTGGAGTTATTAGGGTTTTTTACATATGAGGTAATGTCATTTACAAACAGGGATAATTTTATTTCCTGCTTTTTTATTTGGATGTCTTTTATATCTTTTTATTTCTTAATTTGATTTGTTTGTATTGTGACTGTTCTAATATACGTTATGACATTGACCCCCTTAAGGTAAAGAAAGCCTAATGTGACAATATCTCTGACAGGTGAAAGTGAAAGTCATATTATGATTACACTTTTTTTGTCACAATAACCAAGTACTGTAACTCTTATTTAGTATTACAGACCTGAATTTGGCTTGCTTGCTTGGGGAAAAAATGATGAGATTCAATTAATAAAATTTCAAGGCACATTACAATTTCTAAGAAAATAATAAGACAACATTAAAAATAATAGTTCTGATTATTGCATTTAATTGAAATTTTATACAAACCCTTGTCCACATATGCTTTTCATTAAAAATTAGGGAGAGAATGGTACAATAATGTAAAAGTTATGTAACAGTGAAATAAAATATAACTGTTAAAAATATATCTTTCAAAGGGCTCCCTTCCTCACCACCATTATCTATGGCCATGAACTGACTAATACTACACTTACCATCTGTTGTGCAATAACAGAAAGATAAGAGAGAGGGAAATCTTAATTTGATATTTTAATGATCAAAAATTAAAATGAACACCAAGTGTTTTTAATGAAAACTTGAATTGTTTTTCATTTATATATGTAGTTCAGATGCATTTCTGCTGGGGAATTTTTTTTTAACTAAACTTCCTTAATGAAAAATGTGGATGTTTACAATATTCATATCTGTTCCTTATATTTTATACTTCTGTCTTAGATTGGCAAAGGAATTATAACATCATAGTGTGATTAAATTAGTTAATGGCATCAAATGATTTCAATTTAGATTGTTATGTAAACATCCATTACAATCAACAATTAGATCCTATTAAAGTAATTTAGAGTTTCTTCAAAATAAATTAATGTATAGTCTTCACCATTAATTAATTCTTTGAATAATATAGCAACATTTCTCTACCTATTGGACATTTAACATAACATGTAAAAATCCCTTTGTAAGGCAAAACATCCTAATTCACATAACAGGATAACATAAAATTGCCCATAGCACCAAAAAACCGACTATCATTGGTGATTGTAAAAGTAAAGTTTTAAATATGATAAAACATTTCTAAAATAAAATATAGATGTAAATGGGAGACATCTGTAATACTATCAACAATAATAAAAAATAAAAATGTCTTAATATGTTTTAAGTGCACGTTGCTTTTTACAAATTCAAGCACATATGTGGGCTGAGAAAATAATTCATGCTGTGCATCATTAAGTGGCACTTTTGCTTAACTCAAAATTAACTGCAAAGTTAGGAAAATATGACTTCAGGGTATGGCTTTTACACATTGCTACATGAACTAACGGGGACTCTCCATACATCCTTCATTTCTCTGGTTGATTCCCTGTCAGCTTTCTCATTTCCCTCATATCTCTTGAAACTCCAACATGTTTATGTAGGTTTACCAGAAGTCTAATAAAACAATGCCAATAAGTTGGCAATTTTTACCACTAAGTCCCCGTACATTAGTGTAGGGAAAAGTCATCAAGATGTTACCACTGGTTTGAACCTTGAGCTCCCCCAGGACAACTGGAAGCTCCCCATTCTCTCTCCTGTGCTTAGGAATGTGCTCCCCCTTACCTTCCCCGAGCTAGGAGCTGTCCAAGGACACAGCCTTAGAATAATAATGTACTGATGAGACATTCTGAACTGGGTTTATGATTAAAGCTTACGAAGGCCTGCTGTGCATGTGACTGAACCCATTTAAGGCTTCTTGTGTACATGACTGAACCTAGTTAAGGCCTCTATATAGACTTTTAATATTCTGGCAGGGTGGTGGGGAAATCTACTCGTTTTGTGGTCAGCCAAGACAAGCCTTTTAAGTGAGTTCTCTTATTTACTAAACCTGCCACCTACTGATCTGGAGTGGTCTGCCTTTCTTCAGTCTCCCAGGCCCTCCAGTTACAGAGGGCCAATTTCATATCTGGTCCAGGAAGCTCCCAGCCAGGCTTGTGAAGCAATGGTAATTTGAGCAGATTTCTTTTTAGAGTAAATGTAGAAACAGGCTCTATTTCTGACATTCAATATGGTGCATTTTATGGTATCATTGGTTCACAAATATGTTCACTTTGACAACAAGGAAAATTAGACAGTTCTGAGTATGATACTATGCCCACAGAATGCACTGGGATTAATCTGAAACCAATTGTATGACATTGAACTTAGCATATTTACTTATGTTTTAGGGGACATAACTTGATGTAAGGCATATCAGATCCACATTACTCAGAGACTAGTATAATGGGGAGACAAGGGATGCAATAAGATTCAAGAGAGCAGTGCTTGATTTAGAAGATCAGAATTCTAATGTTGCCTCTGCTGGAAATTACAATAACTTTAAAAGCTTCTTTACTATTCATTTTATGTATTTATAAGATGAGAATATTGGACTACAGTTTATCTCTTAAGTTTTTCCTAGCCATAAAATTTATGATTTGACTCTATTTGAACTTAAAGAATGGCAAAATATTACTGAGAAATTTTAAGTATTACTTTTTATATTAAACCCTTGGTTTCCATGGCTATTCTAATAAGAGTCACCTTGGGATTATAAAATGTTGATTTCCCACCAGAGGCAAAATCAGAAGAGCATATGCATTTTTAAAAGCTTTTCAATATTTCTGACATAGTTACTCTTCCCTTTGTTATTTCATAGTACAGTTTAGAATTTTATGATAGGAAATAAGTCTTTTGTTCTTCACTCAAAAACATACACAGGCATATGAAAGTTATAGTTTGATAGCATTAAAAATAAATGATATATTACTTTGTTCTAAGTAACTGAATATTCAGTGGGCAGATCAAT
Source organism: Plecotus auritus (assembly GCF_963455305.1). Lineage (NCBI taxonomy): Eukaryota > Metazoa > Chordata > Mammalia > Chiroptera > Vespertilionidae > Plecotus > Plecotus auritus. The sequence goes on from NC_137775.1 coordinate 16,030,448, forward strand.
GTGTTTTCACATTTCATTATACAATATTACCTTTTTCCTTTGGGGAAGCTGCCAACTTCACTTCTTTCCCCTTAATAGGCTCTGGAAAGAAACATCGAGCATTTATTTTCAGCCAAGATAAAAAATAATTGAGAACACATATATGATGAATTCAGTGAGCTATCATTAAAGTGAACTGTATGGCAATAATATAATGTTTTCTTTAAAAATTATTTTAATCATACAGAAACAAAGATACAACAGTATAGAGTACAACAAGCCACTCCTTGATTATTTTTTTTTTAAAGTAAATGTAAAGTTTTGGATGAGTTACAATCTATTTGTTCATTAAGAGTGTAGGCATTTGGATGGATTAGAAAGTATTTCATCTATAATTTTTAAAAACACATAGCTTCAGCATCAAAATCTCCTCTATCTGTTATAATTAGCACTCTATTAGTATATTTTTATCAGGCTATGTTTGTGTTTTTTGTTAAAATAAACAATCAAATGAAAAATTCTGCAAACATGTAAATGTGGTGTTTTAGTCATCAGACTCAAGTCAAATAAATTTCAAGAATAAGACTAAAATAAAATATGAGAGATAATTTATTCTAAAAACTTCCAACATCTTAAAAACATGGTCCTTGATTAAAGTAAATAAAATAAAATTTCATTTATTCTACCATGTTCAAAAACAAAGTAATTCTGATCATACCATGGGTTCCAGACATATATGTGGGCAATGTCTTAAAGAACAGTATCCATCCTCAACAACCTATAGAAAAAACATAAGCCCATTTTTTGCCTCCTCTCAGTACCATTTTATTGACAAAAGTAGCGTTTAATACAGTGGGAAAGAAAGGAAGAAAAAATATATACCTTCAGCCCTTTTTTCCATTCTCACCTCACGGTTTTGGATGGGAATTCTGGAATAGGGTGGTAGCACCTGTATGGATGTGCCACTCAATCACTTCGAATTAATTGAGTCCAGGTGATCTTGGATGGTGTCAAGAATGAATTTAGGGGTTCTATTGAAAGGTCTGTGTCCCTCAAAGCAAGATTTGCTTGGTAGATAAGCTACAGCCTTAAGTATCCATGTTTGTACAATTCTTAAAAATGGCTTTGATGGGAAATAAATGTTTATGTTGCTATTTATTGTGCAAAGTATAAAGAAGGCTGCTTCCCCCCCTATATTCTAGCATACAAAGATGAAATCAAGAGCTATGGATTGGTTAAACACAAAAAGAAGCTTCATTAACTTTTTTTTTTCAAGTCAATGGGGGTCATTTACTGCTTTTACATTTCCCGGCTAAACCAAAAGAATTAATAATGTATTGTGAAATGAGAAGTGGTGGTTGGGACAGATTCCCAGTGGGGTGGGAGAGGGCAGTCCCTGAAACTTCAGGATTCAATATTAAGCATCTATATATATATAAAAGTCTAGGCGACCATTCTACCGTTTGATTGGTAGCTAGGATGTGCACTGACCACCAGCAGGCAGATGCTCAATGCACAGGCATGGAAACATGGAACAGACTGATGAATCTCAGAGGGAAGTGGGGAGGGGGAAGGGAAGGAAGAGATTAACCAAAGATCTTATATGCATATTAGAGGCCCAGTGCACAGATTTGTGCACCGGTGGGGTCCCTCAGCCTGGCCTGTGGGAATCGGGCTGAAAGTGGCAGTCCAACATCCCCTGAGGGGTCCTAGATTGTGAGAGAGCACAGGCCAGGCCAAGGGACCCCACCAGTGCACGAATTCGTGCCCGGGGCCTCTAGTGTTTATATAAATGAGTGAGTGTCTGTGTTGTGAGATGAACACAGTTATAAAATACAAGACTTGTTTGTTATTGTGAGATGAACATCATTATTAAATACAAGACTCATGAAGAGGAAACCCCAAGGAGATTTGGTTTTCTGGAGAAAGAAGGAAGGGGTAAAATAACAGCTGTGCTTTTACAGGGTATTTGAAGGTCACAACATCGCCTTAAACTTGGCAAAAGTTCTCAGAAAATAGAAGTGACTTTTAATGCCACGTTTGCTAGTAGGAAGATGGCATCTGCTCACAGGCTGGGCCATCTCCCACATTGACTCTCTCAGTCTCCTTTTTGACTTCAAGGGGTTTTGACCTGAGTTAGCATGTCCACAGGCAGATCTGAGCAGTCTCTAATTAGCCAAGCAAGTAGATATCAAATCTGATAAAAACTGTGGAGAGAATGTTATATAAAAATTCTGCACTTCTGTATTAGAAAATCCAATGGATACATCATTGGTTTGAGTCATTTTAAAGCATTTTTAAAAATTCATCTGTCTTGTTTATTAGGAAATAAGTTTTGAAGAACATATTCTTGCATGTGTTGCTTTTACAAATATGATAGTTTCTTTGCATTTGTCTAAGAGCCTACAGGAAGTCTTACGAATCTTGATTATCAGAATCTGGAACATATTTATTACTTTTTTTAAAAAGTATTTTTATAGATTTAAGAGAGAGAGAGAGAGAAAAAAAGAGAGAGAGAGAGAGAGAGAGAGAGAGAGAGAGAGAGAGAGAGAGAAAGGGAGATAGAAACATTGATGAGACACATGGATCGGCTGCCTCCTGCATGCCCCCCACTGGGGACCAGCCTGAAACCCAGGCATGTGCCCCGATGGGGAGTCGAACCCGGGACCTTTTGGCCCATGGGGCGACACTCAATCCACTGAGCCACACATATTTAAATGTGCTGTGATATAAAGTGCAACTCTCAAATAATCTGGGCAAGGAGGTTGTGATGGAGAAATGTTCACAAAGGAATAAAAAGATGGTTTCAGATTTTTCATTTCCCTACACTTCCCCCAGAGACTCAGGTAGTAATGAACTAGGGTGAAGTATAGATTGTTGGGGATCAGTTTCAAAGTCCTCAGACAGCTTAGCCCATCCTTTTTGTTTGATTAGTAGGAATGGCCAAGAAAAGGCACATTGCTGACAAATAGAAGTTGGGGGATCATCAGGTGCATGGTCTTGAGCATCAGAATGTTACAGAAGATAAGCATTGCTGAGCATCCACTGGTATTAGATCCAAACATACACAGGCCTGTGTCACAAGACTAGACAATAGTTCCAGTGTCTATCATACTAACCAATGCCAGAGGAACCTAAGTGTTGCTACTGTTGTATTATTAATAAAGGAGGAATTTAATTCATCTCTTTGATGCCTTTTCTGGGTTTGTGTTGCAATTCCTGGGACAATGGGTGATTCTAGGATCCTCTGATAAGTCAGACCAGCTGCAAGAAGCAAGTGGTGATATAGTATAGGGGTGGATACCAGAAGGAACATAACCAATAGCAGGGGTGACTAGCAGGATTGTCTGGTTTCTGAGTGGTCACAGCCATATAAACAGGGCTCTGCCCTTGTAAATGTGTTGAAAGGACTTACACGAGTCCCCCCACCCCAGGAAAGTCAGTAGCTGAACCAGCAGCAAAAGCCAGCAAGATGTCTTTCTCTTGCTTTTTTTCTCTCAAACAATCATCCCTAGACCTTCTCTGCATCACTTTAAATAAAGACACAAACCTAATGATGTTTCTTTAAATGCCTAATTTACTCATGGTTATCACATCCCAGGTAAATTTGGTCCCAAATGGTTTTTGTGTAATAATCCTGGTTTTAGAATTGGAGCCTTGCTTCAATGTGGGTTCTAATGTGTGTACAAAGTGGAATCGCTGAGACTGGCAAACGTAGGCAACCACTTAGCTGCAGAATATAAATAACTCCCAATATATGATGACTCCAATGCAGTAAGTGGCTTTTTAGTGAATGGAATTGCTGCATTCTGATTCTGCCACAACTCAGCAGCAGACTTCAAAGACTGCTTCAGAAACAATAACACTGCAGAGGTTTTTAAAGTTCCTGAAATCTGATAGGTAATCCTGCAATAAAAAATTGTAATGATAAATAATATTCAGAAAATATAGGAAACAGGAAATAAATTTATTCTAAAATAACATCCACTTTATATATTTGAGGGCATTAATGCAGTTTGAATATAACAGAGGTGCATTTTAAATAGCTCTACACCAATAATCATATGCAGTAAGCCTTTATATACATGATTTTCTAGTGACTGTGGAGAGAACTTGCAAATAGTAGAGGATTTAACACTGAGGGGAAAAAAAAGTGTTCACTAAGAAATTACCTACAATTACCTATGTTCATTAATAGCATAAAAACAATAATAGAAATTACAGAAGCCTACTTAGTAAAGTGGTCAGTGTGGATTTAGTTTCCTCAAATAATGTTTTCCAGGACAGAGTTTTACAACTACCATTTCCAACTAGTTTAGGCTTTGGCACAAGTGGAGTCTTTACATAACAATTTAGATTACTGATAATCATAGTTGCCTGAAAGGTAGTTTTGAATTTATGCCCCAACTTTTTTAGATGCTTTTATATTGAATAGTAATTATACTATAGTGGAAAGAGGGAAGGTTTATATTTGAAAACTATATATATATATATATATATATATATATATATATATATATATGGATTTTTTTGGTAGTATGTTTCAATGACACCTTTAGTTCTCACACAATCAAGGACAATGTTGTTGTTAATTGTCAGATAAAATGAGAGTGAAGGATGAAGAGTCTCTTACAAAGTACAAATAACCACTGCAGAAAAATAAACTAAACTCCTCTGTGGCGATTAAGGGGGGGTCACCCCAATAGCAAAAGGACTAAGGCTATTTTTTATACTGCATAGCCAATGTGTCTCTATCAAATAGATTTTCAAAGTTATGTAATGAGCTCTACATTCAAAGCAAAGGTTCTTTGAAGAATAAAAGTGCAAGAACCCTATTTTAAGGAGCAAGCAGTATCTGTGTGAAAATTAAAAGATGGACTTTAAAATCCGATAGACTTGACTTTCATTCTCGCCTTTGCCTCTCACTTCACAGTGTAACTGAGTAACTTACTTGATCTATGCCTCAGCGTCCACGTTTATAAAATTTGAGATATCCAGCACAACTTGCTGAAACAAAATGTGTAAAGTAGATTTTACTGTACCTGGCCAAGAGCAGAGGCCCGGCTTCTGTACTTCTCTCAAACAATCCCCATTTTTTGCCTGGCTAACTCCTCATCCTCCTCACTTGACTTCAATATAACTCCTTCAGGTAAGCCTTTTCCTAGTCCCCAGACTTAATTAGAATCTTTATTATACTCTTTTATAGAACATCGCATATCTCCTCTATGACTCTTATAATTTTAATGAATTATGTCATTAATACTATAAATATCAAAAGGACACAGACTATGTTTTTCTTATAATCCCAGTATCTAGGGAGTATGTGTTCTGATTTCTGTGTATTAGATTTACAAAAAATAATTATTGGATGTGGTACTGATTAGTTCACATAAAAATAAGATGACTAGCATAGGTCTTGATGCTTAAATAAGTGGCATTTCAATTAACTAATTAGATAAATAATTCATAAGTGTATGAATTCAGAAGAGAGGTTTCAGTGAACACTGAGGAAAATTAATGGTTTATATGGACATTATTCTTAGAAAGAGGCCTGAGATTTAGGTGGATAGAGAGGAAAGTCAGTCCATTCAGAAGAGAAAAATCTCAAAATTTAAATGAGAACGTCATGCCTTTTCGTAGCAATAAGAAGCCTGACAAGACTAAAGCAGACAGAACATGACTAAGAGAGACTTTGAAACTAGCAGAACTTACAACTCCAATTCCCCAATTTTCCTCCCTATTCCTAGCTTTGTAAACTTTGTTTCTCCAATGGTTGGCAAGTGCTTGGAAGGACTGTGCACTAAATATATATTTTATGAGTGGACAGAAAGGAGAGAACCAGAACACATGAAGGTAGGTCCTCTCTGCATTCTTTACTTCCCTTCTAACTTTTTTAAAAAACCTCTTTATTCTTTAAGAAAAATCCTTTCTCTCTCTTTTTTCCTTAATTTTTGAAATTGTAATCAGAGCACTTTTTAGGTCATGGTGAACTATAGGAAAGTATTTGAGGGATAGGTAAATAAATACAAAATTTTAAATATATAGGGGTGACCTATGGAATTTTGTCTCCCACATCTGCAAAGATGATGACTAATGTATTATGGGCCCATTCAAATATTTTTGCTAATAAATTTCTAGTGTTATGTTACATTGACTCTATTACCTTTATCTTTCAGAACTGAAGAAGTCTTCTCAAATTTTTCTTTTCTAATTTCTGCAAGAAGAATCATGAAAAAAAAATGTTACAAGGAATAATAGAGATAAAAATGGTAAGTTTCTTGATGTGTTTTGCTTATTGAGGCCTAAAAAAATCAAAGGGGCTCTGAGTTGATATTCAAAATACTGATATATACTGGGATAGGTTGCCCATAGAAAATAAGCCCATGAATTATTATCACAAGGGGCAAATTATGATAGACACAAACAAGGTACAAATAAAATGCTATGGGCTTTGGGGAAAGAAAGTAGGGTAACAATAATAGCTAACATTGTCTATTTCCTATGTCTTATAGGAAATGTTCTCTACTGTTTTGTCATTCAACATATACAACAACCCTGTAAGGTAGGCAGATCCTGACATTATTCTTGCTTTTCACATAAAGGAATGAATAACTTTCCCAGGTTGTGTAACTCTTACATAGGAGACCTGGGATTTAAACTGATGTCTCTCTCAACTCAACCACCAAGGTACTGGCTCTGGTAGCTGATTGATGGGATCAGAAAGGCTTTGGCTGGTGGTACTGAGGCAGACCTTGAAATATAGAAAGGAATTAGGCCAACAGAGATGGAGTAGAAAGGAAGACACATTTTAGAAGGACAGAGGAGAGAATAAGGAGGCCTGGCCTGGGCAGTCTGTCCATTCGGGTTTGTGAGTCACTTGTAGGCAACAGACTGCCGGGGAAGTGATGCTGTGTGACTTCCCAGGCTAAAAAGGCAGGACAGGCCATGCAGCTCCCACCTGCTCCTCTGGGAACACTAGCTCCGGGGAAGCTGGTGCCGTGTAAGTACTCTAACTGACACCACCATGCGGCAAAGGATACAGATAGGCAGACCAGTCAACTGCCCAAGCTGAACTTACAGCCAAGAGCTAGCATCAACTGCCAGCCATCTAGGTGAGCCAACCTGGCCATCCAGAAGTTGGTTGTTTTAGATGACTACAGCTCAAGCCAACATTTGACTGCAATCATGTGAGATTGTGCCTTTGGTGTTGTATCTAAAAAGTCATTGCCAAACCCAAGACCACCTAGATTTTCTGTTATGTTATCTTCTAGAAGTTTAATAGCTTTAAGATTAAATTATGTCTATGATCCACTTTGAGTTAATTTTTTGAGAAGAATGCAGGGTCTGAGTCTAGATTCTTTTTTTATTATTATTATTTCTGCTTGTTGATGTCCACTTGATTTAGTACCACTTGTTGATAAGACTATTCTTTCTCCATTCAATTGCTTTTGCTCTTCTGTCAAAGATAAATTGACTATATTTTGTGGGTTTATTTCTGAGCTATTTGTTCTGTCCCATCGATCTATTTATTTGTCTACTAGAGTCCCAGCGTGCACTATCGCTTCTGCTTGCCTCAGCTGGCTACCCCGCCCATCGCCACTTGTAGCTTGCACCCTGCCCTGCCCACTGTGAGAGCCGCTGCTTGTTTGGTCGTGACGGCTTATGGTGTGATGGCCATGGGCCTTTTATATAAGAGATTCTTTTACCAATATAACACTGCTTTGATTGTGTTGATTGTCATAGCTTTGTAGTCTTGAAGTCCAGCGGTGTCAGTTTCCTGACTTCATTTTTCTCCTTTAAAATTGTCTTGGCTATTTTGAGTCTTTCATTTTTTCATAAAAACTTAAACTCAGTTTTTTGATGTTTGTTGATATTCACAATATCAGTTTTCCAATATTCCCTGGGATTTTTATTGTGATTGCATGGAATCTACAAATCAATTTGGGAAGAAATGACATCTTAACAATTTTGAGTCTACCTACCCATGAACATAGAATATTTCTCAATTATTCAATTCTTTTATTTCTTTCACCAGAGTTTTATAGTTTTCCTCATGTAGATATATATACATATATTGTTAGGGTTATATATAAATATTTCCTTCTTTTGGTGTTAATGTAAATTGTATTATAATTTTGTTCATTCCAATTTTTCATTGCTGGCATACAGCAAAGCAATTGGCTTTTGCAAATTAACCTTGTATCTTACACCCTTGCTATAAACACTGATTAGTTCTAGGCTTTTCTTGATTCCTTAAGATTTTCTACATAGACAATCACATCATTTGTGAACAAAGACAAAGTTTTATTTCTTCCTTCACAATTGATATAACTTTTCTTTTATTTTCTTGTGTTAACATGTACTTCCAGTACAATGACGATTAAATGGAATTAGAGGGGATACTCTTGCCTTGCTCATTATCTTAGTAGAGAAGCTTCTAGTTTCCCTTCATTAAGTATGATGCTAGGTTGTAGATTTTATTGTAGATGTTCTTTGTCAAGTTGAGAAAGGTCCTCTCTATTCCTAGTTTGCTAAAAGATTTTGTCATGAATGGATGTTGGATTTTGTCAAATGATATTCTGTATCTGCTGACATAGCTTTCATAGTTTTTCTGTGTTTCTTCCTTAGCTTGTTGATGTGATAGATTACATTAATTTTTTTTCAAATGTTGAACCAACCTTGCATAATTAAAATTAACCCCACTTGGTCATGATGTGTAATTTTTTATACATTGTTTGAGTTGATAATATTTTAGGTTTCTGTGAACTTTTTCAGCAGTCTAACAGTACTTTCAACTTTTTGATGGAAAAGTACATGTAAAAGAAATTTGAAATCTGAGACTCTCAGAAAGGTTTTGACTGGAGTTAAATGAAAGCTAATGCCCTTTCAACAAAACAGTAATTATTGATGCCAAGGAAGCATCAGCTGCACACAGGGCCCGCTATTTCCGGGCAAACCTCCCCGATATGAACAGGCCGTGGGCATCCACTGTGAATGATAAGCTGGAGCCTCAGGAGTGTCTGTAGCATGGCAGAATAGCCACGTTCAGCAAAGTGAGCACCATTACCACGAGGTCGAACTCCATGAAGGAGGGCAAAGACCACCATTTCCCCATCTTCATGAATGAGAAAGAAGACATCTGACATTGCATTGAAACAGGGTGTTCGGCTTCCCTGTCCATTATACCAACGTCTCCAAAATGAGCCACTTGGTGAGGCAGAGACTCTGGGCCATGGTAGAGCGGGCCCATCACCCACCATCTCTTGGCTCCGCTGAAGGAATACTTTGCTTGTGTGTAAAGGACATGAGGGCAAACTGAGGTGGTGACACAAAGTGAAACAAACAAACAAAAAATACAACACAACACAAAGAACATGAGGATGGAGAGAAGCATCCAGAAGAGAAACAGGAATTTAAAACAAAAACCAGAGGTGGAAATACCGGAGGGCTTTGTCTTGTGAAAAGGGTGGACATCATCTCCTCATTTTTCAACGTTAATCTTTAGTCCTTTTTAAAAACAACATCAAGTTCCCTCTCCCCCTACCCTTTCGTTTTCTACTTCTTTTCAGAGGGGCTTTCTCTCTGGGGTTTTGTTTCTCGCTGTGACTGAAACAAGAAGGTTTATTGCAGCAAAAATCAATTCACAAAACATAGTAACAATACCTTGCAGAGGAAAGATAAGAGAAGGGAAATTCTATAGAAATGTACATATTGGTATTGGATTTTTTTTTTAAGAAAAACTATGTATCTTTTTGTTGTTGTCTCTAGCCTGATCAGATAGGAGCACAAGCAGGGGACGGAAAGTAGAGAGACACTCAGGAGGCAGAAACGCCTCCCAGCCACTGAGCTGTCTTGCCAGCATCATTCCTGGTCACACAAAACAGAACCCAACTAGCAGCAGGGAGACAGGACACCACACAAGACCCTTTTATACAGTATTTCAGGTGCCTACCACACAAGAAACCGTGAAGAAAACCAGTCTCTAGAAGCTGCTGTTACCTCTTGTTTACAGTATATATATATATATATATATATATATATATATATATATATATATATGTGTGTGTGTGTGTGTGTGTGTGTGTGTGTGTGTGTGTGTGTGTGTGTGTATATATATATATATGATAAATATGAGCTATATTTATAAAAGGTACTATTAACTACTCTAAAACAAAACAAAAAACTAAACAGTGTTCTTCCCATCTTTTAAAAAGACAAACTCGATCTATTCAATAAATATTCAGTGTCTCATTTGTACTTGGAGCTGGAAGACCAAGATGGTTGCATGAAGTTCAGTCTTTGATGGAATGCATCTGCATCGACAGATTAAGAACAAGGATTGAGACAGATACACAGGGCTCTGGGGCCATAGCAGAGGGATTGACAAACTCTGCCTGTTGTAATGAGAAAAGACCGTACAGAAGCACTGGCATTTGTGCTGTATTCTGAAACTGGATATAAAATTTTCCATCAAAGAAGAATTGAAAAGATATCTCCAATATTAGAAACTATAAAAGCAAACTACGGAGTGTGGAGTTCATGTGGCTGGGTTGCTGAGTATACACAATGGGAGAGCAGGGAGCCAAGGCTGTCATGTCACAGTGAGATCAGTGGTGAGGGAACCTGAAGTACCCTCCTAATTTTCAAACAATTGATTTTAGAGAGAGAGGGGAAGAGAGAGAACCATCAATGTAAGAGAGAAACATCGATGGGTTGCCTCTTCTATGCACCCTGATGGGAAATAGACCTTCTAACCTTTTGGTGTGGGGGAGGACACTCCAACCGACTGAGCCTAAGTTTTTAAATTTATATCCTTCCAGTGACAAGTAGTCTTTAGACTCTAAAGGTAATTTTTTTTTCTGTCATTGTGTTAATTAAGAAAAGTTTGCTCATAAGGGAATATGATACAAACTGAATTGACTGAAAAAACATAGAAAGTCATTGTCCTTTTGTTTGGAAATAGTCCAAAATTGAAACCACCAGCCCCTCACAGTGGTGTTATCACATTCTCCTGCTTTCAAAAATAATATCTTATTTTATTTTTTATAGTTTCTTTCTGTGTGGGTGTCATGGGTATAAGTTCTATATACTGTGTGTCATTATTACTGCTTCTTATAATTCAATTACTATTTAGAGAATTTTCATGTCATTTAAATGGACATCCAGTAGTATGCTTTATTCCAAAGATGTGCTTTTTGAAATTTAAGAAAATGCTTTAAATATTATAATTAAGTAGATTTAAATAATATTTAAAAAGATTTTTATTTTAGAATCTGAATCTTACTTTCCTGCTTATATTTTTGTACAGGTTGTACTTGTAATCAGAAAAATAAGTATATTCTTCAGCATTTGGGGCAAAGTAGAAATGTTGCAGGCATGGGAGACATTTATTACAAATGAGAATTAGACTATATTAAGATTTGAAAGTCCTTTAGAGATTGCTTAGTCAAATAATCTTGGTTTATAAAAGAGGCTTTACCAGGCAAGAAAAGGAGCCTAATTTCACAGAATAAGTTTCTGGAAGGGCTAGACCATACCCTAAGTTTTATTTTGAAAAAACTTTATACTCTATAGTTCAAGCAGGTTAATATTTCTAATCATCATTGGCTTTCATCAGTTATTTCTTGTTCAAGGACAAACAATACAAATGCTAACTGCAAGTTAAAAAGTGTTCACAAGCATTTTCATTGCCAAGACTCTTGATAAGAATATAGATGCTTTCTGTTGGTTGTCTGACCCACTATCTCTTTTTCTCACATATAAATCAACTGAAATTAAATCTAGACTTTGCAAATTATAATGATCAAGAGATTTTTAAATTTACACTTTGCAATTTCATAATTCTAAGGGAAGATATGAATTGAATTTTCATTTTTTAAAAGAATTGCTTTTCAAATAGCATATAATACATCATTCTATGAAAAAATTAGGAAATAATAGTCAATAAGGTACAATCTAATTTTATGTATGTTGATAAAATTTTCATGTTTATTTGTGGAATTATCTCACCTACAATTTGTAATTTTGTTTTACAACAGTAAGAAAGCAACAATGCTTTTTTAAATGTAGGGCTGGTGATTTCAATGATTTCTGTAAAGAATGGAGCTTACACTCCAGTAATTTGCTCCAGAATATGACATCAAAATTGATTTGAATTAATTTTATTCAATATAGTGTATGCCAAATCTTTTTTTTTTAAACAGGCCTTTAGTAGAAAATCAATTTAAAGAAAAATCAATTTAAAGAAAATCAAGTGAGAGGGAAACATCAATAAAAATTTTTCATGAAAAACAATCTTTATTCTGGCTACTCAGCTTTGTAACCTAGCAGCTTATAATACACTTTCTATTAAACATTTTTAAATGATAAACGAGAACAAACCCAAATGTGGCTTCAGGATAATAAGAGGGATGAAAGTAAATAATATAGAATAAAGAGGCATAATTAACACCTTAATCTTGAGTTTGTGAGGAGGTGTATTCTTGGTGAGTTAGATGATAAACACTAAAATGCGTTTCTACAGTCTTTTATATAATGTAGTGTAAAGTTGATTTCTTCTCTAAAGAACAACATTTTAATCTTCAAATATCTATATCATATAATTGAAAATTATATTCACATTTCAAATTCTGGTGATAATGATCAAAATTTTATAGGAGGAAAAGTAAGAATTGTAAGTTAATTTTCATTATGTAGAGAATGTAAATGGCCTATTACAGATTTAAGTATGTGTTAAAGAGCCATCACCTACTATTAAGATGTAGATAATAATCAAGAATACAGACTTTTCATTGTTTAAAAATTATTAAATTATTTAAGGTATTGCCAAAGAAGTGTGAAGATCACATGATAACTTTCTTCATATTGACAATTAGATTTGACTGAGCTTTAAGAAGTGGTTTATAATTGCATTCTATTAGCTTTACGTGAAGAATTTTAGAAGTTAAATCAAGACAGTTTCAGAATTATAAGACAGGTGAAGCAACAAAGCACATTTGATGTAAAGAAAGTTTGTTGCTTTCAAGAACCTTAAAGATGGGTAAACTTTCCATTAAGAAACTACTTGGATGAATCACAGAAGTGATAGAAGGCAAGCAGAGTAGGAGTGACACGTTGCTCCTAGGCCTGCTGTCTGTTCCAGAAATATGAGGACGCTTAAGTTAGCCCATGTGCCAATCGGTTCCTCTGACCTGAGAGTTAGTAAGGTAAATTTAGTGGTAAGAAAAGTGATCCCAGTATGAAGTGCAGGGTGAGGTTCCTGGGGTAATCTTACAGATTTAGTGTGCCTTTTTTTTTTTTTTTTTTTTTGTCCTATAAAACGCCCAGAGTCTCTAAGAAAAGGAAGGAAAAATAGGTCACATTAGACAGAGTAGTTATTATTTTCATGATAATTGAAAGACAGAATAATTTTATGGAAACAAGGATTTGGGCATTACAATTATCTCTCTGTGTGACCTGTATTTGCCTATGGCATATTTTGCATAAAATAAGAGTGATCAAGTTGCATATTAGCTTATTAGAGAAAATGGATCATTAATAACAATGAACTTTTTAAACTTTTGAATAATGGTACAATATGATTGTAGATCTCATTGCATTGCTTCCGAATCTTATCAACATCATTGGCATACATTGCTCCTTTACTAGGCTGAAATTCTCTTTAGCATTAAATGACATTCCTACCTATAAATGTTTGAATCACATGAACCAAATGTTGCATAGTGGGAGGCAGCACACTGCACATCAATCTAACAACACAAACTTTTTTTTTACTATGTTGCTCTGCTGTGATAGATAGGATTTAGACCTGTCTCTGTTGGGGTGAGGGGAAGGGGAGAAACATGGTGAGGAAGAGGGGACTAGGAAGACTTTTCCCATGCATGAGATAAATAACTGTGAGAACATTCTAAAAGTATTACATAAAATAAGAAGAAGAAGTGAAATGTGTTAAGTGATCAAGTGAGACAGTGGAGTACTGGAAAGGTTCTCTTGAAGATAGAGATCAACCAAAAGACTTATATGCATGCATATAAGCCTAACCAATGGCCACAGACAACAGGGGGGTGAGGGCATGAGTGGGGGGTGGGGGTGGGTGGGTAATGGGGCAATAAGGACACATATGTAATACCTTAAAAGAAAACAAAAGTAAAAAACAACACATAAATAAGCAGAGTACACTCGTGGGCTCCTTATGTAGACCATCTTCTCTCTGAAGCTCACTCCATGCTCTTCGCACCCATTCCCCAGCGCCTAGTCTGTTGTGAGCGCTCAATAAATATTAAACAACTAAAGTGCCAACTATTGTTAAGAAGTTTGGAATTCACAGGAATCAATAGTAAATTGTCATCATTTAACATTTATTGAGAGTCAACAGCATGGCTTAGTCCACATGTGCAAATAGGTTATTTTATAATCACATAGTAAGCAAATAATTTAATACAACTTGTATTAACTAGATGTTCAGTTTTACTCCATTGACATTAATTATAATTTTTTAAAAAATAATGTTGACACGCCATGAAATAAGAACATTCAGCATTTTTAAATAAGTTAGTTTCTCTCAGCGAAATCATTACTCTTAGATATTAACACTCACTTGAAAGTATGAGCTAAAATTGCAATAGGTACACATCAAAGATTCTACATAGACCAGTACAGATACAAAGAATAGAATAATCTGGAAAGGTGGATGAGAACAAATTTACAAATCATAGAATAGCATTTGAGTTTCACCTGCTGCTGTGACAATTTAAAACACTAATACAGTTATATAAGGTACTGTGGCTTACAAAATAGCATCAGAGGCAAAGAAAGACAGAAACTCTTCAGATGGACACAAATTAGCAAATTTATGAATTTAGAAACATTTCTTAATTTAAAGCAAAATTGATGTTTTTATTACAGGAAATCACTGCATTCGATACATTTATGATCCACATTCTCCAATTTTACCCCTTACAAAATGATTACTAATTTGTTTAAATTTATTTTTAGGGGGTGTTAATAGGCACTCAATTCTATTAATGTTTTTGTTTTTTTCATAAACATTTTTGTCATGCTTCCACTTAATTGAATTTGAAGTGATTTTTAATTAAGATGATGGAAACTATACTTAATATTTCTGTAATGAAACTTTCAGTTTAGTTTTGGAATAATTTAGGTCTCATAGAAGACCTAAAGTGATGTCATACACAGGCATGAATAAAAGAAAAGGAGTAAGAGATAATCTAGGCTCAGCTTCATAATTGTAGAAATAACAAAAGCAAGGATAAGGCTTAATGTTTCTATATTTAGACTCATATATTGCCTTCATTGGGCAATTGTTTTATTTTCTCTTCCACTTTCAGCTTCAAAAAATAGTTTACAATATAATAATTGCAATTACTAAAATTTAATATTTTCTATATCTTTAACCAGATGATGACTGCACATGCAGTTTTATTTATGTAAGAGAACTATCTACAAAAACTATAACATTAATAATATAATTAATTAACAATGCATATATATTAATTTTTCTCTGCTATTTCCACTTTCAAATGGGAGTAGTTGAAGGATCTCATCATTTGTCTTTTGGTTTCTAAAATGTTGGAAATCACATTTTGATTTTTAAAACATTCTAAGTGCACAGTATTTATAGAGGCACAGTTCACTAAAGTCTGGATCACCTAATATTTCTTCCTTCAATAATTCCGCTCTCACAACTATTCATTAAATTCACCCACAACTATTTATTAAACACTTACTATATGCCAGCACTGTTATAAGCTCTTAGAACAGATTCTCATAGAAGACCTAAAGTGATGTCATACACAGGCATGAATAAAAGAAAAGGAAAGATAATTTGAGAGTGATTTAATTCATTACTATTTACTTCACCTTTTCACTGTTGAACATAAGTCAGTTGGAAGGAAAACATTAAAAGCAAAGAGACTCTGGGATTCCAACCTTTTAAAGTTAATTATCCTGACGGGTCTCCTTCCTGCCCCAGGAAGCAGCAAGCCACTTCTTTAGAGTGATTATTTTGCTCCTCTGGATAGTAACTAGCAAATATTATTATAGATTTTTTTTTCCTCAGAAAAAGTGAGATTGAAAAAGAGA
Source organism: Plecotus auritus (assembly GCF_963455305.1). Classification (NCBI taxonomy): domain Eukaryota; kingdom Metazoa; phylum Chordata; class Mammalia; order Chiroptera; family Vespertilionidae; genus Plecotus; species Plecotus auritus. Next base: position 16,046,528 of record NC_137775.1, read on the forward strand.
GATTTAGGAGGGCAGGTTGATTTTGAAAAGTAATATCAAATGTACATTAAATATAAGAAATTAAATAATAAGCTGAGCTTAATAAATGTGATATACTCTTTGTAGATATACAAATATGTAACGGTGAATCCTCATACAGTAACATGTGTTGAAATGTTTTATCTTTGGCAGTCCTTAGTTCTTACTAAAAGGATAGTAACATTTATTGTGGAAAACATTTGCTTCTCCTGATGCTTCTAGGTAACTGCTTTCCAAACAAGGAGAAACAAGAAGAAATAAGGTGTATGTGTGTGACTATTTGGGTGTGCCCCTTTAAGGTGAAGGAATAGAGTTTCTGAATACTCAAAACTCTATTCTCATCAATGTATGATCTTTATGAGAAAAGTAACTAAAAAATGATTCATCATGAGTTAAAGATAAAATAGTTTTTTGGACTTTTGCAGAAGTTTTACTAATCAAATTTCTACTTCTTATATGACATAATGTCTAGTTTGCTAAGTTATATTAACATTAAAGCTTGTTCCACCTTTCACTATCTGAATTTCCTATAAAGTTTCGTTTAATCAATATTTCACAAGTTTTTCCAATTATAATGCAGAATAAGTCCAGAAGTTCAATGTACACAATTGTACATAGATCCCAAAGTGTAGTTGACATCCATAAAGAATTATGAAAACCATATAGTTTTTCCCTTGCACAAGTCCATAAGTTCAGACTTAAATGAAGTAAAGTAACTCTTTATAATGAATTTAATAGCACTTCACTGCATTGTGAACTAGTTTGAGATTATGCATACTTAGGAAGATAGCTGAAAACTTCACAAGGATAAAAAGTACACAACAGTCTGAAAGCACCATCTTATGAATAAATATCAGAATACTATGATGAAATCTATAGAATGTCATTGATTTATTCTCATATAAACTCTCTGCTTTATTAAAATCACAAATATATATTTTTATACTTATTGCTAGTCATAGGTATTCCATCAAAAAGTATGCAAGTTATTCAAATACTCTACTTATGATTTTTATAGTTGAAAAACATGAGGCCATTGCTTGACAATATTTAAAACTGAAATGATTTACTAAATCAATATAAAAAGCCAATGAAATAACCTCTTAGACTTTTGACATAAGTCAAGAGCTTAAGGTCTTCATAAGATAAACAGTATTGTTATTTAAAAATGTGAATTATGAAATCATATGAAGGTGTAAGCTCACTAAATCTCTAAAAGCCAATTTCAGTCTCCTATCAACTTGAGAAAACATGATAGAATTAATGAAAATGACACTAACTTGAAGGTTAGAAGAAATAAACAGCCTGTGCTTAAATCAGTTACCTTTCAGGTACTATTATTAGTGTAGCCATTTTATATTTTAGTCAACCTTCTCTTAATATGCTTTGGCTATCAAAGAAATCTATAAAAGCCATAAAAGATAAGTAATCAAAGCCTTTACACTATATAGGCAAAATGTATGCAGCTTAATGAAAGCAATTTGATAGTTGATCTCACCTATATTAAAGCTGATATTATAAGAAAAATACACTTAAGCAAATAGTGCATGTTTATCTAGGAATTTATAATTTTTCAAATCCTTTAATGTATGTTTTCTTATTTGGGCTCTACATCTTGCCAGGTAAGCAGGTCAGATATAATGAACATCATTTTTAAAGAGGAAGTTTACGCTCAGAACCTTGTCTAAGTGAACAAGTTGAAATTAGGAGTTAGTACTCATACTCCTCCACTCTATACTTCAAAGACTAAAATACTCACTTCAAAAAGAAGTTGACAGAAACATTCTCTGACATTCCTGATAGTTTCCAGAAGCCAAAATTAATTTGAAAACATTTTCCTAATGTGATTTTTATTTAAAAAAGACCAAAGAAATAAATCCTTGAATAATTGTCTTAACTGAATCCTTAACCTTAGTTTATTTGTCTAAAATGTGAAGAATTGAAGGATATTAGAATATATTTATATATAAAATACTAAATTTCTGATATTAGAAATTTAACTGCATCTCAAATTTAAGAGGAAAAATTATTTTTACTTTACTCTTGACAAAATTATTGCTAGTTATGATTTTATTTATTAATTATAGTAAATAATAAATAATATATTATAACATATAAAATGTGAAAGAGTCGGGGGCAACTATTAAAATTAGTAGAACTCTGATATCTAACAGAAGACCTAACATCATTTTAAATGTTTTAACTCTGCTGTAGCATTTTTCTCAAGCATATTCTGGAGTGACATATGTACTATATAGCTGCATAAACAAAAATTTAAATGCATTATTTATAGCATTATGACAGATAAAATTAAAAATTCAAACCTCTTGGGAGAATCAATAGCTGAAGTCATAATAGAAACTCAAATAACTTACTTCTGTTGCTGCTTTTTTTATCTGTGTTTTAACTGTTACATGTTCTTTAAGCAGCAGAAATAGTTTTTGCATAAATGGAATTGTTTCATCTTTATCCTTTGAACTGGTTTTGGTCAGGTGTTGTTAAAACCACAAATCAAACTGAAAAATGTCTACCGGTTGCCCCAGAGGATCATTTCCTTATTCCCAACAATGTTCAGTGTTTTTCCTGATGTAATTAAGCAGTCTGCAGAGTTTTCCTGTTCTGAACTTATATTCCAAGTTTAATTACACAAAAGAGCAAAACCCAGATCGCTGCCTCACATTCTCCCTGGCGCAGAAAAACATGGAGGACAGTGATAGGGAGCAATAGATTTAAAGCTTATTGTCTTCCGCCTGTCTGAATCCAGGGCTTTCCTCCTCATGCTGTTGTCTTTCTAAAGAAGATAATGTCAACCTCCTTCATTTTTTTTTACCTTGCTCCACTGCTTTCGTTGTTTTCTCTTCCTTCTTTCCAGGTACACCTGCAAAGCAGAGATAAAGTTTAAGTAAAAGTTCCTGATAGAAATGTTGCTTCTGTTAAAAGAAAAAAAGCATTTTTACCTAATCAGTGCCAACTATTTCTTCCAAACATGCTAGTTTTCAAAGCTTTTTCAATATTTCTTATTTCCCAATAATCCAATTGAAACCTATATTAAATCTAATCTTGTGGAATTAGAGGAGAAAAATCACTTGGCTTTTTCTGGCTAGCTTTTCCACACTATTTTCTACTTAATTCTTTTAAACTCAGCTTTGATAAACACTAAACATGCTCTACAAAGAATTCCACTTGACAGGACAATGAGCCATTGACTTACATTCCAGGTTATTGCTGGAGTTATTTAGTATCTTAAAAATCTCAATTAGATGCTGCTTTAAATTCAAGCATAATATAGCTGCATCAACTGAAAAGACAGTGTAGTCATCCTTGAAATTTATTTAAACCTTAACTTGAAGGCGCAAGTAGCCAAAAGAGAAATAAGATTGCCATGTGGGTGCTGTTTCCTCTGAACTATGCTTTCTCTGAGATTGTTGGTCTCAGTGGAGTATTCGCTACTTACTTATTTATGCATCAAAATAGTAAAAATGATTCACACAAAATCAGTGTACCACACTGAAATAATTGGTTCAAGTAAAGATCTTCAGAGGATATTACCAACTTTTAGATGAAAGATGAGTGGGGAACTGAATATTGTCATTACAGCCAAGTATCAGCACACAGAGTTGCAAAGGGGGAAAATGTAATTTTGAAATAAAGAAATGGGCTTGTCACCAGCCTAACTCATTGACGAAACTTGGAACCATCTATAATAATAAAAGCATAATATGCTAATTAGACCAGACAGGAGAATGACCTTCCGGACATCATTCCGGATGTCCTTCCAGACAAAGCTGTGGTGGCGGGGGCCAAGGCAGAGGTGGTTAGGGCTGATCAGGCAGGCAGGCAAGCAGTTAGGGGTGATCAGGCAGGCAGGCAGGCAGAGGGGATAGGGGCAATCAGGCAGGCAGGCAGGCAAGCAGTTAAAGCCTGCGGTCCCGGATTGTGAAAGGGATGTCCGACTGCCGGTTTAGGCCTGATACCAGATAGGGCCTAAACTGACAGTTGGACATCCCCCGAGGGGTCCCAGATTGCAAGAGGGTGCAAGCCAGGCTGAGGGACCCCACCCCCCATGCATGAATTTCATGCACTTGGCCTCTAGTTTATTCATAATAGGACATACTATTTGCTTCCTAATGAAATGAACTGTGATGTATATAGTATAACCTCTGAAATATTCTTGACAAAACAACTGAAATCCAGGTAAGTGAAAGATTTAGCTTTCTTAATCAAATACAGGATATACAGAACATTTTAAACAGCATTCTGAAGAAACAATCAGAACAATAAAAGATGTCTACAGTATAAGTGGCCATGATCTTTTCAAAAATTTAATATGAAGAACCAGATAGATAATTGCTTTTTACAGAAAACTTGTTAAAATCATTCATTAGTTATAATAGTTCATCTGCACATTCTTTTGAATTTTTCAAGTAGATAATTTCATCTTTGAGTAATGAGTTTTATTCTTACTTTTCTATTCTTGTACCTATTATTTCTTCTTCTCATCTATTGCACTGCTGCAATAGCCAGTACAATTTGTAATAGTGGTGATAGCATACACCTTTGTCTTGTTCTAATTCTTAGGAGAAAACCTTTCCACATTTCTCCAGTGGGTATGATATTTAAGGAAGCTTCTTTCTACTCTAGTGATGAATTATATCAAATGCATCTACTATGATGCATTTATTTATTCCTGTGATTTTATTATTCTGGTTAATTACATTTATTTTTTTTTTAATTGCATTCCCGAAGCTTGGCCAGCATGGCTCAATGGTTGAGCATCAACCTATGAACCGGTAGATCATGGTTCAATTCCCAATCAGGGCACATGCCTGGGTTACAGGCTCAATCCTCAGCGTGGGGCATGCAGGAGGCAGCCAATCAGTGATTCTCATCATTGATGTTTCTCTTTCTCCCTCTACCTTCCTCTCTGAAATCAATAAAAATATATTTTTAAAAATAATAAATAAATTGCATTCCTAAAATAAAACCAATTTGCATGCATTTTATCTTGCACATATATTATCAGACTTGATCTGCTCAAGTCTATGCCTTCATAGTCACAAGAGAAGTTAATCTTTATATTTTGTTTCTTTTACACCTCCTGTTAGGTTTTAATATTAAGGTTTGAATGAGTAAATGTTTCTTATATTCTATATCTGGAAGGTTTGGTGCAGATTGTTAATATTTCCTTAAATGTTTGAAAGAATTTACCACTGAAGCCATCTGACTAAAATTTTCTTTGTAGAAGGATTATAATTATAGATTCAAAATATCAGTTTAATTAAAATTTTTCAAATTTATTGAAAAAAAATGTTTCCAAAAACATTTCGGAAAAAAACGTTTCCAAAATCTTGGAGAGAACCAAAATGGTGGCATAGGCAAATGCCTGTACTCCTGACTCCCACAACCACATCAAAATTACAACTAAAATACAGAACAACCATCACCCAGAACCACCGGAAAGCTGGCTGAATGGAAGTCCAACAGCTAGAGAAGTAAAGAAGAAAGCACATTGAGACTGGTAGGAGGTGTGGAGGTGCAGAACGGCCTGGCCCGGCACCCACAAGGCTACTTTTTTAATCAGGAGGGAGATCGTCTCTGCAGAGGCCACCTGGGAGGAGCAAGGGGTCCCAGCCCCACACCACACCCCCAGCCCAGGGTCCCAGAGCTGGGAAAAGAAGTCACTATGGGAGTAAGAACTACGGCTGTGAAAACCAGTGCAGATTGGGGCTCAGTGACACACAGGCTCCTGGAGACCCAGAGACTCCTCTTAAAGGCCAGTACCATGAACTGAACTTACAAGCTCCTGCTTCCTCTGAGCTCCAGCACCAGGGCGAGGCTCTGGGGAATCCAGACACATATGAGGAGAAATTGGACTGTCTGGCATCGGGGCAGAAACTCGGGGGTGGCTTTCTTCCAGACAGAGGTGCAGCGGTCATTATTCCCATGCTGGGACTTCCCGGTCACAGGGCTGACTGGCAGCCATTTCTGTTTGTTCCATCCTGGTGATTCCCTGAGACCCCACCCCACCCAATTTACAACCCCACCTAAGCTGTGCACAGCGGCTTTTGCATATGAATGGTCTGTCCTTGCTCAGGCTAAAATCCTGTAAAACAAACTGCAACTCGGCCAGGGATCCCCAAACCTATCAATAAAAGGCCCCAAAACCAGCACCAGCACCAGCACCAGCACCAGCCTGCCTTGGTTCATAGCTGGACCTCACCTGGGCACTTCCAAACCTGATACAAAGAGGAGGAATCTGCAGATCTCTCTTTAGCTCTTGCTGGGTGGCCCCAGGAAGTGGCTGACTTTACACCTCCCTGGAGCCCCAAGAGCCAGTGTACCCAGTGGTTAGTGTCAGACCATACCAGATTACAACTCTTCACATCTGTAAGTGATGCACACAAGGGGAAGACTCAGTGAGCACCAAAGCCCCACTGAAGCAAATCCTGCTCCATAAGAGGAAGTTTGAAACTGATATAAGAACCAGATCTTGGGAGACTCTTACATCATTTTAACAAGCTTGGACTTAATTTTATAGACAACTGTGGACAAGAGAATTTTTGTTGTTTGTTTGTTCTTTTCTCTCTCTTTTAAAAATATTTTTATTGATTTAGGAGAGAAAGGGAGAGAGAGATAGTAGCATCAATGAAGAGAGAGAATCATTGATTGGCTGCTTCCTGCACGCTCCCTACTGGGGATCAAGCCCGCAACCCAGGCATGTGCCCTTGACTGGAATCGAACCTGGAACCCTTCAGTTTGTACACCAACTGTCTATCTACTGAGCCAAACCAGCTAGGGAGAGAGTTTTAAATTAAGAGTAATTTATTCTGTTTTAAGACTTTGTTAATTTACTTTCACTGTACTGCGAGTTCTGGTAAGATGAATATTACTGAAATAAACATAAGGAGATGAGGAAAGTGGTGAAATTGTTATAATGGATAAACATAAGACAATGAAGATTTGAATGCAGATTAAAGGCATGGTTATGAATAAAAGGAAATACATTCAAGAAATATTTAGGGAATAAAATCAGCTGAACTTGAAGATCCTTTGAATATTAAGTGAAGGAAAGAAAAAGAAAAATCCGTCACCCCCAGATTTCTAGTAAGGTGGAGAATAGATTGTGGTTTCACCAGGGATAATGAGTTGCAAATTGAGAAGAGAAAACTAGTTTATCCACTCATTTACTGGAGAGCATTATGCTAAGTGAAATAAGCCAGTCAGACAAAGACAAGTACCATATGTTTTCACTCATATGTGGAATTGAATGAACTAACTGAACTACCAAGCAAAATAGAGATAGATTCATAGAGAGAAGGCAGACAGTGAAGGGATTGAGCAAAAAAAAGGAAAGGAGAGGAGAGGAGAGGAGAGGAGAGGAGAGGAGAGGAGAGGAGAGGAGAGGAGAGGAGAGGAGAGAAAAAAGAAAAGAAAAGAAAAGAAAAGAAAAGAAAAGAAAAGAAAAGAAAAGAAAAGAAAAGAAAAGGAAAGGAAAGGAAAGGAAAGGAAAGGAAAGGAAAGGAAAGGAAAGGAAAGGAAAGAAAAGAAAAAAGAAAAGAAAAGAGAGAGAGCTCATGGACATGGATAGCAGATTAAGGGATGGGGAGGGGATTTGGTGGAAGTGGAACAGGGCATACAGGGGATTAATGGTGATGGAAAAATAAAATAAAATGAGGTGCCGAAACCGGTTTGGCTCAATGGATAGAGCGTCGGCCTGCAGACGGAAGGGTCCCAGGTTCGATTCCGATCAAGGGCATGTACCTTGGTTGCGGGCACGTCCTCAGTAGGAGGTGTGCAGGAGGCAGCTGATCGATGTTTCTAACTCTCTATCCCTCTCCCTTCCTCTCTGTAAAAAATCAATAAAATATATTTTAAAAAATAAAATAAAATAAAATGAAGTGTTTAGGTTAAGAAAGGTTGAATTTGCCCGGTTGGTGCGGCTCAGTGGTTGAGCATCGACCTATGAACCAGGAGGTCATGGTTTGATTCCTGATCAGGCACATGCCCTGGTTAGGGGCTCAGTCCCCAGTGGGGGCAAGGAGGGGAAAGGGCATGAGGAAGGTGGCTGATCAATGATTCTCTCTCATCATTGATGTTTCTGTCTCTCCCTCTCTAAAATCAATAAAATATATTTTAAAAGGTTGGATTTAAAACTGTTTATTGGGCATTTGGACATACAAGGCTGAAATTTTCTGGGAAAAGCATTTTCATGAAGTCCTGAAATGACAATATAGAATTGGGAACAGAGTTTCGTTCAACCTTGAGAGGGGACATATTTCACAAAGAGAGGTTGTAGAATGAGAAATTCAGAGGATTAATAATGGAATCTGGGAACATCAATGATTAAGGTGTAAAAAAGGGCAAAACAGAAAGAAGTCAGAAAGAAATATCAGGGACTATTAGGGGAACTCAGAGACTGTGTTGTCATGATAACCCAAAAGGGAGAGAAGAAACAAAATGGTAAGTGCAACTGAAAAATCTAGTAATGTGAGGGCTAGAATGGTTTTATTGGTTTAGTAATGATAATGGCATCAGCATTAGTAAGAGCATTAATGACACAGTAGGGACAGAGACCTCAACCTAATGGGAAATGAGAAGTTGACAAGAGAAATATCTGAAAACTTAAATTCCAAACTTTCCAATATGTTTCTTGGAAACATAAAGTGTATCCAAGTGAGCATTCCAAGGAACACATTTTAAAATCTGATATTATTCTTCCCCAAAATGTCCATTGTTCATGTAAGTTCTCCTAGTCAAAGTTTCATTTGTTTGAGCTCTAACCACCTCAGGCAGTATTTTGTAGTTGAATGCTCTCTCCAGGTGCTTGGGATCCCACTGAACTTGAACGGCTACATTTCTTCAATTTTTCAGAAACTAACTTGAAATTGAGCTGCAATTACTAGTTTTAGTTTATGGCCCCAAGGAATGAAACTATTGGCATGAGAACACTGAAGACAAAACCTTGTTAATATAGACACTATAAATCTTGTGCAAAGTGAGTTTGTTTCCACATCAAGAAATAGTGAAATCAATAAATAGAGCTCTTTAATAAGCACTAAATGAAACATTAAGTTAGAAACCTGCGCAGAAATAAGTGTTAGTCATGACACCTTTTTCTTTAAGTTGCATTCACCTTTTTTAGTGGAGGCAGCACCAGCCTCTTCCTTGGCTCGATCAGTTTCTGCAAAATTCAGATATTAAGGAATGAGAAATACACATCAGAGATGCCAGGTGGATATCTATAGTATTGTAAATCAGACAAGACTAAACTGTCCAAAAGATAAAATGTATGTGGCACCTAGAGCAAAGCAAGAAGCAGAGAAAGTCAAACTATGAAGCACGTGTATTTTTATAAACTAGTGAACTTTAAGTATCCATACAGACACTCTCTTCCAGGATCTCACAATGCAATATCAAAATTTTAGCTTTTATAAGTAGTGACCATAAAAGCAGGTAGCTTATTCCACAAAATACACTGGAATACTGATTTATTAGTTTATAATTAAATCTAAAATGATATAAGTTATAGGAAAGAGGGCTTGAAAGGCCTTCTTTGTTTGGCCTTTAATTATGGTATATCAAGAAGTATTTGACATCAATCAATTAGCTTTGTATTCTAAGAGATTAGCCATAATATGATACAAATTTTATTTGAATATTGATTGCTTTGAGAGAGAGAAAACAAATAGAATCGAAAAGGCCAAAATACTTTCTTGGAGCTTCTCGGAATATCTAGTGTGGAAGATAGAGAGCTGCCTTTAAGACATAATCTGAAGTGCTGGTCCCAGTACAAAATGTTGGACCTCAAATCAAAGCTAACTGAAGTTGAAGTTTTCTGTCATCCATAGGAAAGTAAGATAGAAATCTCAAGCTTGCCTGTGTTCTTCAGTATTTTCCCTACACTGATTTTGGCTTCCTCAGGGCCTAAACAATTTCACACCACAAACTCGATCACCATTCTAGTTATTCCGTTTAAGTGAGTGCTAATAATATATTACCTCTTACTCTTTCCCATACTTGCTCTAACCCAGTCAATCTTACCTCTCTTTTAAAATCCAATACCATGGAAATGCATAGCATACACACTTCATGTTCACTAAACTATGTATCGCAATTTCTCGATTGCTCTCATAATTTAAGATGACAAAATTAATATCCGGAATGTTAAAGTTATATACGCAAAACTATGAACACCATAATATATGGGTGATTTAAGGAATTTTAAAAGTATTTGTAATGATGTGCAGTTTTTATCTTAGGCATTAACTTTACACACAACCTATTGTGTATAGCAGCATGTAAAAATAAAAATTCCATTGTATGGTTTTAAGGCAAAATAAATGTTTTTCCCAGAGGGGAAATGGCTGGTTACATTGTTAGTAGAAAATTTAAACAATTATGAATTATTCCCAATTATTTTTTATCTTGAGAGATAATACCCATGTAAAGTCCAAATCTCTCAACAATATAAGGAATTGAATATGAATTCTTTTGCAACTTTTATATTGTGTTGAAGATGATTTGGCAACCTAATTTTGTGGAAACGATGCTGATCTCTTCAAAATTTGATTTGATAGTGTATTTCTTTTTTTTTTTTAAATATATTTTATTGATTTTTTTACAGAGAGGAAGAGAGGAAGGGAGAGGGATAGAGAGTTAGAAACATCGATGAGAGAGAAACATCGATCAGTTGCCTCTTGCACACCTCCTCCTGGGGATGTGCCCGCAACCAAGGTACATGCCCTTGACCGGAATCGAACCTGGGACCCTTGAGTCCGCAGGCCGACGCTCTATCCACTGAGCCAAACCGGTTTTGGCTGATAGTGTATTTCATAGATAGCAGAACTTAAAAGGGTTTTTATTGCAAATGAATATTTTTATCTACGTTATGTTTTTTATGAAGAAAATGTTCATTTCAGAGTAATTATCAATCTAAAGTTTTCTACTAATATTGCAAAGTTATTTGTTTTGTTTTATATATATTTCTGGTAATGCATTTCTACAGACCAAGTATTAGCATCCTAAAGACTTCATAATATAAAGTTCCAATCAGATTTATATTAACAAAAGTTCTTCATGGAATATAAATGGAATTTAAAATTCATGTAAACCTGCTCTTTTAAAGTCCACTATGACTATATGAACACTTCCATGTGTAATTTTTAAAAGACATCCTATCTAATAAAAGGGTAATATGCAAATTGATCATCACTCCAACACAAGATGGCTGCCCCCATGCGGTCAAAGATGGCTGCCCCCATGAGGTCAAAGATGGTTGCCCCCATGTGGCCATAAGATGGCCACCACAAGATAGCCAGCAGGGAAGGGCAGTTGTGGGTGATCAGGCCAGCAGGGGAGGGGAGTTGGGAGGGACCAGGCCTGCAGGGGAGGGCAGTTGGGGGCAATCAGGCCTGCAGGGGAGGGCAGTTAGGGGTGACCAGGCTGGCAGAGGAGGGGAGTTGGGGGGGACCAGGCCTACAGAGGAGGGCAGTTAGGTGGGACCAGGCCTGCAGGGGAGGGGAGTTGGAAGGGACCAGGCCTGCAAGGGAGGGCAGTTGGGGGCAATCAGGCCTGCAGGGGAGGGCAGTTGGGGGGGACCAGGCTGTAGAGGAGGGCAGTTAGGTGGGACCAGGCCTTCAGGGGAGGGGAGTTGGGAGGGACCAGGTGTGCAAGGGAGGGCAGATGGGGGCAATCAGGCCTGCAGGAGAGGGCAGTTAGGGGTGACCAGACTGGCAGAGGAGGGCAGTTGGGGGGACCCAGGCCTGCAGGGGAGGACAGTTGGGTGTACCAGACCTGAAGGGGAGGGCAGTTAGGTGGGACAAGGCCTGCAGGGGAGGGGAGATGGGAGGGACCAGGCCTGCAAGGGAGGGCAGTTGGGGGCAATCAGGCCTGCAGGGCAGGGCAGTTAGCAGTGACTGGGCTGGCAGAGGAGGGCAATTGGGGGTGACCAGGCCTGCAGGGGAAGACAGTTGGGGGAGACCAGGCCTGCAGGGGAAGGGAGTTGGGGGGGACCAGGCCTGCAGGGGAGGACAGTTGGGGGTGACCGGGCCAGCAGGGGAGGGCAGTTAGGGGGACCAGGCCTGTAGGGGAGGGCAGTTGGGGGTGACCAGGCCAGCAGGGGAGGGCAGTTAGGGGCAATCAGGCCCGCAGGGGAGCAATTAGGCATTGATCAGGCTGGCAGGGGAGTGGTTAGGGGGTGATCAGACTGGCAGGCAGAAGCGGTTAGGGGCAATCAGGCAGGCAGGCAGGGAGCGGTTGGGACCTAGCAGTCCTGGATTGTGAGAGGGATGTCCAACTGCCCATTTAGGCCTGATCCCACCAGCAGTCAGGCATCCCTCGAGGGGTCCTAGATTGGAGATGGTGCAGGCTGGGTTGAGGGACACATCCCTCCAGTGTATGAATTTCGTGCACCAGGCCACTAGTTTTTAATAAGTTACTCAACATTATATTTTCAAATTTTCTCTGATAGATTCATAAATTATATACTAGCTCAAAAACACAGCACTAAATAAAAAAATGAATTTGTTTTACGTATCAGTAATATTTTTAATACTGAAGGAGCTCTTACTGAAAAGAAAAATATATAAACACATTATGCATACAATCCAGGTTTAACCATTAATCCCTATACAAAAAGCTTAGAGAATCTAAAAGTATATTTTTTCTAAAATTAAATACATGCAATAATTCCAAAATAATTTTTATTAATGACAGTCTGTTAGGTACTGTATTGAATTAAGAAATACTGAAAAAATAATTAGCATTTGTCCCTAAGAGTATTTGCTACTATTGAAGCAGATGCTTTAGTATATTATAGTTATCCATCAATGTTACAATGTGAGGATACAGACGTTAAAAGGAAAACTATGACATTACAACAGTAGTAATTAATAAAATTTGGGGGGCTTCATTTTATTAAAGACAAAATGACTTCACTGGTAGACAAATTACGTTGCTTACTGGTTTGATCAACTGATTAATCATTAGAAATATTAAGTCTGATGTGTTTAAGAGGCTGAAGAGATCAATTAACACTCTGCAGAAGGGGAAACAAAAATACAAAAAACTTAAAAAGGGATTATGATCTGGACAAATTAACATGTACAAATGAAAATCTATAGAGAAATTTTAATAAGAATGAATTCACAGAAAATATAAGGTTAACTATTTATGCATGCTATTTCAACAAATTAAATGAACATAGCAAGAAATATTTGGTAAGCCAGCTTTAAAAATCAGTATTAGCATTGTCTATAACAGAAAACTTAAATGAGTAAGCTGCTAAAATAAGCTTATTTTTTAATATTTTATTCAACATACTTGCTTTTACTTCTTTTTCACTTGGAGCTGATAAAGACAAGAAATAATGTCTAAATTAATTACACATCTACTTGTCTCTAACATATTTTTAAGGTTATTTTCATTTTTTAAATGGAAGCTAATAAAAATAGGGTTGAGGAGGAGAAAATGCAACACTGTGCCATTTCTTTGATCTACTTTATTTAAATATAGGCCACAGACCATAAATCTTTTTTCATGTTCGTATCCCTTCTCCCAACATAGAATGCTCATTCATAATTTATTCATTCTGTTTTCCATTCTAAAATATCTAAGAATCTTATTGTTTTCATATACAAGCCAGTTCATTTTTCTTGAAGTCTATAAAATGGTATAAAAAATGAAGTGAATTGATAAATTATCCAATGATTTAAAATTTTAAAATAAAGCTAATTATTGTTAAGCTTCTACATTATCATGAATGCCTAAACTGAGCAGATAATGATTTTAAAGAATTTAAATTATTATATTTTGTCAGGTTCAGTACGAGACAATAATGTTTAGCTATTAAAACTCTTGAGGCAAAGAAGCATTGAACAGACTGTCAAACTACAGCGGGAAGGCAGAGGAGGTTGCGGTTGGGGGGTGAGGGGCTGTAGGAGATCAACCAAAGGACTTGTACGCATGCATATAAGCATAACCAATGGATAAAAAACACTGGGGGTTGGGGGGCAGGTAAAAGCATGTACTGGGGGGAAGGGGAGGCTGGGGGAAGGTCAATGGGGGAAAAAAAGGAGACATATGTACTACTATTTGTAATACTTCAAACAATTTTAAAAAATTAAAAAAATTAAAAAAAATTAAAAAAAACAACTCTTGAAACTGATTACACTCATAGTCATTCTGTTGCTTCTATATGCTTCTGTGATGGGGCTTTATTTTAGCTTTCTGCCTATGGGTGAATAAGTGAGAATATGCGTTATGGCCCACTTGTGGAAATGTTACCCCTGAACAAATAGTCTGTTTTCTGTGATAAACAAAAATATTCCTTTTAAAAGGATAAGTAATACCAATGTTAATATGAAGTGGTTAAATGTGTGATTATTTCATATGGTAAATTATTTGATAGTCACTCATATTTAAATGCTTTAAATAAATGTACTTATCCTAGTTGATATTTCTCTTTCCATTCCATCAACCATTATCAAATGTCCACTATATGCTGACTTCAGAATGAGTACTCTGGGAATTGAGATATAAAAGGCAATCCTTAACCTCTAAATTATGGTTATTTAAAGTGAAAAATGAAAAGGTAACATGATTATATCAGTATATTAAGTGTTTTTATAAAAGAAAGAAAATGATACTATGAGAACTAGTTGGAGAGACACATAAATGGATTTGGGTTGTCTGAGGAATATTATGAAGATGAAGAAGATTAAGAAATATGATTTCAAACATGTGGCAGTTTGTGGTCTATGGAACAGGTAAGAATATAGTCAAGCTATATTTGCATGGTTATTTATATAATATTAAGTAAATGCTATTTTAATTGAAATGCAATAAAATAGCAGGAGTGACTAGTAGACACACAAGAAAAATCAGTGAAGTTCATTGAGTAGAAGTTTGCCAGGCAAAATCAACAGGTTATGTTTTAAAATGAGGTCAATAAAATTTTTCAGAAATTTGCATTTATTTTAATCTAAAATCACTAGTAGGGCAAGTTTAATGCTAGACTTTTTAGAAAACCATTTGATATTTATACTAATTGCATTTTTAGTTTTTGTTTGTTTTTATATTTATTTTTTCTGGTTGTCTGATTCCCAATTCAATTTTTCACTATTAGACTATAAATACATTGAGGGAAAAATTTACTCTACTCTCATTGAAATGCCAGAGTACTTAAGCAATGCCATTAAGTGACATTTAGAATAGGGAGAGAATAATTGTTTAAATGAAATATTTCATATATTTTTAAAAATATTTTTATTTATTTCAGAAAGGAAGGGAGAGGGAGAGAGATATAGAAACATCAACGATGAGAGAGAGTCATTGGTTGGCTGCCTCCTGCATGCCCTACACTGGGGATTGAGCCTGCAACCCGGGCATGTGCCCTGGCTTTCGAACTGAGACCTCCTGGTTCATAGGTCGATGTTCAACCACTGAGCTACACCAGTAGCTCAATATTTCATATTTTAAAAGCAAAGCAATAGCAGACACAATTACAGACGGCATTTGATCTTATTTTGTTTTTAATTTTTTTTACACTATACTGTAAAACAGTGCTTCTCAGACACTGGGGATCTTAGGAGGTCACAGATTCTAATTCCATAGCCTGGAGTGGGACCAGAGATTCTGCTTTGCTTGCAAGGTTTCAGATGGTTCTGATGCTGCTGGTTCACAGATACATTGAGTAGCAGGAGTGTCATGTAATATTTGTCTTTCATTGTCTAAACCTTTGGTAGTGTTAACTCCATGTGAAGAAGTTGGGATGGCGGGAGTGAGATAGAAGAATTTCCTGCCCTTTCCTGTCATGGCCCTCACTGCCCGTCTGAGCTGCAGCATTAATGAACACTGGGCATCTGGTAGAAAGAACCCAGCAACACTGGCCTGACTCACCTGAATGTTCCTTCTTTGGTGGCTTTGCTGTATCAAACAAGACAAAAAAAAAAGTCAGCATTTCATGTTATTAGATCACAATTCAGTATTTAAGTGCAAATTAAATAATATCTTGAAATTAAAAAGATAGAGGCAATTGAAAACAGTTACCTGGTTCTGTATGTTTTTCTTTCTTTTCCTGTTCTGAAACATATTATTATCATTATTATTATTCCAATTTTGTGCATCCAAACTTAATTGTTTTAACACATAGAAATATGTATGTGCTAATGCAGGACTATGGCAAGTAATGACTGCTGTAAAAAGACTAATATTGTATATTCAGAACAAGTATTTCCTTCTACTTCCCTTCACAGAGTTCTGTCCCAGAACAGCATGAAAATATTTTTGAGTTCTTTTCTTTCTTTTGTTTTTTGAAAAAATTGTAAGTCACAGGAATTTACAAAAATATGTACAGGAGGGTCTCATGTGCTCTTCACCCCGTGTCCCCTACCATAACATGATTTATTTTAAACTAAGACAAAATATAGCCTCTTAAGCTGTGTTAACTAGAAAAGTAAAATAAGAATATAGGATTGGAGATGTATAATTGAAGTAATCTTAAAGACAAAAAAACAACACCCTAAATCAAACAAATTTAAAAATGCAACAATAGCAATAATAAACACATGTTTTGATGATAAACCAGAATATGTTAATTTGAAAAGAATTAATAGTTGTTTAGAGGACAAGTCTTTTTCTTTTCCTTATTACTGCCCAGTTCAAAATCCATAGATCTTTCCAAAGAGGAAAGCAGTTGAGATGTATGTGAACTTCTAAGAAGGCTTCTCTATTTATTTACATCAATGCCCGAAATGATCCTCAGCAAATCTGCAGGAAGTTTTAAATCATAAAGACTGCGATGAAGTGAGGACTTTAAGAATATATATATGTATATATAACCCTACATATAAAAATATATACGCATAATTTAATACTATTTTTTAAATCCCCAGTTATGTCTTATTTCCTGTTGGTGAAATGGTTTATAGAGTGGTTTCGGTATTCCTGTGCCAGCGCTCCTCAGCCACTTTGCACACACATAAATCACAACCTTCTTTATAGAGAGATTGCTCCCCCTGGCTGAGCTGTAGTATAATTCCATGATTCTCTCCACAGGATATTTGAGAGCATTTTTATGACAGAGACTTCCTCAGCGTCCTGACCTTTTGCAGAACCAAGTCATGCATACATATTTTTTAAATTTGGTGTACTTTTTAAAACATGCTTTTAATTTTATTGGGATCTTTAAAACCTCTATATACCTGGAAATGTGATGATTTCTAATGCTAATTGAATATGGTTAAGGTAAGGTTCTTTATTTCTATTTCTTAATTATGTCCTATTTTCTTTAGAGGAGAGTATATGTTTGCAAAGGACATGACCTCAAGGCTTTACTAGATTGTTAGCAAATAGCTTTAGTACTGTGTGTCAAAGCAACTACATGTGCTGCCTAAGATATGGATCCCAAGCAATGGTATTCCACAGAGCCCAGAGTAGCACTTGTAGGAGGAAAATTCATGTTATGGACAAAATGTTATAAATCATGGGAACATGCCAAGGTATTTTGGATTACAAGAAGAAATAAATAGAAGAGAAGTTATAAAACTGGTCTGTAAAAGAATTTCTATTCATTCTTTGCTAAGGACAGAACTAACCAGATTATAGGGACTAAATTACACCCACAGTTTTGGTTAATGGATGCAGTTGTATTTTAGATTAGGGGGCTATGGATAATATTATTAGATGATTACATGAGTTTAAAAAGGGACTCGAAGAATATAACATGCCTTGCAGTTCACACTGTCCCTCCCCAATCCCAGGTTGTGTATTTTTTCATCTTGATAAAAAACAATAAATAATTCACATGCATAAAATGTAGAAAAGGGAGACTGAAAACGGCAAGTCTACATGTGCCAGCAGGTAGTTATAGTAGTTCAGAGAAGAAAACACACACATATTTTCATGCATTTCCTTACTTTTTCCCTTGGGTTGTTCTGTTGAAAGAAAACCATTGCTCTTCAAAACTTTAAAGATAAAGTTTACTTCTCCGACACAATGACTAGACTATAATGTTATCAACCCCTCCCTCATCCTCTTCCCTGAAATTTCAGTGAGTGCTGTCTGGTATTGCTGCTTATCATAGGTTTTTCCTTAATTTGATTGTAATATACTCTTTGACAATGAATTAACCTAGGACCAAATGTCTAGCCACTTTAAATAATTTATACCTTGCAGTCTTCATAAATACATGTGAACAAAAAAACACATGGATAAATACAGAAGAAACTGGTATACTTGCTATGAGTTATGATTCTGTTCAACACAAAAAAACTATTTAGTTTCCTATTTAATGCTGGTGTATCAAAGATTAATTGAATTTATACTTTCCAGTGAAATAAATACTTGGTACTAAGCATTGTTCAATTTTTTTTTGTCAAGCAAATATATCTTTGAAAACAATTACTGTGAAAGGTAAACATATACAGTTTTATTTTTTTATTACTGCCAAATATTTCTCAGAGCAGTATTCTCAGAAAAGACTCGACTCTTGTTTTTTTTTTTCTTTCTCTTTTTCAACCTCAATATTTTTCCTCTCTCCTCCTTCCCATATGTATAGTTTTTTTCTATGTTAATCCTTTAAAAAGTAAGGCTATTTGGGGGTTCATCAAATATAAGACAGAATCAGAAAATATTTCCAATACCTTGTGCAGATGTTTTTGTTTTCTTGGAATCTGAAAACACAAAGATAAATTATTGGTAAAGCAGATAAGTTCAATCAACAACTGGCTAGCTCACAACAAAATGTTCATTCACCTTGAAATCATTTTCAACAAAATGGATTGATTACATGATATATTTTTAGAACTTAGGGCTTAAAGAGAAATTTTTTAAGAGGGTGAGTCTGAGAATGAGATAGGAAGTGAGAAACTTTTTGAAGTATAAAATATGAAAAAATAAGAAAAAATATCCATATATAATTTGCATAGAGATTACATTGTATCTATAAAAGAAGTTAATAATATATTTCTAGAAAGACAATCTGAACAATATATGGTCTGTTCCCATAAAAATTAGCTGGAGTCCATGATTTTAGTTTGCAATTTTTTTTCATTTGTTCAATCTCAAGCAGTCCAGGTGAAATATGTTGTATTCTCTTTGAATAATCAATAGATTTTCAATATAAACATTCAATTATTCCTATTGTAATGGAAAAGAACTGGTGGATGTTGGGTCATGGGTTACTAATGAACACATCATTATGCTTAGTAACTGCTATTTAGTAAAGTGTATTTAGTGGTCAGCAGACATCTATTTTATTTTTAGTCTTTTGGTTATTCAGCTTAGATCTGAGAAATACGTTGTTTCCAGAATATAGGCCATGAAACTACCTGTTCCTATCACTTTAAAATGAAGAGGCTTTTGAATTTATTTAATTTAGGATGGAGTCATCTTAACTCAGATTTTTGCTTAGAATATTTTATTTCTTATTCTCTGTATTCTTTCTTTTACCTCTTCTGTAACTGAATTTTGAAATTCTCCAATATTAGTGAAATTAGAATCATAACAATGAACTACAAATTGCTACTTGCAAAAGGTAAATAAATTCTTTTCTGGTTGACAATTGTATGGCTTAGAACCTAGAACAGTAGACATCCACTAACAGTTTGCAAGTTGATGGATTTGTGTGCCTTATGGTGAGATGGGTTCATAGCATGATTTTACTTCCACAAAGAAGTAATGGACCTAAAATGTTTGAAGGGGACAATGAGCAGGAGTCTGCTCACAAAAACTGTTAGATGGCAACTGAGTTGTTATATAAAAAAATGTGGCACTGCCCTAACCGGTTTGGCTCAGTGGATAGAGCGTCGGCCTGCGGACTGAAGGGTCCCAGGTTCGATTCCGGTCAAGGGCATGTATCTTGGTTGCGGGCACATCCCCAGTGGGGGGTGTGCAGGAGGCAGCTGATCGATGTCTCTCTCTCATCGATGTTTCTAACTATCTATCTCTCTCCCTTTCTCTCTGTAAAAAATCAATAAAATATATTTTTAAAAAAATGTGGCAGTGTAATGAAAGTATCAACCTTCTTCCATAGAATTATAAGCTGAAAGCACATTTTAGGAAAGCAACTTGGAAAGAATCTTGAAAGCCATAAAAATGAGCATGCTTTTCATGTAATAATTCTGCTTCTATAATCTCTCTCCCTCTCTCTCTCTCTCTCTCTATATATATATATATATATCTCCCTCTCTCTCTATATGTGTGTGTATATATATATATATATATATATATATATAGAGAGAGAGAGAGAGAGAGAGAGAGAGAGAGAGAGAGAGAGAGAGGGAGATGGGCCCGTTGCACTAAGATTTGTGCAATAGGCCTTCCTTCCCCTGGCTGCCAGCACCGGTTTTCCTCTGGCATCTGGGACCCAGGCCTCCGGCCCGGCCTGGAGCCTTCAGTCTTCCCCCCAGCTGGAGTGCCACTCCTGTAGCTCCCTCCGCCCCCACCCTCTCCCTCATAGCAGGTGTCCCGCCCAGCCCAGCTGCTCAGCGCCTGCATGCGTGCTGCCCAGAGAGCTGGAGTGGCTGGGGGGCGGGGCCGCCGTCAGCTTTGTTGGATTGATTTGCATACTCACTCCTGATTGGCTGGTGGGCATTGCGAAAAGATGGTCAATTTGCATGTTTTCCTTTTATTAGTGTAGATATATATGTATATAGATAGATATCGATATATACATATATGTATATATATATTTTAATATATTTTTATTGATTTCAAAGAGGAAGGGAGAGGGATAGAGAGATAGAAATATCAATGATGAGAATCATTCATAGGCTGCCTCCTGCACATTCACTGGGGATTGAGCCTGCAACCTAATCATATGTCCCAATTGGGAATCAAACTGTGACCTCTTGGTTCATAGGATGATACTCAACCACTGAGCTACACCATGATTTTTTTAATGTCACTGTTTTACATCTCTAAATGTTTGAAATATTAAACAGTAGGGGGACTATAAAGGATACACTTCATTAAAACGATGTTTCTTCTTTCTGAATTTCTAATTTTTCTGTAATAAGGATATGTTTCACATAAGGAGAAAACAAACATGCCTTATTTTTCAAAATGATAGGTCCTTGGAACAAAACATTTATTTTTTATTTATTTTTTTTCTTTCATTTTATTTTTAAATTTCTTTATTGATTAAGGTATTACATATGTATCCTTATTCCCCCATTACTCCCCACCTCCCATTCATGCGCCCACCATCCTGTTGTCTGTGTCCATTGATTAGGCTTACATGCATGCATATAAGTCCTTTGGTTGATCTCTCCCCCTTACACCCACCCTCCCCTACCTTCCCTGAGGTTTGATGTTCTGATTGATGTTTCTCTGTCTCTGGATCTATTTTTGTTCATCAGTTTATGTTGTTCATTATATTTCACAAATGAGTGAGATCATGTGTTATTTATCTTTCTCTGCCTGGCTTATTTCACTTAGCATAATGCTCTCCATCTCCATCCATGTTGTTGCCAATGGTAAGAACTCCTTTTTTTTTTTTTTTACCGTAGCGTAATATTCCATTGTGTAGATGTACCACAGTTTTTTAATCCACTCATCTGCTGATGGGCACTTAGGCTGTTTCCAAATCTTAGCTATGGTGAATTGTGCTGCTATGAACATAGGGGTCATATATCCTTCCTGATTCGTGTTTCTAGTTTCTTGGGATATATTCCTAGAAGTGGGATCACTGGGTCAAATGGGAGTTCCAGTTTTAGTTTTTTGAGGAAACTCCATACTGTACTCCACAGTGGCTGCACCAGTCTGCATTCCCACCAGCAGTGCACGAGGGTTCCTTTTTCTCCACATCCTCGCCAGCACTTGTTGTTTGTTGATTTGTTGATGATTGCCATTCTGACAGGTGTGAGATGGTACCGCATTGTCGTTTTGATTTGCATCTCTCGGATAATTAGTGACTTTGAGCAGGTTTTCATATGTCTCTTTGCCTTCCTTCTGTCTTCTTTCGAAAAGTGTCTATTTAGAGCAGTTGCCCATTTTTTGATTGGGTTATTTATCTTCTTTTTGTTAAGCTGCATGAGTTCCCTGTAAATGTTAGAGATTAAACCCTTATCGTTGATATCATTGGCAAATATGTTCTCCCATGCAGTGGACTTTCTTGTTGTTTTATAGATTGGTCTCCTTTGCAGTGCTAAAGCTTTTTATTTTGATGTAGTCCCATTTGTTTATTTTCTCTTTAGTTTCCATTGCCCTAGGATCAGGATCAGTGAAGAAATTGCTTCGGCATATGTCGGAGATTTCCCTGCCTGTGGATCCCTCTAGTATTTTTATGGTTTCCCATTGTATGTTTAAGTCCTTGATCTGTTTTGAGTTTATTTTTGTGTATGGTGTAAGTTGGTGGTCTAGTTTCATTTTTTTGCATGGATCTGTCCACTTTTCCAAACACCATTTATTGAAGAGACTGTCTTGACTCCATTTTATGTTCATGCCTCCTTTGTCAAATATTAATTGAGCATAGTGATTTGGGTCGATTTCTGGGTTCTCTATTCTATTCCACTGATCTATATGTCTGTTCTTGTGCCAGTACCAGGCAGTTTTGAGAACAGTGGCTTTGTAATACAGCTTGATATCCGGTATTGAGATCCCACCTACTTCGTTCTTCTTTCTCAGGATTGCTGCAGCTATTTGGGTCTTTTTTTATTCCAGATGAATTTTTGGAGAGTTCTTTCTAGGTCTGTGAAATATGCCATTGGTATTTTAATGGGAGTGCATTGAATCTATAGATTGCTTTGGGTAGTATGGACATTTTAATGATGTTGATTCTACCAATCCATGAACATGGTATGTTCTTCCATCTGTTTACGTCTTCCTCTATCCCTCTTTGCAGTGTCGTGTAGTTTTCCACGTATAGGTCTTTTACATCCTTAGTTAAGTTTATTCCTAGGTATCTTAATTTTTTTTGGTGTGATGGTAAATGGGATTGCTTTTTTAGTCTCTCTTTCTGTAAGTTCACTGTTGGTGTATAGAAATGCCATAAATTTCTTGGCGTTAATTTTGTATCCTGCTACAATGCCGAATTCATTTATTAAGTCTGTTAGTTTTGTGATGGAGTCTTTCGGGTTTTTTATGTACAATATCATGTCATCTGCAAATAAGGACAGCTTTACTTCTTCTTTTCCAATTTGGATGCCTTTATTTCTTCTTCTTGTCTAATTGCAATGGCTAATACTTCCAGGACTATGTCGAACAGGAGTGGTGAGAGTGGGTATCCCTGTCTTGTTCCTGTTCTTAGGGGAAATGGTTTTAGTTTTGCCCATTGAGTATGATGTTAGCTGTGGGTTTATCATATATAGCTTTTATTATGTTGAGGCATGATCCTTCTAGTCCCACCTTGTTGAGAGTTTTTATCAAGAAAGGGTGTTGGATTTTGTCAAATGCTTTTTCTGCATCAATTGATATGACTATGTGATTTTTATCTCTCAATTTGTTTATGTGATCTATCACGTTAAATGATTTGCGGATATTGTACCATCCTGCATTCCTGGGATAAATCCTACTTGGTCATGGTGTATGATCTTTCTGATGTACTGCTGGATCCGATTTGCTAGAATTTTGTTGAGGATTTTGGCATCTACATTCATGAGGGATATTCGCCTATAATTCTCTTTCACTGTGTTGTCTTTATCTGGTTTTGGTATTAGGGTGATGCTGGCTTCATAGAAGGAGCTTGGAAGTTTTCCTTCTTCTTGAATTTTTTGGAATAGTCTGAGGAGGATAGGTTTTAGTTCTTCCTTGAGTGTTTGGTAAAACTCTCCTGTGAAGCCATCTGGCCCCGGGCTTTTGTTTGCCGGAAGCTTTTTGATGACTGCTTCAGTTTCTTCCATAGTTACTGGCATATTGAGCTGTTTAGATTCTTCCTGATTGAGTTTTGGAAGGTTATATTTTTCTAGGAATATGTCCATTTCCTCCAGGTTGTCCAGTTTGTTGGAATAGAGTTGTTCATAGTATTTTTTAACAATCCTTTGTATTTCGGCGGGATCTGTTGTTATTTCACCTCTTTTATTTCTGATTTTGTTTATTTGGGTCCTCTCTCTTTGCTTCTTGGTGAGCCTGGCTAGAGGTTCATCAATCTTGTTTATCCTTTCAAAGAAACAGCCCTTGTTTTTGCTGATCTTTTGTATTGTTTTTCTGGTGTATACATTGTTTAACTCCGCTCTGATCTTTATTATTTCCTTCCTTCTGCTTACACTGGGCTTTTCTTGCTCTTTTTCTAACACTTTGAGTTGTAGGATTAGGTAATTTATTACCATTGTTTCTTGTTTTTTGCAGTATGCTTGTAGAGCTATGAACTTCCCTCTCAAGACTGCTTTCACTGTGTCCCATAGATTTTGGATTGTTATGTTTTCATTGTCATTTGTTGCCATGATGTTTTTTATTTCTTCCTCGATCTCTCTGGTAACCCAGTCATTGTTTAATAGCATGCTGTTTAGTCTCCTTGTGTTTGATTTCTTTGGATTGTTTTTATTGTAGTTGATTTCCAGATTTATGCCACTGTGGTCTGAGAAGATGCTTGATATGATCTCTGTCTTCTTGAATTTGAAGAGACTTTGCCTATGTCCCAACATATGGTCTATCTTGAAAATGACCCATGTGCACTTGAGAAGAATGTGTATTCTGTGGCTTTGTGGTTAAATGTTCTGAATATTTCAATTAATTACATCTGGTCTAGTAAGTCATTTAGGATTGATGTTTCTTTGCTGATTTTTTGTTTAGAGGATTTGTCCAATGGTGATAGTGGGGTATCAAAGTCTCCTACTATGATTGTATTGCTGTCAATCTCTCCTTTGATATTTTCCAGGAGTTCTTTTTATGTATTTGGGTGCTCCTGTATTGGGTGCATATATGTTTACCAGAGTTATTTCTTCTTGTTAGATTGCTCACTTTAGTATTATGAAGTGGCCTTCCTTATCTCTTGTTATGTCCCTCACTTTGAGATCTAATTTGTCAGATATAAGTATTGCTACCCCAGCTCTTTTTATTTCCATTCGCCTGGAAGACCTTTTTCCATCCCTTCACCCTCAGTCAGTGTGCGTCTTTTTTTCTGAGGTGGGCTTCTTGTAGACAGCAGATATATGGGTTGTGTTTTCTTATCCAATCCGTTACCCTATGTTTTTTGATTGGGGCATTTAATCTGTTTACATTTAAAGTTATTATTGATAGGCACTTATTTGTTGCCATTTTTATTCTTTACCCATGTGTTCTTTCTTCACTCCCTATTTCTTTCTTTCTTTCTTTCTTTCTTTCTTTCTTTCTTTCTTTCTTTCTTTTTCTTTTTTTTTTTTTTTTTTTTTTTTTTTTTACAGCAGACCCTTTAGCATTTCTTGCATTGCTGGTTTGGTTGTAATAAAATCCTTTAGTCCTTTTTTGTCTGTGAAGCTCCTGATTTCACCTTCAATTTTGATTGATAGCCTTGCTGGGTACAGTATTCTTGGATTCAGACCCTTCCTTTGCATGAGTTTGTATGTTTCATTCCATTCCCTTCTGGCCTGATGAGTTTCTGTTGAGAAATCAGTTGCTAATCTGATGGGGATTCCTTTGTAGGTAACTTTCTGTCTCTCTCTGGCTGCTTTTAAGATTCTTACTTTGTCGTTGGTTTTTGCCAATATAATTATAATGTGCCTTTGTGTCGGTCTTTTGGGGTTCATTTTTCTTGGGACTCTGTGAGCTTCTTGGATTTGTGTGGGTTTTTTCTTCCCTATATCAGGGAAGTTTTGGTTATTATTTCTTCAAACAGGTTTTCTATTCCTTGCTCAGTTTCCTCTCCTTCTGGAACCCCTATTATGCGGATGTTGTTTTGTTTCGTGTTTTCCCAAAGTTCCCTTAGGCTCTCCTCCTGCTTTTTAATTTTTTTTTTCTAGAAGCTGCTCTACTTGGGTATTTTTTACTACCTTGTCTTCTAGCTCATTGATGCGGTCCTCTGCTTCTTCTAGTTTACTCTTGATGCTTTCTATCAAGTTCTTTACAGCAGCGATGTCATTTTTCATTTCTTCTTGGTTCTTCATTTCCTCTTGGTTCTTACTCATATTGTCGAATTTGTCTTCCATTCTTTTCAGCCACCTTATGACCATTTCTCTGAATTCTTTCTCTGATAGGTTGCTTGCCTCCACTTCATTTACTTCCTTTTCTGGTGATGCCTGCTTTTCTTTTATATGCGGGCTGTTTCTTTGTCTCCCCGTGGTCTGTCTTCTCCGGGTGTCTGGTTATGTAGTTCTCTCTCTTCAACAGACACTCCCCATACGACCCTCAGCTGATCTTTCTATCTGCTCCGGGACAAGGCTCGGGACACATCTGTCTATTCCGCCGCCATTTTTTTCTCCCCAAAACATTTATTTTTTCAGTAAATATTTCTAAACACTATTGTGTCTAAAAGTAAACACATTTTAGGCTAGACTTTATTAATATTCACCACCTTTCCCACAAAGAAATCAATATTTTTATCAATATTTTTCTTGCTATTAAATTTCTCATCAGAAACTTTAATGGATAAGGCTAAATGTGTTATCTAAAACACAAGTGCTTGCCAGGCACTTTCACATTCATTTCCTTCATGAATAATTATTCTAATCAATTGAGTACTTTAAACATATAGAAAAATATCATATTAAATAATTTTATATAAGAACATGATAAATATCATCTTTGTCGTATACCTAACTATATATTAACAATATATATAGTGTCTACTTCTGTTTAAAGACATTTATTTTTATAGCACAGCAGCTGAAAGTCTGAAGGGGATAGTTCAATGGCCATCATGACTTTTCAATGTGTGTGGCCCCAGTATAGTGGAGCAGGATTTCTGCCTGCCCAAGAGGTCATGTAATCTTCACTGAGTATCTTTTGAGCCCAGAATGCTGCCAACATGGAAAACACAAGCAGATCATGATGAGCCCATAGTTATTCAGGAAAATAATAGAAATAAAGCTTGGGAGTAATGTTAAATCACACAGAGGATAAATGTGGCAGATTAGGGCAAGGTTATTTCCAAAAGCCCAATTCTCCAAGTAGATGCTGGCAAGAGATAGGTGTGGAAAGCTAACTACAATTGCACATCTGTAAAATGTCTGTTATTTTAAATTTGTTCACTTTCTTGCTATTAATAGGAATCAATAATTTATTGTACTAAATAGCAATTGTACTAAAATGAAAGAAAAAATAATATGCAGTTCAGGGTCAGGTAGAGTATAACACTTATTGAGATAAAAAAATATTTCATAAAGTTGAAATGTAAAAAATAACAATTTATGATCTCTCGAACTAGACCTTTACAAAGTTCGCTATATTTGCATCTAAGAACAGGAAACCATAGTTAAATTAACTTAAAGTGATGTCATTAAAAAATCATCTTTTGGAGCCAGCAGACTTACACAACTAAAACACTCGAGCAACCTAAAAAAATATAATGCTTGCAATTGAAAGATCACATTCTGACTCTGAAGAGCTATAAGTACCAGCCTTTAATACTCATGCTATTAAACTTCATTATGCCTTCTCAGCACTCTGCCAAAACAGCTTAAAAATATCATAAAGGCTTACTTGGTGACTACACTTCCCTAAAAACCATCTGCCCAATAATCTGAACAAGCCTTTTATTAAGAACATCGAGGCCTGCAGCAGCTGTCATTCAAAAGTAATGATGTGTTTGCAATCTGTTCAATTCATCACTCACTCAACTTTAGTAATCTACCAGGTATGGTCTATTATGTTTCATAAGTGATGCCAGAAGGAAATGAAATACCAATTGAAATTGAAGGGAAATTTTAACTGTCTGGTAGTCTAATAATGTTGGTAATGAAGTATACCCATCTACTCTGTGAAACTTACCCAACTGACATATGTGTCCAATTACAAAACCAGATATTTTGCATTGTTTTTCAGCATGTTTCCTCCAGTTCGGAAGCCCTGGAACTTGAGACTAATTCTCACATGAATTTTTGCATGTTACTCTACTTCCTCTTGTTCTGGCTATGGGAAACAATAAATCTAATCTGGCTAGTTCTCAATGGAGCTGTATCTTTCAGAAGATAACCTGTGTGGGAATTCATCAAGAAGCTTAAGCTCACTGAATGAGATCTACTGAGATCTGCTAGTGCAACCTAAATAGCAGCTAGTGATCAAATACATCAGAGATGAAATTGCCAACAATTGATTATAATTTCCAGCCCTAATATGCTCACTGGATAATAACTCCCAATAATAAAAAGGAATTTTCTTTGCCTGGATATGAAAAATTACTAATAAGTGCCTACTCATAATTCTTCTGGCTATTATATTTATCTTGAGTCCTACATTATTGCTTCATTCACAGAATAAATGTTTGTTGAGTGATGTGTGAAGTGAGGAAATGTTTTAGTCCCTGAAGGGATAAAAGTGAATTAAACATGGTCCCTTTAGTCAAAAGCCTTAAAGTCAATCAGAATAGAAAGAAAATGAATACAAGTAATATGATGTACAAGGTGGCAAGCCATGAGTGACGGTAGGGAGTTATAGATCAACTTTGATGGGAGATTATAAATGAAAGAGAAAGTATATGTAATTGGGAGGGTCAGACAAAAGTCTTAGAAGAAGGAGAATTTGTTTTGGACCCTGAAAACATCGAATATTTACAGAGGAAAAGGAAAGGGTAAGCTCTGTTATGATAATAGCAAAAACAAAGGCAAGCTGGCACATTTTATGTGTAAAATTGAGAATGGCTTAGAATAGATGAAGTATCCATATATATAAAAGACTAAGTGACTCTCTGACCCTCCAACCAGTAGCTATGACGCACAATGACCACCAAGGGGCAGACACTCAGTGCAGGAGCTGCCGAGCTGCAGTGACTTGGCAACAGCAGTTCTTGGGTGAAGCACCCCAGAACCAGAGAGGCGGGAGCCTGATTCCAGGGTGCGTCACCCAAGAACCACCCTCTTGCAATCCAGGACCCCTCGGGGGATGTTGGAGATCTGGTTTCAACCCAATTTCTGCAGGCCAGGCCAAGGGTCCCCACCTGCCAGAGGAACCCCTGCTCACTCTGCAGGTGCCCTTCTAGCTGTGGCACCACCCCAGGTGCTGCTGGCTGGGAGGGACCTTGGGAGGTTGGCTCCAGGGCATGTCCAGCCCATCTCACCCAGTCCCGCCCTGCTGGCCACCTTCTAATTAATATCCTTTCAATGTGCATGAATCTGTGCACCGGGTCACTAGTATGATACATAAAGGAAGAAATTGGATGGGAATATAAGGTAAAAGGCTCTTCCATGGTGCTGTGATGGTCTTGCACATAATCCATATAGGACAAGCAGGCAAAGGTTGAATCACAGCTGAATTGAGTCTTGACAGGTAGCTTGTGATCCTTCTGGAACATAAGAGGATGGAGGGGTGGGGGGCCCGTGCTGTGAGGAGCTGCTGTGAGGCCATCTCCCACATGCCTCCCTATCTCTCCTGGAGGCGGTCATGAGAGTTTTCTTCTCATCACCTCCTGGGTTCTCCTTCCTAGATCTGTTTGTAACAGAGCTGCAGACCTTAAAACCATTTGGCTGTAATATGGAATTGCCTCCTCCGCGGTGAAGTGTTCCTGATTTGGTTGCATTATCTAGCCTCTTTTCTTTAGGTATCATCCTTTGTGGTGTGTGGAACAAGGACCATGAAGATCTGGTGTTGGAAGCCGCCCATTGTCTTCACTAGCAGAGAGGCATGGACAAGGAACCCAGAAGGCTGGAGACCTTGAGCTCTGAAAGGTCAGAGCCAAACACCCACTGTTTAGTTGAGACAATGGTAGCTGAAGCAACTTCCACCTTTTAGTTTTATGTAAATCCTTGCTGGTTGGCTATCATTGGAATTGCCTGCCTAAGGGCTATGGGTGTATCCCAAAACCTGAATAAAAGGGATAGCAAGGCCAGAGCAAAGCGGAGTCCTTCCTCTTGAGCTGGGCTCCCGCCTGGCCCCCAATTCCCAAATTTATATTTTCTTGTCTAGTCTCTTTCATTTGTGTGCGGCCTCCTCCAGAACCCGAACCCTGAACCTGAACCCTGAACCACGTGGGACGTGGGGGGGGGACACTCACAATCTGGCACCTGTGGCTACTCTTGCTTTGGCTGACCATGATTTTCTCAATCTCAGAAGGGCTCACTGTATCTTTACAGGTGGAACTATTCAGGCATGTGCATGACAGGAGGTCAAGAAGCAGACTGTAGGGAGTTGAATTGCAGGTTAAAGCCTTTAGACTATCTTCTGTGGTCAGTGTGGAGTTACTGAATATTTTAAATAGATAGTGACAAAAAAAAAGCAGCCAATTCAATATTTTTGAAGATTTATAGGCAGGATAATTATTTAGGTCAGAGATTCCAATTTTTTTCATCTCAGGACTCCTTTAACTTCTTAACAATTTTAGAACCCCAAAGAGCTTTTACTCATGTATCAATTTATGTTTATAATTTTAAAACTTAAAGATTAAAAAAATAGATATTTATTTTAAAAATAATACACCTGTTATAACATCAATAATATTTTTAGGATAAATACACTTTCAAATATAAAAAATAATGAGATGAGTGACTTTGCTTCACAATTTTGTGACTCTCATTAATATGTGGCTTACTGAGAAGTAAGTTGGATTTACATAACTGCTTTTATATTGAATCTGTTGCAATATCACACATTATGTAATCTCTGACAAACTCCAGTGTACACTCATGGGAGAATGAAATGTAAAAGGGAAATGATGACTTCATGGTTTTCATAAAAATGATTTTAACTTTGCAGAACCACTGAAAGGGTCTCAGTGACCCTCAGAAGTCTGTGACCACACATTGAGAACCTCTGATTTCAGGCATCATTTCCTTGGTTCACATGAGAAGCCTAATATCAGTGAGAGGTCACAATTAGAGGGCTGGAAGTTGTGAGTGAAGATTAGTTCTCCTATTTATTTTAGGAAAGATTAAACATAGGAGAGTTCAGGTCATTTAAAAATTCCAAGGACTGATAGAGGCAAAGGTAAAACAGAGGTTAAAGCTTACACCAGAATTTGAGTCTCGGTGCCTATAAAGACAGTAGGATCATTACAGAAGAGGTGATAGAGAATAAGCACATTTTAGAGAGAAAAATACAATTTTATTGGGGCAGACGTCGAGAGCCTAACAGAGAGTAAACGAGAAGGTTTGCTAATGGATTATGAGGAAAGTGTCTGAATGGGGAGGAGTGGTATACTGGGGAAACCTCAGTAGAGACAGGCTTGTCAAAGCAGGACCTCAGTTGAACATTTACTCAATAATGCCATTCCACTCAGGCTAAGATATGGTTGTTCTGAGGCCAACATTCCCAAGAACAGGAACATTGAGGGGAAAGCTCATGGAGCCAAGGGTCGCTCTTGTTAAGGTTTCTGCAAGAGACTTGATGAGCCAGGCTTAGGATAAAATCTGAACATGAAATTCAAATTTTCAGAGTTCACTAATGCAAGAAACCCTTTGCGGCCCGATGCACAGACCGTCTTTGATATTAAGAAAGTTATTATGCACGTTTGTTTCTGTATTTTAAAATTCACCAGCAAAAGAACTTCTCAAGAGCATTCTAATTCAATTCCTCAAATCCTCTCGTTTTCTCTTTCTCCAGGAAAGTTGTCAGTCATTAGTATCTTCGAACAATGTCCAAAAAGTCTGAATGTGAGTAGAAATAAACTTTGTGTAATGTTGAAAATCCAAATTGTATCTGGTATTTGTTATAAATGTGCCTCATTTGAATAAACATATGTTCCCTGTCCCTGTGGGAAATATATCTGTGATCTTTATGAGATGATAGAAAATAACAAACAGGAGCTGAGAAGCTGTTGTCTATATAGGTTTCTTCTCTGCTTAACAGGAGACACATAAATAGAATTAGGAACTCATGAAACAAAATCCAATGACTGCCTAGAGCAGCTGAACATTAAGCCTATTCTCCTATTATATATTGGGAACAATAAAAATTATTGTAGATAGCTATTTTTTTCTCAAATATAATCATTTCTTGAATGATAATATTAATAAATACTCAGGGGCATATGTTTTATATGTTTCACTGGATCACATGAATCTCTATAGGCAAATATTCCCAAACTCTTCCAAATATTGCATATTGAAGATGGACAATTTCTAAAAAAAAAAAAAAAAGGATATAATCCAGGAAAAATATAACAAGAAACGCTGAGCATAGCAATGAGAAATATATATAAAAAGATTAAAACGATGCAATTGTACTTTGACTATGGTTTTATATAGCCAAAAGTTTTTTAATACATGTTTGAATGCCAATGAATAACAAAATAACTGTTAATATTACTCCTTTAGCTAAATAAAAAGGTAAATTCTTTTTCATTCCTAAGAAGAAGTGATGGAGGAAAGATGAACATATTTGAGGACTTACTGTGTGTCCAAAACTGTGGCAGGAACTTACTGCTCCTTTTTTCTTGTAATGTCTCTGAACACTCACCACAACAGTCATCATATAAATTATATCATTTCCAAAATACACTGAAATATTTGCTATGTGTTTATGGGGGAATTAATACTGATTTTAATCTCTTGATAACAAACACCTTAATGTGTCTTAGTTAACCTTATTATGATATTACTCGAGGTCCGATGCACGAAATTTGTGCAAGAGTGGGCTTTTCGACCCCAGCTGCTGGCACCGGCTTCCCTCCGGCACCCAGGACCCAGGCTTCCCTCACAGCCCCCGCTTCGTCTAGAACAGTGGTCGGCAAACTGCAGCTCGCAAGCCACATGCCACTCGCGAGCCACGGTTTGCCGCTCTGTTGTCTAATGAGTTTGCCGACCACTGCGTAAGGCAGTACCCTTACCCAGAAGTTTTGACTTCAGGTTAAAGACATTAGTACATTATTAAAATGTTTTTTAAGTGTTTTTTCCTAAGGCAGTGGTTGGCAAAATCATTAGTCAACAGAGTGGCAAACCGCGGCTCACGAGCCGCTGACCACTGGTCTAAAAGGTCATCTGGAAGGATGTCCAATCTAATTAGGCGTTTATTATTATAAACTAGTGGCCCAGTGCATGAAAGTCATGCATAGGGGTTGTGTCCCTCAGCCCGGCCTGCACCCTCTCCAATCTGGGACCCTGCAAAGGATGTCCTACTGCCTAAACCGTCAGTTGAACATCTCTCTTGCAATCTGGGACTGCTGGCTCCTAACCGCTCATCTGCCTGCCTGCCTGATCTCCCCTAACCACTCTGCCTGCTGGCCTGATCACCCCCAACTGTGACCCCCTGATCACCCATAAATGCCCCCCTGCCGGCCTGCTTGCCCCCAACTGCCCCCCTCCCTGCCGGCCTGATCATCCCCAATTGCCCCCCTGCTGGCCTGCTCACCCCCAACTGCCCTCCCCCGCTGGCCTTATCACCCCCAACTGCCCTCACCTGCCAGCCTGATTGCCCCCAACTGCCCCCCCTGCCAGCCTGCTTGCCCCCAACTGCCCCCCCTGCTGGCCTGATCGTCCCCAACTGCCCTCCCTCCTGGCCTGATCATCCCTAACTGCCTCCGCCTCGGCCCTGCCACCATGGCTTTGTCCAGAAGGACGTCCGGAAGGTCTCCTGGAAGGTCTCCCAGTCTAATTAGCATATTACTCTTTTATTAGTATAGATGATTTTGTTCTCTTTAAACAAATGATAATCAACTAAAATATTTTCTCCCTCCCATGACTATTGATTCTTAGATCCATGTTTAACAGAAACAGAATGTGACTCCTAAGCCATTATGATTATGTAAAATTCTAATGTCACTAAATATAAATATAACACTTGCTTTCTTATTTTTTTCTCAGATTATATAAACACTAATCCTGTATAATAAAAGGGTAATATGCAAATTGACCCTAAGGGCGGAACGACTGGTTGCTATGATACGCACTGACCACCAGGGGGCAGACGCTCAATGAAGGAGCTGCCCCCTGGTGGTCCGTGCGCTCCCACAAGGCGAGCTTTGTTCAGCCACAAGCTGGGCTGATGGCAGCAAACGCCGTGGCGGTGGTGGGAGCCACTCCCACCTCCTTGGCAGCACTAAGGATGTCCGGCTGACGGGGAGCAGGCCTAAGCCACAGTCAGACATCCCCCGAGGGCTCCTGGGCTGCCAGAGGGATGTCTGACTGCAAGCTTAGGCCAGATACCCTGGGGAGTGGGTTTAAGCCGGCAGGTGGACATCCCCTAAGGGTTCCCAGACTGCAAGAGGGTGCAGGCTGGACTTAGGGGGACCCCCCGCCCCGCCTGAGTGCACAAATTTTTGTGCACTGGGCCTCTAGTTAGAATATAATTGTCATCTTCAAAGTTAGAAATGATTGCTTATATCTACAGGTTATTTTCACTGAGAAAATGAACTTAGATTTATAAACAGTGGTGATAACTAGAGACCTTGTCTAAGTGCTGTCAGGGTGCATTAGAAACATCTCTCTAACCAGAATCCCAGTGGCTGAGATGACCTTAACATTCCCATTAGCTTGACTAAACATAAATGGGCTTCTTCTTGACTATAGGCCCCAGACCTCCCTTTTGTTAGCATATTTACTTTAGAAAGCTTGCATTATAAATTCTTTCTCCATCCCTTTGAAATATAAATCTACAACCAGAAATATCTTGCTCAAGACCTATGAGACATCCCCTTGAAATGTAATCATCAAAGGAGATAGTGCCCCTCTATCCCCATCTCTGTGGGAGGGTAAGAAACTTAACTTCAATAAGCAACCATCAGCAGACATAGGATCCCTAATCTCATTGGCCACCCACCCCCTACCTCGCCAACATCCTCCTTTACAGTCCCTTTATACTAGCTCACTCCAGAGCTTAAACTGTTAAACTGTTCACACAAAAGGCATAGTGGAACTTTTCATAAAACATACCTTCCTTCTTTTCATCTTTTTTAGCTGCTGCTGAAATAACAGAAAGAAAATAGTGTTAAACATATTAAATGACCATTCCTCAGAATATTCCTGGGAATAAGAGAATCTATTCCACATAATCATAAATTCAGTGGATTTAACCCATACAAATCTGTAATAAGAAAATAACCTTAAAATTTTATGTTATAAGATGGCATTTTTTAATTGAGATAAAAACATAAAGCAAAAATGAATATAAAAATATATTGTCACATAGATAAGAAGTCAAATTAATAAGTATGTGTTTAGCCTTACTTCTTGCCTCTACACTGTGCTTAATCAACACTTTCATCTAATTTTCTTAAAAGGACTATTCTAATAAGCTTTTGAAACTTTAGGTTACTATTCATTAAACAATAAATCATTTATTCTGAAAAAAAATAAGTTGAGTCTGCCTTTTCCGATGTAGTTGAAATATAAAAATGAAGAGCCTATGGTCCAAACTCAAATTTGAAATCAGTTTCCAGATTATCTCTTCAATTTCTTCCCCTTGAGCTCCTCTATTATGAGGCTGAAATAATACTAAGTTCCTGCCTCAAGCTATAGTTCCATTTCCACTGTGACCCTCAGAAGCCTCAGTGCAAACAGGTGGTTGTGTTTTTATAAGAACTATATACCTTAACTGCAATGATTCCTTGAACTAGTGGTCATTTGCTTGAGGAATGCACTCTGAGCTGCATTTTCATGAATATAAAACACAAAAGTGATAATATTTGCTCTGCCTTTCTACCTTTCATAACATTTGCTACATTCTCTATCAGAACTCCTGTAAAGAAGAATCAGTTTTCTTGAACAACCTGGTTATCAAAAGAAAACTAAAATCCTACATCTTTGCTCTTAACCATTTTATCAAATACTAGAGGCCCGATGCACGGAATTTGTGCAAGAGTAGGCCTTCCTTCCCCTGGCTGCCAGCACCAGCTTCCCTCTGGCACCCAGGACCCAGACTTCCCTTCAGCCGCAGGCAGGCACCCAGGTCCTGGGCTTCCCTCTCAGCCCCGGCTTCATCCAGAACGATGTCTGGTCTAATTAGCATATTACACTTTTATTATTATAGATTGCTTATAAAAACATTGTTGTGTCAAGTGGCAATTAGTCAACCCATTTTGCC
This sequence comes from Plecotus auritus, assembly GCF_963455305.1. Taxonomy (NCBI): domain Eukaryota; kingdom Metazoa; phylum Chordata; class Mammalia; order Chiroptera; family Vespertilionidae; genus Plecotus; species Plecotus auritus. Next base: position 16,082,564 of record NC_137775.1, read on the forward strand.
AATATTTACTAGGGTGATTTTGCATGTAGTTGGGTCCAGGATTAAATATAACAGCAAAATTTTGGCCAGATGCAATCACGTCATCTGGTAAGCAGTCTGCCACGAGGGTCTTCTGCCCAGAAACAAATGTGCCATCACCTAAATGTATTTCCTTAAATGTTCGACATTGTATAATGTAGCAAAGGAGAGAAAAATAAAGATTTTTCTCCAATAAATATTTTACCTATTTTCCCTAGGTGTGTTCTGTAAAGTTTTCAAAGATGACAAAGGCAGACACTTGTAGCCATTCCTTGTACTTGCATAATATTACTACTCTTGGTTTGAGCATCAAGGTCGCATAATTCATTGTATTCCATTCTCTTGAGTTGGGACACTGGAGTTAGAATAGCTTTCTCAAAGAATGTGATTGTAGAAGATAGATAAAAAATATAACAAAATTATTTTACAGAAGTACTTTTCCCAAACTGCTTAATTGAAGAATCAATATTTTCCTGAAGGTCTCTTTAAAAACACCACTCTTATAACCCCAACATATTTGTAAATAGATTTTCTCAGGTGGCTCATAAAAACTAGGGTGATTTATTTGTAATTGTATCTGGAATCTGATTTTGCAGTCTTGGTATACAGATGAAGTAATACTAATTTTTTAAAAATTCTGACAGATTTTTCTAATATGACACAAACTAGAAGGTATATTTGAAAACACTGGACACTTGTATATCATTTATAAATCTCTATATATCATATATCTGTCTACCTATCAATCAACCTATGGTTCATTTTTAAAAATATAAGTAAAAGCTCAATGACTGAAACTTGGAGTCAAGATACTAATTCCTGGGCCCTTCAGTGGTTCCCCTGCAAATTTGGCGTTTGTCTTAGTCATGCTTTCTCCAGTTACTAAATAAATACTTGAAAAGTGTACCTTCATGCAATAATGCAATGTTTTCTATAAGAACCCAGCAGATGGTGCTGTTCTGCAATAAATAGCGTTTGCTTCTGTCAATAAAATGGTATGTAAGTGAAAAAAAAAAAAAAAAAGAATTTTAAAGTGTTTTTATTGTTGCCCTTACTGGTTTGGCTTAGTGGATAGAGCGTTGGCATGCGGACTGAAAGGTCCCAGGTTCAATTCTGGTCAAGGGCATGTACCTTGGTTGCGGGCACATCCCCAGTAGGGGGCGTGCAGGAGGCAGCTGATGGATGTTTCTCTCTCATCGATGTTTCTAACTCTCTATCCCTCTCTCTTCCTCTCTGTAAAAAATCAATAAAATATATTTAAAAAAAATAAAGTGTTTTATTGCTTACCTTGTGCTGCAACTTTCACAGTCCCTTGTTTGGTTTCAGGGGCTTTCCCAGGGTCTTAGAAAGGGAAGGGGTAAATAAGTTAACAGGAAGTACTGTCAGAAATATATACAACAAAGTTTTTATAAAGGAACAATTACAAAAACAAAATCAAAAACTGAAAATATCTCCCTTAGCACTCAGAATTGTTAAGAATTAAACACAATTATTAGCAGGATCACTGAGACTTAAGCTTACTGAGGCAAAAATAGAATTACTGAACCAAAGAAAAGCATAAAATAAAGTTTCCTCAAACTTTTTTACTTCCCTGTTAACTGACCACAGAACACCTTGCATTTGTTTAGCACCTAAATTTGAAAATTTTAGAATTCTTTGTAAATTATTTTTGTATTATAAACCCTTTGAAATGCATGGAACATTTAGGCATAAAGTGGCTTTTTGAAGGTTCCCGAGTGACTAATAAGAAAATAAAGCACCATACAACCAATTTCCAGCTTGAGACTTTGACTTAAGATTCCATTCCCTCTACTGCTATGTGGTCAGGGGCAACAAAATGTATCGCGAGAGAATGGGCAAGTTCATTTTTAATCTTTTTTCCCTCTTGTCTTAGCTTTTTCATATTCCCCCCTTTGTTCGAAATTTTCTCTTTAAAGAAACAGAATACAAAAACAGTTGACAAGCATTTAAATATGTTATTTAATTCGCATAAACAAAAATATGGGAAATAAAGACTTCAAAAAGCAATGGCTTATTTCACATTTCATTAAATAGTGATTCCTGATTGTCTCTCTTATGTTTTCAATAATTGAATTATTATTTAATGGGAAGGAAGATTTGGTTATTTGTCTTAGATATTGACCTTGACTCATTCATTCATCACATATTTATTTAGGAGCTATTATGTGTATATGCTGGCTAGGTATAAATGTAGCAGTAGATACACATATATTCAATCTTATTTGTCATCAAATATTGATTTCAGTTAGTTTAATACAAGGTGGGGCAAAATAGGTTTACAGTTGTTTGTATGGAAAAACAAAACAATAATCCTATCTAATAAAAGAGTAATATGCAGATTGACCATCACTCCAACATACAAGATGGCTGCCCCCATGTGGTCAAAGATCCTGCCCTATGTGGACACAAGATGGTCACCACAAGATGGCCAGCAGGGGAGGGCAGTTGGGAGGGACCAGGCCTGCAAGGGAGGGCAGTTGTGGGTGATCAGGCCAGCAGGGGAGGGCAGTTGGGGGCGATCAAGTCTGCAGGGGAGGGCAGTTAGGGGTGACGAAGCCAGCAGAGGAGGGAAGTTGGGGGCGACCAGGCCTGCAGGGAAAGGCAGTTGGGAGGGACCCAGGTCTGCAGGGGAGAGCAGTTGGGGGGGGGACCAGGCCTGCAGGGGAGGGCAGTTAGGGGCAAACAGGCTGGCAGGGGAGCAGTTAGGCAGCAATCAGGCTGGCAGGGGAGTGGTTAGGGGGTGATCAGGCTGGCAGGCAGAAGCGGTTAGGGGCAATCAGGAAGGCAGGCAGGCGAGCAGTTGGGATCCAGCAGTCCTGGATTGTGAGAGGGATGTCCGACTGCCCGTTTAGGCCCGATCCTGGTAGGATCGGGCCTAAACGGGTAGTCGGACATCCCTTGAGGGGTCCCAGATTGGAGAGGGTGCAGGCTGGGCTGAGGGACACCCCCCCCCATGCACGAATTTCGTGCACCAGGCCTCTAGTCTCTCTATATAAAAGGCTAATATGCAAAGTGTCCCTTCAGGAGTTCGACCGGGAGACCGTGAGTTCGATTGCTTACTATGACATGCACTGATCACCAGGGGGTGGCATGGAATGGCGGAAGGCCCTGACTGGCAGCTGGCAGCTAGCAGTTGGGGAAGGAAGGCCCCGGTCAGCCTTGATCGCTGGCCAGGCCTAGGGACCCTACCCATGCACAGATTTTGTGCACTGGGCCTCTAGTAAATAATAATACAAGAATAAACTCTGTGTTTCACATACTCACAACTGTAAACCTACTTTTGCCAAACCCTGTATTACAATTCTAATTAAAGTTATAAAATAACAAGATCTCATCAGAATAACTTGGCAAAGAATCATAAGCAAAGATTCCATGTTCTTTTTGGCCTAAGAGATTCAATTTGGAACTAATTCTTTACTCTTTGTTCGTGAGAGAATTCTTCATTTGTGTCTTAACTATGATTATGAAAATGCTAATTTTTATTTTGTTTTTATATAAAATATTATTTGATTCACATATATGAATTCCACTATTACTATGTTTATTTTCCAGATAAAATGTATTTTGCCAAAATTAAGTTTTTAGAATCCATTTTATCTATGATCTCTTTTATTATTTTTTTTCTGGAGGAAAATTCCATGCCAACTATCATTCTAGTGTTTCATTTGTCACACTTAATAGATGGTCTCGATAATTAGTCAATGTTTACCTATAGATATTGAATTCATAACTCATCTATTTCTAAGCATTGCTTTAACCCTATAGGTACTGACTAGCACTTAGTAGGCACTTAATTGGTGAATAAGAAAGTGGATTAAAGGATAGATCTAAAATATCACCAAAACTGCCCTAAACTACTCAGGTGTTTTACTCCTTAATATCTCAATATATCAGAGAAATGTAGGGTACTTCCTTATTTAAAAAAAGATTTTACAATTAAAATCAATAAAGTGTCATAGAATTTTTACACTTGATTTTCCTCCTATCTTTTCTTTTTCCTTAATGTCTTTTTAGATCACTTATCCTAACTGATTCCTCCATACCTAAGATTCTATTGGACCTCCCTGTGCACACAATTGTGAATTATGGAGAGCTTTTCTTAAGGTTTTCTTACATCAATCATTTGGTTTCTCTGTCAGTTGCTTTCTCCCTCAGTGATCAGGATTCAGATCATGCCCTTGACTGATCAGCGTTCCCTATTTTAGTATCTGGACAGATGACAGATGAGTCATATCTCAGCAGAGTCAAAACTTCACTACTCTCATCTGTATCTGTTTAGCTGTGTGCACATTGAGTGGATATGTGGACTATTCTATCTGCTATGGCTTAGATTCCGGCCCTCCAAACAAAAACAAAAAACAAACAGACAAAAAAAACCCCCACCAATCCATTAATACACACTGTTCCAGGTAAATGGTGATATTTTAAAGGGTTGGTTCTATAGACAATGTCCACACAAAGGAATGAATTTAATGGAGATAAATCTCAGGATCATAGCAGTAAGATGTTGTTTGTCCCTCAAAATTTCATTTATTCTTTCTCTGATCTCAAGCTTTTAAATCAGTTTATATTAATTCACAATGGCATTTTACATGGCATATTATATTTCTCAGTAGAAATGAACAATTTAAAACCAAATGCTCTTTAAAAAATAATTCTTTATTGTTTAAAGTATTACATATAGTATTACATATGTCTTCTTCTCCCCCCTCCCCATTGACCTCTTCCTGGCCACCCCCACCCCCTACTCCCCAGCACATGCCCTCACCCCCCTAGAGTCTGTGTCCATTGTTTATGCTTATATGCATGCATACAAGTCCTTTGGTTGATCTCCTCCCCCGATCCCCACCACCCTCTCCTGCCTTCCCTCTGAAGTTTGATGGATTATTCAATGCTTCTCTGTCTCTGGATCTATTTTTGTTCATCAGTTTATGTTGTTCATTATATTCCACAAATGAGTGAGATCATGAGATATTTATCTTTCTCTGACTGGCTTATTTCACTTAGAATAATGCTCTTCATGTGCATTCATACTGCTGCGAATGGTAAGAGTTCTTTTTTATAGCAGCATAGTATTTTATTGTGTAGATGTATCTCAGTTTTTTAATCCATTCATCTGCTGATGGGCACTTAGTCTGTTTCCAAATCTTAGCTAATGTAAATTGTTCTGCTGTGAACATAGGGGTGCATATGTCCTTTCTGATTGGTGTTTCTGATTTCTTGGGATATAGTCCTAGAAGTGGGATTACTGGGTCAAATGGGAGTTCCATTTTTAGTTTTTTGAGGAAACTCCATACTGTTTTTCACAATGGCTGCACCAGTCTGCATTCCCACCAGCAGTGCACGAGGGTTTCTTTTTCTCCACATCCTTGCCAGCACTTGTCCTTTGTCAATTTGTTGATGATAGCCATTCTAACCGGTGTAAGATGGTATCTCATTGACATTTTGATTTGCATCTCTCAGATGATTAGTGACTTTGAGCATGTTTTCATATGTCTCTTGGCCTTCTGTATGTCCACTTTCAAAAAGTGTCTGTTTAAGTCCTTTGCCCATTTTTTGATTGGATTGTTTACCTTCCTTTTGTTAAGATGTATGAGTTCCCTGTACATTTTGGAGATTAGGCCCTTATCAGATATAACATTGGCAAATATGTTCTCCCATGCAGTGAAATTTCTTGTTTTGTTGATGGTTTCTTTTGCTGCACAGAAACTTTTTATTTTGATGCAGTCCCATTTGTTTATTTTCTCCTTAGTTTCCATTGCCCTAGGAGCTATATCGGTAAAGATATTGCTATGACATATGTCTGATATTTTGCTGCCTATGGATTAGTCTAAGATTTTCATGGTTTCTCATCTTACATTTATGTCCTTTATCCATCTTGAGTTTATTTTTGTGTATGATGTAAGTTGGTGGTCTAGTTTCATTTTTTTGCATGTATCTGTCCAATTTTCCCAACACCATTTATTGAAGATACTGTCTTGATTCCATTGTATGCTCCTGCCTCTTGGTCAAATATTAATTGAGCATAATGGCTTGGGTCGATTTCTGGGTTCTCTGTTCTGTTCCATTGGTCTACATGTCTGTTCTTGTGCCAGTGCCAGGCAGTTTTGAGAACAGTGGCTTTGTAATATAGCTTGAAATCTGGTATTGTGATCCCTCCAACTTTGTTCTTCTTTCTCAAGATTGCTGCAGATATTTGGGATGATTTTTATTCCATGTGAATTTTTTGGAGAGTTTGTTCTAGGTCTGTGAAATATGCCATTGGTATTTTAATGGCAATTGCATTAAATCTATATATTGTCTTGGGTAGAATGGACATTTATATGAAGTTGATTCTACCAATCCATGAACACGGTATATTCTTCCATTTGTTTATGTCTTCCTCTATCTCTTTTTTCAATGTTCTATAGTTTTTTGAGTACAGGTCTTTTACCTCCTTAATTAAGTTTACTCCTAGGTATCTTAATTTTTTGTTGTTGCAATGGTAAATGGGATTGCTTTTTTTCTTTTAACTTTCTGTGAGTTCATTATTGGTATATACCAGTAAAAAAGCCATAGATTTCTGGGTGTTAATTTTGTATCCTGTCACATTGCCGAATTCATTTATTAAATCTAGTAGTTTTTTGATGGAGTCTTTAGGGTTTTCGATGTACAATATCATGTCACCTGTGAATAATGATACTTTTATTTCTTCTTTTTCCAATTTGGATGCCTTTTATTTCTTCTTGTCTGATCACTATGGCTAGCACTTTCAGTACTATGTTGAATAGGAGTGGTGAGAGTGGGCATCCCTGTCTTGTTTCTGTTCTTAGGGAAACTCATTTTAGTTTTGGCCCATTGAGTATGATGTTGGCTGTAGGTTTGTCATATAGGGCTTTTATTATGTTATGGTATGATACCTCTATTCCCACTTTTCTGAGAGTTTTTATCAAGAAAGGGTGTTGGATTTTGTCAAATGCTTTTTCTGCATCCATTGATATGATTATGTGATTTTTGTCTCTCAGTTTGTTTATGTGAAATATCATGTTTATTGATTTATGGATGTTGAACCATCCTTGCATCCCTGGAATATATCCCACTTGGTCACGGTGTATGATTTTTCTAATGTAATGCTGGACCTGTTTTGCTAGAATTTTGTTAAGGATTTTAACATCTATGTTCATCAGAGATATTGGCTTGTAATTCTCTTTCTTTGTGGTGTCTTTATCTGCTTGGAAGTGTTCCTTCCTCTTGAATTTTTTGGAATAGTCTGAGGAGGATAGGTTTTAGTTCTTCCTTGAATGTTTGGTAAAACTCTCCTGTGAAGCTGTCTGGCCCCAGGCTTTTATTTGCTGAAAGTCTTTTTTATTACTGCTTCAATTTTCTCCATAGCCATCGGCCTATTCAGATTTTTTGATTCTGCTTGATTGAGTTTTGGAAGCTCATATTTTTCTAGAAATATGTCCATTTCTTCTAGGTTGACCAGTTTGTTGAATAGAGTTGTTCATAGTATTTTTTTACAATCCTTTGTATTTCTGTGGAGTCTGTTATTTTGCCTCTTTCATTTTTTATTTTATTTGGGTCCCCTCTCTTTGCTTCTTGGTAAGCCTGGCTAGAGGTTCATCAATCTTGTTTATCCTTTCAAAGAACCAGCTCTTGGTTTTATTGATGTTTTGTATTTTTGTTGTTGTTGTTGTTGTTTTTGGTCTCTATGTTATTTATTTCTGTTCTGATCTTTATTATTTTATTCCTTCTGCTCACTCTGGGCTTTTCTTGTTGCTCTCTTTTTAATTCTTTAAGTCGTGGAGTTAGATAATCTATTATCAGTTTTTCTTGTTTTTTTTTGAGGTAGGCCTGTAGAACTATAAACTTCCCTCTCAGGACTGCTTTCACTGTGTCCCATAGTTTTGGATTGTTGTGTTTTCATTGTCATTTGTTTCCAGGATGTTTTTTTATTTCTTCTTTGATCTCTTTGTAACCCAATCATTGTTTAATAACATGCTATTTAGCCTCCAAGTGTTTGAAGTTTTTTGATTGTTTTTATTGTAGTTTATTTCTAATATTATACCATTGTGGTCTGAGAAGACGCTTGACATGATTTCAATCTTCTGAATTTGAAGAGACTTTACCTATGTCCCAATATGTGGTCTATATTGGAAAATGTCCCATGTGCATGTAAGAAGAATGTATATTCTGTAGGTTTGGGGTGAAATGTTCTGATTATGTCGATTAAGTCCATCTGATCTAAAGAGTTGTTTCTTGCTGATTGCTGTTTCTTTGCTGATTTTTTGTCTAGAGGATTTATCCAGTGATGTCAATGGGCTATTAAAGTCCCCTACTATGATTGTATTGCTGATGATCTCTCCCTTGATATCTGCCAGAAGTTGTTTTATGTATTTGGGTGCTCCTGCATCAGGCACATATATCTTTACCAGTTATATCCTCTTGTTGCATAACAAGTGGCCTTCCTTATCTTTTATTATGGCCTTTACTTTGAGGTCTATTTTGTCAGATAGAATAATTGCTACCCCAGGCTTTTTTTTTTTTTCATTTCCATTTACCTGAAAAATATTTTTCCATCTCTTCACTTTCAGTCTGTGGAAGTCCCTTGTTCTGAGGTAGATCTCTTGTAGACAGCATATATATAGGTCACGTTTTCTTATCCATTCAGCCACTCTATGCCTTTTGATTGGAGCATTTAGTCTATTTACGTTTAAGGTTATTATTGATAGGTACTTGTTTGTAGCTATTTTTATTATTTATGCCTGTGTTCCTTCTTCCCTTTCTATTTGTTCTTTTTACAACAGTTCCTTTAGCATTTCTTGTATTGCTGATTGGTAGTGATAAACTCCCATAGCCTTTTCTTTGTCTGTGAAGCTCCTGATTTCCCCTTCAATTTTGAATGATAGCATTGCTGGATAGAGTATTCTTGGATTCAGTCCCTTGCTTTGCATCACTTTGATACTACATTCCATTCCCTTATGGCCTGATGTGTTTCTGTTGAGAAATCATTTGATAATCTAATGGGAGATCCTTTGTAGGTAACTCTCTGTTTCTCTCTTGCAGTCTTTAAGATTCTCTCTTTGTCGTTAACATTTGCCATTGTAATTACAAGGTGTCTGGGTGTAGGCCTTGTTGGGTTCATCTTGTTTGGGACTCTCTGTGCTGGTGTGACATTTTCATCCTCAAATCAGGGAAGTTTTCTGTCATTATTTCTTCAAATAGGTTTTCTAATCCTTGTTCCTCTTTTTGTCCTTCTGGCACCTTTACTATGCATATGTTACTTCGTTTCATGTTGTCCCAAATCTCCCTTAGATTTTCCTCCTGCTTTTCTGCTTTATAATTTTTTTCTGCAATTGGTGTTCAGATTGGGTGTGTTTCTTTGTCCTGTCTTCTAACTCACTAACTCAGTCCTCCACTTCCTCTAGTCTATTGTTGAAATCTTCCATCATGTTTTTTATTGTAGCAATAAAATTTTTTATTTGCTCTTAATCCTTACATAAGTTGTGGATTTTCTCCTCCATCTGGTTTATGAATTGTATGGCCCTTACTCTGAATTCTTTTTCTGACATATGGCATGCCCCCGTTTCTTTAGTTCCTTTTCCGGCAATTCCTCCTTTCCTTCGGGGGTTGTTTTTTTGTCTCCATATTTTTGCTCTCACCAAAGGGTCCAGGCTCCTAGTCATGCAGGGCCTGTGGCTGAAATGGAGGGATTGGAGGGAGGGTCGTGAACTCTGAGAGCACCAGAGGGCATAGGTGCCTGGATGCACAGAGCCTGTGGCTATAGTGGTGGGTTGGCAGGAGGGTTGCGAACTCTGAGAATCACAAGAGCCTGTAGCCAGGGAGGCTGGAGTTCCAGTGTCCATGGGTCTGCAGCTGACATTGCAGGTCTTTGGCCAGAGTGGCTGTAGGGTACCGGGTGGTATCTGAGGCCAGTCTGCATGGTAGTGAGGCTGGGCTCCTAATCACAGCAGCTCTCCCCTTCAAGGTGGCGTGGTTTCTGTGCCAGTGCCAGCTGCCCAGGAGTGCCTGCATTGGTGGCAGGGGCTCCCTGTCTAACAGAGCCCGGACTGCCAGCCCCCTAAAGTCCTGTAGGATCTAACTGTCCTTCACTCTCTCTCTCTCTCATACACACACGCACACACACACACACACATACACACACACACACACACACACTACATATGTCCACACGCTCTCCTTTCGCTCCCTCATTCACTCACACTCTCTCCCTCACTGCTGTCCTGTTGGCTGCCATCTTGACTCCTCCCAAAACCAAATGCTTTTCAACAAGTCTGTCAACTTGAATCCATCCAACAAAAATATTGACTTCAAATCTATTGATAATACATACAGAGATGATCAGATGTGACATCTGTTTGTATATAGCATTTCAGTTTTATTTATTTATTAAATATATTTTTATTGATTTCAGAAAGGAAAGGAAAGGGTGAGAGAGATAGAAACGTCAATGATGAGAGAGAATCATTCATCATCTGCCTCCTGCATGCCCCACACTGGGGATCAAACTGTGACCTCCTGGTTCATAGGTTGATGCTCAACCACTGAGCTATGCCAGTCCAGCTAGCATTTCCCTTTTAAAAACCACATGACTTTAAGGAGGGAGTCAACCCCGAGACCAGAAATGTACAGCATTAAGAAAGCTACACCTAACATTTCATAATAGTGAAAACACATCAAATCCATACAGACAGGGGAGAAAAGGTGAAGGGATTAAGGACTACAAATTGGTCATCACAAAACAGTGCCTGGGATGTAAAGTACAGCATAGTAATATTGCAATAATTATGTATTGTGCCGGGTGGGTCCTTCAAATATCAGGGGGAACACTTTGTAAAACATGTATATGATTGTTTAACCACTATGCTGTACACCTGAAACTAATATGAAATAATATTGAATGTAAACTGTAATTAAAAAATAATCTTTTGAAAAATAATCCATGCAGATAAATTTTCATTATGTTTTTTTCCGCTTCCTTTTGATTACTGCCAATTGCAAAATAAACTAAATTTTTATTAGAAAGAAATTCAAATATATACTAGTATATCTATATATATAAGACCCTAATATGCAAATAAACCAAACGCAGAACAACCGAACAATCAGTCACTATGACATGCACTGACCACCAGGGGGTGTGCACGGAACATGGCAGGTTTCAGCAGCAGGCGGCAGAGTGCAAACATGGAGAGCATCAGCCACGGTAGGATGGTGGAGCAGGTGGGGTGCTAGTCGCTGTCATCGGGATGAGCCTCTGATAGTTTCTGAAAATTCATTGCTCCCATGCGCAGCAGTCCCTCCAGGTGCTTGCACCTGCTGCCACGTCGGCCCTGCTTGTACCAGCTGCCAGTGCCTGGTGCCGACCTCGATCACTCGGCGCCATCAGCAGTGCAAGTGGTGGCTGCCAGCCTCGATCACCCCTCAGGGCTTCTCCACCTCCTCCACTCCTGAGGGGCAATTGGGGCCGGCAGCTTCCTCTTGCACCTGCTGCCGGTGATGGCCCCGCTTGCACCCGCAGCTGGCACTGGAGCCATCGCTCACACCCGCTGATTGCACCAGCCCTGCTTGCACCTGCTGCTGGCACCGGCCCCAACTGCTCCACGCCATCAGTAGGTGCATGCGGGGCCAATGCCATCAGTACGTGGGAGTGGTGGTGGTGGGAGTGGGGCTGCCCACAGAGAGGGGACCAGGGCATGGCAGGAGGGGCCAGGAGGGACCACAGAGGATGGGCCGAGACCTGCCCGAGTGACTACCGCAGCCTCCCAGCCCACAGTTCCTTTCAAGGTGCATGAATTCGTGCACTGAGCCTTTACTATATAAATAAAGAAGAAAGTATAATAAGCTCCATGCTCTCAACACCCATTCAACATGTATCAAGTGATGACTAGTCTTATTTACTCTGCATTACTCACAACCTGCACCGCATGTATCCCAAATGAAAATGTTATTATATCAAATGATTTTATCTTTTTTCCAAGTTTTCATTTGCTAATTTTTATAGTTATATTTTAAATAAAATATAGTGATTTAAATAAAAACATAGGGTGACAAATAAATTCAACAAAACTATAATAATTCTGAAATTGATATATAATATTTAACCTTCAAAATTAGAAACAGGATGGACCTAGATTAAAATTTCAGCATAATTCATGCAGTAATGTTTAAGCAGGAAATTATCAGAGAAGTTAGTATTTCTAGTTTCTTGATATATGTTGTATTTACATAAACAAACTGTGATGAATCATATAAACCAAATGGTTCAGTCTCTTCTGATTTCATAGGCATGGAACAGTTTTATTTACAAAATCAAGTCTGCAAATATTTTGTTCAGGAATCAACTTTTGCATAGAGCTTTAAATATTCATTTGCTATCGTAACTTTTCATCTATAAGACTCTTTATACTTTTCATGTGAAGTCTAAATAGTTTGAGTTTTCAAATGTAGATTTCACATAACTTCAACAGCAAATGGACTGCTACACTGGGAGTACAGTATTGGTTTTGGGCAAATGGATAGCAGATGAATAATAGTATTGTAGAGAATCATACTTATATTTTAAATATTTTCTAAGTAATCCCCTACTTCTCCCAAAAGTAAATTACTGCATTTATTTATTTTTATTTTTTAATAAGTTTGGAGAGATCATTAGCAAAAGTAACAATGAACAATCCTTGAATAACATATGTATCTTTCCTTCAGCAAATAACAGAAAAATAAATAAGAATGATGCCCCGCAGCTAAAGGAGTCCATTAGAGAGAGAAATCTGACAGAGGTAGGTGAATGAAAACTAGCAGGTGGTCAAGTAGGTGATGGGTTCTAATGAAACAATATCCATTATCATTCCACAATACCCAGCCCACTGGACTCGGCAGTACGGATTTCTATTTCAATGTATAATCATATTTTAATTATTTACTTATGCTACTATAACTTCTACTAATTTATAAACTCCCTGGGATCATTAACTGTTATTTATTCAACTTTATAACACTAGCATCTAGCAAAATGCTGGGGAAATTCTCTTTGATAAACATGTAAGAAACTTATTGCCATAAAAACCTAATTATAAAAGTGATAATAAATTCAAATGACCAGTTTGAAATGAGACATTAAATTTAGAAATTTGTTTCATTTTTAAGATAGTACAAAACTTATTCAAACTCTTCTTTTCTCTTTGATCACTGATCATGTATTATGCAGAAAGAGTTTTAATCTTGAATTTCAGAACTTGATTTTCACTAGAATACCATGTGACCCTAATTGCATTTGAGAATTTTTGAAGAATTTCATATTTCAAACACATTTCCTACTAATTTGTATTGATTAGGAAATATAAAAGTTCTATTTAAGGGTGGGATGTGGACTAATCTAGTTTATAATCATTTTCCAATTAAAAAACAGAAACGATTTTAAAAGCTATCTCTTACTAATTCTGCAATAGTACAAGGCAGTTAGACTTTTCTTAGGTCAGAAATCTAAACATAGAAAAGATGAATGAGTTTTCAAAATCTAGAAGAGAAATTAATATTTATTGGGTCAGGAGCTAAACTTAGAGCCAGCAATATAAAACCTCCTTGATCCATCAAAATGTATACAACCTTGCAATCCAAAGAGCTGCTAAATCAAGCTCTAAATTATTGTTTTCTAGTTTTACAAAATCCAATATTATTTTTAGATGTAGATACTCCAAAAATAGAGAAAGGTTAACATTTAAGCTAAGAGTTACTATATGCTTAAGCGCTCTTAAGCTAAGCCTCTTGTACTTGTAGTTCCAGGAAAGCATATCTCAGGGGCATTGCTTCATTTCAATATGATAATTACCCTATTGAGATGAAATTAATCATGAAGCAGCCTTGGGCCATCCTGTTTGACCAAGGGGACTGAGCTTGAAAGGAGGGCTTATTTGCTGCCAGATATGCAAATTGCCTAAGGTGCACAATGCAAAAATATGAATAATTTATCAAAATAATCTGTTATTGCTAGAGGTTAAAAATCTGAATAAACTAGAAGCATCATTTACAATAGGTAGCACAATATAGCTAGAATCCCACCCTCACACACACAAAATTTTCATCCCTTAAAAAATGTACTTGTTTTAGAATCTAAGTAGCCTTTAACTTAATTAGTATTTTATCATCCTAGAGTTTAATTCAGAAAAAAAATTATTATTTAATGTTTGCTAAAATATTCCCTTGATTTTCCTTAATCTTTAATAACATAGATTATTCTTTCCATTCAAACAATTCCAAGCATTTTTTAATTTGAAAAAAAAAATTGATGTTTTAATTAAATCTAAGAAACTATTACAGCTTCTACACGTGGAATCAGCTTTTTAAATATTATTCAGAGAGAATTAAGCATAAGAAAAAAATCTGACTGGGAAAACTCAGTGAGAATATTCAAATTACAGTAAAGTACATTTACCCTTCATGGCCTCATCTAGCTGTCTGGATAGAACATGTAACAATGCCATGTAGCTATTTAGCAATTTAAAATTTAGATGAAAACCAAAGATTAATGTATTTCAATAATTTAAACTTACAAGTTTAAATTATTAAAAGAAGGAAACTTTAAGAAAAAGGAAAGTTATGAATGAGACACAAATAATTTGGCCTTTCACTCTATATTTCTTTCTTATAATTTTAGTAGCTTAACTTGATAGTCTCCCCCTAGCATAAAATAACCACTCCTTTTTATTGAATAATATTTTTAAAGCAAGCATTCTGACCACCAAACTAGACTGATTCTCATAGGTGAAGAGTACATTTTCTTAGACCAACTAGGACTCAAGTAGAAAAATGACACTTTCAATGAAATAAATGTTATAATTTAGAAAAAGTTACTGACTTCCCAATATGGGTGATTTATTTTCTTAGAAGTGATTTGGACTCTTAAAAAAGTTTTTTTTAAAGAATCAAGAGATTATTTGAGAAAATAAGCTGTTTCTTTTTTTTTTAAATAAGAAAACAGAATCTGACTAATTAGCCATATTTTCCAGTTAAAATTCCAGTCTTAAAAATTGAGGTATTGTTGGTAGGCCCCTTAACTCACACCTTACACATGGAGTGGTTTCCTCATTAAATTTGGAACATCATCACCTAAAACTAGACCTTAAAAACACCAGCCCAAATGTTCTAACAATTTTTTTGTTGTTGTTGTTAATCCTCACTTGAGGATATTTTTCCCTGGGAGAGGGAGAGACAGAGAACAACATCAATGTGAGAAAGACACATCGATCGATTGGTTGCCTCCTGTACGCACCCTGACCAGGGCCCAGGAACCTGCAACCAAGGCACATGCCCTTGACCGGAATCAAACCTGGGACTCTTCAGTCCACAGCCCAACACTCTATCCACTGAGCCAAACCGGTTAGGACTGTTCAGGCAATTAGAACACTGTCTGTGAATATTACCATTCTGTTTTTCACTTTTCTAGACAATAAGAAAGACACATCCCCTTTGTATCTCATTACCCAATTTGGACATGTTATAAGCAAAGTGTAAGTGTAAGTAGAAAATAATAAGAGTAGTGGAAGGAAAAACTGAGGGCAGAGACTAGTTCATTCATATGTATATTCTCAGTCTCTGATACAGTTCTTGGCTCTGAGAAGGTGTCCAGTGAATGTTTTTTGCATGAATAATGAATAATAATTAGGAGAAATGGTGATTGAAATATCACTGCTATATTCCTGAAACCAAGTGGGTAGTAAGTCTCATAAAATTGTTCAGACTCACTAATACTTTTTTGCTCCATTATACTGCAGATGTTAAAACTGAAAGTTGTTATAGTCAACCTCAAAGAGAATATAAATTTCTTATAAAAATAGCAATGTTTATAAAATGCAGATTTATTACAATGATAAATGAGAACAATTTCAAAAAAGACTGGAGCAGAAGAGTCTCACTGATGCTAATGAGAAATAATAAAATTTTAAAACTTTTTTAGAGTAACTTATGGTCAAAATAATTAACCTTGAAATCTGAGCAAATGGAATGTACTGTTTTTCATAGAACATTGAAAGCCACTGCATTTTTGAGCAGGAAGATACACAACAATGTTTTGAAGAGATAAAATTGTCCATGATTGTCAGGAGAAAGGGTTTATCTTGGTAGCATAGAAACCAGGCAAATTATCACTGAAATACTCTAATTTTAGATTTGTGTGACATGTACAAAAGAGGAAAAAGAAGGTGTTTATTCAAATATTAGGCTAAAGACCTAATAAGCAAAATTGATTTTAATATAACCTATTTAAAGTTTATAATATACATTGAGTTTGAGACAATGGTGGAAACTCAAGCAAAATATTGAATAGCTATTGGGGAAAATATATGCAGATTCTCAAGTCATCCACATGGAGGTGTAAATTAAAATTCTGAGCGTGAGAGGTAACGTTTTTCTCCCAAGGGACAAACAGAAGGCCTCAGGTTGCCATCCTACTGAGAAAAATATTAATAGGTATAAGAACAATCCCATTTAAAGCCTCCATTTAAACTTTTGAGATTTGGTGGGTAGTTATGCAAAACTAATCATCCCACAAGTTGCCCAAGAGAAGACTCATATGTAAAGTCCTTTGCTCATTAAACCTGCCACCTACCAATTTTCACAATCTTCAAGTTCCTGCCTTTTTCCTTGGTCTCTCTCTGCCTTCCTCTTAGGGAAGTCTGTTTCAGATTACACCCAGAAGCTCCCTGGGAAACTGTGACCCAACATATGCAATTCACTAATTATCTAAGCATACAGGGGATTTTATTTGCTATTTATTTCCCCTGGGATGTGTAGGGAATTATGCACTACACATTAAAGATGAAATGTCACTGAATGACTGAGTTATAGGTGACAGTCCATATTTATTCCTAATTTCAGAAAATTTTTTTTCAGTTACCACTTTATTTTATTTTTTTTTACATATTTTTTATTAAGGTATTATATGTGTACATATCTTACCATTTCCCCCTCCCACCCCACTCCCATACATGCCCTCACCCCCCAGTGTTTGCATCCGTTGGTTATTCTTATATGCATGCATGCAAGTCCTTTGGTTGATCTCTTATTTCCCACACCTCTCCCTAACCTTCCCACTGTAGTTTGACAGTCTGTTTGATGCTTTACTGCCTCTGTATCTATCTTTTTGTTCATCAGTTTATAATGTTTTTTATTATCCAGAAATGAGTGAGATCATGTGGTATTTGACTGGCTTATTTCACTTAGCATAATGTTCTCTAAATCCATCCAGGTTCCTACAAATGGTAATAATTCCTTCTTTTTTATGGCAGCATAGTATTCCATTGTGTAGATGTACCATAGTTTTCTGATCCAGTCATCTGCTGACGGGCACCTAGGCTGTTTCCAAATCTTAGCTATTGTAAATTGTGCTGCTATGAATATAGGGGTGCATATATCCTTTCTGATTGGTGTTTCTAGTTTCTTAGGATATATTCCTAGGAGTGGGATTACTGGGTCAAAAGGGAGTTCCATTTTCAGTTTTTTGAGGAAACTCCATACTGTTCTCCACAGTGGCTGCACCAGTCTGCATTCCCACCAGCAGTGCACGAGGGTTCCTTTTTCTCCGCATCCTTGCCAACACTTGTCGTTTGTTGATTTGTTGATGATAGCCATTCTGACAGGTGTGAGATGGTATCACATTGTCGTTTTGATTAGCATCTCTTGGATAATTAGTGACTTTGAGCATGTTTTCATGTGTCTCTTGGCCTTCCTTCTGTCTTCTTTCGAAAAGATTCTATTTAGGTCCGTTGCCCATTTTTTTTATTGGGTCATTTATCTTCATTTTATTAAGTTGTATAAGCTGCCTGTAGATGTTGGAGATTAAACCTTTATCAGTGACAACATTTGCAAATATGTTCTCCCATACAGTGGGGTTTCTTGTTGTTTTGTTGATGGTTTCTTTTGCTGTGCAAAAGCTTTTTATTTTGATGTAGTCCCATTTGTTTATTTTCTCTTTGGCTTCCATTGCCCTAGGGGCAGTATCAGTGAAAAAGTTTTTTTGGCATATGTCTTAGATTTTTCTGACTGTGGATTCCTCTAGTATTTTTATGGTTTCCCGTCTTATGTTTAAGTCCTGTATCCATTTTGAGTTTATTTTTATGTATGGTGTAAGTTGGTGATCTAGCTTCATTTTTTTGCATGTATCTGTCCAATTTTCCCAACACCATTTATTGAAGAGACTCTCTTGACTCCATTGTATGCTCATGCCTCCTTTGTCAAATATTAATTGCGCATAGTGGTTTGGGTCGATATCTAGATTCTCTATTCTATTCCATTGATCTATATGTCTGTTCTTGTGCCAGTACCAGGCTGTTTTGAGGACAGTGGCTTTGTAATATAGCTTGAAATCTGGTATTGAGATCCCTCCTACTTTATTCTTCTTTCTCAGGATTGCTGTGGCTATTCGGGGTCTTTTTTTATTCCAGATGAATTTTTGGAGAGTTCTTTCTAGGTCTGTAAAATATGCCGTTGGTATTTTAATGGGGAGTGCATTGAATCTATAGATTGCTTTGGGTAGTATGGACATTTTAATGATGTTGATTCTCCCAATCCATGAACATGGTATGTTCTTCCATCTGTTTACATCTTCCTTTATCTCTTTTTCAGTGTTGTATAGTTTTCCACGTATAGGTCTTTTACCTCCTTGGTTAGGTTTATTCCTAAGTATCTTAATTTTTTTGGTGCAATGGTAAATGGGATTGCTTTTTAGTCTCTCTTTCTGTAAGATCATTATTGGTGCATAGAAATGCCATAAATTTCTTGGCGTTAATTTTGTATCCTGCTACATTGCCGAATTCATTTATTAAGTCTGTTAGTTTTGTGATGGAGTCTTTCGGGTTTTTTATGTACAATATCATGTCACCTGCAAATAAGGACAGCTTTACTTCTTCTTTTCCAATTTGGATGCCATTTATTTCTTTTTCTTGTCTAATTACAATGGCTAATACTTCCAGGACTATGTCAAACAGGAGTGGTGAGAGTGGGTATCCTTGTCTTGTTCCTGTTCTTAGGGGAAATGGTTTTAGTTTTGCCCATTGAGTATGATGTTAGCTGTGGGTTTATCATATATAGCTTTTATTATGTTGAGGTATGATCCTTCTATTCCCACCTTGTTGAGAGTTTTTATCAAGAAAGGGTGTTGGATTTTGTCAAATGCTTTTTCTGCATCAATTGATATGACTATGTGATTTTTATCTCTCAATTTGTTTATGTGATGTATCACGTTAAATGATTTGCGGATATTGTACCATCCTGCATTCCTGGGATAAATCCTACTTGGTCATGGTGTATGATCTTTCTGATGTAGTGCTGGATCTGATTTGCTAGAATTTTGTTGAGGATTTTGGCATCTACATTCATGAGGGATATTGGCCTATAATTCTCTTTCACTGTGTTGTCTTTATCTGGTTTTGGTATTAGGGTCATGCTGGCTTCATAGAAGGAGCTTGGAAGTGTTCCTTCCACTTGAATTTTTTTGAAATAATCTGAGGAGGATAGGTTTTAGTTCTTCCTTGACTGTTTGGTAAAACTCTCCTGTGAAGCTGTCTGGCCCCGGGCTTTTGTTTGCCAGAAGCTTTTTGATGACTGCTTCAATTTATTCCATAGTTACTGGCATATTGAGCTGTTTAGATTCTTCCTGATTGAGTTTTGGAAGGTTATATTTTTCTAGGAATATGTCCATTTCCTCCAGGTTGTCCAGTTTGTTGGAATAGAGTTGTTCATAGTATTTTTTAAAAATCCTTTGTATTTCAGCGGGATCTGTTGTTATTTCACCTCTTTTATTTCTGATTTTGTTTATTTGGGTCCTCTCTCTTTGCTTCTTGGTGAGCCTGGCTAGAGGTTCATCAATCTTGTTTATCCTTTCAAAGAACCAGCCCTTGGTTTTGTTGATCTTTTGTATTGTTTCTTTGGTCTATATGTCATTTATCTCCACTCTGATCTTTATTATTTCCTTCCTTCTGCTTACACTGGGCTTTTCTTGTTGCTCTCTAACTCTTTGAGTTGTAGGGTGAGGTAATTTATTACCATTGTTTCTTGTTTTTTGCACTATGCTTGTAGAGCTATGAACTTCCCTCTCAAGACTGCTTTCGCTGTGTCCCATAGATTTTGTATTGTTGTGTTGTCATTGTCATTTGTTGCCATGATGTTTTTTATTTCTTCCTTGATCTCTCTGGTAACCCAGTCATTGTTTAATAGCATGCTGTTTAGTCTCCATGTGTTTGATTTCTTTGGATTGTTTTTATTGTAGTTGATTTCCAGTTTTATGGCACTGTGGTCTGAGAAGATGCTTGATATGATTTCTGTCTTCTTGAATTTGAAGAGACTTTGCCTATGTCCCAACATATGGTCTATCTTTGAAAATGACCCATGTGCACTTGAGAAGAATGTGTATTCTGTGGCTTTGGGGTGAAATGTTCTGAATATGTCAATTAATTCCATCTGGTCTAGTGAGTCATTTAGGATTGATGTTTCTTTGCTGATTTTTTGTTTAGAGGATTTGTCCAATGGTGATAGTGGGGTATTAAAGTCTCCTACTATGATTGCATTGCTGTTAATCTCTCCCTTGATATCCTCCAGGAGTTTTTTTTAATATATTTGGGTGCTCCTGTATTGGGTGCGTATATGTTTACGAGAGTTATTTCTTCTTGTTGGATTGCTCCCTTTAGTATTATGAAGTGGCCTTCCTTATCTCTTGTTATGTCCCTCACTTTGAGATCTAATTTGTCAGATATAAGTATTGCTACCCCAGCTTTTTTTTCATTTCCATTCGCCTGGGAAGACCTTTTTCCATCTCTTCACCCTCAGTCTGTGTGCGTCTTTTTTCTTAGAGGGGTTTCTTGTAGACAGCAGATATATGGGTCTTGTTTTCTTATCCAATCCATTACCCTATTTCTTTTGATTGGGGCATTTAATCTGTTTACATTTAAAGTTATTATTGATAGGTACTTATTTGTCACCATTTTTATTCTTTACCCCTGTGTTCCTTCTTCGCTTCCTATTTCTTTTTTTTACAGCAGACCCTTTAGCATTCCTTGCATTGCTGGTTTGATGGTAATAAATTCCCTTAGTCCCTTTTTGTCTGTGAAGCTCCTGATTTCACCTTCAATTTTGGTTGATAGCCTTGCTGGGTACAGTATACTTGGATTCAGACCCTTCCTTTGCATGACTTTGTATATTTCATTCCATTCCCTTCTGGCCTGATGAGTTTCTGTTGAGAAATCAGTTGCTAGTCTGATGGGGGTTCCTTTGTAGGTAACTTTCTGTCTCTCTCTGGCCACTTTTAAGATTCTTAGTTTGTCGTTGGTGTTTGCCAATTTAATTATAATGTGCCTTTGTGTCGTCTTTTGGGGTTCATTTTTCTTGGGACTCTGTGAGCTTCTTGGATTTGTGTGGGTTTTTTCTTCCCTATATCAGGGAAGTTTTCTGTCATTATTTCTTCAAACAGGTTTTCTATTCCTTGCTCAGTTTTCTTTCCTTCTGGAACCCCTATTATGTGAATGTTGTTTTGTTTTGTGTTGTCCCAAAGTTCCCTTAGGCTCTCCTCCTGCTTTTTATTTTATTTTTTTCCAGAAGCTGCTCTACTTGGGTATTTTTTCCCATCTTGTCTTCTAGCTCACTGATGCGGTCCTATGCTTCTTCTAGTCTACTCTTGATGCTTTCTATTGAGTTCTTTACAGCAGCGATGTAAAGAATAGTTCATCAGTTTCTGAAATCATTTTTCATTTTCTTCATTTCCTCTTGGTTCTTACTCATATTGTCGAATTTGTCTTCCATTCTTTTCAGCCACCTTATGACCATTTCTCTGAATTCTTTCTCTGGAAGGTTACTTGCCTCCATTTTATTTACTTCCTTTTCTGGTTATGCCTGCTTTTCTTTCATATGTGGGCTGTTTCTTTGTCTCCCCATGGTCTCTCTTCTCTGGATGTCTGGTTATGTAGTTCTCTCTCTCCTTATCCCATGCGAAATCTGACCTTTCCATAGTGGAGTGTAGAGCTCCTCTGAATCCGCGTGTTTGCGCCAATTGGGGACCGGTGTTCCCTAATTTCAGAAATTTATGAACTATTCTTTAGCACATATTTAAGTCTTAGCTCTTGAGTTCAAATGATTTAATGATCAGTTCACACACTAATGATCTGAATAAATAAATTTGCTTCACAATGTTGACTTCCAAATAAGGGTATTTCACTTCTTCATTCTCTCCTTTCCATTAATATTAAAGGAACTTATGTACACATTTTAGGAAAAGTCTCCAAGGTCAGGCATGCAGATTTAAACTTAAATTGGCATTTAACAGGAAGCTTAGATGTTCTCTTAATAGCAAAATTACAAAGTGAGGTTGTTGAGAGTTGACATTGCTTTTGGAGCCCACATTTTCACATATTGCAGCAAATGTACCCCTTTCCTTAGAGGACCATCCAATGAAGCATAATGGGTTACTTTAGCAGACGGCCCTCACGGTGAATATTCAAAATCGACACTGATGTGCACAAATAAGGGAATTAATATTCAATTACTAGAGTAATGTGCACAGAAGCATTACAGAATGAGTGAGTAAACGCTAATACGTGAAAACAACTTCCTACACACTTTGGTAAAAGGCAAGGTGCTAGTCTTCTAATAAATGGCCTAATTGAAATTACTCTCAGAGCTATAAAGCTTCCAACTAGTCTATCCCCAGCATCCCACAGATGGTCTGATTTCCAAAGAACCAATTCGAAGGCAGTGGAAATGTTACAAATAGGAACTATATATATATCTCCTATATAATAAAGAGGTAATATGCAAATTGACCCTCATGCCCTCGCACTAGATGGCTGCCCCAATGTGGTCAAAGATGACCACCACAAGATGGCCGGCTGGGGAGGGTAGTTGTGGGTGATCAGGCCAGCAGGGGAGGGCAGTTATGGGCGACCAGGCTGGCAGGGGAGGGCAGTTAGGGGCAAACAGGTGGCAGGGGAGGGCAGATAGGGGTCACTGGGCTAGCAGGGGAGGGCAGTTGAGGGTAACTGGGTTGGCAGGGGAGGGCAGTTGGAGGTGACCAGGCCAGCAGGGGAGGGCAGTTGGGGGTAACTGGGCTGGTAGGCGAGGGCAGTTGGAGGTGACCAGGCCAGCAGGGGAGGGCAGTTGGGGGTGACTGGGCTGGCAGGGGAGGGCAGTTGGGGGTGACCGGGCTGGCAGGGGAGGGCAGTTGGGGGCAATTGGGCCACCAGGGGAGGAATTAGGTGTCAATCAGGCTGGCAGTGGAGTGGTTAGGGGGTGATCAGGATGGCAGGCAGGCGAGCATTTGGCAGCCAGCAGTCCTGGATTGTGAGAGGGATGTCTGGCAGCCAGACTTTCCCCAAGGGGTCCCAGATTGGAGAGGGTGCAGGCTGGGCTGAGGGACACACACCCCTCATGCAGGAATTTCGTGCACCGGGCCTCTAGTAGGATATAAAATATAACTTCTTATTCAAGTGCTTGTATTATGCATATTGAGATGTTTCAATTAAATTTAGAGACTTTGCTGATTAAATAGTGTGCATATGTTACTGTGATGAAGAAGACGAATAGTACTGGATACATGGGTCTTAAACACTTACTATCAGCCAGGGCCTCTTTTAAGCATTTTCAA
The DNA here is from genome assembly GCF_963455305.1 of Plecotus auritus. NCBI lineage: Eukaryota > Metazoa > Chordata > Mammalia > Chiroptera > Vespertilionidae > Plecotus > Plecotus auritus. The sequence goes on from NC_137775.1 coordinate 16,106,226, forward strand.
TATATTAACTGATGTATTAACAATATTAAACCAGTGTCATTAATATATTTTAAATATGGTAAAATCAAGAAACAGAGCTCTTGAATTTTTTGTCAGTGTCACATAAGTAGAAATTGGTCTGAATGGGATTTGAATCCAAGCCATGTACCTTTGGATCCTATGTCCTTCACCCCTTTGTGATAAGATATTGCCACTTCTAACTGATTACTGCTAGTGAAGTATTTGTGGAAAAGACTGAATCAATTTGATAAATGCAGAAGAGATACCTATATCAGACCTTGAGGTCCTAGAAAGCTTTCTAGAAGTGCTAACATCCAAACTGAGACCAATAGAAAGTGACTTCATCATTTTATGACCAGCGACTAGAAGGATAAGAAGAGGTCAGCATGCAGAATAGTGGAGAATTCAGATTCTGGACTCAGGCCATTACTTACCAGCTATGTGACTTTGCATAAGTTATTTAAATTGGGCCTAAATAGGCAGTCGGACATCCCTCTCACAATCCAGGACTGCTGGCTCCCAATGGCTCGCCTGCCTGCCTTCCTGATTGCCCCTAACTGCTTCTGCCTGCCAGCCTGATCACCCCCTAACCACTCCCCTGCCAGCCTGATTGATGCCTAATTGCTCCCCTGCCAGCCCAATTGCTCCTAACTTTCCTACCCTGCAAGCCTGGTCACCCCTAACTGCCCTCCCCTGAGGCTTGATCACCCCCAACTGCCCTCCCTTGCAGGCCTGGTCCCTCCCAACTGCCCTCCCCTTTTGGCCTGACTGCCCACAACTGCCCTCCCCTGCTGGCCATCTTGTGGAGGCCATCTTGTGTCCACATGGGGGCAGCTATCTTTAACCACATGGAGGCAGCCATCTTGTGTGTTGGAGTGATGGTCAATTTGCATATTACTCTATTATTAGATAGGCTAATATAAAAATTTATGTCTTAGAGGAATAACATAATATTAATAAGGTATTTTGTAACCCATTATATAAATTCATTTCCATACTTTACAATCTCAGAAGTAGCCATCCACACTTCTTATTTGAATTTACATGGTAGAACACATTTTTAAGAGTAATATTCTCTGATGAGAAAAATAATTTTACAAGTAATTTATCACACTTTAAAATGGGATCCATAGAATATTAGCCTTGAAATATGCTCTTCTCCACAAAAAGAGTTTAAGGTTCAAAGAACTCTGGGAAACAGTATATACAAGATATTATTTTTCTAGGATTTTACAATGACTTAACATATTCCAGACTAAAATTCAATATTAAGAAAACTGATCTAAGCTAGCTCATTTTTTTCTAAACATATTTGATGATAGAATTCTTATTTAATATAACATCCATTAATGAGGAACATATATTGGGTGATACTATTATTCTTGAGAATGAAAGAATAAATTTTTCTTGCTTTTTTTCTAACACTGATTACAATAACAATACTACATAGTCACTTAGTTATTCATTCAATAGATATGTATTGAATACCTATAGCTCATTGTACCTTTATAGGATATTTATAGTTCACAAGTCTCTCTAATATATATTCCTTAATTCAGCCAGTAAGATAGAGAGTAGTCAGCAATTCAGTTTTCACAGAGCCTCAAAAGCAATGTGTATTGGTGAAAAGTCCATAAATATTGTACTCAAAAAGGTTAAGCTTTGAATCCCAGTTTTGTCATTTACTGTTTTATATCCTTGAGCATACTTAGGTTTACAAAGGCTCACATTGCTGTGAGGATTAAATGAGGTGACATATGTGAAGTACCGAGTACAATTCTTTGAACATAATAGGCACTTGCAAATGTATGCTTTCTTCCTAGTCACTTTTGAATGCTAGCAGAGAAACAAATTATTCTAGTTATAGTCAGCATTTATTAATTCACCTTAATTTGAACAGAAGCATAATATTCTGTTTGCATTGTACCTAGCGCTGTCAATTAAAACAGAAAAATAATTAAACAAACAAACTAAAGAAAACAAAACTGAGATCTGGTGAGAGACAATGAAATATTCAGTATTGTATTTATATTACAGGGGATGAAAGCTTTATTATTGGAACTCATGGAACAGAACACCTATCTATCCAGAGGCTCAGGAACGGGTGAGATTTTATGGAAATAATAACTTGATACTTTATATGAATGAAAGCTGAATCTGGGTTCAGTATCAGCCTGAACTAGGACAGAGGTGGTGCAGACCACGAGCAGTGAACAGGGGTGAGGGACAGACTTGGTAAGACAAGCCTCTATGCCCACATTATGCAGTAAAGCAGAACACTACACATTCCCTCCTCTGCATCAAGCACCTAGCACCTGGGCAATAATCTATTGCTTGATATACTCATAAAAATTACTAATTTTATAGTAAGAACTAAAAAAGTGACAAAAAAAGACACAAAATGAGCCAAAACACATTATTAGCATAACTACAACACATTGTATTTTTCACTTATTGTAGTTTCCCACTGAAACCAAGAATTTTCACTACATATTTACCATGTACTCACAATATGCTGCTAGGGAATTTATAACAGCAACAACCAATAAATACAGGTCAAGGGGAAAATATGTTTCTATTAATTAAAATTACAGTGATAACTTTGCTAAAATAATAGTGGATTACATTATTATTTCTACATATCTGATGATCATAAATATCATTATTGAAAAAGTATCTTTGTAGGTGGACTAGATGTGTAATTAAGAGGAATAGATAAGAAATAAAATGCCTGATCTTTCTGAAGACCACATTCTCTATGTCTTTCCCTTAATGCTTCTAAATTTTGCTTTGAATATATATAATTAAATGACACCCTTTGACTGCCCAACTACTTCAGCATTGTTCTAAACATCTTGAGAATTATTATACTCAATGCTAATGTAATAGAGGGCCAAATTTGACATTTACAACCAGTAGAGTGACGGCCATGTCGTTGGTATTCAATAAATATTGATGAATTTACAAATAACTCTTTATAAGGAAGGCTGATTTGGGTAAATAAAGTGCTCTTCAAACAACATGAGTTTAGATATTAAAAGGAGATTCTGGGAGTGGAGACTGGAGAGAACTGCATTGTTTTTAATGACTTAGTGAGAAATGCTGAAGTCCAGGGGGCAATGTGAAAGTGAGGACAGGTGATGGGAGGAGCAAGGCAGAGAGGAGCCAGAGAGATAACTGCTGGAGTCTGCCTGGAAAAGAGCAATGAAGAATATCCAAAGGATGCTGAATGGAGAAAGACAGTCAATACTGTATTTAATCTGTATTTGTTACCATTGTTGATGTGGCGATCTCTGCCCCTCACACACATATACATGCTACTATCCATAAGTGGCTCTTTAAAATAAATATTGTGTGAATGGTTTTTGCAGATATTCAAGAAATGTGCTGGTGAGATAAAAGGACAGGATCAAGAGGATTCACAAGCCGACGTACTAACTCAACCTATTAAGAAAGAGCAGGGCTCACAGCCAGACGAGATGTTGAGCACATAAAGCGCTGGGATTTTGAGGAAAAAGAGGGAGTGTTTTGGACTTTCACGGGGTCTAGGTACCTTAGAGTCTGTTCGTACCAGCTTATGAGAGCTGCTAGTTAACTTTTCAGAAATTTCTCTAGCAGGTCAGTTTCATATTGGTATCTTCAAATGGGCCACGGTGGGATTGTTTACACCATGAAAATGAGCAAATGCTAACCCAGGGCTATACTTTCCTCCCCAAGAGCCAGGTTACCAGCACACCACAGGATTTTACCCACCGCCTAAGAGCCCAGGAACCCTAACAGAGGAGTGGGGTGGGTGCAAAGGGAGGACACAGTGAATTTAAAGAATGGGCTGTAGTGGCCAATATGGCATCACTAGCTACATCTGGCTTTTCACACCTAATCTTAACCAAACGGCTAAGAAGCAATGCATACATCTGGCTATTCAAATAAAAAAAAATTAAACATTCAGCTTCTTGTTAGCAGTTGTCATATTTCCAGACTTAAAAACAAACTCATGTGGCTACTGGCTAGCTTTTTAAAGAGTACAGATATGGAACATTTCCATCAACATAAAGAGCTTAATTGGACAGAGCTACTAATTTGAGAAATCTCACATTTTTCTTTCTAGGTTTCAGAATCTCCCACTTATTGTGGTGTGTTGCCTGGTTTGGTTGTTAATAACTTTCTTCATTTCTTAATATTTATATCTGCTCATTATTGACTATATCCCTTACCAACAAACTGAACAGTTTTTAGGAGGGTTCAGCCATCGTCTTACAAAATTCTGGCATGCAGCTTTTAATAACTTTCATGAATGGATATTTTGTAGTAAGAATTTGAGAATTTTAAGTTGAATAATATCAGTATTTTTTAAAAAAATAAAAATAATAATAAGGTAAAAAATAAGAAAACTATTTTTATATTGTAGAAAAATCATAAGAAAAAATGAAGAAACAGTATAATTGGGATATTAGTAACTAGCTCATTTAAAATTTGACAGATTCCAGTGGGTTGGAATGCAAAAAAAATCTAAAATGTTCAATATGTTCAATAGTTGAGTTTGAATGTAGCACGATATCAAATCACTTGATATATTAGTAATATATAAAAATATGAGGGGGGTTGGGGAATGAAAAATCACATTACATAGAAAATCGCATAGGAAAAAAGGGTTTATAAAAGCAATATAAAAATCAAGAGATAATATATAGTATTTCATGGTAGAACTTGATTTAAAGAATAAAACTTTTTAGAAAGTTTAGAACCCGAGTAATGAGAGTCTGTCTGACCGTGCTCAGCACATTCTCAGTGCTGAGGACAATGGTGAAGGTGATGGCAATCGGATAAGCATCCCAGGCTGCTGTGGCAGAGGTCATAGAGTCAGACCGGCTGAGGCGGGGAGCAGCGTGCTGAGCTGAAGCTTGGACACACCATCTTATATTTGTTCACAAAAGGTTTTTCAAAAATGTTTCAAGTGCAGAGACCTGTCTGTACCTGTACTTTCTCACATCATACCCTGTCTGAAGTAATAACTTGTTGAAGAACCAGACAATATTGATTATAAAATCATCAAGAGAACTTATTTTTTGAGTATATTTTTTGATCCAAAATGACTTAGGAGTAACTATAGCACTCAGAGGGAAGCATTAATTCTTCTTGGTGAGATTAAATTGATGACTTCACAGCCTAAAGAATAAAGTAAATTCTGCAAGAATAAAGAGGGCATTGGAAGGAAAGCACTCAACACCAGAGTGGTGCTTGATATAGCCAGCTGGCAAGGAAACAGATCCCGGCAAGCATTCTTAAACGTGTTTCTATGGAAAATAGCTATAAATATTACTGACTTTGAAGATGCACGGGTTTATTATGATAGTAAATGTGTCACAAACCATTGATAAATCATGAATGGGCTTTCTAAAGATAAAGAAATATTCAACAGTCCCACAATTCAATCATTTTCTTCAAGGAGGACTTAATGTAGGGATTCTCAGGAAATGGCTCGGCCCTCTTCACATCATTAGACATCTCTGCCCAGTTGAGAGTTGCCCATTATTAAGTGTTGGTAAATAGAGGTCCAAGGGATTAACTACTTGTCCTTTGTCTTCAGCCCATTCCCTCCCCTTGAATCACATATCACAACGCACCTTTAAAAATGCTTGATTACACATGCACCCAGTGTACAAAATTCACTAATCTTCCCGTTTACTATCTGATGAGGAATCCAGGTTAATTTCACATAGCTGATTTGATTTGGGTGAACTCATGCTGGGTCTTTGTGATTGGCACTTCCCCTAAGGCCCGTAAATAATCTTTTACTAATACTTTCTGAAATATTGACTAAGTTAGTATTAAGATTTCTAGGTCCTTTGTATTCAGAGTGTTAAACATTTTAGAAACCTATTAAACGTAATTAAAACACAGAATAAGTATATAAGAAATTACCATATAGGATTAATAGGACTACTTGGAAAAATATGTGAGTAGACAGCAGGAATTTTTATATTGCCATGGTTTGCCTGTGGATCATTGAATCATTGAGGGAGGACTTCCACGGCCATACATTGAATATTAGCAAGCAGTTTTATTTGATAGCTGAGCACTACGTAACACGCAGTGTGCTAGTCAAACAACATTTCCACAATACTGTTACAATAAATGGAATATAATGTGGTCCTTTTCTGGATTTAAGGAGATTGAAGTCATACACTTAAGAAAGGTAGATGGTACCTCACTGATGAGTATACATTAGATTTACTTCACTTGAACAAGAATTTATCGAATACCCACTATATGAATGGAATTATGTATTTAGATAAAAATAACTATTTGTTGGACTAAAACAAAAAGATTGTACAAAACACAGAATAGAACCAGTCAGTATTTTAGCAAATTTTCTTAATATATTCTAGGTGTATATGTAGTCAATAGATACATTTACCCAGGACGATGAGTGTTACTGAAAGGTCCATTACCTTTAAGCCTACGTGCTTTCAGTTTTGGAAATAACACTCAGATATAAAATGGTGTTCATATGTGTGGCCAGCAGATGGCAGTAGCCTTTTCCTTTTTTGAAGAGAAGAATTTTATACGTAAAATTCAGTGACTACAGTGCCACTAAAGGTAAAGGGACAGAGCAAGAGGCAAATCAAACAACTTTTCTAGCCAACAGAGGGCATGGAAATGTTTTTATAATTTCTCTTAGCAATCTCTTAAACTGATCTTACTCAGACCTCTTGAAAGCTTCCCACCTAACTGGGGGCAAAACCCTTTACGAACCTTGACCTCACTTCTTACCACTCCCTTCTCGATCATGCCATTCCAGCCACATTGCTTCTTTTACTGTCCCTGGACCTTTGGGGGTATTCTCATTTCCTCTTTCCTGTGAATGTATGTGTGTGCATAGCTCACTCCCTCATTTCATTCAAATCTCTGCTCAGATAGATACTCTGCGGAGACCTTCTCAGGCCACCATATATAAAATAGTAACTCCCTTACCCTCTATTCCCTTAACCTCATAATTCTTCATAGCAGCACTTTTCACTCCCAGATAGCATATTACATACTCTTTGTTATCTGTTTTCTTCACTAGACTGTGAAGTTCCTTAAGGGCCAGGACTTGGTGTTTTTGTAATTATGCCTTAGCACTTAGAAGAGTTACTCTTATAGTAGGACTCTATAAGTGAACTAAAAATAAATGAATGAATATATGAACGGGCATCTAGGAAGAACTAGAGAATCATTAAATCAACATAAATCATTGGTCAAGAATGCAGATTTGCATAGCACCAATGTCATTTTCATTCTGTTTTGCATTTCCTTTTGGACCTGTTTCATAAAATTATTACATTATGATCTCTTAAAATTTGAAATTCCCTAAATTAACTGGAGGTAAACATGTTAAACATATATTTCAGATTCAAGTGTTATTGGATTAAACTTCTATATGTGAAATTATCATTTTATTTTTATACATCTCACTGATATTAATTTTTCTGACACCTATCATCAAACTCACAGAATGCAATTTGATTTTTCTTTCAGCTGAGATAGGAATGACTTTTGAAGTTCAGGCCCAGGGATGCAAATTATTTTTTATATTTTAATGCATGCAGGCTAGGAGCAGTGTATATAAATAACATTGTATGAGAAGTTATTTTTGTGATTGTTTTGAAGATCAGGAATATGGTCATAGGGGCTCCTTTAATGTCTATATAAAGCAGAAGCAGAAAGGTCAGCCAATGAGAAGAAAGGAGATTTTTTTTCTCGTTCCCCCATGTATCTTTGCCCTTTTATACTGTAAATTGCATGGGATGGCATTTAAATGCACAATGTCAAAGGCAAAGAAAGCACTTGGCATTCAACCTATGCTAAAAGACAGCTGGCAAGGGGCACAAAGAAAAATACTGCCCTCCTGCTTTCAATGCCAAGCTGCCTATTGCACCTCTCCAGTTTCTCACATTACAGTTTTTGCCCTCTGGACAAAGGAGAACTAACCAGAGGGTCACTTTCCTTCCTACAGAGCAATAGCTCTAGTTCACCTCGGAGACCCATAACCTGCCTCCCTGCCTTTGTTAAGCAAAGACACCAGGGATGATGATCTGAACCACTTCAGCCCTGAACTCACGTTTCTAAGAGCGGCTATTTTTGTCCAAGGCGAATTCAACACTGTTTATTTCGCTCTCACAAGTAAAATTACTTACCCAGAACTGGGTAGGTGCAACACACAAATGGAAGCGGGATTCAGACACTAATAAGGACATGCTGTAATAATGCCAACCAGAGGCAGCTCATCATAATTGGGGGGCGGGGGTAAGTGTGACCGTTCTTTCCCTGGCTTAGGAATACAAGCCAGCTGGCAGGGAAGGGTGGAGGCTCACACTATTGTTCCCCAGCAACTCAGTAGGAAGGAGACCAAAGAACATCAGTTTGTGCTCCCATCATCGAATATGCCTTCAGCTGTTGTTTTACATATTGTGTGTGTGTGTGTGTGTGTGTGTGTGTGTGTGTGTGTAGTTAAACCAAGCAGCTGACAGACACGTTATTTAATCAAGAAGTTGCTAAACTAGCCATAAAGTTTATTTTTTTAATTTTGAGATTTAGAGAGAGAAATGAAGGATCATCTACCCAAGTTTTCAACCTTTCTTTTTCCCTGCTCCACCCTAAGGGATGGTGATGACATTCTTCCATCACCAACACTGCCACTCTAACAGCAGAGCTCAACCAAGAGAACACCTCTTCACCCATGACCACTCCCACGGAGGTGCTACTGGACTCTCATGTAGTTTGACACAGTCTCCTCTCCCCAGGCCTGGACCCGGACTTCAACAGAGAGCCACTGAGGCTATTGCAACTCCTTGGTTGGTAAAGGAAAAGCAGGAGCCTGGAGCATGAGGGACTTGCTCAGTCACGTAGCCAGTGGCAGGATTAGACCTCACTCTCAGGCTTCTGACTCCCCGCAGAGGAATCGTTTCACTGCTCACAGCCACCTCCCTTATAAGCCTTTCTGAGTACTTTCCATGCACTGAAAGTTTGTGTCCTGCTCCCCTTACCCCAGGTCATAGTTTGAAGGCCCAACTCCCAATGTGTTGGTCCTTGGAGATGGCCTTTGTGCGGTAATCAGGGTTTGATGAGGCATGAAGGTGGAGGCCTGGTCTGGTGGCATTAGTGCTTTTGTAAGATGAAGTACAGAGAGCGTTCTCTCTCCGTGTGCACACACTAAGCAAAGGTCACGTGAGCACCTGGTAAGATGATGGCCACCGATAAGCCAGAAGGCGAAGCCTCAGAATGACACCTCCATGCTGAGCACCTTGGTATTGCATCCGATAGCCTACACAACTGTGAGAAATAACTTTCTGTTGTTAAACCACTCATGCTTTGGCATTTTGTGAAGGCAGTGCAGTTTGAGTAATACACCTGGCAGTGCAGAACCACCCAATGACCATTAAAAAAATTTTTTTTATTGATTTCAGAGAGGAAGGGAGAGGGAGAGAGAGATAGAAACATCAATGATGAGAGAGAATCATTGATCGGCCGCCTCCTGCACGCCCCACACTGGGGATCAAGCCCGCAACCTGGGCATGTGCCCTGACCGGGAATTGAACTGTGACTTCCTGGTTCATAGATCGACACTCAACCACTGAGCCAAGCCGGCCTGGCGACCACACAAGACCATTTTGAAAATGCAGTTCTGTGGGTCACATACCAAGACAAATGAATCATAATCTCTGAGTAGAGATAGAATCTAAATTTCTGAAAAAGCATACTTATAAAAGCTGCCTAGATGGGGTGCAGTTGTCTATACTGGCTACTTTTGAGAATGAATGGAAGTGCGATCAATAATTATACCAGCACAACAGAAGCAAACTGATATGTGTATCATCTTGACCGTGGGTGATCGTGAGGCAGTTCCACCTCTCAGTTGCTAATAACCACTGGAGCTTTGACCCTGGTTTTGGAATCAGAGATAACGGATTTCAAGTAAGGATTCCTTCTTATATAAACGTAGGGACTTTTCCTTTTGAAAATAAATGAATATGTGAACCTGTTTGCTCCTCTGTGAAATGTGGGTGGTCATTTTCATCGGTTTATCTTTGGTACCTGACTGATTGAAACATTGTAAGCAGAAATGAATATTGACATGAATGGTCAAATTTCATTTAAAGAGGGATTCCTGCAGTTTTAAGAAGTTAATACCAAAGCAAAGGGGTTGGCATATGATAGGTAGATTATTCATGTTAGTTCCTTACCCCTACGTTTTTTTAAAAAATATATATTTTATTGATTCTTCACAGAGAGGAAGGGATAGGGATAGAGAGCTAGAAACATCAATGAGAGAGAAACATCAATCAGCTGCCTCCTGCACGCCTCCCACTGGGGATGTGCCCGCAACCAAGGTACATGCCCTTTACCAGAATCAAACCTGGGCCTCCCCAGTCCGCAGGCTGATGCTCCAGCCATTGAGCCAAACCAGTTAGGGCACCTCTATGCTTTTAATGTGTAAAATTACAACTATCTCAAGTGACCTAATTTCACCTGTGATGATTTTGGTTAGAAGAATTTTTTTAAAAGAGCAGTATTATGGTTACAATAAAACAAATGGTTTCCATAAAGCTTGGAGGTGACTCTCCTGTCGTGTAATCATGGTAAAGGATGACAGCTCAGAACAAGCATCCGCTCAAGTCCTTTTCCTGGTTCTACTGTTTTTGGAAGAGATGCCAAGAATTTTCTAATAGCAAAACTGTCTATTATTCTCTCAAAACAATTAACACAGAAACTTCTGAATTCAGTGAAGGTCAGAGGATTAATAGGTTTTATCTGCAATGTGTTTGAAAAGCTAATTAAGACTCCACATACGGCAGAGTAGACTGGGAATACAATATCTCGTTTTTCTCAGCGTGACCACAGTGAGCGAAAGTGGAGAGAGAAAGGCAACCTGACAGTGGAGAACTCGCTGACGGGAGGCAAACCCTTTTTAAAGGAAACAAAACTGAAAACACTTCTCTTCTGACTGAAAATACTTCCTTTATTAAGTGAATATATTCAGCATCCGCTTTATGCTGGCATTATTTCAGGTGCTAGATATTGTGGGGATGAGGAAAAATTCCTCTTTCTCTCCACTGGTTCTTTTTGGCTGGCCAAATAAATCTACAGGAGGCAGATTGACAAGAGAAGATCTAATTAAATCTCTTACACATGGGAGCCCCACATACATGAGAGAGTCAGAGACCTTGCATACACGAGAAGCCCAGAGGTAGGTAGAGGGACAGAAGACATTCGGATGTAGGGATAAGGTACCATGCATAGGGGGCTTCAAGAAGTCCTTGCAGGATGACAAAAAGAGCAGACCTTTAATAAATAGAAGTTTGCCCTGTTCTATATATAGGTCAAAAGAAGTTATCCATGATAATCTCTTATGAGAAAGTCCTCTAATTCAAATGTTATTAGGTAAAGGAAGGGGTTGGCAGAAGGTTCTCCTGAGGCTGAAGCTAAAATTCCTTAAGCTCAAGCTATTCTGTACATCATTGAGGCACATCTTTGGGTAACTCGTTCTGGACTCCCAAATATTAAGTGTTGATCAAAACAGAGATGGTCTCTCTTACTTTTGTTTGTTTGTTTCTTTATGTGTTTTGTTGTTGTTGTTTGCCTAGAGACAAGCTGATTAACAAAGAAAAAACATTCAAATTAGTGAAAAAAAATAATTGGAAATAGGAAAAGGGAAATTGTATTTAGGTTTCCCAAAACATTAAACATTATTTAATAGCAACAACTTAAATACTAATATGGAAACATTTTTTTAAAATCATCACGACAGAAAGAAAGCTATTTTCCCTTGATTCTTTTACATTCATTCACTAACAATATTCTTCTTATAGTTAAAAGTGAGGAGACAGCAGAGATCTCAAAATTCTTTGAGGAACTTTATCTCTTAAAAAAGCCATTTAGCCCAGCAGGGGTAGCCCAGTGATTGTGTCCACCTATGAACCAGGAGGTCACGGTTCAATTCCTGGTCAGGGCACATGCTTGGGTTGTGGGCTCCATCCCCAGTAGAGGTGTACAGGAGGCAGCAGATTGATGATTCTCTCTCATCATTGATGTTTCTATCTTTCTCTCTCCTCCCTTCCTCTCCCTGAAATAAAAAAAATGTATTTAAACAAAAACCCTTTTAAATAAATACTAATATATTTTTCTCCCTTGCTCTGGATCTTGGTTGTCAGACACTGTCAGTTTCCTCTGTAATGCTTTGAATGACTATCTTTTCCTGACATACCACGTTGGACCAGGCCCTCCTAACCTTTCATCAGAACTATTTTAATAGATTTAAACTCTATAATATTTATTAAAATAGCTTCCTAATCGGTATTTCTCTTTGTGTTTCTCTGCTGACAAAAATATGGACAGGTTAATATTTTTAAGCATATAGATCTATAATAATAAAAGCATAATATGCTAATTAGACCGAATGATCTTCTGGACAACCTTCTGGATGACCTTCAGATGACCACGCCATGACACCCACTGGCGCCAGGCCAGCCAAGGTGGATGCGATGTGATTGGTCGGGGCCCTGGCCATCGCCCCATGATTGCCCCACAGAGGGAGGCCCTGGCCACTGACTGGCAGGCTGCAGTGGGTGGGCGGGGCCTCTCTCTGTGAGGGAAGCCCGGGTCCTGGTGCCAGAGGCAAGCCGGTGCCGGCAGCCAGGGGAAGTGCTACTCTTGCATGAATTTCGTGCATTGGGCCTCTAGTAAATACATAATCATGTCAGTCCATTGCTTTTACACCTTCGGTGGTTGCCCACTATGGAATTAAGTGTAAATTACCTAGCTGTGCCCTCAAGGCTAATCATGACAAGCTACCTTTCTAATCAAGACCTGGCTTCCCCATTTCCCCCCTCACTATTCCTCATGCCCCTGACCAGGTTTTTCTGCATCCTCTTTACACCTAAAATATGTTGTTCTTTAGGTTCCGGAACTAAGCCACAGGAGTGAACAACTTACTCAGTTCAACCTATGATGACCTATCAGAATATTCCCTGGGAATTTTGAGTTACATATTATTCCTTAGGATTCAGCATTTAAAGACAATGTAAGATTGAGGCTTGTAAAAGTAATCTTGCTACAAGGTATAGAGAGATTACACAAGATTAAAAATAAGCAGTGAGCCGATGAGAGATAGAAAAAGAGAAATTAATTAGAAAGCCATGATAACATCTTTTATTTCACCTCTTGAACTCCCAGGGAAAGTAATCCAGTACTAAATCTACTTTTTTTTTTTCTTTTACTAATTTTAATGAATTCATTATGATAAATGAAAGACCTAAAATGTTCCTCACACAATACTGGGCTCTCCAAATATTTATAAAATAATCCATGAAGTCCCTATGATCTTTACATGAGGATTGTATTGGCAAATCCCTATTGCTCACAATATATACAAGTAGTGATTTAAGGTAACATACTTGAAAAAAATTGTGCATGTTTATGTAATAAGACTTAAACCTAAAAAAAGAAGCATTTGATGTCTTCAGTATTTACTACCTAAGTCTAAGTTCTATATTACAAACCCATCTAATTTATCCTCTGTTTATCTTAATAATGACCATTATTATAGGTTTTAAAACCTCCTGAATCTCTAATAGATACTGCAGATTATAATAGAGAAGATATGTGATTGCAAGGGGCTGTTAAGAAAAAAAAAAGCAAAAAGGTATAATGGGAATAAATTATAGATTAGCATGTAACAAAGGATACTGGGCTTTTTCTAACTACAATTACTGGAGAAGCTAATAAATGCAACAGCATTATAGGATGTTGTGTTATCTCTAATTTGTCTTTGGCTGACTCACTGTGTTTATTAATAGTTTGGAGAGATAAGCATGTTGTTAATTTTATATTCCAGCTATAAAATGCCATCTTTTCAAACTGAAAATTAAAAAAAAAAGGAAAGTTTAAACTCTGAATAAAATTAAAAGGGTGATTTTGGTTTTGTTTTTTATTTTACTTATAAAATAAAACAAATGAGAGTCAACTCTGCATTTAGTCATAACTTTAAAAAATTACATAAACATAATTTTTTTTCTGGCAAGTAAGTGCTGAAATGACAAAGATACTTCCCTTTCTGAGTCTGAATATGTGCGTGTTTGTGTGTGTGTGTGGGTGTGTGCGTGTGCGCGCGTGTGTGTATAAGTGTGTATATATTTCACTGTCAAAAGCAGGCTACCATATAACAAGCATCTATGAACAAATATGAGATAAAAATTACCTTCTTCTTAGAAGAATTCATGCAGCAAGATGAGATCCATCAAACACAAAATTCTTGATGATTTATCTACCTCCATGATTTAACTGTTTTTAAATTGCTATAACTATTCTAACCTGTGTGGAGGTTTCATTTGGTGATGAACATTTAGGTTTCAAATGACATAATCCAAGAAACATAAACTAATTTTGACAAACAGAGGAATTAACTAAATGATGTACCTAATGGCAGGAGGTTGGAGGGATGGTGGTTTTCAGGGGTACCTGGATCCTAGGCTTGAAATACCATTAAAACTCTACCTTCATCCCTTTACCTGCCTCCATGTGTCAAATATTAAAAGATTGGTGGTCACAAGAAAAGTGTAAATATAACCAATAGCATTCTTAGACTCACAGTATCTAATTTACCACCTAAGAAGGAAAAGAGATAATTTTCCTTTTTAAAAAGTCTATGGGGTGACATTGGTTAATAGGATCATATAGTTTTTAGGTGTAGATTTCTATGATACAAAATCTGTATATTGCACTGTGTGTTCACCACCCAAAGGCAAATCACCATATATTTGGTCAATGTCACCCCAAGAAATTTAATTAAAAAACAATAATGATGAAAAAAATTCTTTCTAATATTTATATATTCTTTATTAAGGTCTCAATATACTTTGCAACACTATCACTCTTTTTCTTTATTTTATTCCAAAATATATGTAATTTACCAGATATAGATGGTAACAGGGGAAGGAAAACTACCAATAGGTGTATAAATATGGACAGGGAATAAGTACAACCTTCAAGAAATGAGAAAGTATAACAGGAAATAGATAATGACTACATGTGAGATGTAACTCAAGATATGTATTTGGGAATAATTTTTTGTCAACTGATTTTTATAGCATTCCTATTGGTCATAAAAGATGATGAAGAATTAAAGTGATCCTTATGAAAAAAAAAAAGAGCCCAAGACTCCAGTTCAACTCTGGTCATGTGCCCATACTCATGAGTGGAGTGGTAGGTGCAAAAGTGATGATTAGAACCTTCATTTGACCATGTGATTAGAGTTAAAGGGGAAAGCCATTCACCAAATGAGGAGGATAGGAAGAAAAGAGAAGTACCAGAGGAAAAGATTTGAACTGCCTATGGTCAGTACAATTGTTCATCAGGCAAAAATATCCGAGTTTTTAATTCATCACATTTATATAATCTACTTAACTGGATTAAAAGGAACACCAGGATACTATATTCTTAGTACTACTAAAATATCAAACTGAATGAAACTTGTTTTTCAACTTAGTCTTTAAAACTCTTTCCTGCCTTATTTCTCCTTTCCATTCCTAAATAGTTATTGTGGCCTGTTTCTTTCCTGCTGATGTCCACACAGTCATGCCTTCTTACCAAGGCTAGATCCTTTCATAGGAACCATTTTATAACAAATTTGAAATGTGTCTTATTAAATATATGCATTGTATTTTTATAGGCTCTCTACACACAAGAAAACATAACTCATACATTAATTAGCTTTCTGTCTGTGATTTTATTAAAACCACTTGCTATCTAAAGACCTCATACACAGATTATAGTTGCCATTTCAATAAAATTTGAGTGAAGCTAAAATTCAGTTGAAACAGCAAATTAAACATTGCACATACATGCGAAATGCAAATGCTGAAACTATAGGTTCTATTGAAAATGGAAATTAGAAGCGTCAAGGACATGCGCTTAGAACCTCAGTTAAAGACCTTGCCGCACAAGAAATGCTGTCCCAGGGTTATCTTCCCCTATTGGTTCTTGAAGAGGCTCACTTAATTGTGGAGACCTTAGCTTTTACTCTGAGTGATATGGAAGCCCCTGTAAAGGTGGAACTAGATGGTGGTAGGTAGGGTCTCTATTGGCCTGGGTACCTGAGCAGCTGTGATGAGTAGAGCCCCTTTCCCAGTATGTAGCATAAACAAGAACTAAGCTTTGTCAAAGTTTCTGGGATTATAGGGTTTGGGCTCTGGTCATTATCACAGTTATATTATGACCTTACTTGTGGACACAAGAGGTAACAGTGCCCAAACTGGGGTGGTTCTTGAAAATAGTGAGAAAGCATCAACTACTAAACATCCTTCAAAGGTGAAGGTGATGTGAGTAAATAAAGAAGGGTGATTATGAAGATTTGTCTTTAAGCAAAAAAAAAAGTGTGATAATTTAATGATAGGAAGAAAAAGGTGAATATAGAAAAGACATTCTGGGGTATGTGGGGTGTGTGTGTGTGAACATTTGAGTTTGTTTTTTGTAAACAATATTAATTTGGTAATGTCTAATAGACATTTAAATGAAGATGTAGAATAAGAAAGTGGGTATATGAAAGTGGAGTTTAATAAGACATCAGAGCTGTGACAGACATTTGGGACTCATTATCATAACGATAGTATTAAAACCATGGGACTGTACTAAGTCACATAAAAAATGAGTAAAGAGAAAAAGACATAGACTCAAGCCCTGGGTGTTTCTACTGTTAAATACCAGAAAGAAATGGAGGAAACCAGCAAAAATGTCCAACAGCGAGTGAATAGAGAGGTAAAAAAGAAAAAGTGTTGTCCAAGAGTCTGAGTAAAAAAAAAAAAAAAAAGGGATTGGCTGTCAAATGCTCTTAAGAACTAAGAATTCACATTTGGATTTGCTAATATGGCAGTCAGTAATGACCTTGACAAGATTTATGTGGGGTGAAGGCCTGAGTACAGCAGACATATGAAAGACTGGAAGAAGAGATTACACAGCTAATGAAGAGCTGAGCTCTAAAAGGCATTGAGAAATGAGTCAGTCACCTGTAAGTGATGCACTCTCGCAGCAGGACTTTGTTTTTAAATATATAAAATATATTATAGCACACTGTATGCTGCTGGGAATACTAGCAGAAGTCAAATAAATTTGCAGAGGAGAGTATTGCTGGAGAAACAGTCCTGGGTAGAAGACAGGAATAGCATATTTGCACAAGTGTACTAGGTAAGTATACACAGTTTAACTATTGTGTTGTGTTGTATTGTATTGTATTGTATTGTATTGTTTTCAGCCATGAAGACAGAGAATATAGAGACAAATGAAGAATGTTAGTGGAGTCCGTGGTCAGAGCTCCTGAGAGCTGTCTTCTACTTTTTATTTTCTAAGGGAACTAAGAAGCAAGGTGTTCAGCTGATAGAGAAGAAGGGTGAAAAGGTAAATGAAGGAGGATTGAAAAGGGGCAACAGTTTGAGGCAGTAGTCTCAGAAAGGGAAAACTGAACTATTAGGATTCTATTCCTAAAAGGTCATAGTATCACTAGGCAGCACCATTTCAAAAGCCTCAGCATTTTCTGGACAAATGTCCACTGACCCCATGCTGCATGGAGGCATAGAGCAATAAAAATAAGAAACAGTATACATTCGTAGAACTTTAGTAAATATATGTATTTTTTATTTTTAAAATATCTTTATTGATTAAGGTATTACATATGTGTCCTTATTCCCCCATTACCCCCCACCTCCCACTCATGCCCCCACCCCCCTGTTGTCTGTGTCCGTTGATTAGGCTTACATGCATGCATATAAGTCCTTTGGTTGATCTCTCCCCCTTACACCCACCCTCCCCTACCTTCCCTGAGGTTTGATGTTCTGATTGATGTTTCTCTGTCTCTGGATCTATTTTTGTTCATCAGTTTATGTTGTTCATTATATTCGACAAATGAGTGAGATCATGTGGTATTTATCTTTCTCTGCCTGGCTTATTTCACTTAGCATAATGCTCTCCATCTCCATCCATGTTGTTGCAAATGGTAAGAACTCCTTCTTTTTTACCGCAGCGTAGTATTCCATTGTGTAGATGTACCACAGTTTTTTAATCCACTCATCTGCTGATGGGCACTTAGACTGTTTCCAAATCTTAGCTATGGTGAATTGTGCTGCTATGAACATAGGGGTGCATATATCCTTTCTGATTCGTATTTCTAGTTTCTTGGGATATATTCCTAGAAGTGGGATCACTGGGTCAAATGGGAGTTCCATTTTTAGTTTTTTGAGGAAACTCCATACTGTTCTCCACAGTGGCTGCACCAGTCTGCATTCCCACCAGCAGTGCACCAGGGTTCCTTTTTCTCTGCATCCTCACCAGCACTTGTCATTTGTTGACTTGTTGAAAATAGCCATTCTGACAGGTGTGAGATGGTACCGCATTATTGTTTTGATTTGCATCTCTCTGATGATTAGTGACTTTGAGCAGGTTTTCATATGTCTCTTTGCCTTCCTTCTGTCTTCTTTCGAAAAGTGTCTATTTAGAGCAGTTGCCCATTTTTTGATTGGGTTGTTTATCTTCTTTTTGTTAAGCTGCATGAGTTCCCTGTAAATGTTGGAGATTAAACCCTTATCGGTGATATCATTGGCAAATATGTTCTCCCATGCAGTGGGCTTTCTTGTTGTTTTATTGATGGTCTCCTTTGCTGTGCAAAAGCTTTTTATTTTGATGTAGTCCCATTTGTTTATTTTCTCTTTAGTTTCCATTGCCCTAGGAGCAGTATCAGTGAAGAATTGCTTCGGCATATGTCAGAGATTTTTCTGCCTGTGGATTCCTCTAGTATTTTTATGGTTTCTTGTCATATGTTTAAGTCCTTGATCCATTTTGAGTTTATTTTTGTGTATGGTGTAAGTTGGTGGTCTAGTTTCATTTTTTTTCATGTATCTGTCAGATTTTACCAACACCATTTATTGAAGAGACTGTCTTAACTCCATTGTATGTTCATGCCTCCTTTGTCAAATATTAATTGAGCATAGTGATTTGGGTCGATTTCTGGGTTCTCTATTCTATTCCATTGGTCTATATGTCTGTTCTTGTGCCAGTACCAGGCAGTTTTGAGAACAGTGGCTTTGTAATACAGCTTGAAATCTGGTATTGAGATCCCACCTACTTTGTTCTTCTTTCTCAGGATGGCTGTGGTCTTTTTTATTCCAGATGAATTTTTGGAGAGTTCCTTCTAGGTCTGTGAAATATGCCATTGGTATTTTAATGGGGAGTGCATTGAATCTATAGATTGCTTTGGGTAGTATGGACATTTTAATGATGTTGATTCTCCCAATCCATGAACATGGTATGTTCTTCCATCTGTTTACATTTTCCTCTTTCTCTTTTTTCAGTGTCCTGTAGTTTTCCACGTATAGTTCTTTTACCTCCTTAGTTAAGTTTATTCCTAGGTATCTTAATTTTTTTGGTGCGATGGTAAATGGGATTGCTTTTTTAGTCTCTCTTTCTGTAAACTCACTACTGGTGTATAGAAATGCCAGAGACTTCTTGGTGTTAATTTTATAGCCTGCTACAATGCTGAATTCATTTATTAAGTCTATTAGTATTTTGATAAAGTTTTTTGGGTTTTTTATGTACAATATCATGTCATCTGCAAATAAGAACAGCTTTACTTCTTCTTTTCCAATTTGGATGCCTTTTATTTCTTCTTCATGTCTAATTGCAATGGCTAATACTTCCAGGACTATGTCGAACAGGAGTGGTGAGAGTGGGTATCCCTGTCTTGTTCCTGTTCTTAGGGGAAAAGGTTTTAGTTTTTGCCCATTGATTATGATGTTAGCTGTGGGTTTATCATATATAGCTTTTATTATGTTGAGGTATGATCCTTCTATTCCCACCTTGTTGAGAGTTTTTATCAAGAAATGGTGTTGGATTTTGTCAAATGCTTTTTCTGCATCAATTGATATGACTATGTGATTTTTATCTCTCAATGTGTTTATGTGATGTATCATGTTTATTGATTTGCAGATATTGTACCATCCTTGTATTCCTGGGATAAATCCTACTTGGTCATGGTGTATGACCTTCTGATGTAGTGCTGAATCTATTTGCTAGAATTTTTTTGAGGATTTTGGCATCTATGTTCAAGAGGGATATTGGCCTGTAATTCTCTTTCATTGTGTTGTCTTTATCTGGTTTTGGTATTAAGGTGATGCTGGCTTCATAGAAGGAGCTTGGAAGTGTTCCTTCCTCTTGAATTTTTTGGAATAGTCTGAGGAGAATAGGTTTTAGTTCCTCCTTGAGTGTTTGGTAAAACTCCCCTGTGAAGCTGTGTGGCCCCGGGTTTTTGTTTGCTGGAAGCTTTTTGATGACTGCTTCAATTTCTTCCATAGTTACTGGCATATTGAGATGTTTAGATTCTTCCTGATTGAGTTTTGGAAGGTTATATTTTTCTAGGAATATGTCCATTTCCTCCAGGTTGTCCAGTTTGTTGGAATAGAGTTGTTCATAGTATTTTTTAACAATCCTTTGTAATTTGGTGGAGTCTGTTGATATTTCACCTCTTTCATTTCTGATTTTGTTTATTTGGGTCCTCTCTCCTTGCTTCTTGGTGAGCCTGGCTAGAGGTTCATCAATCTTGTTCATCCTTTCAACGAACCAGCTCTTGGTTTTGTTGATCTTTTTATTTATTTTTTTTTGTTGTTGTTGTTTTCTTTTTTTTGGTCTCAATGTCGTTTATCTCCACTCTGATCTTTATTATTTCCTTCCTTCTGCTTACACTGGGCTTTTCTTGTTACTCTCTAACTCTTTGAGTTGTAGGGTTAGGTAATTTATTACCATTGTTTCTTGTTTTTTGCAGTATGCTTGTAGAGCTATGAACTTCCCTCTCAAGACTGCTTTCGCTGTGTCCCATAGATTTTGGATTGTTGTGTTGTCATTGTCATTTGTTGCCATGATGTTTTTTATTTCTTCCTTGATCTCTCTGGTAACCCAGTCATTGTTTAATAGCATGCTGTTTAGTCTCCATGTGTTTGATTTTTTGGGATTGTTTTTATTGTAGTTGATTTCCAGTTTTATGCCACTGTGATGTGAGAAGATACTTGATAGGATTTCTATTTTCTTGATTTTGAAGAGACTTTGCCTATGACCCAACATATGGTCTATCTTTGAAAATGACCCATGTGCACTTGAGAAGAATGTGTATTCTGTGGCTTTGTGGTTAAATGTTCTGAATATGTCAATTAATTCCATCTGGTCTAGTGAGTTATTTAGGATTGATGTTTCTTTGCTGATTTTTTGTTTAGAGGATTTGTCCAATGGTGATAGTGGGGTATTAAAGTCTCCTACTATGATTGTATTGCTGTCAATCTCTCCTTTGATATCCTCCAGGAGTTTTATTTATGTATTTGGGTGCCTGTATTGGGTGCATATATGTTTACCAATCCAATCTTGTTGGATTTCTCCCTTTAGTATTATGAAGTGGCCTTCCTTATCTCTTGTTATGTCCTTCACTTTGAGATCTAATTTGTCAGATATAAGTATTGCTACCCCAGCTTTTTTCATTTCCATTCGCCTGAAAAACCTTTTTCCATCCCTTCACCCTCAGTCTGTGTGCGTCTTTTTTTCTGAGGTGGGTTTCTTGTAGACAGCAGATATATGGGTCATGTTTTCTTATCCAATCCGTTACCCTATGTCTTTTGATTGGGGCATTTAATCCATTTACATTTAAAGTTATTGTTGATAAGTACTTATTTGTCGCCATTTTTATTCTTTACCCCTGTGTTCCTTCTTCGCTTCCCATTTCTTTTTTTTACAGCAGACCCTTTAGCATTTCTTGCATTGCTGGTTTGGTGGTAATAAATTCCCTTAGTCCTTTTTTGTCTCCTGATTTCACCTTCAATTTTGATTGATAGCCTTGCTGGGTACAGTATTCTTGGATTCAGACCCTTCCTTTGCATGACTTAGTATATTTCATTCCATTCCCTTCTGGCCTAATGAGTTTCTGTTGAGAAATCAGTTGCTAGTCTGATGGGGGTTCCTTTGTAGGTAACTTTCTGTCTCTTTCTGGCTGCTTTTAAGGTTCTTACTTTGTCGTTGGTGTTTGCCAATTTAATTATAATGTGCCTTTGTGTCGGTCTTTTGGGGTTCATTTTGCTTGGGACTCTGTGAGCTTCTTGGATTTGTGTGGGTTTTTTCTTCCCTATATCAGGGAAGTTTTGGTTATTATTTCTTCAAACAGGTTTTCTATTCCTTGCTCAGTTTCCTCTCCTTCTGGAACTCCTATTATGCGGATGTTGTTTTGTTTTGTGTTTTCCCAAAGTTCCCTTAGGCTCTCCTCCTGCTTTTTATTTTATTTTTCTAGAAGCTGCTCTACTTGGGTATTTTTTCCTACCTTGTCTTCTAGCTCACTGATGCGGTCCTCTGCTTCTTCTAGTCTACTCTTGATGCTTTCTATTGAGTTCTTTACAGCAGCAATGTCATGTTTCATTTCTTCTTGGTTCTTCTTCATTTCCTCTTGGTTCTTACTCATATTGTCGAATTTGTCTTCCATTTTTTTCAGCCACCTTATGACCATTTCTCTGAATTCTTTCTCTGGCTTGCCTCCATTTCGTTTACTTCCTTTTCTGGTGATGCCTGCTTTTCTTTCATATGCGGGCTGTCTCCCCATGGTCTCTCTTCTCCTGGTGTCTGGTTATGTAGTTCTCTCTCTCTTTATCTCATGCGAAATCTGACCTTTCTGTGGTGGAGTGTAGAGCTCCTCTGAATCTGCGTGTTTGCGCCAATCAGGGACTGGTGCTCTGGGGTTCGCAGCTGCTCAAAGGGTGCTGCAGTTCACCCCATGGCTGAGGTGTGGGAGAAGGTATGGACTTGTGGAATCTGGGGAGAGTAGGCGGTGGTCCAGGAGAAGTGGTAGTGAGTCTGGTGCTCGAATATATGTATTTTTTGGGAGGACCAGCCCCAAGTATTTCATCAGATTCTATTGAGATACCTGTTTCACATGCTCAGGACCATGGTGTAATTTTTTTCCTTGTCCTTTGATGTGTTATAACTTGAGTATGCAGCTACCTCTACATCAGCACAATGCCTTTCAGGACAATTGTTTTATCTGCCTCTGCTTCTGATGCATTTTAGCATAAGCCTTTTCATTTGTTCATCTTTTTGACCTTATATTTTGAGATTAACATAGCTAACAAGATGGAGGCAGTGACTAACATAATTACTACATTTTTTCCTGAGTGAAATTACTTTTTTGGAAAAAAAAAAGATTGTTTTAATTATGTAAGTATTACTTATGCTCCTCCATAACTCCTTCAAATACTTTTAACAGGCAAACTTCTTAAAACATAATCATAATTCTTTTCCAGCCTGGGCACTTGAGTTGCCTGAAAGCTTTTTTACCCCACCTTTTGCATCATAACTAATTATTATATTGTCCTTCTTACCTTAAGCTTATTATCATTGGAATTTTTCTACTGTGATGTCTCAAAATATTTCTTTATCCTGAGGGCAATTAGTCATTATTCCATATATGTTATGTATCTTATTTCCTTTTTATATAAGGTTCTGGGTTTATGCTGACATTAATAAAACGTGCTCTGATTAGAGTCAGAACAATGTTTTATGCTATAGTAGTCAGACAGGAAAGAGAGGTTATATACACTGAACATAAACTGTGACCTCACTTCCTGGAACCAACTCTTGACCGGACTGTTTTTTTTTTTTCTTTCTAATAACTAATCAGCTAGGAGAATTTGATGTATGTACAAATTTGAAATCATGATAATAAAAAGTTTAATTTAAAAAGTTAAAAAAATCCAGACATTAGTTTAATTTAGCCTGATATTTAGTTTTGTAAAAATACAGTCTTATAAGTCTCCTTAACTTGAATATACTCAATCTTTTTATAGGATTTACCTCCACAAATCCCAGAAAGATACCTTTTTCTGCTTGAATACTGAAATGGCAGACTTCCCTCTCCAATTTTGTATCTCCATTACAATCTGGCTTTAACCTGCCACCTCAGAGCAACTGCTCTTGTCTTTTTTGCCCTCATGTCATAACTTCTAGATAACATTCACAAAGTTGATAGCTTTTTGATTCTTGAAACATCCATTTCTGAAATGTCTCTAATACCAAACCTTTTTGCTTTTCCTTAAACTTCTCTGGCAATTGCTTTCAGCCTGTCTTGCTTTATTTTCAAATATCTAATCTTTAGATGTTGAAATCCTTCAGGCCTTGACTCTATTCTACTCTCTTTTTCTTTTGACACAATCTCTCTGGGTAATCGCATCCATCCTCAGGGCATTAACCATGATCTATATGGATTACTGTATTTATAGTTTCTCTTCAGAATCTCCTTGGAGTTTCAGACCCATATATCTAGCTGTTCAGAGTACATGGGCTGTGGAGCCAGACTGTCTTGGTTATAAGTCTGGCCCTGAATAACGGGTACTAACTGTGTGACCTTGGGTAAGTTACTTAAACTCTCTGTGTATTAGGCCCCTCAATTTTATGTGAGGATTAAAATAGTTTATTTCTTGATCTATTATAAAGATAGAATAAATGTGTATTTGTAAAGCACCTAAAATAGTACCTGATAAAAATTTAGAAGAAACACCACATACATACACCTGAAACTTAACATACTTAAAAGTAAACTCTCAATTGTTTCCACCAAAACTCTTCCCCATCGGGGCTTCCCCATCTCAATAAATTACCTTTGCTTTTAATTGGCTTACCTCTTCTCTTCTGCCTTAACCCATTACCCAAATGAGAATATACTTGTATTGAACAAATATCTGAATATTTTTCTCCACTACTAACATCCTTCAAGAATTTCCCATTATACTTTTAATAAATCTAAACACCTGCACATGTCCCTGCATATTCTATATCCTGATCTTTTGTACTTGCTGTTATACAAATTGCACATATACACATTACAAACCCACACACCGTATTCACACATCACATAAAGAGGCAGACATCAATGGCTGCATCCCTCTAATACATCACATTCCAATTTAAATGCCTATGAGAGTGAGAGAGGCCTGCTCTAAAAGCTTATCTACCTATAGAGCTCCCTACACTCACCCATTGTTTGCTATGGTTGCCTCAAATTTGTTTCCTCTATGGACCTTACCCTAAGTTGTATTTACAGACATTATGTCCATTTCCTCACTGTGTGCCTCCCTTAGTAAACCGTAAGCTCCATTGAGGAAAGACTTTTGCCCATTTATCCACCTCTGTGGACTCAGCAGCTTGGTGAACAGTAGGCATTTAGTGAATATTTTCCACAAGAATGTATGCAAGACTAAGTGAATGAGTGAACTTGTCCTTTTCTAGCAGTTTATCTCAGAAGAGTTAGTCTGGTTTTTCAGGATCCTTTTTGAAATTTATGCTTCTATTCAAATAATTATTTTTACAACTCATCTTGTAAAGTGTGATAATGAAATTATCATTTCACACCATTACCTATCAGTTACTATGTTAAAGTTATCTTAATAATGAATAGGCTTGTAAACATATAGGTTGGTAATAAATTGTAGTGCAAAACATTTTTTAGACTTATTATTCAAATAGGCCAATCTAAGAAAAATAAATCATCTTAGTTTTGGCCTTATTTCTATGCTGGTCTATATGGCCTTATTTCTGCAGGTAATAATTGTTTATTATAAGAAAACACAACTTGTTAATCTTTAGTGGTTATAATCTCATCAAGCACTAAGAAAAATATTTATTCATCAATATCATCTTGTGGAATGAAGAGAGGAAGAATATTCATGCCTCCTCTATCTACAGTTTAGCTAAAGGGCACCATAAACTACATCAAAGTGTGACTTGCAAGTGCTATACATTGCCAAATTTTAACCTGTTGCTTTATTGCACCATCTTATTCAACTTTGGGGTGGGAAGGGGGGCTCAAAGACAGGTTTAGTTATTGTACAATTCAGGCCTTCAAAAACCAGCTCTTATTATATGAAGCTTATATTCTAAAACATTTCTAAAAGTATCTTTATTGTAGATACCTGGATAGCTTCTATTAACTTCTATCTACTCTCTTAGTAGGAAACATTGGAATGCCAAAAACCGGCATCTTCCCAACTCGCCTGTAGCATATTTAATTCCACCAAATAGATGCACCTACAGGAGACTGAAAAACAGAAATGCTTTGGCAAACAAGGTCACTTTGGTGTAAGTTACTGAGACTGGCCTCAACATTTCCAGTGTCTAGTTTGTGGGTATTGAAAGGAGGCTGTGGAGGCAGTTTTGATGAATGAAGCAGCTTCCTGACCATTGAAGTGCCATGCGCTCAATAATACATGGCAGCCCCTGCATTTTAATTCTTCCAGTCCTTCCAACAATTGTGTGTATATCCAGTTCCCCTTAGAGAAGCCCTCATGCTTGTCCTAAGTAGACTGGTTTGTATGTCTAGCACTGAAATCTGCTACACACAGAAAGAGGTGTATTTTTAAAGTTTTTATTTCCTTTCTTGATTGCTTTTCTTCATGGTACTTTTCAGGCGGAAATATACCTCATAACATTGTAAAATAACCATATTTTTTTTCTTTTCATACAATGTTTTTTAAGTGGCAGAGTTATTTGTTTGTTAGCTTTTCCCACCACATATGATTTCAAAAATATACAAAATAAGAGATTATTATAATAAACCCTGATGCACCAATTACCCAGTTACAACCATTATTAATTGATGGGCTGGCAATTTCACATCTTGTAAAACACCATCCAACCCCCCCTAACATAGGCCATTATTAGCAAAGTGTGATTTACCAGTTTCATGAAGTAGAGGCTCATTAAATTCACAATAGAATGTATGTCTAAGGTTCCTTTACATGTACATAATAACAAAAATAAATGTAATAAAACATAATAATATAACATAACATAAATAAATGCATATTTTATATCAACATAAAAATAAAACATTAATATAATTATAATAATATATCATGATAAAACTGATACATTAAATAAGCATCTGGCATATCATATGCCTTATAAATTTGCTACTATTTGGGGCTAGAGTAGTAACATCATAAGCTCTGCCATATTTCTCTGTTTTAGAAAGAAATGATATGTGTGGCCCCAGCTCTACAAGATTTCAGGTCATCATCATTTCAAGAAATTTTTACTACTTTCATAACAAATTTCGAACTGGCTTCTTTTAAACCATATTGCTCTCACTAAAAATATATTGGTAGGATTATTAAACCCTAAAAATAGATAAAGTTAAAAATTCGCACTAATTAAATGTCTATCACACACACAATTTTAAGTATTTAGGGGCTAAGATTTTGTAAACAAATGATTTATGCATATTTCCATTAGGAAATTGAACTGATTTGTAAAAGCTGGTATTCAAAAGTAAAAATGTTAAGGAAACAAAACCGGTTACAAGAAAGAAGGTCAATACTACCCGAGCGACCCTTCCCCAGGTGTGTTGAGCAATCAACCAGTTAGGGCTCTGTGTCAGTGAATGAGCACCAGCCTTGTAGGAAGTGATACTGATATACTCAGTTCTCTTGTGAGTGGCACACAATTTCACTTTAACATGACTGCTGAGCTAATAACACAGGGGCATAGAAATATCATATTTTCCCATCACTCACTGCATATGAACATGTCTTCCCTTTCCCCTCAAAAGCTAAAACCAAAACAACAGCCCCCTCCACACACACACCATTGAGTTTTGCCAAAAGTTTTTTTTTAGATTGTGCATACATATGACAAATACTTGAAAGATGGCACACAATTCAAAACTTTCTTGTGAAAATATTTTAGTAAAAATGATGGTCTCAGAAAAATATTGTGTTTCTCTTTAGCATTCAATCATGTAACTGTCAAAGACACACTAACCTAAGCAACAATGAGTCTCTCAGTGTCATTGGTGCTGTTGTAATTAGCTAGCCCTATATAATAAAAGGGTAATACGCAAATCAACCAAAAGGTGGAATGACCAGTCGTTATGACACACTCTGATCACGGGGAGCGGGCCTAAGCTGGCAGTCGGACATCCCCCAAGGGCTCCCAGACTGTGAGAGGGTGCAGGCCGGGCTGAGGGAACCCCCTGAGTGCATGAATCTCGTGCAACAGGCCTCTAGTTATTAATAATAGGAAAGGAGCAAAAGGGAGACCAGACATTATAAGCACGGTCTTTTGGGCAGCTTCACTAAGAAGCTGCAACTTTTCACTTTCCAGGGAACCACTGGTCCATTCCCTGCACACCACTGGGGGAACGGGGAAGATGAGTGCATGCACAGTGAATTAGGATGAGGTAGGAAAGGTGCCTGTCAGTCAAATATGGAACAGAGATCATTGGCCAGAGAGGGTGGGGCCACTACCAGCCCATGAAAGTTTGGGGATACAGAATCCCAAGACAAAGCAGTTTACTCTTTGGCTCTTAGCACTCTTGGCTCTTTGTACTCTTGTAGCTCTCTAGCATTCACCTGTGTACTCTCCATAGCCATGTGGCCTTGTGGACCCCACAGGCAATGGACTGATGAACTGCAGCAGGGAACACAAACTAAGCCAGCTTAATACTGGACTGGACACTGCTCCAAGATGGAAAGGCAACTCTGGGCTACAGGCTTCATTCCAGCCCTATTGAAGGCACAGCTGGACTTCTTCCCCGACAGGATGAAGGAAAATGGGACCTGGGAAACTCAGTTGTAATTCCACAGAAATAAAACTTTCTACAATATCTCACCTTCCCGTGCGAGTCTCAGAAAATTCATTTTCTCGTGACATCATAAGAAACCCACTCCCACCAGCACCAGTGGGAATGAGGAGAGCTCCCCACCTATAACATCATCATATAATCAGAACTGTGTTTCCCTTTCATCAGGGAAATTAAGTTTTTGATAAAACAAAATGAGTAAATGTTCAAGAATGCAATAGATTCTACAATAACATCTTTAATAATAAAAATTCAAATGCAAAGCAATTGTCTATCAACTCCCAGAACACCTGCCTATCTCTCACTGGGCATTTCATGTGGCACATAATCATGCAACTCATTGTTTATGATTTTTTTTTATCCCACTTCTAGCATGATGTCAGAGATTTTTTGAAATTCCTATTTGGTACTAATAGACTAACCAATGTCCAGTTTGGCATCTTATAATCTTCTCTTTCAGGGTCCTTCCCCACTGGCTTTTTCCTCCACCTATGTCACTGCAATCTAAGAAGTGAAGGGTTTTCACTAATGCCATCAGCCTGGCTGCTCTCCCCAGACAATGCCTTCTCTTGAAATTTTCCCTCAACAGCTCCCTCATAAAAGCTTACCTACTGACTCATTTTCTAGGGCATTGTTTTCAGCTTATTATTATACAGGAAGATCTGGAAATCTCATTCACTTTAAGTGTTAATAGCTGAGAGGAATTAGTCTGTTACCCCCCTAAGAGATTTGCATTTTAATAGAGGACAATTTCTTCATTACTCAAAGGAATGGAAGATCTCTAATGGTGGAATTTCAAGCATCACTGACACTAGTGGAAGAAATATTTGGGGTAAGAACACTTATCACCAAACCATAATACTTGAGATAACTACATTTTTTTTACTATCTAGACTTAAGTTGAACCTGGATAGAAGAAATATTCATGTTTGAACAAGAATAAAAGCAGAACTAAATTGAAAGCAAAAATCTGAAGCTATTGAACAGCCTTATTTTTTAATGGGATGCATTATTATCACTCAGCTTCTTATTTTTTCTAAGTGGCATCATTATTCTATGCAGCTCTTCTCAATTTCATTGTGTCTTCACCAATGTGGCCTAAAGTTCCCCTCAGCTTGAACCTTTAGACAGGCTTGGTCCTGACTTTAGACCGCTGACCTCCCTTGTCTTGGAGCATTTAATGAAGGAAAGTTAGACTTTTAAATTCTTTATTTGTTCCTTTGAGATATAAATCTTTTTAAAAAAACATCTTTCCAGTTTTACAACCCAGGAATGATTTTCTCAGGGACCTGGAGTCATTCCCTTGAAATGTAATCATCAAGAAAGATAGCACCTCTATTTCCCAGTTTTTGTGGGAGGGTAAGAACCTAACTCTTTTGGGTGCCTTGCTCTGAGTTGTAACACTACATTCCTGTCATGAAGATAAGGGACAGTTTACTTTTACTTTGAGCAAAGCCAATTAGCAAACTCAGGTGGCCTTCAATGACCCCATCCCATTTCAGCTCTCAAAACCTCCCCTGTTTTTTGTCTCAGTGAAATTGAGTTCAGCATAAGATTTGGTCTCTTGCCCCTATTGCAATAGCTTTGAATAAAGTCTTCCTTGCCTGTATAACTTTGTATAGTGTAATTTTTATCTGAACATGGATAGATTTAAGTACCTATATCCAATTTGCTTACTTTGCCCAAAGATTCTTTCAAACATCCTGAAGCAAACATCCCTGAACATAATATGACGAAGGAAACAGAGGAAGTGCAATACCTTTTTTTTTCATATCAATGGCAGTTTCCTTCTCAGTTTTCTTTTTGACATCTTCTTTTTCTGGTGGTAAAATGAGAAAATTAAAAAGCCTTTTCCTGTATAATTTTTATGTGTGGGGGCACACATGACTACCGATAAGGTACATCTAATTTATCTTGTAAGTCAGAGCTATAAGTCATGTCAAATATGAATGAACTGGCATCTCATAACAGAATAGTGACTTTGGTGTGCTTTCTCTTCAGGAAGGGAGCACATTTTTACTAAGGTCAACAAAATCTATCATGACAGTAGAAATATTAAAAAGCATTATTAATTAAAAATATAGTATGCTTCAATAGTTTTGCCAAAGAATTTAAAAAGGAATATACTGAATGTTGCCCAGGCTACCAGGCCCCTGGAAACATGTCAGAAAGTCAGAAATGGCTGAGGCTCACTTGGGACCTCAGCCGCACTATATGAAAACAACATAACCAATCTAAAAAGAACAAAACATAGCAAACTAATCAACCAGTTTCCTCCCTACACATTAAATAATGTGCTCTTTTGAAAGTCAGTTTTTATTAAACAGAAAGTATTAAATAGTAGTCATATTCACATAAAGTGTCAGGTAAAGAACTGAATTAGAATTGAACAGTTATTCCTAAGCCGGCAAGCGGGGGGGGGGGGGGGGGGGTGTCAGTAAGAGTTTTAAAAATGTGTTTAAGTTTAAATTTTTTTAAAAAAAGTTCATCAATTTCAACTTTATTTGGAATATTTATAAGTCTCAAGAGTGTTTGTTGATAAGAAAAATGAAATTATTAAGGAATTTGTTTCCTAAAATCAATAGCTTTGTCAGTAGCATTATAAATGGATACTAATCGATTTATGTGTTGGACAGTTTTTAAATTTCTTACCTTTCTTTTTTGTTTCAGAAGTCACTTTCTTCTCAGCTTTCTTCTTTTCCCCTTCTTTTTCTAGAGAAGAAATCAAAAATAGTTTCTTTACAACAATTTAGTGCAAAAGAAAAGCTAAGATTGGAATGAAGGATTACTGTTCAATTCTGCCTCCAGATAGCTTTGTGACTTAGAGCAAGTGATTTAATCTTACTGAGCCTTATTTTCCTCATTTGTAAGATAACAACACCTCCCTCAAAGTTAGATAATGTTTACAAAGCACTAGGCGCAGTGCCTGGTTCATATAAATGCATAAAACTGCAGGCCGCTAATATTGCTTACAGCTAATAAACAAGATAGCTTGAGCTTCCTGAGCTAAACAATTGTTGAGGGCCTAAAGTGAAATAGTAATACATGAAATTACAACATATTTTTCTGAGGAAAGATACACGCGAGCTAAACGAATTGCTTTTGTTGCCTTTTCCTATGTCCAGTTTCATTAGAAAGAATAAACCAAGCCATTAGCGATGCCTAGTTTGGGTTAACTGTTTTTCAGATCTGTCTCTTGTCAGCAGCATTGGGAGCCGGTGACACTTATCTGGCAGTGTGCTGGGGACATAACTTCCAGTGCCCTCTCTGGGTGGTTCATCAGCAAGGGTGCTCAGACCATTTTGTGCACCCAGAGGTTGCAGCGAGTCTAGACAGTGCATAGAACAGTATGTGTTCCCTGCGGACTTCAAGAAAGTTCCGTTTCAGAGTTCTAAGATAGCCTTGTTCTGAGGGGCCAATGGAACTTCAAATGCCCAGCCACAGCCCTGTAACAACTGGACATTCCTGGACGTTTTTCTGGTAAGTGCACTCATTTCAAGTAACAGAGCTCTGTAGCAGTGTAAGAGTTGTTAAAACCGAATACTCAGTTCTCTTAGGTTTGAGGCGGTACATGTTGGCAAGAAATTGATTTTTATCTTCAGTTAGTAGCATTATTCACCTTACAGTTGAAATATTTTTCTCTTTGTCATTTGTCTCTCAAGTACAGATGCTAAGCATTCCAAGATTTTCATTACCCAGAACTAGTGTGAGATTATTACTATGCTGAAGAAATTCCATGAGCAGTTCTAGCGTGAATGCTTAAGTTGCCTACTAATGACTGCATCTTATTAAACACTGGAATTTTAATTCATTCCCTTTGGTGTCCCCCTTTTCATTTTTTTACCGACAAGATCAAAGACAACACTTTCTTTCAGTGTTGGAAGTATAATTTATAAAGAACATGTCATGACTCCTACAGACACGTTGGTGTCGAAAGGAGAAGCGCGTTCACACTCTGTCCAAGTCGTCTGCAGCGCCCCATCCCAGAGCAACCAATCAGAAGGCGAAAGCCAAGAAGTCAAATTTGGATAGTTCCAGAGTTAGGAATAAACCAATTAAAATGTGCTGCCATTCCTTAGAGCTTCATACATATTAAATATGGAAATGGTGTTTAAAATCCTGAATAAAGATTCTCTTGATTTAAGTAGTATTACTTTCAGCTTCTCTGGGAAAATGTTATGTAGCCAAGGCATTTTCCATCTTACTAAAATAAACACATGTGCCAGATCATTGGACTAGCATTTGCTAAACACCACCGTCTGATGGCAGGTACCAGAAAAGGGTTAATTAACATACAGAGCACTTATAAATATGCTCAGCCTGTATCAAAAATCCATCCCATGGTCACCATAAAATCACAACTCAGTTCCCACATCTCTATGTTTCATAATGTAGATGAATGAATATTTTACCTAAAAGTTTGTGACAATTAGTCATTCTTATAGTGACTTTGGAATAAAAGTAGATGTTTGAGGCCATAAGATGGAAGACATTCTTTTCATTTTTTTTTAAGAGAATGCTCTTGGGCAATAAACTCTACCTTTAAATGAATATATCTGGGGTTTTATTGGGGTGACACTGTATTCCTGCCTCCATTCATATTGAATAAATGCTTCTATTATACACTTTGCCTGTGATTATGACCATACACGGTGAGAGTCATGAATAAGAGCAGAAGTCCACAAAAAGCATGTATAAATGATATACTTTAATAACACTTTTTATGAAGTAGACCTTTAAGCTGTCATTACGGGACATACTTTATTCACGGCAAATTCATTTAAAACTTCAACTTCTGAAGATTCTGCATTTCGTCAAGCACTATTGTCTCTATTCCCTAGGTGACTTGGCAGCAGTAGAATTTGGTTTTTCATTTATAAAAGACATAGTAATTTAATTATATCCTGCTTGGATATAAAAATAAACCACGTGTCTTTTATGAAACCTCTCTGTCCCCTGACATTTGTTTTTCTCAGCAGTGAATACTCTTTCCTTTCCATCCACCTATGCACCCGCTCATCAATTTCCTTTCTCCCCTTCCTCCAGTTTTTGCTGTTTTGTTTCTAACAAGCTAGAGAAGAGTCAGAACAGTTAATATCATAGGTTTTCAGATGATCCGCAATTAAGAGTGTTGATAGAATGTGAACTTATCAGCAGACTGCCTTTCTTTGGCAAAAAGTGTCAGAAACCCTGAGATGATGGTTTTAAGGGGCAGGGATCACAGGAAAGCCTGGTTGAGAGAGAAATCTTCTCCAAAATGGGCAGCTCAGAGCCACAAATATGTTATTAGATTCCGCATAAATTAACATCAGATGAAAGAAAAATTAAAAGACTCACTTTTTACTTTCTAAGCCCTTACAATGGGCTTTTCTCTTGCTTTTAAATGTTTTCTTTTTATGCCATCTCAAAGCCAGAGAATGCACAATAGTTCATTATAATTGTAAAGCTTTCTAAGATGCTTGTTCCTAGCAAACAGAGAAAACAAATGCAAATGTCTCATTTTCATCTTGTGTTTTGTTCCTCCCTCTTTGCATTTCTAGTGTAGAGATTATCCAGATTTTACATGTCGGATGGGTGCTTTTCTTTGAATCCTCTGTGGCCAGGCTTGATCTATTTTTGGTCCTAATTAAGTAAACAGAGACATATTTCTTTCCTAACAATGCATTCCAACAGACCTTGTTACTGTCACCTTGTTTCTCTAGAGTGGCAGAAATGGGCTTGGAATCCCACTCACTACTATGATCATGGAAAATTTCCCATAAACAGATAAGCTCAACTACAGCAGTGGTTATAGAGTTCTTCGTTGTTATCTACAGAGGGCCATGGCCCTTGTGAGGTTGGGTGTGACACTGATCATGTGCTGCGACACACTGAATTTCATTTTCCTCACTTGAACGATGGGACTAATAAAACCTACCCTGCCAGCTTGTTGTGAGGAATGGAGAAACTGAGCTCAAGTACCTGGCCCAGAGTGCATGTTCAAAAAAAGCAACAATGATAGCTATTACTATAGTTTAGAAAAAAATAAAGATATGACTTCACATAATATGTAGTGATTTCTTAGGTGTGATATTTATTAAAATGTTAAAATAAATGCACATAAATTTGTATGATGCTGTATGGAGGGAGCTGTGTCTGGAATATCTTGTGTCGAGAGACTTTAGGACAAAAGTACCTATGTAAGAATCAACATATTGTGAAGGGGCACTGCGCTGGAATGAAGAAGTGGATTCCAGACTCAATTTTGCAATAATTAGTAGCCACTGCCTTATGCAACTGTGAGTAAATCTTCTGACTTTCACCATAAAAGGCAGGGGAATGAGTAGAGCATATTTAAATCTCTCTTTACCTGTTCATTTATTCACTCTGCAAATGAAACATGTGCCATCTTGCATTTTCTTCCTAATTTTGCTGGGAACAGTTAACTTAAAAAGCTTTAGAGCTGTAAATAGCTATTGTATGTTCTCTGCCTGTTATGACTTAAAATTTTTAAAGCTGGAGACGTCCATTTTTAAGCCTAAAAATGAATATATGCATATACTCATGCATATTTGAATATGTATGCATGTATATATAATGTTAGGTGTTAATAAGGATCAGAAAAAAACTTAAAGCTTGGTTTATAGAATTGGGCCATGAGAACGTGGGAGGTGATATTGCTTTTTTTTTCATAGAGTTTTTTAAAATATATTTTTATTGATTTCAAAGAAGAAGGGAGAGGGAGAGATAGAAACTTCAATGATGAGAGAGAAACATTGATTGGCTGCCTCCTGCACACCCCACACTGGGGATGGAGTCCACAACCTAGGCATATGCTCTGATAAGGAATTGAACCATGACCTCCTGGTTCATCGGTCTATGCTCAACCACTGAGACACACTGGCACATTTTTTTTTAAGGTGGAACATGGGTATATATTTCTGAATGGGTAAGATTTAAAAAGATTTTTGAAAATAAAAAGTAGAAGAACCTTAGTCCTTTGGGGAGAAGAATTTTCTGGCAGAGAAAACAAATATCTGCCAACACCTTGAAATGAGAACATTCTAGATATGTTCAAAGAGGAGCCTGGGGACCATGTGGCTGGGATGAAGGTGCAGAAGGAGAGTGGTAAGAGATGTGGCCAGAGATGGACCAAGGCCAATCCCAGAGAATCGTGTTATTCATTGTGTGAATTTTTCATTTTACTGTAAGATAGAAGACCACTGAGAAAGTTCAAGCAAAGAAATTATGTGATGATGAGTTCTATTTTAAGAGGAAGTTTGGCTGTTGCTGGGTGGTGGGAAGTGCCCCATTGGATTTTGAGATCGTATTATAAGGAAGAAGACTAAGAAAGTAAAGTAATTCAGTACAAACATTCTTTCCCCTTTCCTCTTTTTTTTTCCGTAAAAGTTTCCTCTAAATTTTATTTGGCACTCTTGAACTATGGAACGATGGTAGTACTTCCCTTAACTTGCAATTAGGTTACTATGACTGCAAAGTGCTCTAACTTAAGGACTTGAGTTATCTAGCATAATAACTAAGCTGGCCTTTCAGAACCCAAATTCATTGTCTTTGCCTTGACTTTTCCTTTAGTGATAACTGAGTTATTCTTAGAAGCCAGCTCTTCTCATTATCCACTATTTAACAACAAACGTCCCACAACCAGCAATTCTATAACACCTTTCAGTGATTATCCAGAGACTTTTACATAAATAGTTTATTTAGCTTCATGTCAAACCCCTTGCCAGGGTCTAGAGTTTAAAAGATTCCTTTTAGGAACTCCAGGTAAGAGAATAGGAAGTGAGAAAGTTTACAATTACAATAAGGACTTTGAGTTTAAGGAACCCCACAGAAAGTCCCAAACCAAAGAAGACCAAGTGAAAGTATGAAAGCTACTCCTAGAGGAAGGACCACAGACAGAGAATGACATAGACTGAGCCTGGGTATGAAAGACATGGGTTTTTGTTATAATTACAGTAGGACCTCAAATAATGTCATTTTGTTATATGAAATTTTGTTTTAATATTGATGGGATGTCATAGGACATTAACTCTTGGTTATATCAATAAGCCAATGGTAAAATTGGTTTTGTTATACATTGTTTCACTCAAAGTCACAGAACCTATCAATAATGTTAGGTCAGGATTTATTATATTCCACCGTTAGAGCTGTGTTATCTTAGGCAATTTACTTGGTTCCTCTGATCATCTCTGTAAAATTATGTAAACCATACTAACCACTTGGAGTTGTTTTGAGGGTTAAATGTGATTGTTTAAAAGAAAAGTAGCATACATCTTCCTCATGATCAGAACTTATTTTCAAATTCCCAAACTTCATTCCTCCCCCATCCTCCAGCTGACACAATGAGCTTACTACTCCTCTACTCCATTGTTTTAACCACTCTGTGCAGTCTGTGAGGAGGTGTAAGAGATTTAGTTGTATGTATAAGACTCTGCATATGACCCCAGTCCTGTATTTAAAATTATATAGAGTTTCACATATACTGACTAATGTCATTAATACAATTACCTTATTACCTTCTATAGGTACAAAGTAAAAACAATCATAAAAATTAATGGTTTACTATACATAGAAGGGAAATTTCTTGATAGAAGAATGATAATGATAATAACAGTGACTAATGATTGAATGCCTAACTGTGATAGAAAATGTGCCATACACACACACACACACACACACACACACATATGTACTGTATATGTACTATATATATATATATATATATATATACATATATATATATGTGTGTGTGTGTGTGTGTGTGTGTGTGTGTATATATATATACATATATATATATATATATATATATATATATATATATATATATGGCCTATATAATAAAAGCTTAATATACTAGGTTTCTGGACATCCTGTCGTCCATTCAACCAATCAAAGCATAATATGCTAATGATATGCTAAGGCCGCTCAACTGTTTGCTATGACGTGGTCGACCAGTCGCTATGACGTGCACTGACCACCAGGGGGCAGACGCTCCAACCGGTAGGTTAGTTTGCTGCTGGGGTCTGGCTGATTGGGACTGAGTGAGATGGGCCAGACATGTCCTGGAGCCCTCCCACGGGCCCTCCCTGGCTGGCCAACCTCCTGTGCCCCTCCCTGGCCCCTTGTACTCTGGTGGGGTCCCTTGGCCTGGCCTGTGCCCTCTCACAATCCAGGACCCCTCGGGGGATATCGGAGAGCCAGTTTTGGCCCGATCCTGCAGGCCAGGCTAGGGATGCCATGGGTACACAAATTCGTGAACTGGGCCTCTAGTGTATATATATAATTTCATTGTCATCTTAGCAATGTTCTAACTTAAATAGGTACTGAAAATAGTTTGGTTAGTATATTTTACCAAAAATTATAACTGAAGGTCAATTTCATTAAAAATCTCTGACAGATACGAGTTTATTTCACCACAAAACAAAGAAAAATATTATATTGGCTGAAAGTTCAATAAAATTTATTGTGTCATAGAGTTAATGGAATAAAGACTGGGCCAAATTTCTATTTTATTGTTTTATGCTTTTTGCTTCCAAGGATATATCTCACTGAAGAGCTAAGGTGATAAAGTTCGGGGCTTAATAGAATTGTAAATAAAGCATTACTAGCTCCAGCAAAGCATTATCCTCAGATGCATGGTATGGTAAGAAATTATCTTATAATAAGTTTCTTATAATGCTCCTTTATCCTCTGAACAAATCTTACCAACATCCTCTTTATGGCCCCATGCAGGGCTTATGATTTTATTGCATAGCCTTGCCTTGGTCATATTTCATCTGTCTCTAACTTTGCAGCCTTTATGATCTGTGCAACTCACTTTTGTACTTCAGTAAATAATGCTTCATAATAATATCTACCACAGGGAACATGCTCATTTGCCCCAGGTTTGACATCTCTGGCCATGACGATACCCTACACATCTATGGAAGCTATTTATCCACAATGCAAAGCCATGGAGTCTTCACTCTGCTCTTAAGGTAGCTTTTAATCAACCCACCACCCTGAAAAAATAAGCTTGAAATCTCTGGGTGTAAAAGCAGATTGAGACTTAAGAACCATTTAAGTTCAGTCCTCTACAATTTACAGGTGAATAAATGGAGGCTCAAGGATTCAATTAATTTTTCCAGGATTATACAACCAGTTATATACTGCTGGGATTCTAAGCTGGGTTCTTAGTCTTTTCTCTAGAGTTCTTTGCCTACACTTGTGTGATGGCATTTATAGTATTATTTACAATTGCAGTACTAAGTTAATGTCAGTTATACATTTATACAAGATGATAGGAAATACAGTATTTATTTACCTTACTATATTTGGATTTATTCAGGCAAATAGTACATTTGTAATGAAATATTAAATGTAATTTAAGTATACAATATATACTTAATAAGGAATTACTTAATTTCTTTCTTTCACACCTTTGCCATAATAGACAAGCTGTGGCAATCTATACTAAATGTGAATGGCAGTCTTCAATTCTTCAGAGATCAATGGCAATACAAATATGATGTTAGGGGTGGAGAGGGTTTTTTTTTTTTTTTTTTTGAGTGGGGGAAAGACAAAAATCTTGTGGCATTGTTGATTAAATATATATAATAGGACCATATCTGGTAATTATGCTTATGCAAAGATTTTATGAACCAGTGCTTTTTTTTTTTTTTTTTTTTTTTTTTTGGTGTGATTGGGAAAGAGATGGAAAATGTTGCTCAAAGCTGTCCCACTCAACCACTGAGGATTTTGAGGGCAGTAAAAATACAGTTCAGAAAAACATTCGATGATAAAACAACTCTCATGCTAAGAGTTAAAGCCATCCATAATCTATATATATAAAAGTTTAATATGCTAAGTTTCCGACCATTCAGTTGACCGTTTGGTCAACCACTCGACCAGTCGCTATGACGCACACTGACCACCAGGGGGCAGACAATCTGACCAGTAGGTTAGCTTGCTGCTGAGGTCCAGCTGATCTGGACTGGGCAAGATGGGCCAGGCATGCCCTGGAGCCAACTTTCCACGGTCCCTCCCCAGCCTCTAAAATATTTCTTCTAATTAATTTTCTTTCAATGTGCACAAATTTGTGCACCGGGCCTCCAGTATTAATATAATTAGGTACCATTTGATGTTGTGGGGGAGGGGAACTCACATAGATCTGCTCTAATTGTGGAATGAATGAATAACTACATAGACTTTTTGAACCTGTAAGCCTTTCAGCCCCAATAAGAGGTCCCAATAGACGTGGGAATTAGTTCTGTCACAAAATTCAATACTTTTTTTTAAAAGAGCATGAGAATTAATATTATATTGAAGGTCCATATTGTAGTCAGTTCCAGTTAAGTTGTGCCCATAATTAAATGCAAATAGACAAAAATGACTGAAATGATTGCGTGATGTAGTCATTATATAAAGATCTTTTTAATGCGATGGTAGTATTCTTTCTCTGGCTAAGTATTCTAAAATATTATAGTAGAAGTCAAAGAAAACAACTTATTTAATACACAGTTTGTCTTTATATCCAACAATTTGAAGCAATAACGCTTCATTATGATGTGCAAAGCATGTGATGTGGGAGAGGAGTGAAATCCAAGGAAGGGAGAAACACAACTTCAAGGCGTTGGATAAATGTCCTGATGTAAGAAGGGCCCTGATATTTCGCAAGATGAAGTGAGTGCTATTGGAGATGTATTTTATTCAGTTCCATGAAAGCACAAAATGATCTTTTAAGGGCTTCACAGATGCATAGAGTGTTTTCATCCATAACAAGGTCCGTGACATTTTTGGATTTCTACTGATAAAATCCTAAATTGTTTCCAATTTCCTGTGAGCAAATTTAATATATAAGCGCTACTTTTTAAAACATTAACATGCAAAATACCTTTACACTTCTACATTTTGACCTGT
This sequence comes from Plecotus auritus, assembly GCF_963455305.1. Lineage (NCBI taxonomy): Eukaryota > Metazoa > Chordata > Mammalia > Chiroptera > Vespertilionidae > Plecotus > Plecotus auritus. The sequence continues at coordinate 16,146,805 of NC_137775.1, forward strand.
TAGAACTGTATTTCTCAAACCAAATAGCATATTTTAGTGCCACATGGAAGTTCCTTCTCGTGTAATGCCATTTTCTTGCAACTTGGTCCTAAGGAAGTTCCAGACAAAAATAGTGCATCAAGACTGTGCATAATTAGCCTCACTAAAAACAGCTTGATTAATACTAAATATGTCCTAGTTCCTAATCAATTATGTTAATGGAGTCGCAGGCAGAACATCTGCAGGCCCTGACAAAGCCTATGATCTCAGCATTGCCTGATAACGCGGACTCCTTGGAAAGATGCTCAGGGCCTGCATCCTCAGCGCAAAGACTCTACCTCTCTATGAAGTAAAAGCGAATTCTAACAAAAGCCTTGTGATCCTGTAGCATTGCTATGTTGCTAACTTACAGATGGTATTGTGTTCCAGGATAAAATATCAAATTAAATTACTCTTTAAATATAACAGTAGGATCTCAGTGTCCCACTTAACAACTGACACACCCCCTTTCCAAGTGACAGACTGATAGGCAAAATGTGTGCTGCTTTGTTTTTTATGAACCTCTGCTAGGAGATAAACTGGAGTCAAACACTTGAATAATCTGACTTTCAAAATCTGCCTTAAATTGGAGAATTGGAGTCCCTTGATTTATGTCCACCTCAAAACAACAACAGAATTAGAATCCGATGAAACTTAAGGTGACATTATTATTTATAGGCTATCTCTTGTCCTGTGAACATTTGGCAGTGACATAGTCACTTGTCAGTTTTGTGTCACATTTTCCTGAGTCACATAAGCTATTATAGTCCAAACTAGAGGCCCAGTCCAGGAAAATTCATGCACTCAGGGGGTCCCTCAGCCCAGCCTGCACTCTCTTGCAGTCCGGGACCCCTTAAGGGATGTCCACCTGCCAGCTTAAGCCTGCTCCCCAGGGATAAGGCCTAAGCTGGCAGTCAGACATCCCTCTGGCAGCCCAGGAGCCCACAGGGAGTGGGCCTAAGCTGCAGTCAGACATCCTTAGTGCTGCTGAGGAGGTGGAAGAGGCTCCCACCACCACTGCTGTGCTTGTAGCCGTCAGCCCGGCTTGTGGTTGAGCAGACCTCCCCCTCTGGGAGTGCACCGACCACCAGGGGGAAGCTCCTGCATTGAGCATCTTCCCTGGTGGTCAGGGCTAGTCATAGCGACCGGTCGTTCTCGGTTGTTTGCCATTAGGGTCAATTTGCATATTACCATTTTATTATATGGGATGCCTGGAAAATATAACTCTGTGCACTCTCTCTCTCTTTCCTCTCTCTCTCTGATTGTTTAAATTTTTTAATAAATAATTTGCTTACTAGCTAGATAAATGATACACAATAGTAGCCAGTGATAAGCTTACTCAGAGGTTTTTTGTTTTATTACCTTCAGTATAAACTGAGTTATATTTGATTCCAGTTAAGAATATTTTTTAAATAATTAAGTTCTATCAATTGTAAGCATGTACAGAAGTTTATGCAAGTTCAGAAATTATGCTGTCAGAAAGAAAAAAGGCACAATCACTGATTACTCAAAAAATATTTAAACAACTCTAATTGTATGAGGCAAACATTTCAGTGGCTTTGCTTATATATTAATTAAGCTTAAAGTTTATCAAGTGCTATTGACTAAATTGTGTTGTCCTCCAAATTCGTATCTTGAAGGCCTAACCTCCAAGTGACTGTGTGAGAGACAGAACCTTTTGGAGCTGATTAAGATCAAATGAGATCCTAAGGGTGGAGCCCTGATCCTATAGAATTGGTGTCCTTTAGGAAGAGGAGACAGCAGAGCTCTCTCTAACATGTGAGAACACAGCAAGAAGGTCATCTGCAAGCCAGGAAGTAGGTTCACTCTAGAGCCCGACCATGATGGCACCCTGACTTTGCACTCCCATCCTCTAGAATTTTGTGAAAACACATTTCTGTTGATTAAGCCACCCAGCCCGTGGTATTTTGTTATGGTGCCCATGCATACTAGGACACCAAGGTTGATCAGACATTTTTAGAAATTATTATATCAAGAGAAAATTGTCTTCACATAATTGTCACACACACAAAATCTGGAGCCACATGAGTGAATGGATGAAGGAGGTGTGGAAGCTGATGGAGACAGCGGGAAAAACAATAAGCTTAAGATCTGTGGGTACCAAATAAAATGTGCCTGTAGCCAAGTTAAATGGGAGAGAAAAGTTTCAAACCCTGGACTAGATCTGGACTGTTTTCTAAATATTCAAGAAGCATTGTTGATTTGGGGTCTTGGAATGAAACATTACATGAACTGTACATTACATTATGCTCTTTAATGATCAAACAAATTATTTTTTTCATATTGGAATTTATATAGTACTGATTTATAAATTGTATGGGGTTTTTATTTAAAATTTATAAATGCTAATTTATTCAATTCATGTAGATGGCCAAATCAAAATATTTTACATACTGTTTAATAGGTTGCTATAATTTACAAGTAAAATGTAACCTTTCCACCACTCCCAATGGTATTTCTCTTGCTATCTTGTGAGCCTTTCTAGAATGCCTAGGTACTTGGCCTGAAATCTTTGTTTTTTCCCCAGACATCTAGCAGTCGAAATTCTTTCACATAAGGCATTCCAGTAAGTCTAAAAAATATCTGGCCAATCATAGGTTATTCAAATAACTAATATTAAGTTAAAAGCATTTTTAGAAATATTAAGTTGCTCTCCACCTCTCTCTTAAATACTCTAGGGGTTTGCTACTCAGATGTGGTCCAGGACCAGCAGCACCAGCAATGCTTGGGAGTTGGTAAATATGAAGAGTCTCAGTCCCCACCCCAGACCTACCAAACCAGAATCTGCATTTTCACAAGACCCCCAGGTATTTATGTGCACATGAAATTTTGAGAAGCCTTACTAGGGTACTCTTGACTGGCATCAGAACATAATGTTTCTATCACAAAACCGCATGAAGTCTAAAGCACAAAACTTTGTCTCCATTTTCTAAAACTTGTTGACATCTCAGAAGACATGAACATCTAATCCTCAAGCTTCAATGTCTGCATAGTAATATAATAGAAAGTTCTCTGGGAATAGGGCTGGAATCTCACTCCTGTTATTTATTAATATAGCATAGATAAATAAACAAATCCCATGGCTATATTTGTTAATTTTTAATAATAATGTTTACTTCATAGCATTTTGGAATATCAAATGTAAAATGCATATGGGTATAGCAAACATAATATTCTGAATAAATGTGAGTTGAAGAGAACATACCCATGAGTTAGGCAAGACTTGGTCAGGCTCTGGCCAGACAAATGCATAGAACAGGCTGGCGTCACAACATAACCCTAGGAAAACTTTACCTGCCCAACTACTCAAATCCTTCCCTGGCTATTGAATGTGTGAAATGTAAATGTGTAACGAAAAGTAATTTTTTTTCAATGCCCCATGGGGAACTCATGTCCCAGACTGAACCCATCACCTTCCTGCTCCTCATAATGTACTATTTTATTTCAATGGCTTTCCATCTTAGTTAATGGCACTATTGTCCACCTGTATACCTAATTCAGAAAGCCTGGAGTCATTCTAATTCCTTCTTCTACCTCAGCACCTGTATCCAATCTGATACCTAGATCCATCAATATTCTTTCCAGATCTCTTGCTCATCCATCTCATTTTCTCCATCCATTACACCACTGTTTAGTTTAGGATTTACAATTTATTTGGACTACTCTTCTCCCAGGAACCTACAGTCATTCTTATACCACCAAACTACCTTGTAAGATGACAGTGGAATTGATCTTTCAAACCAAACATGTCTATTACATCCATGAGAAATTTCCAATTGTCTAAAGACAAAAATCTCTTAGCTGAGGAGGCAATATATGTTCTTGAATATGCACAAAATGTCTCTGGAAGGAAATAACATTGGTTGGCTGTAAGGAGAACTGTGTAGCTAATGAATAGGGTCATGAAGAAACCTTTTCACCCTACATTGTTTTTGCAACTTTTACATTTGGTACCATGTAAATGTGTCAAAATTTTAAAAGAAAAAAAATTCCTCAGCTGGGTGAAATAGCTGTCAAGGATTTGCAAAATAAAGTGCAATCAGAATTTTAAAAAAGAAAGAATAAAAAGGAAGAAAAGAGTCAGAATAAAAAATGTTGGTAAATTTACCTGCAGAATGAGTGTATTTGGGATTTGTTTTACTATTTATGTTTTATAATAAAAATAAATCCCAATCGTGCTTATACAAGGTAGTTCATGATCTGCCCCCTGCATATCTTTCTAGAAGCTCTCCCAAACTCTCTCCATGACTTCTTTTTTCTCTCCATGATGAATTACTTATACTTCTCTGGACCAAACTCTGTTCTTACTCATCTCCATGCCTTTATTTATACCAGTGTTTTTAATGGTAATGCTCTTTCCTTCCTTACCTACTGATGAACACCTCTTCTTGGGACTTCAATTTCTCAGTCATCTCTACAGAGAAACCTTTCCTGGGGTCCTCCTCACTTCTTCCTCACAGAGCTATGTCCTCCCTTCTCTAATCTTCCACGGTACCTTTTACTCACTTACTTTTTGGTTCCTATCACATTGTGGGAATCAGCACACCTCTTAGAACCCAACAACCAGGCCCCTCTTGGAGTCTATGTGCTTTACAGGGCTCTCTGGGCCCCCTCCAGCTAGTCCCTGCCCTGGGTCTAAGAGTCTGGGGGGAAAACAGGCCTTAGCCACCTGGAGTCTCTTCTCTCTTATACTCCAGATCCTGGGACCCTGAATTTTCCCCTCAAAAGCCCCTACTCTGATGCCAGTGGCTTCATGGGCCTCTTCCTGAATGAATCCTTATAAGTTTGATCATCCTAGTCTCAAGGGATGATCAAAGCCAAAAGGTATCTGTTGGGCAGAGTGGACAGAACTTGGACAAGCAGGTTAGCATCCAGGTGTGTACACAGGTCCCTTTCAGTGTGTAACAGAACTAGGGTGGAAAGGACACTTTGGTGATCTGGGGGAGACCTCCATTTTTCTCTTGCAAAAAGTTAGTGGTGCACTTGGCTTTAATTACTTGTGTTTTATATTGGGCTCCTCTTTAACTACTTTTAATTTTATATTTGCAAACTAAGTCTTGGTAGGACAGGGACTATTTTCTATTTATGTCTGAATCCCTAGTATTTTGGACAATATCAAACATTATCCCATTGATTGGAACTTATTAAAGAATAGTCAAATGAGTAAATGAAGATTTAAATAAATTATATTAAATTTCTAGCATGTTTGTTTCTGATATAATATTCCCATCCTCTAATTTTTCTGATTTTCATCACATTTCCAAGAATAATTTATTAGTGGTAGTTTGCTAATTTTATAAAGCTCATACACACACACAAATACACAAACATGCACACAATTTCATTCTCATAATAACTCTATTAGATTAGGGTTATTGTTGTTCCATTTTAGGGATGACAAATCTCATGAACAGTGAATTTAAGTAACTTTCCAAATTTGCATGTCTAGTAAGGGGTAGAATTCATATTCAAACCCAGAAACTCTGGCACCAGAGTTGTAAGTTACTGAATTAATGGAGTTGTGATAAAACTGCAAAAATTGAAAGGCATATATCTATCCATTTGTCCCTATACTTTCTGGTTGATTTTTAGGGTACAAAGCTGATTATCCTTCTAGAAGTTGGGATTACTGGATAGAATCTTAAGAGGAAAATTTTGGTTTTCTAAAAAAGAGTAAACTGTAATTTAAGGAAAAATAAACTGTAGCTATGTAGTATATAGACAAAAGAAAAATTACTTGAGAAAAGATGAATTTTGTTGTTGCTGGTATTGTTTTTTGTTTTGTTTCTCTACATTCTAGTTTATCTACAATATAGAAGATGTTTGGAAAAACGAAATACTTGCCTTCAGGAGCAGGTGAAGCTGGAGTGGTTCTGGAAGCTTGTTCTGTTGGTAGCAGAGGTGGTATGGCTGGGCTTTGTCCTGTGCACACAATCAGAAGTGGGAATTGAAAAAAAAGTATTAACAGATTTAATATCCACAACTAAAATAGCCTGATCTTCCCCCAGCATGCATAATTCATAAACGGAAATATAAATCCATATTATTATGCAATAGGCAAATTGTTATTAGCTGAGATCTTTAAGTAGATACAGATACAGATGCAGCTATCTTCAGAGCCATTTCTGAATATATTACTTTTCATAAAAGTATACACAATGTTAAATATATTTACTGGACTTCATTAATGAAAAACCTACATGCAATCAAATAAAGTAATTTATTTTCAATATGCACTTAAATTATAAAACTTAAAATCACAGAAGCTGAGAAGAATCACCATGTTTTCATTTAAGTAAAATTTTTCAAATGATATAAAAGAAGCTTAAAATTCATAGGCCTTTTGATGATGAACAGGTACATTTTCTCCTGCCAAAATAAATGACCTGAAATAAAGTAAATAATGGGCCAAAGGAAAAATATATTCAGTTTTGTAGAGGCTTGAAATGGTCCCTCAAGTCTCTCGGCTTATTATGAACTGTATAAAAATCTACAATCATTTCTGAATGCTTCCTTATCCCAAGTGATTTCTTTAATTAACCAAAACCACCCGGCCCATGAACTGTAAACATTAACTAACATGTGATTCCATATGAAATGCTTGCAAGATGTTTTATCATTAATTTTCATTTTATGAACTCCTGCTGTGCGGTACGTTTTCATCCGGGAGTCGATGTGGGCTTATGCACCTTCTAAAATCTCACTGACAACTAGATATTATCAAATGTCAGCAGACCTGCCTGCTTACTGGAAGTTTTCCTTTTTTAGAATTCATCAAAATTACTTCGCTCTGGTGAATTGTAGATGAGCAAGCTGAGCAATCCGAGTTGCACACACCACACTCTGTTGTGATGAGAAGGGCAGAATTCCAGGCCTAGCCCCTCAAGCCAAGGAGAGGTTAGTCTCCTTTCATTACAGGGGTTTCTTCTAGTTATTAGAGCAAATTGTTAGATTCTTGAGCATGTGCAAGCATGTATAAAATCAAAACATATTGTTTCATAACATGCAGGCTGTATACCTCAAAAAATACTAATCTATATTATTATTAAGTTTACTAGTGTCCCAGTGCAAGAAATTTGTGCACAGGGGGGTGGGGATGTCCCTCAGCCCGGCCTGCACCCTCTCCAATCTGGGACCCCTCGGGGTATGTCCAACTGCTGGTTTAGTGTGATCGGGTCTAAACCGTCATTTGGACATGCCCCTCGTAATCCGGGACCCCAGGCTCCTAACCGCTCACCTCCCTACTTTCCTGATCACCCCTAACCATTCTGCCTGCCAGCCTGATCATCCCTAACTGCCCCCCCTCTACTGGCCTGCTCACCCCCAACTGCACCCTCCTGCCGGCCTGCTCACCCCCAAGTGCCCCCCCCACTAGCCTGCTCACCCCCAACTCCCCCCCTGCCGCTGACCTGCTCTCCCCCAACTGCTCCCCCCGCTGGCCTTCACACCCCCAACTGTCTCCCACACCCTGCTGGCCTGCTTGCTCCCAACTGCCCCCCTGCTGGCCTGATCACCCCCAACTGCCCCCCCTGCTGGTTTTCTTGCTCCTAACTACCCCTCCCACCAGCCTGATCTCCCCCAACTGCCCCCTCTGCCAGCTTGCTTGCCCCCAACTGCCCTCCCCTGCCAACCTGTTCACCCCTAACCGCCTTTGCCTCAGCTCCACCACCATGGCTTTGTCCAGAAGGATGTCCAGAAGGTCTCCCAGTCTAATGAGCATATTACCCTTTTATTAGTATAGATTTCCTCACCAGCACAAAAATTTGATAGAAACATAATGCAACTAGGAAGTTCTTTTGTTAGCAAGCAAAGAAAAGGTAAGGCTGAGCACTCCAAAAAAAGTTTGCTCCACCTTTTCCTCCCCAGCTAACATTTACAGTGCTTATTGTGTGCCTGGGACAGTCTCAAGTAGTGTGACATGTCAATCTTCGCAAAATTCTTAGGGTATAATTTTCATTTTACAGTTTGAAAACTGAGGCAAATGGGGGTTTAGGACATTCAACTCCTAAGAAGTGGGGCTGGATTTCCATACGCTCTGGATCTGAGGTGTTTAAAGTTGCTTTCTGACTAAGGCGAGCAAAGCATCATCCCGTGACTGTCCAGGGAAAGGACAGAGGAGTGAGGCTTCCCCTCTGCTCCCACCTTCTTTGTAAGTCACAGGGACATACACCTGGAAAGATTTGCTCCCAAATCTTGCTTGAGAGCTGTTTTTGAAAAAATATTACCAAGGTAGAATGTCTTTTGTAATTGTTAAAACCTAGGGGGAGTCTAGATTTGGGGAAGAGTCAATTACATGACTAAAGCTTAAAATACAAGTGGCCATGAGTATAATTCTATTGTTTCTAAATACTCAGGCTTTCAAAAATATTTTCATATAATGGTTCTTGTTCAACCTAAGCTGTTTTCGCCTCTATCAGAAGCTTCCATAAATAGCAGTGAGTATATAATCATAATCTTTTATAGTCAATAAGTCTTTAGGAATTAGTTCAAAATATATAAAATTATTTCTCTGGAAAAGTATTCATAATATGTATTATAAAATATTCTTAGATTTTTCTGGAGGAGATCTACATCATTATTTTTGCTTTTTAATTAGCACTTATCATGCATCAGCACCGAAGAACCATTAAACACCAAACCTGCCTTAAAGAAGTTCCCAATATATTGGCCAAAACAGACTCACAGACACATCATTATAATGCAGTGTGGCGATGGGAAATAATATATACAGAGAAGACATTGTAGACAGATTCCTGAGATTCATTGGAATGTGCATGTAACGGCAGTCTAAATGGAGTTTGCCAGTTAAAGGAGTTGGGGGGTGGGGGGGAGGGCGGGAGAGGAATGGATTCCAGACAGTGAGAATCTGGTGATAAAAAAAGCCAAAATATGTAGAATTATTAAAACAAACAAACTGGTGTTTTTTGGCATAAAGTACAATATCCAGTTTCTATCAGAAATTCTCTCCAATTGTAATGGACTATATTATGCTCTCCAGTGTGGCTGACAGTATTATCGTGAGGCAGTGGATGCGGTGGGGAAGAGGGGTCACAACAAAAAGAGAAAGAAAAAGGCAGATGGCAGTGATAGGCAGCCCTTATAGGGGAATGATTAGCTCTGGACAAGTTCTTGTTGTGCTGGGAGGCACCAAAACAAATCGGGCATGCCATACTTGAGCAAGATGAATGACTTTAGTACAAGTACAGACTTATAGAAAAGTATTTATTTACATTCAAGTAATGTCAGAAAATACTATTGAAATTAGGAATCATTTTGCTCTATTAATGAATATATTACATATAATATACGATAATATGTAATAAATTATATCAATAGAACATTATATTGATATAATTTTATAATAAAAGCAAGATTTAGTATAAAGTCTTTATGCTTGGAACCAAATGGCTATAAGTGAACATTTCGGCTCCATCACTTGTAATCTGTGTGAGCTTGAAAATTTCCTGAAGATTCCAAACATCAATTTATGAAATGAGGATCTTTTAGGGCCTTTATGAGGATTAAGTGATAAAATAGCCAACACATAATAAATACTCAAAGTATTAGTTCTTTTCCCAATGATGTATTTACAGTTTATAGCCCATCTATTCTCACAAGAGGACTTGAAATAAACTGAAGAAAACAAAGACATAACAGTTAAAATTAAAAATGACAAAATAGCACAACTCATTTACAGGAAAGATGATTGTAATTTTATTAGGAGTGTGTTCCTTTGGAATTCCTGAGGATTGTTACTCTCTGAAGGAAATATTTAGGTTGTTGACATTTACATTGGGACTCTAAAGGTGTCCTTCATTTTATAAGCTATTACCTGACAATCCCTCTGACATTCAAGCATAGTGAATTGGCTTTATTTTTGTTCCTTGAATGATTTTTTTTGCTGGATTATTTCCATAAACTTGAATGACATGTTTATAAGTAGCCAATATTTTATTGTTCTGAATTCTTTCTGATAGAAGTGAATTTGATTGCTTTGGGTTTAGTCAAATTTCACGGGGGATAGTTTACAGTGTGCATTCCTTCTAATGATCTAAACTACTTGATATTTCTTTATTTTGCTAGAAATAATGAATGGGATTACTCAGGATCTCAATTCATGTGGGAAGCTGTGAGCTGAATTCAGATTGCATGAGGTAAAATGCAATGCTATACTAGTTTAATTTGTCTAGTTTCTTCAGTAAAGGAGATTCCCAGGTTAAAAATCATTTCTAGATAACTGAATCAACCCCTTAAATCTTGAAACAAATGTTGAGGATACTTTTTCCTCTAATGCTAGATATTTCATCCCTTAGGTCACCATTGCATTTTTAGAGGTACTGAATATCAGAAGACTATAAACTCTTTGAAAGGTGTTCGAACTGGAAGCAATGAATGGCGATGGATCCTGTGATGGAGAAGGTGTCACTCTAGTAAGTGATCATAGAGTTAAAATCCATTTAAATTAAAAAATATATACAAAGTGTGAAATCACTACAAATTCTTATTTCAATTTTTTCTTTCAGTTTCATAGAAGGCATTTGGAAATCTATGATTAAAGGTAAAATGGGAAGATATGAATTTAGTGAGAAAATGATATTGCATTACTTTTATGCATTGGAACAGAATGACTATTTTTATAACATATGGAATAATATTTTTAATATTTAAAATCTAATAAATACCAAAATTAAATGAAAATATGGCTTTATATATTAGGCTGAGACATGTGATTGTGTTACAGTAAGGACACCTTGAGTTTTAAGTTTCCTTACCGAGAGTCTTTTTCTCTTGCTTTGTATATTTGGACCAAGTACAAAATGGAGGGAGGGATTTGAGGTATCAACCACTCCTCCCTATCTTATCCCATCTATCCCAGGTTTGCAGATTTCCATATGAAAAGATAATCTTACCTATAAGGAAACATCTGAGGAAGTTCAGGCATTTGTATTAGGTGGGTGTATCAAGGAGGTTTTCACTGTAATCATAAGCATCTTCATCTCTCCCCTTTGTGTGTTGCTAAATTCTACACATGCACTTTGCATTCCTTGCACTCAGTATAGTGGAGGGGACAGACAGTAAACAGGAAATTATTACTAAGTCTCAGCTGTTTCAAGGAAAACTAAGAACAACAGTGTCTGATCCAGCCTAGTTATGGTAAGTGTTATGGACATAACAGTACAAATAAAACCACTGAAGGAGCACAGAGAAGATAGAGAAATACGCTGTTACAGAGCTTACATTCGAGATGGAGGAGACAGGTGATGAGCAAGACAGACCATTTTAGACCTTGTACAGGTAGGAACGTGAAAGCAGAGTGGTGAGGCAGAGGAGGCGGGGAAGGAAGATCATGCTCGGGATAGGGAAGAGCAGGGCTTTCACAAAGCAGGATTGGACTAAATGCAGGGTGTCCCCAAAGTGTATGTACACACTTCGAATAATTATAAAGGCAGTATTTATTAAAAATGTATTTCATTTTCAAAATTGAGCTGCCAGCTGTTAAAGTGTGTATACATTTTTGGGGGGACACCCTGCATACGGAGCTTTGTGAGAATTAGGAAAACACGTCCTCTCTGGGTGTGTAGAGTTCACGGAGGCAATTTTTGGGCCAAGAGGACTTGCTTCGTGCAAAGCTAAGAGGCAACTCTTTGCCTGGGCAGCTGCCGCCCCAGTCCGAGGCAAGCTGTCTCCAAGAAAGGAATTGAGTGTGGGGCCTTTGGTGTAAGCAGACAAACTGCACAAGAGTGCATAATGTATGAAGTGCCCACTCTCACAGAGGGGTACACTTGAGCTCTGACTTGAATAAGAAAGAGCAAACCACAGGACAATCTCTAATAAAAGGATTGCTGACAGGGAAAAGCAAGTCAAAAAGCCTAAACTAGGAACCAGCCCAGCTTGCTTGAAGGTCAGAGGGGCTAGAGAGCAGAGACAGGGTCCTATCACAGCTTTCTAGGTGGTTCTACTATGTCTGGAACAGCCTTTGGGACAGTGTTCTAAGGCCAATGGTAAGCTTATAAAGGGTTTAGTATGATCTATGGGCTTTTTAAAAAGATGACTGGCTATTGTGTGAACAAAAATAATGCTTATAAAGAAAAGGGTATGAGAGACAGTAGGATATCAGTTGGAGATTATTGAAATAAACCAGATGAGAGATGATGTGGGCTTAGACTGGGTGGGCTTCAGTGGAGATTTATTTGTAGAGTGCCTGCTAGCACTTGACACTTTCCTAGGACATGGAGTTATAGCTGTGAACAGTACAGACAAAATCACCTTGTTCATGGAGCTGAGATCCTATTAAAAGGGACAAAACATATCAACTAAATAAGTAAAATGGAAATAAGTATCCTATTTTAAAATGTACCAAGGAAGAGTAATAAGAAATGCTATTCAGAATAATAGGTGGCAATTTTAAATATATGGTCAATGAAAAACATAGAAATCTTAGATAGGTGGATTAATTCAGAGTACATTTTGACTTAAACCCAGTAGGACTTTTAAATGAATTTGATGTGGGAAGAGAGAGAAAGAAATCAAGATGCACAATTTAACTTGAACATCTGCAAGCAAATGAGAAGTCTATACCCAGATAAGGGCAGCAAGTTTTTCATTTACCCATCTAGATACTGTGTATGGACTAATGGTTTCATTGTTTTGTCACTTGAATTATGAGTTTTCAGTTTTGCCAGAAGACGTATATAGAACACACTGAAGAAGAGGACACAATTACTTCATTGGGTTATTCTAATAATATATTTTAATAGTTATTAACTCTCATATTTTTGATGATTTTATAAAGTTTTAAGCAAATGGATTATTTAGTGTAAATTGGCTATGTGACCCTACTAAAACACCAAAACTTCAACTTCTTAGATCAAAGACCATCCTCCAGGCCAAAATGTTTCTACTAGAAAGGTTTCTTTTCTTCCTGTAAAAAGCTTCCCTAATATTTCCATATGTTATTATATATTTGCATATTCACTTTGATGGAAAGCAAGGACAAGTAGCCAAATACATATTTCATACATCCTTTTGATTAAAAATGATAAAGGTAACATTTCTGTTTTTTCCCCTTCATCTTCAATTTATGAACTAGAAAAAATTTCATGGAATAGTCAACTCAAAAAAGAAAATAAGATTCATTCAAGATCATACCATTGTTCCATTTATTCTTGCATCTTGGTTATGACAGAATATCTGATGTTTGGAAGTTAACAAAGATAGATGCATCAAATCATAATTATAGAGTTTGGGGATGTAGAAGAAACCTTTGAAATAAGTTATTTCAAAGTCCTAATGTTTTAGATGAAAAATAAAAAAAGGTCTCTAGAAAGATAAGTGGCTAAACCAATGTTCTGCTTAGAGAACAGAACCATTTTTGGACTTCATTTTGTTTTTCTATATATTGAATCTATTTAGAAAGTTAATATAAATGACAATTATTTTACCTATTATGACAAATGACTCATAACTATTGGAAGACCTGTAAATATTCATTTCCTAATATACAAAGTTATATAGCTTTCTTCAGTAGTCATGTTTTATTTAACATTGATTAGATGCTGAATTAACTTCAAGCAACCCATCAAAGAGGCTCAGTACATTAAGACAAATTTCCTTATTACCTGACCTCATTGTTACAATTCTAAATACACTGTCAACTGGTATGTTTTCAAAACTTTCAGAATGACTAATTCTTCTTTCCTCAAATATATTTTTTTCTAGTTATCTGAACAATATCTCTTTCAACTCCACACCAAATCACATTTGTACACAGGGTGAGGCCTGGAGGAGACAGTGAAGATGGAATATACAGACAGATAGGTAATATTAATTCTATATTTTTCTTTTAGTACAAAGGTCAAAGTTGGTAGAAAAAAAGATTTATAAGACAAATTAGGTGGATTAACTTTTCCATTTAAAAAAGAGAAAATAAAAACTATCTCATGGACTTAAAATGTAGATGTCCTACTTGCCATGGAGTCATCCAGTGAAATGTTAAATATCTGCAGGATTTCAAATTCTCATCATTTGAAAAATAGTGTTGCTTCTCTTTTATACAGGGATCTCATTCATATAAAATAAAATCAGACACTTTTTAGCCACCCATTTAGCTATTTCCACACACCACTCCGGACTGGGCAAACGGAAGGGATTTTGCAACTGTCCTACCCTTTGTTTCCATCTGTGGGAATATTTATTTCCTTTTTCTTTTTTTTAAAGTTGTCTCTGACACATGAAAATATTCTGTGTTCATAAGCTACTCAAAAAGACACAAAAAGCCTAAGGAAGAAGCATAGAGCCAATTAATAGGGGACCTTCTGTTTTTTGAAATGTACCTCAAGGAGAAAAAAAATGACTTGATGTTTTGTTTTAGGGGGACTTTTATTCTACTGGGTTCCTTAATAAACATGACAAAACTCCACACCTTTTCAATTACAGGCATAGGACATAAATTTAATATTTCAATGCTTGCACTTAATAGATAAAGGATAAAATGGGAACATGATAATAATTACTATTTAATAGGCTTAAAGCCACAATTAAATTTACAAATATATTCTCACTTGAATGACACATTTGAAAGTCATCCAACTTCGCTTCCTGTTTTAAATTGTATGTAATTAATATTAGTTTGGCATTTAAAACAATACACACTGCTTATCCAGTGTCTGCCAGGAGGCTGTTTATAATTATACAAAAAATAATCCTCTGGGAGGAATCATTATTAATGTAATTATTGTCATGCATCACAGAAAATAGAAAAGGTTTACATCTTATGAAACTGACATATAGAGAAAATATTAAATCAGTTTGTTTTTCATAGGATGTTTTAATATGACAATTTTGTCCTTTTCCTATCTATTTTCCCTCACTTTCTATATGAGATTACAATTGTTACAATGACTCATGTCACTAAACACATGCTTATTACCTAAACACTGTGGACAGTTTCAGTAGAAAGTGGTTTGTAAGTGACAATTTTTCCTTCAGGAAAGAAGCATATCAATCATAAAGCAGAAATATTGACTAGTGAGGATGTGAGAGATACAGAAATAATTAAGAGTAAATGACAAAGGACAGACATCAGTATAATGAGGTCCAATTTGAAAGGACACACAGTGGGCTAGATGACATCTATGTTGTGAGATGTTACTTTGTTCAGTTTTTACTGTATATTGATTTCTCACTCGGTATTATTATTTTTAAAAAATATTTTTATTGATTTCAGAGAGGAAAGGAGAGAGAGAGAGAGAGAGAGAGAGAGAGAGAGAAAACATCAATGATGAGAAACAATTATTGATTGGCTGCCTCCTGCACATCCCCCACTGGGGATTGATCCCATAACCTGCGCATGTGCCCTGACCGGGAATAGAATCATGACCTCCTGGTTCATAGGTTGATGCTCAACCGCTGAGCCACACCGGCCGGGCTCACTTGGTATTATTAATTTTAAAAAGTGCATCAAATTATATCACTATATACTTTTCCCTGTTGGGGTGAAAAATTGACCACCTAAAAAGGAAAAAATGCTGAACTCGTTGTAAACAGTGAATAATAACAATCATAAAGCTGACGATAAGCATTGACAAAATACTAGCACTACACCTTTATGAAGCCTGTCCTGACCTCTGTGCCCCTCTCCTCTCTAGACATATATCGTGAGTAAAATCTGCATCATATGATTTAGTACTTAATTAGTACCTTCTCCCATTTTCTCCCCTAGTTTCTTTATAGTGTTCATTGTTTTATTGTAATCATCTTTGCCAAGATTGTTACCTCATTCTGCTTTGAAACTCATGTTATAACCACTAGCATTGAGTACATATTAGGGGTTCAGTGACTGTTGGAAATCAATTAAATGACCTTGAGTATATCAACCTGATGTGGATGAAGATATAAATAACCAAAACACATTGTCTTCAAATGTGAGAGAGTTATTATATTATTGCTGCAACATAGAACATTTTAGAAAACCAAAATGTGAAATATATTGGGCTAGAACAGCAGTCATAAAACTGATCAAATTACTGAGCAACTTGTTGAACAGTTTACAGATGGTAACATTAATGTTAATGCAAAATTCATTTTTGCCATCTTGCACAAATATCCTATACAGGAAAAAAGCTATGGATAAGAAATATTTGTTTATCAAAGAGGTCTCTTTAAACGTAGTTATATCACACTATTTAGTTTACAATTGGTTATACAAAATAGGCATGAAGGGTACTTATTTCCATGTTTATAATAAGGTATTTATTTGAATGGTTAGAAAGTCTAGAATCTCTGTCCTTTATCTAGTAGGTTCAACCAAATGAACCTTAGAATAGCACTCCGGGAATACATTCACATAATTACTAGAATGCTTTTTAAATCTGCACTCTTGCATATAAAGTGACAGATAAGATTATTATAAGACATAACACATTAATAAATAACACCTAATTAGTTTGATAATTCTTTGATTAAGACTTAATTTTCCTTGCTTCTCATAAAGTAATTCAAATTACTCTGTATTATTTGTTCCATTTCAGACTATTTCAGAATGTGCTTTGAATAGTCCCAGTAGGTTACCTGAGAAGAAATGTATTCCTGTCTGATAGCAGGCCCATGCCACTAATAGTGACAAGGCTAGACCAAAACAACAATTTAATGAAAGCCCCCTCCCAGCAAAGATATCCCTCTAGAATCTGACACCTCTTTCAAAAGGCTAGGAGACAAAATCCCGAGAATGTGAGTAAACAAATGAAACCTTAGGTCTGCATTTTGTTTCCTTTAATGGGCACAGAGAAAGTAAAATCATATCAACATTCTATTACGGGGAGAGCAGTCTTATTTACTAGCTTTCTCCCCAGGCCCAAAGCCCTTTATCACATGAAGCATACACAGAGTGGTATCAACATGGGAGGAATTACAGCCACTCAGAAGTGCTTGGATCTATTTCTGTGTACATTCCAGCTATTTATAGTAACTAGAATGTTTAATGGATTGATTGAGACAAATATGAAAATCGGCTACATTTATCCTGAGCAGCTTCCACAGACTTCAAATAATCAGAAGGCAACTTTCATGGGGGCATGCCAAACCCAGGAACGAGGCACGCCTGTAATTAAATGTAGGCTCTCTCTCCTTTTTGCTGTCACTCTGTCTAATTCTGTATGCTGCCTGCAGTGTGTGATGCACACAGCAACCCCAGCTCTGTTAATTCGGAGCCTCTGTCTCTAGAGATAGTGCCAATAACTCCTTTAAGAATCTTTATAAAGGGCCTATTTACAATGCTTAGAAACCTGTCAGCTTTTTAAATGACAAGATTATTTCTAGGAATGAATAAAGAGGGATGCTCTGGGATGATCATCAATACATTGTTTTCTGTGAGATAAATACTATACATCATGAATTCAATTTAATAAACACATCATGTATCTGGCAAAGTATGAGTCAGTAGGGATTAAAGGCAAGTGCTTCTGAAAGGTATGTATAAGGCAGAAAGGCAAAACTTGTTAGGGAGAGAGCGATAATGACATACAGTAATTAAATCAGAAAGATATAGAGTGGTGGGTAGAAAAATGACAATTTTGCTATATCTGGGCACCCACTACCCCATCACCACTATAGACTTAAATAGGACTTATTATGCTTGCCCTAGTCAGGTAGTGTTTTAAGTATATGTGGTGTGTGTGTGTGTGTGTGTGTGTGTGTGTGTGTGTGTGTGTGTGTTAACCCATACATTAACCCTATAAATTAATGTCTATTATCCCATTTTAGAGAAGTCAGTACCATCCCTATTTGCTAATTGCTGTATCTATAGAATCTAGCATAGTTCTTAGAACTCACCCAGAATACACATAAACCAAAGTTATTACATGTATGTAATGCAGGATGTTTTTTATAAGATCTTCAACATAACATTATAAATTATTTAATTATTATCCACATCTAAGAGATGCTAGAACCAAGGCTAAAGGACATCAGGTGGCTAGAATGGGCAAAATTGGTCTGATATATTATTTTTTGAGGTGGTTCTAAAAAACTGTTTTCCTCTTCCTAACAAAGTTCTACTTGCAACAACTCTTAGGTGTTCAATTAGTACTCAGAGAGCTGTGGATGCTTAAGAGCACTTTGACCACTGGCTCATGGATGCTGCAACCCTATCACCCTCATTCCACAGAGGAGGACATGGAGGCCTAAAGAGACTGAGTCTCTTGACTAAGTCATATTCAAGCAAGGGGTGGGACCTCCATTTGAAGCCATGCAGCCCAGATCCGGAGTCTGTGTGCCTCAGCCCCTACCCTCACTGCCTGAAAGGTCCATGCATTAGGTGAAAATAAAACCATGCAAAACAACAGAAACCAGCCAGAGGTGGGAGGCAGCTCTTGCTCTATTTTAGGTTACAAACAGGTCCAATTCTGGTGCTTTCCACATTACACTGTGGTTTTAACAATTTGTCACACATATTTCACTGTTTTCATTTATGTCTAGACCTCATTTAAACTTCTACTATGTGTATGAACTTAAAGTGTCCAAACAGTTTGTAGCATTTTGAGTTGCAACACTAATTTCTTAAGTCATTATAGACTGTTCCCATCACCACCTACGTGAACAATGGCTTAGGAAGCCTGCCCTTCCTTCCCCCACCATGTCTCAGGCTCATCAGCTTTAGCGATATTTCACAAGCTGTATCCCTTTTCCGATCACCTAAGCAGAATGTTGCCTGATCACACTCTCAAATGTTGGTGTCGTGTCATTGTTCTATTTAAAATCCTTCAAAGACTCTGGTGCTTTCCATGCCAAATACCAGCTTTGCCTGATTGAGCAAGTGTCTGTAATCTGTCACCACTAACTTACCATGTCTTATTTCCCAATGTTTTCTAATCTTAATGTATCCTCTTGCCAGTCTGACATCTTCCCTGTCATATAAATACATCAGTTTTATAGGCACGGCCGTGTCATGTCCCATTCATTTTCTCTTTCACTCATATACAAAGCAAGCCCTATACAGTATATTCTTTACCACATAGGCAAATATTATCCATCTTTCAAGTTCTAGATGCATGTTATCTCCCTTAATGTCAGGAATCACAGGTATCTCTCTGAAACTTGTAACAGTTAGTGTGTGTATTATGCATTCTAACTCAAGTTTAAATTTTTTCTATTATTTACTAGTTTCTTTTTTCCATTCAAAAAATCATCCACTCAATTTGTTAAAGTTAAGCATCATCTTTCAGCATTCTTATTTCTTTACTATACTGAGCCGAGCCTGCGGCCTGTGGCTGCTGAGTGTGAAGATATTCAGTATTTGTACACTGACTTATTTCACTCATTCCTCTGGTCACCCCAACGCCACTACTGACCTCTCCCTGAAACTCGATTATCTAATCACCTGCTTCAGAGTTTGCTGTGAGAATTAAATGAGTAAGGTGCATGAAAATACCTGGTATTAACCTTGGTATTTAGTCGGTGCTTAAGAAATAATGTTTAGATGGGAATATTCACAAATTCCCCTTTGCAACTGAATACCATCTGTGGCTTTAAGAATAGGTTATGAGTTCAGTCTCCTACTTCTCTAGCCCCACCTACTCCATGGAGTTTGACCCACTCCTTTCTTCACTCCCTATTTAGGTCATCAATTTGATTTTTCAGGACAACAATCTCCGAATAATCTTTTATTTTCCTCTCCTTTGGTGTCTGTAATAATAAATTTCATGATTCTACATCTGTGACATATTTGAACGCATCATAATCCTCTCCATCCCACCTCTCTAGATCAATTCTGTTTCTCTTTCCAGGTCCTCCGAATGCCAGCCAAAGTGAACCACTTGTGGTTTCCCATCTATGGCTGGGAAGCAGCAGGGAGATTTGATCATATTCCTGAAGACTCTAGAATTGGGCAGGCCTGGGTTTGAATCTCCAAGATATGAGGAAACAAACTATACCTCAATTATCGCTTCTATAAGACAGGCATGGTAATACACATCCTCACAATATTTTATAAGAATAAAATAAGATTATGTAAGAACCTAGCAGAGTAAACACTCAACAACTGGTAGTCACAAAATAACACTTCAAGAGGCTGTGATTCTTTGCCTTCATTAATATCTCTTCAGCCTTATATGTTTCTATTTTTAATTTCACGTAAGCATATCTTACCGATGTCTCAAGACTCATTTTAATTTTCACTTTTTCCATAAGATCTCCTCGGATACTTCACACTAGAAAAACTATAGTTTTGATACCATTGTAATTAGCTGGTTATTAATAATAGAAGAGGAGCAAAGAGAAGGCCAGATATTATAGGCATGTCATTTGGGCAGCTTCACCAGGAAGCCACAACTTTATATTCCAGAAGGATCCAAGAAAGGGAAAAGAGACACATAAAGTTGGAGGGGACTAGCAAGGTGCTTGCTGTCAGTCACACCTGGGACAGAGACGGTTGCCTAGAATGGGAATGGTCATAGCAAGGGTGCGTAGATTTGGGGTGCATAACCCTGAACAGAGAAGCCGGCTCTCTTGTGCTCTTGGCTCTCTTGGGACTTGTGTGACTCTGGGCTTGTGGGGCTTTTTTGCTCCTGCTTCCCTGCATTTGCCCACATGGTCCACAGCCATGTGGACCCCAGATGCAATGGACTAATGGACTGCAATTAGCCCAATGCTGTACTGGACCCAGCTCCAACATGGCATGGAAACTCTGGCCACTGGCTTTGCTTTTAGCTTTACTGAAATCCAAGCTTTACTTCTATGACTGGACTAAGAGAAATGGGCCTTTGGATGTAATTCCACAGAAATAAAGCTTCCTACCATATCTCATCCTCTGGTGGGGGCTCTGGAAATTTTTATTCCAGCGGTACTTTAAGAATTAAACTTTATGAAGAAACTGAGACTCAATGATTAAAACTAAAAATACACAGACAGAGAATTTAAATCCTGGCTTGTATGACCCCACATTATGTTCTCTTGGTTTTCAGTATGCTATCAGGGTCCATAGGAGCCAATTAGTTTTTGAGTTTCTTTTTTCAAGCAATTGTAATTATTTGTGGAGACTGATATGTCTTATCTTGTTTTTTTCTTATAGGTCTTCCAAGGAACAAAGAAAAACATTACTTAATTTTTAAAACATAATAAAATGCATTCTCTCTTGTAATCACCATGCGGCACCATTAAGCAATTTAAAAAATCCAGGACCCATTATGAAATCTTCATGATCTACTTTACCTATACCTTGAAAATTTTCTATTTTATAAACTTAGGAATTATTTTATTATTGCTCATCAATTCTTCCCAACAATGCCAAAAAAGACTAAAATAATAAAAAATGAAATAATGATGAATGGTCTAGAAGGATGATGCAATCGTAAAATTGTAATATAAATCAGTATTATCTCATGTGTTGTCCCACATGTTAAGTATTGCATCATCATTGAAGAAGGCATAACAGGAGCTTGAAGACATTTATACTTTTAGTTTCACTGAACACAGTTTAGAATTTAGAATTTTTTTCCCCATCCATAACCACAAAGAGAAGAAAATTGACAGAGGAAGATGTTTCAGTTATTAGATAAGTCAGAAAATGAATGCAAAAAAGACTAATAACAGGATGCTAAACTTTAATGATTAGGGAAATTGAAAATGCTCATTCAAGTGAAATCTCATTTCATGAATCTTCAAATGACAATGTATTTTCTCAAATTCAAGAATCAAGTGAGCAATACATTTCAAAGAACAAAACAGGAAATATGGCATCTTCATTTGGTTAGTCCTTCAATCGGAAGGACTTTATCATGGAGTATTTTGTGGCAAGAATATGAACCATCTAATTTTGTTAAAAGGGTATGTACAGTGCTCTTTCATCTCTTATAAATTCAGTGTGCCAAATTTATGGTTTTTAAATATACAAATGCTGAAGAAATGTGAAGACAGGTATCAGAAAGCATTTGCTAATGTATAAATAAAAAATCATTGGATTTATCATTCTAATTAATGTTTATAAATTTAAATATGAAAAGTTTGCACATATGAAATAAAAATGACATATTTTTTCAACAAAATAATGAGCCAGCAAAGATTTCAAAAATCAACTGTTGCATTTTGATGATGTAATTAATAATATACTAGAACCTAGTAAATATGAGTTTGAAATTTTGAAGTAGTATCTATAAATAAATACAGTGCAATTTTATTCATGATAGCTGATGAGCAGTCAGTTTTTTTTCTGAAAATGTTTCCAATTTGGAGTATATGAACCTTCGATATTAGGAAATTAATGAAATAAACATTTAGCTTTGCTATGCTTAAGTTCTTATGAAAATTTTGCTATTCTTTTATTATTACTTCTGTAAGAAGTCCAAGTAGTATTTGAAGATCATTATTTATTCCTAGTATACTGAGATTAACATGTATATTTTCTGAGCCTCTATTGCATACTTTTCAAGTTACCCTTAGTTACAAAATTATTTATGACATCTTATCTCTTTTCTGGACTATCAACTTGCTGAAGAAATTCAACAAATACCATTGAGTATAAATCAAATCTCCCAATTCTTTTGTTTTGTGAAAATAAATGGATGTTTAGAACTAAAGTGAGTATATTTTTATGAGGCAGTCTTTTTTTGGAGGAGAGGAAAGTATGGCTGAATTGTACTTACTCTTCTCCAGTATAGCCAACTGAGTTTTGAAATTCATTGAATTAAACCATTAAGTAACAGTTAATATAATGCAATTACATTTGTCCTCTTATCAGCAGGATCAAACCAGAAATTCAGTTATATAACAATGAATTTTAAGAAAAGGATCTTAATAAAATGAGAGCACTAACATTCCTTGAGGCTCTTTCTAGCTATGGAATTGGAATACAGGCTGCCAACGAATTAGAATATAGGCTGCCAACGAATACCTTACTATAGTCAGAGAAAATTTTGAGAAGTGAATACCTTCAATTTTAAGAGGCATAGAAAATGGAATAAATTATCTTGATGTGAATTATTGGCTCAAGACAAAGTGAGATAGTAGTTAGAATTTCAATGGTGGGATAACTTCTAAGGAATAAACGTTAACTTGTATTGAACTTTAATCATAATGGTTACAGAGATGAAAAGCTGAAAAAAAGTGTTAAAATTACTAAGCCAAAGCACACTAACCCTGGATCTTGTACTCGCCATTTAAATTGATTTCTTTATCTAGAGTTAATATAAAGAGATCTGTGAGCCATGTGATTTCTTACTTATAGAAATTTGTTGACTTGGTTGACTCTGTCCAGTGATGCATGCAATTCATTTGAGCCATGTGGAAGTTGATGAATAGGAAATATGAAAATGCCTAGCAACATCGTGATTTTTTAAAAATAACCTACCTAAATAAAACTGAATTAAAACCAAACAAAAACAAAGAAAGAAAAAACTGTTATAGCCTTCACTTAAGAAAAATGTACAGAGCATCAAAAAAGAAAATTAGAGTTACTGGAACGTTGATAAAGAGAAATCAACTTTGAAAATCTAAAATAATTTATCTTGACCATCTGTACTATCAATTTCTAAAAACTAAAAAGAAATTAAACACACACACACACACAAACTCATGAACTGAGTCTCAGTATTGCAACTAAAGTCTGTCTTGACCAATTTTAATACTTCTCTTATAAGATAATGACAACTAGAGTACATTAGGCCTAAGGTAAAAAGTAGGAGTTACCAGCTTCAAAACAGCCACCATATGATGACAGGATCTCTCTCTCTCTTTCTCTCTCTCTCTCTCTCTCTCTCTCGCTCTCTCGCTCTCTCGCTCTTGCTCTCTCTCATTCTTGTTCTCTCTAGCTCTCTTTTCCTCTCTCCTCCCTAAGACAGATTATGGACAATTAAAAATAAATTCATCCTATAACATTGATCATCTACAAAATCAAGAGATCTAATAGTGGGGTTGTTAGGTCATTAAAAGATAGCAAAAAGAGAGTACTTCTGGAGTGGGGCTTTCTTCAAGTGTCCACAATATCCCTAAAAGTATACACTTAATATGTATCTATTCCAATTGCCATAGGATCCCACTTTAGTAGCATATGCTCACTTTCAAGATTTAAGGCTTTTTTTCTTATTTTTCAACTTAATATAGAGTGAGTCAGTACAGGATAATTTTAGATACAATAAAATGATATGATCCTTATACATTATGCTAGTTTATTAAAATAATCCCTGTAATTGAGGTGGGGGTTATTACGATAGAGAATCAGAAAGAACAAGTCAGTTCATCTTCAGCTATATAGATAAAAATCTTAGCTAAAAAATAAAATTAACTCTATCATAGAAATATTCTACTTAATAGGATAAAAAGGTGAAACTTGGGACTTAACATCACGGTGTCAGCATACTTCATTAATAAGATTTTTGGGTTTTTTAGTCGTCACCTGAGGCTATGTTTTTTAGAGAGAGGAAGGGGGAGACGAGAGAGAGAGAGAGAGAGAGAGAGAGAGAGAGAGAGAGAGAGAGAGAGAGAGAGAGGTGAGAGATTAACATCGATTGGTTGCCTCTTGTCATGCTCCCTGACCAAGGAATCAAATCCGTAAGGGAGGATGCTCCAACCAACTGAACCAGCTGGTCAGAGCTTAATAAGGTTTTTCAAATTTGAACTGTAACTTGCACTATTGTTGAGGGTGTGACAATATTACACAAAGGAAATACTGTATCCCAAGGGGAAAATCGAATTATAGTTTTAAAAACTCATTACCAGTCATTAATAATGAACTCTAGCTAAACAATAACAGGTGTTCCACTAATCCCAAACAGAAACAGATGGAAGCACAAATGTTTTCTAAATAGTGGATACGTGCAGAGCAATAAACTTGGCGGGAATTGTTTTATTCTCGAATTGTCAGTCAGAGTCAAAGTCTTATCACTTGCATTTTCTCAAATTAATAAGCCCAGATTAAATCTTACTTCTCATTTCTTATTTTTCAAAATACAAGCCATATTTTGTGCTTGCTAACTCTATCTTGTGTATTATCTCACCAACAAAGACAATATTATTAATCTTCCTTCTGTACATTTATGAAGATTTACATTATTTGTTACATGAAACAACGGGCATGCTCTACCATACAGCTTTTCCTTCTCCAGATTCTTCCATTCCACGCCTCACCTCACAAGAAATACTGATCTACATAGTCTTTAATTTTGTATACATTACAGCAACAAACCTTCAAAAGTATCAATGTATGTAGATTAAATAAATTAAGAAGGCAATTGGAAAGTCAATCAATGGTTTTAGGAAATCTATAACAATTCAGAATTATTTTCAGGAGTTAGGATATTACATAGTAGTACTACAGATCTGAACTCATGGCTGTTCAGAGAATGTTCACATATGACTTTAGAAGGGCTCTCCCTGTATTGTTCATAACTAAATTCTCCTTAACTTTTGCAGAGATGGTTTTACTGTTCCTCCTAGCTGTAATCTGTTGTGAAGTTTTCAGAAAGAAATGTTTCCATCTACATTTATTGTAATACAATACACATATGTTAATATTAATTTCTACTGAAAGCATCAACATATTTTTCAGTATTTCCCCTCTCGTTTCAGTTTCTAATTCATTAAGAAAGTAAATAAAAATGAGAAGATGAAGAGGCGGGGGGAGGAAATCTACTTGAATATGTTACTAGAATTAATTAACTTTTCCTGAGAGCCAAAGTTCACATGTTCTTCTAGGTATGTTGTATATTTGTTTTAGATACGATATTTCTTTTTGCCAATATATGCATAAATTATGATACATTTTAGAAAGTTTTCCACAAAAACACTTGAGAAACCAAGATATAGTTTTTTTAAAATAGTCTGCTTCAATTATGCTAAAGTATATTAGCTCCTTCCTTAATAATACCAACTTCTGAGAAATGTTTCCCCAAACATTGATATGGTACCATGGTACCATCAATTTTTAAATCTGCAAAAGGCATAGCACGAGGCAAATCTCCTTTGACTTGGGCTGGTGAAAACACAATACAATGTACGGATGATGTATTATAGAATTGTACACCTGAAACATACAAATTTTTTAACCAACATCACACCAATATATTGAATAAATAAGTTTTAAAAAGACATAGCACAAGCAATCAAGTTAGTCCTTCTTAATTAAGATGTTAATAAAGAATCCCTTGTTACACTCTGGGTAACAAGGATAGAAGAGAAGATAGGTAAATTTTCTTAAGTAAAAATATACTTCCTTATTGCATTGACTAAAAACTCCAAGGTTGACTGTCTCCTTCAGTAGTTCTCTGGAGCAACTAAGCCAAGTTCACATGTAAGTGAGAAAATCAGTTTTGAAAAAAAAAAGATTAAATATTTAAAATGTGATTGATTTTAATATGAATTTTGTGCACTACTAAATAAAAATGGATAGTTTCATTGTTGGAGGTCTTTTATTCTAAATTAACCACAAATAAAACAAGATGATTCACCTCTTCCCTCCAAGATATTATTAAAGATATTAGAATTTTTGTATATGAAGATATTAGTAATTTTTAGTTTTCAGCTGACTTCATTTATAATAGGCCGTGCAGTAATACAAAGTAAAATTAAAGGTCCTGATGCAAGTTATTACTTCTTTTTATGGTTTTAGTCTAGATCTACACATGCATTATGCAATATAAAAAAAAAGAAAATACACTTTAGAACATAAAAAAGCTGACTAGAAACAAAGACTATTAAAACAGACAAGTATAAGATTTGTTTGGAATACCTGGTTTTAAATCCCCATGGACAAACATGTCAATCATATATCGACAGAATGCATACTGATCTGACAAGAGTAGAAAGAAAAAAGAACAATGAAAAAATGTCATCAACACCTTTTTTTTTTCCTAGGGAGACATGGTTTAACAAAACAAACAAAATAGCTCAATTCTATTTCAGTTACTACAATTCTGTGAATGAATAATTTGCACTTATATGAACACACTGGGGGATAAAAAGACATAATAAACATACTGTTCCATTTATTCTATACAAAAAGAATAACTAAAAAAAATGGAAACAGACTAGTTTAGGGTATCATTATAGTGGTTGTTTTTAAAAATCAAAACCTCTTTGATCAATTTTATTACAGAAACCATCATATTAAAGCAATCTTTCTCATTGTCCATGTTCTCAAAAATGAAACAGAAGTTTTACAAGAGGAAATTGTTTTCAACTTGGAATGTTTTACCAAATATTCACTCCCAGTCCTTCAGCTAATTGTCTAAGTGGAGTAGCAGAGTGTTTTCTGGAAAAGGCAAGCAGGAGAGCTAACCCCTTTGCAGTCTGTGAGGGGTTCTCTGCATGGAAATGCTCTTCATTTAGGGGTAAATCAGGAAGAACAGACTTACAGTACCAAATAATATCACTGTTAAGCTAATTAATTCAGTAATTTTTATTACAAGGGCATTATAATCTTGAATGGTCTATAGCCTATGGAAGAAGTAATAAAGAGAAAAGCATAGTATTTGAGAATTTGGAGCAGACTTTGTTTAAACGATTTTAGAAGTTTGTTTTCTATTCCTTCTAAATCAAATACATTGCATTGAACTTTAAATTCTCACGAAAGTTTAGATTCTGATGAGGTCATTCCAACCCAAATCTCAGTTGATGAATCATTCTACAAGTTTTACCATATCTTCTTTCAAGTTTGCATATTGTGAAATGAATCTTGTTCAAGATGATTTACATTTCATGTTTCTAAACAGGCATCTTATTCAACAAATCCAAAGGCAGCTTTAGGACCAAGAGAGTTTATTGAATATATACAACATGATACATCCTTAAGTGCTCCAAATTATGTATAGCAAGCATGAAATAATAAAACTTGTTACTATATAAATACACATATAAGGATTTTTGTAAACCTCATTCTTTTTAAAGTATTAACAGTATTGAGTATTTCATTTTATTATGAATCTACCAAATCTTTGAAAAAATAAAAAATATAATTATTGCAGCTACAGAAACATAAATTTTTGTTAATATCTAAATATGAATAGGCCAAAATTATTAGGTTTCAAAAATTTGCATGTATTTTGACTGTTGTATGGGAGCACACTTTCACACAGGTGAGGTGTGGAGGGGAGGGAGGCTAGTTTACAGATCAGTTCAGGAATCTGTTTGCTCCTGGACTCACTGAGAGTAATGGCTGAGCTTTCAGAGCCCAGGACCTGGAAACCCTCTGGTACAGAAGGGAAGTAAGATTAAGATCGAGAGCATTTCTCTTTTCTGGACATAACTTTTTCCTGAGAAAAATTCCACCATGGGCAATTTGGCTCTAAGATACAGCTAAAGCTTATTTCCTTTAAATAGTAAATCGGAGGTTGGGCAAGTGTGGGCTTCCTGAAATGATCGCTTTGCCCTTTGTTGCAGTAGCGGAAGTGACTGGAATCTTTTTAGATGTGTCCTTCCTGCAACTCAGAAGTAGTTCTCTAAGGGCAATATCTATATTGAAAAGATGGAAAATTTGTTCCAATCAGATTTCTGGGTCCCATCACCCCAAACATTATAATTCCATGGGTCTGGACGCAAGAAATATACATTTTTAGCAAATCACTCAGAAGAGTCTAATTAGACCACACTTCGAGAATCGCTGATCTAAAATCTCTCAAATTCTTTTTCGCAATGATTTCTAGTGACATTACAGCTTTTGCAACACAATGGAGAATGTGTGTATGTCCTACGTTTAGAGTGGAGGAGCTACTTGGAATGTGAAGGATTCAACAACCCTCATAAATTAAATACTGCTCTCTGCTCCAAGCTGTGGTCGGATATAGAAGAGTGTACTGAAATAGCTAAATCTTTATGCTTCCAAGTTTTTCCTTTTGGTGACAGTGTAATGTGAAAAGCCAAATGTTAAATTATTACCCAAGTAAAGTGCTTATACAGTATTTATTATACCAAAGATTTTATGGATCCAAAAGCCATTCATTTAATTAATGCACCAATAGTCCTATGAGCTTCGAATTTGAAAAAGAAAATCATTTATACATTCTAAGAATGTTTATTTTATAATCAAGAAAATTATTTGAGTTACAAAACTTAGGTGGTTTCTGTTATATTTAAATGTTGTTATGATCCTGCCTTCTAATGGCACTAACATATCAATAGGAACATGAGAAATATATTTTTAGAATACTTTAAATTAGACGTTTTCAATATTTTAAATTAGGATGCCTATTTCCGCCTGTCCTCGGTGTTGAACTTTTTAACAATATGAGAATTCTAGGCAATTATATTTGGGGCAGTCCCCAGTGTATCTCCTTCACCTGTCTCAGGATAGAGCAAAACCAAGATCTTTCAACTCTGAAAGATTTATTTTATACAAATGTTTTTAAACACAACTCAAATTTTAAATAGAAATTTTTTTTTCCTAGAGAAAACCTGAACTGTCTATCATTTTAACTTCAAAGTTAGCCATTAATAATTCACATAAGTTAATTGCACATTTGGTCACTACTTTTTTTTCTCAAATGAATATCCTTCTAGGGATAACACACACTGCCCATTTGTTTCTCTCCTTGGTTCTCAGGGAGCAATGATGGGTGTCACTCAGCTGCTGCCTTGTCGAGTTCCCTGCAGAGTGGCAACTGAGAAAATGCATTCTGGGTGCAGAATGTCAACAGAAAGGAAATTTTAAAAAACTCTAATGAGGATAGGCACATATGCTTTGTGCTCTATAACAGATTCACATTAGCTATACTTTGTCTTCCTGTCACAAATATTTAGATAATCGTTAACAAAGGAAAGGAAGAAAGGAAGGAATGGACGGAGGGAGGGAGGGAAGGAGGGAGGGAGGGAGGGAGGGAGGGAGGGAGGGAGGGAGGGAAAGAATGAGCAAACAGTGGGGAGGTTTGATCTTTCCTTCCCAGCAGATTTGCCACAGACTATCAGAAAATCAGGGAGCAATGCCTGCTCATGTCAACCCTTCTTACCCTACTTTAAATAGGTTAAGATTGGTACATAAAAAGTAGATTATACCACACTAGTTTGTGGTAGGTATGTACATACTTATGAATCTTATTCCCAATGCTTTAAGTAGGAAAATATTGCTTATATATTTAATAGTAAGAATAACTACAAATGAATATACAGGTATATGCATATATATTATACAGGGGTAGGCAAAGTTAGGTTTGCAGTCATGAGTATGCAAAACACAGAGTTTATTCTTATATTATTATTACTGTTTTGTTTATTTGTATTACAACTATAAACCTACTTTTGCCCACCCTGTATAATTAAATAATTGTCAATAAGTGTGTGTACTCCATGTAAAAATATCTTTCCAGTGAGTAAAAAACCTGTGGGCCCTATTTATTAAAAAAGAATTATTTAGAAGTTTGTATGAAAAGAATAACTCAAATTAATTAGGCCTAATTTAAGCTAAGGAAATAAATATTCTCTTGCCCAAAAGAGAACTATCTCAACAATTTTACTAAATCAGCAGTTCCAGAGTCTCAAAATCAAAGCCACCTCACAGATTATTTAAAAAACACTGTCTTTGTTATGTTTACTTAAAACCATTATGTGATTAGTTTTTATAAATAAATGCTCTTAAATTTTTTGCTTAATTAATAAACACACACATTTATGTGTCTGACCAAGTATTAGAAGTTAAAGTTTTGATGACTTACCTAATGAAACATTTATTTAATTGATGGTAGCAGGTCTCAATAAGGGGCTTGACTTTAGCAAATGCACTTGTTTAGCTGATAAAATAATATTTGTGGTTTTGTTTCTAACTTTAAGTAAAATTTGAATGTCCTTTTAATAGATAAGTAGCTCTTCAATAAAAACAGTAGAATGAGCCCTAACCGGTTTGGCTCAGTGGATAGAGCATCATCCTGCAGACTCAAGGGTCCCAGGTTCGATTCCGGTCAAGAGCATGTGCCTTGGTTGTGGGCGCATCCCCAGTGGGGGATGTGCAGGAGGCAACTGATCAATGTTTCTAACTCTCTCTCCCGCTCCCTTCCTCTCTGTAAAAAATCAATAAAAATATATTTAAAAACAAACAAACAAACAAAACGACAGTAGAATGAAAGTGAAAATGGTAATATAATGTTATATTTAATAATCCTTTTTACGGATAGAAATAAAATACAGGTGACCAGGAAAATAAATATTATTTGAAAATGTTCTAGGGATGTCTCCATCAATAATATATGCCCCTGCCCTGTTGGCGTGGCTCAATGGTTGAGCATTGATCAGGAGGTCACAGTTCAATTCCTGGTCAGGGCACATGCCTGGGTTGCAGGCTTGAACCTCAGTGGGGGGTTGTGCAGGAGGCAGCCAATCAGTGATTCTCTCTCATCATTGATGTTCCTTTAACTTTCTCCCTCTCCCTTCCTCTCTGAAATAAATAATAATAAATAATAATCCTATATAATAAAAGGGTAATATTCAACCAGAGCCCCAATTAGAGTGGGCTGGCTGGACCCCACCAGTGCATGAATTCGTGTACCTGGCCTCTAGTAATAATATATGATTCATCCAAAAACCAAATATGCTAAAAATGAACATTAAAAGTGTATTCATGTTTCTAGTTAAGTTCCTAGCTACATACTTGGTATGTTTCAGCAGATTATTTTCTTTTTTAAAGGGCAATCTAAAATTTAAAGTATTTTAGGGGATTGATAATCATTGTAAATAAACATATAATGAGTCAGAAGATTAATTTTCCTGTTTCCTATCACAGTAAAATAATCTATTAAAATATTTTATCTTTATTTACTATGTATTTTTTGTACCCAAATTATTTCAAAAATAACATATAGTTTTAAGAGGGGCAATACTTAATATTTTAAATTAAATATACATATATTATATTTAAAATTGAGAAAGGGTTTTAGGGCTCCAAAGTTTGAACTCCACTCATATCTTAAAATATTACATTGTAATAAATGAAAATTACCTAAATTAAAAATTATGTGCCCTAACCAGTTTGGCTCCATGGATAGAGTGTGGACTGAAGGGTCCCAAATTTGATTCCGGTCAAGGGCACATGCCTGGGTTGGGAGCTTGATCCCCAGTAGGGAGAGTGCAGGAGGCAGCCAATCAGTGATTCTCTCTCATCATTGATGTTCCTTTAACTTTCTCCCTCTCCCTTCCTCTCTGAAATAAATAATAATAAATAATAATCCTATATAATAAAAGGGTAATATTCAACCAGAGCCCCAATTAGAGTGGGCTGGCTGGACCCCACCAGTGCATGAATTCGTGTACCTGGCCTCTAGTAATAATATATGCTTCATCCAAAAACCAAATATGCTAAAAATGAACATTAAAAGTGTATTCATGTTTCTAGTTAAGTTCCTAGCTACATACTTGGTATGTTTCAGCAGATTATTTTCTTTTTTAAAGGGCAATCTAAAATTTAAAGTATTTTAGGGGATTGATAATCATTGTAAATAAACATATAATGAGTCAGAAGATTAATTTTCCTGTTTCCTATCACAGTAAAATAATCTATTAAAATATTTTATCTTTATTTACTATGTATTTTTTGTACCCAAATTATTTCAAAAATAACATATAGTTTTAAGAGGGGCAATACTTAATATTTTAAATTAAATATACATATATTATATTTAAAATTGAGAAAGGGTTTTAGGGCTCCAAAGTTTGAACTCCACTCATATCTTAAAATATTACATTGTAATAAATGAAAATTACCTAAATTAAAAATTATGTGCCCTAACCAGTTTGGCTCCATGGATAGAGTGTGGACTGAAGGGTCCCAAATTTGATTCCGGTCAAGGGCACATGCCTGGGTTGGGAGCTTGATCCCCAGTAGGGAGAGTGCAGGAGGCAGCCAATCAATGATTCACTCTAATCATTGATGTTTCTATCTCTCTCCTTCTCTCCCTTCCTCTCTGAAGTCAATAAAAATATATTTTTTTAAAAATTATGTGGATAACGAAAAAAGAAATTTTTTTAACTTTTACCTTTTATTCCTTTCCTTCTTTTCC
Organism: Plecotus auritus; assembly: GCF_963455305.1. NCBI lineage: Eukaryota > Metazoa > Chordata > Mammalia > Chiroptera > Vespertilionidae > Plecotus > Plecotus auritus. The sequence continues at coordinate 16,179,804 of NC_137775.1, forward strand.
CTTTAAATTTTTTTATAAATCAAAGTTTATAAATATTGCTTATAAGTTCAGGGGAAATTTGGTTTAAAAGTAAATGCAAGAATAGATTGCAAAAACAAATATCATATATCTCACTTACATGTGGAATCTAAAAAAAGGTGTGGAATGCAAATTTTATATCTTACACCTTATAATGGGAAAAAATATTTTCAATTTCACTGTTCAAATACCTTAGTAAGAAAGTTGTAGAATATTTTAATGAAAATATCCCATAAGCCACCTCTTAATTTTAGTCCTCAAATAAAATTATTCAAAACTACTGGAGTACAGAGAAATGTTATTTTGTAATACTCCTGAGAAACCTGTGCAGGAATAGTCCCTACAGAGCAGATTCCACATGCTGTATGGGGAGTCTCTGGTTGTGTAGCAGTTGGAGCCAGGAATGGACTTGGGGAAGGACAGATTCAACAAGGGACAGAAATGTGAGTCAATAGGTCCTCAGCTGCCCTCTTAAAATTCCATCGTTTTATCTTTACATAGCACCTTTCCATAAAGAATTTCAGGTGTATATTTCACCTCAATTTAAATGCTTTACTAGTATTTCTATCAGTATGGATGTAAGTTTAACATCAATCTCGCTAAAGAATCACACAATATGTCAGATAAAGAGCTTTTCAAAGTCATAGACTTAGTCATAGAAGCTGGCAAAGAAACCTGAGAGTTCTCACAAACCTTTCTGCCTATCAAATAAATGAATTCAATAACTTAATGTATATTCTAAATTATATACTCTTACAGAGGCAACAGAAATGTATGAATAGTTTTTCTATATATTTGAACATACACCCCTTAAACTATTCCTTAAGAATTATTATTTTTCTTGGACTGTTTTTCTCCAAAGAGTAGAACACATACAATGTTTGTTCCACATCTTAATAGAACTCTCTTATCTTGAGAATTCAACATTTATCTCCAACCTTTAAATAACTTCAGATACTAACTCAAATCCTGTTTTTAAAATACTTCAAAGTGCATCTTTATATATGTAGACACATTTGGGTATTTCTATAAATAAATTTTAATTTCCAATTTATTATATTTCTTTCCAGGTGTATTTACTTATACAAATTTTTCTCCATTTGATGTCTGATCTCAGTCTTTTTCAGATTTTAATTTCACTGTATCTGCTTCTTGCCCAATATTCTCTTACAATCTCCAGCCGCCTTGTCTGAATGTTTACCTTTCTGTTCATGCTTGGACACAGCTATGGCCTCTTTCTCATCCTTCTCTTTGGGTTTAGGTGATGTTTTCTGTACTTCTTTTCCTTTCGCAGCTGATTGCTTCACTTTCTCCTGCTTCCCACCTTTCGGTTCCTTTTTAGCCTTTACTTCAGTCTTTTCTTTAGTCTTAGTTTTCTTCTCTTCTGTATAGGTTTTTAAAAAGTTGGTTTATTTTTGTTCACTTACCAACACAACATTTCATATTTCACTGGTTGTTAAGAATAATTTAAAAAGAAAGAGAAAAGAAAAAAACAATAGAAAAATAGTATCTCTGAGATAAATACTGGATACAAATATCATTATCTGACTTTTACATAGTTTAGGAAGTGCCATGTTAGAGTAGTGAAACAAAGGAAATGTTGGACTCTTTCTTAATTTGCACATGAACACATTTTTTAGGTAGTTAGGAACTTAGTATATCAAGGAGGTATTGCAAATATGCAGGGGGTGTGTATATAGGCATGTTCAATGAAAGGCAATGCTCAAACCAAAAAGCCCAATAAAAGAGATCATACACAAAAATAAACTCAAAATGGATAAAGTACTTAAATGTAAGACGGGAAACCATAAAAATACTAGAGGAATCCACAGCCAGAAAAATCTCAGACATATGCCGAAGCAATATCTTCACCGATACAGCTCTTAGGGCAATGGAAACTAAAGAGAAAATAAACAAATGGGACTACATCAAAATAAAAAGTTTCTGCACAGCAAAAGAAACCATCACCAAAACAACAAGAAAGGCCACTGCATGGGAGAACATATTTGCCAATGTTATATCCGATAAAGGCCTAATCTCCAACATTTACAGGGAACTCATACAACTTAACAAAAGGAAGATAAACAAACCAATCAAAAAAATGGGCAACGGACCTAAATAGATACTTTTCGAAAGAAGACAGAAGGAAGGCCAAGAGACATATGAAAACATGCTCAAAGTCACTAATCATCTGAGAGATGCAAATCAAATCGACAATGAGGTACCATCTCACACCTGTCAGAATGGCTATCATCAACAAATCAACAAATGACAAGTGCTGGTGAGGATGTGGAGAAAAAGGAACCCTCGTGCACTGCTGGTGGGAATGCAGACTAGTGCAGCCACTGTGGAGAACAGTATGGAGTTTCCTCAAAAAACTAAAAATGGAACTCCCATTTGACCCAGTGATCCCACTTCTAGGAATATATCCCAAGAAACTAGAAACATGAATCAGAAAGGATATATGCACCCCTATGTTCATAGCAGCACAATTCACCATAGCTAAGATTTGGAATCAGCTTAAGTGCCCATCAGCACGATGAGTGGATTAGAAAACTGTGGTACATCTACACAATGGAATACTATGCTGCTGTAAAAAGGAAGAAACTCCTGCCATTTGCAACAGCATGATGGAGCTGGAGAGCATTATGCTAAGTGAAATAAGCCAGGCAGAGAAAGATAAATATCACATAATCTCACTCATTTGTGGATTATAATGAACATCATAAACTGATGAACAAAAACAGATCCAGAGACAGAGAAGCATTGATCAAACCTCAGAGGCTGGGGGTAAGGGGGAGAGATCAACCAAAGGACTTATATGCATGCATATAAGCATAAACAATGGACGCAGACAACAGGGGGTAAGTGTGAGGGAAGGATTGGGGGGCAATGGGGTGATAAGGACACATTTGTAATACCTTAATCAATAAAGGGAAAAAAAAGAGAGAGATCAGATAATTTTGTTCCACAACTGAATATCTTAAAAGTCATTCAAGAGACTGAGCTGTCAACATAACATTTTTTAAAGATAACTATTGGGAATACAAATGTAAAATTACTTGCAATGATGATGACTAAAAGGGATAAAAAAATAAAATTCATTAAAGGATGATTCAGACATTCAGTTTCTAGTAACTTGACTTTAAAGAGACATAAAGAGAGCAGGAATTGATATATTGGCTCCTGCAAATCTTAAGTCAGAAATAATAATTATATTGACTTTTAAAGCACTTAAATGTATCTTAGTACACAGAAAGGGCTACAAATTAGAATATGTATGAATATATATTAATTATAATATATATACACATATTTTATATACAAACATATTTTTAATTTGCTATTTTGTGTATCTGGAGGAAGAGAACTGGAAATGTGAAATAATCATCCTGTGCATCTTTCAATTATTTTTTAAAGAGCAGTAATAATATAGCACACATTTATAAAAAATTGTTTATCATAGATACAGCATATTGGACATCATTTATTATAAGTGATCATACATAATCACTAGACATCAAAATAAGTCTACTACAATGTAATTTATCAATGTAATGGCTAGCTTTTATTGTCATTCACATTGAAGAATTTGATGAAAATATTATAATCAAGTTTCTTGACTTTAGTACACTAAACAATGATTTGAAATTAAGACAAGATAATATTGTGAGGTCCAGTGAAGAATAAAGAGAAGAATGAAAATGATAATGCCTGATATTTACAAAACCAGAATGGTTTGGGGTATTTCATTTTCTTAAATGGACCAACATCTCTCAGAGCTCCATTCCTCGGAAACTTTACAGGGAGATGCTGATACTGTGTTAGGAACAGGGGATATTCCTATGATCAAATAAATTAGAAATCACAAAGTTAAACCAGTTTCTTTAAAACTTCTCAATGCTGAAGTGTCTTGAGCATCTTCAAGGAAGGGAGTAACACCATGCACTGTTTTCCAAAGTTACTTGACCATTTAAAATCTCATTGAAAATCACTCAACTGCCCCACAAACCTCTCATGTCTTTGTGGCTCCTGTGACTATATTCAATTGGAGATTTTCTTCTACTCCCTTTAAACCATTTCTAAATCTCCTTTGTTAGTTTCTGCTCTTTCCTACCACAGACTCATTTCAATGACTGAAACCATCAGCTCTCTGCAAATCACTTTAAATCCACATCATTCCAGAAGCCCACACCAAACATTCATTAGTTTCTGCTTGGAGAGAAAGTTCCATGCAGACGGCCAACAGCACCTGAGACATACAACTCATATATATTCACCCAACAAATCCTGCCAGAGAGCTCATTGTGACCTGGGCTCAGAGCTAGTTTCTGGAGCTCGAATGATCAGCAGGATAATCTTACTTGAAGGATGTTTAGAAGAGCATTTAAAACCTTGCAATATCTGGCCCCATCCCATCTCTCTTCCCATAGCCTTTTCCCAACAGCTTCTTCCTCCACTGGACTGCTTTCTTTTTCTTGAATATCTCATGTATTTTCCACATGTCAAACATTGCCACAAGGAAATCTCTATATTTTCCATGTTTCCCCCATATATGAATTCCTTTGTGTTAAATTCATATACAAGTGGTGTTGCCACTAATATTAATCATTAGTTCACCTGAGCTTCAACCAAAATGGCATATGCAATGGAGAACCAAAATGTGAATCAGACTTTCTTTCATCCATCTTAACTTCAATAAAATATTTGGTTATCTCATTGAAAAATTTAGTAAAATATATATCTGTCTCAAATACCTAATTATTTGACATTACATAAATAAACATTAAATTTTGAAAACAGATTACAATTTTCATCTAAATGATTCATTCATCCCTTGAAAATGCTGCATTGAGATTTCTAAACTATCCTGATCACTTAAAACCTATATTTTAATAGTTCATATTGAACTAACAATTAAATTTTATATTTTCCTAATATCAAACTACTGGTAAACAAATTTGGCATAGTATAAGCTGATACATGCAATCCTTCAAAATACTTTACATTGATCGTGTATTTGATTTTTGGGGGTTTAGTATTAAGACCTTGGGGCTTTAATGGTTAAAATATTTATCAAAATGTATGATTTACTTTCTCTTATTGTCATAGTAACAAATTACCTAAAACATCTACTTGAAATAACATTCATTTAATATCTCCTGGTTTCCATGGTTCAAAAGTATTGGCATCCTGTGGCTCAATTACATTCTCTTTTTAGTGTCCACAAGGCTAAAATCAAGTTATTAATAGAGTGGCATCTCTTCCTAGAGGCTCTGGGAGGAATGGGCTTTCATACTCATTCATTGTGTTGCAGAATTTTTCTCACACTTCCCATGTGGCCTCCTCAATTTTCTTATCTAAAGGATGTTTAGGAGAGCAAAAAGGTCAAGTTCTTCTGACACTTCAAATCTTTCTCTTTTGCCCCTTCTCTAAGGTTTTTAAAAGTTCATGAAATTTCATTGAGGTCACTTGGATAATCCAGGAAAGTTTCTGTATTTTAGATTAATTTTAACTACTTCTGCAAACTCCTTTCTGCTATATATTAAAACATAGCCACTGGGATGACATCAAGGGATGAAAGGCATGGGGTCCAAAATTCTGCCTACCATATATGGGAAAGTTCTTTATTATCCTCTCAAATTTTGAGGTGCTCAACTGCTTTATGTATTCAGTTTTATTATTCTTTAAATATTTAATATAAATGTAAGGCCAAATTAGTGTTTTATGTAAAGGAAACTGTGAATGCTTATAATCATCCAGCTGTTACCCAAAATGTAAACTTTAACAGAAAAAGAATTTAGTTATGAAAATAATAAAAAAAAGTTACCTTTTGCCATTGTCTTTGATTCTGGTTTTTCTTTTTTCTCAACTTTTTCCTTGTGAGTTGCTTAAACAGAAAATTTTATATTAGTACACACTTTTAATAGATTTTAAAACCAAGTTTTCTCTTTACCTCAGTCTTATAACAAACAAAATTAATGAACTATTTCAAAGATTTATGACTTTAATGAGCCTAACTCAGAAATAAAGAGCTACCAATGTAATAATATCTGAATAGAGTCCAATTTTAAAGACTTGGAGTTAAGACTGAGATAGCATTTTGAATTTTAGTCTCAATCTCCTTTTTACTACTCCCAACAGATAAAGTTTTCAAGACAGAGAAACTGAGAGAGAACAACTTTATAAGAATTTGTTGAAAGATATATCATACTAGGCAGAAGTACTGCCTTTAGGATTAATAAAGAGAAATATTTAAATCCAGACTGGAGCTTTGATTAAGCACTGTATTTCTGGACAAGGCCACCACTGAATAATAGGTTTCACTGCATGGGACTGTCTTATGCTTTGGCAAGATGTTTAGCTTCTCTGGTCCCTGCTTCCCAAATGCTCTCCACTCCAATGACGCTTTGATCACCAAAACTTTTACCAAATACTTTCAAGGGACAGCAACTTTGGTAGATTACTATCCATAAAAATTAATCATATTAACTACTAAGTACAGATTTTTACTTGAATAGTATTAAACATGATACCTGAAACATACCTCGCATTGTCTATGTAATAAATTAATAAGACAATATGAATTTATATTATTAACTTAAATTATATTTACACAGACTGGTAAAACTTTGTGTCTCACAAAGTTTAAGTAAAGGAGTTTTGAGAAGTCCAACAGCATGTGCAGCTTATTTTTGTAGTTCAAATACATTAAACTGTATGGTTTGGTAGCTTCCCAAATCACCATACATTCCTCAATATTAACATACTATTTATTGAAGAAAATAATGAGAAGTATATCATAGAAAATTGAATGGTAACATAGCTTCCTAAATATCATAAAGGATTCTAGCTAAGGGAATGTTTCAGATAACAAGATAATTCAGCAGGCTATGCCTGCTGTGGATCCATAAATCAACTGAAGTCTAACCCAAATATCCTAGGCATAATCCACTTTAAAACAAAAGCAAAAAAGTAACTGAGAATTTTATTTCACATCATACATTAAAATGGATTTTTGATGTATTAAAGTGAAATGTGAAAGGTTTAAAAACTTTGGGGAAATATTATTAACTATTGATTTAATCTGTGGAAAAGATTTAAAAGCAAAAATACCAAAAGTAATATTAACCTATCCAGCTGCATGCAAATTTAGGAATATAAACACACATACTCACACATATCTATTACCACTGACAGACACCCTTACATTAACTACAAAACTGAAAAAAAATATTGGAAAGTGACAGACCAAGGATATATACCCAAATGACATACACACATATTATCAGGAGAAATAGGTAATAGTACTTATAGTTATACCAGAAATATAAATTGCTGAAGTTCATACTTAACTCCTTGAATCTATAGATAACAAGCAGTTAAAGTGAAAAATATCTCTATTTAAATGCAGGGTTTTTTTTTAAGAGAATGAGGGAAGTATCTATTTACTGATATTGAAAGTTCTCTAGATAATATTGATAAATTATAAAAGTCAGAATAGAGGACATGCTAAATTTTGTATGGAAAAACATGGAGAAACAATAAATTATATTGTCTTATAAATTCATGATGAAGCTCTGAAAGATACACATAAAACTTATAAAAGTCTTTTACTATGTATATGTGTAGGTAGGATGGAATAGGAACCTGGAGGGTGGGAACAAGGCAGGAAGCTTTTAACAATGTATCTTTCTGCATTAAATAATGAATCTGCATTGCATATTCTAAACTAATAAATAAGACAAAAAATAAAAATTTAAAAAGTCTAGTCTAATAAGTAATCAAAGTATGCAATAGAGTTCAAGAGTCTTAAGCATTTCATTTTCTTCAACCCAGAAATTACTCTTTTCAGATTGAATTATAATAAAATTATCATAATATAAATAAAAACTTAAATTTATGGTAATCTAAAATCTGATGCAAAGAAGAGGCCAAACAGGAAGGAACCGCGGTCTAAAAACAGCAATAAGAAAAACACTATACCTTTCTTTTCAGGTTTTTCTTTTTCTTTTACTTTGTCTTTTTCTCTGTGGGTAACTGGAAAGAAACAGATAATATTTTTTATTAAAGTAAACAGAATAAATGATGAGATGATTATATGGCAGTCTTTGATGTCAAAAACTTACTTTCTGCCTTTAGAAATCTTTCTTTAACTGGCATGAGGTTTTACAGAGAGGTTAAACCATTAAGATAATTATAGATTTATTTACTTCTATTTTTACTTTATAACAAAACTAGGTCTAATTGCAAAGATAAGAATATCACTCAGCTTTTCCAAATTTTCAAGTTTAACTTAATTAAATGAAAAAGTTTTAAAATTTCTTATGCCATATATCAAAGGAGCTCAGCTCAATACTGGAGAAATGCCAAAAATATGAGCATAAAAATTCAGGAGATAATCTTCTGCAACTAAAGCAAAGTATAACCAACCTAAATAACACATGTTAATCTTCTCCAGGAACAATTCACAATGTAAGTTTTTGAAAATATAGTGAGATGAGACTAGGATGACACCAAATCCCTCCAAAGTAAACAAAATGTAATTTAATATGAACTGTGATCCAATTAATTAATATAGTCAGGCTCCAATTTAAGACATAATCTTACCCCACAATGTAATCATACATCTTATTAATGGCACCTTCAATTATCTATGCTAGAAACATGGAACTCACCTAGAATTTGTCTTTTATTTTCTATTTTGTTCATTTATCATACATGTTTAATATTCCTCTTACCCATCTTCTTTTATCCGATATTACATTTTCTGCCAATTATTTATTTACACAGAAATATAGAAAGAGCATCTGCCAAGTGCTAAAGACCCTGCTAGACAAGACAGACTCCATGATATCAACAAGCTAATGGATGATGAATGCTAAACAAATAATTATGCAGACAGCTAATTGAAGTTAGTATAGCTGCTCTGAAGAACATATATATATTCCTGGTGGCCTGTCAATGTGCACAATGAGACCCAATCTAGTCTGTGTATATGGAGAAGGCCCCTTGATAGAATTGACATCTACAGATACAAAAGATGAGAAGAAATTAAGCTAGTAAGGGAGTGGAAGGAAAAAGAAGAGATAATTTCAAAAGTTGAAGTAGGATGTCCTTCTTAGGTATATGATTACACATATGCTATATAATAAAAGTCTAATATGCTAAGTGTCCAGTCATCCATTCAACCAATCAAAGCATAATATGCTAATGATATGCTAAGGCCGCTCAACCACTCGCTATGATGTGCACTGACCACCAGGGGGCAGATGCTCTGGCCCATAGGTTAGCTTGTGGCTGGGGTCTGGCTGATTGGGACTGAGCAAAATAGGCCAGACACACCCTGGAGCCCTCCTATGGTCCCTCTCTGGCCCTGATCTTGCACTGGTGGGATCCCTCGGCCTGGCCTGCACCCTCTCACAATCCGGGATCCCTCAGGGAATGTCAGAGAGCCAGTTTTGGCCCAATCCCACAGGCCAGGCTGAGGGACTCCCACTGGTGCACAAATTAGTGCACCCGGCCTCTAGTTATTAAAATATCCTGACTAGTCTCTTGAACCTTTAGATTTTATGTCCTCAGAGTAACCTTGATAACATGAATATCTGATTATACCATTGACCAGTTAAAAGATTATCTCCCTCATTGCTTAGCATGGTATCTGTCACATAGTAGGTGCTATATCCCATTGAACTTTACATCCAATTATAACAAAACTCTTAAGAGTTCCACAAGGTCACCGCATGCCCTGTTGATGCCTTTGCATCTCCCCACTGCTCGTTTTTACCTGGAATTTCCACACCCCCATGCCTTCACCTCTACGAAATGGTTTTTGACCTCTACTTATTTTATACACCAACTATACCATGTGCATAATTCTATTTTAGCAAGTAAACAATAATACTGCAATTGTTCATATATCTGACAACCCAGTAGGTGAAGTCTCTTTAGGGACTACTGTGTATTATTTTATTTTTGCATCTGTGCCTCATCATATGGTGTCTGTCACATAGTGGACTCCTAATAGATATTTTTGAATAAGTGAAATTCCAAAGTATTACAAGCAGAGTTATTTTCATCTTCTAGTACAATTCTATTCATAGATGATGTGGTATAGATATAATAAGTACAGTTTGCTTCCATCATAAACAATTTTTACAATGTGTTAAAAATTTCTTAACTGATTAAAAGCCAGTGAGAAACAAAAGAAAAATACATCCTAGAACATTATTTTTTTCTTTCCACATTCAATGAATCTTTGAGGTGTTTCTGAGTTACTAAATGTAATATAACTATCTGACAAAATAAGGAGAGGACATCAGTATTCACACATGACCACAGATAGCCTAGTTCAGTTTCTTTGGATTACTATTAATTAAGCTGGAAAAAAAAGAACAACAAAATAAAATCTTGGCAAAAACAAAGCCTCTTTTAAAGTTTCTCTAGGGGAAACCTAGTTTTTGTGAGATAAGCTGTGCTTTCGGAACCCTGATTGGCAAGGCCCCCAGGAGAACACCTAATCGGCGTCTCTGCCTCTGCGAAGGACCAGACCTCTCCCACCCCGGACAGCTGGCTGTCCACAGCACTAAAGGATTTTCTGGTTGACGTGTGCCCGGGTGCAAATGGGAGCATTCACACAAAATCAGAAGAGCGAGAGAGCTGCATTCAGACTCAAAGCAGCATCTGAATGCCTCTTTTCTCTTACCCTGTGGGAGAATCTGGTTCCTCGCAGTCTAAGTTTTGATTTGCAGACACAATCCTGTATGCTGGCATTTCATTAGCCCCCTCAGAAATGGCACCGTAAGAGTGTTCTGAAGCAGCTGGATCCTGTGCTCTAGGGGAGCTGTTCAAAATGGCAGACAGCCACTAAATCTTCTTGGACAGAAACTTCAAACTTTGGCAAGACTGAGCTCAAATACCAAGTTTTAAAATGTCTTTCATCAAAACAATGCAATCATCAATGAAACTGCCTTAATGATCGCTCTAAAATAAAAATCATTTGCTCTGATGATTGCATTTTCTTGTGCATCTCTTTACTTACAACCCCCCAACCAGAAGTTTGCATGTGGAAGGAGAAAAAGGTACCCTCTTTTTTGTCACCAGATCTGTTTGGCAGGTGACATCTTAGCGAGGCCAGTTTTAGCTCGGGGTAAAATAAGCTGGTTGCACCTGCTAGCGCTTAATTTGTTTGTCATCCTTATTTACAAGAAACAAAAGTCCCTTTGGTAGGCTGATAATTAAAAACAAATGGAGTCCACCAGTTGGAATGGCCCTGATGTTTGGCACCCGAGTTGGCATGGCCCTGCTGTTTCTGCACTTGCCCAGATTCTGACCTTTCCTGACCAGAACATTCGGCTCAACTCAACTCTGAAGTGTGTCTCTCAAACTTCCCCATATGGTCCCTCTCCAGCACTCTGCAAGCTGTGCTCTGTGCTTTCACAGCGCTCGGCTCGGGCAACCTGCCAGTCCGGCTCTGTGTCCTTTTCTGAAGTGTATCCGAGCTCACAGTGCTCCTGACCTTGAGGCTCTTACCCAGCAAAGCCGTCCTAGGAGCCCAGCCGTCGGCACTCAGGGCCAGATTGTCAGAGGCCTTTGCTGATCTCTCTGCTCTGAGTTCAAAAATCAGAAGTTTCGGTGTCAATTTTTTAAAGTTTTATTTTGTATAGACCACCATATTCTTCAATGGATGGTTAGCAAATAAATTTAATGAACCCAAACTGGAATTCATACTTGACCTCAGAGCTGCTGTATAGGATGAGTTTTGAGTGCTCAAATCCAAACAAATCAGATGGGAAAGCAAGTGATCATTACACCTTCATATTATAAAAGACTTTGGGGAACATGGTTAGCTGTAATAGATTTTGCTGATTTTTCTTTTAATTAATTTCATTGCTTTTCAGCTTTCTGGTGTTTATCTTGTGGAAGCTATTAGCACTGAAGTGGTCTATAAATTTTAAGTATGTCAATTTTCAAACAGCTTCATAACTTTCATATATATCCATGCTTGCATTCATCATTTTTTTATGAAAGAAGAGCAGGATACAAATTCACTTTAAACCCCTTTAAAAATTCTGCTTTAGCCACCACTAAACAGAAATGCCAGATATACCTTTGGTTAGTGCATATGCCTCTGCGTGTGTTTCATGTTTTTTGTAACTAATTAGTACAATTTCCATTCTGTGCTCAGGCAAAATGATCTACACACTTTAAGCAATATGTAATGATGTAGTCCTGAGTACAGAAACTTTTCAAAGATTGCATTATTCATTCCTGCTACGGGAAGGATTTATAATTTTAAATTTAATATAAGCACCCCACTTTAGAGCTGGTTGGAATCAGGAAGGTCAATTAGCCTGAATCTCTTTGTCCCTGGAGGAGAAAACACAGGCTCATAAGAGTCCCTTGAAGAATAGAATAGAAATATAGTTATCAGAGAGCTAAAGTAGTATTCTTCTCCCAAAACTAGGCTGCCTTGTACATCCCAGAATTATAAACTTGCTCTATGAGCCAAAGTGTGGTGATTGGATTCTCTAAGCATGTTATCTACAATCTAGTCTATAATACCATACACACATCTTTTCCATAATAAAACTACATCCATTTATGTATTATTAAGTGTAGATTAGGCAAATTACCCCAAATTAAAAAGCTCTGATACATATACGTTAAATCACAAAACATAAATTTAAATTCCAAAAGATGAGATTTACTCTGAAATCTGGTTTAATCATATGGGTAACTTCCCCTTCACCCAGGGCTACAGAGACAGAACCTTAATCACTTCCTCCTAAGGGAACAGTCACTATGGAGGTGACACTCAGCTTTGTGTAATCTTCTGTTCTCATTTCCCAGGTTTATTTTGCACTGTTGCCAGAGAGGAAAAGAAAATATATTTTGTACTTTAATGAGTCAATTATATACAGCTGAGAGAAGGCAAAAGTAAAAGTTTATACAAGCTGACTACACTAATTTGTGGGCTTTGAAAGCGTTTTTATAAAGGGTTACATGACATTTAGATGCATTTTAATGTCCTGCCTTTTTTGGCTTTTGAACCACAATCTTCAGCAAAATCCTGTGCCAGCTTATGATTCCTGCCGTGTAATTGATTCCCAGAAACCATTCTAAACCAATCAGCATTATTTTTATATAAATTACTGTTTTTAAAAATGGAACCAGCCTAGCCGGTGTGGCTCAGTGGTTGAGCGTCCACCTATGAACCAGGAGGTGACAGTTCGATTCCTGGTCCAGGCGCATGCCTGGGTTGTTGGCTCCATCCCCAGTCGGGGGCATGCAGGAGGCAGCCGGTCAATGATTCTCTCTCATCATTGATGTTTCTATCTCTCTCTCCCTCTCCCTTGCCTCTCTGAAATCAATAAAAATATATACTTTTTAAAAATGGAACCATTCTGTAAAGTACATGATTTTCTAACCACCATGCTGTACATCTGAAACTAATACAGAATATTATTGAATATAAATTACAATTGAAAAATAAATAAATATGTATATGTAAATAAAAAATATATAAAATATTCCTTTGACTTTGTGCATATGGTAACTGCTATGGGTTGAATGTGTTACCTCAAACAGATGTGACCTTAGTTCGTCTTCACAGAGGTAATTAGCTTGAAATGCAGTCACTAGGGTGGGACTTAATGCATGACTGATGTTCTTATGAAAATGGGAAATTTAGACAGAAACAGATATGCTCAGGGAGGAGAGACAGAGACACGAAGAGAACAGCATTTGAAGATAAAAGCAGAGATCAGAGTGATCCATCTACAAGCCAAAGATTGCCAGCCAACCACCAGAAAGCTGGGAGAAGTGGGAAGAGATTCTCCCTTACAGTCCCCTGAGAAAATCAACCCTGCTGAGACCTTGACTTTGGCTATCAATTGATGGTTTGCAAATTAATTTACTTAACCTCTGTCACTGACAATAAAGTTATGTTATTTTAAGCCACTCAGTTTTTTAAAAATATATTTTTTATTTATTTCAGAAAGGGAGAGGGAGAGAGATAGAAACATCAATGATGAGAGGGAATCATTGATTGGCCTCCTGCATGCCCGGTACTGGGGACTGAGCCTGCCACTCCAGCATGTGCCCTTGACCGGAATCGAAACAGGGACCCTATAGTCTGTAGGCCAATGCTCTTTCCACTGAGCCAAACCAGCTGGGGCTAGCCACTCAGCTTTTGATGCTTTGTTATAACAGCCCTATGAAAGGCCTAAATCTCAACCTACCCATGCCTCTAAGGCCCTACCAGAAAACCACAGTCAAACCTGTTCTGCAACCAAGGTAGCCAATTACCTCCTCAACCATGATCTCTCCTCCAGGGCATCTCTTTGTGGAGTTATACCATCTGCTGGTATCACTCTGTATTTGCTTTTCTGGATTTCTCATTGAACTGAGTCTGATAGCTCTAACTTTTTAGTGCTCTGTGTAATGTCTGGCACAAAGTAAGTGCTGTAAATAAATTAATGTATATTATCATGTGATGGCTATGGCCAGTTTTTCCATGTACAATATGTGCCTTCCAGGGTACCCCCCTTTCCCTTGGCTGGCTCACTCTGATGCTGACCACATGCCATCGGTCAGCACACACTTCTGCCATGTGAACTTTCTCACCATGTCTGAGGTCAGTTTGGCACCTGAACACGGGACAATCCAGGTGGTAGAGCAGAAGCATACTGTTCTGAGTCCTAAAAGGCCCTCCTTTTGTCTAGGAGACATCATGGACCAGGTTCTCTTATCTCAGTATGTGTTTTCCACCAGGTTCTAGTCTTTTTTGGTTTGTTCTGTTCTATGAGTAAATTGAAATGCTTAATAGTTAAATAGAAGCCTAAATGTTATCTGAAAACAACAAGAAAATTTGCAATAGCAAAGAAACAAAACAATATGCAATTAAAAACACACACAACTAAATGGAGAAAAATAATGTTAGTATTTATCTCTGGATAATTACATTGTGGTTCCTTTTCTTTGTTTTTTTGTTTTGTTTTCAAAATTGTCCAGATTAATCTGTATTACTTGAATCTATATCATTATATTATAAATTTTATTGTGGGTGTATCCTAATTACATCTTACAGATTGTTTTGTTCCAATATGAAACTCACTATCAAATACTTCAATTGCTGTTGACCACATAAATTTGACATTAGAGTGGTCCAATCAAAGCTGAATAAAAACAGAAATCTCAAAGGAAAAATTGCTCATAGGAATTAAATACAGCTTAACAAAATAGAGAAAATGGATACTTAATTAATTCATTATTTCAACATTACTGTGTTTCAAGTGTTGGATAGTTTGCCAGATGTTAAAAAAATAATTTGATATTAATACACATTCAGAGCTGGTAGAAATCTGAGAGACCACTGAGTCTGAAGTTCTTTGTTCATAGACAAGGAAACAGAATAATAGGAGTAAATGCCAGGGTTGACTTAGAACATATATGAAGACAAACATAGTTTTTGCCTGCAGTCAGTTAGATCAAGATACCCACAATTAAAGTTTGTGTCAAGCCCTAGCTGGTTTGGCTCAGTGGAGAGAGCATCAGCCTGGAGACTAAAGGGTCCCAGGGTTCAATTCTGGTCAAGGGCACATGCCCCGGTTGCAGGCTTGATCCCCAGTACTGCAGGGGGCAGCTGATCAATGATTTTTCTCTCATCATTGATGTTTCTATCTCTTTCTCCCTCTCCCTTCTCTCTGAAATCAATAAAAGAAAACATTTAAAAAAATTTGTGTCAAAATGCTTAAAGGGTAAAGGCAGGGGTGTAACAGTACCATGGAGAAAGGGTCTCTGCCCTAGATTAAGGGACAGCAAAGAGGGCCTATTAAAGAAACTTACATTCTATCTGAGAACCAAAGAAATGAGCAGAAGCCTGCCAAGTGACTACACAGGAATGGCCAGATGGCCAGAGAGAACTGTATACAAAAGCCCAGAGTTATGAGACAGCAGCAGTGCCTACTTAGAGACTGCCCAACAATTCAGCCTGTCTAAGGCAGAGAGCACGCCAGTGGTCTGGAGTGGCATGGGGAAGCAGGAGGAGATCTGAGAGTGAAGGGGAGTTGATGAGTAGGTTGCAGAGGAGGGAGGGTATGTGTTCAAGTGCACAAAGCTGGGAATTTGTGGGGCTGCCAGTGATCATATGAGAAGGGCTTTATATGCGCCTGTAGAATATGTGGTTTTATCTCTAAGGCTCTGTGATGGCAACAGATAGATGTCTGTGAGTAGCATGAATTGCCTGTATTTTAGGGGTTAATGCAGAGAAATCAGTGTAGGAGTGACTCTCATAATCTGATTGAGAGATTGATTGTTGAGGAGATAGCAGTGGAAGAGGAGAAGTAAGAATAGACCATGTTATTAGTTCAACACAAGGTCACAAGTATATACACTATTCTGATCATAAAGTAAGTTACCACCTCCTTTATGTGGGGAAAAAAAACAAGATATAAACATTAATTAACATCTTAGAGCTTATACCTTAAAGCCAAAATAGGTACTCATTGCCAGGTTAAAAATTAAAGGGCTTATTCCTGAGCTTCATAAAACTGTTCCTTTTGTTCCCTAACAAAAAATATCAAACAAAATAAATAGATGGGCAAAATAGGAATAAAAGTTACCTTGGCCTCATGAATTGAAATCACTTACATAATGTAAATGGCTATAAAAATCACCTAATTTTACATGAAAAAGGGTCAGAATTGAAACATTAATTCTTCGATACTTTAAAATAAATGGGTTAGCATATAATATGAAATTATTTTGGAAATGTATGTTCTCTGGGATTTATATTCTTTTGTTTTCTGCTTTCCAGTAGATAAGTAAATCGCCTAAGTGTAGGATTTCATGGCTTTCCCAATAACTTCACACTCTTAAAAACTTTACAATTCTATATAAGTCCCTTGAAGGAGTAAAAAATAGAGACAATAGGATGTCATATAGCTTCTATCATCACCAACATTTTTATCTCCCTCCAAAATACACCAGCTTCAGCATAATGGATCTTTATAGACTCAGATATTTGCTGGTTTGTCTGTAATCATTGCAGGCTACTAACTACTTGAATATACTGTATCTTTTCTTTCAATAGTTCAAAATGCTTTGATAACAATTAAATTTCTAATGACCTATCACATCTAACCGTAACTGATATGGAATATGGCATATATAAAAACATATATTTATCTACATATGGGAACAGTTATAAAAACACATTTACTTTCTCACTGAACAGCTTGGGAATAAAAAAAAAAGCAGGCATTATTCTACTTGGATGAGGAAACTAAGCAGTAAAACAAAATATTGTGTTACTACTCACACAGAAAAACTGTGGAGAAAAAGAAACTATCTCTGAGGCCTGTTTCAGTGTTGAACAGCTGAAGTTTCAGGATATATATTCAGGTATTAATCTCTAGCCAAGCCTTTGAGAAAGTTATTTTAAACCTCAGCCAAATTCACTGTTTTAATTATGCAAAACTCTCTCGTTTAATAAACCCACTCTACAGCCCACTGCTCAAAGTCTTTAACAGCAGGATTCTAATAGAGCCAGGCCCAAAATGGAAATGGTGCCATCTGCATCCCCCCATCCGCTCTGGCAGCACTGCTATTAAATTAATCGTACAGTCTGCAGGATAAAACAGCAGAGACCCCACTGGTGTGGAACCAGTTGAGTTTCTGTTTAACCCCCAGCAGATAGAAACGCAGAGCCAGCTCAGTCACGGCTAGTCAATCTGTACCTAAGAGCTGTGTCCAATTTCCCTGACCAATGGAATTAAGAACCAAAAAAGGAAAGGGAAAAGTAAGAAGACATTAGTTTCCTAGCTACAAACATAAATAGGTTTCAATTGAGTAAGCTTCAATGTCCCTGATTGTATAAGAATTGGCTGGCCAATATGAAATGAATTCAAACAATAGGATTAAAGATAGAATGTCTGTAGAATGATTCCAGGTCTTCACAAAAGGAAATACATGGAGCATATCTTTTTAAAATGACATTTTAAGTATAGATTCACATGTTGGTATAGTTTTAGGTTAATTATTACTTCTATTATTTGAAACTTTACTATGTTGCAACTTTGATATTTATTACAGGTAATTTTGCATTATCCAGTTTTTATATAATATATATTAGACAACATTCAATTTTTATCCTTCCAAACTTCTTTTACTTTCTGTCTGTATCACACCATAATAGTAATTATGTTTTCTTTCTGCCCTGGCAAAAATTAAAATGGTCAGCTTCACCCAAAACTCATGTGAAACTGACCATTGAGGAGACCTGGACATATTTAAAAATATGTTTTCTGCTTTCCATGTTTCTTTAAAGTTATATGACTTCATGGGCCACCTCCCCCCAAACACACACACACACACACACACACACACACACACACACACACACAAATTAGGCTTGTAAAATGAGCAAGACAATGATGGTCATGCAGCACTGTAGTTACTGGGTTCAGTTCACTTGAAAGGAATATTAATCATCATGCCTCACCTTCCATCTACCACTTAAGGCTTTGTAAGAAAGTTGTAAGGCCTTGCAGTACACATTGAGGTAATGTAATGACTGCATTTCTACACCAAATATTTTAAAGGTACTGCATGGAATAAAAAAATTCAAGGTTAAGATAAATTGAACGCTTACTTATTATAGTATACTAGAGGCCCAGTGCACAAATTCGTGTACTGGTGAGGTCCAGCTGGCCTACACCAGTGGGAGCCAACGGCAGGCCAGCTGGGACAGGGGCTGACTGGGGGTGGGGCCAGCTGTGGAGAGGGGCTGCAGGCCTTCTGGTCATTCCGCTGTTCAATTTGCATATTATCCTTTTATTATATAGGATTATTAAAAATTTTGCTAATAAGTCAAAAATATGATTGTGGTACTATCTTAGTAAATATCAGATGTAAATAATTTAAAGATTATTATACATTTTGAAGTTACTTCTATTCCAATTATTAAATATTATTTCTATATGTGTGCCTGAAGTTAAATGAGAAGTAAAGGTACTTATTTAAACACTATCAAAAATTAAAACAAAGAACACTAAATATGAAAACTTCCCTTTCTCATATAAATGTGTATTATACACTAAATAAAAATTAGAATAAACACAAAATTAAACATTTACCTTTAGTTTGAAGTTTCCTTTCAGTTTTCTCCTCTTTTTCAGTTTTTTCTTTGCGTATTTCTAGGGGAAAATAGAATTTATAATTTAAAAAGTCTTTTTGAAAATGTGCAAAATATGAACCATAGTTATGATTACATAGATATTCACCATGATGCCTAAATCATTATATCTCACAATAACAAGTTATAGGTGCCTAAAAGGATTTTATAATATATTGCTACAAAAAATTACTCATTTATTGAAATAAAAAAAAATGTGAATTACCTCAGATTAGAGTTATTTGAAAAAGCTTAAAAACTTACATCAATGGAAATATATTGTCACTGTTTTCAGTGTGAAAATTGATCCCAAAGTATAATTATTTTTCATATCAGTTATTCTCTTTTTAAAAATATATATTTTTATTGATTTCAGAGAGGACAGGAGAGGGAGCGAGAGATAGAAACATCAATGAGAGAGAATCACTGATTGGCTGCCTCATGAAAGCCCCACACTGGGGCTCAAACCTGCAACCCGGGCATGTGCCCTGACTGGGAATTGAACCGTGACCTTGTGGTTCATAGGTCAATGTTCAACCACTGTGCTACTCTGGACAGGCTGTTTTATATCAGTTACTCTCCATGCAAATTAAGAATACTTAGTAAGAATGTCACTTAGATTTACTAAGATTTAGTTTTTACATATTAAATTAAGAATTTGTGAAATGAACTATAACAACTATCTCATAAAATATGTATATATCAGAAGCAGTGACTCTAAGCTATATTTATAATCAGAATTTGGTATTTAATTTAACCAATAATCACTGTAAGCAGATATGACCCATTTCATAAAATGAATTAGTTGTTACATTTTTCTAAACATCAGGTTTTAAGAAATATATATAATTTGCTGCTAGCTTCAGTATCTAGGCATTGCAAGGGTTAGAAAATGAAGTTAATTCTGAATTTGCAATTAATTTGGATAGATATAATTTGAGATTAGAGTTTGCAAATATGATTACTACCTCTGAAAAGTGACTTAATCTTAAATTCCATGGTTTTTCTTAGGAAAATGTTAATGAGGTTTACTTATTTAATTATCACAACTTTATCCCACAGATGCTCTGACATGGTGCTAATTACTGTATATATTTTAAACTCTCCATTTGTAAATTAGATTTTAAATTTTGGTAAATTTTCTACAAGTTTAAAATCAAGACTAACCATAAGGAAATCCTAAATATCTTCAGAAGAGACAGTTACTGACTCATGTTCTCCTGTTAAGGAGGTAATTGCCACTGTAAAGATTTCCTTCCCTCATTTTTTCTCATTAATTCATCATCAGACTATGCAGGGCCACTGCTCTACCCTCATGCCATCCCTGACTTTGAATATGGCAATAGAGATACAAAAGAGTTAAGATACTCACATCTCTTTAAAAACACAATTCACTAAGGTGCCAGGAAAGATCTCTACAGGGCACAGGAAACGTTCATCTTCCTTGATTTCTCATGTTGTTTTTTTAATTTCTTCCTTATATGTCTACAGAATCTACTTCAAAACAGGGTTTGTCGTCTTAGCATCATGGACTTCTTGGGTTGAGTGGATCATTGTTTGGAGTGCAGTGGGTCTATTCTGTGTGCTCATGGCATTTAGCAGCACCGCTGGCCTCTATGAACTAGAGGGCTATAGTTTCATCCCTGGTCACAACCATGAAAAATGTCTTTAGACATTGCCAAGTGCCCCTGTAGGGCAAAATGATCCCCAAGAACATGTTGAGATGGCTCAGAATTATATTTCTTTTGCTTATCCTTTTGCATTTGGGTTCTATAGTGTTTTCATAATTATGTAACAAAAATAATGTTGCACTGTAATATGTCATATAGCGCTACATGTGTGGAAACTTTTGATCATTGTTTTAAGAAATGTATTGTGTTTACAAAGGCATAATAAAATTTCATCTTACAGATGATAGGCAAAAAAAAGCTAACAGTAAACACACACACACACACACAGAACTTGTATCTTCAGAACAGTTCTAAAGATACAAGATAATCAGCCTCATTACTGTTTATCACCATCCAGACTTACACTGTCCAATGCAGTAACCACTAGACACATGTGCACATTAAGGACGTGATATGTGGTTAGTCCAAATTGAGATGTGATATAAGGATAAGTACACACTGGATTATGAAGACTTACTGTAAATAAGAATGTAAAATAGCTCATTAACAAGTTTACATTAGTTACAGATTATAATGATATAATGTTGGATATAATGAGGTGATGGTTTTAAATTTATATGTCTTCTTGGCTAAACTACTATGCCAAGTCATTTAAATGAACACTACTCTAAGAGTTGCTGTGAAGGTGTTTTGCAGATGGAATCAAAATCCCTAATTGATGTTAACTAAGAAAATGATTCTGGATCATCTGGGTGGGCTTGTCTGATTCCATCGGGAGGCCTTGCAAACAGACCTGCGGTTTCTGAGGGAAAGGGAAGAAATTCTCCCTGTGGCTACGGTTTTGGTCCATGCACGTGGGCTCAAGTTTTCCCGTGACCTTCCCTTCCTGACTTACATAGCCAGTCCCCACAATCACATAGAACAGCTCCTCGTAATGAATGTCTTAATATAAAATATATTAGCAAAATTTCGTACTGGTTCTGCTTCTCTGAGTGAGCCCTGATATCCTGATTGGAGTAAATATGTTATTAAAATTGATTTTTAGAATTATTTTTACTTTTTCAATGTGGCTCCTTAAAATTTTTAAATTACATATGTGGCTCACAATTTATTACTATTGGATGGCATTGATCTAGTCCTATGGGTAGGCAAATGATCTTTTTTAAAATCTAAAGTCATCTACAGGGTTAAATATTTTACAAGTGAATTGAAAAACTAAACTTAGAATGTCCTCCTGCCAATACTACCCTGCTTCCTTCCTCCTATTCTAACCAACAAGGGCTGTGGAGAAGATTGGCTCCTTTTATAACTTAGGCCAAAAAAAAAAAGCAGTATATTGTCAAAGACAGAGTGAGTGGTCTTTGGGCATGTTAAAGGAGTCACCTTAAGAGATGATTTCTTACTCCATGTAGTGGTGAATTTGAAAAGGGATGAAATATTGTAAATTAAAATGTTACATAAAATGCTACACTCAGTGTGAAATGAGAGGCCTTAAAATGGTCATTTAGAATATTTTTCCTTTAGAGGTAGGGGTGTGTGTGTTGGTGTTCCACAAACATCTGTTAGCCCATCAGAAGAATAAAAGAGATTCTGGAAATCACACAGGAGGATTAGACTTGAGTTAGAATCTCTGAAGGATTGGGTGCTAAGGACATCCTGCTTGGAAATCCTTCACAGGCCCCCAGCCTGTCCTATTTTGGGGAAATACACTGCTTGGACAGGGCAGTGCTCTATGGGACTAGATGGGCTGTATTGGTGCATGCCAGTGTTTCCTGCAAGGTAGGTGGAAGCTTGTGCATGAGGAAACTCTATAGTTAATAGAGTAAACACAACCCAGTTGTGTAACTCAGACCAATTTCAAAGAAAAAGCCACACCCCACCTTTTTTTTTTTCTGATGCTACACTTTAGCCTAATCCAAACCAGGACAACCCAATGATCTGAGCATATCCACTCAGAGTTTTTGCAAGTAGGGGTTATAGATTAACACACACACACACACACACACACACACACACACACACACACACACAGACACACACACATCTCTACAGCTCAGAATGAGCAGAAATATGATGACTTATATGAGCATTTTTTTTTGCAAGAACATCATGAGCCTATTTTTTAACTGATGTTCCTCTGAAGACCCTTAGTACTTCTATGGAGGCACGTGTAGGCAAGCACAGCTAACCTTGTAAAGGCATTACACACCCACATTCTTTTCTCACAAAATGAAAAAGAATTCATTTCTGATGATTCAAACTTAAGGATAAATTAAATGCCTCTGCATCTTGTATTGCCACATTGCATTTTCTTTGCGGATTGGATTCCATCACTACTGTCACCGTCTGTGGCTATCAGATGTCTGAAGAATCCAGTAAAACCTCTACACAATGTGCCAGTTCTCTCTCCACACACTTCAGCCAGGAAATGATGACCATCCAGGCACCTGTCCAAATGAGTACAACATGCTACCAATTTAGACTGCACAAGGATATTTTCTTCATAATCAGCTGATGCCTGCTTTGTTACTCTCAATTGATCTTGTCAACTAAGAGCCATTTGTATAAGAACACAAAATTAAATTTCAAAGATTTAAATTGGTAAAATAGAAATTTATTGCTCTATGGTTTTTAACAAACTTCAAAGAAAAATAAAATTCTTTATATTAACTAGTGGCCCAGTGCACAAAATTCGCGCACATTAAAAGGGGGACCCAGAGTCAAGTCCCCACTCACCCACATGTGCCTCAAAATCGTGTGAGACCCAGACCCGGCCGGCCCCCCCACATTGGGCTAGATCCGGACCCGGCCAGTCCCACCCTTGTCAAGCCCTGCCGGGCAGGGGGCATAGCCTCAGGTCCCCTGGCCTGGCACCAGGACGGGGGGTGTGGCCTGAGGTTCCCCAGATGGGGTGGAGGACGTGCCTTGAGGTCCCCGTCAAGCCTGACCAGGTGAGGGACACAGCCTGAGATCCCCTGTCAAGTCCCGCTGGGTGGGGGGCATGGCCTGAGGTCCCCCAACACGCTCCGCCAGGTGGGGGGGGGGGCACAGCCTCAGGTCCCCTGGCCCAGCACTGGGAGGGGGGCACAGCCTCAGGTCCTCTGTCAAGCCCCACTGGCAGGCGGGCACAGCCTCAGGTTCCCCATCAAGCCCCTCTGGGTGGGGGGTGTGGCCTGAGTTCTTCCGACCCAACACTGGGTCCCCCATCAAGCCCCGCTGGGTGGGGAGCACAGCCTGAGGTCCCCTGTCAAGCCCCACTGGCAGGCGGGCACAGCCTCAGGTCCCCCGTCAAGCCCCGCTGGGTGGCGAGCACAGCCTGAGGTCCCCTGTCAAGCCCCACCAGGTAGGGGGGCACAGCCTCAGGTACCCTGGCCCAGCACTGGGAGGGAGGGCGCAGCCTCAGGTCCCCCATCTAGCCCCACTGGGCAGGGGGTGCGGCCTGAGTTCCCCAGACCCAGCACTGGAGGTGCACCTTGAGGTCCCCCGTCAAGCCCTGCTGGGTGGGGGGTGCAGCCTGAGCCCCAGCCTGGCACTGGGGCGGGGGGAGCAGCCTGAGGTCCCCTAGCCCAGCACCAGGACGGGAAGCGCACCTTGAGGTCCCCCGTCAAGCCCTGCTGGGCAGGGGCGTGGCCTCAGGTACCCTGGCCTGGTGCCAAGGCAGGAGGCACAGCCTGAGGTGCCCCAGCCTGACGCCAGGGCGGGGGGCACAGCCTGAGGTCCCCTGTCAAGCCCTGCTGGGTGGGGGGCATGGCCTGAGGTCCCCTGTCAAGCCCCACGGGGGTGGAGAAGAGCATAGCCTCAGGTCCCTGCTGATTGCTCCTTAAGGCTCCTTAAGGGAACTTGGCCTCAGCTGTGGGTGCAGCCATCTTTGTGATGGAGTGATGGTCAATTAGCATATTCCCTCTTTATTAGATAGGATACTAGTGTCTAGTTATTTAATAGTGTCCACAGACAGATGACTGCTTCCACTGTGTGTAAAATGACAGCAATGTGTGACAGCAAAAAAGCTGCATTTAACATCATGACAGTCTTTAAGAACAGTTCACTTGGACATGAACCAATCCTGGACACAGGGACAAAGAAGAAAGTCAAAGCAGTCACTATTTATCTCCAAATATGTGTGCTTTGCAATTAGGTTAGATACCTATAAGTCTCAGCATCCGGTCCTGGTTAGAATCATAAGCCATTTTGGTACCAATAAAGCTTCAAGATTGTTTTGTGGCGTACAAGGTCCAAGATTCCCCTGGTGGCCCAAATTAGAATGCTTAGGTATAATGCAGAATTTTCCTAGTGAATGCTGCACATTCCACGGGAAACACACAATCACTCTATAGACCAGCGATTTTCAATTGGTGTGCCACAAGAATTTTTAAAACATGCAATACCTGACTATTTAGTCAGGGCCACTGACATCTTTTACCTTGGATTGTCAAATAAAAAAGTGACAACAGCCAACACAACAATAGCGGTCTGGTGTGAATGAATCAAAATTATACTTTTTTTCTGTCAGATCGGCAAAAAGTATAATATATTTTTTGGTGCGCAGCAGAATTTTCGTAATTAGTTTATGTGTGCCATGAGATGAGAAAGGTTGAAAATCGCTGCAATAGACAAAATCTTTAAAATGTCTCCAAATTAGAAGTGACGATTTGTTTTATTAGCTTGGTTCTCCTTCGTCTTCTTTAGGCATTTAATTCTATCAAAATGTGTTCATCTAAGCTCTCTGTCTCCCATGATGCCAATAGCAATCAGGGACCAACAGATTTTCCCAAGACTCTCTGAGATCAACTTTTTCATATGTAACTTGGGAAAAGAGGCCATGGGTACTAAAAATGGAAAGAATGCCAGCGATAGCCATCAATGGGACCAAAATTAGTGAAACTAGGTTGCTCTAATGATTCTGAAGAATAATTTTATTTTGTAGTGAAGTCTTTCTGAGTTCCTTTGTTATACTACATGCATTTTGCTTGTGATAAGTAGTTTCTATCTACTTACAATCATAACAAAGCTTATTGTTGAGTAGGTAGTTTATAATTTTGTTTAAGACTTACGTGGCCAATTTAAAGCAATTTTTCTCTATCTGTATGATACATTGTTAATAAATAAAAAATATTATGAATCAAGATTTTTAAATGACAGACTCAAGAAGGTGAAGGGGTAATCTCTGTCACCAAGGCAACCATCCTGATTCTTTTAGATGACAACCCAGTTTATTAAATTATTATGAGGGTTGTGAATTTCAAAGAATGGCTTTTATCATTATGTTTTCTACAGATATCTCACAAGCACCAGACAATGTAAAATGCCTACTTACATTTTTTCTAATTTTAATATTAAAAATTCAAATTATTTATTCATTTGAACATATCTCTATTTGCAAGATTCTGCCAAGTGTGATTAGTACACAAAAGTATAATTATGATAAATAACCAAGCAAACCTTTTCAGCTTTTTAGTAACTAATTAAGAAATATTATGGGGATCTTTTTTGTTGAATTCTCACAATTTTAGATAAATATACCAAATGATGTATAAGTCTTTGTATTTTTCCAGGATTTTCTGATGATTTTCCTGTTGGTAAACAAAAATTCTGAGGAAAGTACACTACTGGCCAACTATTACTGAAGGAAATAAAGAGAGATATTTTCTCCCCCTCAAAGCACCTTGTGTTTGTGATTCAGTTGGCATGCACTTCAGATACAGTGATAGACAAATACTGAGGACACTTTCCTTCAGTAATGTTGAATACCATAAACATAGAAATAGTTTGGATCTTTATTTTGTTAGGTTTAATTCTTTGCTAAATGTCATAAAATAAGCTAAACTTTAAAAAAAATTAGTGGTCTCAACACAGCATTCTATTGACCCCTACAAACATTTTAAAATAAAGATAATACCTATTCCATTTCATTTTTACCATTAACTGAGTCATCTCACACTAATCCATTTTTTCCTTTGAATTTTATTTTCTCAATTATAAAATGAGAAGCTATTTCCCACAGGTCCATGAACCAGACAGAGGTGAAAATGATTGATTACATATGATACCGTTTAGGAGATAATCACTAGTGGAGTTTACAGATTTGGATAAGGTTTTGACAGTGTCAGTATTTGAGCTTCATATTGGATGATATACTGGACAGGATCAATGTGGCTGTACATCAGAATCATCTGGGGATATTTTAAAATCTATTCCTGAGCTGCAGTCCAAACTTAATCAATTACTGTAGCCTCTCATGGTGAGGACCCTTTTAGAGCTCTCCAATTTCAATCAGCTCTCAGGTGGTTTTAGAACCACAGTCAGAATACTGTCTAGACCGATGTTTCTCAAATTTTAATGTGCATATGAGTCGCCTGGGGAATCTTCTTAACATGCAGATTCTGATTCAGTTGGTCTAGAAGGAGCCTGGTTCTGCATTTCTAAATCACTCTCAGAAGATGCTAATGTGGCTGTTCCATGGAGCACGTTTGAGTTGTGATACAAATCAGGGAGAGTCAAATACACTGGTTTTGCTGAAACACTTGGGGAAAAGCATAGTCTTCTCTCCTGAGTTGCTAAAACAAAATAAATAAATAAATTATATATATATATATATATATATATATATATATATATATATATATATGTGTGTGTGTGTGTGTGTGTGTATATATATATATATATATATATATATATATATATGCCTCAAACTTCTGGTGATCATAATTGCCATGGAGAGGATAACCTGACCAAGAATTAAACAAGTGAAACACATGAACAAAGCAAGGTCAGGAGCAAAGAGAGAGAGGGGGATTTACTAATGACATTAAAAAACCTGTATCTAGATATCTTCGAGCCAGTTTTACTCTTGTATTTTTCACTTATTTGAAGTAATCCTATATAATAAAGAGGTAATATGCAAATTGATCATCACACCCTCACAAGATGGCTGCCTATGACCAGGCCGGCAAGGGGGTAAGTGAGGGATGACAAAACAACTGAACAAGCAGGCTGCGTGGGACGACCGGTCCGGCAGGGGTGTTAATGAGGGCTGACCAAACAACTGAACAAGCAGGCTGTGTGGGACGACCGGTCCGGCAGGGGTGTTAATGAGGGCTGACCAAACAACTGAACAAGTAGGCTGCATGGGATGACCAGGCTGGCAGGGGTGTTAATGAGGGATGACCAAACAACTGAACAAGCAGGCTGTGTGGGGCAACCAGGCCAGTGGCGGGGGCAGTAAGGGAGGACCAAGCCTGCAGGGGGGGAGTGCAGTTGGGGACGACCAGGCTAGCAGGGGGGGGCAGTTGGGGGCAATTAGGCTGGCAGGGGGGGCAGTGAGGGGTAGGCCAGCGGGGGGGAATAGTTGGGGGCAACCAGGCCAGCAGAGGGGGCAGTTAGGGGTGACCAGGCCAGCAGGGGGGGGCAGTTGGGAGAAATTAGGCTGGCACGGGGGGCAGTGAGGGGTAACTAGGCCAGCAGGGGCGGGGAACAGTTGGGGGCAACTAGGCCAGCAGAGGGGGCAGTTAGGAGTGACCAGGCAGGCAGGCAGGTGAGCGATTAGGAGCCAGCAGTACAGGATTGTGAGAGGGATGTCCGACATTCCCCAAGGGGTCCCGAATTGGAGAGGGTGCAGGCTGGGCTGAGGGGACCCCAGCCCCTGTGCACAAATTTCATGCACCAGGCCTCTAGTAAAGTATATTTTTCACCAAGCCAGTTTAAAATAGATTTTGGTCTTTTGAGGACAAAACAATTCTAATTAAGAAATCATTTGAATTTGATACACAGAGTTGAGAACCACTGATAACTTTTCTGTTTTGATTTTTAAAAATATTTTTTTATTGATTTCAGAGAAAGGAGGGAAGAGGGAGAGAGAAATAGAAACATCAATGATGAGAGAGAATCATTGATTGGCTGTCTCCTGCACACCCCCTACTGGGGATGGAGGCCAAAATCCAAGCATGTGTCCTGACTGGGAATCAAACCATGACCTCCTGGTTCATAGGCCTAAGCTCAACCACTGAGCCACACCGACTGGGCTCTGTTTTGATTTTTTTTTAATTATTTTTCAGCCAGTGTTTCCAAATGAAAATACATAATCTGGAACAGGGAGCACATTAAGCCGTCTGCATTCAACCTGCACCTTAGTTTATCATGATTTGGGGAAAAGAAACATACAGAGCTAGAGAGAAAAGAGTCTGGAATACAATGGACTTAACAGCTTTCCATTCACACACACCTCAATTACGTATCCAGTTTTACTTACAGGTAAGAATGCAGCAGCTCTGAGATTATTCTTGCTCTAACAAGGACGACTTAGAATGGTTGGGCCTGTGCTGAATTGTCTCAAACAGCCTTTTCAGTCCCCATGAGGCTGATGCCAAAATCTGATCTCTCGCCTGTTCCTTAGGGCTCTGGTCTTACGCTGTTCTTTTCATCATCCTGGTTCTAGTTTCCTTGCCTTGATGTAGACAAACTCTTTTTTTTTTTTTAGCAGCACATGGTACTACAGTTGCCTGACACGGTGGGTCCAGAACTCACAACAGCTGCGACTACTTGGGAAGTACATTTCTGGGTGATTTACCATATTTCCATTTACTTCTGCTTCCTCAGCCTTTTTCATCCTAATGACACCTCCAAGCCCACTGTCTGTTCGCTCTGGGCTTTGTTACCCCGTCACCACTGATCCGATCAATACTGAGAAAGACAGAGTTCCGTCGGAGCTGGAGGGCAGCACACAACCGTGCAGCTATGAAGCTGAGTTCTGATTGAGACTTATTTAAAGAGGTCCAAAAATAAATGTACCTTCTTAACAATGTTACTGTGACCTACCTAGTAACCAATATTCTGAGGCTATGAATTCTAACAAGTTTAGTTACCTTTCCACTCTCCCTCCTTTTCTCCCCATATTTTTTTCGGGCACTTAATGTCCAGCCTGGTCTAAGTTGCTGAAGCTGCCAGCAAAGATGGATGCAATGAAATCTGTGGCACGGGAACTTGTCCATCTATCTTACTCACGGTGACTCGATGCAATCTTCTCAATGGCCTAATCCTAAAGTCTTGAATATTTATGATGCTCAAATTTCCTGGCTCTTCCTTATTCACCCTGACTGCAAAGAGCTATTGTGGATTTCAATAAAGTGAGAAAAATACACAATGAAGGAACTGAGTTTAAATTTACTGGGCTCTTTTTGACCTGAGAAGCTTTAGGGCAATTTAAAAACACAACTATAAGGAGGATATAATTTGTTTTGCTCTAAGTAGAGAAGAGACTCTTCCTCTGCCACTGACATGCAATAGGTACAATCTTACAGAAATATCAGTCATCATATGTGGTCCTGTTCAAACTTAATGACAGTCCCTATTTCAAAGAGCAAGTACAAATTTAACAATTTAAGTGCATTTAAATAAAAATGCTTCCTATAGACACCAGCAATTGAATTAACAACAAAAGCCTGATAACTTAGTTAATATAACTTAGCTAAATATTAAATACATCTGAATGGGAAAGAATATTAATGAAGATGTTAATAAAGAATAATTTAGATGAATAAAGATCAAATGTTTCTGAGACTATCATTCTAGATTACAAAATAAAACTTTTTAAACCACAATTTTTAAATCTGAAAATGTATAAAATAATTCATCTTAAAATAAGGATAAGCTTATAATATCACTTCCCTAGTAATAACATTAAAAATGCTTTCATTTTTCATTTTTTAAAATATATTTTTATTGATTTTAGAAAGGAAGGGAGAGGGAGAGAGAGATAGAAACATCAGTGATGAGAGAGATTCATCAATCACTTGCCTCCTGCCCGCCTCCCCCCTCCACACTGGGGATTGAGCTTGCATCTCCAGCATGTGCCCTGACTGGGAATCAAACTGTGACCTCCAGGTTCATAGGTCGACACTCAACCACTGAGCCATGCTGGTCAGGTGAAATCTATTTTCTTTAGTCCACTTCAACTAATGTTTATAATTACATAGCGTTTGTACCCAAGGTAGGGTACATAAGATGTTTCCTTAAATGTTCATTTTCTCATGTAGCTTTGTAAATAATATTATTAAAAATATATATACTCACGTGATTTTAAAATCAATTTTGCTCCTAGTAATTCTTCAAGAAGATATTTGTATACATGGTTTTAAACACATACTAGTATATCCCTTAGACTATTTTAACTAATAAGCGTTACTGACATTTTTTAAAAAGTATCCTAAATAACTATTTAATGTTTTTTTTCTGTTGATTTGAGGAATCAAGGCAATACCTTAAGAAACAATAATTAAATAGCTTGGTGGGAATTTGCAATTTATGTTAATCATTACATGAAACTTAATTTTAAAATATTCCCACAGGAAAATTCAAGTAAAAAAAAAAGACAGATTCTTTATTAAATACTAGGTATTGACTCATGGAGAATTTTATATTTTTATAGAAGTTAATTTATGTATAAGTAAGAAATCATTATTTGTTTGTTTTTCTCTTCCAATTGCAATAGACATATACACAAACTGTTACTTCCAGATAATGACTAGTAACTGATTAGCTTAAAGTTTGGCTTTGCTCTAGGCACTATTCATTAAAGATCAGATATAAAAAGACTATGTTAATTACCTCAAAAGACTAATAAACTAATCTAGAATCTTTAACCTGAATGTAATGGCTAAAGTCTTCCTTGACTTCTTGAGTTCTCATCTTGGATTTGTGAGTCAGGAAACCTGTCTTTCCTCCTCTCCATAGCTTCATGACCACTTTCATTTTCGGATGGCTTTGTCACAGTCGTGTCTCACTGGTTTAGCTCTCTCTGGTTGGTCAAATTAATATTTTCAAAATTAACATACACTGAGTGGATTTTACCCCACACCGTGAGGTGATTATCATCTGCTCAACCAAGGCTGAAGCTCCAAATTTGGATCCCACTGTTTGTATCCAGTATTCTAGGAAGAGAGCAATAGAAGCCAGCAAGACCTCCTCTAAAATAAATATTCCCAAGATATTGCTGCTAAACGTGGGTAGCAATAACTGAAACATTGTTATTGTGTCAAGTCTGGTTTATGTGTTGGCATTTTCTCAGTTACACTAAAAGTACCTGAGGATAGTGTTCCTTACTCCCTTGCAGACATAATTTCTACTCTTTCCTGTAGGAATCTCTGCCCTTCTGAGACTCTTACTCCATAACTATACCACTTTTTCCTAGCCTTACTGTGCCCATCTTTTGAATTTGTGAACATCTCATTCACATAAGGATCTAGCTATTCCTGCAAGGGATTCTTGTACACCACATCCAAGCATACCCAGGTAACTGTACTTCTTCAGGATCCTACATGCTACATACTAACTGAATATGCTTGTGCCTCCAAGATTATCCTCCACACTATCTCAGCCACCATGTCCCATAGTTACTACCTAAAAATAAAAACAAAAACAATTCAATCTATATATATAAAAGGCTAGGTGTCTGTCCAGTTTCTACGATATGCACTGACCACCAGGAGACAGACGCTTAATGTAGGAGCTGCCATGATGCGCACTGGCCATTTAAAAATAAATGGCACCACAGACCTGGTACTAACTAACCAACACTTGGCTTTCCCTAAGTGGGACACAGGCCCTGGCACCACCCTGGAGTGATACCCCACTGACTCATAGCCAACCCCATGGCTCAAAATGCGGCCCATAGCCCAGCCTTCCCCAGAAACGGTCACTGTGGGCACCGTGTAATGATGTCACGTAGCAACGCTTGGCTTCCTCTCCCTAGCGACTAGCCCCATTGGAGTTTCTTCAGCCCAGAAACATGACTTGCTTTACAGCCAGATGCAAACATTTTACAGGTCAACAAATGTTTGTGAAGCATTTTCCCATGCCTCATCTCATTTGATCCTCACAGAAGTCCTGGAGTAGGTAGATAGGAGACTTGGTAGAATCTTATTGTCTTTTCATTAGCAAGACAATGGAGATTTAGAAAGTTTAGAAATGTGAAAAGTAGTAAGAAATGATGGAACTTGAAAATGACTTCAGGTTTTCTCACTGCGCAGAACATAGTCAAACACCGATACAATTAAATATTTTACCCTTTGTTCTCCCTGCATGGTCTACAATAATAATCTGCTTCGTGTTGATATTTACTGCTGGGTTGCTGACAATTACCTGAAAGAAGTTGGGGTGCTTCACTGGGCTGGAAAAAGTTTAGCTAAATCAGAAAGCAGGTCAAATTAAGCAAGTTTATTCTATAGCTATGAAAGGGTAAGTTGACTCATGCATGCACGATACATATAAAGTTCTTACTGGCACCAATCGCATGCATGTGTTTCAATCTGTCATTGTTGATCGTGAATTTGGTTGACACCTCTATTATAGAGAAAGGGTGAATAGCGATATTAAAATATTTCTCCTAATTAATTTCCTTTCAATGTGCACGAATCCGTGCACCGGGACACTAGTAATAAAATAAGAAGACAAATTTAGAATCAATAAATCTGGCCATGTGGAGAATAAAGATCATGGGTATCTTCTTGGGGCATTTCCAAAACCACAGAATTCAGCCCTCATTCCCACAATCCCAATTCACATTGGTCTGTGTGTAGATGGATTCACACATCTATTGAAGAAGGCATCAATTAAATAATCAGCTGAAAACAGTGGGATCAGTTTCACTGGAAAGAATTGAGTATTTCTTTTCCTAACTATAATTGATCTAATCATTAAATATTCTATATTAAAAATAAATTAAGGCTAAAACTCAAGTAAAGTACATTTAAGTTAGGCTGAAGATCAATATTAACACAGAGAAAGATTTTAGTTTCAAAAGTGAAAAAAAAAAACACAAAAAACACCAACCTTTTTTTTTCAAGGGAGGCTCTTCTATTTCTCCTAAACCAAGACAGAAAACAATAAATTAGAAAATCCTTTAACATAGTATAATATTGCTTCTCTATTTTCCCATTTTATTTTTTTATTTTTAAAAAACATCTATTTGTTTTGACAACAAAAGTCCTTATATTACTTTGTTTTCAAAATTCCAGTTTTTAAATATAAACTTTGTTTAGGTACATTTATTAGACATAGTTCTACTTTTATGAGTTCAATAAAATTGTGGCCGTGATCCAAATTATACATCATAGTTCGTATATCATGTTAATTTCAGTTCTCTATTGTTCTTCTCCACCTCTCACTGGGGCCAAGCAAATACAAATTCAGACAAAGTCATATAAAGGGCTAAAATAATAGGAGCTTTCCTGGTAGTCAAGGCTGAATACATGATGACTAAGGTTGTCCCTAAAAATGTTACTAAAATGCAGAATCAAAATACTTTGTCTTTTCACATCTATTCAATAGTACTTTATGTGTAATTTGAGTTTATTTATTTTTATTTATTAGTATATGAGTACATATATTAGTTGCATAATTGTCATAACATTTAGAATGTGTCCCTCTATTCTACGCCTCCATTTAATTCAATAAATGTACTTTTGATTATGATTTTAATAGGATTTGACTAAGAACATGACTTATGTGCATAAAACATTTATATGTCTATTTAGTTTTACAGTTACTTCAGCTTTTCTAAGGATAAACTTGCAAAACAGCTATTACTTTCCTCCAAGAAACATATAAATGTTTCTATTGTGGGTTTATAGTAGCACAAAATACGACCTTCTACTATAATGCTACTTTGATGGTAGCATTTACTATTGACATATTTTTCATAATTGCAGATAAACTATAAGGTGAAAGCCAAATGAGACACATTTACTGCGTTTGGCATTCTGTTGATTCTCTATGAGCACTCAGAAGTACTAGTATATTCATTTTGGTTTAGATAGATTGACCCAAGTTCTCATTTTTGCTTAAATGTAAGCAAACCCCTGGGATGGATATCTAAAATTGGTCCCAGCAGTTAAATATATCTCTTTGCTCTTTGTACCTGTATCAGTGTCCTCGTCCCCTTCATCATCTTCTTCCTCATCACCCTCAGACGAGATGATGTCAGACAACAAAGAAAAGAAGCCATAGACCCAGTCCGTAGTTTCCTCCACCGCATGATGTACGAATTTTAGAGGATCTGAGCCAATCTTGGAAATAGAGCTTGCTAAAAGTAATTTTAAAAGAAGAAAAATTTATAGTAATTCCCCAAAAAACTAAGAAAAACTTTTCCAGATTTGTTCTTTTGACTAAATGAATGTCAATTTTATGAATTTAAATGATCTCTTGGCTACATTTTTTTTTTTTGCTCAGAAATATAAATTGCATTTTTTTTTTTTTAGTAAGCACATGTATTCAATTAAAAAGAAACATTACTGGGTAACTGTGGTTCAAATACTATGGGGTAAACAAGAATGCAGCTGACCTTGAGAAATTTTAATCTAAATAAAAGTTTAACATGGGAAAAATTAGAAATATATTAAAATAATGTATAGTTATGCTATCCAAATTGCAATATATATTCTAAGTTATGGATGGTCAGGAACAGATTAAATCATGGTTGGCCCATATTGTACTGGAAAACATCATGGTAAAGAAGACTTTAAATTTTCAGATAAACTCTAAGTTCCAAGTTGACTTAAGTAGCTGTGACTAAAATAAGACTGATAAGTCCATTTATTATCATTTGTGATACAGTAAGAAAAATGTGGAATTGTCAAGGTAGTGATCATATTGAGCTCTGGTTAGATTCAATTTGTTTACCCTTGTTAGATATCCCAATACCAAAAAATTAAAAAGTTTTTGAACTTCTAATAACTTTAATGGATAAAATTAGAAAACAAATGAAGTCCACAAATTTGTCCTTCTCTTGTTTCCTAGGAGATATAAAGTATTTGCAGAATGAGATATTAAATAATAAAAATGTAAGCAATTACACATTTTAGGAATTTTCAAAATTATAAGAAAATTTCTCTGAAGGGGCAAGAACAGTATTTAAGATTTGATTGAAGAGGTGGTCTACCCAGAAACATGTTATACATTGCACCTGATTTTTCATCAACCTGTAATTAAATTTTAGATTTATGTTTTCCTTAATTTAATAGTTTTTCAGAGATTATTTTTTCTCTTTGATATTTTAAGAGACCAGAATTATACCAACATATTATATTATCTAAAGGTTAAGTACTTCAAAATTAGTCTTTAACTCTGATTGTGATAGGAAGTCACGGAAAGAGGAATGAAGTGATTTTACTCATGTAATGTCTTTTGCTGTGTTGAGTATTGGAAGAATTCCAGCTTGGAAATAGGAAGATCAGAAAGGAGCCAAATGAAGTAATCTGGCAAAAAAATTACCATAATTTCTATCAGGGTTTTAACAGTGTGTGGGATGAGATGTGATCAGATTCTGAATGTATTTAAAAGATAGAATTAATAGTATAGACTGACAGTTTGCCTGTAGGGTGTGAAAGAGAAGGACACAGGATAACTTTATAGTTTTTGGTATAAGAAACCATAACAATGGAAATGCCATTTACCAAAATGGGAGGAACTGGAGAGAAGCAGCAGGGATTTTAGGGGGAACATATAAGTAGTGAGTTTCAGACTTGTTAAACTTGAGTTGCCTTTTACACATCTATATGTCATATTGTATAGCTCACTATGATCTACAAAAGGGAAGTCCTCACTGAAGATAGAAACTTGGGAGTTTGACAGAGAATAGAAGATATTGAAAGACATGACACTGAATATGATCAACAAGAGAGTATATCCAAGAATGCTCCAACGTTTAGAATATAGAAATAAGTCAGAGAAGGAGAGATGAACAGGGAAGGAGGGAGGGAGGAAGAGAGAGGGGGGGAATTGAAACACAGAAAAAAAGAGCGTAATGTACTAGCTGTACTAGATAGATATGAAGTGAAGAATTGTTTTGAGGATGAATGATCACTGACAAATGTAGCTGATAGGTCAAGTGAGAGTGACTTTTAGCTTTAATGATGATGTCACTGTCAATCCCAAAGGACAGTTTCAGTGGGATGCATTCAAGACCAAATGGGAAGAATCTAGAGGCAGTAAGTACATTTTGCTGTAAAGTAAATGGCAGAAATTTGGAAATGGTTGAAGGAGGACTGGAATCATAATGGGTTTTCTGTTGTTGGTACTGTTAAAGAAGGAAGAAATATTCCATTTTTATGCTGATGGGTAAGATTCCACAGAGAGGGGGGAAATGATAAGAGAGAGAAGATTTCTGGGAAAATTTTAAATTTTATGTTCTATTTGAGGAGATTCACAACCCATTCAAGGACGACAAGTTATAAAATGCTGGCCTCAGAGAAACCTATCTCTAGGTTTCAGTGTCACTGTAACTTTACTCTTTGGTCTTTATTTTGCTACATTCTGGAGAGTTTTGTGTGAGCAAGGTATGGTAGTCTGAATGGATAGATTAAATCTCAGAGAAAGGAAATGAATGGATTTTATCATTGCAATTGAGAATTTTAAAAGAATTATATATATGGAACTGGATAGTACTGACATCATTAAAGACATTTTAGCCCTAGTATATTTTATATCTAATGGAAGAATACTGCAAATGGGGTTTTTATGATCTGAATAGATTGAGACCATTTATCCATTCCTGTTCTTTCTAAGTGTTCACTGAGGAACATAACAATAAAATCCAACAAAATAGACATCTGTTTAATTATCCTTATGCTTAAATGTATTATATAAACTCTGCAGACATATATATATATATATATACAGACATATATATATATATATATATATATATATATATATATGTATATATATATTGCCTGGTTTTAAAATAGTCAAATTAGGCTACTTTTATGAAGTCAATGTTGCTGGCTTGAGATCAGCTTCTGATTTTTAGCCACTCAGACAACAACTTTAAAAAATGATAGATATGGACTAGATATAGATATAGACATAGACATAGATATAGATACTGAATAAGATAGCAGTCCTCAAGTTAATCCTTATTCCTTCCCTCGGACATCCAAATCATTTCAAAGGGAATAATATACAATGCAACTAAACCTTTTATTAATGTCTTCCTTTTTAAGAGTACTCAGATAACTTTACTTTCTTACCTCTCCTGTTTTCATGAGTTAAATTACATATATCACAGTGAGGATCCTCGGATAACAACAGTAGGTAACACTTATAGAATGCATATTACCTGTAAGATATCATTCTAAGAACTTTACAAATATTAACTCACTTTTTCCTTTTGATAATCCAATTTGGTAGCTATATTATTTTATCTCTATATTAAATATAGAAACACTGAGACACAGAGTATTTAAATAATATGGCTAAAGTTACAGAGCTAGCAAAATGATGGAGTCTGATTTTGTACCCTCCAGAGCATGATTTTTAGCAATTATGTTATACTGCTATCAAACAAACAATAACATGAATTCACAATTGTTTCTGGAATAAGATGTTGGATGCGAGATTCTTGGAGGGGTTTTCTTGCTGTTAAAAGGAAGAACAAGTTGTGGCATGGTGTCAGAGAACCTGGAGCTGCTGTACCATGTTATACCCACACGAACTGTGGCTGGATCACTAAGAAAGGCAAAGGTTAAAAATGAAAGAACTTGAGTCCATGACATTGCTGAGGCACTGAATTACCCAATGTTGGAATAATCACCTGCTTCCAGCACTTCTATTATATGAGATAAGAAATGTTTCTCAGTGTTCAAGTACTCTTAATAGTATCTTCTTCTTTTTCTTACAGAAATGTATACCACCAGATGCAGGGAAACTGCTTTAGGCTCCTTAAGATCAGTAATTGGATTCTTGACACTCATAAAAGAGTGCCAAGAGAAGCAAGAAAAGTTTAAAGTTAAATAAGATTTTTATTTGTTCTCTGTCCTTGAAGCCACACTTTATAGATTCTTAAGTTTCTAAATATACTAGGGAAATTGAATTAGTCATTTTTTCTACTTTCCTTCTAAAGAACCAATTCCATGGTTTCACCATTATCTTTGACCATCAGTCTTACGTCCTTTAAGCTATATTTGACTCTTCTGTATCTTTCATATCCAGAGAAACATCAGCAAATGATGGTTACAGGCATGGGCTCTGAGCTCACATTGATAGCATTCAAGCTCAAGCCTCCCTCCTCGGGCAGTGCCAAACCATATTGGAACCAGAAACAAAAGGAAAAATTGGTAAACAATGATCCTGTCTTCATTTAAAATTTTTGATATTTTGTAATCACAGTTGTTTGCATTGATTTTGAATTGTTAAATATTGCATTAAAATATCATTTATTTTAATTGATGAATTTTCTAGAACACTCAAGTTTTACATGCAAGTTAAGTTCTTTACCCACCTCAGTCTAGTGCTGGTGCTTCTCCAACTAATAGCTGTGTGATGATCAGAAAATCAGCTTTTACCATGTTTATACAATTCATCGAGACCTCTGCTTTTTCCAAAGTCACTAAGCTAAATCAGGACCACAGTGCCTCATGCCAATTATTTATATATTCAGCCTGCTCATAATCCAATTTATAATATGCTGAGTTCTGACAAACAGTGTTATATAGTGGGGGGGGGGGGGAGAGAATCTCAAAGCGCGCTGTGCTTCCGTTTGCTGAACTGTAAAATGACAATAAGAGTAATAATACCTCACAAGGAGTTATGAGTGTTATATGAAATAATACATACAAGTCACATACCACAGTGCCTGGTAATTAATCAGTGTCAATGTGAAGAAATAAGCAAGATTGTCTTTGAATCTAGAATAATCCAGAGGCTCTTCCAAGTTTGCTAGCCAGGGCTGGCAGCTTCCCTTCCCTCAGCACCAGGCTCCGTATATGATCTCACCTTCTCTCAGTCTCCACCTACTATAGGACTGCCATTTCCAGTATCCTCTTGGGTGTTTGGCACTTTAATTCTGACTGTATGGTATCCATTCTCAAATAAGTTATCCCCCAACCCCGACACACACACCCAGCTATAAGGCTGCCCTCCTGCTTTCCTTATCAAACTAAAGAGCAACTAAGAGAAGGGTCCCTAGATTTGCCCATCTGCATCTGTCTGAGCCACTACGTGGAATGGCAGGAGAACAGGGGTCTCAGTCATCTTCCGATTCTGCTCAGGAGTCTTCAGGAGTCTCTGCCTGCACCGGAAGATCCTTACTGAGCACAGAGAGGTAAATTTCCGCAAGGCGACGCAGCTACTAAATGGTGGAGCCAGCATTCTAACCCACTGTTCTAGCCCCCAGAGCCTGCATTCAACTACTTTGGTTCTTGTCTTGAAAGTCATGTATTTGTTTTTCTTGTTTTGTATTTTGCTCACTTGTTTATTTGTTTTTGCTTGCTATATATGCTTAGCAAATACTTTTTGTTTAGATCATATAAATTCTATTGAATGATATGTGTCAGGCAGTAAGCAGGGAGATAGATATATTGAGATGAGTAAGACTATTTTTACCTTTGTGATACTTATGGCCTAATCAGGGAGACAGAAGTTTAAAAAGTATTATAAATGTAAATCCTATCACTATCAATGACATCATAAACTAATATTTTATGAAGAAATGCTATGCTCATGACTCAACATTCAGAGTGTAAAACAATTCTACCACCCTTACCTTTATTTACTCATTTATGCGTCATTATTTTACATTAATATTGGTTCAAATGTTTATTGAGCTCATATGTATAAGCACTAGAAAAAAATCAAGTGAATGAAATAAATAAAGCTATTTGCTATTCTTTTTACAAACCTAGCAGGTCAGTGAAGAAAGATATTAAATAAATAATGAGACCCAATTAAATATATACAACTTGGAATAAATGCTATGAGTAAAGAGTAAAAAATATAATGAGGAATTATGATAGAGTGATATGATTTTTATTGAAAGTTCAGGAATGATTCTTTTTAAGGAAATGAATTTAAACATAGTACTGAAAGATGTATAACAGCTGGTCTATCAAAAAGTGAGTATTAACATATGCTATGATTTATAATTGTGGATATAGATTGATATAAGTATAAATCCCAATACAAGCTCTCATTTGCTAAGGTTTCAGCAAGTGATATAGGGCATTGATATCATACTTTTAGGCTTTCTGACCTCAAATTGACAACCAGCAAAAACCTGGGGTCCAGCACAGAATTATCAACTTTTGATTTATAAATAAATAAATGACATTAATAAACAGTGACAAAAACAATATTTGTCATTTTATCAAAATTTCAAAGGTTACTTTTAAGACCAAAATGCAGGAACAATAGAATTAATAACATTTCTTTAAAATGAAAAAAATTCTTTTCTTTTCTCCCCTCTTGTTTCATGAAGAATCAACCAACTTTGATTAAGGTCTGGCAATCATTGGACCACAGAGCCTCCTGCTTCCCTAAGATATTTATAAACAGATTGGAATTGTGTAAGGAAATGCATTTTCTTAAGTTTAGTGACCAAAATGACCAAACAGTCCTGGAACATTGAACAGAAAATGTGGAATATGAGATAAGACTTGAATCAGAATGAGAAGCACACAAAATGTTAAATATTCTTGAAAACTCAGTATACATGAGAACGGATAAAGTCTAAAATGGTGCATGTAGTGTCTCAGTATTCCAAGTCTCCTGAAATGTAATAACATATTCATACATATACAGACACACAGACATCTCTATAAACACACAGACACACAGGTACCTATAAAAATACATATATACATACCTGTTAAATGTTCAATTTACACATTGTGATTGACTTTGGGTCTTACCTGAATCATTTTACCCTTCTAAGCTTAGTCTGACAAACAGTGCACCTGCTTAACTGGGCTAAGTGCCAGGGGAAAAGAATCAGGGAAATTAATTTCCAAGAGCAGTAGATAAATGGCACACCTCATTAGAAAATCTATTTAAAAGGCACATCAGGAGCTGTCTGCTAGACTTTCATAAGAAATTGATGCTTCCTACCATCATGTCCTTGCTGGCTCTCTTCTCAAATTACTGATCTTACTTCCTGGTAATAAGATTCAAATTCTAGTTACATTTAATGAGTGCCTCCTACGTGCCAGGCACATATGTTTTACATAGATTAGCTTATCTAATTCTTACGGAATTGTTTTGAAATAAGTATGTTTTGTGGAATGCATGCAAAAATTATCAAATGTTGTTTGAGACCACGTGGTATTGCCATATAATGATTTTTTTCCTTCTTATGAATGGGGGTGCTAATAAATTATGACCCTCATTCTTAGGCAAGAAGAGCCAAGAGTTACTACTTTTTTTTCTTGTACATTCTGACCTAGAGGGAAATCAGAACATCCACTAATGCCTACATTTATGACCATTTCTCTAGAAATCCTATTTGTTTATATGTATTGCTTAGAGAAAAAGTTGTCTCTGTATAAATAAAGAAGTTGTAAGGAATTTCAACCAAATCCCACAAATTTTGGTCCTGAAAGAGTTATTAAATTATTGGGGCACCCCTGTGATTTCCGGAAGGGCTTCCTGGCTGGTTTGCAGAAATTTGGGGCCAAGGCCTCCAGCAACCTTTGTGACCCCCTAGCCTCAATTACTGAAAAAGTAAGGCTGTCCTTCCTCTTCCCTCCACGCCTCCTATCTCCCGTAACTTTGAGTTTCTGAAGACATTCATCTTCCAGGAGAGAACTAAAGCAGGGTGGACAATACCTGGGCAATCAGGCATCTTGCTTTGTGCCTGTGGTCCTGAAATAAATATTAATAGCTATTCATTTCAC
Source organism: Plecotus auritus (assembly GCF_963455305.1). Taxonomy (NCBI): domain Eukaryota; kingdom Metazoa; phylum Chordata; class Mammalia; order Chiroptera; family Vespertilionidae; genus Plecotus; species Plecotus auritus. Next base: position 16,222,286 of record NC_137775.1, read on the forward strand.
TTTCATGGGTATCCCTGTCTTGAATGATAAATTATAGTCATCCTACATGGTAGCTTTGCATGCTGTCAAATCACTAAGCTGGAACTACAAGTCCCAGAATTTCTTTACAAGTATTTCCCAGGTAAGTTGGGCACAAGAGAAATTTGTACGAGTTTTGGGAGGTAAAAAGGAAGTACTAAGCCATCGTTTATTCTCTGAAGGTGGATGTAGGGCAGGTGCTGTTGCAGCTCAAGCACATTATCTCCGATATGCTGGCTGACCCTGACATGTGGCAACAGACCGCAGCGTGCCGGCCAGTTGTTACTGGACCGCCTCCTTCAGCATCTCCAAATCCTGGCCAGGTGTTTGTGCAGATTCCTTTGTGAAGGCACCAATTTATCCTGCTGCTCACCCACGTCATCATGATTTGAGGTGGTGTGAGTCAAACAAGGGTTCCATTTTGTCCTTGTCAGTTCCGGTTTGTCCATAGTTGTCCCTATTCTATTTCTATTTCTGCCCTTCCCAATGACGGGGTTCAGCACACCATTTCCTAAAATTTGGCACCTTGGCATACTGAATTTATTCAACTGAAGGAATTTGAGGAATGGCAGATACTAGAAGGACTTTCTGATCTTTCCCTAAAGCAGGTCATAAACCCTCATGTGAGAGGTAGCCTCCTCGAAGGAAAGGAGTATCCTTACTTCCCAAAAACCAGAGGAGTCAAATGAACAGGCCTTGCTGTTTGCCTCAATTTACAACACTTAGCTCATAACTCTTTTATCCTATCACATTTTCCCACCACTTTTCACTCTTCATCAAACTTAGGATATAACTGTTTAGGATTAACTGCTTCTTAGGACCTTTCTTTCCTTATGAAGGCCCCAGCGTCACATAAAACATGCCAAATAAATTGGAATGCGTTTTCTCTTTTGTTGAAGGGATCCCAGCCCAAAATTTAGAAGGGTAGAAGAAAAAGATATTCTTCCTTTCCTACAACAATTTGCTCATTGCTGACTTCCGACCTAGCCTGGACACATTGCAAATGCCTTCAAAAATCATATAATAAGTCCCCTATTCTGTATCACTCATAGTGATTCTATTTAGAGCAAACTCTGACAGATATACCACAGTGTTGGTTGGATACACTTTGGACATTATAATAAAAAATGAAGGGTGGGTAAAATCTGTTTTCTAGTAACTGTTTTGGTGTCCTATAATTTGTCTTATTTGATAACGAGAATCAAAGTCACAAATTTTACAATCCAGAAAGCAAGGTGCTATCTGCATTTCACGGACAAGGAAATGCAAGTCCCTAGTCATGTTATCTTGCAGGTTTTAGAGCTGTGGAGTGAACCCAAGATTTCTGAAAGAAGCACTTAAACGCCAATACCACAAATGCCTCATAAGCAAATTATGTACAGGTAAATCAGATCAAATTCAGAAAAGAAGGAATTGTGAAGGTTGCTCAGTACTTTTGAAAAATATTTTTATTTCCCTATGAACAGTTTTTAATATCTTCAAAGCCTTTACCTATTTTTCTAAAGTGCCAGAGAGTCATAGAGCCCAAGGACAGCTGCCTTTACTGTTTGGCCCTCAGAGGTATTTCCAGTGTGCTTCCTTCTACCACTAGCCTTGTGTTTTAAGCATTTGCAAAGCATATTTCAAAGATTGTTATGTAGAACAAAAGATTCATAATCATAACAATATTAATTCCTAGTAAATGTTTGAAATGTATCCATTAAAACACGATGGAATACTACACTGCTATAAAAAAGAAGGAATCCTTACCATTTGCAACAGCATGGATGGAACTGGAGAGCATTATACTAAGCGAAATAAGCCAGTCAAAAAAAGATAAATATCACATTATCTCACTCATATGTGGGATATAATGAACAACATAAAATGATGAACAAGAATAGATCCAGAGACAAATGGCAGGGGAAGGGGGCGGGGGGTTAGAGAGCAACCAAAGGACTTGTATGCATGCATATTAGCATAACCAATGGACACAGACATAGGGGCAGTGGGGGCTTGCCCAGGGTGGGAATAGCTGGGGGGTGGTGGCAGGGCCAAGCGGGGAAAAAGGAGACATATGTAAAAATTTAGAGATAAATAAATAAAATAATAATAATATTTGAAACATAAGAATAACTTTTACATTTTGAAACTCTTGAAGCAAATGATTTTATTTCTGTGAAAAATCAACATAAAAAGGGCAGGTTTGAATTTGCTAAATAGAGCAAAGAAATTAGAATTGCAATGTGAATGGATGTGTCCCATCCAACCAACCAAAGATTAATATGAGTTTTTTGTACTACAATTATACAAATGCTTTGAGCTTATATTCTTTGGGTTCCAGAAATCGAACATTCAAATTTCAATTATCTAAAACTATTTGAACTTCTTATCTGAAGAATTTATACATTTCCCCTATAAAATTTCAGCTTTGTAAATTTGTTTTCATTACAAATCCATTGGTGAATATTTACTTTCTTAGATGTGGCCTCATGAGTCATCTTACCACATCACCTTTCTGTTCGAACCTATCATAATTACAGTATCTTTTTGTCAACTAGAGTATTGGATGGCATCCCATATATGTAAGCATTTATCTAAAGCTGTATAACTTAGCAAAGTAATTTTCTGAAGGTGAAATATGTGGTAGCCAGCCTCCCAAATGGCCCTCAATGATCCTTGCATGCTGGTACTTATACCCTTGCACAGTCTCTTCAAACATTAATTGTGTAACCAAAAGGGTTTTGTAGGGGAAAAAAGTATGTGATTTCTAAGCTTAAGGCCTAAGAGGCATTGTGGTGTCTACCTTGCTCTCCCTTGAATCATTCATTCTGGAGGAAGCAGCTGCCATGTTGTGAGGACACACGAGCATTAATGGGCAGCCATGTGGGACATCTTGCCAGTGGCTCTAAAACCCCAGAAATCATTCAGCCCCAGCAAATATCTTCACTGAAACCTCAAGGCATACCCTAAGCCACAACCACCCTGCTAAGCCATTCCCAAATTCCTGACCCACAGAAAGAGTGTAAAATGAAAAACAGTTATTGTTGTTTTATACCACTTACTTTTGAGGGAATTTATCATGTAACAATAGATAACATTACAAAACATAACAAACAGCATTTCATCTTATAAGCATTTTACGATTTTTACAATCTAATTTTATTAAACTTATTAATTTTTAAAGTTGTTCAAAACTGTTTGGCTGAAATGAAATTTTTATGGCATATTGTTTCTTCATAATATAAAAAGTTGTTTCAAAATCCAAATGTCAGTATCATTCATTCCTTTAAGCAACATGTAGCAGAACACCTACTGTGTGACAGGCACTCATATACAGAGATATATAAGACCGTCTCTTCCTTGGATAGGTTTACGTTTCTGAGTGAGATAGGTAAGTGAACAGATCCCTATAATACAATGTGTTAACTGATTTAATACAAGTGCCAAGATATGAAGGAACAAAAGCATGGTACGGAGGATTCTTCTTAGGATGCCTGAGAATGTTTCACACAAAAAAAGGGTGAATAGAATTTCTCTAGATAGAAGATTGAGGAATGAGTCTTTACTAGTGATACTCATATTTATACAGTGTTTGTGATAAACTAGGTTTTGTTCTAAGTACTTTAAATATATTCACTTATACACTTTTCTTAATCTTTTTACATGGGTACTATTATAATCCCTGCTTTATAGGTGATGAAACTGAGACAGAGAGAGGCTAAGTGACTTTTCCAATATCCAACAGCTAGAAAGTGGTAAGGTCTGGATTTAATACCAGGGAAATCCAACACCAGGGTTCACATTCTTAACTATTTTAATACACTTTCGGCTGTCTCAGTGGGGTTGGGAGAGAGGAACCGTATAAACAGAGGCACTGAGAAGTGAGGGTACGTTTTCCTAGAGAAAGTAGTGATATGACTGGAAAACAAGGTGCATGAGCTGAATTACAGGAAGAAAATGAAGAACTAAGCCAAGGACTTCGTCAATATCATGTCAAGGAACTTGCACTTAGGCAACAGGAAATAGTTGATGAAACTTATGTGTTATGCAGATACCTTGGGAGTAATGTTAAAGGGGAGAGACTGGATGAGGGAGACAAGAAGCAACTGCATTAACACCCCGAAAAGAGAACCAAGGTCTGAAGTGTAGTAAAGGAGAAGGGAGCAAATATCTGAGACACGGAGTAGCCGCCATGGAGCACGGTGACTAATCAGATGCCACACAGATTTAAGAGATGACGTGCAGGTTTCTTTTTATAGGGAATGGATAGTGGGTTAGGTCATTGATAAATATAGAAAGCTGGAGGGACAAACCTCACATAGGAGATGTGCTTAACAAACACTTCTTAGAAGAAATGAAATTGTAGTAATACAGAGGTTATTTTTTCCCTATCACATGAAATGCCAATCACATAGGCATTATCCATAGCACCTAGTTACAGTGGTCCAAGGGAATTCTACTGTGGATCAAAAGTGTGTTTTTTCACTTAAGTAATCTAACCTGGAAGACTAATGGGTAGCTGCTCATTCTATGCAATTAAGAACAAATTGCATTCAACAGAAATTTCTGTAAAACACTTTTAAATTATTAACTTTACAAATATTAGATTCACATGCAGTTCTTAACATGTATTGTAAGCATTAAAGATCTATATTTTATTATCATATTTGGTTCTAAAATTTAAATGAATGAAAGTTTAAGAAAGGAAAGATGAAATGTTACAGTCAATATAGGCTCAAGGGAAATAAAATCTTTTAGATCAGTGGTCGGCAAACTCATTAGTCAACAGAGCCAAATATCAACAGTACAACCATTGAAATTTCTTTTGAGAGCCAAATTTTTTAAACTTAAACTTCTTCTAACGCCACTTCTTCAAAATAGACTCACCCAGGCCGTGGTAATTTGTGGAAGAGCCACACTCAAGGGACCAAAGAGCCGCATGTGGCTCGCGAGCCACAGTTTGCCGATCACGGTTCTAGAGTAATGTAATTCATTGTTTTTCCATTTAAAATTCTAGGTCAGAATTTTGTATTATGGGCAGTTCCAGAGTATATTCTTTTAAGAGTTCACATTTCACAATATAACAAAATTACAGCCCACTTAGAGCAGAGGTTTATGGCTCTGGGTGAATAGCCTTTTTTGCTCAGGTTGACACCACGAACATAGCTCTAGCTGTTAGCTGATGCTTGCTTTAGCCCAGCTACCAGTGGTGCAGGTGGGCAGGGTCATCTCAGTCACACCTCCACATCAATAAACCCAAATGACAGAATTTTACAACTTTGCAAATGTATATTTGTATTTCTTTTAACAGCCATTTTCCTAGTAAATTCTTGATAAGTAATTGCTTAATGCATAAAAGACAATAATGAAAAATAGAGGGTCTTTGAAGATATAGAAAGCGACTTATAGAAATTATAGCTTCTGGATCTACTACTGAGGGAGGGAAAATGGCGATGGGGGGTGGGCAGTACAAATATGAAGTGCTCTAATAGATTAATGCAATATTTTTCCTGGTGATAAAAAGTGATTAAGCAAAAACTCATTCACCTATTTATTTATTATTTATCAAATACCTGAGTAATTCCTTCATCAAGGAATGCACAGTCAATATAGTGTATCAATGAGAAAATAAATAAATATAATTTTAAAAATATAAAAAGCCTTTGAACAAAGAGATGAATGATATACTCAGAGATTGAATTGTCATAATGAAAATTTATCTTCACTTGTGTTTTTCCTATTTTACTGCAAAACACATGAACATTCAAGATATAATATCTCATTATAAGCCATTCTGGGAAAGCCCTTTTAACACTCTTTATTTTCAAGAACTCAAAATAGGATGTTTTGATGGGAGGAGCAAAGATATGTCTGAAAAGGAAGCTTGAAGCCACATGGTGGCAGGGCGGGGGGGGGGGGGGGGGCTTAAAAATACTTTACACTCTTTTCCATTTGTCCAAAAGCTTTTCATTTTTGCCCAGCTGTTGTGGTTCAGTGGTCGGCCCTTGAGCTAAGAGGTCCGTGGTTTGACTCCTGGTCAGGATATATGCCCAGGTTGTGGGCTCGATCCCCAGTGAGGGAGTTGGTGCAGGAGGCACCCAATTGATGTTTCTCTCCCATAGATGTTACTATCTCTCTATTACTCTCCCTTCTTATCTTTCTAAAATCAACAAAAGCTCTTCATTTTGTTTTACATTACCTACTGTAAAATTCACAAATTACCTTTTATTAATGGTTGATAAAGTTCCAGTTCCAAAACTAAGTACACCCAACTTTTTTAATCATTATATTCATGAGATTGTAACATTCAGCCTTTGTTCTGCTCTACAAATAAGAAAATCTATTTCACTTGAAATCAATGAGTACACCAGTCAAAGAAGGAGAATAGAAGGAGAACAAAAAAGAACCTAGACTTTGGTGACCTAAAAGCACATTTGTGGGGTGCTGTATTTATCACATTAAGTTGGGGTGAAGAGAAACAAAGCCAGAACTGGGGAGAACATTGTTTCTATTCGTTAAAAAGCCAAATTTCATGGATCTTACCTGAAAAGTTTTTGTAATCCACTAAATCAAACATCACAACGGCAACAGCTGACCACGTGATGATCAGAGCAATGACGAGCAGCCAGGCTGCCGGGGAGCTGAACGTGGTCACTATGTCTTCGGTGACTGTCCTCTTCAGTACTTTTCCAGGGGCCTTGGGCACGGATCCATTCTTGTTGTCGATAACAGTTGTAGTGGTGGCTGCATTTCCTAACCAAGCATTCAGAAAGGAGAATTACCATTTAGAAATTTACATCAAATGTTAATGACAAAAAACAACAACATAGGTTATGCAAATATATGTAAGTGGCTTATACCATTTTCTCTAGTAGAACACACTTCTTTAGTGGCAGGACCATACCTCGCTGCCCACTGCCACATCGCCTCTTCCTCAGCATTCACCTTCCTGCCTGAAACCCATATGCCCTTAGAATCAGCATGCCTTGTCTCCCAAGTTCCATAAATGCTGCCATCAAGGTCACAGACCTTACCATCATCTTGAATTCATTTTTGCTTTTCCCTTACCACCTCCAAAACCACTACATTATGGGCAATGGGCTTTTTTGAGTCAAGCTGCTTTTTAAAGCCCTTTTTCTTTATTTAGGCTCCTATGCCAGTTCTGAATGCAAGCAAAAGCGTCTCCTCTGGGAGAGAAACAAAATCAGTAATAAAATAGTTTAAATGGATGAAATTCCTTCTAGATATCCTGGTTTAACTGCATACCTGACCCTTTTATTGAGGCCATTCATTTTTATTTGTAAAGGGGCACAGATCTAAGAGAACAATGTGGGAAAATCTTAAATATAGTAACCTTTTTATTCCTGCTTTCAAGAGTCTACATGTTCATGAGAGACAATTTTAAAAATATAAAAAATAAATAGGTAAATAAGTAGGCGATCCTTTATAATCTCCCCACCCAGGAACAAGCAATACAACTATTTTTAGATAAAATGATAAATCTAAGCCCATGTTTTTAAAAGATTAAAAAGCTGATGTGGAACATCAGTATTAAAATTATTTAATTAAGATTTTAAAATGACTTTAGGTGAAAATTTGCAATCATGACAATGAAACTCCTTTCTTTTCTGAAAAACTACGTGAATATATATCCCAAGTTCATGAACTCAATTTTGTTGAAATGACAGCAGGATAGAAAAATACCTTTGAAAACAGATTTTACAGACTGTACTTGAGATGGTGCTCCAAGAAGGAAAAATTAGAAAGAAGTCATATCATATCCTCTCATTGATTTTTGTGCCAAATTCCCATCACTTCTAATGGCAGTTCTGAAAATGGATGAATGATAGGAGTGCTTTGAAATGTGATTTAAGACCCAAGTGGGGCTGCAAGTGAATCAACCCTTTGCAATAGTGATTTGCAAGAGAATAAGTGAATTATAAGTGTTTAAGAGAGGCCCACCTGAAAGTTGATATGTTGCTAACTAATCTCCAGTTTTTTAGCTTCTGGAAGGCTTCCTACTACCGCTATATGGAGAACACTGGGAGAACTGCTTTTGCACTTCAGATTCACTTCAGTGTACTGTGTATTTGAGAGTATTTCTGCAGACAATATGATACACACCTGCTTGGTATCTTGAAATGGAAAGAATAAATTTACAGAGATTTGATAGAAATTAGCTGAATCCTTGTCACATTTTTAAAAATCAGAAAAATTTACATATATATATTTATACATATGTATATAAATTTCAAATTTTATTTTACCTTATAATCCTGCCAAAACAGTTGTTACAATATTTTAAATAGATGAAAATAATATGGTAAATTATTTTTTATATCTTCTTTGTCTTCACATCCTCATAATTTCTACTTAGGAATTAATGAAGACTCAAAGGTGACAAAAGTATGTTTTGAGTACCAAATGCAACACCACAAGCACTGTGAAAGCTATCTTGCTTAAAGGAAATATGTGTTGCCTTTGTTATAAAAACACAGGAAGTTGTACTTTTCATGTTCCATTCAAATTTACTACAGAAGCCACAGAGCCAAGAGGAATAAAATCGAGGAGAAATAAATTGCCTTCTCTGACAGCTGGTCAAGATAAATGCAAAGAACAGTGTGCAATCTGAGATTACTTAATATTTGAGAAGCCCTTTGAAGATGATAAGAGCTAGTTATAGATTTGGCGGAAAAACACGGGAGGTAAATACTACTGAGCAATTTGACATGGACCTCGCTTCTTGAAAGTTGGTGTCTCAGAACAGGAGTAGAGCAGCTAGGCTATGTAATAGTACTTTCCATGCCTGCATTTTAATTCCATTGCTTTGCATTTTATACAAATAATTTTGATTGCCAGGAAGCCAAAATCAGTTTCAAAAGAAGTGGGGATCTGGCTGCAAGGCCTCGTGACTCTGTCCATAAAGTAAAGTGGACGGCTCATGCAGTGGTTCCAAAGACCAGCTTCACAGTCACCTTATGCCTGGAAGAATAAATCATATGCCTCCTGGAAGAAGTCACTTAACTTCATCATGTCTTATTAATCAGAGGAGGAAACTGCCAAGTGCATTTGCCCATTATTATTCCTATGGGATACTGGCAATACAATCTCTTCCAGGATGTTCAAGGAGAACACTTATGTTCTAGAATGGTATAAATAAAGTACTATATCCTCATTACATAAAAGCATTAATTCTGAAGTGTGTATTTCACTAGGTGATGTGGTTTCTGGAATACTTAACCAGTATATTTTTTCTCCAACAATTAGAGAACAAAGGAGAGAGAGTATGTGCTATCATGATATTATAAAAATATATTGCATTCCAAAATTGTGTTAAGAATCTAATTCCCAATTATAAGTAAGAATAATATTTGATATATTTTTAAAGTATGCCAAAAAAGTGTATGTAAAATAAAAATGTTGGAGAAACTATTTCAAAGATCTTTTGGCAAATGTAGTTGAAAAGTAAAAAAATCTATCTTTTAACTTACATATTTTATCATCCTAGTTTTTGCAGAATGTGTACATATCATATACATATATCTGTTACAATTAAATTATTTTTTCTACAAGTGTATATAAACTGAATGAAACAGATTTTGAGAAGCAAGAAATACCATAGTAATTTATAAAAATAAATAATCCTACATATTCTACTAGATAGATAGATAGATAGATAGATAGATAGATAGATAGATAGAACGTGGAAATAACCTAGAGTAATTTTTAGAAAAATACTGATTCGAGGCACATAAAAACAAAACAAAACAACAACAAAAACCCTACTCACTTTCAAGGTAACAAGTGCTTTGTCTCAAACCAGAAACTGGTCTCTTGCCAATTTTAATAAAAGCTCTAAATTGTCAACTTTTCTTCCAGATTCTGTGAGATGTGATCATTATAATATTTCATAGAATGATTTGGCCACCTAATCCACCTGCTGAGGTGAAGAGTTATACAGTTATTTTGTATAGAGGCCCGGTGCACGAATTCTTAAATGGGTGGGGTCCAGCCAGCCTGCCTTAAGGGGGCCCATCGGGCTGGGCCAGCGAGGGGAGGAGGGGCTGAGGGCAGTTGACCGGCTGGCCCTGCCCCCAATCAGGGTGTTAGGGGCCTATCAGGGGCCTGGCCACCCGGGGGGGGGGGGGGGGGCGCGGTCGGGGGCGGGGGAGTGATCGGGGCCCAGATCAGGCCAGTTGGCTGCCTCAGTGCATGTCATAGCCACCAGTCGTACCAGTCGTTCCGGTCATTCTGCCATTCCGGTCACTGGGCTTTGAAATATATAGATTATTTAGCACTCCTTTCTCTGTCCACCCACTCCCTGCACTCTTCCAGCATGTGTGTTTTGTTTTTTTTTCTAGTGGTGAGACTAGGAAACGAAAACACTGCCCCAACCCCCAGCCACAGGAATAAGTGTTTAAGCCCGATCACTCATATCACTCCCTCTTGCCTAGGAGAGTGAAGTGCAGGGAAATCAGAGACCACCACATTTTTATGGAAGTATTGGAGGACATTCTCTTTCCACAAGGGATGCTAAACTGGTGGGGTCCTCCAGTGCCCCTCTAGCCCACCAGCTGGATAGTGTGCTGCAGCACAGAAAGTGGCAGGGTCCAGATACCACTGGATAGGTTCACGGAGCCAGCTGTGTTTAGTCAAGTTTATTTCTGGACTTTCCAATTATATGAGAGTATATCAACTGCTTTGATTTGGCTGTACTTGCATTACCAGCCATCACAAGTTCTGAGTGACCCTCTTGCTCCTGCGCGGAAGGCAAATGATTATTTTACTTCATCTGTTGTATCATAAGGAGTGATGGGCCAGAATGATTAAAATATACAGCTTCTTTTAAAAATTATTTTCATTTTAGAAAGAAAACATCAGATCTCACTCTTGTTTCTTTAGTGGCTGCATTGACAGGTTCTAAATGAAAGATGTTTGGGGTATGCAAGGTGAGTTGCCGACATTGAGGTGCTGTTACGAGGAAGAACTTGCTCTTGCTCTGGGTGAGTGAGAGGCAGGACCTCCCTCCCTGGGCAGTGGTGCTGCACTGTGACCTGCTAGCCCACTCTCCAAAGTCCTCACTGCAAAGTAATGGATGTCCTTTCTTGTATTCGTTCCTGTAAGCCCAGTTTCCCCGACTTTTTGAACTCATTTTCCACGTAGTAGTTATTCCCCATTCGGATGCCAGTTTTCTAACAAATAGCAAATGAATTTAAAGGTCAAAAGCAATTATGAGTGCATATTGGAGGACACTAGAATTAATTTTTGAAACAAAATGTATTGAATTTCTAGCGTATTACAAGTAAGATGCATTGCTTTACCAATCTAAAGTGGGCACATATTTCTTATGATTTTTTCTCTATTAAAAAGATAGTTTTATTAAAACTCCACTGTTACAATCCAACTCCTCTTTCAAAAATCACCTCAAATGTCAACTTTATAATGCTATTTCCTTGATATTTTAATTTTTTTATTTTTATTTTTGATAATTCTTTATTGTTGAAAATATTATATATGTCCACCCCCCCCATTGACCTCCTCCCTCCCCGCCCCAGGCCTTCAGCACCCTATTGTCTGTGTCCATGGGCTATACATATATGCATACAAGGTCTTTGGTTATTACCTCCCACCCAACCCCCTCCCCCGCCTTCCCTGCGATATCTTTTTTAAATGAACACTATTGTTCTTACCTGTAACATTTTTTGATAATACAATGGTACACATAAAACGATTCTGACTTTCATATAGCCCTTTGTTTGGTTTTCAATAATGTTCCATGTTGGAAGCAAGTCATCTATTCTTTGATAGCACTTAGCAAAATAAACACTTATTTTACACACTGAAGCCAAAGAAACACTTATTATAATGTGAAAAATTCCTAAGTTTTGTTAAAAGAAATCAGCTTAAAAAAAGTGTTGTGTTGAATGACCTCAATATTTCTGCATATAGAAGGGTGTACCTAGTAACATTTAACCAGAGAGAAAAATGAAATGTAAAACAAAATATATTTTTCTGACATGAGAAAATGTTGAGATGAGAGCTATGTTACTGATGTAAAAGCATATATATTCAAGTACATCTCATAAGTAGTGGGAAGTTTAACTGGTCAAAATAAGGCCACAACAGAGTAGGGTAGAGAAAAAGATATGCAATCTCTTGATTGAAAAAAAGCATATATTTGCTAAATAATGTCAATAATTTAGCTGAGACATTTATTTTTAATGAAACAATTAGAACTGGCATCTCAGATGTTACTTAGGTTGTTTAATCTCTAAAGGTTTAAAAAAATCTCCAACTGGGAGGGGTTTCTACAACCAGATTAGGCTGAGTAAATGTGTAGATGGATAAGAGTGCTGACAATAAACTTAAAAATGCGTGATGGTGCATTGTCTTAATCTGCTGGACCTGCCATAGCAATATACCACAGACGAGGGGTCTCCAATGACAGAAACTTATTTCTTCATAATTCTGGAGTCTGGAAGTCTCACATCAGAGTGCCAGCATGCTGGATGCTGGTAAGGACTCTCTGACTTGCAGATGGTTACCTTCTCATTGTGTCCACACATGGCAGAGAGAAAGCGAGCTAGCAAGCTTCCTGCCATCTCAGTTTGCAAGGGGACTAATCCTATCATGAAGGCTCTACCCTCGTGACCTCATTTAAACTTAATTATCTCCCAATGTCCCTATTTCACAAGTACTATCACGACTGGAATTAGGGTTTTAACATATGAAATTGGGAGGACATCGTTCAATTCATAGAATGCATATTTCTATTTGGATATTTTATAAGGGTTCAAAATAATATTAATATATTAAGCTAAAAAACCACAACTATGTTAATAGAGTTATATCTTTCATGTTAAAAAATAAATGTAGTATGAACTTGGAGAGGAGAAGATGGCAGCTGGCAGGATGGAGGTGAGGGAGAGGAAGTGAGTGAGGGTATGAAAGGAGAGTGCGTGGATGTGTGTGGTGTGTGTGTGAGTGAGTAAGGGACAGTTAAAGCCCCATAGGAGCAGCAGGGGCTGGCAGACCAGGCTCTCTTGGACAAGGAGAGACTACCACCACTGCGGGCACTCCCCGGACTGCGGGACTCCATCGTGAAGGGGAGAACGGCCTTTGTTAGAAACTCATCAGCACCACCAACCAGACAGGCCTTAGAATTGCCCCTTGACCCAGCAGCCACTCCAGCCAAAATCCTGCTGCTCCAACCACAGACCCGTGGACTCTGGGACCTCCACCTCCAAAGGTGTACCGCTCCGCAGCAGTAAGTGCAACCTCCCCCTCCCCAGCGGCAGAACTCCCGGACAACACATTAGCACATTTCCAGCGTGCAGGCATCCAGGGCACACCACTCGGTAGGCAGCGCCTGGGAGCCACTGGGAGCCCTCGTGGGTGTGATTTTGTACAGACAAGGGTGCGTGGCCCTCAGAGTGTGCCAGAGCTCTGCGCAGGCAAAGGCACCTCCACACTGGCACATTTCCAAGAAGCAGGACCCCTGAGCCCATCTATCCACAGCGCGCTCAGGGGAGCAGCTGTGAGACTCTGCTGGGTGTGATTCTGCACAGACAAGGGTGCACTGCCCTGCAGTAGAAATTCTGAACTTCCTCTTCCTGAATAACTGCTCACATTCACTCCAGCTGCTCAACCTCAGTGCCAGGACCCCTCAGAATGCGTCAGAGCTCTGCGCCAGCAAATGCACCTCCACAGATGCGTATTTCCAACAGGCAGGCACTCTGAGCCCATCTACCCACAGGGCGCTCGTGGGAGCCACTGTGAGCTCTCCCTGGGTGTGATCTTGGACAAACAGGGGCACACTCTCCCCCTCCTAGCAGTAGAAATTCTGAATTCACTCATCCTGGATACCTGCCCACAGGTGCCTCAATTACACGGCTACACTGCCAGGGCCCTTCAGAGTGCTTCAGTGTGCCTCACAGGCAAACGTACCGCGGGTGCCCCTGTGAGCCGCCACTGGGAGTGAGCACCTATCCACCACAGGTGCAGCAGCAAAATATGAGTCTGCCCACCCCACAACTACAGAACTCTGGACACCACAGTCACGCCTTTCCAGAGTGCAGGCCCCCTGAGCCCCATCACCCCAAGGATGGTTCTTGGGTGCCACTGTGAATCCCTGCTGGGCACGCATGATTTCAATTAAGGGTGCAAGACAGCAAAAATTGGGACACTACCCTACAGGCTGCTGACTTCTAGACATGGCTGTTGTGCCTCTCAAGCTCGCAGGCCTACATAATGAGAACCCAAATAGCTCAAGGAGGGAGCTACACTAGATTACCAAGCCCAGGAGAACTGAGAAATTACACCAGTAGCACCATCCCCAAAAGAACCTGGGTAGCAAAGGAATTGGATCTACAATTAAAACATTACAGGAAAACATGGGAAGACAAAAAAGCAGTCCCCAAAGGAAAGAAAAAGAGGAATCACCAGAAAGGGAGTTAAATGAAATTGAGGCTAGCAGCTTATCAGAGAAAGAATTCAGAGTAATGGTTATAAGGATGTTTAAATGGCTGGATGACAAATACACACAACTCAATGAGAAATATAAGGAGCTGAATGAGAATTTCACCAACAGGAAAAGGAACCAAGAGGAGATTAAGAACAACATAGCTGCAATAAAGAAAACAATGGAAGGCTTAAACAGTAGACTAGAAGAGGCTGAGGACCGCATCAGTGAATTAGAAGACAAGGTAGGAAAAAACACACAAACACAGCAGCAACTGGAAAGAAGACTTAAAAAGCAAGAGGAGATCCTAAGGGAGCTTTGGAACAACACAAAATGAAACAATATTCACATAATAGGGGTACCAGAAGGAGAGGAAGAGAAGCAAGGAATAGAAAACCTGTTTGAAGAAATAATGACAGAAAATTTTCCTGATATTGGCAAGAAAAAATCCATGCAAATCCAAGAAGCACATAGAGTCCCAAACAAGATGAACCCTAAAAGACTGACACCAAGACACATCATAATTAAATTAGCAAACACCAATGGCAAAGTAAGAATCTTAAAGGCTGCCAGAGAGAGACAGAAAGTTACCTACAAGTGTTCTCCTATTAGAATATCAACGGATTTCTCAATAGAAACACTCCAGGCCAGAAGGGAATGGAATGAAATTTACAAAGTGATGCAAAGTAAGGGACTGAACCCAAGAATACTATACCGAGCAAAGCGATCATTCAAAATTGAAGGTGGAATCAGGAGCTTCACAGACAAAAAAGGGATTACTACCAAGCCAGCAATGCAATAAATGTTAAAGGGACTGCTATAAAAAGAAGAAATAGAAAGGCAAGAAGAAACACAAACATTAAGGAAAAATATGACAACAAACATGTACTTGTCAATGACAACATTAAACGTAAATGGATTAAATCTGTGGTTGGCAAACTGTGGCTCATGAGCCACATGTGGCTCTTTGGCCCCTTGAGTGTGGCTCTTCCACAAAATAGCACGGCCCGGGTGAGTATTTTGAAGAAGTGGCGTTAGAAGAAGTTTAAGTTAAAAAAATTTGGCTCTCAAAGAAATTCAATCATTGTACTGTTGATATTTGGCTCTGTTGACTAATGAGTTTGCCGACCACTGGATTAAATGCACCAATCAAAAGACATAGGGTAGCTGAATGGATAAGAAAACATGACCCATATATTTGCTGTCTGTGAGAGACCCACCTCAGAACAAAGGATTCACACAGACTGAGAGTGAAGGGATGGAAAAACATTTTTCAGGCAAATGGAAATGAGAAAAAAGCTGGGGTTGTGATACTTATATCTGATAAAATAGACTTCAAAGTAAAGGCCATAAGAAGAGATAAGGAAGGCTACTACATAATACTAAAGGGAGCAATCCAACAAGAAGATATAACTCTGGTAAACATATATGCACCCAATACAGGAGCACCCAAATACATAAAACAACTTCTGGAAGATATCAAGGGAGAGATTGATAGCAATACAGTCATAGTAGGGGACTTTAATGCCCAACTGACACCACTTGACAAATCACTAAACAAAAAATCAGCAAAGAAATAGCAATACTAAATGACACATTAGATCAGATGGACTTAATTGACATCTTTAGAACATTTCACCCCAAATCTACAGAATATACATTCTTTTCCAGTGCACATGGAACATTTTCAAGGATAGACCACATATTAGGACACAGGCAAAGTCTCTTCAAATTCAAGAAGATAGAAATCATATCAAGCATCTTCTTAGATCACAATGGCATAAAACTGGAAATCAACTACAATAAAAACAATCCCAAAAAATCAAACACATGGAGACTAAACAGCATGCTATTAAAGAATGACTGGGTTACCAGAGAGATCAAGGAAGAAATAAAAAACATCATGGCAACAAATGACAATGAAAACACAACAATCCAAAATCTATGGGACACAGCAAAAGCAGTCTTGAGAGGGAAGTTCATAGCTCTACAATCCTACTGCAAAAAAACAAGAAACAATGGTAATACATTATCTAACCCTACAACTCAAAGAGCTAGAAAAAGAGTAACAAGAAAAGCCCAGTGTACACAGAAGGAAGGAAATAATAATGATCAGAGCGGAGATAAACGACATTGAGACCAAAGAAACAATACAAAAGATCAACAAACCCAAGAGTTGGTTCGTTGAAAAGATAAACAAGATTGATGAACCTCTAGCCAAGCTCACCAAGAAGCAAAGACAGAGGACCCAAATAAACAAAATCAGAAATGAAAGAGGTGAAATAAAAACAGACCCCATAGAAATACAAAGGATTGTTAAAAAATACTATGAACAATTCTATTCAACAAATTGAACAACCTGGAGGAAATGGACATATTCCTAGAAAAATACAACCTTCCAAAACTCAATCAGGAAGAATCTAAACATCTCAATAGGCCAATAACTATTGAAGAAATTGAAGCAGTCATTAAAAAGCTTCCAGCAAACAAAAGACTGCACCAGATGGCTTCACAGGGGAGTTTTACCAAACATTCAAGGAAGAACTAAAACCTATCCTCCTCAGACTATTCCAAAAAATTCAAGAGGAAGGAACACTTCCAAGCTCATTCTATGAAGCCAGCATCACCCTAATACCAAAACCAGATAAAGACAACACAATGAAGGAGAATTACAGGCCAATAAACCTCATGAACATAGATGACAAAATCCTCAACAAAATTCTAGCAAATCAGATCCAGCACTACATCAGAAAGATCATGCACCATGACCAAGTAGGATTAATTCCGAAATGCAAGGATGGTACAATATCCGCAAATCAATAAACGTGATACATCACATAAACAAATTGAGAGATAAAAGCCACACAGTCATATCAATTGATGCAGAAAAAGCATTTGAAAAAATCCAACACCCTTTCTTGATAAAAACTCTCAACAAGGTGGGAATATAAGGATCTTACCTCAACATAATAAAAGCCATATATGATAAACCCACAGCCAACATCATACTCAATGGGCAAAAACTAAAACCATTTCCCCTAAGATTAGGAACAAGACCGGGATGCCCACTTTCACCACTCCTGTTCAACATAGTACTGGAAGTACTAGCCATTGCAATTAGACAAGAAGAAGAAATAAAAGGAATCCAAATTGGAAAAAAAGTAAGACTGTTCTTATTTGCAGATGACATGATACTGTATATAGAACACCCTAAAGACTCCATCACAAAACTATTAGACTTAATAAATGAATCTGGCAATGTAGCAGGATACAAAATTAATGCCAAGAAATCTATGCATTTCTATACACCAACAGTGAACTTACAGAAAGAGAGACTAAGAAAACAATCCCATTTACCATTGCACCAAAAAAATTAAGATACCTAGGAATAAACTTAACTAAGGAGATAAAAGACCTCTACTCAGAAAACTACAGGACATTGAAAAAAGAGATAGAGGAAGACATAAATAGATGGAAGAGCATACCCTGTTCATGGATTGGTAGAATCAACATCATTAAAATGTCCATACTACCCAAAGCAATCTATAGATTCAATGCACTCCCCATTAAAATACCAATGGCATATTTCACAGACCTAGAAGGAACTCTCCAAAAATTCATCTGGAATAAAAAAAAAAGACCCCAAATAGTCACAGCCATCCTGAGAAAGAAGAACAAAGTAGGTTGGATCTCAATACCAGATTTCAAGCTGTATTACAAAGCCACTCTTCTCAAAACAGCTTGGTACTGGCACAAAAACAGACAAATAGACCAATGGAATAGAATAGAGAACCCAGATATCGACCCAAACCACTATGCTTAATTAATATTTGACAAAGGAGGCATGAACATACAATGGAGTCAAGACAGTCTCTTCAATAAATGGTGTTGGGAAAATTGGACAGATACATGCAAAAAAATGAATCTAGATTCCCAATTTACACCATACACAAAAATAAACTCAAAATGGATAAAGGACTTAAACATAAGATGGGAGACCATAAAAATACTAGAGGAATCCACAGGCAGAGAAATCTCAGACATATGCCGAAGCAATTTCTTCATCGATACCGCTCCTAGGGCAATGGAAACTAAAGAGAAAATAAACAAATGGGACAACATCAAAATAAAAAGCTTTTGCACAGCAAAAGAAACCATCAACAAAACAACAAGAAAGCCCACTGTATGGGAGAACATATTCGCAAATGTTATCACTGATAAAGATTTAATCTCCAACATCTACAGGCAGCTTATACAACTTAATAAAAGGAAGATAAATGATCCAATAAAAAAGTGGGCAATGAACCTAAATAGAATCTTTTCAAAAGAAGACAGAAGGAAGGCCAGGAGACACATGAAAACATGCTCAAAATCACTAATTATCCGAGAGATGCAAATCAAAACGACAATGCGGTACCATCTCACACCTGTCAAAATGGCAATCATCAACAAATCAACAAACAACAAGTGCTGGCATGGATGTGCACTGCTGGTGGGAATGCAGCCTGGTGCAGCCTCTGTGAAAAACAGTATGGAGTTTCCTCAAAAAACTGAAAATGGAACGCCCATTTGACCCAGTGATCCCACTCCTAGGAATATATCCTAAGAAACTAGAAACACCAATCAGAAAGGATATATGCAGCCCTATGTTCATAGCAGCACAATTTACAATAGCTAAGATTTGGAAACAGACTAAACACCCATCAGCAGATGAGTGGATCAGAAAACTATGGTACATCTACACAATGGAATACTATGCTGCTATAAAAAAGAAGGAATTCTTACCATTTGCAGCAGCCTGGATGGAACTGGAGAGCATTATACTAAGTGAAATAAACCAGTCAATGAAAGAAAAATACCACATGATCTCACTCATTTGGATAATAAAGAACATTATAACCTGATGAACAAAAAGATAGATACAGAGGCAGTAAAGCATCAAACAGACTGTCAAATTACAGCGGGAAGGTTGGGGAGGGGTGGAGAGATAAGAGATCAACTGAAGGACTTATATGCATGCATGTAAGCATAACCAATGGACGCAAGACACTGGGGGGTGAGGGCATGTATGGGAGTGGGGTGAGGGGGCAATGGGAAGATATGTACACATGTAATACCTTAATCAATAAAAAAAGAATGAAAAATAAATAAATAAATAAATGTAAACCATGACCATGGTCCCTTTTCAGTACATATAATTTAGGGATGGACATTAATCAACAATACCCATGAGATGACTCTTCTGTGACAATGATTTTGACAGATTCAATTTTTTTTTTAAGGAAAATAATCCATGCTCACTGCATGAACCCAGGAAGACTCATGCAAGAAAATAAGCCACTTTAGGGTCTGTATGATTTTTATGACATTGAAGTTTGGAGATGGAATCTACAGAAAACCTCTCAATGTTCATAAAGATTCAGATTCAGGCAAATAGAAGTTAGATTCTGCTTTCTAGCTAATCAAATACATATAGGACAGACATAAGATACATGAACTATTTTTAGTATCTTTGAAAATTAGTTTTCTAGTATTTTTGTTTGGCTTGATACATTTTTGACCTGGACCAAATATGCATACATGAAATCCTTCACCTAGCCCCAGTGGTCCTCCTACTAAATTTCCCCACTGACACTGATTCACAAACCCACTGAAATAGAAAAGACTTGAGTAATGACATGTTATTTCTTTTGGGGAAAAAATACTAAACTGATTACTTCAATATCATTAGATTTCCATGATTTGTTGATTCTAATGGGTTTTTTTCACTTTCTTCCTTAAGAATTAATCATCTGCTGCTACTTCACCCCACATGGAGTCATAATTCTACTATTGTGGTATCAATACAGTTTCTACTTTATTTTCATTAAGAAAGCATGACAGTTCACCCCCCAAAAACACACACAACATATTCATATTTTTTCATGTAAATGTATTCAGCAATAATAAGGACTTCATGTAAAGCATCTGATTAAAATTCTACTCATAAAATGATGGGTTTGTCACATTGCCATCGGCTACTTCCAGGAAATTTAAGAAAATGCAGGAACTAAGACTTAATTTTTTTTTATTTTAATTTGCTCTCTGGATAACGTTTTGGGCAAATGTTGTACGAATCAACCTAGTTTTTAAATATGTTTCAGTATACAAAAAACTAGCTCTGCATTTTCTTTTTATAAGGAAATTCCCACTCATTTGTTGGGAAAGCTGTGGTAATTCAAATATTTAATATTTTTCATATGTACATGGACATGAGCAAGGAAGTTTGAGAGTGCCTAACTGTAAAGAAGTGACATAGGACTAATTTTATTGAATACTCCAGGGGCTTTTGAAATAAAATTACAATGAAATATTCTATTTTTGTGCATCTTTAATTATTAGTGATATGAATTGACACTTTATATAGTTACTCCAGAATTAATGCCATTGTCATCACTGGATTGAAACAGATCCATTAATTTTTTATATCTAATAAAGTAAAATATTTAAGCATTTTAGCAAGGAAAAATATGTATTCAGAATTGGGAACCATTGTAATAGGATATTGTTATATTTTGTTTAACTTGAACCAACCTAAATCTTCATTAAGCTATTTGTTTGAAACAGATCAGAATAGTATAGCACAAAGCTTCATCTTTCTAAATTGAGTTCACATATCCCAGGAAGAGAATACACATATTGCATGAAGAAAACGCAGCCAGAAATGTAGGGAGAGAGATAAGATTTCCTGTGGGGTTTTTAAAAATCATTTATCCTGTAAGGGAAAGGGCAGCTTCCTGTGTCTTTTAAAGGAATTTTAAGTGAACATGAAGCTCTTTTATGCATTTCTGAAAAGAACATTAAGGAATCCATGCCCATATTTTAAAAATGCAAGCAATTAGGTAAACACAAATAATACTTTATACAAATCTTTCTTTCGAAGGAGCTCAGAGAGTTTTAGAAACAGCTGAGACAGCAGCACACATCAATAGAGCCAGGGAGTATTCTATTCCTCTTTGATATAAAATGAGGAGTTGAAGAGAACAGTTTTCTGTAGTCTGCTCATTATGAGAGTTTTCAAAGCATTGTGTATTGCTTAGTTGCTAACATTTTCATTCTCTGAATTGTTTATCTAAACAGACCTGAAGGTGGCCTTAAATTTTATGTGAGGAAGATGCCACTCATTGGCAACTAATAAAAGGACCTAATTTTCCACTTGTTCCTCACTCCTGGAGGTGCTGAGGATAGACTTTCATCTCCAGAATACTCAATACAATGACTGCTCTTCTGCCCAGTAAAAGTTGCCTCGTGAAGGGGCTAGATGAGAAAAGTTCGCTCATCATATCTTCTTTGTTTATATCTTTGCTTTTTTAAAATGTTCTGTATCAGAACTGTAATTGCCCAGAGAAAAAAGCCTTTTGCTACTTGGCATTTATTGTAAGGTGAACTCAACCTTGATGTTCCTGCTACAGACTGGGAGATAGGAGCCAAGTCCCGCAGAGGCAGTGCAGGGTCGTCTCTAGGAGTTGGGATGGTCAGTATTACAGAGAACAGTGAAATCCCCTATCATTTCAAAAAGCTTCTATGAATAGGATTTTACCATTGACGGGCCCATATTTCTGAGGGTTAGATTGCTCAGAACAGTTATTTCTATGGAGTGAGCATTTTCATAAGCTTTATTTGATTAAGCTTATTCAAGCATTACAACTGCATTAGCATCACCAAGCCACAGCAGATTCTGTAAACTAAGCTTTATAAAATTGCGGTTGTCCTAAAGCATGTGTTTTTGGAGACTCCTAAGCAGCCTACCCTTAAGTAACAGAGCTCTATGGTTACACTCTGTGAGATGTTCGCCACCCAATGGCTATTCCTGTCTTAGAAGACAAATGAGAAACATTTTAGGAATCATTTTTCTTGCATTTAAAAATCACTTTCCTTTTTCATTTGAAACAAAAGGGAAATACATTAAATATTCAAATGTGTATGTTAAACTCATTGGTTCGATATTAGAGGAGGTTCTTTAAAGATACCATCAATTCTTTTCCACATCTAAATTCTGATTAAATATGCCTCTTGTAAAAAAACTCCACATATCATAAGAAGAATCAGATCATTAAAAAAGTTGAAGGCAGTTTTCAGAAGAAAATTGTAATTGTTACTATCCTAGGCCCCAAAATGATCATAATTATATTGCTTTAGGCTTACATGTCATCTCTGCTCCAGGGTAACTAAAAATTATCACAGGAGCCATCAATATGCTTATAAAGGAATATGCCCTGTAGCAAAATCCTAGGTGTAAATTTTATATTAATATATATATGTGTGTGTGAGTGTGTGTGTATTTTAAAGTACATATGTGCACATAAACACACAAACACATAAACAGTAGGTGAGTGAGGCACATGTCACAACCTATTTTCATGAAATAATAGAATACCAACATTTAAAGTAACTGCAATTAGGTCAGATATTTAACACAGCTACTTGTGGGAATTATTCATTCTTTCACTAAATTGGATTATCAGATTCTTTTAACCAGGAATTTAACATTTAAATAATACTATTTTGTAGCCTGATTAATTTATAAACCATAATGTAAAGACCACATATTTTTTTTGCCAAAGGAATCAACATTTATGAATGTTTTGTTTTCAGAGAAAATTTTATTACAGGTTGTAGCTTTTGTATGATTTAATTACATGTCATAAAAAACTGAAGATTGTTAAATTTAAATATTTACAATAAAAACCTGTCCCTAAAGGAAATCTGTTTCCTTCACTTATCCCAGAAACACAAAAATTCTCTGTAAAAATTAAGAAATGCCTAAAATATGAATGTAATTAAACAGAATGAAATCCTGGCTGTAGTATTTGTTGATTGATCCTAAGACAACATACACAACAAAATCTTCTATCCTCAGCACTTATAATGCAGGGATCATTTTACAGCTAATGTGAAATACCAAGATTTGAACATATGTTTTAATATTTAGATAATATATCTTTAGTATTAAAATAATCATTTGAATTTTTTAATCAAACCTAGAGAATTCTCAGTTGCTAAATGATCAAATCTCATTCTCTAGCAAGAAGGCCTGATAGATGAAATAAAAATAAATGAACAAAACGAAGTCTAGAAGATGGTTCAAGCCAAGAATATGCCTCTGTGACATAGAAACATTAGGGTAGATTATCTGTATCAACTGCAATTGCTTATTCATAAAATAATAACCATGTTTGAATCCGTGGACTCCATAGTACCACTGAAATGTATGGTATAGCAACACAGCAACATTTCTTGGTGTCTTACAAATTGTTTCACATGAAACTGAGAGTAATTTATGAAATCTAAGTCTTAATTATGAACATTTTAATGAAATCACCTTAATTTATTCCATTGTTCATTTGTACATTTCATAGATCTTCTGAATAAAAGTTTTTTTAAAAAAAAACTCATTATTCTTGTAGTGTCCCCTATAAAGAGTATTTTATTATTTTTCATATGGTACTTTCTAGACTCACATCCTCCTCAGATTCTGTGACCTAGAGCAAGCTATTAGTGAATGCGACAAAACTAATTTACCCTGCAATGGATCTTGATGAAAGACTGAATAACTTCCAACTGAACTTTCCATAAATAGATTTGCAAACCTAAATGAGAAATTAAAAAGTAGTCAAGTATTCTTTTTATCTTCTCTCAAAGGTGGCTTTGGTTCTTCTGAAGGAAAGAGTAATCAGAAAAGGTCTTGCCAGATTATTTTAAAGACATTAAGACTATGTCACAGGTTAGTAGAAAAAATTGGGGGATATGGAGGTACACTGGGAGCTGGAGTAGGGCTGGTTGACAGACTTCATGGGTGTCACCTGATCTGTTTTAAGCCAATCCATCTCTGGAAATGTAAATCAGGATTGCCCTACCCTCCTTCAAAGACCAAGACCAAGTGAATGTGAAAGCATGTGATATTCTTCATGGAAAACTATAGTGCTCAGTAAGCACCAGCAAGGGAATCAATCTGCCTGTCAGCACAGACCTGGTGCGGGAATGCAGGTGACACTAAACCAACAGCTCTTTTAACTGTCACCTCCACCTTTGAGGCTCTGTTATCTACCAAGACTCAACTGTAGCAGTGACAACCACCACCAGCATAAAGTTTGCCACCAAGTCTTAGGTAACCCCAGCTTTCCTCCCTCATCCCTTCAGATGAGATAATCCAGTAAACCCCAAATCTCTGTTAGACCCGGGACCCACTGTGTCCTCTTACTCCTCTGTGAGTGTGAGTTGTCTGCAGCCTAATTCTGAAACAACTTCGACACACTATCCATCTAGCTCCTTACTCCTCTTAAGGATTCAGTTTTACTGAAACATAACCAGATCCTTTCGTTTATGTATTGCCTTTTGTCTGCTGTCTATGTTTTCCTGCCACAGTAGCAGAGTTGAGCAGTTGCAACCTAGACCATGTGCCCCACTACATCGAAAATATTTATTCCCTCTGGTCCTTTACAGAAAATGTTTGCCAATGCTGCTCTTTAAGTTTAGGAGAATAACCGACAAAGCAGGAATTTATATATATTATTTATTAAATAATGTTAAATGTTTATTAAAATGCATTTTACTTTCAAAATTGAGTCATCAGCTGTTAAAAAGTAAATACCTTTATTTATTTGGGACCATATATTATATATATATATATATATATATATATATATATATATATATATATATGTGTGTGTGTGTGTGTGTGTGTGTGTGTATGTATATATATATATATATATATACATATATATATATATATATATATATATATATATGAAAATAACATAAGCTAGCATTTTATAAATATTAATTAGGTATAGGGGAGCCATATGGCATGGTGACATAAAACCTTCCATGCTTTCATAATCAATTGGTCTAGATGGGTTTAGATGGGACAGTCCTGGGATTGAATCCTGGCTTTGTTCCTCATTAGCAACTGCACCTCAGTGTTCATCTATAAAATCAAAATCATTAAAACTATCTTATAGGGTTATTTTGAGGATTGAAGTATTTAGCACAGTTTCAGGCATAACTAACTCCTTTCCCTCTATTTCCAACCTTCCCAGTTTATTGTTAACAGTAATAAATATTTTTCCATATAAACATTACTTATTAAAATGTCTCTCTGAGGTGGGGGGATTACTTCAGCTCCATCCATTCAATTCTTTTTGCTCTGAACATGGAATTCTGGAGTGATGAGATTACATCACTTTTTCATGTATATGATAATTGTCTTCATTTCTTTGAAGACATTTTACATGGCAAAGTACACAACTGGTGTTCAACTCATTTATAACCACCATTATAAAAAAGCCAAGAGATGTAAACAATTCAGAAATGTATTTCTCCAACCAATGTTCAGAATGCCTAGTGGGAAAATCGTGCATTTTCATTCATATGAAAAGCTCATGGTGTTTTTAATGCATTCACCATCAATTACAAAAAGCATAGTAATGCTATTTTTGTTCATCTCTTGTGCAATTTAATGTTATTCTTTATTTTAAACAGGAATTGGGTCCAAAATAATTTTTTTCATAAGGTGGTTATTTGGAGTATAAATGTACTTCTCCATTTTAATTAAAAAATGTTTTGAAGGTTGGTTATGGTCTCAGTATGCCCATCAAAACTTTTTTCAATATTATGCAGCTGAATTGTTATACAAATAAAACTGTAGACGTTCTCATACTTTATGTGTTTGTATATTATCTCTGCAAGGGACAGGAGCAAGTCCTAGTCAGCTCAAGCCTCAGCCATCTCTCTTAGGAATCCTTCGATATAAACCACCAGGGTGTTTTAAATGTCCCTCTTGGACACTTCCAGATCACCCTCTTTGCATATTTATCTTGGACCTACCACAGTATATTACAATTGCTTGTTTATCTCTCTGGATTTCCCACTAGAATGTAAGCTCTTTGAAGCTTCTCATCCTTATTTGTATGTTTCTGGTGCCCAGCACAATGACTCACCCTAAATAAATGTTACAGAATTGGTGTGCTGACCAGAATATCGAATGCCTCTTGGTGCTTTGATGAAGCAGTTTTTCCAAATACGTGTGCTGTGCTACACAAAGCACAGAATGAACCTTCCATACTTTGTGTAGTCTCGGGCAGTTGTTACAAGGACACATTTTAAAAAATATATTTTTATTTTTTCAGAGAGGGAGAGAGAGAGAGAGAAACATCAATGATGAGAGAGAATCATTGATAGGCTGCCTCCTGCAACACCCCCTACTAGGGATCGAGCCCGCAATCGAACTGTGACCTCCTGGTTCATAGATCAATGCTCAACCACTGGGCCACACTGCCCAGGCACAAGGACACATTTTACATCCTCCCCTTTATCAGCAGATTATCACAGCATGTGGAGCCTTGCTAGCATGTGAAGCAAGAGTGCTCTCCCTCCCCCTCCACCCCCTGAGGTTTTGCATGTGGGACACCACTGAATCTCAGCCATTGCCTTCAGCTCCCCTGAAGGAGGGAAGTGGGAATGCTGGTGTGTTCTTCCGGGAATGGCACCTGGGTTGAGTATGCAAAGGGAAGGGATTTAGGAGCAGACAAGGATGGACAAAACCTAAGTCAGTCAACAATGGGGTGAATGGCTGAAAGATCCTGGCAGCAGGGGCTACAGAAAGGGGTAGCAGGTTTTGCTATGGGAAAATGGGGAGAGAGATTGAGACAAAGTTTGAGATGGCAGGAGTTATGGGAGCTGATTTCAGTTTTTCTGGGTCCTAAATCTTATTGCAGTAGAGATATAGAGGGAAGGAAAGAAAATTTAGAGCTCTATGTTAAAAATATTAACCAGCCCTAGCCGTTTTGGCTCAGTGGATAAAGCGTTGATCTACAGACTGAAGGGTCCCGGGTTCAACTCCAGTCAAGGGCACGTGACTCAGTTGCAGGCTGGATCCCTGGCCCTGGTAGGGGCGCTTGTGGGAAGCAACCAGTCACTTTGTCTCTCTCACATCGATGTTTCTCTTTCTCTGTCTCTACCACTCCCTTCCACTCTCTAAAAATCAATGGAAAGATATCTTTGGGTTAGGATTAACTATATATCTGTATCCATATCTATATCTATATCTATATCTATATCTATATCTATACCTATACCTATACCTATACCTATACCTATACCAATACCTATATCTATACCTATACCTATATCTATATCTATATCATCTATATCTATATATCTATATCTATATCTATATCTATATCTATATCTATATCTATATCTATATCTATATCACTGTTTATAGGTGATGGAAGAAGAGAGCTAAGGAAGGAAACAACCACCATCATAATTACAGATAATTGTAAGTATTGTTGGGAGGTGTTCCTGGGTACAGGACTAACTTTATTGTCCCTCTTTGCTTTCTAATTTCAACTCTGGAGAGCAGGATTCATAGTTCAGCACACTTGTATCCATTGCATACTACTGTATGTATTTATGGCTCTTTATAAAATTTTTAAAGACTAAAATAATTTATTATTCATAATGTACTTACCAATTGAATAACTGAACACAAGTGAAAATATTTTTAAATAAAAAAGTGCTGTATCAACCTGATTTCTTAACCTTTCCTCACTCCCTCTGCCAACCATATTTGACAATATTTGAATTAGTATGCAAAACTGGCTGAAAAGGATTATGTGAAGTATAGCAGGATCAAATTTGAGATGATGAACATTAAATATTTGTAACGACTGAATACTAAATTGATCAACTCTTATGAAAAACATAATGCTTTACCTTAAAACTGGTTAAAGCAACCCATAGTGATATGCCATCATTAACCCTTTTGCTCATCCTGGCTGCATGTCTAGCCACATGGACTCAAGAATAAAGTTGCAGCCTTTATTGTCACTTGAAAAACATGTTTCATGGCAGGAACTATATTTCTTCAACACTGAATCAAGTGTAACTGAGAATCAGAGCATGGTTGGTGTTGGCCAAAGCCCCAGCTACTCCAAATGCCTGATCTGTGCTCATCAGTAGAAGGTGTCTCTTCTAAGCAATCACAGTGACACCAGAGATCAGGCCTCGTTAACTAAAAAACACCCCAGATTCTGTCTCACCGCCTTTACCAGACATCTCTCTGCAGGGCACAATATTTGCCAATCCCAGTCTTGATCTATATGGACTGGAGAATGTTAGGTTTGCAGGAAACAATTAATTCAAATGTTTTTGTTTTTTTTCACTAAGCTAACAAACAAAATCACACATTTGTGTAATATTTCAGTGTTTGTAAAACTGAACCTGAAGTTCACATGTATTGTATCAAATGACCTTTTGAGGTAGGCTAGGCAGCTAATCCCATTTTCACTTTAGAGAAAACTGATGTTTAAAGAGATTATGGGATAAGTACTGGAAAATAATCCTGCCAAGACTAAAACCCACAGTGGTAGACTTATCAATTCAATCAGCTGGAACTAGAGCATCAAGAATAAGGCAAATACCTACTGAGGTATTTACCCTATCTCTATCCAAATACAGGAGAAGGAATAAAGGCTCTGCTGACAACTTAGAGAAATTGAGCTCCATACAAATCACAATACTTACCATAAATTCACTCTTCCCTGCATTTACAAAGGTAAATTTTGGAAAAGTAGTTTTCAAAACAAGACTCTCTTTTCCATATGCCCTATATGGACTAGCAACCACAGCCCAGGATAAAATCTCAATAGAGCAACAGAGGCAAAATATAATCATTGCTTTATTACCCCGTAACAATGACTTCATTTTATTACGTTAGCCAATGGACAGTGACTATATTTAAAATAAATATGCAATTTAGATTTATAAAATTATACAGCATTATGAAATTTAAATTTTGCCTTTAGGATGTATTATTCAATTTAGCATCAGTTCTTATTTAAATTTCAGATATTTAGATCTCATATCTTTGTTATTCCAAAGGATAATGTATAACAATGGATAGATCATGGGTCTATTGAAATCCAATCATAATTATACTATTCATTTTTACTTTTTCTTTTACTTTATGGTGGTTTTTGAACAGACTCAGCACAAAAAAATAATAAAGGCATTATTAAAAAGAAGCATGCTTGTGTTTCTGGCCAAGTTTGGTTTTTCATGAATTGTAAACATATTCTAAACTAAGATCACTGACACACAATTGAAATTGGAAATGAGCAGCCTGATTTAGTCTTATCTGAGATGCCATTAGGACAAATGTAAACACTTGCTTTTGTCTTTCCAATCAAACTCAATCCACATTTTATTTTTTTTTAATATTTTTATTGATTTCAGAGAGGAAAGGAGAAATAGAAACATCAATGATGAGAAAGAATCATTGATCGGCTGCCTCCTACATGCCCACACTGGGGATCGAGCCCTTAACCTAGGCATGTGCCCTGCTCAGGAATGGAACCATGACCTCCTGGTTTATAGGTCGATGCTCAACCACTGAGCCACACCACATATTTTTTTTTTTTTTACTTGAACTTCAGTATAATAAAATTTGTTTAGAGTTATTTTCATTCCTTTCAGGATTTATTTATCTCTTTATGACTGCTTTCTTTCTGTATTGAGGTTTGCCATGACTTATCAAGCTATCTTACTTTGATATTATATTGGGTTTATTTTACCCCACAGCTGAATATTGTAATATGAGCTCTATTTACTCACTCATATATTCAATTATTTTCCCAATATTTATGAAGTTACTCATTCATCAAATATTTACTGAGTATTTACCTTGTTCCAAGCATTGTTCTATGTTATGAGAATGAAAATGATGGACCTAGATTTTGCTCCCCCTAATTTTTAAAGATTTGAGATTCTTTATACTTTTCCTATTACTCTTGTCCATTTTCTACAGATCCTGAACCTTTTGCTGAGATGGTAACTGGAAATTCTCTTGTATATTTACTTTGTAACATTTTTTTAAAATATTGGATATTTTCAGAAATCTCTACCATAAAGCATGCATTTCTAAAAGTACCATTATGTTGAACTGAAGTTATTGGCTCAAATGCTCTACTTGTCTCAAATGCATCAACTGCAATAATGTACATACTCCTACTGACATTCTTCTATATATTGTTAGAAAAACAAGTCTAGAATTGATATTGTTATCAAAAGAAGTAACACTGCATCTATCTGAAATAAATTGCTGAGTTCTCAGAAGATGGATAAAGCAAAATTCACCATTGAGTGGTTATCAGAATTTTGTCCTTTTTTATTCATTTCATAAATGTATGTTGAACATTTACCGTGACAGTCAAGTGCTGGAAATAAAATCAGACAAGATTTGTTTCTAACCTCCAGGAGCTTAGAGACTCTTGAGGAAGACAGACATGGAAACCATAATCACAGCATTGTTCGCTAATCGTGTGAAGATGTCCTGCACCGGCCACTGTGAGAACTCAGTGTGAGCAGGACCCCTAAACCAGGCAGAAGGACAGTATGTGTAAAAGCTTAGGGCATGAAAGGGGACTATATTCCTTTGCACTGCAGGCAAAGGCACCTGCAGCAAATGGAAGAGAGCTAGGCAGAAAACACATCTATAATGTCCTTGACAGCTGAAATGAGAAGTTGGAAATTATAACAAATAACATGGCAAGGCAGAGCTCAATTTTACACAGAAGGAGCTTGATCATACTTGCATGTTTTAAAGTTTATTTAAGTAGGAGGGCACAGGAGATGAGAAACTAAATTTAAGAATTCTGTAGGAATCCACGTTTCTGTGATAACAAGTTGAACACGGAGAATGGCATGAAAAATGGAGAAAGATAAAATGAAGAAATAGTCAGGAAATAGTATCTGAAGGTTTTCAATGATCCTATATAATAAAAGGGTGCTATGTAAATTGACCCTAACAACAAAACAACCAGAACGACTGCTTGACCAGACACTATGAGGTGCACTGACCACCTCGTGGTCCCTTTCCCCAGCCAGCAGGCTCCAATCACCCAATGGCGAATGGGGAACTGGGAGTGGGTGGTTGGGGGCGGGGGGAGCGGGGCCGGCTGCCAGCAGCCAGGGAAGATGGCCCTGATTGCAGGCCAGGCCTAGGGACTGTACCCATGCATGAATTTCATGTGCCAGGCCTCTAGTTTGATGATACTATGGGTGATATCATGATTAGTTGGTGGGGAAGGTCAATGATTTGATAATTAGAGTTTTAGCTACAAAGAGTAAGTAGATGGTGCCATTTACCAAGACAGAACATTGAGAAAAAGAAGCAGGTTTGCTGGGGAAAATAATGCATTTATATTCACTAAAATAGTTGGATATTTATTTGGTCTGTTAATTTTTAACATTTACACACACACTTACCCGCAGACATATATTTTCACTGCATGGATAAGGGATATGACTTATGTATCATTGTTGACTAGATACATGAAGATTTATTAGCTTACAAAATAAATATTTAATCTGAACAGTAAGATGTCATCACTGTGACTCTCATAACAAAGTAACTAGATAGTAAGTTGCTTTCTATTCCAGTTTCATTCGAAAATACAGATTTTAATAATTAATTATATTAAAGCTACATATATACTTGGATAAAACTCAGAATATATTACAGAAGAATAAGGTTATATTTTAGAAAAATGCATAAAGTAATTGATATAATACATTAGACATATAAGACTATTAATACAATTCAAGACCATTTTACCATTGTTTGAGACTTCATTCTGATTAACACCTTTATTGCATATTTGAAAGACCCTAAAATACAAGGTCCAACTAAGTCATATCCAGACTCCAGACACACAGAAACTGAGGTAGTAAATACGTATCATTTTAAGTGCCTTAGTTTGTGGTCATATTGTTACCTAGCAATAGAAAAGTAATACAAGGGGTCCACTAAGATGAATTAACCCTGGAAAGACCCTATTTACCTTTGCTATTTGTACAAGTTCTTTGAGCTGGAAGGAATAATTAAATTGTTTAAGAATTTCAGAAATCTTAATAAATATAAAAATGAGATTAGTATGTGAAAAAATTGAAAAATAAAAATAAAAACTCAATGAGTAATAAGGTTTTACTGTAAATTCTAAATCTGAAAAATGCAAATACCATTAATTTTAGAGAATCAATCAGACTGGGTAGAACAAACATTACACTCTAGACACAAAATATAAGAGGGGGGAAAAACAATTGTCCCCACTTACTCTGTGAAAGGTAGGGGGACATTGCAATTTTTACTATATGAGTAAATAAAAATAAATATTTTATGTATCATTGATTGTATGTATGCATGATTCATACAGACACCCATAGCAATGTATGATTTTTCAGAGCTCCCATAATGTTATTTAATCAACATAAGAGAAAATAAATAAATGAATATTTATGTTGTCCTAGTATTTGTCAGGCAATTTGGGGCACTTTCAGACATACATGCTATGAACTGTGATTATAACCTTTCTATTATAGATAAGGAAACCGCATTTCAGAAAGTTAATGTGAAAAAGTCACACTTTGATTTCAGGGGAGGGCAGGAGTTCAAATCTCTGACTATCTGACCATCTATAGTTTTTTCATCAAAGGTTCTCAATACACAGAGCTGGTAGCTAGCCAGTAATCACAGGCACAGAATCAAAGCTGATATTCCTTCTGATTGTTTTGGGTGTGTTTTTTGTTTGTTTCTTTCTTATCAGTCAGTGCCTTCACTTTACTTGTTAATAAATGTTTTAAATATCACATCTACTTCTCAAAATACACTATTATTTAAAATATCCAGGTTAGAAATTAATATAATTAAAAGTTTGGAAAAAATAATGTACAGCATATGGAAAAACATTTTTTCTATGGGTCTTTCAACCTGTTGATTAAAAAGACAAGAACAAGTTAAGATTAGCATTCTAGAAGACAAGCGGTAAAGAGAATGGTGAGTCCTATTTCAAGTTTGAAAATAAAAGTGGAAATTGTGTTAAATCTTGATAGGAAAGATTTAGGTAAAGACAGCTTGACATAAGTATTGTTAGACACATAGTTTTCTAAGGAAAATATTGAGTATATTTGCATGAAAATATTTAACCCAGCATTGTGAATCTTTCCCTTTAAAAAGGCTCATATACACTCTTTCAAATATGTCAACTACAAATAATGAAAATTTCTTTCTCCTGGTCCTCTCTCAGATATCTTTGTTGATGAATATTAAAGGGAGATTTTTTTGAAAGAAAAGCATACAGCAGCAGAGCAAAATTATGTGGTGAGAAACCATAAATCTATACTATTTGTATAGCATTTATACAGTGTAAATTCATATAAATAAAGTGCACATATCTGACTTGTGATGCACAACATAAAATATGAATGTAAATTTTTTATCTTAATAAATATTGAGTTCCTAAAACCTATGAGACACTTATAAAGCAAAAAAATATTATTAGGTAACTGTATCACAAAAAGTTGTAATATTATTAATAGAGATATTCTTTGCTAAATGTAATTAAAATTATTTTTAAGTATTTTAAATATAACAGTAGCTTAAGATCAACAGCCAGTAATGGTATTTTATTCTAGAACAATTTTGCAAGTTGTCTTATTTTTTCTAAATTTATACTTCAGATATCTTTGAATTAATATTACAAGGGTCAATATAAAGTCATCTAAAACATAGCTAACTATTGTTTCATGGTAACATTCTAATGTTCTTCGAATGGTGGGGAGCTTAAAGTAGGAGGTGATTCATACATACTTAGACCAACGCCTCCCAAATTTTGATGTGCATGTGAATCACTTGGGAATTTTGTTAAAAGATAGATTCTGATTCAGTGGGTTTGGGGAGGTGCCTGAGAATGTGCAGTTGTAACAAGTTCCCAGATGATGAGGATGCTGCTAGTACATGGACCACACTCGGAGCGAAAAGGTCCTAGAGCATTGCAAGGGGTGCTTAGAGGAAAATTCTGCTTTTGGTTTTAGTTTCTAATTTTTAGCAACTCTTGAAATGAATAAACCTCAAACAGATCATGTTTAGCTGACATGACTATGGCTTTCATGAAATTAATCTCTGACCTGATTGTTTTTTTTTAAACTGCAGCGGTGTCAACTTTTTATTAATAGGCTCTTTTCCAGTAGAAAATGTCCATAGCTTCTGGTGTGTATAAACCTAGGAAGGTGAAGGACTCCCATTTTAATAAGGAGCAAGTATCCTGGCTTAAAGAATCCTTTTAAGGATGTACACTTTGCTCTAGCCGGTTTAGCTCAGTGGGCGGAAGGGTCCCGGGTTCCATTCTGGTCAAGGGCACGTACCTCGGTTGCAGGCTCCTCCCCAGCCTCACCCTGGTTGGGGCACATGCAGGAAGCAACCAATCGATGTGTTTTTCTCACATTGATATTTCTCTCTGTCTTTCCCTTTCTCTTCCACTGTCTCTAAAAATCAATGGAGAAATATCTTCGGGTGAAGATTTAAAAAAAAAATAAAATAAAGACATTCACTTTATAATCATCTAGACAGTGTGGACAATATGTATTCGATATTATGTGTAGATAACTAAGTACATATGCAACTGTTATTGATTATAGAACAATTCACAATTTGTGTTTCAGAAATGCTCATAGACTTGTATGAAAATAGATTAATCATACTGGTAGAGATATTAAGAAGGACTAAATACTGCACAAACTACAGCCTCCTTTCTTAAGATTTGCAATTATCTTTTGGTGGAAATACAAACCAAAATGAAGTGTCTCTCTAAATTTTCTAGTTACCAGGGAGACATGTTACTAGAAAACTCCACTTATTGGAGGGAAATTCAGCATATAGTTTTACATAGAGAATAACCTTGTCATTAATCCATTATTAATTGTCCCAATAATAAGCTCTATGACCTTGAGAAAGGAACTCCTTTTTAGCCTCAGTTTTCTTATATAGAAGGGAGCTGTATTCATTTTATTTAAAGAGTGATTTATGTAAAAATATTTTGTGGAAAATAAATTTGCAATTCTTCTATGTCAATTTTATATGAGCCTTCTAAAAATTTGTCTCTTGGTGCATAAGAGAGATTTATAGTAACCAGATAGGCCCTGGTATATTAGTTTTCTAATGCTGCCATGACAAATTACCACCAATTCAGTGGCTTACAGTATCACAAATTTATTTACTATCGTACAGTTCTGTGATTCAGAAATCCAGTATGGGTTTCAAGGAGCTCTAAGGGAGAGCTGGTCTCCTTGCTCTTTCCAGCTTCCACAGGCTACTGTATTCTTTAACTCATGGCCTTTTCTCTCTTTTATATATATTTTTTTATTGATTTCAGAAAGGAAGGGAGAAGGAAAGTTAGAAACATCAGTGATGAGAGGGAATAATCAATTGGCTGCCTCTTACACGCCCCCTACTGGGGATGGAGCCTGCAACCTGAGGCATGCCCCAGCTGGGAATGGAATCATGACCTCCTGGTTCATAAGCTGATGATCAACCACTGAGCAACCCCGGCCAGCCCTTTTCTCCATCTTTAAAGCCAGTAGTGGCTGATCAAGTGATATCACATCTTCCTCTAACCACAGTGAGGAAGGTTCTCCACTTTTAAAAACTTCTTTGATTAGAATAGACCCACTCACATAATATAGGATAATCTCTCTATCTCCAGGCCCTTAATTTAATCACATCTGAAAATTCCCTTTTGCATTATAAAATATCACATTTACAGGTTCTGGGGATTGATATATGGATGTCTTTGTGGGCCATTATTATGCAAACCAAAACTAATATTTTCTCTCCTCTTTATCAATAGACACTGTGTGAACACTTCTCTATGCAAAGTGTTGTCTAGGCCTGTTCAGCAGAACAAAGTACTGTGTGGGGTTCTTACTGTTGCTTATTGAAAGTTGCTTCAATTCGCTGGCCCACAGCCAGGGCATCTTTTAAGAATAATAATCAAATATAATTTCCACTCACATTTGGAAAATGTCCAAATGGGGTAGTAATTGAGAATCTCTAATGCCAGGTCTAAATGTTAATTTTTGAGCTACTGCCTATACAGTCTCAGATAAGGGTCACTCTATATTGGGGATTACTTCTTTATCTCTAAGTAGTCCTTCTTATTCATTCTCTTCCTGTTCCCTACAAAGCCTGGGGCTAGGTGAATTTCTTCTGAAAAAGAAGCTGGGGTACTTCAGTAGATAGCCACTGAGGTCACCTTTTGACCATGTACAGTTTTGTCCATGCTATCCAATTTGATTGATGTATGTTCTCCATGCTGAATGTACCTTTTTAGAACAGAGCAGTGTCATAAAATAAATATACATTGATGATAGAACCATAGAATATTAAATTAAAAGAGGAGGGATGATCATTGTCAATTTTAAAAAATGCAATAATAAATGAATTTCGACATTCTTACAATGAAATACTCTACAGAAAGAAAAATAACAAACTACTGCTACATACAATGAAATAGGTGAGTCTTATAGAGTATTGAATCAATGCATCAAGGCATAAAATAATACATACTCTGTGGTTCCAGAGAGAGAGAGAACAAACTTGGAAGAACTAAGTTATATGGTTTGTGGAAGTCATAAAACTATTATGCAAAGCAAGAAGATTGTTATCCAAAAAGTCAGAATAATTATTCCCTGTGGGGAAGGTTTAGAGAAGGGGAGTCTTGATTAGGAAGCAAAACTGAAGTGAGAGTCAGTTGGTGGGTGGGCAGATGGAAATAGACTTCAAAGGTGATGGAAATATTGTTTCCTGACTTGGGTGTGGGTTATGTTTAGTAAATTATATATAAATGTATGTGATGTATGCAACTTTCATTGCCTTTATTTTATGAAAATAACTTATAGAAAAATTAAAAACATTTTAAAAACTATGATGACTTGCTTTGGCTGGGTAGTTCAGTTGGTTGGAGCGTCATCCTAACACACCAAGGTAGGTTCAGTTCCCAGTCAGGGCACATACATGACTCAACCAGTGAATGCAAAAATAAGTGGAGTAACAAATCTCAGTCTCTCTCTCTCTCTCTCTCTCTCTCTCTCTCTCTCTCTCTCTCTCTCTCTCTCTCTCTCTCCAAACTAATAAAACTAAAAACTGTGATGACCCATTATACACTTCTTTTAACACTGAACTGATAAGATGGCTGGTCTCTTGAAAATCAAAAATTGCCATGGTTATCTAATTCATTTTTCATGTGTAAATAGAGCACTTGTGGATTTTGGCTTCTAGGTAGGTCAGTGTTATCTAACAACTTAATTTTAAGTGAGTCCCTACATGATTAGCAAACACATTTGTCATTTTGGTAGTGACTCAAAGGATTAAAAGAAAACAAACATTGGAGATGCTCTAAGTGGACATGCAGAGTTCAACATGTCCCAATATAGGGTGAGTATCAAGTAAAGAAATGTAATCCACACTCCAGTTTATTACTTAGCTTCTATAAAATGATGTGAGGCAATTTTGCAAAGTCCTGCCTTTCAGTTTACCCATCAGAGCTGCTTCCACCTGTGCTCTCCTCAAATTATGCTGTCACGTCAACTTATTAGCTCAAGTACACAAAAATAAGCCATCACCTTTCACTGGTTTTCCTCAAGGGGGAATCATGTCATTTCATTTACTTGTGAATCTCTTTGCCCCAAATTTCCTTAAAATTATTGTCTTTTTTTTTCTTTCTACTATAGAATTATAAATAGCAAATCAAAGCAGCCAGACATAATTACATATCAGTAAAGATTATATTCGATTCCAGAAAACTCTAATCACTGGACAAATGGCTATAATTAATATACTGACTCTTAGTTGGTAACTGACAGGAGGATTTTAAAAAGACAGTCCCACTTATAGAAATCCCTTATTTTTACTTAAAAAGA
Organism: Plecotus auritus; assembly: GCF_963455305.1. NCBI lineage: Eukaryota > Metazoa > Chordata > Mammalia > Chiroptera > Vespertilionidae > Plecotus > Plecotus auritus. Next base: position 16,260,543 of record NC_137775.1, read on the forward strand.
ATTATCTGTGTAAGATTAGAAGATAACTAAGCCAGGAGTTTCTCATAGTTGAGCACAGTTGGTCATTAACTGGGATGTAGGTTAGCATCCCTTTAGGAAAATGTGTGGGATTGAGGAGTCAAAATTGAGGTGATAGGTGTACTGCATGCAAATTGTCCTGTAATGTCTAGAAAGACCTTTCTGACAAATTCTCCTTCCCCAAATGCCAATAAAATGTGTCTCCTCTACCTTTGATTCAACATAGAGCATGAGGCCAAGATATAAATTTAGTGAAAACATATCAAATAACTATTTGTTAAATAAATTAACCTAGAACTTCCAGGATCTCGGGGTGTTGATGAAATTGAATTATTTGCATTTCCTTTCTGTTCCTGTCCTTTTTCACTTAGAAATATCCTTCAAGTTCTAACTTAAGTTTTACTTCTTTATGAGAATCACTCATCAACCAAGTTCATCTATTTTCCTCTTCCTATATTTCTCTGATAATCATATCTCATAACAGTTTATTTGTTACATATCAGCCCATTCTTTAGTTGTTTCATGTGTGTAAATGTCTACTTTAGACTTGAGTGGTGAGAAACCAAGGATTCTATCTCACAATTTTTATATATAACTAGAGGCCCAATGCATGAAAATTTATGCAAGAATAGGCCTTCCTTCCCCTGGCTGCCGGCACCGGCTTCCTTCCTCCGGCCCCTCTAGCAGGCACCCGGGACCAGGGCTGCTTCCCTCCAGCCCCGGCTTCGACTGGAATGACGTCTGGAAGGATGTCCGGAATGACATCCAGTCTAATTAGCATATTATCCTTTTATTATTATAGATTTTAACTGTTACTTCTTTTAGGAAACTTGGAACTTCTTAGGAAACAGCCTTGTATCATATAGTTATTTATGCAATTATTTCATTTCTCCTGAGGACTACATTTGTATATATTTCACATTTCAAGGACATCTTGACAAGACCACTAGTCTGTAACACTGGTTCTCATAGTAAGAACTTAGAACAACACTGACCATAGAGTTAGTTTTTATTTAAAAACCAATTTCTCATTATTAATGTGAAGAAGCTTATTTAATGAGTACCTATCTGACTATTATTTCATCATTTCTTATTTTTTTATATTTTTATTGATTTCAGAGAAGGAGGGAGAGGGAAAGAGAGATATAAATATCAATGATGAGAGAGAATCATTGATTGGCTGCCTCCTGCATGCCCCACACAGGGGATCAGCCCACAACCAGGGCATATGCCCTGATCTGGAATGGAACTGTGACCTCCTGCTTCATAGACTGACACTCAACCACTGAGCCATGCCAGCCGGGCTTATAATTTCTTTATGCATTAGAAGTGGTGCTCCATAAATACAAATTAAGCTTAAAATAGAATATTTGGGAATAAAAAGCAGCAATGGAAATACAAATAATGGGAAAACTATATAGGTGGGGGAGGGAAAAACCTAGAGATCACAATAAACAACCAATTCAAAATAAATGAGGACTGTAAGATATCCAACCTTTTCAATATTATAGCAATAGGATGACTTAATAAAAATAGAGTATTTAAACCAGGATTTTTACCCAATTTCATAGCCAGGGAACTCTGTACATTGGTCATTTGAGGGCTTCATCCCACAGATCTATCCCCTACAACCTATCTCTTTTTTCTTCATTTCTACATTGATCCAACCTACTCCTAATCTCTTTATTCTTTGTCCAGCCATTTACCTTCCCAACAATGGCATGTGCAATGCAGATTAACAGAGTCAATGATGGGGCATTCTTTATCATTCTAAAACTATTTTCAGTGAGTTTCAATGTGTTCATTAATGATAAAATTTATGAACGATAGCATGACTTTATTCAACTAAATTAAATACCCATCATTCATAAATCCAACGGTAGCCATATGTTTTTAAATCTGTACAGTCTTAATTTTCCTGGTCTTTTTTTTCTTGTTTTTCAATCTACTATATTAGAGTCAGAGACCTTGTGTTATTCATCTTCATGTCCCCATTGTCTGGCATTCAGCCTAGTACATAATAGGTGCTAAAATATTGATTACAACTGAAACTCTGACGTGACCTCCTGCTTTATAAGTCTGTTTATAGGTTGTCAATTAATACCATAGAATCTAAAATTTTGTTATATTTCAAATGGACTTTATTTGCTTTTCCCTAAACGCAGCATCTAATACTTCTGCAGATTTATATTCACAAACTTGTTTTTCTTTACCATACTAAGATAACTGAAAGATTCTATAGTACACTCTTTTCCTTCCAGGCAATTGTACACAAGTCAAATAGGAATAACCAGGGACAAAAATAATAGCTCCAGCACTGAAGGTCAAAGACGCAACACTTGGTATTTACCATTTCTGCCTTGACATTGTATCAAATGTCTACCACAGAAATTCTTTTAATCACATGATGATTTTATTTTAAAAGGTCACAATAAATTTTCCAGGGAAACCTTGCTAAAAATGTATTTTGAAAGTTTAAATAAGTGGGAACTGATTTTCTCATATCCAATGTGCTCAGACCTTTTTAAAACTAAGTTCTAAATATTAAGCACTTTTTCTTTCTTTTGTGTGTCTCACCATTTCAGTAACCCGGGGTGGAGAGAGAACAATGCAGCAAAGGAGTACCGAAGGTAAAACCAGTCCAGTGCAATGAGCTGTGGCCCCCTGCCTTCTGAATAAAACCAGATTCCCCTTATAAAAAGCAGGCTGCTGAATAGAAATGAAGTTTGTTCTTGTAGGTTACAACATTGTATCTTTAACTTTTTTAAGTGAACTCCACATGCTCCAGCCTCTGTCATAGCTACCATATTAGAAAATACTTAAGCCATATATATTTAAAGGGGATATTTGTAAGATGGGCTCTGTGGTTTATGATGAAACAGCTCATTTACATACCAAAGGATCTCTCAAAATCATAAATTCTATGTGCCTTTGACAGCTTGCTTCAGCAAAGAGGTGTGGAAGGTTTGATGTTTAGAGAGCATGATTTGTACAGAGAGAAGGAGAACTTTACTCATTACACATATGCCAACAATATTCTTTTTAACTTCCTTTGAAGATGGAAAAATACTACAGTTTTGTGTTAGGAAGTTCATCTATCTCTGAATAACCCTCACTTGGGGCAATACATGTTTATGTGACACTCAAGTAAGCATTTCCTAACAGAAATTGTGCACTTCACTGAGATTATCCACAGGAAATCAGAATTGAGGATAGCAAAAAACTTAACTTTCACAAATCTTCATAGAACTTGAAGATGAATAAACCTAAACTCTATAAACTTGCGATAATTGTAAGATATTGATGCATAGTCACCAAATAAAGGTTTTCACTTCATTTACAGGTTTTAAATTTTCTAAATATATTCTTTTTTTATTTGAAGGAAGAAAAGAAAATACTGTTTTAAACTCCATGACTGTAAAACCAAAAGCTTAACAGAAAAATCTTAGCCATCTATGCATTCTCTTTTCAAATTGATATATTCAACCCAAAGGTCAATGTAGACAATTTAAAACTTGCTTAGTTGCACCATTTTATGTTTCTCTCATATTAAATATTGTTAACTGATTAAAAATTAATGCAAACAGTATTGGAGGCTTTAAATCTCTAAGTATTCCTATGCCCTTGGAATAACTGAATAGGCTCAATTCATTTTGCATTGTAAAAGTAGCATGATTTTTAAATTATAGTCACAACGATGACCAAAAATAAATAAGAAAAAACAAAAAGCACTTAAGATGGCAAACAGAACATTTTCCTTGGGTACTGTGTGCGGTGGGGTGGGGGTTGGGGCAGGGAGAGTCACTATTACAAATAAAAAAAGCTACAACATAAAGATTCTTAATGGAACCCAGCTAGGACTGACACTAGAAAGATATATTTTCTGTTCACTTTCACTGCAGATTTTGCACCACGGATGCTTTGCACAATTAAAACAATGTAAACTTAATTTTACCAACTAGCAAGATCTTATAAAAAGTTGAAAAAATTATCTGGCCATGTGACACACAGTTAACCAAGATTCACCCACTAGTTTCCGGCCTGGCCCCATGAGGCTCCCCCATCCTCCCCAGAACACATATGGCCAGATTTCTGACTTGAAACCCCACACACTTTCTACTCTGTCACACTGCCTTTAATTACTTTAATGCTGTCTTCTCTCAGCTCTGCATTACTTTTTCTCTCTGGTTTTCAATGAACTCTATCGCCCACTGATTTTCACAATCTGCTTTCTTCACTTTTTCTAAATTCAACTTGAACAGTACAGAAGGTCAAGTAGTTTTAGTCAGACTGATCAGGTTTATGTGATATCTGCTTTCTAGCTTTTCAGAGTTTCTGTGATATTTAAAAGAGATATTCATGTAAGACCTTAGCCCTTCATACCCTGTCAATACAGAGATATTTCAGACCAGTGTTTCTTAGAATTATTTTACTTGCATCATACTGGCTCCTTAGGTTTTTAATTTCTTAGGTTTTCATATGGACCATCTCAAAATAATCTGTTACTAATTACTGTCACTGATAATTTGGAAAAAAATATATAAAACTAATCTCCAGATTCCCACATTATGATTATATTTAAAAATTGGCATTTCCTTGTCTGCTGTTACAAATGTAATGTACATTCCTGGACTCCTCTAATATTAGTATATTTGTTTTCCATTTCAATAACAACAGACTGTTCGCTTTAGAGAGTAATTTGCACTTATAAATAAACTAGAGGCCTGGTGCATGTATTCGTGCGCCAGTGGGGGCCCTCAGCCTGGCCTGCAGGATTGGGCCGAAACCAGCTCTCCGACATTCCCCAAAGGGGTCCCGGATTTTGAGAGGACGCAGGCCAGGATGAGGGACCCCACAGGTGCACAATCAGGGCTGGGGAGGGACGCAGGAGGTTGGCCAGCCAGGGAGGGACCGCAGGAGGGCTCTAGGGCATGTCCAGCCCATCTCACTCAGTCCCAATGGGCCGGACCCCAGCAGCAAGCTAACCTATCAGTCAGAGCATCTGTCCCCTGGTGGTCAGTGCATGTCATAGCGAGCGGTTGAGTGGCCTTAGCATATCATTAGCATATTACGCTTTGGTTGGTTGAACGACGACCAGACAACTGGACACTTAGCATATTAGGCTTTTATTATATAGGATTTGGTGGTCAGTGAATTCACTTACCAATGTGTATGTGTGTGTGTGTGTTACAAAAATGTATTCCTATTAATTTATTTACTTTACTAAAAGCATTAGCTCTGTTTTTCTTTCTAATTCTTAATTAAGGAGAGGCTTGAATATTCACAAAAGTAGACAGAATATTGTAATGAAACCCCAAGTACCCATCACCAGTCAAAATATAATCAACTCATGACCAATTCTATACCCACAAACCCACCTACATTCCTCTCTAGCATATTACATAGAAGTACATTTCAAACACTGTATCAGCTCATCAGTATATATTTGAATATGATCTTCAAATATGTATTAAAGCACAACCATGATATGTTTATTCCACTAAAAATATAATAATTTACTAAATCTAATATCCAAAGTGTGTCAAATTTCCAATTATTTCATTATAATTTTTTAAGTTTCTTTAAATTATGATCCAATAATCGTACACATTGTGATGAGTTGCTCTATTTTTATATCTTTTAAGCTATAAGATTTTTGGCATCTCTTTTTGATCCTAATAACTTATTTGAAGGAACTGGTTTGTTTGTACTGTAGAGGTTCCTATACTCTGGATTTTGTTGACTTCATGTTATGGTATAGTTTATAGCATATTCTGTGCCCCTCTGTTTCTTGAAAATTGGAGGCTATATTTTTATTGTTGTTCTTTTCTTTTTCTCTCTTTTATTATTTTTTTTTTATTTTGTTAGTCCTCGCTATCATTTTACTGGTTGGTTAGGTTTTGCCCTATATTTTGCCAACAGCTTGCATTATTGTGGTTTCCAGACTTTTATACAAGGATCTTTGCATTTTCCTCTAGTGGTACATAATAGTAAAAAAATTCTAACCTTGCATTTAAATGGCCTGTATATACATCTTTTCCTTTAACTGTGCTTCTTACCATCATGATTCTCCTCCAAATACACTGACTTATTAATTTCGACTTTAAAATGTGTCCCTGCATCTAAAAATGATATTCTGTGGTCTATTGCTTTTCGTGGAAAGGAGAACATACCCAGAAGTAATTAGACGTGGACCTAGTGCTTTATTCTCTTTCTCCTCCTCCCACCCACAAGTCATCTCCACTTAGGCCAGAGTAGCTGCTCTTGGTTTTAGTCAGATAATTACAGATATGTAAGTTGGATCTCTTCCTTCTTTTAATTTTACTATCCGTTGCTGTAAATGATATAACTTCTGTACATAGTTGTTAAGTAGTTTAGCTATAAATTATTGATCTTTTTCCTTGAGAGCAACAATGGGTCCTCGTGTGCTACAGGTTCTGTCAAAGCAGTGCATTGTGTAACATAAAAACCCTCTCATAGGTTTGATACAGACACAGTGAAATACACTTGAACTAATAGTAAGAAAAGAATTGCATACACAGTACAATAACCCTTCTCCTGAATCCTGAAATTATATAGTTTAGAAGTTGAGAGAATGACATACTTATAACTTTAAAAAAAAGAATTTTTCTCAACTAAGTGTTCTAGTAATGCTAATTATATACACACACACACACACACACACACACACACACACACACACACACACTAGAGGCCCAGTGCATGAAATTCATGCACGGGGGTGGGGGGGTGTCCCTCAGCCCAGCCTACACCCTCTCCAATCTGGGACCCCTCGAGGGATGTCCGACTGCCCGATTAGGTCTGATCCCACTGGGATCGGGCTTAAACGGGCAGTCAGACATCCCTATCACAATCCAGGACTGCTGGCTCCCAACTGCTTGCCTGCCTGCCTTCCTGATGCCCCTAACCACTTCTGCCTGCCAGCCTAATCACCCCCTAACCACTAACCTGCCAGCCTGATTGATGCTTAACTGCTCCCCTGCCAGCCTGTTTGCCCCTAACTGCCCTCCCCTGCAGGCCTGGTCCCCCCCAACTGCTCTCCCCTGCAGGCCTGGGTCCCTCCCAACTACCCTCCCCTGCTGGCCTGATCACCCACAACTGCCCTCCCTTGCAGGCCTGGTCCCTCCCAACTGCCCTCCCTTGCAGGCCTGGGTTCGCCCCAGTTTCTGTCCCCATCTTGTGGTGGCCATCTTGTGTCCACATGGGGGCAGGATCTTTGACCACATGGGGGCAGCCATCTTGTGTGTTGCAGTGATGGTCAATCTGCATATTTCTCTTTTATTAGATAGGATAGAGGCCTGGTGCACGGGTGGGGGCCAGCTGGTTTGCCCTGAAGGGTGTCCCGGATCAGGGTGGTGGTTCCCTTGGGGCGTGGGGCGGCCTGGGCGAGGGGCCTGTGGTGGTTTGCAGGCCGGCCATGCCCCCCGGTGACCCAAGGGAGGCCCTGGTATCTGGGGTTTATTTATCTTCTACAACTGAAACTTTGTAGCCTGGAGCAGAGCCAAGCCTTCTGCTTGCTCGGTGGCGGCAGCCATTTCTTTTGGGATTTATTTATCTTCTATAATTGAAACTTTGTAGCCTTAAGCGGAGGCCTGGGCCGGCCAGGGTGTGCGGAAAGCTTGGCTTCATCACCGGGGACAACCCTAGCCACCTGCTCTTTCCAGCTCCGTGGTTGCCGTCATTTCTGTTTGGGTTTATGTATCTTCTATCACTGAAACTTTGTAGCCTTGAGTGGAGGCCTAGGCTGGCAAGGGCAGGTGGAAAGCTTGGCTTCCTCCATCGCTGGGGAAACCTAAGCCTCCCTCTTCCTCTCTGTGGCCGTAGCCATCTTGGTTGGGTTTATTTGCATATTTGCTCCTGATTGGCTGGTGGGCGTGGCTGGTGGGCGTGGCTGGTGGGCGTGGCTGGTGGGCGTAGCGAAGGTATGGTCAATTTGCATATTACTCTTTTATTAGATAGGATGATTTCTACCAACAGGAATCCATTATGTAAATATTTTATTTCTTGCTATTTTGGAGGTCTTTAGACCAAATGAGCACAATTATATAAGTATTACTATAAACCAGGGGTCCTCAAACTTTTTAAACAGGGGGCCAGTTCACTGTCCCTCAGACCATTGGAGGGCCGGACTATAGTTTAAAAAAAAACTATGAACAAATTCCTATGCGCACTGCGGGCCCGGGACGAGTCGGCTGCTAAGCAGGACAGGCAGCGGCACCCGGCGGGCCGGATAAACGTCCTTGGCGGGCCGCATGTGGCTTGCGGGCCGTAGTTTTAGGACGCCTGCTATAAACAATAATTTGTTTATGTATTAGTTAACTGGCAATTTGAAAACATTACATATTTTTTCAAAAATCTCCATTTTTTAAATTTATTAAGAATTAAATGTCATTTTATTAACAGATTACTCAAAATATATTTTGCATAGTGATATATACTGTCAAATAGATGCTGACATTGGTAGTTGAAAATTCATATGGACCTCAGAAGGGAAACTAACTTTGGCACTTGTCTAGGAATAACTGAGCCTCTGCAAAGAAGATAGAAGGTTATTTATAGTGTTAAAACTTAGTGCTGTTTGAGTCTGATCCAGTCTGTGGCCAGCTCTAACCTACCCAAAGTAGCATTGGCCAAACCAGAACAGGGACCTAGTGTAGGCCCCTATCAACCTCCAAATATTAGTATCACACAGCAAGAAGAAGTATTCAACATGACTTTGGGATCAGAGATGTGGTTGTGAATCCTAGCTACATCATATCTAGCTGTGTGAGTTCAGGCAAATTTCTGGCCTCTCTAAACCTCAGGTTCCTATTCTGTAAATAGCAATAATTAAGTCTCTGTCTCATTTGGTTGTCCTGAGGATTAATTGATCACAAAGCAAGCTTAACACTGTGCTTGATATATGTCTTCTGAATAAATGTGAAGTGTTATTATCATTGTAATTATTATTATCTTTATTAATTTATCAAGGCCAGCATCAAAAAATGTTGTTTGCCTAAAGTCCTTTGGTGTTCAACTTGGTCCCAGTTCTGGTTACTCTATTTCTCTGTTCCTGAAAGACAATTCCATACCTTGCATTACTTCCTTTCGTTTGTCAGATGAAGTCATCCAGCTTAGAACATGCAGTGGAAATCTGGGTGAAGAACTGGGTAAGGTTTAGAGACATGCCCTGCATTATGGTTGAATAAGCTCTGGGCTACGCCAAAGGAGACATGAAGTGTATCCTCAGACCTCCTGTAATTATTAATGACCATGGAGAGTCATATAACTGTACGAACCTCAGTTTTTCAAAATTTGAGGTGAGGACAGTGAACTAGAACTCTGTAAGGGGCTACTGAGCTCTGACTTTAAGTGCTACGATGTGTTTGCTTGCTCTGTGATAAATGGATCAGAAGAGTAATCAGTAGATGTCATAGGCTACTAATGCAGTGTTTACATTTAAGTAATATGTCCAAAAGTGGTACAAAAGAAATATAGCAGGTGAGAGGAAAGAATATTCCAGGTTGTACCAAGGCCCTGTAGAAAAGCGTACCTCTAAAAGAAGGCTAGATGAGACACAAAAAGTGAGAATCATGAAGACAAAAAGAAAAGTGTCTAGTAGAAGCAGCGTGCAAGAAACTTTAGATCACCACTGAGAATGACTGAAGTGCTAACCTTAAAAGTTAAGCTCTGATTTGGCAGTCTAATTATCATTCGAGAAATATGACTAATAAATCATTCCAGAAAATGATAAGAGCACATAATTGATGTTCAGATGACATAGGTCCTATGAACTGCTAAAGCCAGGGAGTAGGAAATGACCATCACCCAGGAACTAGATGGCCTTTTTGCATTTTTAATTTATTTCTAATTCAATGATTTTTAATGGGTGACTCCAGGAGGTCTTCCAAGAACACTTTAAACTCTCCCACGGGGAGAACATAGAAAAGTTCTATTTCATATTGAAGAATTCTCCTGTAAAATGTTTTATCAATTAAGTGCAAAGGTCTACAGAGCATAATCTGCAGACAAGCCAAAAATGTTTTGGCCAAGTGACCTCCTGATTCAGCTGGCAGTTTTGTGCAGAGGCAGAGAAATATATTCATAGGTATCTTAACAACTTGTGCAGGGCTAAGCAAGAAGTTTTTATAGACTGCACTCTTTAAGACAAACCAAAGGCTGTATGACTCAGAATATCTAAGGAATAGGGAAAAATGCTGTTTATATATAGTTAGCAAATTCTCAACTAAAATGGGTGAAGAGTAAACCTGATATCCTTTTACAGGAAAGAGAAAACACAAACTAGATTTTAGGGAACTAGCTTCTAATCTTGGCAATAATGTGGTCTTGAGCAAGTCACCAAACATCTGAGCTACCGTTTCTATTTCTGCCAAATGGAGATAATAATGCTGACTTAATTGAATTGTGTGAGGTTTAAATAAGTAAATACACATAAAGCCCTGAGCAATTGTTTTTGTTAATTTGGGGTATCAGACTAAATGTCTCAATGGAAAGTACAAGTAAGATATTTCTCCTTATCAATACAGAAAATCTCCAACTCTGAAGTCACTGTGTGTCCATCGAACTGTCTATTCGCAGAGCCAAAACCTCAGGTTCTATTTTTCAGTTGTCTGATTAAAAACAAACCAACACAGCATTCAACTTGGAAGCTTTGAGAGCACCACCTGTCTGACTTTCTTACAGCTGTCAGAAGCAAATTTTAGATCCACCTCCCAAATTTTTACACCAACTAGAACCGGATTGTGTCTGTGTTCAACATGCTTTCGTTGTTTTAAAGGGACTTTTTATCTTAAGATATAAAAAGACATTTGTATATTTACATCTAAACATACATTTTACATATAATACATATGTAAAACAATTACTACCATGGTGAAATAATTAAACATTATATGCTTTACTTATAGCATGCACCTTTTCAGAATAAGTATTGAAATAAAATATTTGTTTTAATATAAAGATAGAATTCATCATTTAAGGGGAAAAGAAACATGAGTGACTAAAAAGAATCAGAATACAGCCAGTTTTAAATTGCTTTATTTTGGAAATCACATTGATCTGTAGTGATTTTCTGTAATTCCAAACCTTGTCTCTAGTAAAATATAAAAAAATTTTGAGGGAGAACTTATGTCTTAAGTTGTATACAAATCTGTATGTATGTGTATTTATATACTCCAGTTAGAAAGGAAAAATAAATTAAGATCTCTATTTTAAAATATCAGTAGGCAAAATGCTCAAATTCATTTTTCTAAGTTGAAACACGAAATACAACATTTTAAGTTTATTGTGGTCTCCATGCTTGCAAGCCTTATACTTTTACTAGGTGAGATATCAGCTATGTTACATGGCCATGGCTATTTATAGAGGTGTGGGTGACACTAGTGACTAGTGGGGCCTTTGGCAGAGCAGAAAAGTTTCCACATGCAAAATTTCCGAAAAACCTCTTCCCAGTCCCCCAACACACGGATCTGCTCGCCTCTCAGCTCCCAAATCCACTTCTCTGATCCCATATGGCGTCACCTGATCAAAGCAATAAACTAAAAACAACATTTTAAGTCGGCACATTGACTGTCAATTTCTATTTTGTTTTCTAGTTGATACAATTGGAAAATGGTAGCAGTACCTTCGGCAGTGATCTCAGTCATGGTGGTTCCAGAGAGGAAAAGGCAGGCCAGAAGTCCTGATCTAGTGGCACTTTGCAGAATACTTTAGGATTCGAGAACTCTGCTGGGGGGGTTCTGGGTGAAGAGTGAGGGCTCTTGGTTTTCCTGGCTGTTCCTGCTGCTCCTTTGTTGTCTTCTTGAACTTGTCTCTTCTCTGCAGAGTTCTCCCCCTGGAAACAACCTGAGCCCTTTCCAAGCAGCACTTGTGGCACAGGCAGAAGTATCAGCTTCGAATAAAAATAGCCTCATCTCCCTAGGACTCTTCAGTACTTTTTTTTTGGGCACTGGGAAACACACACACACACACACACACACACACACACACACACACACACACCAGCTCCCCAGCCCCAAATAGAGATAGGCAATAAAAAAAAATAAAGAAATAATGAAAGAAGGAAAAGGAACTAAAAAGTATTGCTTAATCCCTCGCAGTTTTCCTAAGATAATTACAGTTCTCGGGGTCTACATCTGAAAACATGAAATAAAGAGTTGAAAGTAATCTTATCCATGATAACTCAGATTTATTCTTAGTGCCCCTTAATGCTCAGAACATTCCTCTTCCCCTTATTTGGTGTGGGGAGGGTCCTGCAATGTCTAGCAGAGGCAAAGGGGAGGGTAGTCTTAAGTCATTTTCTCCACCTTGATTCCCTATCAGTCTAAATCCACTGAGCAAGTGCAGTTATTTATATAGGGCTACGCTTAAAGTTGCAACTATTAAATCCTGAAGCTTCCTTGTAGGAGACTAAGACTATCCAAACACTAGTCAATAAGAAATATGTAATATGAACTTATATTAACATTTGAGAACAGATGAATTACTCGATTTTTGGTTCACTTTAATATCTTACTAAAAACAAAGTATCTGAACTTATGTATGCAATAAAAGAAAGGGAAGGTGGCCCAAAGTTTAGAAATCTATTTAGTAAAATATTTCAGCTTTTCCCTACCTCAACTTCAAGAAAAATAAAATAAAATAATGATCATAGTTGCTAACAATTAGCCAGATTGGCTGATTAGCGTTTCATCTTTCTACTCCTAGCCAAGTGTTAATGAGCAGAGAAATATTCAATGGTTGGTGGTTGGTAGGAGAAGGAGAATCAAAGGGCATTGATAATCACAAATTCTAGGCAATTTGTGAATAATCAAGGCCTGACAATCCTTATCTTTTATTTTAGTCTTATATTCAACCTAACAAATGTTTGTAGTTTAAACTTTTAGCCTTAACTTTCTGCCTTTGGTTGTCAGAATCTCTTGAATTTGTATGGTACCTTAGAGATCATAAAGAAAAGTCATGGGTGTTGTTTTAATATTTGAGATTCCGAAAAGCGTTGCATGAGGTATTTCCGTAGACAATGACCTCCTCCATCCATGTCAGCAGTTCTGTATTTGCTGCCCAATTCTTTGTGCACTAGAGAGTGTTCATATACCAGCCCAATAAAAACATATTTAAGTAAACATTCTCAACTCACAAAAGAGGAAGTAATTCCAGTTACATTCATGATTTTATGTAAGATCCTACACTCACCCCTGGGCTTGGAGGCTTTTGACGATAAGTCTGACACCTTGCCCACGAGGAAAGAGTTTATTGCAGACACTACCATTTGCAGGGGAAAGGGATCCTTACAAATTAGGCCCACCAGGAGCTGAGAAGACACAAGCTCCTTCCAGCACCCTCATGGAAACATGGGTTGGTGTCCACTTTCTATGGTGGGGAGGATGTAGCCTAAAAGCAGAACTCTACTCACTTGGCCCCCAAGGGCATCTCTATTCATCTCCACAGTGCTTCCATTTTAAGAAAAGATAGTGATTTCCATATCCATTTGTCAGAAACTTTCAGTCTTTCACTGCAGTTAACTGAAGAGTTAATAATTTCTATGTAACTCATTATGAATTTACATGGGTCAGAGCCTAAGTAGAATTAGCTAACTCAGAGGGGGAAACGTACACACACACACACACACACACACACACACACACAATCTCAAACTCTTACTTAATCAAAGTTGAAATAAGACTACAGAGTAAGAAAACTAAATCCCCAGTATTTGATGGTACTCTTAAATTCCCAATCACTAATTTCATGTTATACGTACTAGAAAAAAAAAAGAAGAGTAAAAAAGTATTCTAACCAATAAACATGTTTGCAGGGAATAAGTTTTTTAAAACACATCTGTTAGATGGGTTGAAAATCTTACTAAATGTTAAGAAATCAGTGTGTTTCTCATCTTGGAAAGTTATCAGAACTCTTTCAAGTTCTTTTAAACTTAATTCATATTACACACCTTTGAGTTTCAAACGGAACTCTGTGAAGCTCTTCAAAACCAAGCAATTGACATTCTTCTAAGGATATACACCACACTCTTCCACACTCAAAGAATAAAACATTAGGAAAAAAATACATTTGCCTTTCTTTGTTTTTTCTTTATTTTTAAGAGGTAGTCATTTTGAAGAGACTTTTCCAGTTCATTGCGCTCTTTCAACATGACCCGAAAGTAATGCTTCTCTCTTTTCAATAACAGCTATGATGTACTCTCATACGTTCCATTTCTGTAAGATTGGCACTGGTAGGCTTATATTGGTTTTGCATACAGGAATAACTGTATGTGAAACTGAGGGTCCTTATGACTATGATTAAATTTACCATTGAATCCTAGCTCTAGAAATCACCTGTCTCTCATATATATATTCCTAAGAGATCTAGCCTTTCCCCTAGAATCAGCAAACTCAGAGGCAGCAGACAATAGCCCGGACCTGACTAATAATCACAAGGTCTGAACCTCTGGCAGGCTAAAGATAGCATCTTGACCTAAGTTATGTTTCAGCTCCTCAGATCTAAGGTGAAACAACCCCCTGGTTACCTCCTCATGAGACCAGACAAAGGGTTGTAGGACAAGACCTCAGAGCTATCCTCAAGATCTGAAGAAATGAATTACCCCTACCTCTCCAATCAGCTTGCAGTAGGACTCTGAAGCCCCTAACCCATGGTGTCCTGCAATTTTGCCCTATATAATCTGTTACCTACACACTAGCCATTGGGATCTTCCAGCATTGCGCATTAGCTTACCATTCATAATAAAATAGCCAATATCTATCCACTGCAATTCTCATTGTCTAGTGCTTGGCTCTGCTAGCGCTTGGTGGACAAACTCTTTCTGCTCGATAACATATGCATACAAAAACAACTGTTCCTGCCATTATTAACTGACTGAGTCTGTATAAGCTGATGGTAAATCTTGATTGTTTGTTCTCCTATTAAATGTTTTATTTAGTCCAACTCCCTTTCCAACCTGTTTATACTGATCATTACTCCTTGTGAGTTTTACCAGGTGTTCTAAATATGCAAGTTAGTAGACAAAAATATTCTTCCTTAGAGCAATTTTATTTTTTATTAGTTTTAGAGGGAGAGAGACATCAGTGTGAGAGAAAAACATTGATTGGTTGCCTTCCTGCTGGCATCCCAGTGGGGAACTGAATCTGCCACCATTTGGTGCTCAGAAAAATGCCCCAACCATTGGGCAACCCGGCCAGGGAATGTAAAGCAATTTTTAAAAAGCTGGCTGCTCTATCGGTTATTACCAGAATCTAACGATCAGAAAAATGTCTACTGCACTTGGCTATGACCAAGATACTTCACCCACATTGAATTTAAGAATATAAAGGGTTCAGGATGCAAGCAGAGAAGTTTTGATGATTTTTGGTTTTCACTAGAAAATCATAAAATAAAACAAGAATTTTTAAAACCATTTTAAGATAGAGTAATGAAAAGGACATACTTTGGAGTAAATAGCTACCTACCATGAGTCTCTGTTTCTCAAGGACTGGAGGTAGCTGAGAGAAAATAAAATTTTAAGATTACTTCTCAAGATCTTTTGTTTCTCAATGTACAGACACAAACAGCTTACATCTGATTAACTTATACATAAATTGGTGGTAAATAAAGAAATTGGAAAAAAACATTTTGTATAATATTATACAATTAGATTGCAAGTAAATATGTGGATTATCTAATTGGTATAGAAAGTGCTCCTGCCTTGGTCTGTGTGGCTCAGTTAGTTAAGCATTGTCCCGTGCACCGAAAAGTCACGGGTTCAATTCCCAGTCAGGCAACCAGTGGATCTTTCTCTCTCTATCTCTCTCTCTTTCTCTCTCTCTCTCTCTCTCTCTTTCTCTCCCACTAGATTTAAAAAAAACATATTTATCAAAAGTGCTCTTTACTTGGATCTTAAAATAATAATAACCATCAACTCTTTTGTGTGCTTAAGTTTTCAGGTTTATTTTAATGAACACAAAGATAAATAATTAATGGGAATGAACTGGAGAAAAGGGGGAGAGGGGACAGAATATTAAAAATACAAGAAAATTTCATATTTGAGCTAACTAAGTGCAAGCTACTGTTCTACTGCCTTGGTTGAAGTAACCTACCAGGTGAGATATACAAAAGAAATATGCTTTGCTTTTAGCCCTGTAGGTGAAGAAAAACTTGGCAAAAACAAATTCATAGAGAAAAAATAATATCGGCTTTTTAAACTTTAGAATGAAGATATTTAGAAGAAAATAGAAACATTGAAAGTGAACCTGGGGGCCATTTGATTGTATTTGCTTTCATCTGACCTGGACATCTCATCACATGACCTAGAAATTCCTCTGAAGTTTACTTGATAAACTTAGTCTTCAGAATCACAAGAAAAGCCTCAATTGAACTATTAGTTCATTAATCTCATTTCATCTCAGCACTGCTATCGAGTTCATTTTCAATTGTTTGGTGTTCTTCTTGTGTCCTGGAAAATCTCATTCTGTCCTCATTACTTTAAGTGGCCAGTGCTCATTTCTTTAACCAAAGGGTGAAAGTCCTTCCATAGGTTTGGCTTACCATCTGATTATTTAGAAATTGTGTAATCCAGCTCGTTTCAAATGACAGAAGGCATTCCAGTGCAATTAAAAACTTTCCTCTCTTTAACTCTGACTCATGAATACCTGAGTCTCCAATATCAGGCTTCTTTGCTCACACACATTTGGCATTGTCAAACATTCTCTTAGAAATCTGTCTACGTCAATCCAGTCTTCAGTAACAAAGGCAATGACGCCCCTTCCATTTTAGAGATTCCATTCTCCAAGGAGCTGGCTTCTGTCCACTCCCTCTGTCCTCTTTACAAGGATCTGCAAATCCTGCAGTAGGTGCCCCTATGGAGTCCACAATTTACATCACTGCTTTCTGCTCTGAAGTCTGTCAGATATGAACAGTTGTAGTCCTAGTTGCTATTTCAAAGCAATTTATCATTTATCCTTTTTAAAATTTTCTTACAAAAGCATGAATACTTTTCTTATAAAAATACCTGTTGATAAGTTCTTAGATACAAATTTCTTCTCAAAAAATAATTTAAATGGGGATTTTTAATGTCCTCATTTTGTTCTAACATTTTGATGTTTAGACTATCAACCATGTAATCTGCTGTATCTGGTATATCATTTAATGAATACCACCTAGGGTCACTAACTTTGTGAGCTTACTTAAAAATAAGAAAATAACTTACAATCATTAATTCCATTGCTCAATAAATATATTAGCTTTTTACTCTGCCCTCATCACCAGGCTACTTTCTAGTGATACCAAAATGAATGAAGATTTTGCCTCCATAGTCTGGTAGGAGAGTAAATATGATATACCAAACACTATAATGTGATAAGTTCTGGGGCAGAGTAAACAACATGACTGGGTGACAGAAAAGGAGATGTAATGCAACAAGAAAAGCTTGAAGAGGAAGAAAATACTGGAGCTGGGTCTTAAAGTATAAGAAGTTATTTAAATAATAGTCCATTGGGGGCATACTTCCCAAGTAGAGAAAACAACTCAGAAAAAATTATAAAGATTTAAACATAATTAACTTGAACTAGTTCAGTGTATTTGGGAGGAAGCCATAGAAGAAGAAGCAGGAGAATAAATAAGAGCCAGAGACTGAATGAAGTATTCTATAAGGCATACTAAGGTGTTTGAACTTAACTCCCATAGAGAATAACATTGAAGTGTTTTAACAAAGAACATAAAATGATCAAATTCACCTTTTAGAAATACTGGACTTAGCAAAGTAATCCACACACTTTCCTTAAGACAATTCAAGGGAGCCTCAGAAATAGAAGCCAGGTTATAGAATGCGGGGTAAATGAGAGATCACAAAATGAAAAGAGTAGTAAAATACACTTCAAGGGAACTTATATGAAAAGCAAAGGAGAATGGATAGAGGATCAGAGGGGGACACAGAGTAAAGTAGGAGAATTTTTTGAAGATCAAAGAGGCTTGATCATATTTATACTATAAGGGAAGAAATACAGGAATGAGGGAGAAATAAGAACTATAGAGAAAGCTTTAAGCAGATTGAAGGGTGAAATTAAAAATCATGTGGAGAGTACTTTTAAAGACAAAATTCTTAATAAAGTGAAAAGAATTAAGATTGAACCCTAGTTGGTTTGGCTCAGTGAATAGAGTGTCAGCCTGCGGACTGAAGGGTCCCGGGTTCAATTCTGGTCAAGGGCACATACCCAGGTTGTGGGCTCGATCCCCAGTAAGGGGTGTGCAGGAGGCAGCCAATCAATGATTCTGTCTCATCATTGATGTTTCTATCTCTCTCTCTCCCTCTTCCTTCCTCTCTGAAATCAATAAAAATATACTTTTTTAAAACGATTGGGACATATGAATACTTTTTGAGTTGGAAAAGGGAAAAATTAAAGGAATTCATGCCTGATGGCATCATTTTCTCTCTGAATCAATGTCATCTGCTGAGAAAGGCAAGATTGGAGGCTAGAATGACATCTTGAAGAGAGTTCTGAAGAATTCAAAAAAAGCTGCAGAGGCAGAGAGAGTGGCAGCTTCTTAAGAATTGCAGAATTCCACTGAGGGGCCAGGTGGGTTTGGAAACCATATGTTTACAGCAGCAAATCTAGACTTATATTAGCTAGACTAATAAAAAAAAAAGCAAAAACAAAAAGACCTCCAGCAAAATAAAACTTACATCCTTCTCCAGTTTACAATCCAGGGAGGTGTTCCAGGTTAGTGGGCAGCTAGGCTCCACAGGGTCATTCAGAGCTCCAGGATAAAGGCGGTTCTCCCATCTTTATGTGACCTGCAACGTTGTTCTTGTTATTGCCGCTGCAGCCAGCCAAGGGGGGAAGGCTTGCAAGGCTGTGTGGCTCAGGCCTGGAAGTGACATGGAGCACTGCTGCTTCTATTCCATGATGCGATTTTGGCCATGCTCTACTTAACTGCAAGGCTGTAGAATTGGGGGTGCAGTGACATTGTACTAAAACACTATCACTAGGGATGAAATCACCACAGGAGTACTTTTGAGTTCTCCATAGCCATGTTAATAGATTGAGTATTGGAGCAGAGAAGTAGCTAGTTGAGCCGAAATCTCTGGGCATGTGCAAACTTGAAGAAAAGTTCTAAAGTTTAAGCAAGGCAAGGGTATGGGGAAAGCAGAGAAGAGATGGCAATTTTGGAGAAAATACATAATCTAAACACTTTTATTTAAAATGCTGTCTATGCATTATAGTTTATATTTATAAATCAATCCTTTTGCATTCAGAATATGGATTACCCTTAACCTCGAAGCCCATGATGAGTTATGACATACCCTGAGTATTCATGTGAATGAATAACAAAAATATATCTACCAAGAATTAAATCATTTCAAATGATTGGATATCAGAGCGTTTGACTTACATTTGTATAAGCACTTTTAAAGCATTTGTTTATGCAAATCTTCTCTCTTTCTTGCTCTCAGTGTATTTAGGGAGGGAAGTGTACTACCTCCTGAATGGAACCCTGCAGAGTATTTCATCAATTCAAATTAAAGATGTATTTTACAGTTGTCACTGATCTACGGCTTTGAGAATATGAACTGCTGTATAAATGTTAAATGTTCCCATCCTCATGAAAATCACATTTCACCTCAGAGCCGTATCTGGTTTTGTTATTCATTATTCATTTGAAGTCAGGTTTCTCCATTTTCAATATTATAATTAATTTGAATACTGTTAAATGTTGTCACAACTGGCAGATTGTCGGCTTTTCCTTAACCTCCTAAGGTATACTCACTCTCATTTTAGATACCTTATTTTTATTCTTAATCTCCTCCAAAACAAAACAGAACCATTTGGTCTGTGTCTCTAAAAATGACATTTAACAAAATAGATCTGTTCCTCTTTCCTCACTCCTTACCCTTTTGTTTAATAGGAGTTATTTTCTGTCTTACACGCCCCCAAAAGTGCCAGCCTAACTACCTGAAAGCCAATGCATGTAAGATTTGCATTAGGAAAAAAAGTATGTGTTTTGTCAACTTTACATCCTACACAGAAATCATTGTCTCTAAGTTTAGAATAGAATTTCAAACCCATATAAGTGGTATTTCATGCTGGGAACAAAGAGGACTTGTGAAAGGCACCAAAGATATAAATTTATGCTGTCTTTGCATGGTCAATAAGTAGAATAGATGGTTGGATTTAAAGAATAACGTAGAAAGTTCCCTCATCCCAAAATGTATCACCCAGTAGGGAAGGATGTTATATACAAATCAAAGGCTCAGTCCTATCATTTAGAAATTGAATGTGAAATTTTTCTATAAAAGGCAAACATCTGGAACACAATATCAAGTTTACAATTGAATGGCATATATGCACTTTTTCAATGATTGTGTCCTTTGCAGACACCACTTATTTATCACAGCATCCTCTCCCACAAGCTGGGATACAGTCTAGAAACCCTCTCCAACACAACGTTCCCTGCAGTTTATTCCAGTTGGCCCTGATGATGAATTTGCTTGCATGAGCTTGGGAAGGAAGTCAGAAGGATGGAGTGAGAGAGCTGAGACCCCAATGAAAGGACAAACAGGAGCATTTCCAATGCTAACCTTCATGAAACTCTAAATTTGGTGCAGGGGCTGCTGTTTCTCTCTGTATATGAGTGCTCAGCGTTATAATCTGCAAAGACAATCAATTCTGACAATTCACTATGTCATTGAAACTATAAAACTCAGCAGTTACTTCAGCTGGTTCAAATTAGGATATATAATTTTGTTTTTCCTTTGGAGATGTTGTGGATTACAGACACTTTTGATTTAGTCTCTGATTACATTTACATTCTACTGGATTAGTCTAACAACATCACACTTCTTTTAACTAAAAACTTAAAGCAAAGGGGGAAAAATGTTATTATAAGAAAACAATTATTAAGCACCTATTTAAAGGTGGAGCACTTATTTCAAAGTGTAATTAGTTTAGAAGTGCCTGGGGCATGCATGTGTATAGTTTAAAGATCTGAGAATTAGTTAAAACATGTTATAAAGGAGAGAACTAAGAATTGAAAAGGCTAACTTGTCCACATTTACATGAATTATTATTGAAAATCTTGAACTAGAAGCCACTTGTCCTGATTCTCAGCCCACTATTCTTGACATTACTCTTTGTTGGGTTATTGTTTTTATCCAATCTTTAGGGATTTGAAAAAGAACCCCATTTATCATAAACCCCAATTCTCTTCTGTCTATTCTGAATCTTAAACAGAGATGGATAGTTTTACATGTCTTTGAATTCAGGGACACAAACAATACGACCAGTACTTTCTCCACTTTCCAGCTCTGTTCTTATCTATATATTGACTTCATTCTCCTATTTTATAAAGACATTTTCTGTGTAGAGGGGCAAGTTATGGGCATGGCTATAGATAGCCCCAGGTTCATTCTGATTAATCAAGATTATGACCCCCAGATGAAAGAGAGAATTGTCCTTTCCCAATGACTATATATAAAAGTTATAGGGATGGATCCTTATTGGTCTGGCTTCAATCACAAACACATCGATCAATCTCTGTGACCAGGAGAATGAGGCACTTTGGCCCAAGCCAATCTCTTGTGGCCTGAGTGGCTCAGTACAATGACTGGCAGCCGTTCCAGAAGTCTCCACAATAAGGGGGGTTGAGGGGGAACAGGAGAGGAGCAAGAAGCAATAGCCCGAAGAGCAGGATGCTATTTTCACAAGATGATAAAAGGTGTACAAAGCTGACCAAGATATGCTTCCTCTTAATTCTGCATATGAGTGCAAACACTCACACACACACACACACACACACACACTTTCTATCTATATATAATGTCCTGTCCTAACAGCACACAGTTTTCCCATACACTTAGAAACACACTCACCTCCTCCCTAAAGAAAAAATCACGTCAGTTGATTCATCTCTGAGTGATGAGCAATACTTTTGATCTGGTATATGTATATTTTGTATATGTATGTATATATATTTATTCTAATCTGAACCTAGAATTAAATGATAAATTTAAATAATCTATACTCAATCCTATCTAATAAAAGAGCAATATGCAAATTGACCGTACCTCCACCACACCCACAAGCCACGCCCACCAGCCAATCAGGAGCGAGTATGCAAATTAACCCAACCAAGATGGCTGCAGCCACAGAGCGAGCAGGAGGCTTGGGTTTCCCTGGCAATGGAGGAAGCCAAGCTTTCTGCCTGCTCTCGCCAGCCCAGGCCTCCACTCAAGGCTATAAAGTTTCAATTATAGAAGATAAATAAATCCCAGATACCAGGGCTTCTGCTTGGGTCGCTGGGGGGCGTGGCCAGCCTGCAAATCAACACAGGCCCCTCACCCAGGCTGCCCCATGCTCCAAGGGAACCCCCAACCTGATCTGGGACACCCTTCAGGGCAAACCAGCCAGTCCCCACCAGTGCACCAGGCCTCTATCCTATCTAATCCTATCTAATAAATGAATAATATGCAAATTGACTGCCACTCCAACAGACAAGATGGCTGCCCCCATGTGGTCAAAGATGACTGCCCCCATGTGGACACAAGATGGCTGCCACAAGATGGCCAGCAGGGGAGGGCAGTTGGGAGGGACCAGGCCTGCAGAGGAGGGAAGTTGGGGGTGACCGGGCCTGCAGGGAAGGGCAGTTGCGGGGGACCCAGGCCTGCAGGGGAGAGCAGTTGGGGGGGACCAGGCCTGCAGGGGAGGGCAGTTAGGGGTGACCAGGCCTGCAGGGGAGGGCAGTTAGGGGCAAACAGGCTGGCAGGGGAGTGGTTAGGGGGTAATCAGGCTGGCAGGCAGAAGCGGTTAGGGGCAATCAGGAACGCAGGCAGGCGAGCAGTTGGGAGCCAGCAGTCATGGATTGTGAGAGGGATGTCCGACTGCCCGTTTAGGCCCGATCCAGGTAGGATTGGGCCTAAATGGGCAGTCAGATATCCCTCGAGGGGCTCCAAATTGGAGAGGGTGCAGTCTGGGCTGAGGGACACACACACCCCCCTCCCCCCGTGCATGAATTTCATACACCGGGCCTCTAGTATGCGATAATGGGGAGAGACTAATCCCTTTCAAATCAAGAAAAAGAGGTGATATGCAGTTGTCCCCAGTCCAGAATATTATACACAGTTGGGAAAGAAACAAGGACTAATTTGTTGTTTCCTTTTTCCTTGAAAACTACACGTGAACAAGGCCTCAGTACCATCTGAAAATTGTAGTCTGTCCTTCGCAAAATCCTCAAATTCTACTTCGTGCTCCTGTCACCTTTGCACTTTCCTGAGGATTGGCCTTCCCTTGAGGATCCCTTTTCTCACGCAGCCTGTCAGGGAGGGGTAGTGTTTTCTTTCGTACCTCGGGGCTTGGAGGAATCCGTGATGTCCTTCTTACTACTAATTATCTTTTCTAAAGGGACAAATCTCCCTTCTCCATATATCATGTATTTACTATGTCCTTTCATAAACAAATTATCAAAAGGATCAATAACAAATAGCAAGTATGAAGACATGATCAGTGTGCACCAGGCACTGTTGTGAGTGCTCTTATGTGTATTAACTGATTTAAGCTACATAACATCCTATAGGCTGTAAAATTATCCCTTATTTTACTAATCAGGAACCTGTGGGACAGAGAAATGTAGTTATTTTCACAAGGTCACCCAACTGGCCCAAGGCAAAGTCTGGAATTCAAACCCAGTTCCCTCTGTAAGCCATTCTCTTTGGGGTGGAATGATGCTTCACCTGTCCATTTGGAATAGTAGCAAATGCAGTCAGGTTGTGACAGCCAGCCATCTCCCTTTATATTACTCTGATTCCTTCCACTGTACATCACATGTTTGTAGTGATTATTGTTTTCAGAGGGAGATAAAATTGAAACATAATAGGGAAATCAATATAATTTGAGATCTCATCAGAGCTTCAAGAAGCCTCTTTTTGCTTGAGTGTGACTCCCATGGTATGGTATATGCTACATAGCCAAGAAAATATGCTATTCTCCTGGTCAAATGATTCTCTCACTACCATAATTCATGCTACTCTGGCACCCCTCAGAAGGTAAGGTTCAGTAAACTTAATATTTGATATAGTTGAGTAAAAAAAGTACAGACATTTTATTAATTCAAAAATTATATCACAGTATGTTGCTGGATTCTAAAATCAGCCTAGAAAACTATGAAAAATCTGATGCCCTTTTGTAAGGATAAGGGCTTAGGAAGTGATTATATGGCCTCAAATTTTATTTGCCTTCTGAAATACCAACTCATTCACCAAATGTCATCAATTAGACTGTTGTCTTCTAATAAAGCAAGCTCAGTCTAAGCCAGAAAACCAATTCAGAGAATCAGTTTGGTAAAAGTGTACAAAGCAGCTTAAATCTCAAAGGTGGGTCAAAAATTAATGACTCTTAGTTCCCCTAATGTACAACAGTTTGCTTGGAGAATAGGGAAAAAAAAAGAAAAAAATTAGGGAGCTAAATAATTCCAATTAATATTAATGAGAGATGGGCCCTTTTCAGCAGAATTTTGTAGATAGAAACGAAACATTTTGTGAGGAGGTGCATTTCAATAAACAATTATTCACAGACATGGGAAAATGAGTTCTGCTAAATGTCAATCCTTCTTAAACTGTGACAATGTCCGTGTGTTTGTTTGTTTGTTTGTTTTTTCAGACAAGTCAAACTTTTTGAGAAATAAGACTTGCTATAGAGGCTGCCAATAAATCTCACTAGAACAGCCTTGGGCAAACTACGGCCCGCAGGCCAGATTTGGCTATTCTATCCGGTTCTCTTGCTCTCCCCTCCGCTCCTTTACTTTGAATTTATATTAGTTCACACAAACACTCCATCCATGCTTTTGTTCCAGCCCTCCGGTCCAGTTTAAGAACCCATTGTGGCCCTCGAGTCAAAAAGTTTGCCCACCCCTGCATAGAACATGAAAATTTTCATTAAACAACCACTTTTGAATATCTTTCCTCAATAGCCAGTTTAATGGTTTCACAGAACTATTACTCTGAGTTCCTGAATCTTCAAAATTGCCTTTAAGTATTTAGCCATCCTATTTTCTGTTTATATCAAACCATGGCATAACGTTTCACTGGGAAAAATGTATTTTGCAGGAATGCTCTGTATATGGCAATGATGGAAGTCAAGCTGAGAAAGTAGAACTGAAAAGCTGAGCTGAACCCTCGGCAATGATCTAGGAGGCTGGCAATAGAGTTCAGGTGAGGCTCAGGGTATCAACCACAGTAGGGAAAATTAGACTTCCATGTTTTAAAGAGCCTTTGTGAAAAAGTCACATTCTTTTATTCTAAAGTCACAGTATTTTCTTCTAAACTCAAATTAGCAACCTGTGAAGCAAATTTCTCTGAGGCTCATCTTGAAATTTTTAGAATGAAAAGGAATAGACAAATATCAGGTCCAAATTTTAGAATAATTTTTGTGATACTCACTTGGGGCCCAAAGCCTTTCAATTCACCTCCTCCTCATTATTTTTTTTTTTTTTTTTAACAAACGGAGTTATTTTTGACTGTTAGTGTTTCCATGCAACCATCTTTGACTGTTAAAGCCAGAGATGGATCTGTCAGAGCTGTCAATAGCTTTCTGTGTTTGGGATTTCAGCCTTTCATCTGAACACATAAATGTACAGCTTTTGTGCTTGGCACTCTTGTTTCTTCGTGAGCATAAATGCAAAAGAAACTGAGCTAAGAACGGCAGCTACAACTCTTCTGACAAAAAAAAAAAAAAAAGGTAGTGCAGAAAAAGGCCAATGTTTAAAAGAGGGGAAATGTTTGGGGCATTAGAGGTTTTGTGACTCCAGCAATATGTTTCTCCCTTCCAAATTGTTAATCATTACTGTCAATCACCATCCTATCCTTAGAACTCTGGATCCTGTCCTTTGCATTTTCAAATGCAAATGAAAAAAAAAAAAAAAAGAACATATCCCTTTTCAATCCAGTCTTCAGGTTCATTTTAACTAATTTTTTTCTGCATTGGAATCTAAGTAAATGCAAGCAAGCAATAGGGGGTACTCACCTAGTTGTAGTTCAAGGAATGAAAGCTCAAATCTTTCAAGGAGACATGGCAATTTGGCCTGAATGTCAGGAGACTGCAGCGAGCTATAGAGTACTCTTTAAAGGAAATGGGAATGGCCACTGGGACATACAAGTAGATTCCATCAAGAACCAACCATCCTATGGAGAGAACAATGAAATTCTCCATTCCCTCCATAGATTCTTCTTCCTTAACCCACGGTAATCGAGTTCCATTGTGGTACTATACTAGGTCTGGGGATCTACTCGTGTGCTGTCCCAGCTTCAAGGCGATTCTGGCCTGTGAAAGAGCACTAGCCTTGTTCAAGCCTGGAAGGCAGGGAACCTATTAATATAATCACACAGCAGAGTCTGTTTTTGAGAAGCAATAAAAAAAAAAAACTGCAAGAAGCTTTGTCTTTTAGCTGCTTCCTTTTGAAGGCTCTCAACGACCAGGCACTTCACGTGCTGACGAAATGAGAGAGGTTAATTTGTGAAAACATATGAGTCCTGTTACCTCCCATTAACTAACGAACCAATGATCAAACCAGATCACTGTCTGGCTCAAACCCTGCAATGATTTCACAATTGGAATAAAAGCCATATGTCTTCCATGCCTGCAAGGCCCTGTATGACACGGCCCTGAATACCTCTCTGAACTCCTCTTTTCATCCCTCGGATCAATGCTGCTGTCAGGAGGGCCTCAGTTCTGCCTTCCAATATGCCTGGCTTGTTCTCCTGCCAATATGCCAGGATGTTCTTCTGGCTTGGAAATCTCTTTCTCCAGGTCATGGTGCCGCTGCCTTCTCCTTGCCATCCAAGCCTCACTTCGCAATTCTCTAAATCAAAAGGATGCCCTCTCCTCCCCTCACCCTGGATTCCAGTTAGTCTGCCCGTTTTCTTGTTTGACTGCTGCTAGCATTTACCTGGACCTGAAATTAGGTCCTGCTTGTATGTTTATTTAATATCTCATAATCCTGCAGGCGCTCTGTCTCCTTCACTTGTCTGTTCCAAGAGCCTCAAGTTTTCTGCTGTAGACTCTCAGAAAGTGACTCGGAACCCACTGGATAACAACGGTTCTTTCAAGCTGTGAGGGGTTCTTGTTGCTTTCATCGGAAGGATTCCAGATGGAAACAATTCTACTTTGGAGAAGAAAGGTTTACTTTTAAAGAAATATTTAAAAAAAATAAAAATAATTTCATTTTGCTAGCAATTTCAAAAATTCTATTTTAAACTCTGTTAACAAAAAAATTAAAATAATATACCTGAAGCTAACTTGGGGTTTGTCTGTTAGCAAGTTCTCATCAAGGAAAGTCCCAGGTACATGTTTTGTGTTTTGTAGCCTTTAATACTCAGCGGCCATCTCCCTTGTTTCAGAAGCAGCAACCCCATTTCATTTAGGGGGCTTTTCCCCAACGCCATCTGTGCCCTGTCCTCTTCTGGAATGGTAGGCAGCTAACCAAAGCCGGGACAATGGGCACCTCAGTTCCGGGACTTCAACTCTTGATTGGAGAGACACAGGCATATAAATAAAGGTTAGAGCAAATTCATTCTAACCACAGTCAGAGTTCATGAGTTTATGCACGGTCATAAAAAGGTTAGGGAATTACTGTCAGAATTAATAGACTTTGTGTCACTCTAATGCTAAGCATGTACTCAATGCCTGACCATTAATTACATAGCCTTCAGGAAAATGAACTGCTCCAAAAAGAAAATAGTAACAAGACAGAAAAGTGGAGAAATAATTAACAAATCCCAAGTTTCAGGACATTTTAAAGTGTTAAATGTTACCTGTCAATTGACATTTTATTTCAAGAACACTGGAAAAGCCATTATGCAAACAGATGTTCTGATGTGGCAAATATGTAAAAAGTTATTAGGTAACAAGAGGAAGCTTTTCTCAAACTCGAATTACTTGTTAATATTAATGGACAAATTAAAATAATTTACGTACTACTTTTTCAGTTTCGCTTTCTGATATTATTATATTGTTCCTCTGATGCTCATACCCATAGCTTTACCTGAACTATTCTTCTGGTTCTACCCAATGCAAACACAACTATCTCCCTGTTTTGCAACACATAAAGTTATTTCCAAAATTCATAATGCTGTAATGAATATCTTTGAGCAAAAAGCATCTGCATTTTAAATTATTCTCTTAGGGGAGATTCCCAGAAATAGAATTACAAGGTCAAATACTGTAAATATTTTATTATTCTTAAAAACTATTGCCAAAAAATTTTCTAAATGTGTTGTCTTAAATGATGTTCTGATAAGTAGGAGAGGGCTTTATCTCATGACACATTTGCTGTCATTGAGTTTTCACAATAAAAAAAAAAATCATAGCTAACTTGCTTGGAAAAATAAAGAGAAAAATGTGTTTTAGTTTATATCTTTAAAGAATAACTAGTGATTATTTCTTTCATTATGTAACTGGTTTTTTTTCTCAGGTTATCTATTTATGTTTTTTAACTATGGTTTATTTCTTAATATATTTCTCATTTAGAATAAAATTATCTGAACTCCTAGAAAAGTGTTTTGTTCATGTATAATTATTCTTATAATAAACCGATTAATTCTATTTTCTAGTACTATATTTAAAAGTTCCTGTATTTGTGGATGCAGTAAATAGTCTAGTATGGCATTGAATTTCCTTTTCATATCCCATCAGTCCATATCAACTAATTCTTCATGATCTGTTCAAAAGTAAAGATTTATATTCAAACTTCTTCGACTACTTAGTTTGATAAAAGCTGAACATTTATTCTAGTGTTTTCTATTCAGTTTCACAATTTTACTCTTATATTTTTTACTTCAAATATTTTAATACTTACTATCAACCTAGCTCACCAATTATTATTTTGAGTGTAAAATCTTTCAAAAATTGAAGTAAACTTTACAAATACTTTGCAAATTATTTTGTACATTTGTAAATAAACATTGCATTATTTTTCTGCCAAATCCTATTTTAGAGAAACTACAAAGTTATATTTTAAAAAGGTGTTTATGAAGTTGATTTATTTAGGATTATTTTTAAAGAATATATATTGAAAGATATGCATATTATTTTCTATTGTTTTAAAAAGAATTGTGTCTAAAATTATAATTTTGAATAGCCTATCTAATAAAAGAGTAATATGCAAATTAACCATCACTCCGCGACAAAAATGGCAGCACCCATAGCCACAAGATGGCGGCACCCGCCAGAGTCCCCCAGTCTCAGGGAGGGCTGCCGCTGAGAGCCTGCAGAGTAAGTGGCCTGGCAGAATGCTGCCCAGAGGCCCTCCTGACCCTTTATAAAAAACAAAAACAAATTCACTCACCACGGCCCGATCCTCTCCCAGCAGTGGCAGCCTGGGGTCTCAGCCCGGCAGGGGAGTGCACCCCCATGGCGCAATCCCCCTCCCAGTGGCGGCAGCCTGGGCTAGGGTCTCAGCCCGGCAGGGGAGCGCACCCCCATGGCGTGATCCCCCTCCCAGAGGCGGCAGCCTAAGCTGGGGTCTCAGCCCGGCAGGGGAGCACACCCCCACGGTGCGATCCCCCTCCCAGCAGCGGCAGCCTGGGGTCTCAACCACTGAGTCACACCAGCCAGGCAGATATGGAGGAATCTTAAATTTTTATTTTTAAAAAAAATATATATTTTATTGATTTTTTTACAGAAAGGAAGGGAAAGGGATATAGAGCTAGAAACATCTATGACAGAGAAACATCGATCAGCTGCCTCCTGCACACTCCCCACTGGGTATGTTTCCCCAACCAAGGTACATGCCCTTGACAGGAATCGAACCTGGGACCCTTGAGTCTGCAGGCCAATGCTCCATCCACCTAGCCCAGTGGTCGGCAAACTCATTAGTCAACAGAGTGGCAAACTGTGGCTCGCGAGTTTAAAGAATATATATTGAAAGATATGCATATTATTTTCCACTGACCTAGCCAAACCAGTTAAGGCTGTCCAATATGTTAAAGAAAAAACCCTATCTAATAAAGAGGGATTATGCAGGGGAGGACATTTGGGGGTAACCAGGTTGTCAGGGGAGGGCAGTTGAGGATGATCGGGCTGGCAGGGGAGCAGTTAGGCATCAATCAGGCTGGCAGGGGAGTGGTTAGGGGGTGATCAGGCTGGCAGGCAGAAGCAGTTAGGGGCAATCAGGTAGGCAGGCGAGCAATTGGGAGCCAGCAGTCCTGGATTGTGAAAGGGATGCCTGACTGTTTAGGAGTGGATCAGGCCTAAACAGGCAGTTGGACATCCTCTGAGGGGTCCAAGATTGGAGAGGGTGCAGGTTGGGCTGAGGGACACCCCCCTTCCCCAGTACACGAATTTCGTGCACCGGGCCTCTAGTACTCTATAAAAAGATAAAACATTTTTTTATGTAAGCTAAGAATCTCTGATGCATGATGAAAATTAAATTGGTCTGGATAGTATGTACTAGTATATAATTTTATAGTAGATACTAATAGTAGCCTGACTTTATTTATTTTGAGGTGGCTATTCTTATACTGCTAATGAAACAGAATCACATTTTGGTACATTTTAATCATGTCATATTCTAGTTTTTTTGCTCTTTACCTAACTGGCAAAGAAGTTTTCAAAAAGAAAATTCTGAATCATAGTAAGTTGCCTTTAGAAATTTGATTAGTAAAAATATGAGATAATTATATACCATAGTTGATAGATGACAGATTGATAGTTTCCTGGGGTTGTAGTGACACATTATTTAAGACAACAGAAATTGATTCTCTCACCGTTTTGGAGGAAAAGAGCATGACATCAGTTTCACCAGACTGAAACAAGTGTCTGGAGGGTGTGGAGGCTTTAAAAAAAAAAAAAACAACTTTTCTTCCCACCTTCTAAGTTCTCCTAGGTGGGCAAATAAATAAATAATCAAATAAATAGGAGAAGGTTAAGTTTTAATACATACGCAGGGAAAATTCATTTAAGCATGAAAATTCCAAAGACAGTGAGGCAAGAGTAGGTATACAAGACGTTTTAGACAAAGGAGAAAAGTGGGTCTTAGATTTCAGAAGTGAGAATGGCAGTTGAGAAAGAGCAGAACATACATGGCAGGTAAATTTTTGTTTCAATGGGACAAAGGGGTGATCTAGCTACCAGGTTCCTGCCTGGAGTCTTCTTTTCTACCATATTAATTCAAATTAGGCTAATGTGAACATGCTAAGATTTCCTTCCCAGGTCAGGTCTTTCCATCTGAATCTCTTAGGCAGGAAAGGGGAAGGTCAAATATTTTGAATTTCTGGTTTCTTAAAATCAATATCTGAAAAGGCAGTTTTAGCTGATCCCTACATCAAGTGCCTTTTGCAAGGCACCACTTGCACAAGGACATGCCCCGATTTCATCTTATTTTCTCAGCTTCCTAGGTATCTGTATTCCCGAGTTCAAATACACTCACTGGATCTGCTTCTTTTTGACCTCGACAGAAACTCTATCTCAAACACAACGGTGATATTTGTGGTTTCAGTGAATATTTGCAAGAAGTGGTAGCAGGGAGAATTGCTTACAAAGTGTGTGAACTCCTTCCTCTAGTTAACTTTAATTTTGCTGCCTCTATCTGTTGTAGCAGGTCTCCTCCTCTTAATTCGTACAGTTTTATAACCATCGGAAAGCCCCATGCTGATGTGGAACACTTCTTGCTACACATAATGCTGGAATTTGTAGTCAAGCTTGTGCCCTGCAATTCATTTCCCCTAGAGACATCCTTGCAGCCAGAGAAATGTCCACATTTTCTCTCACTTCTGGGGAAGTCTAGTAAATAAACTTTCCTCAATCTCCTTACAAAATAAATAACCATCAAACATGTTGTTTTAGAAAGGTCAGAAAGTTCTTAAATATTTTCAGGAGACCTTATAGACTGTAGACATCCAAAAATAAAAGAAAATGAGCTAGAGACCGATAATGTGGTATGAATTAAAATGTTAATAGATTTTTTTTTAATTTATGTCAAAAAAAGTGACATGTCAAAAGGCCATGGATTTCTGGATTGTGTTACTTTTATCGTGATGAAAAAAAATGCCATTAAATGTGTCACTGTAAATTAAGTAATGAAGTGATTTGGCATGTGAAAGAAAATTTTAAAACAGTAGTTTTTCTTTTAGCTGTCACAACTCATTTAGTTACCAAGTGTCTATAATTGCAAATCTCTCAATCGAAATGTCAGCAAATGCCTGCCTGTGGGGGGCAAAATATCTCTAAGGTGAATATGAATATTAATTGCCAGAACTGTATCTAGAAAGAAACCCATGATTAGTTTATCCTTTTTATTAGGATTAAAATTATGCACAGACATAGGAGAATTTGGCAGAAATAAAGACTGAAATCTAATGCATCCTGCAGAACATTTTAAGTGTAATACTACTGTGAAAATTTTTCTCCCTGGTCCAACTATTGCATTTCATATGCCCTATCAATTTTCCCAACATGCTCTTAGAGACATTCCCAAAATACTTGGAATAAGGGGGGAAAGATAGGGAGGAATACCCACTTTTTCAAGTTGCCCTGCCTTTGCCAGTGTATCGGTCTTATTATCGCAGACACAGGGTATTATGTGTTTGAAAATCCCATTTTTTTTCTTTTTGGCATAGTTTTTGTAGAAGAAAACTACTGAAGTGTTTGAGAATATTTCTGAGAAATCTTAAGAAGCTCTTTTGTAACTATGAGTTACGGAGACACCCAAAGGATAGACTATTTATACAGAGGTACTTAAATTTCTTATAATAAAAAAACCCACTATAGCTCTTTGAGTTAAATAAATATTTTGGATCTCAGTCACATAAGGACATTTAGTTGCAAGGGAGACTGGAAAGTCTGACCTAGTTGTGAGCCCAGGAATTCAGGGAATGGTCAGGGGCTCAAACCACAGTCTCTGTCTTTATGCTAAACTTTCGCTAGAGCCTAAAGATCCATCTTGGAATAAACCTCTTTTCTAAGGTTATCTCTCTTTCCTTTGTTCTAAAATTAAGGTCAGGCCATATGGAATAGGCCATAATTATGTTTTCTAAACTCTAAAGATGCTAGGTGAGTTGGTCAGTGATGCTCAACCCTAGGAGTTTTACTGAACTGTGGAAGAGGAGAAGCTCAGAAACTCTATTTACTAAGGTTTTTAGGATAAAAAAAAAACCTTCAAACCATATCAAATAAGCTGGTCAGAATGAAGCCAGTGCAAGAGGAGAGCAGAGCCCAGTGATGGAGAGACTTGAGTCTTGACAACAATGATTGTGACCCTGGATCCACCCATGCCTGATATCAGTATATCCTCTGGACTTTTTAATCATGTGAACCAATACTAGTAAATACCCTTTTATGTTTAAGTTTAAAAAAAAATGCTGGGTGAGCACAGCATCACATTACCTTAGCAAAAGGCAGATAAGACATCGATCTGATTAAGTTTCTTCAAACACAGGGGCTGGGGCTTTGCGTCAAGTGATGACAGAGTGTGGCCAGGACATAAGAATCCAGCCTATTATCTACATCACTTTTAAAATGTACTGATGAGTTTGATAGAACAAGTGCACATTCTCCAGTCTCCTTGAATTCTCTGTGAGTTTCATTGACAGAGGAACCATTCTTTGACGAGCTAGGAGTGGAGAACACCCTAGGCTGGGCATGGTTGTTCCCAAAACATAAGCTACTAGGAGGTATTTTCACCCAGACAGTGAGTTCAGAGAAAATCCTTGCCCAGAGGAGCACAAGTCAAAAAAAAATGTCAAATAAATGCCATGCTTGTTCTATGCCTTCAATAAATATCTGTGCAGCAAAACTTACTAGGGAAAGGGTGTGTTTATTTTTCACTCAGAAAGACTGTTAAAAGAAAATGTCCCCCAAATACTTGAGTGTCTGAAGAAGGCAGAATACCTGAACACCACAGAAGTTTGTAAGACGGAAGTATTGGAATTTGGAGGACCCCTGAGACTTTGGGATTCTAGGTTGATCAATCATTCTGGGTTGCCCTCCAGATCTGAAATTTTAAATTTTATTCTTTTTTTAGTATACATTTTTTTTATTGATTTCAGAGAGGAAGGGAAAGGGAGAGAGATAAAAACATCAATGGTGAGAGACAATCACTGATTGGCTGCCCCTTGCATGCCCCACGATGGGGATCAAGCCCGCAACCCAAGCATGTGCCCTGACCGGAATCGCACCATGGCCTCCTGGTTCATAGGTCAATGTTCAACCACTGAGCCATGCTGGCTGGGTGGGAATTTTCAGTTTTAAAACTGGGGTAGTTCCAGGAAAATCAGCATGAGTTGGTCACCTTAGAAATATTTATGGAAACTAAAAGCGAGGTTGAGGCTACTTAGTACTTTCCATTGTGGCCTTCCTTGGTATGATTAGATTCCTGGTGGAAGCAAAAGACAGGGATGGGGGACAGAATTAATCTAGGTGTCTTGTGCAGGCATAGGAATAAGTCAGGAGATTTGGTAATGAACATAGTTGTGAAACTGACAAACCTCAACCTCTGAGGACCAGAAAAGTCTCCATAAATACTTTCACTATACTTTCACTATACTATACTTATTCATAAATACTTTGCAACTTATACTTTCGCTTCTATTTTATTGCTAAAAGAAAACCATTGTTAAATATTTAAGCAGTTTTAAAGCAGTAATAAGCTATCTTACTTTTAACAATCATAGCCTCTCAGTTTCTCATATTCCATTTCCTTTCATAATAAACTGTCAACAAAACAAGAAAATCCATATATAATAAATGAAAGTGAGATGACTATAATAAATGAAAAGTGAAGTAAGATTTCAAACATTCTATGTCTTGCCTCTTTATTTTAGGATACTTTTTTGTTTAGCCATCTGAAAAAAATGTTAAAATGATTGGTAAAGCTTTAGGATTACAAACAAAAACCAGTATAGCTTTGGGAAAATATAATACCCACCTCTCTATTCATTGGAATTTTTCTACTATATAAAAAATTAATGAATTTTTATTTGCTAGGTTACTAAATACACTTCTTGTCATCAAACTTTAATCAATAAAGATTTATTAATCATCTAAATATGGACTTGTGTAATGTACAGACTTTTTGAACTAAAAGCATATCTAGATGTTTTAAAATATGTCATTTTGTGATGCATTTTATAATATCAAGTATTCACTGGAACTTAATTCTCCTCTCTAAAGGTTTTTAACAGATTACCATGCAAAGGAGTGCCAACATTTCAAGGCTGTGTCAGTATTTGAAACTATAAAGTACTAGAAAATACATGTTGTGTCTCTTGTTTCCAAAATCTCAATATTTTTATTAGTTAACTAACTTTAATTCTATTTTACCTGGTATAACTTTATGAAACTGGAACCTAAATGCACTTTTTTTTAAACACTTGTGATTGCAAGGAATAAGAAATTCTGGAATATTACTACTCTAATAAATTATTTTAAAGATTCATGTAAGATTTTATTTAAAAAGAAAATGTATTTGCAGTCATTTCTACAGCAGTTAAAGTTTGACAGCTAAAAATGTTTCCTCTTTAACCACTTGGGGGAAAAAGGATTCCAAATATTGTGTTTGTTATATTCTAGATATAAAAGTTAATTTGTAGGTCCATCATCATAATTCACTCTGATCCAGGAAAAATCATACACTATATACATCTAATACATAAGTACCCAGTGGAGAAATCAAACCATATCTTATTAACATTCAGTTTTTCAAACAATACAAAGCTGCTAAATTTAAGAATTATAGAAGGTAAGAACCATTAAAAACAAAGATTTACATTTAAAAACATTTTTTTACAAAAAGAAAGAAATAATGCAGTATTTGGAAATGGAAACACTCATAGACATGCCAAAACATATCAGATGCCTAAGAGCAATAAATTTTAGGAATTTTCATGTTAAAAACAGTTTGTGATAGCCATGTTAAACAAAAGCTTTCACAGTGGAAAGCTTTTCTGAAAGAAAGGGTTTACTGAGCCACATACTAGCCAGAAGAGGGCCAGGTTCTGGGATATGAAGTGGCTTTAATCCTAGCCCTGCTGAAGGCAAGATTGGACTTTTTCCATGGTGGGACAGAGGGAAATGGGACATTCAAAACCCAGGGGTTTAATTCCATGGAAATAGAGATCACTCATCCTCCCACGTGAGTCTCAGGAAATTCCTTTCCTTGCAACTTTGCAAGAATTCGACTTCACTGGCAGTGGGTGGGGACACAGAGGGCACCCCACTGATAACACTTAGTCCATAAGGAAGAAATATTTACTGATTTGATTGGTGGTGGGCAACAGTCCTGAACATTTATGTGTATGCAGGATACAGGGTGGTTTTATAGAAGTTGATTCAAAGCTCCAACAGTAAAGAATGTGAGCAGTCTACAGTTAGTTGGCCCATGTCTGTTAACTGGCAAAATACTGATATCTCTTTCTCACACCCTACACCCACCGTAATTAAATTTAGGACATCTCGAAATGTTCTTCCTGTAAACCAAATCTTTCAGGTGCTTCTATATCTTATTTAGGAGGGAAAAAAGCATATCCATTAAGCAAAATGCAGATTGAAAATACATCTTAGCCCTAGCTGGGTGAAGCATCATCCTTACACCAAAAGGATGCAGTTTGATTCCCAGTCAGGGCACATACCTAGATAACTAGGTTGCAGGTTCCATCCTCAGTCAGGGTGTGTATGCATGTTATACTAGTATTTCTGCAGTTCTATTATTTTTACAAAATAATAAAGATCAATAATATACTGGAATGAGCTGCATTACCAGAGGACCTTTGGAAACGTTACTTATTACCACTCAATTAAGGTCTTTTGAAAATGAATGAAGAGTTACTAGGTTACTGTTTACTGATAAGGAAAGAGGGTTGCCATTTCATTTGCTCTATTTGCATTTTTCTTAACATGCACTTGAAATACCCACAGATGAAAATGTGTTGCTTTTGAATTCAAATAAACAGATGAGCCATATCTTCCTCATCCAGTATTCATTATATTCCTTTATTGACTCTCCTTTCTAAATGGCAGGTCATGTTAGTACCTTCTCTTAAACAAAAGAAAGACATTCCACTGTTAGCAATTTACTGCTGGTCCATAACTCCAGAGATCAGAAAACAGAGCCCTGGTGACTCTTAGGAGTTTTACACCTGTCTCTAATTTAATCACCCACTGTGACTGTTGTTCAACACCAAAATAACTCAAGTAGTCTTCATCTGCCATGAAAAAAATGGGATTTTTAAAAAGGAAGCTTACTAAGAGAATTTCAACTACTCTGACACATCTCTAAGAAAAAAAAAATAACTTAAAAGCTGCTTTTCAAGTGATTAACATTGATTAATTCACAACTAAAAGGATTATTTGCATAATTTTAGAATATATAATTAACTCATGATTTGTCTGAATACTTCTGACATACAAAGTTTAGGTTTTCGATGTTTTCTACCCCCGAATCAATTTACTATTTAAAGCCATACTTAATGTAGCTGAATCAAGGCATGAGCAATGTTGAGTAGAAGGAGCCCAGAAAGTGTGGAGGTTAGATCAGTGTTTTGGGGTTACAGATCGAAGTTAAAATGGTGACTCTACCTCCTACTCAATGACTTTTGACAAGTCATTTATTCTCTCCAAAACTGTGCTTCCTAACCTGTAAATAAGGAATAAAATTTCAACCTCACAAGATTTTATAATTATCAGATGACATAATATAGGTAACATTTTTAGCCTATAACTTCATCAATCATCAGTTTCTGGTAAAATTATTGTCATGATGTTGCCGGTAGAAATGGGGTTCTTCAACAGAGTTGCAAGAAAAGCATTTCAGGGACCACGCTTGGGAGGATGCGGTGTCGTAGTAAGATTAATCAGAGTGGAAATAAAGGACTGTCCCCAGGTGTCCGGTGTCTCATCCACAACCAGTGGCTCAGCTCAGTCCCACTGTGGAAGAAGTCCGGCCTTGTCTTCACAAAGCCCAGAAGGGTCAGGGTCCAGGGATTCTGTGCCATGGGCCCGGCATCCGCAGGGTTCCAAAGCTGCCGGAGTTCAGTTTACTCTGCCAAAGATTAGTCCAACTCAGTCTCTGTCCTTATCTGGCTAGCTTAATCTCTGGCCCGGCTGTGCTCTGCAACCAGGCCTGAGCTTGGACCCACGCTCTAAAACACAGGGACAACCAGTCTTACCCGGCTGCCTGTCACATGGGTGGAACCATCACCACTAAGCCCCAAAATTCTACTCAGCTATCCTGCAAGTAGAACACCTCCTAATTGATTCTCAGAGTCTCAGATGTCAAATCATTGATATGCCTTCAGATAGCACCTTCCAATCACATTCCAGGCTACTTATAAATGCTTTAGGAATCAGTGGACACGCATCAGGGTGGTGGCAGAGAAAGTTTGAAATCTGTATATTAGGACCAAACTGTGACAAGCTAAAGCATTTTAAACTTGAAATAGAGGAGTCATATTTATAATTATTAAAAAAACAAATTACTTATAAACTATATGTGTTTTTTAATCTATAGTGTTACTTTGGCAATTCTAATTGCCAGGGTTTTTTTTTAATTACTTTGTAAAATACTGAATTGGGTAGATGTCTGGATCAGATGGACTTATTCAATTGACCTAGTGAAATCAAGAATGTAGTAGTCCAAGTGGTCAGACCAGATAATAACCTGCACATCTTGCAGATTTCTGTCTGAAGTAGACTTACTCCTGTCTAGTTCTAGTCCACCTTCACATTTCACCACGGAAGAATTATTCTCCCTCTTCAGCTATAGAACACTCATTCTTTTGGGTTAAGTTGATTGTCTATATCTTTGGAAGATCCATTTTAAGTGGGATTAAATTAATTTATTGGTTTACTGTTACTGCAGGGTTCTACCTTTTGCAATGAAAACACATATATGTATGTGTGCACAAAACAAAAGCCACCCAATCAAAGAAAATGCCGTAGAACAAAATGATGGGATGAAACAGCAAAATCAGTCCATGGAAGGAAAAAATGCCCATTGAAGTGGATGAAAAGATAGAAATAAAAAATAGAACTCCTGATTAATGAATCTTAAAGGAAAGTAGAACTTGTATTGTTTCTTTAGTTTTCTCTCTTCAGAACAATGATTTCATACTTTCATATTATTTTGTGCTACGTGGTTTTGTTTTAAAAGAATCATTCAAATTTTCTTATAGCACAAGTGAATATAAATGAAAAAAACAAAGGAATAACACTATTCTAATAGGTTTTTTATATCAAAGTCCTATTGGATTCAAAGCATTACTAAAGTATTATTTTATATCAGTTCAATACATTATCATTTAAGTATGATATCTGAAATTGGGCAAAAGTGCTGTTGGCTCTTATAATTTACCAATGTATTAAAAATTACATGGGGATTTTAATCTGCAGTACATTGTCTGTATGACCTGGGCAAGGTCATCATTTTTTAAATCCCATTCATAATACCAGATTAATAATACTTATGAGTTTTATTATGGATTTTCAAGGTGATAACATACAAAAAGCATACCAGTGTTTCCTTCCATACCAACCTATGTTTTTCAAATATTTGCTGGGGAATTTTCATGCTAGAGAATAATTAATTCATTTTTAAAACATTAGGAAGGTGAGCATGTATGGTTGCCTCTATTATCCATCATTAGAGGTCAATGAGCATTTGGGCTACTTTCTCTTGCCTCAGAGATCGAGGCTATGTTGCTTCTATCTTTACCATGAGAGAGGATGCTAAAAATAGTAGCCATTCTTCTATTCTTTCTAAAACTGCACTAAGATGAGAAGGAATATCAACATGCTGGGGAAGTGTACAGCCTCTGGAGTTGGCTGCCTAAAACTGAATACCAGCTCTTTCATGCATTAATTCTATGACCTTGAGTAAGTTTGTCCACCTCAGTGCCACAGTTTCTCATTTTTAAAATACATCATAGGATTGTTTGGAGTTAAATTAGTTAACATACATAAAGCATGAGGAACCATGCCAGGCACAGAGCAAGCACTCACAATATAATTGCCATTATTATTTCTCTTGTACTTAGCCTCCAGCCAACAATTAGCTTTCGCTTGAAAAAGGAATGTAATATCCTATTTCCATTCTTGTTATTAGACATACACAGGAGATGCTAAGTGTGCAACTGCTCTGTCCTTGAGCTTCATAATTCATTCATTGTAGAAGAAGAGAGGCAAAAAAGGCTTTCACAAAAAAAAGATGTTGATGAGCACAGATGACTTTCTTTGCCTTGGCAGTAGAAAATATTTTTATTTGTTGTGGGTTTTTTGTTTGTTCTGAATTCTATACTATGACATCCAAATATACAGGTTTAAAAAAAAAAAAAGGTCCATGGAACCAGTTAGAGAGAAATTGGAAAAAAAAAATGAGAGAAGGAAGAGTTGCTCTTCTATATTTATAACAAAAACAATATTTTCAGAGGAAAGTGAGGCGAATAGTTGATTATTTTCTCATATACACTATTTGCTACCCATCAGTATGTCCTCTCAGCTCTTCCTCTAAATATATTCCAAATACACAGCTCTCACTACCTCGGTTAATCTTTTTGTGTTCCAAACCCTCATTATTTCTCTCTGGATTTTCAGTAGCTCCACTTACTTGCTCTTCCTGCCTGTATCCCCAGTGTATATCCACCACACAACAACCTGAATGATCTTTCTAAAGTGTAAGTCATATAATTTCACTACCTTTTGAAAACTTCAGTGGCTACCAGTTACCATTAAACACAAACCTGACGTCTGTGTCATGCCCCGCCAGGTCCTCTGTGACCTTCCTGTGGCTGCTTTCCTTGCCCCATGTCCTTGTACTCCTCTCCCTTAGCCACTCCTCTCCAGCCACCGGCCTTTCCCTGGCCTTTGGAACACATCGCGCTGTTTCCTGGATCAGGGCTTTTGCACTTGCTGATCTTCCTACTTGGAAACCCCCTCCCTCCAAATATTTACAGAGCTGCCCCATAATCATCATTCAGATCTTAGTGGAATGTACTCGGTCCAAGAGTTCTTTCCGGAGCATCATGGGTAGAGGGCCATCCTCTACTATTATTTGTCTTCTTCGTAACATTTTTTGGTATCTGAAATCATCTTATGTAGAGTCAGGTTCACTTTCCATCCCTCTCAGTTAGTTAAATGGTGTGTTTTATTTCTGTAACCCCAACGCCTTGAAATAGTGCATATTTGTAGCCTGACTGACCCATTCCCAGGTCCAGGAACCCAAACTGACGCAGCTCTCAGATGCTAATATGACATCACTGAAAGCCAGGCTCCTTCCAGCTTTTCCCACCTCTTCTGCTGTTACCTGTAACTTTTCTTTAAGCAAATAATTACTTTAAAATGCAAGCTGTGTCAATTGTGATGAAAGTGTTATATGTTCCTTAAAGTTACACAAAAGTCTATAACATAAACCAGGTGGACCTCAATGATTCCATGTTCCTGGCCTAACTAGTTACCTCTATTTTTGACTAAAGGTTTATGTATGAAACATCCCTTAGAGAAATATATATAGTTAAACTGATTTTTAGAGATTACAGAAGAGGATATTCATATGGTGTTTCAATTTTCCTAAAACATTTTTATTGCCTCCTTATTAATAAACACCATAAATGTTATGTCTACCCAGGCAAAGGTAGCAAAAAATGGAAATATTTGTCTAGTTAATATAGATAGATGAAAGATAGATACATAGCTATAGATAATATTTCTCAGAAAAATCACATAAAATCACCAAGCAGAAAATATATACTGTATATATTTGGAAATTTTAAGAGAAAGACCTATCTATATATTCAAATTGATTAAATTTTCTCTTAAAATTACATCACACAGTGGTAAATATCTAGTGAATATATGACTGAGCCACTCTTGTTAAGCAAATCCTATTTAAAGGCAAAATGGTGTCAGTCCTGTTTCATAAAAATCTATGTAAATACTTGATTTTTCAAAGTAGTCTTTTCAACCCATTAAAGTGTACTAGTTATTTGTATCTCTTATTCAGAATGTATGAATCTGAATCTCTAACAAATAAAACTATTAATTGTATCAATTATGAATATAATTCAGACTTCATTACTATGAAATCACTCCACCATACAGCCAGGAAATCCTAGATTTACTGCTTTGAGATTAAAGAATGCAATTACTTCACAATTTCCAGTGAAAGTAAGGAAGGCAGTGCCCTCGGCAGTCCCGGATCTGTCTTTTGCTTCAACAGTGTTTGGATGAA
Source organism: Plecotus auritus (assembly GCF_963455305.1). Taxonomy (NCBI): domain Eukaryota; kingdom Metazoa; phylum Chordata; class Mammalia; order Chiroptera; family Vespertilionidae; genus Plecotus; species Plecotus auritus. The sequence goes on from NC_137775.1 coordinate 16,302,771, forward strand.
ACAGACCCAGGGACGCCCCTTCTTCCAGCTTCCGGCCACTCTCCTGCGTCTTATCAGTCACCACCTTCAGAACCACCTCCGGGACCAGCCAACACCCCGGGGTTTTTTTCTACCTTAACTCCTTATTGCTAAACACATGAGCTCCCAAATTCATCAATTATTCCACTGAGGGGGAGGCTGCAGTCAACGGCTGGCCAGCCTGCCTCTGTGGCCTCCCACACCTACCTCTCTCTGGGCTTCTATTTCCACCAATGATGTGGCTTTGGAGGGCGTGGGCTGCTTCTACTGCGAGTTGGCGGAGAAGAAGCCGAGGGCGCTGAGCATCTTAAAGATGCAAAACCAGCCTGGAGGCTGCATTCTCTCCAGGACAAGCTGAAGCCTCCCCAAGAGGAGTGGGCAAAACTCAGGGCTCCATGGGAGCCGCCCTGGCCTTGGAGAGGACCCTGAACCAGGCCCTTGTGGAGCTGCAGGCCCTGGGTTCTGCCCGCGCAAACCCTCAGCTCTGGGACTTCCTGCAGAACCACTTCCGGGGTGAGGAGGTGACACTCATCAAGAAGATGGGCGACACCTGACTCACCTCCACAGGTGCCAGCCCCCAGGCTGGGCAGGGCAGTATCTCTTCTTAAAGGCTCACCCTCAAGCACGACTAGCAGCCTTTGGAGCCCAGAGGCCTTTGAGGGGCCCCTCTGCATCCCCCGGGTGCCTGGCTTTACCTGAGCCTCTGCCCAAAACTACTAGCCATTCTTTTAACCACCCTGACGCCCTCTCCCATGCATTAGACCAAATGAAACAGTAAAGCTTTTGCAGAAGGAAGGAAGGAAGGAAGGAAGGAAGGAAGAAAGGAAGGAAGGAAGGAAGGAAGGAAGGAAGGAAGGAAGGAAGGAAGGAAGGAAGGAAGGAAGGAAGAAGGGAAGGAGGGAGGGAGGAAGGAAGGAGGGAGGGAGGGAGGGAGGGAGGGAAGGAAGGAAGGAAGGAAGGAAGGAAGGAAGGAAGGAAGGAAGGAAGGAAGGAAGGAAGGGAAGAAATGCAAGTTTGGATGTCATCTTAAAGTGTTAAAAGTGAAACTCAAGAATTGACTGTATGAAAATAATTTAGATTGTGTGGGAAAATACACTGTTAGAAAAGAAGAACTTTCTCTGGGAAATGAATAACAGAGGCCGGATGGGAGGCAGCTGATATGCAGGAAAGCAGCTGCATCTTCCACCTGCAGCTCCCAAAAGAAAAGGCTCAATGTTGCACCACAGCAGATTTTTTCACCTCTCCATTGTGAGTACAAGAAAAGCCAATCCTGCATCTGCAGTTGGTTTGCAAGAATCCTTCTTCCTGAGTTTAATGAGAGGATTTTAGGAAGGATCAGACATTTCACACAATCTGGCACATGGAAGCAAGGATCCCAAGGGGTGGAGAGGTCTTCTGCATATACACATTGAGGTCAGCCCAGGACAGCAGAGGGGCCTTCCATGGCAGTAATGATTCCAAAATTTTACACATAATTCTTAGAATGAAGCAATGTATGGCTATTTCAATAACTATATATATGAAGGACACAAATAAAATGGCAGAAAATCTGATTTGAGAGATAAATGTAGTGTTTGTTTTGCAAATATTATCTAATGGGCTTGTGAAGTGAACTGTAGAATTTCTTGGAATTAAAAGTAAATAAAGTGATTAAGTAGCTTGGATTACTCAAAATTTTCTTCTTATCCCAGGGATTGTATCATATCTTGGGTAGTGAAATAGTACGTGAAACAAAGTTCCAGCTTCTGGTCATTAATACCAAATTGATAGAACAGAATATTATGTCCTTGGTCAAAGTGAAGTGGATGGAAAGATGTTTAAAAATGTGATGATGCAAATGTGATGGGATTGAAACAACAAGGTGATGCAAGACAGAAGAATCTCTCTTAATTAACCAGAATTGCCATACTTCAGAAAGAAGAGAAGTTCTGGTAGAAAAATGACATAGCTTGTTATAGATATCTTTCATTTGATGTGTCAGTAGAGAATTCAAACTGTCCAGATAGAATTGGAAATTTGGAAATGAACATACATAGAAAAGATATTAGAAATTAAATATCTACATATATAAAAGGCTAAGTGACCGACCATATGTCCGTCCAACCATCCAACTGACCGGCTGGCCAGCACATAGGATGCGCACTGGCAATTTAAAAATAAACATTGACTTGCGCATGTGCAATACATTTGAAGCTCTTGCTGGGACCAATTGCACACGTGTGTTTCGATCTGTCATTGTTGATCATGAATTTTGTTGTTTTTGTTGACATTCTGAAGCTGAAAGAAAGCATCGTCGACAGAATATGTCTGAAGACCAACTATTGGCACAACTGTCCCTGTCTGACACTGGCCTCCCATGTAAATTAATTCGAAGACAGTTTCCTGTGATGCCAGCATTTGTGATGACTATTAATAAATCACAAGGACAAACTCTAGACAGAGTAGGAATATTCCTACCTGAACCCGTTTTAGGACATGGTCAGTTATATGTTGCTTTCTCTCGAGTATGAAGAGCGTTTGACATTAAAGTTGAAGTTCTAAATACTTCATCACAAGGGAAATTAGTCAAGCACTCTGAAAGTGTTTTACTATTAATGTGGTATATAGGGAGATATTAGAATAAGTTTAATCAATTTATCAGTCATTGTTTTTATCAATGTTGTTTTTATATCAAGTTTTGTATATCATGTTTTTGTTGTTGTCATATCATGTTATTGTTTATTTAATAATCAATTTCTATATTATTTTAATATACATTTTACTAATTTTCTTTCATCTCTGACACTTCTATTATAGAGAAAGGGTGAATAGCAATATTAAAATATTTCTTCTAATTAATTTTCTTTCAATGTGCACGAATCTGTTCACCGGGCCACTAGTGTTTAATAAAGGTTTTGGATTGCTTTACCTCTGAAGCATCACATAGCTAACCTATGTGAATGTGGATATAATATATATTGGAAGTTAATTTCACAGGTATATCTCTTTTATTCATCACAAGCATCCTACTGGTATAATTTATGTATTTTCTCATGTCACAGGCAAAACTGAAACGGAGTGAAATGAAGAGTCCTTCCCTAAATCATACAACCAACAAGTAATAGACCCAGAGTTAAAATCAGGTTTTCTCATGCCAGTTTTCTACTCCTTCATTTATGCTACAGTTGATCATGGACAAAAAAAAATGAAGGGAAAGAAGAAAGGTCAAGGAAAAACGGGCAAAATCATGACTCAGAATTAAGTTAGCATGAATTTTCAGTCAGCATAATTTTGAGAATTTATCCAGCAAAGTCCGTCAACCTGGGAATAAAATCTGAAAAACAGATGGTGGAGTGATTCACTTTTGAAGATTGGCAAGTTGACACAGTGCAAGGTTAAATATGCAAGGATATTTTAAGGTGGTAATGAGTACATCACTGGAAAGTTGAGCAGTGTTTGCAGAAAGTGAAGCCAGAAGGTGACTGATAGACTAAGGTTGAAAAAGACCTAACTGCCTCCTTTCTGTCATAAAATCTCACTTCAAATGTTCATTTCCTCAGCCTCTTTTGATTCTAGAGCACAGGTGCATTGAATTTAGGGCAATTCTACAAGCTTCCTAATATCTTCTCAGTAGATTTCACTTCAGTTCAAATTAATCAGAGGTCTGTGGTTTTTGTTTCTTTTTTCTAATTGACTAATACAATATTTGATCCATTTTGGTTTCATTTTTCCCCTCCTCTTATCCTAATTCTTTAAAATTACAGAAAGCATTTAAAACCAATAAAGGACGTGATCAACATCAAAGCAATTGAGAGAAACACTTAGAAGAGAAAATAGATGGCACTGGATTGACAGGAGTAGAAAAACACATTAGCTCAAAACAAGCTCAAGAGGAAACCATTAGAAAGATTCATAGTAAGATCAGATCCGAAGATGTTCATAGTAAAATGTATAAATGAAAAGAGAACAGGTGTTCAAGTAGAATCATCTGAGCAATTAATGAACTGCATTACCCATAGCAAAACTGGCAGCCCAAATAGGATTCTCTCTCCTTCCTCATACATGGAACACTAGTTGGTAGAAGTTGCATACTTCCCGAGGCTAAACAATCAGACACACTTCCTAAAGAAAGTGAAGCCCCCTTCTGGGGAGGGTTTCTCAGGCAATGTGGTGGGCTGGGAGAGGGGCAGAGCCGAGCTCAGCAGAATTTGGGGACCTCCAGGAGGAACGGACATTAAAGAGTAAAGCTGAAGACAAAGAGGGAATAGTTTTCCCACTTTCTCCACACAGTTCCCTGAAAGAGAAGCTGGACTGTCAACATTCCCCTTCCGAAGATGCAGAGCCCATAGTTGCTCGCCTCACCCACAACATCAATCTGGCTACTTGCACTAATCCACTTTACAAAAAACACATCCAAAGATAGCAAAACACGTCTCTATTGTTTGTATGTCCTTACTCTATCATTTGCTTCAAAATAAATCATAAAAAGTAATCTGGTACCAGCTATCTATACCTTATATCTACCAAATGAGTGACCCTTTATAAACACATTTCTGGCATTAGAAAACAGACTATTTTAAATGTTCAGAAGTCTCATCTCAATTCTCTTAAATTGCCCCTCAATTCTCTGAAATGGCCCTTTGTGCTGCCACAAAGATGGCAGCACCCACAGCCAATAAGGAGGGAATATGCTAATTGACTGCCATGCCTTCAAAGATGCTGGCGCCCACAGCCACAAGATGGTGGCGCCCAGTTGCCTCAACCCCACTGGGGGGGCAGGTGCATGGCATGGCCAGGCCCGCCCCCAGGTGGGTCCGGCCACTCCACACACCTGCCTCTGGAGTCCCCCAGTCCCTTCAGCCCCCCAGCCACCCAGGTCTGGCCCGAGGTGCAGGTAAACCTCAGATAGCGGCTGCCTAGCCAATGCCCGAGGTGCAGGCAAGCCTCAGATGGTGGCTGCACAGACTCCCAGGGCTGGCCCGAGGCTCAGGTAACCAGGGCCAGCTGAGGCTTGTGCTGCCAGCAGTGGCAGCAGCAGAGATGTGATGGGAGTGTTGCCTTTCCCTGATTGTCGGGTTGCCTCCTGCCCCTATGAAGGGGCAGACCGGGCTGAGGGACCCCCTCCTCCAGTGCATGAATTTTCATGCACCGGGCCTCTAGTATATAATAATTCCTTATCAAGTAATCACCTATGGAACTTGTGGGTGCGCGCGCACACACACACACACACACACACACACACACACACACACTTCTGAAGATCACTCTGACCTGCTGAATTAAAATATTCATTTTGTCCCCATTGAGGGGCTCAGCAATGTAAATGTTAAACAAGTGAGCCAGATAATCTTGTGATCTTAAAATTTTGGGGAATAATGCAAAACGTGGTATTATGTACAACCACGAGTACCATTTATCTGCCCCCTACATCCTTACTCACTTGGCATTTCTGCCTTATTAGAGACCACCCTTCAATGAATTTTTTTATGTCCACAGTTTATTACCTGGTAAGTGTTGAAAAAAGAGTGGTAACTTCTAGTGAGATTTGTCAATTTTTTGTTAGCCAGTATTAGTGTTCTCAAACTTCAATAGGCATAGGATCATCTCAAAAATGATTAAAGTAGAGAGCCTCATAGAGTGCCTCTGATACAGTAATGGGCAGGAATCTGCATATGTCACAAGCATCCCTAGGTGATGTTCACACTTTCAGGAGCACTTGCATCCTCTCTCCTTACTTTCTTTCTCTGTGTCTCTCAGCCTCCCCATTCCACAACTTATTTTCTTCTCTGTTTTTCCTGCCTTACCTAGCTCTCATCCAGTGACAGTGAATATGATGTAATTCACAAGCGTCCTATCTGTTTGGGTAGAGATTATCAGTACTCTGCAAATGCTGTGTGATTTTACTACCAGCTAAATAAAAAACACTGCAAGGATATCCCCATGAGTTTTCTTACTTGAAACAGGAAGGTACGTGAAAACAAATCGGCTGAGAATAAGTAGATCAATGGTCTCATTCCTGACTGCACACTGAAATCACCTGAGAAGCTTTTAAATCCACCCCCAGAGAGTCAGATTTATTTTCTGGGCTCTGGCACCAGAAATTGGTTTGTTCTTTTAAGTCCTGGGGTAATTTCAACGTGCAGGAAGAGTTGACAACTCCCAAAGTAGATTCAGTGGGAGCCGATACAAAGGTCATGACAAGGAAAGACACACCACTGAGGTATAAAGACAATGGAGGGACAAAGATACTTTAACAAAAAGAACGAAGAAAAATAGATAATTATATATAACCGATGGAGGGGAAAATGGAAAGAAAGAAGCATTGTTGGGGCAAAGAGAGAAAGAAATCAATGAAAATGAACAGTCCTTCCTCAATACCTGCCAAAAAATAGGAAGCGTTTAAGTGGAATTGAGGGAAAAGTATTTTCAATGGGTTACAAACACATGCTGTAAAAGGAACAGTCAATGCTTCCCACTCCAAAGATAATGAAAGGATTAGAGTCCATTTCTCTTTCCAGACTAAGCCCCAGGGAGAGAAAGAGCAAAAGTCAGAGCATAACAAGAGAGAGTTTTATGAATGCCTACTGAAAGAGTGAGGGAAAAGTGACTGACAGACCGATGAATACTTTGAAATGATAAACCCTGGAGCTCAGAGCAGAAAAGGACAAACTAAACCGAAGTCCAGAGCACAATTAAGGGTAAGAAAAATCACTGCCAACACTATTAAGGTGGAGGGGTCTCCAGACAAGTCATAAAATGTTTACATGAAACATAATCAGAAACAAAAGGAGAAAATGAATAAAATGGTTTGCAATAGCAGAGCTCAGGTTCCCTATTGGAAACAGAACATTCCTATAAAATCTTTCATAAGCTAAAATGGCATAAAACAAAGAAGCAATTATCATTAATGTATAAGGAAAAATTTTGAGTGTTCCCAGACCCCTTATCAAACCACACCAAATAACACGCTAGACCTAAAATAACACTAACATATAATAAAACCATGACTAATCTGATAAATACACTGTGTAAAGTAGAATTAATGTATGTGCAATATAGTTTCATTGATTAAGAAGACTGAGTTCTGCTTAAGTATAAGATAAAGAAACATCTGTATACCCATCAGTACACTCAAATAATAGACTTTCCATTGAATCCATTACTGGATATTGACAAAAAAAGCCACTTTGCTACTACTAGAACCAAAAATAATTTTAGCAGCTTTCACGATTTATTTCTCTCTCATGTAAATAGTATGAATGGTTGACAAAAGCAAATTCAATACACACACATCGTTATTTTGTTCACCAGGATTGAAATGCTTAATTATGTCCAGAATTACACTAAGCATAGTGCCCTTATGAGCTATCTGATACTTCAGGACACATCTCGCTACCAAATGCACATCATAAATCAAGATAAAGCACAAATGCTCACAGACACAGTTCAGAGCATCTGATGCTGAGCATGGTTCCAGGGGAAGGAGCTGGGTGGGGCCACTCTCACTGCTGGTGCCACTGCTTCCATAACAGCTCGAAGCAAGACTAATGCTGAATGCTAGTGTGTGTGTGTGTGTGTGTGTTTTAAGTGAAAATCCTCTTCAATTTTATTTCAGTTAGCAAAATGGTAATTAATATAGGTCTTTCGTAAAAGTGAAGGAGTGTAACACTTGTCTTAAAATATGGAGGATATCTTTAATGGGATATTAGAAACAACTGTTTTGGAAGAACATGCAGAAAGTCTATTTCAAAAAGGTTTTTTTTGTTTTAACTATAGATATGTCTTAATTGGTTAAAGTTACAAAATGATGGAGAAAGGGCAAATGCTATTTAAAATTTGCAAAAATAAAAAATCCTAAAGCAAAGAAAACCTCCCTCTTGGAAAAAATGCCAAGAGAAAAAGCCATAAATCCAGATAAATTACTTTGTCTTATGCAGGAAGACAAGATGACTAATTTTAAAATTACTCATAAAAGTGGACACAGAGGACAAACATTGACTCTTCAATATTAAAAATTCAATCTTCTAAATAGAGCAATTTGAAATGACTCTCCCAGTATAGAATTTTTTAAATACATTTTTATTTATTTCATAAGAGAAGGAAGAGGGAGAGAGAGATAGAAACATCAATGATGAGAGAGGATCATTGATAGGCTGCCCTGCATGGCCCCGACTGGGGATTGAGCCCACAACCCAGGCATGTGCCCTTGACCAGAATTGAACCTGGGATCCTTCAATATGAAGGCTGACGCTCTATCCACTGAGCCAAACTGGCTAGGACTAGATTAGAATTTTTAATCATCAATTAATCACACTCTTTAATGCATGTGTGTGTGTGTGCGCGCGCGCACACACACACACACACACACACACGACTCTTTTGGTCTTGGTTAAAATCTTTTTCTGGTCTTCAAAAACCCCTTCCCATATATTGCGCAGTCTGACATTCTGGAGAGAGAGTGTTTGTAACAGTGAGAAATATAATAAATCATAAAATTTGATAATATATCAAATCAGCTGAATAAATTGTGATACATAACTTATAGTTCTATTTATTGTGACTTTGTACAATTTTTCATCAAGTTACAAATGTGAGAAAAAAATGAGTACCATCTTCTGAAGAAACATACCATTGCTACATTCAATTTTATTCTTCCAAATATAATGTCTTTGCCTGAGACACAATATGAGATAAGAAGTGTAAATATGTGTGGGAGAGAGCGTGTTTGATTTCACAATCTGTTTAATATGCATTCTGGGGCCTCTGTTTCCTTTGTTGTCTGGGTTAAAAAAAACCATTGGTTTAATTTAAGTTTACCTTTTCTCCACTCAGTGACTATTGGACACTATTAACCATTCCATGCCTAAACTCTACTTTCTTGTCTTTCAAGTCAGTCCTCTACATTGACACTCATTCTTCTCTGGTCATTCTCTATCAGGCTCCTTTCCTGATTCTTCTAACGTTAGCTTCTGTGGGCAATCTCATTTCTATCAATAAATCCCAGTACTACTAATGATCATCAAATCTATATCTCCACCCTAGGCCTTTCTTCTGATCTTCAGACCCAAATATCCAGCGCTTTGTTGAAGAGTACCTGATGGGAAATGCAGTAATATTTCGTAGAGCCTATTCTCTTTCCTTCAATATTGGCTCCCTTTAAAGCATATCTCAACCATGTTAATGACTATGCCCTTGTTTCCCAAATTGAAAACCTTGCAGACATTCTACGCTGAAATTGACAATATAGTTTAATTTTTCATTCAAATGAGAACATGTTTGATAATGAAATGGACACTTAGTATACTGGTCAAATAGAATATACAGTTACGCTATAATTATCTTTTAAATTTCAACTGATTGTGTGGAAAACTTGTTGACATTTCTCAGGCCTATTTTTAGTTATTTAGATGCTCATTGCCTTCGTCCTAGAATATTTCAGGCCTAACTCATGTTCCTGCTTCTAACGTGTGCCTCTAATACTACTTTTGAAGTTATTTTTCTAAATCTCAAATCTAATTATGTGATTCCCTTGTTTAAAATCTTATTGTATCTATCTGCCTTTCAGGATAAAATTGAATCTCATATACATGTAAGCCCTAAATTATCTAATTCGAAGCTACTTTGGAAGGATACATTCATGTGATGACTAAAATCAGTCTGTTTTCTGTCTAAGATGTGGAAAGCTGAAATGAGCATTGCTCCTTCTCAATAATGAGAGAAATCTGGATTAACCACAAAGTTAGAGCTTTTATTGAATTCATCAGTTGGTATTGCAAGGCAATGAAGTAGGCTGAATCCCCAGAAGAAGCAGACCTTTTTAAGGAGAGATGGAGCACAAGGATTTTCTCACAAGGGGAATAGCATAGGAGGAAGAAGCACTATCCATCACAGGTGGATAAGAATAAATCAAGTAAAATAAAAAAATGAATTCTTGCCCGGCCAGTGTGGCTTAGTGGTTGTGTGTGGACCTATGAGCAGGGATGCAGGGTGGCAGGAGGGTGTCACAGTGAACCGGTTGCTGCACATGCCTGGGTTGCAGGCTCAATCCCCGGTGGGGGGAGAGCAGGAGGCAGCTGATCAATGATTCTCTCTCATCATTGATTCGTCTATCTCCCTCTCCCTTCCTCTCTAAAATCAATAAAAATATATTTTAAAAAATGAATTCTTAATGTCAAGTGTGGACTACTGTGACTAAATAGTATCTCTGTGAGCCCTAGACCCAAGTGGAATTTGCACATACTCATAGTCCCTTTTCCATGAACCTTCCCTTTTTGCTCATGAGAAAGATTGGGGAATAATATGGGAGAGCAGAGAGAGCCCCCAAAGGTGGTGTAAACATGGAGGAGATCAGTCACCATGGAGGGAAAGTTATGGAACCCCACACTCCTGCCCTTATCCTTTTCATAGTATCCATCCAGGTAATGAGGTCACATAGCAAATGCCTAAGGACACTGAGGGAGGAACAGCAAACCCTATCACCTTCAGGGCAAAGGTAAAGGCACACTGACAGGGCAGGAAAGACAGAAGAAAAGAACCCTCTATCCCAGAGGCAGCAGCAGAAGGAGTTCTGGAACCAGTGTTCTATCCCTAATGCGATTAAAAAAGAGAAAAAATAAATAAAATAAATAAAAAAGAGGCAGAATGCACTCTCCCACATATGCGCTGCCACAGATACAAGGCACAATTTTGCCACCATGGTCTGATAAAGAAGGGTGAACATCTGCAGGTATAAATGTTATTTACTGGAGTCTTTGCTGCTTTATACTTGATTCCCAGCATGTAATAAATGACGATGAAGCACACAAAAAAAGCAGGGGAAAATACTGCAATGAAAAGATCCAGACTCAGAGATGACCCAGATTTTGGAACTATCAAGCAGGGACTTTGTCATAATCTATCTACCTATATAAAAAGCCAGCAACTGGAGTGCTGTAACGACCAGAACAACCGGTCACTATGACACCCACTGCGGCCAGCGAACTGGTCAATTGGGTGGGTGTGCCGGCAGCCAACCTCCCATGGCCCCTCCTTCGGCCAGCCCCGCCCCTGATTGGCCTCTCCCACTCCAATGGAGGGTGAGGCGGCCAGCCAACCCTCTGAACCCCCGCCCCCCTGGCCAGCCCCGCCCTTGATTGCCCCTCCAACCTCAATAGGGGGTGGAGCCGGCTGGCCAACCTCCTGCAGCCCCTCCCCCGGCCAGCCCCACCCCCAATGGACCCCTACTACCCCAATCTGCCCACAGCCCCTCCCCCTGGCTAGCCCCACCCATGATTGCCCCTCCCATCCCAATAGGGGACGGGGCTGGCTGGCCAACCTTCTGCAGCCCCTCCCCCCAGCTGGCCCCACCCCCACCCTCAATGGGCCCCCACTACTCCGATCTGTCCCCCACTCTGATCAGGGACAGAGCCAGCTGGCCAACCACCCATGGCCTCTCCCCCAAGCCACTGGCCCCAATTAGCCCCCAACCCCATTTGGGAGTGGGGCTGGCTGGCCCACTGACCACAGCCCAAACCCATGGCCAGGCCCACCCCCAACCGTCCCCCAATCAGGGGCAGGACCTGCCCCCCAGCCAGCCCAGCCCTGATCGGGCCCTGATTGGGGTGGGCCAGCCAGCCAAACTCCCACCATCTCCTCTTCCCTACAGGCCTAGGCCCAACTCTCCAATTGGGGCAGGCCAGCGGGACCCCACCTGTGCACGAATTCATGCACTGGGCCTCTAGTGTGTGTGTGTGTGTGTGTGTGTGTGTGTGTGTATATATATATATATATATATATATATATATATATATATATATATATGTCTAATATGCTAAGTGTCCATCCGGGTAATGATGTCACATAGCAACACCTGGCTTCCTCTCCCTAGCAACTAGCCTCCTTGCAGTTTCTTCAGCCCAGGAACATGACTTGCTTTATAGCCAGGCAGAAACATTTCACACTGTAATCAAATGTCTGTGAAGCATTTTCCCATGCCTCATCTCATTTTGAAGCATCCATCTTATATAAAAACTGCTGTTTGAAATTGTAACCCTGCTATTTTGGCTTCTGTAAATGCTTGCTTACTTAAATAATAAGGAAAATAAGATTACTCCCACTCCAGAGAGGCTGTGGACTATGCCCCAGACAGAGTTGTCAGTGCTGACACCAAGCCAGGCCTTGAGATATGGTCTCATGGCCCCTTTCCAGCACATAGGCCTTCTTTCCCAGAAGACCCAGAAGTCTCATTCCAAATTTGGGAGACAAAAGAGCTAGGAAAAGTATAAATAGAAAAGGTTTCCTCCATGTGGGGGGGCCCAGAATTTGAAAGGTACATTTTTCTCTGGCCCTGCCCTTAATAAAATGTAACTCCCTTTCTCTAAGCATGGCTTGGTTTTTTTCCGGTCTTCTGTAACATAATGGTTCCTGGACCAGGAAAAAGGCCAAACATGCTGGCCTTTTGGCCTCTGGTGGGTGGACCGGGTTTGGGGCCCAGGGGAGCTGGACAGGCCTCTAGGAGGCACTGCTCTGATTTAGCAGAATTGAACCAGGGGACTCTGGGCACTCCCGGACCTCAGCCTAGGACCCAGCCAGCATCTGGAAAGAGTGGATGGACACTTCTGGACCTGTCAACAGAATCAGCAAGGTAGGGGCCCTATCAGTCAGGCCCACTCCCAGTGAGTGGAAGGGGGAGCTTGATCACCTCCCCAGAAGTCAAGGACTTCCTCAGGCAATTAATCAGGAATCAGGTGGACTGTTTAAACTCTGAGTAAATATCTGGTAGAAGTAAAAAACTCAGACTGTCTGGTGTATAAATGTAAGTGTGAGAGTCTGTGTGAAAGACAGTGCAAACCCTGCTTTAGAGGGAAGACAGTAGAGAACTTTTAATTGCTTTTCCTTGATTTATAATTTTGCTGTGTTAGTTTAAAATTTTGGAATTCTAGGGTTAATTTAAAGGTATAAAATTTGTGAAGGTTGCCAATCCAGAGAAGTTTAAACAAAGGCTTTTTGGATTAAGATTAGTCATAATTAACTGCTTTGTAGATTGCCTTTTTCAGCCCTGCTAGCAAACAGAAAATCATGTGGTCCTGAGAACTGTGACCTGCCTTCCCTTCCTGATAGATTTACAGTGGGTCTCTGGGGGAGGAAGAGAGCTGAAAACTGCTCCAGAGCAGGTGTAAGAAAGGGTGGAGGCAGTGGAATTCACTCTCAGCCTGCTGAGATAGAGAAGCCCTAGGCTGGGGGACAAGGGGATGGTTAGAAATATCAGAAGTGGTGAAAGAGGAGGAGGATTTGAGATCTTTTGGGGCCTTGGAGTAAAGAAGGAAAATCTGGAAGGGAGAGCAGCTGTTCCTTAAGTGTAAAAAGCCTGGTTATACAGGATCTCAGACTGCTTGCCTTATTTCCCCTGCTAAGGACAGAGTAAATGGTTAATGCAAAAAAGGGGGGGGGGGGCGTCAGCGGGGAGAGCAGGGAAAGATAGGTTTTTGTTGATTTTGCTGGCTACAACCCACTCTGCTGGCTTCCTTGGTTTCTTACTTATCTGAACTATGCTAGTAAAACACAGTGGATCTTCCTCTGCCCTGTTTTCTTCTTTTTAACCCTTCCAATACACATAAAGAAAATCTCATTGTCTGAGCCTGGCAGGGCGGGGTTACTGGGTACTTCTTGGGCAGTGGTGGAATATTCAGCAAAGGAACTTTAAGATATAATATCTTTAATGTTACAACTAGTTTAAGTTTTAAAAATATCTGTCTCTCAAAAAGAAATATTTTTACCTACTCTTAGTTTTATCACAGAAGGTCTAAGTCATAAATGTTAATCTAAGAAATTTTGGCTGTTTACTTTTTAGGAATCATTAAAGGATTGGGGTTTCAAAGAATAAGAAATACTGAGTAGAAGGTTTGAGGCATGGTTATGCATTTTTAAAGGACATAGAAAGAAGGTTTGAAGGCTAATTTAGAAGTATAAAATTTATAAAGGTTGTGTATGTAATAAGAAGGAGAAGAGAAATGTTGAAAGGAAATCAAATAATACAGGCCAGTAGGCCAGGAAGAGTAAATAATTTACATTCTGCCTCACTAAACAGAGGGTAAATAGTTATGCCAAAGTACTTAGGGAGGGACTGATAAAAGAAATCTAACAGTTACCATTTATTATAATACATTCAGAAAATATTACTTCGGAAAGTCCATAAAAAGGACTGGCAAGGAAAATTCTATCTTAAAGCAGGTCAGTATATTTTTCTCCTTATACAATTCCTCTGAAATTTGGCAATACTTAATAAATAAATCATGGCAATACATTTCTTTGCATAAATTCAATAAAACCGGTTTCCAATAGTGGTTTTATTAACCAGAAACTTTGACTGGAGTATCATGTTTTAAAGAGTCCTGCCTGAACTCTGAAGACTTAAAGCCAATAAGAGTGCCCTGGAGAAAGTCTGGTATTCTGCTTGGTAGCCCTGAAAATAGCTGGTGCTGGAGCATTAGGCCCATACCCTACCATCACTGGCAGTTGGTCAGAGTATAAGGGAAGCAATAAGGGTGCCTCTGTGTCCCTGTGGGACCCCCATGCACTCTGAGCCACGACGAGTAGGAGGGCTGAGATGGGCCTTGAAGCCTAGGGCATGGGCCCGGGTAGAGCCACTAGAGGTGAGGACTTCACCTAACTCAGCAGATACTACAGGCAGGCCTGACGGCAGCTGGATGGCTTGGCTTCCTGGCCCTATGGGGCACATTAAGATTCAATCATGAAATTCCGGCAAAGGTAGTCAGTTAACATTCTTGTTATGTTTATGCAAACAATCAGGCCAAATTAAATACAATAGATAAATTAGTCTTGATTTGGCTCTTTTGATAAACATGGGGGCAATTTTGAGAAGAAAAATTCTATTTCAATAGAAGTTATTAAAACTGAAAGCTTTTCTTTCCCTTCCACCAGACCATTTGTTACAGTTTGTCTCTGCCAGGTCACAAGCCCACCTCCTTCTGTGCCCAGGCCTCATTGTCCCTCTGACAGACAGCAAGGATCTCTTGGCTCTGAGAGAAACCTCTGACCCGCCTCAGCAGGAAGTAGCTAGAAGAGCCCACCGATGTCCATTTTCCCTAAAAGAATTCAGAGCCAGGATCCTTGAGGTAATATATTAGGCAGTTAGACAGATATGAGCAGAGCAAGGATGATAGGCCAACTAGCACTACCAGATGTAATAAAGTCTTTCCATCTCTACCTATGTGAGATGAGGGGACTCCCCAGAAGCAAGAAGGAACAAGACTGCAGATGAAGCAGCCCGAGAGGCTGCCCTAAAACCAGTGGGGCCTCTACAGATTCTAGTGACTCTTCCAAACCCTGACTACCCACTTCACCAGCTTACATGGAAACCCAATCTAGAAAAGCTGAAATCCATAACCAATCTTTAATCAAGTTCTCACGGGCTTTACAGTCCACCCAGAAAGCAGTCCAGAAGCATGTCCAAGGTACTCTCCCTGTACCAACTTCTGCTCCGGTCCCTCCTTCCACCCTGGTGACTCTGTTTGGGTAAAGAAATTTGCCACACAAGGACTGACTCCTACCTGGAAAGGACCACCCCCACAGCAGTCAAGGTCGACGGGATCCCGATGTGGCTTCATCATACCCGGTTTAAGACAGCCCAAGCAAAATAGAGAGTCCAGGACTCTTCAGACCCTCTAAATATTAGTCCGGGCCCTCATTCTGGGCCCTTATTTTATAAACAGGCCCACTGACTTTATTCAGCAGAGAATTAATTCTATTAATCTTATAGTCCTCGTGGGTCAATATAACTCCCTCGCCAACAATGACCCAAAAGAGTCAATGATTTGACTCATGTACATAAAACCAGTGGGGAATGAAGCTTCCATCTTATATAAAAACTGCTGTTTGAAATTTTATCCCTGTTATTTTGGCTTTTGTAAATGCTTGCTTGCTTAAATAATAAGAAAAATAAGACTACTCCCATTCCAGAGAGGCCATGGACTATGCCCCAGACAGAGTTGTCAGTGCTGACACCAGGCCAGGCCTTGAGATATGGTCTTATGGCCCCTTCCCAGCATGTAGGCCTTCTTTCCCAGAAGGCCCGGAAGTCTCATTCCAAATTTGGGAGACAAAAGAGCTAGGAAAAGTATAAATAGAAAAGGTTACCTCCATGTAGGGGGGCCCAGAATTTGAAAGGTACATTTTTCTCTGGCCCTGCCCTTAATAAAATGTAACTCCCTTTCTCTAAGCATGGCTTGGTTTTTTTTTCTGGTCTTCTGTAACAATTTGATCCTCACAGAAGTCCTGGAGTAGGTAGATAGGAGACGTGGTAGAATCCTATTTTCTTTTCATTTGCAAGACAAGAGATTTAGAAAGTTTAGAAACTTGACCTGACTGAAAAGAAGTAAGAAACGGTGGACATTGAAAATGACTTCAGGTTTTCTCACTGCACAGAATACTAGTATACTCAAACACTGCTTCAGTTAAATATTTTACCCTTTGTACTCCCTGCATGATCTACAATTATAATCTGCTTCATGTTGCTATTTACTGCTGTGTTGCCAACAATTACCTGAAAGAGAAGTTGAGGTGCTTCACTGGGCTGGAAAAAGTTTAGCTAAGTCAGAAAGCAAGTCTAATTAAGCAAGTTTATTCTGTATCTATAAAAGGCTAAGTTGATTCGTGCATGTGCGATACACATAAAGCTCTTGCTGGCACCAATTGCACACATGTGTTTCGATCTGTCATTGTCGATCGTGAATTTAGTTGACACTTCTATTATAGAAGGGCGAATAGCGATATTAAAATATTTCTTCTAATTAATTTCTTTTCAATGTGCATGAATCCATGCACTGGGCCACTAGTATTATTCATAATCATCATAAAGTAAAACAAAAAAATGTCTTCCAACTGATGTAAGGGAAGCTATTAGGGAGCTTCTAATATATGTCACTAGAGGTCCAGTGCATGAAATTTGTGCACTCGATGGGGGGTTCCCTCAGCCCAGCCTGCACCCTCTCACAGTCTGGGAGCCCTCGGGGGATGTCCAACTTCCAGCAGCCGAACATCCTTAGTGCTATTGTGGTGGTGGGAGAGGCTCCCGCCACCACCGCTACGCTCACCAGCCATGAGTCTGGCTTCTGGCTGAGTGGCGCCCCCCTTGTGACAGCGCACTGACCACCAGGGGGAAGCTCCTGTATTGAGCGTAGCACCCTGATAGTCAGTGCACATCATAGAGACTGGTCGTCCCACCATCGGGCTGAAACTGGCTCTCTGACATCCCCTAAGGGGTCCCAGATTGCAAGAGGGTGCAGGCCAGGCTGAGGGACCCCACCGGTGCATGAACAGGGCTGGGGAGGGACACAGAAGGTTGGCCTGCTGGGGAGGGACTGTGGGCGGGCTGCAGGGTTTGTCTGGCCTGTTTCGCTCAGTCCTGATTGGCCGGATCCCAGCAGCAAGCTAACCTACTGATTGGAGCATCTGCCACCTGGTGGTCAGTGCATGTCATAGCGAGCGGTTGAGCGGCCTTAGCATATTATTAGCATATTATGCTTTGATTGGTTGAACGGATGACCATATGACCAGACACTTAGCATATTAGGCTTTTGTTATATAGAATTGTATAAATAAATACCAAATGCACATCCAAAAATTCAGATTGTCACAGAAAATTTGTGAATTTTGCAATATGTACATTTTACCTCAAAAATATGTTTAAATTAAAATCAAAGGGGGAAATGCAAACTGCCTACATTTGAATCCTGACTCTACAATTTATTATCTGTACAACCTTGATCAATTTACTTAGACTTCTCTGCCTGCAATTCCCAGCAGTAGCAAACTTCTCATTCTTAAAGACAGTTTATATGTCTTGCTCTACCATTTTCCATTCCTATCCAAGTAAAGGGAATTTATTCTTAGGCACCTAATACATATCTGTATTTTTGTACCTATCACACAGTTTTGTAATTATTTCTTGAATATATTTCTATTCTCTCATATCATGACTTTGTATAAAAGCCAGATTGTATTTAATTTTATGTTCCAGATCTTCGTTAGTGGCATGACATATGATAGAGTCTCAATAAATATCCAAATAAATGAATGGATAAAAAAATCTATTATGGTTCACTTCAGTCTTGGTTACCTGATAACACTGCAGAATGCTCTTGGCTGGTAACTTAAAATGCCAAGACTAAAAGAGCATCCTAGCAAAAGGTTATCTGGAGTACCAGAGCATGTAAAGTTAACACAATAGCACATGCTTTCTTTTTTAGAAGTCAGAATATGCAGGAGGCTGGGGGTCCAGAATGATAAACGATGGATTAGTGATCATGTAAGGGTCACAGCAGGTAGAAGAAAAGACTCAATGCAGACTAGTGTAGGCACCTAAGAGAACCTATTATATCAGAGTTAGCTTGCATAAAGGCTTTGTGGAGACTGTTCCCATAGGCCTGCTGAGAAGCAAGCTTCCACACTCATTCGTTTTATTAACTTGATCTAAGTTAGATTTGGTCATCTTAAGAATTGACAGCTTGATTTGTCTCTTTCTTGAAAATTTTTGGTTGTTTCTTATCATTAATCTCTACAGTGCCCAAATCTGTTTTCACCTTTTTTTCATTCTCTTGAGGTAACCTTGTTTTAGGTTTCTGTACACTAGGGAGGCTGAAGAAGGTTACTGCCAGTAGAATAGTCAGTGATGGGTCATCTGAGGACATGGCACAATGCTATGATGGAGGTGTAAGGAAAGCTGTGCAATAGTGAAGGGGCAGAGCACTTGCCGAGACGAGTATTTGCAACATGAATAATTCTGAAAACATGAAATAGTGTGTGTTGGTTTACATGCTCTCAGCAATTGATAAAATCTAGCAATGACTCTCAGAGGGTGTTATTCCCAGTGATACCTCTGCTAAGGACATGCTAAGAATAGTCTTTGCTGGGATGAAGTAAGCAGTTCTCATGGGAACTCCTAAACATCTCAAGATTTGGGTTCTTTCTATCATCATTTTATTTTTCTGTCAAATAATGCAGTCTATAGAAATTTGGAATAGCATTTTTTAACCTGCAGCATCCCTGCTGTCTTGCAATATGAGAATAGGGAGTTAATCCTTCATAGTAAGAGTCTCTCACCTGTAGTTATAAGCTACCAAACCATGCTAAGTCAGCATTTTACAGATATCCACATCTGGATGAGACTTTGATTCTCTGATCTATGTTAGAGGTCAAATAATTAAGTATTTGGACGGGTAGAATACATATCTAGGAATTAAGGAGCATATAGTTTTTAAAATACACACACATGAGGGAGAAACCAAGATGGCAGCATAGGTAAGCACCTAAACTGCTGCCCTGCACAACAATTTCAAAACTACAACTAAAAGATAGAACGGACACCATCCAGAACCATAGGAAAGCTGGCTGAGTGGAAATTCTGCAACTAGAAGGAAAGAGGAAATCTCACGGAGAAGGAGCAGCAAGGAGCTGAGGTACAGAGACACGCGCGCACAGAGAGGAAGGGCGGCGGAGTGCCTGGCTGGCTTTCTCTGGCAGGAAAGGGAAAGAAGCCCCTGACTGCACTGAACCCCAGTTCCGACTGCAGTGAACCTCAGTTCCGGGCGAAACCCTGTAGACCCAGGCTCATACAGGGGGAGTTTGGACTGTCAGGTAGAGAGAAAGGCACACAGAGACTCAGAGACTCAGGGGAGCTGCAGCGGCAGGGGTCTGGAGGCGCGAGTGTGCACAAAGACTGACTGCGGAGGTTACCACAGGCTTTCCCTAGCGGAAGGGAGTCGGAAGCTCCTGACGGCACTGAACCCCAGTTTCGATTGCACTGAACCGCAGTTCCGGGCGAGCCCCTGGGGACCCACGCTCTTACGGGGGAAATATGGACTGTAAGGCGGAAACTCGGGAAACACGGAAGGCAGAGGTCTGGAGGTGCGCGCGTAAGGGCAGGGCTGACGGGAAGCCAAGACTGTCTGCTCTGCCCTGAGACTCTGCCCCATCCAAGCTGAGCACAGAGGCTTTTGCAATCTGACAAGGCTTATCCTATAAGGCTGTCTCCAGCACCGAAAATCTCCCAGCGTAGACACAGCTGATCCTCACAGCCAACTGGCCTGCAGGTCAATTCCTCCCAGTGATACCAACAACAATCAAGACTTAACTACAACAAGGCTGTACACACAGTCCACAAAGGGGTGCACCAAGAGTGTCCACCTCAGGTTAACTGGGGAGGCTGATCCACTGGGCAATATAGGAAACCTAGCACACAAAGCTACTCTACCAACTCAGGGAAGCAGTGAAAAATGGGGAGACAAAAAAACAAATCACAAACAAAAGAAATGGAGGAAAACAAATGACTGGATATAGAATTCAAAACCACAGTTTAAGGCTCTTCAAGAATATCCTAGAAAAGGCCGATAAATATAACGAGACCCTCGAAGATATGAAAAAGGACCAACTAGAAATTAAACATACACTGACTGAAATAAAAAATATTATACAGAGACCCAACAGCAGACTAGAGGAATGCAAGAATCAAGTCAAAGATTTGAAATACAAAGAAGCAAAAAAACACTCAACCGGAAAAGCAAAAAAAAGAAAAAAGAATCCAAAAAGTTGAAGATAGTGTAAGAAGCCTCTAGGACAACCTCAAGCGTACCAACATCAGACTTATGGGGGTGCCAGAAGAAGAGAGATAGCAAGATACTGAAAACCTATTGGAAGAAATAATGACAGAAAACTTCCCCGAACTGGTGAAAGAAATAGACTTACAAGTCCAGGAGGTGCACAGAACCCCCAAAAAAAGGAATCCAAAGAGGATCACACCAAGACACATCATAATTAAAATGCCAAGAGCAAAAGACAAAAAAAGAATATTAAAAGCAGCAAGAGAAAAACAGCTAATTACCTATAAGGGAGCACCCATACAATTGTCAGCTGATTTCTCAACAGAAACTATGCAGGCCAGATGGGAGTGGCAAGAAATATTCAAAGTGATGAATAGCAAGAACCTACAACCAAGACTACTCTACCCAGCAAAGCTATCATTCAGAATTGAAGGGCAGATAAAGAGCTTCACAGATAAGAAAAAGCTGAAGGAGTTCATCACCACCAAACCAGTATTATATGAAATGCTGAAAGGTATTCTTAAAGAAGAGGAAGAAGAAAAAAGTAAAGAGGAAAATTATGAACAACAAATACATATCTATCAACAAGTGAACCTAAAAATCAAGTGAATTAAAAATCTGAGGAACAGAATAAACTGGTGAATATAATAGAATCAGGGGCATAGAAAGGGAGTGGACTGATAATTCTCAGGGGGAAAGGGATATGGGGGGTGCAGGAAGAGACTGGACAAAAATCGTACACCTATGGATGAGGACAGTGTGGGGGAGGTAAGGGCAGAGGGTGGGGTGGGAACCGGGTAGAGGGGAGCTATGGGGGGAAAAAGGAGAAACAATTGTAATAATCTGAACAATAAAGATTTATTAAATTAAAAAAAAAAAGAAATCCCTATGAGATACTCTAGCCAAAAATGCTGAAATCAAACCAGTATGGAAAAGACTCAAAACTGTTAACACCCAGATCAAAAGGTTAAGAATCCTTAAAAAACAAAAACAAACAAACAAAAAACAGGAAAAAAAATATCTAAACCACCAAAAGGACCTAATTCTGTAGAAAACATTAAAACAAAAATGCAAGCAAGTATAGAAAAGCACATTCAACAATCCTAGGCACTACCGGTAAATTAAGCCCAAAGACAGAGAAAAAGAGAGATAAATATAGCTCATACTGAGTGTCACCCACAGTCCCGACTGAAGTCTTCTATTTTAATCTCAGTCCCCTTTCCTGATTCACCATTCACCCATGCCCCCTTCCAAACTGGGAGAAATCTCACTCTTAGTCTCCTACAGCACTTTGGACTGCTGTGATTAAGTGAACTTTTCTTTCGACTGGTTCATTTGCCTCACCTCCTTAACCATGTTCCAAACACCTTTGTATCTCCCTGGCTGCTCAATAAACATTTGAATGGATTAGAAAATGACAAAAGCCTACTCTCAGGAACGAAATCTATGGGAAACAAAACAAGAAAAGAAACCAGTCACAGTAGCATGTGTCCATGAGGTTCCTGAGAACCTCTCCTGTCTTTGCATTCTAGTTTAAATGTACTACCTTCAAACTCGGATTTTATTTGGAATTTGATTTTCACACTCATCTTATAGATACAACAACCCTTCTTGGCCAATCTGGTATCTGACTTCAGTTTATTGATAATAACGTATTGAGCTATATCTTATTAGAGCTCTCCTTGGTTTTCAATTTTGGCGGGGCCAGTCCTTCTATTTTCTTCTTCAAAATTTTATTTAAAAAATGTCAAACATGCCGAAACCGGTTTGGCTCAGTGGATAGAGCGTCAGCCTGTGGACTGAAAGGTCCCGGGTTCGATTCCGGTCAAGGGCATGTACCTTGGTTGCAGGCACATCCCCAGTAGGAGATGTGCAGGAGGCAGCTGATCGATGTTTCTCTCTCATCGATGTTTCTAACTCTGTATCCCTCTCCCTTCCTCTCTGTAGAAAATCAATAAAATATATTTTAAAAAAAATGTCAAACATGCAATAACATTCTATCACTGAGATTAATAGTTAACCATACTGAATTTACCACATACATGTACTATTATTCATCCAAAATTTGTTACTTTTGATGCATTTCAAATTAGTTGCAGATAGGCTACCAAGGAGACAGAACTGAACCTCACATCACCCTGCTTGGCCCCGGAGGATGACTGGTTAGCCAGAGACGGGTAAGATTCCTCAGGGAAGGAACAACCTAAGACAGGCACAGTCGCAGAGGGGCCATCAGGAGAGAACTTGGGAATCATCAGAGGTGGGGCACAGACCCTTATCCCCCCAACCTTGCAGGGGCATGAACCCTCACCGCATCTGAGGGGGGTCTCCTGCCCCCATGGCTGCTTTGCTTCCCACGCCCAGCTCAGATCGGGACACAGGTGACAGACAGTGACTTGGCTCAGCTCAGATTGGGACCCAGGTAACAGACAGAGACTTGGCCGACAGCAGCTGCCCTATATCTAAATCCAGCCTAGCACCAGGTATGCTCAGGGCCTACTCAAGAATGCAAATAATCCTTTCCACTAATATTTACAGGGTAAACTAAGATTGTTGGTAGAGTATTAAATTTGACAGTAAAATAATAATGAAGTTTTCAGATTAAATTAAATAGGCTAATTCAAATAAGTGAATATTCAAGAAAATTTAATTGTACTGGACAAAAAGCTGTTCCTAAAGTGTTAACTAAAATTTCTAGTGGTAGTTCATCTCATGGTAAAATTCCTGAACATGCAATGAAACTAAAGCAGTCATATTTTTGTGCAAAAAAATAAAATTTAAAGTTATCAAGACTGCATTATAAAATTTACAAAAGCCTCCATTAATCAAAAAAAGGGAGGATAGTAGGGTAATATCATGTAAGGAAAAATATCCTATAAGTAAATTACATCTAGAAAATTTTTACTTTACAAAATTAATTTTCATTTGTAATGCTAACAGCAAGACACCCATGAAAAACACACATGGTGTCTAAATAAGACAAAGGAAAATCGTTTGGGCAAAAATAAAAAGGATCCCAAATCAATTATATAGAAAAGACTCTTTTATTAACTTTTGGTCGAGAATATGTTTGTATATTTTCAGAAAACAACTCCAAGACCATGTGGGTTCCTGCAACAGAGAGGAATTGACAGGTCTGCTCCAACCATGAAGACAAGAGGAGAAACAGTCCAGAGATGGGAGACTCTGACGATGCCTTGCCACGCTAGCAGTCAGCAGCTGTGCGACGCAGCAGGTTGCCTAGGACCAAACCAGAGAGGGTCGGACCTGCATTGCCACCATGTGCCCACCATCCAGATATCATTGCTGACATGTACACATAAGGAACTGTTTGACATTGAAACGGGGACTCAGAACTGTTGGACATTGAAATTGGGACTCAAACATTTTTTTGTTATTATATGTTTATTTCTAGTCTGCAGAGGCAAGATTTTTTAAAGGAAAGAAAAGGGGGAAAAATAGATACAGAGGCAAAGAAGCATTGAACAGACTGTCAAACTACAGCAGGAAGGCAGAGGAGGTTTTTTTTTGGGGGGGGGGGGCTGTAAGATCAACTGAAGGACTTGTACGCATGCATATAAGCATAACCAATGGATAAAAGACACTGGGGGGGGGGCAGGTAAAGGCATGTACTGGGAGAAAGGGGAGGCTGGGGGAAGTCAATGGGGGAAAAAAAAGAGACATATGTACTACTATTTGTAATACTTCAAATTAAAAAAAATAAATAAATTCAAACAAACAAACAAACAAAAAAACAAATTAGTTGCAGATATGGCACTTCAGTGTGCATATCATTAACTAGAGTTCAGTAATTCTCTATTGTTCTATTTGATTTTTAGGGGTACAATTTATAAACAAGGGAATGCTTAGATGATGAATATTCTATTTCAGGAAATTTTTGAAAAAAAAAATGCTTTGACTTGTGTAACTCAAACCCTGTGGACATATTTCTTTCATTGTTAGGATTTCTAGTATCTAACAGCTCATAGCTTACAGACACAATGACATGTGAGTGAATTTAGCTGGAGCAAGAAAATCCTTAATGGAAGATACACTTGTTTTAAAATCAGAGTCATCTTACAAGTAGGCCTAACTAAATATTACTATGTAATATTGTCATTTATTACATAGTAATAATGCCAGTTAGCCCTTGTTACCTAGACTATAAGCTCAACACTGACAGAAAAAAATGTCACTTGTCTTTCATTCCTAACACTTAAGAAGAAAGAAATAAATTTGTATGCTTTACTGAATAAATAGAAGATGTATATTAACCTACACAAATGTGCCCAGACTGATAATGCATACATGTATCCTTTTCTTTTCAAGTGGATTAGTCGCTGAGATTGGATAGCAAGAGTTTGGTCTACAATGTATATACATATATGTGTGTGTATTTTATTTTTATTTTTTTTAATTTAATAAATCTTTATTGTTCAGATTATTACAATTGTTTCTCCTTTTTCCCCCCATAGCTCCCCTCTACCCGGTTCCCACCCCACCCTCTGCCCTTACCTCCCCCACACTGTCCTCATCCATAGGTGTACGATTTTTGTCCAGTCTCTTCCCGCACCCTCCATACCCCTTTCCCCCTGAGAATTATCAGTCCACTCCCTTTCTATGCCCCTGATTCTATTATATTCACCAGTTTATTCTGTTCCTCAGATTTTTAATTCACTTGATTTTTAGGTTCACTTGTTGATAGATATGTATTTGTTGTTCATAATTTTCCTCTTTACTTTTTTCTTCTTCCTCTTCTTTAAGAATACCTTTCAGCATTTCATATAATACTGGTTTGGTGGTGATGAACTCCTTCAGCTTTTTCTTATCTGTGAAGCTCTTTATCTGCCCTTCAATTCTGAATGATAGCTTTGCTGGGTAGAGTAGTCTTGGTTGTAGGTTCTTGCTATTCATCACTTTGAATATTTCTTGCCACTCCCATCTGGCCTGCATAGTTTCTGTTGAGAAATCAGCTGACAATTGTATGGGTGCTCCCTTATAGGTAATTAGCTGTTTTTCTCTTGCTGCTTTTAATATTCTTTTTTTGTCTTTTGCTCTTGGCATTTTAATTATGATGTGTCTTGGTGTGATCCTCTTTGGATTCCTTTTTTTGGGGGTTCTGTGCACCTCCTGGACTTGTAAGTCTATTTCTTTCACCAGTTCGGGGAAGTTTTCTGTCATTATTTCTTCCAATAGGTTTTCAGTATCTTGCTATCTCTCTTCTTCTGGCACCCCCATAAGTCTGATGTTGGTACGCTTGAGGTTGTCCTAGAGGCTTCTTACACTATCTTCAACTTTTTGGATTCTTTTTTCTTTTTGCTTTTCCAGTTGAGTGTTTTTTGCTTCTTTGTATTTCAAATCTTTGACTTGATTCTTGCATTCCTCTAGTCTGCTGTTGGGTCTCTGTATAATATTTTTTATTTCAGTCAGTGTATGTTTAATTTCCAGTTGGTCCTTTTTCATATCTTCGAGGGTCTCCCTAAATTTATTGGCCTTTTCTAGGATATTCTTGAAAAGCCTTATAACCGTGGTTTTAAATTCTATATCCAGTCATTTGTTTTCCTCCATTTCTTTCGTTTGTGATCTGTTTCTTCGTCTCCGCATTTTCACCGCTTCCCTGAGTTGGTAGGGTAGCTTTGTGTGCTAGGTTTCCTATATTGCCCAGTGGATCGGCCTCCCCAGTTAACCTGAGGTGGACACTCTTGGTGCACCCCTTTGTGGACTGTGTGTACAGCCTTATTGTAGTTAAGTCTTGATTGTTGTTGGTATCACTGGGATGAATTGACCTGCAGGCCAGTTGGCTGTGAGGATCAGCTGTGTCTACGCTGGGAGAAGTTCGGTGCTGGAGACAGCCTTATAGGATCAGACTTGCAAAATTGCAATAGCCTCTGTGCTCAACTTGGATGGAGCAGAGTCTCAGGGCGGAGCAGACAACCTTGGCTTCCCGTCAGCCCTGCCCTTGTGTGCGCGCCTCCAGACCTCTGCCTTCTGCAGCTCCCCTGAGTTTCCACCTGACAGTCCAGATTCTCCCTGTAAGAGCGTGGGTCCTCAGGGGCGCGCCCGAAACTGGGTTTCAGTGCAGTCAGAACTGGAGTTCAGTGCAGTCAGGAGCTTCCGTCTCCCTTCCGCTAAGGAAAGCCTGTGACAACCTCCACATTCAGTCTTCTCTGTGAGCACTCACACACACACGCCTCCAGACCCCTGCCAGCTGCGGCTCCCCCGAGATTCCGAGTCTCTGTGTGCCTTTCTCTCTACCTGACAGTCCAGACTCCCTCTGTATGAGCCTGGGTCTATGGGGTTTCGCCCGGAACTGGGGTTCAGTGCAGTCGGAACTGGGGTTCAGTGCAGTCAGGGGCTTCCTTCCCCCTCCCACCAGAGAAAGTCAGCCAGGCACTGAGCCGCCCTTCCTCTCTGTGCGTGTGTCTCCGTACCTCAGCCCTTTGCCTCTCCTCTGATTCTCTGTGAGCTTTTCTCTTTCCTTCTAGTTGTAGAATTTCCACTCAGCCAGCTTTCCTGTGGTTCTGGATGGTGTCTGTTCTGTCTTTTAGTTGTAGTTTTGAAATTGTTGTGCGAGGCAGCAGTTTAGGTGCTTACCTATGCCGCCATCTTGGTTTCTCTTTCATATGGATTTCTTTACTGGAGCTTTTTTCCCGCTTCCTCATCCTTAAAATCATCAGCATCAGATCAGCATCAGCATCAGAATCTTCATCATCATCATCATCATCATCATCATCATAGTCCTCATCATCTTCAGCAGCCCCAAGTTTTATTTTTTTCTGTGGAAACTTGCTATCACTTCCAGGAAAGAACCATTTCCAGACATACCAAGGAGTTTCACATGCTCTTCATCTTCTGACTCTGCATCTCCCACCACAGCTATTAAGTGCTGTCCACTAATATGCAGGGCCATGAACCACACTTCAAATGTAAGATCTCAGGTGGTGCTATTGCAAAGCTACCAAGGCAAAGCATTGACTGTACAGACATTTTCAAGATGCCAGAGCTACTTTACTTGGACTGCCTTCATAATGCATTGCCTCTGCTTCAATAACGGGCAACTCAGCCTTTGCACCAGCCCCTAAACTGACCATTCCTAAAGATAAATAATTGCTCATTTTCATCACCATCCACCTTAAAAGTGATAACCTTTGTCAGCCTTTAGTTCACAACTGAAAAGATAGTTCTGGGGTTCAGAGGGCTCAGGTCCATGCCCTCCAAATCTTCCATGGGGTGGTAGCACTCACTTAGGTGAGAGAGAAGGCAGATGGAGATAAAGGATTCTTGTTCCTCAGAACAGACTCAGAGGATGGAACTGCACCAGGACTGCCTTTGTCAGTTTTGCATGCAAGGTCTTCTAAACCTAGCATCTCATAAACACTGGAACAGATTTTTAACTTATTAATATATATTTTTTACTGTATATAAAGCATTAAGGCAAATAATTATGCTTTATGATAAGCTTCCAATTGGATATAGCTCAAAATTACACTCTTCCCTTAAAGAATCATTTCAACTGGTAGTAAGTGCTAGCAATAAGCAGTTTTCCATGATTACTGGGGAAAAAAAGTTCTGATTGGAAATATGTGCTTTCTATAGCATCCTTTGTGTGGTAGTTACATAAATTTTCCTTCATTTTTCATCCACTAATGCACAAAATTGTTAACTTTCTATACTTCTGTGGTTGCACATCCTTCCCTGAAAGGTCACATGACCTGGGTAACTCACAGCAAAAGCAGAAACAGAAGTTATGCTGAAGAGGAGGCAGAATTACTCTCATTAAGTAGCTCTTAGCTACTGAAAAGCTCTAGATTGTTTTGTATTTAGTACAATGTTAGTTTCCTGAGGATAAATCTACATTATATTCATTTCTTCATCTCCATTCCTTGCCTGGTACACAGTTGGTTTTCAGTAAATGTGATTAAAATGAATGACTGATATAAGGAGTAAACAGACAATGAAAGCATTTGAAAGGGGAAGAATCCGAATGGAGGGAGGAATTGTGCTGAGATTGATAAGCATAGATTTGGTAACAGAAATAAAAGGAAACATGAAAACTACGTGTAAAAAATGTCTATGGTAAGGTAGGAAAAGAGACCATTAAAACTGAGCAAAGTTTAACTTTGCTGAAACGAATGTTCAAGATTTAAAAGAGGTGTGTTCAATTTAGTAAGGCTATTACCTCTTTTCTCTCCCCAAATGCTATTACCCACTTCTTCCTCCAAGCATCACATTGAACTGAACAAAGAAATGAGCAAAAATTTAAGATAATTATCTGCAGGAGCAGCGAAAACTAGAAAGGTCTCTTCTACAGGCCTGAAAATTTGATTAATTTCTGGGAGATAGGAGGCTTGTCAGCCTTCTAAGATAAGATTGTTGTGCTGTCAGCTCATTATGAAACTCGAGCAAAAGCTGCTCAGTGAAAAGGGGAGCAGGTTTCCCCCAGTCAGTGTGGGTGTTAGCTAGTCCGGGCCCTATGAGAAGCAAGCTAGGAGAGAAATGGGGAGAGATCCGAGGGAGGCTGGGAGAGCCATCAACCACGATTCAAATCTGACTCTGAATGAAGTGGGGAGGACAGAAAGGAAGCAATGTTGGGTGGACACATCACTGACTGAAGTTCAAAGGGACGTTTGGCAAGGCTGCTGGGGGGCCAAAATTGCTGTCAGGGGAGTTGAACCCAGGAACAGACCTGCCTCTGAATCCTTGCCACCCTCACCCATTGGCAAGACCAGCTTGTGGGAAGTGTGACCTCCATTAAAAGGTGCCGATCGATGTCAGAAGACAGCAGCTGGGCTCTCCGTGAACGCTGCTCTCAGCCCTGAGAGGGGCATCCTCATGACGGGGCAGTCCGCCCTCTGCCTCACCACACACTCATGCAAAGGAAAGCTCTCCTTGTTCCCATGGGCTTCTCTTCCTGAGGGAAATGCTGATACTACCAAGAATTTAAATGTCGAGTAGGGAGGTCTGTGAGAACTAGAGCTAGCCCCAATCTCTGCAGTTGATCTGGGAGCTGTCATTGTTCCACATTCTCCCGCCTCCACGGTTTGTTTCAGAGTCCCTCTTCCTCTGCTAGCACCGTGACAGGACATGGTGTTCCACGGTGGAATGATTTAAACCTTCATCCCTGAGGGCAGTGACTTCTTGACACTTACATGCTTCTTCCTTTTTTTTTTTACTTAGATGCTTCTTAGTCTGGGGTTGCTGCACACGGCCCTTCACAGTGACAGTGAGGTAAGGGAGCACCACAGACGTCCAAGTGGATTCCTCTTTCTGACTCCAGTTGTCAGAGCAGCCTATCTCCTCCTGAGGGTTGCTTTCCCCTACCTTTAAGGTGACTCCTGTGCTTGACTGCTGGACCCTGGCAACAGGGATTTCCGAGCGTTCTGGGAGCAGCCTCAGCTTGCACGTCCATGGCACACGCAGTGTACGCTTGACTTGGCCATGCCTCCTAAGGCACAGCATCTCCTCGGTCAGAATCCTTTGCTTCTTGATAAGTGAGACAATTTCTGGTGTGATAACCACGATCACTTCTGTGATATGCTTCTGATGGTTTCTTTTTTATTTGCATCTTAATGCCATAAAATTGCTGTGGACTGAACTCTCTTTATCCCCTCCTCCCACTGCATGCTCAGATCACTGAAAGAAGTAAATAAAATAATGCATGCAAAGGAGATTAGTGCAGGGCACAAAGTACGAATAAATAAATATTGAATCTTTATCCAAATCGTTCCCAATGATAAGCTATAATCTACTTATAATGAGCATTTTATTTCATATTGCTATTGCAGCACCTGCTTTTCATTTAACACACAATAGTTGAGGGACACTTTTTTGTGTGCAGCACTAGGCATGGGCATGATTAAGATGGGGCTGCTTGTAAGACATTTGGAATGGAGCCCTGTGCTCACCAGTCCCTTTTTTATTCTCAGTTTATAAAAATGCTACAGCGGCTCATGTCTCACACAAATAACTTAGACCTTACCACTTAACAAAATATTAAAATGTCCTTGAACATTTTGAAGTGCTATTATTAAGATGATGTCATTTGTGTGTGTTTTTCCAGAGAAAATTACAAAAAAAATACACTATCCCAGTCATGTTAGTGTGTAATTTGTAGTTTAATATGTAGCATAGTTTTCAACTAGTTCATAATAGATGCATGGAGTTTAAATTTGCATCTAAACATTACTCATATTTCAGATATTTAGTAAAGCAAACAAGTACTCATCTTTCTGACACTTTCTGAACAAATCTGGGGACTTTTTGATTTGTTTTTGGTGGCTGATTAAAACTTTACACTTTATATCCTCTATGGTTTACACTGCCTGATAATAATTAGCAAGAAGAATTTGTTAAGAAATAGTCAATAGTGTATCTCAGTAAAAAATCAGCATCCTCAATAACACCAAATTTTTATTGCCCAAAGGCAAAAAGAAAAAAAAAAGAAAAAGAAAAAGAAAAACGCCACAACATTATATTCTTTTTTAGTCTCTTCTTTTGTCCTGTCACAATATGTTGAACATTTCGCTTTCAATAATGTTCCTATCCTGGTGTGCTGTACAATTACAGTAAAAACCCTACACTTATCAAAAATATCAGCTTTGTAGCGGTGCTTAATTCACTGGAAAAAAAAATAGACTATTTGAGCAATGAAAAATGCTCTTTAAATAATAAAATACTAGTTGAAGAAAAATAGCGAATATTTTACTCTTTATTGTGAAACAAGTAAAGAAAGTCAGAAGAAGAAAGATATAAGAATGGGCAAGGGAATAAATGATAAGAAAGTTGAGAATATAAGTTTCATGAGATATACAATATTGGAGACATTTTCAAATATTTTTTATTCCATGGTATAGTTCATTCTTATCATATAAGTAGGAAGTTCCAAATATGAAACTTTAAATCATTTTCTAAATTATTAGAAAGGAGGGAGGAAAGAGGAAAGGAATGTTTTGAAGGGATATGATTCTGAGATTGCTCCTACTGACTAAAACACAGAAGGGACCAAGACAAACAGTTTTTGGAGATTAATTCCAAACTATTTTTAAACATTTTTGGTCACTTTTGAAGTTCATAGTTTTATTGTATCACTATTATAAATAATAAGCCATTCTAGTCTTCTAGAAATATCGGAAGAATAAAGTCCTTTTATTTTGTGCATTATTATTAATTTCATGATCACAAAATAAGAAATTGGTTATATTACACTATCATGGTTGGGGGCTAGCTCTTGGGACAGGGGTAAAAAGGCAGTTTTATAGATGACCTAAAGTGAGAGGCTTCAAAATTTTACTAATAATACATTTCCTATGTCGGCTGGACATGGGACCTGAAATTCCCAATCAAATATTGTTCAAATTAAATTAATGATTACAGAAGGCCTCTGTGATACTACAGATGTTACACCAGAAGTAAGACAATTAATCTATTATCATTAATTTAAAAAATTATGAATAGCTAACTGCTGCTTCTTCGAGTATGTGAATTGCTAAAAAGATATGACAGAGGAATGCTGAGAGGAGGGAGAAAGGATGTGTCATATCAGGTGTGGACTCAGGACTGAAGTTATAAGATGAGCTTCTGAAAATGTGAAAGTGTGATAAATAAATGTGTTAGGCATTGTCAGCTTGCACTCAATGAAGTGTTCCACTTTTTTCTGATTTTATGCTCCTGCCTCCTGTATCACAGGGGCTGTGTGGTAATGACTACATATCCCACATGTCCTTGCAACTAGTTTTCTGCATGCGATTAGCTTGTACCGTTGAGATTCACACATTCATCTCAATGAAAATTTGGACATGGAAGAGGTGAGGCTATTTTTGGGTTATTTAGTGGAGCAGCCAATAAGCAGGATGCAGCAGATGTTCTATATATTAGAGTCAGCCTGTCTGTCTACACCAGTGGTCGGCAAACTCATTAGTCAACAGAGCCAAATATCAACAGTACAATGATTGAAATTTCTTTTGAGAGCCAAATTTTTTAAACTTAAACTTCTTCTAACGCCACTTCTTCAAAATAGACTCACCCAGGCCATGGTATTTTGTGGAAGAGCCACACTCAAAGGGCCAAAGAGCCGCATGTGGCTCGCGAGCCGCAGTTTGCCGACCACTGGTCTACACCATTGAAATGCATGTGGGTGAATGGCAGCTGTGAATGGCAGTAGCATTTCTTGATCTCTGACCTCTCCAGCACAATTTGTAAGCACCTTAACTCTGGTATTGAATTCCTATCTGCTTAAAAATATTTAATGATTTCTATTCCCTGACATGCATACAGACAAGATCCAAAAATTCAGGAATTAGGAATACTAAAGTGTAGAGAGCGCCTGGGAAGGCACATGGGCATTTCTTTAATTATTGTCAGCTGAATCCAGTGGCGTCGGCAAAGCCAGGTCCTGGAAACACGCTTTGCCAAAAGGCAGGAGTGTTGTCAGCTTGACCTTCAGCCCAGGTGGCAGGGGGTGGGTTTTGTTACTTAAATCCAGCCAAGCACCAGGAATGATTACCACTCTGGCACACCCAAGAATGCACATAATCTCCTTTGTCTTGACTTTTAGTAAAACTTCCTGTTTTTTGCTGTATAAAATAAACACACTGTATTGGCTCGGGGTCCCTGTCCCTGTCAGAGGACAGTGGTCCCACCCAGCCCCAGCTTTTTCCTTCCATCTCTGTGTCTGTCTCTTTCTTTCATTTTCTCAGTCCCCAGCTGCCCCTACTCAGGAACCTGACTGCTCTCTAGCCTCGCTGGACATGGAAAAGAGAGAAATATCTACACTAAAGAACTAACAAAAGAAGAAGAAAATAGATGCAAAGGACCTATAACAATGAAAGAGTTGCTTTCTCTAGGGAATTTATATGTGCCACTTTATAGAAAAGTAGCCAATCACCGTGAAATGCAATCAGAATCTCCTGAACACAATGAGAGTGTGAGAGGGCAGCTGCAACAACAGGGCATTGGGAAAAGCAGACTATGCTATCAGTCTGGATGTGAAGTGCTGCCTACGTGTGCTAGACTGAGGTGGGACAGAGCAACAGCCTGATAGAAGGAAAGAACAAGAAATGGCAACTCAGTCTCTCCACATGGAGCTTGTGGCTTGCTTACATACTTTATTAA
Source organism: Plecotus auritus (assembly GCF_963455305.1). Classification (NCBI taxonomy): domain Eukaryota; kingdom Metazoa; phylum Chordata; class Mammalia; order Chiroptera; family Vespertilionidae; genus Plecotus; species Plecotus auritus. The sequence continues at coordinate 16,336,472 of NC_137775.1, forward strand.
CTATTAGGAGAGTTTGGTGTTGGGTAAAATTGTTTTATTCATTTAAGTCTGCTTTGACAATTCAACATTTTATGGCATAGATTTATAGCAGTGACAAGATTATCTTTCAAGTTCGTAAATGATAAGAAGGTTTTTGTCAAGAAAAGAAAGAGGGTAGAAAAACTTGCTAAGAAATTGAGGCCTAAATGGCTTCTTATTCATCCCTAGTAAGAGATGATAAAGCCTTGTAGGAGATTCTGGGGACAATTGTCATTTAGTGTTTCAGTTTAATAGATTTAGTTTAGATTTAGAAAGCCCTCAGTATAAAGTATGTTAGAGATGATGCTGCTGTTGACCTCATTGATTATAGGACTGTAGGTATGTGGTTCCATTTGATAGAATGTCAGATAATTTGCTATGTTATTGCAACTCAATTAAAATAATTAATCATTAGATTCTATAACCAAGACACGGGACTAGAGAATGAACAACACTCCAGAGTTCTGGCTCCATTCCCAGCTCAGTCAATATCCATTACAAATAAATAATATCACCTGCCCATTTCATTTTCCCCATTATAAATCAAAAATGCTTAGAGTTACTTAGTTAAGTTGCAAAGATTAAGAAGGTAACTGTTGTTTGTAAATCCTCAATCATAAATTATTAGGCAAGGTTATGACTATGTAGTTACTATTTAAGTAAACAACATAAAATTATACTTAATCTTGGAATAACGGGGCAGGTAGAACTGCTGATATAATGCACACACACATGGCTATTTATTTGCATATTTCCAAGATATATTTGACAGACATAATATCACAAAAGGCAATGATTCCCATATGCTAATGCAAAGATGAAAATTAGAAATTTGAAAGTTTGAGGTCCTTAACTGATGTAAGAAAGCTGTTATCTGACACAAGTCAAAACCAAACAGAATTTAACAATTGTTTGCAGGACTAATGCTTTAATCTCCCAAGAAACCAAAGACAATTCTAATTCTCTACTTCTCTCAGTTCTGTGAAAAACTTGAATTTTTTTAACAATTATTTTTTCCATTCAGGTTCCCAAATATAAAATCCTTGACTTCTTTCACTTCAGGCCCTAAACCAGCATCTTTTTAAATTCTATCTTTTTTTCTATCTCATAACTCATTTAATTGGATATATTTTAGTGATGGGGATGAGGGACAATTTGATTAACGTACATGAAATTTTAAAGTTAAAAGAAAGTATTGCTTTCACAAGTATTAGGAGGTAAGAAATCTTTAGGAACAAATTTGTGAGAAATGTTTAGTAATTCTATTAAAAGATTTAGATAAAATAAATATTCATGAAGAAGCATTTTTTATAATGTGAAAAATTGCAATAAGCACAAATAGGTGACAATGAGTACAATTAAATTATGTTTTGCACATATAAAGAATTACTGTGCAGCTCTTAATTTATTACTTGTATAACTTTAATATTATGAAAAATGCTTAACGATGTTGCTATGTGAAAAATACAGGATAAAAACTGTAATAGAGGATATTCCATAATTTAAAAAATACTTCAAATGAAAGAGCAACCATGAGAAAAATCCTATCTAATAAAAGATTAATATGCAAATTAACCATCACTCCAACACACCCAGAAGCCACGCCCACCAGCCAATCAGGAGTGAGTATGCAAATTAACCTAACCAAGATGGCTGCAGCCACAGAGCGAGCAGGAGGCTTGGGTTTCCCTGGCAATGGAGGAAGCCAAGCTTTCTGCACACCCTACCAGGCCCAGGCCTCCACTCAAGGCTACAAAGTTTCAATTATAGAAGATAAAGAAATCCCAGATACCAGGGCCTCTGCTTGGGTCGCTGGGGGGTGTGGCCAGCCTGCAAACCACCACAGGCCCCTCACCCAGGCAGCCCCGTGCCCCAAGAGAACCCCCAACCTGATCCAGGACACCCTTCAGGGCAAACCAGCTGGCCCCCACCCATGCACCAGGCCTCTATCCTATCTAATCCTATCTAATAAAAGAGTAATATGCAAATTGACCATCACTCCAACACACAAGATGGCTGCCCCCATGTGGTCAAAGATGACTGCCCCCATGTGGACACAAGATGGCCACCACAAGATGGCCAGCAGGGGAGGGCAGTTGGGAGGGACCAGGCCTGCAAGGGAGGGCAGTTGTGGGTGATCAGGCCTGCAGGGGAGGGCAGTTAGGGGTGACCAGGCCTGCAGGTGAGGGCAGATAGAGGCAAACAGGCTGGCAGCGGAGCAGTTAGGCATCAATCAGGCTGGCAGAGGAGTGGTTTGGGGGTGATCAGGCTGGCAGGCAGAAGTGGTTAGGGGCAATCAGGAAGGCAGGAAGGCGAGCAGTTGGGAGCCAGCAGTCCTGTATTGTGAGAGGGATATCCGACTGCCCGTTTAGGCCTGATCCTACCTGGATCGGGCCTAAACGGGCAGCCAGACATCTCTCGAGGGGTCCCAGATTGGAGAGGGTGCAGGCTGGGCTGAGGGACAGCCCCCAGCCCCCGTGTATGAATTTCGTGCACCGGGCCTCTAGTCCTATATAATAAAAGCCTAATATGCTAAGTGTCCGGTCATCCATTCAACCAATCAAAGCATAATATGCTAATGATATGCTAAGGTCGCTCAATCACTCGCTATGACGTGCAGTGACCACCAGGGGGCCGACAGTCGACCAGTTGCTATGATGTGCACTGACCACCAGGGGGAAAATGCTCTGACAGGTAGATTAGCTTGCTGCTGGGGTCCCGGACTGAGCAAGATGGGCCGGCCATGCCCTGGAGCCTTCCCGTGGTCCCTCCCTGGCTGGCCAACCTCCCATATCCCTCCCTGGCCCTGATTGGGCACCTGTGGGGTCCCTTGGCCTGGCCTTTACCCTCTCACAATCTGGGCTGAGGGGACCTCCCCTCCCCCTGAGTGCAAGAATTTCATGTACCAGGCCTCTAGTATCCTATAATGGTAATGAAATTATCAAAGATTTTAATTTTATACATCCTTAGTATTTTTTTTCAAATTTTCAAACATTCTTCATTTGCTTAAAATCTTAAGAAAAATTGATCAATTTTGGGTAGTGTATTTTAATGAAATATTTCACTTTAATTTTGTGATGCCATTTCAACAATTTGTGTACATTCATTTGAAATGATGTCTTTAGTATTCTATTCACTTAAAAGTTTTTAAATACCTCTTCTATGCTTCAAGAAGTATAAGAGTTTTCTAAAATCATTAAAATTAAAATGGAATGTAAAAACAAGCTATTTTTATTCCTGACATTTTTCTTCTCTCTATTCTCTAACAATTTATAAATGAAATTATTCCAGAAAAAATGTATTGCCCTCTATATGCCAGTTGCCACACATCAGAACTAAATTCTTTGCTTGCCTTTAACTTAAAATAACATTGATAATTTATTGTGATATTTGTAATTTGTTCTAAAATGTGTTTTTTAATGTGTGATGGCAGATATTCAGAGGCTTTTTTGGCCTTTATTCCACCCAGCTTCTATCTGAGGAGATTGGAAAGCTAAAAGTTACAGTTGCCATACTTTCAAGTAGCTCAGATTCTACCAATTAGATGCAATTTCACAAAACTGCAGGTGCCCTGAGGCAGAGGTAATGCTGCGACTTCTGGTTCTCACCGCGGGTCCGGAAGTCATGGATTCCCTGTAGTAGCTGCCCCTGTTCATTTTCAAAAAATAGTAGCAGAAGCAGCAATTTGACCTGAGCCCTAACCTCTGGTTGCCGGCTTCAGGTGTCCATTCTCCAGTTGTCCTGTGTCTGGAGACTGTCCTGAGAATGACCGCAACATTAGACCTAGATGGTACTACTGGCGGTGACATTCGATGAAGTAGCCCCAGATGGTCAGTTTTATCATTTTCTTGGAGTCATTCCAAGGGCCTCAAACTAGAAACAGCTGGTTTACCTCATCCAACAATTTTGCTAAGCACTTAAGTCCCTGTATTAAAATACTTCTTGTTTTAAGTATTTAGAGTGTTTTCTATTTCCAACATGAAACCCTGCCTGATTATTTTCTTAGACATTTTACCCAAAATACCCACTGAAATATATAACGACAAAAACTGAAAAACAAAACAAAGCAAAAACACTTTTTTAAAAGTTTCTCTCCCTCTTCATGGGTAAAGATCTTTTCTTTATTAAAATGTCTACTTGAGATATCACAATAAAGACTATAAGTAGCACTCTCTACACATGGAAATTTAGATGATAAAATTGATTATGCGGTCATCAGGCAATAGTGGATTATTTGATAAATCAATTTAGCATAATTTACTGTCCATTTAAAAGTAAGGTTAAATCATCATTTCTTACCTTTCACCAAAAAAAAGTCCAGATGTATTAAAGACCATGTTTATTTTTTTTTTAAATCAGTAAACTTATTAGAAGACAATAAAATCTCGGTGATAATAGAACGATACAAGGGTGAGAAGCAGCTTCCTATCCTGGATAAAACCAAGTTGCTTGTACCTGATCATGTCAACATGAATGAACTCATCAAGATAATTAGAAGGCGCTGACAGCTCAACACTAATCAAGCCTTCTTCCTGTTAGTGAATGGGCACAGCATGGTGAGTGTGCCCACACCCACATCGGAAGTATATGAAAGTGAGAAGGACGAGGATGGATTCCTGTATATGGTATACGCCTCTCAGGAGACATTTGGAATGAAATTGTCAATGTAAGACTAGAAAAATGCATCTGTTCTAGAATTTTTTAAACCCTTACCAAAGGGGGAAAAAAAGGATGTTACCAACTGAGATTGGATCAGTTCATCTAAATCACAGATCATCAAAACAGTAGTGCCTTGCCTAGGAGTTTTAGAAAGTTGTTTTTGTACTTTAAGCAGAAAAACTGAGCTCCAAGCAAGCACATTCAGCTTGGGAAAACTATATTATTTAACCTAGCTGTCTTGTTTTAAAGTTTAGAAGTTTAAAAATAAATGCTTTGCATTCTATTTACCAATAAAAACAAAAAAAAGAAGACAATATTAGGGAATATGTCTCCAATACAAAATACATAAAAGCAAAATACATCTTACCCACAAAGGAATAAGGATAATGTGAATTGCCAGTCCGTACTCTCTCTTTTGTGTCCTGGTTCTCTGATGCTGATTACCTCCCAAGCCATGCATGTGGGCTTGAGAATGGTGATTCTGTTCCAGAGCCAACACTCATCATTCTTTTGCTATGCATCCTAAGATAATACAGTTCTCTAAACATTAAATTGCCAAAATGGACATTGTTTTCCTTCTGGCAGAATGAGAAATTATTAAGAACATTTTATTGATAAGACTCAATGTTATATGCAATATATTTAATATTTAAGACTGTTGAAGTGAAGTTGTTTTAACAGTTGAAATATATGTTGAATTTAAATCACTCAAGATACTAAAAATAATTTTAAGCTCTTGGATTCATTAGCATATGTATGAACTATCCTATATAATAAAAGCCTAATATGCTAACTGTCCAGTCGTCCGTTCAACCAATCAAAGCGTGATATGCTAAGGCTGCTCAACCACTCGCTATGACATGCACTGACCACCAGGGGGCAGATGCTCCAACCGGTAGGTTAGCTTGCTGCTGGGTCTGGCCGATTGGGACTGAGCAAGACAGGCTGGACATGCTCTGGAGCCCTCCCACGGTCCCTCCCTGGCTGGCCAGCCTCCTGCAGCCTTCCCTGGCCCTGATCATGCACAGGTGGGGTCCCTCGGCCTGGCCTGCGCCCTCTTGCAATCTGGGACCCTTCAAGGGATGTCTGAGAGCCTGTTTAAGCCCAAGCCTGACCAGGCCAAGGAACCCCACTGTGCACGAATTTGTGCACCAGGCCTCTAGTTATTAATAAATATTATTATTTAATATTCTTCTTGCCTTTCTAACACAAGATCCTTATTAGTATACCTTTTTTTTGGTTGTAATTACCCAACAGTTTCAATATTCTAGAACATTCTTTTATAATGCCATTATATATTGCTAAAAACAAAATAAGCAACCAAGTAAGTAAAAATATTCCAACCTTCTAAACTAAAAATGTCTGATAGAGTCTGGAATATTTCCCAGAAAGAATCCATCGAATGCAGGTTACCATGGTGATTAGCACAAATGTGGAATGAAGTTCATTTCATGATAATTGCTACATATTTGCAGCTGAAGTGCATCTTTCAGTTTCACTCTCAGACTTTGAGACCATAATAATAGTTCTGGAATCTGAGTTGTATATTTAAACCTATAATATTGTGCAGGGACATGTCTAATTCTGTGAGGATTCTTTTTTTGTTGTTGTGACCAACATGATAATTTTGAAAAGTTTATTTCTATTTATTGGGATTTCTGTGTATAGTTCATTGAGATTATGTTTGATTGATTCCTAAAACACAGAATTTATAATGTCTACAAATTAATTTAAGATAAAAATGAAAGAATTTTATTATAAATTCCTCCCCCTTTAGGAAGAAAGTTGAATTTATTTTTAAGGCAGTTGAATGCACTTGCTTTGTAATTATTTCTGAAGAAATTCATGGTCTATTGCCAACTTTTGTGAATTAATAAGTTTTGAAAAATGGTGCCAAATTCAGAAAGTTGGTGTTTAAAAAACTATTTTAACTCCTTGAGGCTAGGTGAAAATTAAACATAAAATGTAACAAATTTCTAAGGGATTAGTATGTGATGCTATAATTATATAAGTAAACCCAATCAAAGATTCTTAATATTAGAAATAGAGTAGCTATGTTAAATTTACTTAATTATATAGTGCTTCTTTAATTTTGTGTAATGATTTGATTTTAGGATATTATTTGTTTTTCTTAATTCTTACATCCCCTGAATAAAAATAAAATAAAAAATAGTGACATTCATTGAGTACTTATGTCACAGACATTACATATACTAGTACTAACTCAATGCTTATCATAATATTAAGAAATAGGTTATTATTATCATTATCTTCATTTTGTGGATGATGAAACAAAGGCACCAAGAAATGAAACAATTTGCCTGACATCACAATTAGTGTAGGGCAGAGCCAGAAATTAAGTTCAGAGAGGCTGGCTCTAGCATCTACACTTTCAACCATATAATGCTGTACTGTTGGTCCGAAGTATTTTTATTCTCAATTACTAGAAACACAACTGAAGGCTCAAAGAGGCCAAATACCGCCAATGTTGCACAGTTATCAAGTGACTGAAATGGAACTGGTTGGTTTTCTGATTATAAATCTGGGGAGCACTCCAAGACAGCTCGTGGTCTCCTTTGACATAACGTCAGTGAGTTTTCTTTCTACCTGGTCAGTTGGAAATAAAACAAAGTTAGTTTAAACTGCTTGTCACAGTTAAAGCCTTCTGACTGAATCCTCCATATCTTTTGTATATTGTATCTGCCCTTTCCACATATCACTGATATAAAAGGATTAAAACCCCAAAAGAGCAGTTTGCCATGAACAACTAGTTTATCAATTAGCATGTCTTTTTTTTTTTAAATGTTAGTGAAAGAAATAAAATGACTTTTCACTATGAAGAAACCTATGGAGTCAGCCTTTACATGTTATAAGGAATTCTGTCTGATCACAATGGTCCTTTTAAAATTGAGTGAAAAATAAAAGGAAGCATAGCATTGCATAGCTTTTAAGTTCTGAGAGATTAACTTTTCCCCTTGATTAGCAGAAGAGAGAGGAAGAAAGAATAGTAGAATACCTAATTTGATCTTTAATAAACACCAGGGAAGTAATCCTACCTATGACATAGGTTCAAAAGTCTGGCGTTGTTTGTGTGTGCGTGTGTGTAAAATAAGAGTAATTGAAATTGATGTCCAAAATAAAAAAAAAATCAAAACAAAGACAAACAAACCAAAAAAAATTAAAAAACCCTACCCCTCATCCTAATCTAGCAGGACAGTCTGCTATAGAAAGATACAAAGTGGTTCTTACAGGCAAGGAAAGCACTTAGTAGTAAGAGAACCAGAGGAACTGAACTGCTGGCTTGTGACTCTCCAGACATACTTCATAGAAATAGTTTATTTACTTTTATTTACTGGTTTTTAGCTAGAGGGAGAGAGGAAGGGAGAGAGAGAAATCAATTTGTGGTTCCATTTATCTATGCATTCATTGGTTGATTCTTGCATGTGCCCTGACCTGGGATCAAACCTGCAACCTTGGCGTATCTGGACCATGCTCTGACCAACTGAGCTACCTGCCAGGGTTTGTAGAAATACTTTAAATAGATATTTAAGGAGATAATTTTCATGTTGCTTTAAATATTAGTTTTAAGTCAATAATAATCAAGTACAACTAACATTTGTTGACTCTGCAACATAAATCATGACATTAAAAGGACAGAACACCATTAAAATAACTTCTCTTATGAGTGTCTTATCAGGAATGACTTATCCAGCATTTATTTAACAATAACTGTTTACTCTCTCTTTATGGTTATATTTGCATATATCCTAGAAGCATAATTATTTGGCCATATTTATGAAGAAATTTTGTGTATTATAATAAAATGTAATGAATGTCATTTTACTGGTATTAAATCTATATATGTATATATATAAAAGCCTAAGCCACTAGTGACCACATACTGACCACCAGGGGCAGATGCTCAATGCAGGAGCAGAAACCACAGGCATGGAAACATGGAACAGACTGATGAATCTAAGAGGGGAGGGGGGAGGGCGGGAAGAGATTAACCAAAGATCTTATATGCATACTAGAGGTCTAGTGCATGGATTCATGCACCGGTGGGGTTCCTCAGCCCAGCGGCCTGGCCTGCAGGGATCGGGCTGAAACTGGCTCTCCAACATCCCCCGAGGAACCCCAGATTGTGAGAGGGCACAGGCCAGGCTGAGGAACCCCACCAGTGCATGAATCTATGCACTGGGCCTCTAGTATTTTTATAAAATTAAATTGTAGAAACCTGCACAACAGTAGTAAATTTTGGTAACTAAAATTAAACACTAAGTTTCAAAATCCTGTATTTTTACAGTGAAATAATGGCAAATGGAAACTCTTTTTAGTGATTGTCTTATCATTAGTGAAATCATAGGCCAGCTAGTTACTAAGTGCCAAAGTTTATGAAACATTTTACAAACTAGTGTAAATGATAAATTTACACTCATTGCTGACAACTAGTTTGCCTCTTAGTATTTTTGTTTGTTTGTTTGTTTTAAATTTGTTGCTTTAAGCCAATACAATCCTTATTGGGTATTACAATTTGTTGAATTTGAAGATTGTTTATAAAGGAATAATTAATATGAAAATGTTTTTCTTTTTATCTTGCCCAGTTAGCAAGAATATATTGATTCCTTATGGTTTGCAAAGTATAGCATGCATGCTACATTGTTTGAGGAAATAATACAGACTAATGTGACTCTTCAAATTTGCCAATGATACTTTAATACATACTATTCCCTATAAAACACAATGCAATGTACAGATGAAGTATCATAGAATTGTACATTTGAGACCTATATACTCTTATTAACCAATGATGCCCTAATAAATTTAATTAAAAGATTTTAAGATAAAATAAAATAAAACTGTTATCCTCAAAATATGCATTAAAATACAACTGAACGTGCTAAGAAATGACAACTGATTCAACAAATTCAGAAGAGATTATAGTTAAGGTTAATTTCCCTATTAAAATAAAGTAGGCACTATTATATACCTCATTCTATTATTAGTATTTCTAGATGAAGTTGCAAATTTTTTTCACAACACAAGTGTTATTGCTGATGTTGCAGATAACAAAGTACAACAAATCCATGTCAGACTGTGGCAAGTGGGAGGTCACCAGTCTCACCCACTAGCTATATGAGTCATTCCCACACACACATCTCGCAAAGCTGTGATTCAAAATGTGCCTCATCAAAATCACAAGTGAGAACATATCACAGGCCTACTATTCACAGGAATAGAAACTCCAAGTGTTAAATTGGTAAATGCCAAGTATATGTTAGCAATTGAGACAGTTTCAAAAGAAAAATGATATCCTTACAGAGCATAAATAATTTAGTTGGCAGACTTTCATGAAACACTCAAAATAAACAACTTGAAATTACTACAAAAATATAGTACATACCAAATGATTATCTTTCTTCTATGGCAGTCTTCCTAAAATTCACCTCTTCTGCTAAGTGTCCTTACTTCTCTAAACAAATTGGCTATTTCTTTCACTCTGAATATGTTTATTAAGTGTGTCTCAGTATCTGTTTCAATGTTGTTGTGTTTCTATTGTGTGTATCCTCAGCCAGAATTTGAGAATGTCAAACAACACAGTAATGTAGTCATATTAGTCTTTGTATTTTCTAATACAGTGCCTCAAATATATTATTGACTGTCAATTATTTCATTCATAAGAAAGTCTACTGGGAATGGATTATTGGGCAAAACTAATCAGTCTGCCCCTATTTGATCCAAGAAGCCACTTAATCGGGTGTGGTCTGTGGATTTGGAGTATGAATAGTGGCACTTAAAGGACACAAATACACAAAAAGAGGACATGTAGAGGTATTATGATTGGAGAGGCATACGTTGCCGTGACAGTAGCAGATTCCTTCTAGGTGAAAGATTTGCATGTTTACATTTTCAGAAAAGACAAAGCACGATGGCATATTTAACCAGTAGATCTATGTACTGTATTACATTCTACTTCCTGTCATGGTTCAGACGTTACATGTAAGTTGCGGTAGCAGGAAGCATTTTAATTCTCCCGGACCTGTTCCTTTTCTGTGCTGGACGCGGAAAAGAGAGAACACCTCTACACCCCACCAGGATCCAGCCCCTCCACAGCTAGCTGTTGATTGCCAGGGAAGTGATGGTTTAGATCTGTTGAAGCACACAGGTCAGACACACCCTCTGCTACTGAGTCCCTGACAACAGATATCTTATCACTAGAGATTCATTATCAAGATTTAATCATTATTTCCAGTTTTTAAAAATAAAACTAGTCATCAAAGAGGAATTCTTACTGTGAATGAATTGATCAGATCACTGCCTTTCTACACTGAAGGAATCTTATAACTTCTTTGAAGGACTTGTCGCTGAAGGAGTACAGGAATGATGCCTTGTCATCCTGTCCTCATACTAATTAAGTATGGAATTTGGTTTGTTTTTTTAAACATCATTTAGAAGATGGTTTCAAGGTGACCTCTTTTTAGTATATTCTTCTTTTTTATTTACCATAGGAGGTAACATAGTGTTATACTAATGAAACATATTTGATAATTACCTTTTCATCCATTAGTTAATGAAATATTGGCCCTTTCTTTTTCAAATACCAAAGTATTTTGGCTAGAACTGTTATTTCGATAGACATGTAATTCTGAGATTTTTTAAGAAAGTGATTTCATTAAAAAAACTCCAGAATTTTGATGCTTCATTTACCAACTATTCAGAAATCATGCTGAGTTAGCACTTGTTTGGAAGCCTAGATTCAGTGGCTATTGTAGAACGACTTAGCTCATTTAGAGAGTTGTACAGTCTAATTAAACATGATAGTTAAACAATATAGAGGCTTTTCAGAAAAGGAAAATATGAAGATCTTAATTTGTGTCACACTAAATTATGCCAAATATTGATATAATGCCACATAAACCAAAAGACTTGCTGCTTTGCTCGAAAACCCTCATGAAAGTAAGTATTATCTGTCCTTTCTCTTCTTTCTTTTTAAAACTAGTATCAACTTATGTTCTTCTTGGCTATGAAATAAAGACTAATGAGCACTTCTTGCTTTCAGAAGTAATACTGAAATGTATTCCTTCTGGTTTTGGTTATTTTCAGAAATACTTTCTGAAAGCCTTCATTTTTTTTAAGATTGATAGCAAAAAAAAAAAAAAAAAAAAAAAAAGAGAGAGAGAGAAATATATGGACTAATGACATAATTTGCATGGACAATTGGATTGAAAATTCTATTTCATACCACTATAAAAATTTAAATATGTATGTATTTTTGTTTTTGGTCTTATGAATGTTTTGCCTATTATTGCTTGTCTTACTATGCATATATACTTCAGTAGGTCAGGAAGTTATGCTGGTCTATATCTAGGTTCTCTATTTTGTTCCATTCTTATATATACACATCTCTCCACTGTTTCTTTGCATGGATTTCTTTTTTTTTTTATTTGTTTCGGAATACAATTGTAATTAATTTTTGAAACATGTTTATGATGGCTGATTTAAAATCCTTGTCAAATAGTTCCAACAACTGATTCAGCTCAGTGTTTGTGTCATTTGATTATCTCCTCTAATTCACATAGTAATTTTTCTTGTTCTTGGTATGATGGATGATTTTTAACAACATACTGGGCATTTAGTCTGTTATGTTGCGATTCATTATGTGAAGAGGTTCTGGGTCCTCTTTAGATCGTTTATTGTCACAGTCACTCTCCTTATGTTGAGCATTCAGGTAATAGTCTGCTTTAGTGGGCTGTGGTTACAATGACAGAGACTTGACAGTTTTATTTTGGTGTTCATGGTTTATCTCCTAGTGCTGGTTTTGGCTGTGGGGAAGGAAGGGATTTCCCTTGGCAGAGCAGCCCACTGTCTGGTGGTGGGCGAGCGAAATCTGACATCTACTGAAGTGTGGGATATAAGCACTTTGTTTGACTACGGGCGAAGTGCATCAGCATACAGTGCCCTAAGCAAGAATATGAGCCTCAAGTTCAATCAGATAGGAGGATCTTTTCCTTTGAAATAATCTTTTTCCTTGTTTTCAATCCATTCCCTTATTCTTTTGATTCTTATCATTATTTTATTATTTTTCTTGTGATTTTGCTGCTGGAATATGTAGGAAAAACCTTAATGAGCCCTGCTCCCTTTTCCACCTGCCCAACCCTCCCACCCACGGAGAGCTACTGACCTGCCAGCCCTGTCCACTCCCTACCCCCACCTTAGATAAGTAGGACTGAGTAGCCGGGGAGGAGCCTAGCGACACTCTATCCACTGAACCAAACCGGCCAGGGTTGAAAATTTCTTTAAAGGAGTGATTCTCAAAGTGTGGTCAGAAGATCCCTGGGCCTCCTTTTAAGGGTGTGTGCAAGGTCCTCCTTTCCAACAACATGTCTGTATGAGACTGGATCCTCTTCATATACTTCAACCAAAACAATGTGAATGAGAGGAAACGCTGAACACCCAGCTATCTTCTATTAAGTTCAGACATTAAAGGGATTTGCAAAAAATAAATAAATAATCATTTAATATATATATATATGGTAAAATGATGCATCTCATCTCACTAATATTTTAGTTTGAAAACTGTGGTTATTTTATGCAACTGTTATTTATGTCGATATGTAAAAAGTTTATTACTGATCTTTTAAATGAATTAATAACTAAATCTTTAAAATTTCTTAGTTCTTTGTATATAATCCATATAAAAAAATTTTCTTTGGTGTGCTCAATAATAGTTAAAAGTGTACAGTTGTCCTGAGGTAAAAAGTTTGAGAACCATTTATCTTATGAAAGATTCTTCATTTGGAAACATAAGGAGTGAAAGGAATTGACTTTTGTTCCTCTAATTTTCAACATAAGGTATTAGATAGTGATGTTTGTTTCCAGACGTTTTTATTTTTTTGAGATGTGGATGTACTTACCGAAAGTATATATATTCAGCAAACTTATTTTTTTAAAATATATTTTATTGATTTTTTACAGAGAGGAAAGGAAAGGGATAGAGAGTTAGAAACATCGATGAGAGAGAAACATCAATTCAGCTGCCTCTTGCACACTCCCTACTGGGGTTGTGCCCACAACCAAGGTACATGCCCTGGACCAGAATCGAACCTGGGACCCTTCAGTCTGCAGGCCGATGCTCTATCCACTGAGCCAAACCGGTTAGGGCAGCAAACTTATTTTTTAACAGATCTTGGTAGTCTTCAATGTGAGCTCACAGTAGATAATGACTGAGACTGTCTCCTTAAACATGCCCTGGCCCATGCTGGGGGTGCACCTGAAGCCCCTGCTTGGGCCCATGGCTGCAATGGAGAGAGCATGAGGGCAGGAGAGCATGAGTGCATGAACAAACGAATGACCAGGCAAAAGCCCGCTACCAAGAGAGGCCTTTGTTAAACTTTGATTATATTTCCTTAGGCTTGGGAAAAAGAGGCTTTAAAAAGATAGCAACCAACCTGGCCCGTGTGGTCTAATGGTTAGCGTGCTGGCCCGCCCACCAAAAGATCTTGGGTTTGATTCCCGGTCAAGAGCACTACCTGGGTTGTAGGTTCCTTCCTCACCCAGGTTGGGACGATTAGAGAAGGCAACCCATCAATGTATCACTTTCACATCAATGTTTTTCTCTCTTTCCCTCTCCCTCCCTCTCTCCCTTCCACTTTCTCTAAAAAGCAATGGGAAAAAAAAAATCCTCTCATGAGGATTAACAACAACAACAACAACAACAAAATCAACAATTCTCTTTCCTAGCCTTTTGTGGGCTTGTGCTTGGCCCTCTCCCTAATCAACCTGGTCTTTTCCCCAGATTAGACACCTCCCCTTTATGGTCACCATCTTGGGTTCTACTGCACATGCGCCTGGTAAAGGAATTTCTAGGTTCAGGGCTGGTTGTTCTCCGAAATGTTTTCTCCTGCCAGTTTAGGGGATTAGGCTCTGGAGGGTGGAGGATGTGGTGGCGTTCCCCCGGGGAGCCTATGAATGCTGTGGCTTCCTAGTGAATCAGGCTTAATGTCGATTCAGCTCCCCACTTTATTAGGTTTAATGTCTGATTCCATTTGCTCCCTTCCCTTATTAGTGACTAACTAGTTTTTTACACTAACAGTTCCTTGTTGCTGAGACCTGAGAGATATTTCTCCCGAGTCTTCCCCCAGACACCACTATAATGTAATTAAAAAACCCCACAACTTCAATTACCTCTTATATAAAAATTGTTAAAGTTTTCTAGGGAAAACTTTTGCTTCTTTAGCAATTTGTTTGTTTCCAGAATGCTCCTCAGTTCAAGTCAGTGACACACAATGAAAAGCAAGGTCAGCAAATAAAATTTAAAGTTTAATCCAGATATTGTTAAAGAAAGAAATCATTCTGACACTTGTTAAAATGATAAGGAGGATTTTATTTAAGACTATTGCCGTGGAGTATTATAGAGATCGGGCTCAAGGCCAAATATAACAAGGGCTAGTGGGGATTTATAGGCATGGAGCAAGGGATGGGGGGTCAATGGATAGAAAATTACTAAGAGGAGACATCCAGGTCCGGTTGCTAAACTGGCTTTACAGGATTCTTGCTAAAGGCAGGTCACAAAGACTTACCTAATAAAAGTAGGGGATGAGGAGCTTGATCAAATACCATGGATAGGGGATTCTTGATAAACTGATTTAGCAGAATTGTAACTAAGACTGGACAATGCAGGTCTCGCAAAGACAGGCTGGACACAAATGTTCACATGTAGCAGGCAGGCACGAGAAGAGCAAGAACACTGCCCACGTACACAGTGGTCACAGGGTAAGAAAGCCAGCGGGGCCCAGCCACGGGCAAAACGGGAACTCAAGGACTTTATCCCCAGGGTTAGCTTTCCTCCCCTAGCACATCACAAGTCATGTGGATCAGACCCCTGACCTTTCCTAACTCCTGTCATGTTCATGTGGTTCAGACCCTGCCCTGTCCTTTCCTTCCCTGGCGTGTTGCTAGTCATTCAGGTTAGACCCCCTTGGCGTGGGAATAAAAAGGAGGCCTGAGAAGAGATCTTAAACATTCAACACCCAGAACAATGAAGTTCTGACTGGAATCAGATAGATCGAGGCCTCAATTGTATTTCAGCTGCAGGCCCAGAAAAGCAGCAAAACCAGACAAGTGATGCTGTGGCTGCCTCAGGACCAGCTGCACTGAGCAATGACCCCCTGTCCTAGCACCGACCCATCAGCGAGACCAGGACCCTGAAAGAGCACACCTGGGAAGCTGATGAATATTCTATGAAGACCCTCCCCCTGAGACCTGCCCTAAGCTTTCTACCTGCAAGAGGGAGAGAAATACACTCAGGACAAAGGACCCAGTGAGTGTTCTCCCTCCGAGGAACATGCCCGTGCCATTCCCAACGGCACGTATCCCCCAACCTCTAGGGACCCCATGAGACTTGCAACCAGGGGAGCAATGGGCAGCAGCACCTCACCGCAGGCTTGCCCCCTGAACCTGTCTCCAAGGCCCCCTTTTATCTGTGTAGTCCTTCCCTTTGGATATCCCCATCTCCCATCCCCTTTTCCTTAAATAAATTCCATTTTCTTTAATCACCCTCTGAAATGGCTATTTAGCCTGCCCACGCACCACCACACCACCCACGTTAATTTTTCAGGGGCAGTCTTTTATTTCTACTCCAATAAATCTTACCACTACACCTCATGGTCCCATGCCTGGGTCACTGAAATGTTTTTCTTGTGACTGTGCAGGGGCCCTATATCCACCAGCAACAGAACATTTAATTATTTTAATCCACTGACTTTCCCCTGCATTGCAGAGTGGTCAATCTTTTGTTGGCTGCTAGAAAGTTTAGGCAAAATTAGTAGTCCTCTATTAAGTGTACTTCTCAGCATGAAAACATTTTTTAGATGAGTATGCTCATCTAATTCCTAGCTTCAGTTTCGCTTCTCCACTCTCATTTTGTTCTCTATTATATCCATTTACTCCCTTACCTACCCTCTTACTTTGCTTGCTTTCGTTTTTTTAAGCCATGACAAGTCTTTTCTAGAAACTATCAGAATTTCAAGAGGTGATTCAAAAATAATAAACTGAGTAAACACAAGGCTGAGAAAGCAGTGGTTTTGAACTCATTCCATATCTACATTAAATATTAGTTATTATTTGCCCCATATTTCTGGGTTAGAAAATAAAGAAATGAGAACTATAAATTTGCAAGGCTAATGCTTTTATACTAATTAAACATGGGGACCTCAGGGTTTTCCCCGTAATTACCCTAGGATGCCTCTGTCATAGAGTGCTGCAACTTTTCATTTGAGAATTTTACAGTTCAGTGATATAAATGCAAATATCAATAAAAAGACTTAAAAACATCCGAATTCCTGTCTTGACTAATTTACTAAAATATTCTCCCATATTGGCCTTTTTCTCCCTCTACACAAGAGATATTTATTTCTTTATTGAAAAACTCATTACATATGCTTGTGCAATGTCAATTAGCCATGGTGTAACAAGAATTTTATGTTTGAGCTACAATGAATTTCTAAGGAAATCTATTGTCTTCGAGGCTGAGGCTCAATTGGAAAAGATCCAAATCATTACCTAAATTTACATTCTATTGTTATGCATGAATCTTTTTACGACTTCCTATAGGGGATTTAGAAATAGACAAAAGTTTTGTTTGTTTTATCCTCCTTGCTTCTACTAGTACTGTGCTAATAACTTTTTATATAACTAGCATTTTGGAGTAAATTCCCAATTAGGAAAAATAAAGCAGAAACACTAAGTCTCACAAGGAACTCTATTTGGGAAGAAAGGAAAAAAAGGTTTTGGGGTTGGATGCCAGGCCAATGCCTGGCCAATGGCACAAACTTTCTGGATCCTGGCCCTTCCGCTGTTCCTCGCCAGCCCAGGGATTTTGTGAGATGCCCTCCTTCCTTCCCAATGTGGCTACAGATGCTAGTCCAGGAGAGGTGATAGTGGGACCATGGTGGTTGACACGGGAGTCTGGGCCACCTGTTTGTGCAACTTTGTCTTCCAGCTCTGCTCGTGCTTGATCCTAGATGTGGCATTTCTGTTTTACAGTGGGTTGCTACTGGGCTGGCCTAACATGCCTTGATGCATCTGACCATATCCAGATAGGTGGGCAGTTCTTGCAGCATAGTCACCTTATGTCCCATGATCTGTGCTCTGTCTTAGGACCCAGCAGCAAACCAGGGGCTCTTTCTGAAGGGCATATACTTCTTTTCTGTAGATGGGCACGGCCTTGTTTCAGAACTCTAGTATTTGCATTGTAATCCTTTTACTGGGACTTCCTTTAACCTCCACATGGCATCTTTTCCCATCACAGATGCCTCTGAAAAGATAGTACTGGGTCATGTGGCTCAAATGCCAGGTCTGCTCATACTGTTGCCTGGATCTACTACAGGGAATTTTCCTGGTCGGTGCCCCACCGAAAGCTGGGGAGAGAATTCTTAGGTGAGGAATATGCCACCTTCATATTCAAAGAGGCCTTGTGCTTCCTTCTTACTGGTGGGAGGTGCAAGATGCCATACTTGGTTCTTTACACTGAGAGTGATGTCTCAGGATGCCCCAGACCATTTCACCACTAAAAAAGATCTCTCATGTGGAAGTCCCCTGATTCTTCATAATTTTTATGTCCTTAGTCCATTTTTCTCCCTATACTTGCCCTCATGGAAGTCACCTCTGTCAGGCAAACACTCTTAATCACTTCCTTTCTTCTTAATAATTTTCCTCACTTGGCCTCCAGGACACTCTTAATCATCTCATAGTTTACAGTTCATTCCTTAAGATTCTCCTCTGGGTATTCCTCCTCATCAGCCTGGAAACAATGGAAAGCCCCAGGGCTTCCCTCCCAAAACACTGTTCTATCTAAACTCAGTTCCCAGGTGATCTCCTCTAATCCCCTGGATTTAAATGGCATCAATAATTTGATAGCCCTCAAATTTCTAAATTCTTTTTGGAAATTCTCCCCTAAACCCCAGCCCCAAATATCCATCTGCCTAGTCCAGTGGTCGGCAAACTGCGGCTCACGAGCCACATGTGGCTCTTTGGCCCCTTGAGTGTGGCTCTTCCACAAAATACCACGACCTGGGCGAGTCTATTTTGAAGAAGTGGCATTAGAAGAAGTTTAAGTTTAAAAAATTTGGCTCTCCAAAGAAATTTCAGTCGTTGTCCTGTTGATATTTGGCTCTGTTGACTAATGAGTTTGCCGACCACTGGCCTAGTCAACATGTCTACTTGAATATCTGAAAGACATTTCAATTTCAAAATGCTCAAAACTAAAGTCTTCATTTCCGTCCTCTGTGCCCCCTTCACCCCCACACAAAAATCTGCCTATCCAGTCTATATCCTGTCTCCACAAAACACATCTTCATTCTTCCAGCTGCTAAGCCAAAGATCTTTGAGCTATCCTTCAATCCTCTTTTCTCTTACATTCTACATCCAATCAGAGTGTCTTTAAATCCTGCTTTGAATCATACCTGATATATGGATATTTTCTCCCACATCTACAACAAACATCTCGGCCAAACCACCATCATCTCTTTCCTGCACTGTAAACTTTCTAATTGGTCTTTCATCTCCCTTTCTCCTGGCCCCCACAGTCCATTATGCACCCCAAAACCAGAGTGAGACTTTTATAATAGAGCCTTAAAGGGTTTGGTGCCCCACTATTTCTCTGAAATCATCCCTAAACTCACTTTACTAGAGCCATAGAATTCCTTGCGCACTCCAAGTCTGCTTCTACTGCAAGGCCTTGCTTTTGCTGTTTCCTCTGCCTGAAACGGTTTTCCCTAAAACTTCTGAAGTCTTTTTAAGTGTTATGTTATAAGAGATATCTTTCCTAACCACCTTAGATAAAGTATACCCCATCGTTCTCTATCCCTCTTATCCTAACTTATTTCTCATCATCATGCCTACTTCCACTTGATGTACATTTTTTTTTCACTTTTTTCTTTCCTTATTTTTTATTGTAAAACAAAAAAAGCAAACACAAAAAACCTGATCTTCTCTATTCTGTTTACTATAGACTCTACTCGCTGTGCCAAAAATAGTGCCTGGCACTTAACAGTATATTAACACGTATTTGTTAAATTAATAAAAATAAGTATATATGGTAATTAAAATAGTGAACTAAAAATAAACTTTCAGGCATGAAAATTAAATGTACAAAATTTTATATAGGTGTATTTTACTATGTTATGACATGTATTTTTATATATTGTTTATCTTTTTAATTCTTATTTTTTTAGACATCAAGATAATAACTGGACAAAGTCAGAGTATTTTATATATTTTTTATTTTCTTAGTTCTTATCTTTTTAAACATCAAGATAATAACTGGACAAAGTTTTAAATATTGTCCTTCACACACAGACTTTTTTTTTATACTATATATCCCTTTATGCAGTAAATGTAATATCAAACTTACTTTGTCTAATTATAATAAGAGGTCTTTCTAAATAACCAGAATTTCAGGCTAAAGTTCCTTGGCTATTGATATTATCAAAATGTACTTTAGTTTCCCAAGGAACAACTAGGTAAGAATAACATAGTAGCAAGAATTGCTTATACTACTTAACTGGTGCTTTCTTGAGCTAGGGAAGAATAAAGGAAATAAAGTATAGAAAGACAGAGTATTAGGTTAAAATGGTAGAAAAAGATGGGGAAAATAATGAACTACACATTATAATTCAATTTTAGTTCAAATGTAGAGGAGCAAGAATAATAAATAACAGATAAGTCTAATTAAAAATTATAGCTCAGAATATTGAATCCTTACTACGTGCCAAAAAAGCTGTGAAATGCTATTTTAGTTCATTCATGCTGCTGTAACAAAATACCACAGACTGGGTGGCTTATAAACAACAGAAGTTAGTTCTCGAAGTTCTGGAGAGTGGAAGTCTGGTTAGGTGCCAGCGTGGCAGGTGAGGCCCTTCGTCCAGGTTGCAGACTTCTCTGTGTATCTTCACGTTGTGGGAGGGGTTAGGGAGCTCTTTTATAAGGGCGCCAATGACCTTCATGAAGGCTCCACCCTCGTGACCTATGCACCTCCCAAAGGTCCTACATCCTAATATCATCACATTAAAAGTTAGGATTTCAACATATGAATTTTGAGATGTTCAGACCATTTCAAATTGTATGTATATGTTTTCTAATTTAAGACTCATGATCACTCATCAGGTAGATGCTAATACCCTCTCCTATTTCAGAGATGGGTAGTCTGAGTCTAAGAGAAGATAGTGAATGGCCCAAAGCAAATAAATGTCAGAATTGTCAACCAGGTTTTCTTACACCAGAGTCATCTTCTTTGTGCTAGGAGACAGAATGAGTAAATTATGAGCAGAGTTTTGGGAGCCGTATTCTGTCATTTTCTGTACATGATGTTACTGGGGATTTAGATTTAATTGGGCATTTCCTACCTAAGATCGTATTTGGGCAGTTAGATACTTGCCTATGAGTGAACTATAGCTGTTCTTTGAAATTGATGATAAAGGATATTTACCCTTGATTATAAAGGACAGATAGCCACAAGTTATTTTATTTTTCATGCTATGGAATGGTTTGAAACTAGCTGATAATGCAGTAAAATACTTTGAGCCAATCACTGAGAGGAGGTCCTGATTATTACCACAGTTCATCCTGGTGGAGAGAACTGCTCAGACAGAAGACACATACAGACATGCCCCTAAAGTTATAAACAGTTAGAAAATGAAGTTCCAATGGTATCTGTTCCATTTAGGCATTTAAATTTCCTAAATGTTTATTTAGGCATTTATTTTTAACAATTTACCCCAGAACAAGGAGTGTTCCATGGGGTGGAATTCAAAAGGCTTTTGGAAAGTTATTTCAATGTGCTAAGACCAGCACTAAGTGCTTTGGGTGACACAAAGAAGTAAGATTTAATCCCTGGCTCTCAAGACACCTTCTTCCAAAATATTAACCTTTGAACAATCTAAATGCATTAAAACACATAGCGTGAATCCACACTGGTTCTCAGAAGGGATTGCATTGTGATTAGAGGCCTTAAAAAAGAAATTATGTTGCACGGCATGGGCAACTCCAATCATCATTCATAGTGACATAAGCCTTGATGTATAGCCAGACTATTCTTTTGTTGTTCTTAGTCTAATAGTTTCTAACATGAAGTATTAGCCACATGAGGTCACTGTTGTTCATGCATGAATTATAACTACTGCATAAATTTTGATTTTCCTGGTTGAGTGGTTGGGATCTATGACTTGAATAAACAGTGTGTGTGTGTGGTTAAGGGTAGATAGACTATTGTGCAAAGAATACTTTAGGAAGACATTTAACTTAGTTATACTTCTTCAAAATGAAAAAAAATTTTATGGGTAAATCAGTAATTATTTTCAGTAAGTACAGAATTAAAACATTTTAGGTAGTTTGATTAAGAAAAAAAAAGATTTAATAATGTGGACAAGAGCTGACTTTGTCCTGAGATTAATTCTGTAATTATCTGCATATGAGACTCTTGATCATTTAGTCTGCACAGGTGGTTTTTAAAGAACATGCTAGATTTAGAATATCTTTAGAAATTCAAGAAATAAATTATTTATTATTTAGAGGGCATATTTTAAATCCATGGACCACAACATTGATGTTGTTACTTCCTTTTAGTCAGAGGATTATTTTGAATTGAGGCACTTAGAGTTATTGAAATAAATAATGGTCACACAAATATCAGGCTTTGTAGAGAATGGGACATTTTAGATACAGTGTACCAGAGGACATTATAAGTGTGCGCGCGCACGTGTGTGTGTGTGCGTGTGTGTGTGTGTCTCATGGTGCCACCAAAACTGATCTTGTCAAGGTTACTAACAACCTCCTTGACACTAAGTCAAAAGGACTCTCCTGCTTAGTCCATTTTTTACTGGATCTCCCAGGAACATTAGACAGAATTGACCACTCCCTTGTTCCTGAATTTTTTTGGTCTGCTTTCTATAATGCTACCCTCTTCTACTTTTCTCCTACTTCAAGAGCTGCTTTCTGTCTGTAATACCCAGCCTCTAAATAATTGCTCTTCTCTAAGTCTTGCTTGAATCCTCTCCTCATCTCTCTCTACTACCTCTCCAAATGATCTTATTCATTTTCATTTTTTAAAATACCATGCATATCCTGATGATTGCCTAATTTATATCTTCATTCCAGTTTTTTCCTTTTCATTTCCAGACTAGGATATCCCAACTGTCTAGTTAATAGCTCCCTGGAATGCCACACAGGCATTGTACCCCAGGACCTACTGCATTCCTTCCTGGCACACCGTGGCAGCACAATCTATATTTCTTGAATGAATTAGTGTGGGAGTGCACACGTACATCATGTATGCACCCCTCCTGTATGAGTTATTTATGTTTCGTTATCTTAGTTCACTTATGTGGCTACAAGAATCTCCATCTATCTATATTATAAAAGGCCTGTGGCCATAACGCCATAACGCCATAACAACCAAACGACCTGTCACCAGGAAGTGCAAGGAGCACCTCTCGGTCCCTCCACCTCAGCCTGGGAGCCACTCGCGGTGGTGTGGCAGGGCCCGGGGCTCGTGTGGCATGGCGGGGCTCACGGCTCACATAGTGCCTCACAGCAGTGGGCTAGCTGGGCCTCCAGTAAGCATATATATATATATATATATATATATATATATATATATATATAGGCCTAAGTGACCATCCAACCAGTAGCTATGATGTGCACTGACCACCAGGGGGCAGATGCTCAATGCAGGAGCAGAAACCACAGGCATGGAACAGACTGATGAATCTCAGAGGGAGGGGGGGCAGGTGGGAAGAGGTTAACCAAAGATCTTATATGGATACTAAAGGCCTGGTGCACAGATTTGTGCACCAGTGTTCCATGCACCGGTGGGGTCCCTAGGCCTGGCCTGAACCCTCCTGGAATCCTGGACCCCTCAGGGGATGTCAGAGAGCCAGTTTCGGCCCAATCCCTGCAGGCCAGGCTGAGAGACCCCACCGGTGCACAAATCCATGCACCGGGCCTTTAGTAGAAAATAAAACTCTAGGAATGGAAGAAGTCCCTAATGCTCTTCTCTTTATCAATATTTTTTTGAAGATCACTGGTAAACCACATAAAATATTCTTTCTTATTATCCTATATAATAAAAGGTTAATATGCTAATTGACCCTAACAGCCAGCAATGACCGGTCGCTATGACACGCACTGAACACCAAGGGGCAGATGCTCAATGCAGGAGCTGCCTCCAGGGGTAGCACAGCTTAGCCAGAAGCCGGGTTCACGGCTGGCGAGCTCAGATGCGATGGCGGAAGCCTCTCCTGCCTAAGCAGCAGCGCTAAGGATGTCCAACTGCGGCTTAGGCCCGCTCCATGGGGGGAGCGGGCCTAAGCCGCAGTTGGACATCCCCTGAGGGCTCCTGGACTGCAAAAGAGTGCATGCAGGGCTGGGGGACCCCCCCTCCACTGCACAAAATTTCGTGCAACAGGCCTCTAGTATAAAATATTGAGAGTTATAGGGACTGGTAATTGAATTTCTTCCCATAATTGGTCACTTTTTCCCATTGCTATCCAAATTTTTCAACATCCTTTCCCAACTCTGTTTTCTTAACTGCCTTCTAGAGTTTCACTGTGAAATAGGATCCTTTATTCATATGCTCCCTCTCAAATATGAATGAGAAAAAGGATGAATATTGTGATGCTCACATTCTTATAAATAGCTCCATTGCATATTTGGGATCTGATTATTTATTTTTAGGATACTTTTAAAAAACAAATTTATCAACTTGATTCTTTGGAGACATGAATGATAAAATCTTCATTAAGATTAGTTAAAGAAAAAAGGAAAATTATTTGTTTATGAGTACCAATCAGCATTTTAATACTAGTATCATGTGAGATAAAACTAATAGACATGTTAAATAAAATAAAATGGGTCTGGTGCTTCTTCAGGGTATTTTCAGTGTTAGAGTCTATCTACCTATTCATCCTCTTCTTATGATTAGTAGGCTAATTAATTTTAAAGAGCTATATTTGGCAAGCCCTTATTAAACTAGGATTATGTAGTCTTCATTGTCTCTTTTATGGAACCGGAGATGACTAATGAGAAAAATATACTAACTTCAGATTTTGTTAATTTTTTTTTCACCTCATAAGTTCATTCTGGCTGGTTAATTTGAAGATATATTTTAGTCACTAACTTTTCCACTTCCTGTTACTGTAAATTATGAAACTTTGAGCTCCTTATCACTTGCTACTGTTCCATAATGTTCATCTTAAACCTGTTTCTATTTACAAGTTTTAAGCATTACATTTTCATCTGATGCAACATACGTTGAAGTCATATCAGGGCACTTGACTATTTTGTGGAAATACTTGGAATATTGATTGACACTTCTTAGGGTTAAAAATTACAAGGACCTCATCATTGCCTACTATTTTGTGCACTTTTTGGTATCTATAATATTCCTGCATATAGAGTGAAAAATAACATATAATAACTTATTTTTATTTGGAAATAACTTATTCTTTTCCTGTTGGGTAATAAATATACTCTCTTACAAAGAGGAACATTTTTCACCTTTCAAAGCAGTGCTATCAATTAGACACAGAACATAGAACCTACCTGGCATGACAGATAACAGCTGTCCTTCATGGTATTTTTTTTCCCATTATTCTCAGAAATTATTCCTAACCCAACTGACATCCAATTAAAGACACTGGGATGCAGCAAAATGTAGAGTCTTTAGAGATTGTTGATTATTAACATTGTGTGTGTGTGTGTGTGTGTGCGCGCGCGCGCAGGCGTGCGTGTGCCAGGGTGTTTTAATATATACCCATGTCTGTTCATTGCAGTAGAAGAAATAAGCGGATGCTATTCTAATAGAGTTATTTTTGCTCTATGATTTCTAGATCAGAGTTGCCTTATTTCTATTTTAGTGCATAATCAAAATTCATATCCTGTGGTTGTTGTGAGATGTATTATACGTGCTGTGGTAAATTCTATTATTCCCTATTTTATGTTGCCTTCCCTGTAAGAGATTATACTTCCATGCTCTATTGACATTGGTTTGGCCACATGACTTGCTTTGAAAATTATGTTGCCACATCCTAGCAAAAGCTCTAACAGCAATCGTGTGGTTTTGCTATTGATCTTTTCTTTTTATTATTCCTGCAAGCACACAGAGTATTTAACATTAGTGAGCTTTATTTCAATTGAATATTATTGGAATAATAATAATAATAATCCTACATAATAAAAGTCTAATATGTAAATCGACTGAACAGTGGAACAACCAGTCACTATGATGCACACTGACCACCAGGGGGCAGACGCTTAATGCAGGAGCTGCCCCCTGGTGGTCAGTGCGCTCCCACAGGGGGAGTGCTGCTCAGCCAGAAGCTGGGCTCACTGCTGGTGAGCACAGTGGTGGTGGCGGGAGCCTCTCCAGCCTCCAAGGCAGTCGGATATCCTCCAAGGGCTCCAGACTGCGAGAGGGCGCAGGCCAGGCTGAGGGACCCTCCCCACAAGTGCACAAATTTTGTGCACTGGGCTCTAGTTCAGTAATAATGACACAGTCTACACAGATAGGACCTGGTTCTTCAGCCTGGGTCCCGGGTAGCAGACATGTGAACCAAAGCTGTAGCTGACCTGCAGGTGAGACATAACTAAGAAAATAACCTTCATTGTTGTAAGCCACTGAGAGTTTGAGGTCATTGTTATCATGTCATTACTTAGTGAAAACTAACACCTGTGCATAAAACTTCAGCCTAGTAGGCCAGGCTCAATGTAAGTGTTACTCTATTACCTCTGCTTAATTTTTATGACATTAACTATGGCATTTAATATATTTTATGATTTCAAATGTTTGTTATTAAAATATAATGTAGTGAACCTTGTAGACAAACAGAAACATTTTACAGTTCTTCAGATCCCCTTCCCCATTCATTCAACTGAGAATAATTATTTTTTAAAAGGCTTGAATGTTCAAACATTTGCACATAAACTTTTCTCTTTAATTAGTCTTGCTCAGTTACTTTCCAGCAACACTGCAAATAAGAATTACTTCAAGAGGTATAGATACAAAAGTAGTGTATTATTCTTGATGAGTGGTCTAGAACCTAATTTATGACAATGCTGTAATCTCACTGTATTACAGTGGTACAATGAATACTTTGTGTATCAGTGTAATAGGCTTGAGTTGGTATGAGGCAATTCTTATAAAAAGTGCTATTTAAGTACTTTTTAATTTAAAAAAAATAAGTTAGTTAAAATCCAGTATTATATTTTCCAATTGAAGCACTGGGTCAGATTACACTTTTCATATAATTATCTTTCTAAATTACAATTAGGTTTCTGGACTTTGTGGCAGAATGTCTTCAGAGTCCTTTCCCATTTTAACTAATGTGACACCATTCAGATGAAGTCCCTCTCCTCCCTGCAGAGAAATGCATAATGCCGTGGAGCTAGGTGGCAGCGGCATAATCAGGGAGCTTGCACCAGTGGACAGAGCAGAAGGAGTGGTGAAGCCTACCACTAAAACTGTACTTTTAAAAATGGGTATATTTCTATTCGATTAATGTTCATATCTTTCTTCTTTTTAACTTTTAAAAAATTGTCACTAAAAATGAAAGTAAAAGAGATGGACCATAGTGTTTACTATTCTAGACCAAGATGAACTGACCATAACATTAGGGAAGATTAGTGATTTTTAAGAGTAGCTTTTGAAGCTATGATCCTTAGGAATTATCATAATAGGACTAACGTTTGAAATGTAGAAAAAATATCCATTTTTATTGAAAAATGATTGCTTATTCTGACTAAATTTGGAAGCTTTGTATTATTTACCCAATGTGATAGCAGACATTAAAATGGTCATCACTAAAAGAAGGTCTTGGCTTTCAATTTTCTCTCCTCTACACATTACCAAATGTGTTGAACAAGCAGAAGTGTTTTGAGCTCAGTGCAAACTTATGTTAATAGTACCTTTTTTTCAAGTTTAATACAAATGGTTTCAAACTATCTTTTGAATTTTACATTACTTTAGTTTTGAACAGAAAAAATAAAATTTTGATATTTATAATCACAAATATTTTATATTAATAAAAAGTATGTC
The DNA here is from genome assembly GCF_963455305.1 of Plecotus auritus. Taxonomy (NCBI): domain Eukaryota; kingdom Metazoa; phylum Chordata; class Mammalia; order Chiroptera; family Vespertilionidae; genus Plecotus; species Plecotus auritus. Next base: position 16,364,238 of record NC_137775.1, read on the forward strand.
AAAATATGTTGTTAGTACATAAATTTTTTTGTAAACTTTATATGAAATAAATATTGGAAAGTAATTTTTTTGTAGGTAACCCTTGAAAAGACTTTGTAAGCTGTTAAGAGCTATATATTTGTTCATCACTACCATTGCCCATTTTTACTGAGCACCAATACCATTCTTCATTAAGCTTTTTTATCTATAACAATACAGTATAATTTATTTTCTCAACTTGAATATCCAAGGCATTTTACAGCTTATACTTTCACTTTTAGCAAAGAAAAAAAATAAAAGTCCAAAATTTGTTATTACTTGGTTAAAATAAAGTTTTACTTTTAAGAGCACTTTACTAAAATAACTCTTTAGTTAAAAAAGATTTAAAGCATAAGACAACATGACAATTTTGTCACCATGCAAAATGTGAAAACTGTAATTAACACAAAGCATTTCACAAAAGTATGTGACAGTATAAATGTCACTTGGGCAATCAAATCCTGAAATCCTGTAGGAGAAAGAAAAAGGAAGTACTTAGCATTCCATCTTCATAGGAACCATAAGTTTATCATAATTCAGTATTACTATAACCCTGCTAGAATGAATACAAACAACTCTAAGGACTATAAACTCCCAATATTTTTATTGTACCTTAATTATGCAAAAATGTTTTTGGTTTTGTTTTTTTCCCACACAACATTAACACATTCTCTAGTACATTATTTTAAAATGACACCCTTGAGTCCAACACTGATAGCTAATCATAGATTGTCATTCAAATAAACACATTTAATCCCTATCTTTTCATCCAAATAGTCAAATTTTAATGGGAATGCATTAAAAACACAAAAAGTGACATTAAGTATATTTACATGTCTTAATTCATTTAAGCTTAAAGCATAATGAACTTGAGGCAAAAAAATGTTCCATATTTTATTTAGAAATGAAGCTCATGATATATTCGGATCTGAGTATGGTGATACATATGTGACTATAACAACTGCTAAGAAAAGTGTACTTTTTAATTATTAGATTTCAAATATTAAACTATTTGCCAAAGGATGTTAGATTAAATTCACGATATACAGTTACATTGGCAAGGGTTGAGAAAAACAGAAATAAAATACATGTATCTAATATATAGTATCAGATTAAAAATACACTTCCAGATGTCTTGGCTTTAATATACTACATGGAGCAATGATTTCTGGCTCTAGGTTTTGGTGTCTGCCTACATCTACACTCCCTTCTTTTCAATCCATTTTATACACAGCTCTCCATGAGTCTTCCTGAAGCATAGTACTTGCCATTTATCTGACCAAGAACTATAATGGGTTCCTCATTGCCTATTTAACAAACTCCAAACTCTTCAGACTGGCACTCAGACCTACCACTCCTACAGCATTGTCCCCTATCCTCCTCCAGTCACCCTACATTGCAGCTAAACTGACCTACTTGCTGGGTCTGGATCTGTGATTTTTCTGTCTCTAAGATTTGAGCCATCTTAAATACTCTGTCCCTGATTTACCCACATGGAGAAACTTCCCCTTGTCAGAACTGCCATGGCCCTCAGCCCTCACCTCTATGGATATATGGCTCTTAATTTTTTTTTTTGCTATGATTATTTTTAGAATTTCTCCCCACCTTCCAAATGTTTGTCCCCAAAGGCAATATTTGTTTTTCACTCATTTGCAGCTACCGTATTAACAGGTGTAACAATTGTGTGCCTTTACTGCTGGCTTGGCTACCCTTTCCCTACACCTCCCTCCTTTTATTGTCTTGGAAAAAAGATATCAATCAGATGAAGGTGCTGAGCAGACAGGGAGAAGAGAGGGCCACTCCGCATTTTCAGCCACTGGAGGGATGGTGGAAAGTGTCTGAAGTAGGAGGAGCTGACAAAGGGGAAGGCGTTCCACCTTCTCTTTCCCATCTGCTCTGGTTGGGGTCCACTTCTTGCATGGTGGGTGTAGATGGAGGGCAAAGTCCAAAAGCGAACTGTTGTTGCTACATTTCCCACCACAGCCCCAACACGGGGCAGCAGCATCAGAGTAACATCGGCAAGGTGATGTGCTTGGACAGAGCGAAGGCCTGGGAAGAGTTCGTCAGTGTCCCCTGGACTCCTAAGTGATGAGCAAAGAATCCAGAAACTGTCTGTGGCCTCAGAGAGGATTCTTGAGTTAGGCTGGAAGGTTTGGCTGGAGACCTACAATGACAATGCTGTGATGCCCAGAGAGTTAGTTATTAGGCTGAACAGAATTATTACTAATGAGAATTTTATTGCAATTCACAGTTAGTGCTTATGTGGTTTTGCCAAAAAGGCCTAAGTGAAGACAAAAATACTATGGGGAGGGTGGGATCCTGGGTCATGTCCCCACCCCCAAGACCATTTTCAGAAGGTATCCAAAGAGCACCTTTATTTACCACGAAGTACCTGAGGAAAGCTTCCAGGAATACCCCAGAATTACTGTTCTTTTTTGGATGTTCCAGGATGGGCAATGGAGCCTGAACACACCTTCAAGGAGGTCACAGTTCCATATTCCAGCTCACAGCAAAAAAAGGCAAATCCAAAATGCCTTTCTCCTTCACCCACCTCTGGATTTAAAAAGGACAATTTAAATTTAGTAACCCACTAAAGAATTCACTCCCCCCCTTTCTAAAAGGGAAAACAAACATTTGATTAGAATACTATGTTTATGTTACTGAACGTCTAACTATAAAACCAACACAATTGTGTTTAAGGATTTATTTTTCTTCCCTCCAGAAGCTCAAAACATACCATTGTGTAAGGAGTTTGAATTAATCCTATTATAAGTAAGTGCACTACATCTACTTCCCTAACATTTCTCTTTGTCATTTTCTAATATTCTATTAAATTGGTATTTATTATGGATGTAAAAGGATAAACTGGGGAAAGCACAGCAAATAAAGAAATTATACAGTAACTACATTATCTGAAAAGATACTTTGAAACTGTGTAATAAATCTTAATTACATAGAAAAAAAATGTAGAGTATGTATTACATTTGCCTCACTAAAGACTAATCATTTGTTTAGTCCCATTCCATTGAATGGTTTAAATACTCTATTTCTCATCTCGTAATGGTAGGAAATTAATTCCAACTTTTAACTTGTTCTTGAGAATGTGAAGTCATTTGAATGGAGAGAACATATACTCTCTATTTGCCTTGTCCACAGTATATGAAACCCCAAGTCAAATTATTATAAATCAATTCATATTGTGGTTAATGGAGAGCAACACTTTCTTTTACATGCAATCAGCTGGTTCCTCTGAGATGTTAGTATAAAGGTAACTTTTTTATTGTTACACAATAGTGTTAATGTCTAATTTTAATTTTTACTTGTTTTAATTTCCAGGAAATGGTAACTTTCTTTTAATTATGATGCAAGTTAGAACAGAGGTTTGGAAAGATGGCCCTCAACTTCTTTGACACTTCTTCATTAACAGATGTGCATCTATTTCTTTATTTGCTGAGCAGGGTGGGCTGGTAACTATAGAACATGGTTGAAGTGGAGTTTGGTGACTTTTGAGGCTGCGTGAGAAAAGGCAGTGCAGTTTCTGCCTGGTTTGCTGGGACCTTGTTCTTAGAACCCTCAGCTGTGGTAGCTGCTGTGTCAAGAAGGCAGCCATGCTGTGAGGAAGCCAAGCTTCAAAGGAGAGTGACCACGTCTTCAAGTTCTTCCAGCCCATGTGCCAGTCATGTGGGTGAATGTCTCTTTAGGTCACCCCTGTGCCCAGTCACTAAGCCACCTCCAGCCGTGGAGTCCTCCCAGCTGAAGCTCCAGACAGTGTGAAGCAGAGACAAACTTTCCCTACTGTGCCATTTTCGAATTCCCGATCCACAGAATCTGTGAGCATAATAGAGTCACTGTGTAAAGTCATGATGTGGCTTTGAAGTGGGTTGTTACACAACAATAGCACCTAGAACACCAGGCTGATCCTTATATTTATTTACCAGTTCTTCATATTAAAAAAAAACAACAAACCAGCATAACTTAGTGAAAAATAAAATAAGATGAAAATATGGCTTTTTAATCTCTGAGAAATGATTTTAATCTGAAAATTACATGTATTATATGAGATAATTTACTAAAATAATATTTAGAACTGTCTTACATTTATAAAATAATTGTATTAATATCTTAGGATATCTCATATTAAATGACTGAAATGTTAACAGATATTCAAGTCAATGTATGCAGCTGATCACCAGCAAATAATTACTGAGATGCCAGCATATTCATGGCACTTTACTTAATTTTATATAAATTACAATAATTTAATTTAGAAAGATATAACACAAAATGTACTTAATATAAAAATATGATTGGTTAGGCATGATCATAACTATAGCTCTGGTCATTATCATGGCATAATCTGTCTTCTTGGCTTACCAACATATCTGCAACATTTTCTCTGAACTCCAGCATTTTGGTTAAATAGATAAATGGACTTTTATTGCTAAGGTTTTATGTATGAAATCTGTCATTGGGTAATATTAGAAATGGAATTGAACTTTCAAGAGCAATCATTACAGAAAGGTGAGAGACAATGTGATATAGCTAGAGACCGCAGTCCATCTTAGCACATTTACTTGGTATTTAATAAACAATTATTGTATAAAGGAAACACAACTTAAAATGCAAGGTGGAAAAGCTTTTTAAAAAGTTAATATCCATTCCTGATGCTGGCATGGGGAAAATGGAAACCACATTCCTAAGTATAGACTGATAGAACCCCTCAGAGGAAAACTGCTATTATTTACCAAAAGTATCATAATTTTGCTCATTCTTTGACGCATAAATGCACTTCTAGAAATTTATCATAAGGAAATAATCAAAACATAGGCAAAAACATACCTACAAGATTAAATATTAAAAATGTATAATACTGAAACATTGGTAACAAACTGTATTGATGTGTTATTGCTGCTATAACAAAAGTGCCAGAAATTCAGTGGCTTGAAATGAAACACATTAATTGTTACAGTTCTATAGGTCAGAAGTCCGCCATGGGTCTCAGCGGGCTAAAAACAAGCTGTGGGCACGAATGCATTCTTTCTGAGGCTATAGGGGAGACTCTGTTCCCCTACCATCTCTGGCTTCTAGAGGTCACCTACATTCCTTGACTCAGGGCCTCCTTCCTCCACCTACAAATCCAGCAATGGCGGGTTGAAGCTCTTTTCACTTGGCATCTTCCTGGCCCTTCTTCCACTTCTCCCATTATCCTCTCCCCAACCCCCTACATTGGAAAAGGTTATCATTTTAACCTCTCAAGCAATTAGATCGGGACTACCTAGGTAACCCAGGCTCCTCTCTCCAACTCGAAGTTTTAACCACATAGTCAAAGTCTCTTTTGCCATATGAGGTCCATATTCACAGGTTCCTGGGATTTGGTGTAGCCATATTGGAGGGGCCATTATTCTGCTCACCACAAAACCTGTATGTCTAAGAAAAGACTATAATTAAATAATTGTGATACACTTTTACATTGAAATGTTATATGGTAATGAAAGCTATATTGTATGAAGAATAATGGTAATTAAGTATTTTAAAATGTTAACTGTGCTACGCATTATTCTAAAAGCGTTACACATACTGACATTTCCTTAATCCTCTCAACAGCCCTAACATATCTGCATTATTACTCCCAGGACCCCCTCTGTAGATAAGGGAACTAAGGCACAGAGAGCTAAGTGATTTGCCCAAGGTTACATGGTTGCTTAACAACAGAGCTTGGCATATGAAGTTAATTTGGCTGTAGAGTCAATGAGTTTAATAGTTGATGAGTTAAACATATGTTATTGATCTATTGTTAAGTGGGGAAAAAAAGCAGACTAAAATATATTCTGTATGATATAATTCTAGTTATGTCAAAAAATGGTTTGTGAAAAAATGAGATTATATGCCTAGGTGGAAAAATTATGAATTATTTTCTTTTTAAAACATATATTGAGCCCTGACTAGTTTGGCTCAGTGGATAGAGTGTTGGCCTGCGGACCGAAAGGTCCCAGGTTCGATTCCGGTCCAGGGCATGTACCTTGGTTGCGGGCACATCCCCAGTAGGAGGTGTGCAGGAGGCAGCTGATCGATGTTTCTCTCTCATCACTGTTTCTCTCTATTCCTCTCTGTAAAAAAAATCAATAAAATATATTTAAAAAAATAAAACATATATTGAAAATTATTTTCCACCCCCCAAAAAACATTCCAATAAATTAAATTTGTTGGTTTTCATAACTGTAAAGTTAATTGCTGCCTTGACATTTTAAAAACTATACTGAACAAAGTAAAACTCAGAGTGAAATGATCAGTGTTGTTACAAAGCCAGGCTTGATCTTAGCTCTTGCTGAAATGACTGTGCTCAGCAGACAGCTATTCACTTTGTGGCTGTGTACCTATTGCATTCCACGAATTGTTCTGGGAGATATAGGAGATAATAGGTGTGAAATAACCTTGAAGAGTGCTTTAAAGCAGGATGCTAAGGTCAGCCAGGTGGAGATGTGTATTATGTAACACATTCTCCCCACAGAAACAAGATAATTAACAATAGTTAGGTCAACAGACTAGGCAACTCAAGTC